>NW_027202270.1:120417282-121732282 GCF_024711535.1 Dipodomys merriami | reverse complement strand
GACCAATACAGTATTTCAAAACCAAACACTTATGAATTTCTTCTCAATCATCATTTCTGTGGTCCCAGAGAAACTCATGACAGCTGTTCATGGTCATAGAAGCTCACAGATCATAAATTTTGCAAACTCAGTTGGTAGCCAAGTGCAATTTGATGGGGCAGGTATAGAAGGTTTCTCCAAATTTAGCCAGTAAAGTGTGTAATTCTCATGTGAATTGTGAAGAGTGAGTTGATCAAGCATTGAACCCCACGAATAAATTCTTTGATAAGTTTTAAGAGTAGTGGGGGAGGGAGAAGGCATACAGAGAAGTAATTGATTTCATAGTGAAAAGTAATAACCCTCAAATAGTCTGTTTGGAGGATTTTTGTCTGTGGGTAGGCTTGCTTTTTAAAAATGGGGCTTGTGTTTAAAGACACATCTATGTTAATCACTGGTATGGGTATCTTTGTGTTTTTTATTCAAGTCTCTAATCTTTTGCCATGCTCATTGTGAAAAACAACAATTCAAATCTTGTTGAAAATATGATCATTTTCCAACAAATAAGTTTCACTTATGCCATTAAGTATTAAATATACCACAAGTATATATTCATTTATCTAGGCTGTCCTTTTCATTACAAATTCATTCAAATTACAAAAGTAAAAATCAATGTCATAGTAATTAGTGATTATTTGTTGCAATTTGGTTCTTGTCCTCTGTTTAAAGTTCTTATCTTGTAAGAGGTTTGGAAAGGAGGTTGAAAAGGAAGGGGAGGGAAGATCAGAGGAAGAGAGAGCGGGGAAATATTATCTTGTGAAGCATGATGGTAGAGGCTGGGTCTTCATATATTGAAAGTCCTTTATTCTTACACAGATTAGAGCCAAAAAGGATAGTTGTAGTTGTAGTTGTTCCTACTATCCTGGAAATGTCACCTAGCCAGAAGTCCCAGAATCAATATTTAAGAGAGAGGAGGTAATGGTAAGGTGGGATGTGGATGACACAACTGATAGCCCCCAGGATACAAACTGCATTACCTTTCGTTCATCTTGCAATAAGGTGAATGAATGGCTGGACTCCCATCATCCATTACAATAGTTTTACTGCAGTTACTGAGCTCCTACTATATTCCAGGCTACCATATCCCCATGCTGCATGTTAGAGATGCCCACTGATATATTAAGCAAAGACTATTCCTAACCATTTAACATTCCACTTAACATTTTATTAAAACAAGCAAATGCTGCTATCCTCTTGACTTATTTTACTTCTGAGTTTGGAATTTAGAAGAATATAGCTAGTCAAAACAAAAGTTTGCTTTGTTTATAGACTGTAATCACCTAGGCATAAAAACTCTAATATTCAAGTGAGATGATCCAACAGAAACGGTTACTACTAAATGTATATAGAAAACTTTGGGGATTTACAACATATGGTCAACTATGCTATCTCTTTTAATCTCAATGACTCTATAGTTCCTTGTTTGGAAGAGATAGGATAAAAATGAAACAATGACTCTCACCTTGACAGACACAGATAGACATAGTAGCCAGCCAGCCAAAGACTGTGCTTGCCAGCTGTGAAGATCTGCATTTGATTGATGCTTGAACCTGAACCTGACAGAGGATACATGAGCTGTTTGTGGTTTGAATATATAGCCAAACAAAAGAATAGGCTTAAAGTCTTTGAACTCTAAAGTGGATGATTTTTCCACATGTGTCAGTTGTGGCTCAGTTGACTTATCAATCAATTGAAAGCTAGGAGTTCCCTCTAGTATTTCTCCAGACATAGTGCTCCAGGAAAGCTGACCACATTTGACTTTTTTTGGCAGCCATGTAATAATGGTGCAATGTAACAGGAACGGATGAAGTAAAAGAGAGAAAGAGAGAGAGAGAGAGAGAGAGAGAGAGAGAGAGAGAGAGAGAGAGAGAGAGAGAGAGAGAGAGAGAGAGAGAGAGAGAGAGAGAGAGAGAGAGAGAGAGATTACTTTGAGATAATAATAAAGTTAATCCACAAGCTGACTACCAAGAAATTATCCACTTTGTGCATATCCTTCTAGTCATTATTTTTAAATGCACTATGTTTCCTGACTGTGCTTATTTCCTTAATCCTTAGACATGGAGAGATATTTTTGACTTTGTTCCATAAAACATTAGAGCAAGGAATAATCTTTGAGGTTATTTAGTCAAACCCGAAAGGTAGGGGTGGAAAATGTATCTGTAGACTAACGCAGAGTCCTAGGAAGGGAAGACAATGAGCAGTCTAATGAATTGCTTAACTACAAGTGATTTTTTGCTTAAAAATGAACAGACATGACTTGATCAGAAGACTGTAATAGAAAATTTGCCTGAACTTAGCAGAAAAGGTCAGATAAGTTGATGTTAGGGAAGTGAACCCTAAGTATGTATTCAAATTTTTTTTCCTTCATGTGATTGTTTCTAACACATTTATAAGATTATTTCTTTGTTGCTTTGTATGGCCCTAACCCATGGTATAACCCCTGCTTTCACTGTATTTGATGTCAGTATAATTTGTGGAGGGGAAGGGGAAAAAAACAAATCATTTAAATAGGGATACAGGGATGGGAAGGGGAAACAAAGGAGGAGGCTACAATGCTTGATAAGAAATGTACTCATTATCTTGCCCATGTAATTGTAACCCCTCTTACAGTATTTTCACAATAAAAAAAGAAAATTTGCCTGAACTTAAACCTAGATGGACTGATATATTACATCTATTACATCATTGTTTTTACATGAGATATTACATCACTGTAATTATATCACTAAGGCTTAACAAACATTTAAGAGCCAGGTACATTTTAAAGGCTTTCTCTCTCTCTCTCTCTCTCTCTCTCTATATATATATATATATTTATATGCTGTGTGAATGGGTGGATAAATCACATACAACTGACATATATGAACACAATTTACTACCCTAAGATTGTTATCTTCTTACTCAGTTACATTTTTGTCATCATCAATGCAATTTTATTGAGTGAGTCCCATGAATATTTGTAATAGGAAGGGAAACCAAGGATATTGTATAGGAATATTGGGCAGTTGAAATTGAAATCGTTTTTTGTAATAAATGAGTTTTGTTTATGTGTGTGTGTTTGGTGTGTGTGTGTGTGTGTGTGTGTGTGTGTGTGTGTGTGTGTGTGTGTATGTATGTGTGTGTGTGTATTCTGAGGAAGGGGACCAGGATATGATTAATTAAAAGTAAGGAGGAGTTTAAGGTGTTACCATCTGTGTATATGTGTGATACATGCTGATAAAGAAAATGGAAATCTTTAATGCTAACTCTATACAATCTGTCCTGTTCATTGATATTAGTTTGGATACATACAAAATCTAGTTAAAAATCAGTTATTTTGCTATATAAAAATCCCATGTATAACACTAGTAATAGTTTGTTTAAAATACCAATAATAGGAAATGTAGGATAATAATAGTTAACAAGTATCAATATCTGTTTTCTTCATGATTATAATACATGGTTCATATGTATTAGCTATTTAATTCTCAATCTTCTGAGTTTAATGTCATTTTGATCTCTCTCATTTCACAAGAGAGATTGCAAATTGGCTCAGTTTGCTCCCCTAGCATATGAAGGATCCAGGAGTTGAATCCAGACATCCTGAGTTTTAGGCACATTGTTGTACTAGCCACTTAGAAATTTGTCTATAGAATGAATGCAACAATGAAACTCACTAGACACTATGATCGAAACGAACTATATAACTGTGGAGGAAGGGAGGAGGGGTTGGTAGGAGAAAATGAGGCAGGTGGTAACTATTTAAAAAGAAATGTACTCATTACCTTACTTTTGTAACTAAACCCCATGTTCATCATCTTTACAATAAATATTTTTAAAAAGAGAGGATTACTATAAAGAAAGAAAATTGTCTACCCACTGCAATAATGAGATGTACAAGACACTATGAACTTTACAATTTAGGCGGGGGAGGTGGAGGAGGTGGGCGGGAAGGGAATGGCAGGGGAAAAACAAAGGAGGAGGCAACAATGCTGGATAACCAATGTACTCATTACCTTGCTCATGTTACTGTAACCCCTCTGTACAGTATAAAACTTATTAAAAAAAAGAAAATTGTCTGTGGAAGGAAATTTGGAGTATGGTACAATAGTAACTTTTATCTCACAGGTGAAAAATCTAAAGAGTAGTCCAGTGACTTGCCATTATTATCTCATAATTATTTTATGAGAGAGTTTGAAGAATGATATTGTGCTCTTGTGAACAGGCTGAACTAATTGGAGCCAGGTTGGGGTGACACTGATCTGCAGCATCATGCACTATTATTATTGCTGTCATTCATAAGTCAGCTAGACTTGAAAAGCTGCAAAAATCAAGCGATTTACACAATTTTCAGGTTTCCTTTCCATATACAAGGCACTTACAGAATTCTGTGAATGGAAACATCATCCTTTCTTGCTCTGAAGATGTCCCATTTTCCTTGGAAGATTACATAGTGTCAGTCTATTGGCTATTCAAGATTCTATGTATAAGGAAAGAAAATCTCAGGAAAAATGGAATGGTGGCCCCACACCAGGGGAATTGACAAAAGATGGAGAAAATTGAATACACCATCTTATTTCTTCCACTACTCCTAGGCAGTATCCTTCATCTTCTACAGTTAGGGAAGAAAATCTGTCCACAATATTCCCAGGAAAGAAATTACACAACCTCCTTCACCATGGCTGACAAAAATAAGGGAAGCAAGAAAGGCAAATATGCTATCACTGCAGCCTAAGTAGAAAACTCCCCTGGGAATGTCTTCTGGATAACTGGGGCATACACATCAAAGAGAATTTGGTTAACCTGAGCAGTCATATTTCACGGGGAGTTCAGCAGGGCAATTCATCACAATTGACCCCATCAGAGAAGGACCAATCATCCTTAGTTGACCCTGGGATTGTGAAATGCCACCACATTTGGCCATAAAATTTATCATGTCAGGAGATCTATAGCAGGAGATCTATAGTCACCACTATGCACTGTGAAATATGGCTACACGGCTGGGATGGATGCACACACACACACACACACACACACACACACACACACACACACACACACACACACACACACACACACATTTGTTGGGCCTGACAAATTAGGTTTGAATTTCTACTTAGTCCACATCCCTAGCCAGTTCTAGCTTTTATGAGTCATTGGGACAGTCTTCTTGGAAAGATGACTTGTGGTACAAATAAGCAAGTATAGGGGGAACAAAAAACTTATGCAAATCATGAGGAGGGAGTATTCTGTAAATGAGGCTAAAATGATGACTGTCATCCTTTTTAGATAATTATTTTAAGAAAAGTAACACCTGAGAGATGGAAGAAAATGGTGGCAAAGCAATAGGGAATCACATTAGCTCTCTGCAATCAGAGATTTAGGGTCCTAACATGGACTTCTCCCCAAGAGATCGACAACAATACACACACACACACACACACACACACACACACACACACACACACACACACACACACACACACACACAGAATCACAGGAAGGGAAGAAACTCATCACTAGTGCACACAAGGATGGAAAACTGTGAAGTCTTCCCCCAGGATCAGTGAGTCCCCTGCTAGAGACACGCCCACCTCGGGAGACCAGTGCTAATGCTGACCCAGAGATCTTGGCCCTTATGCCTCCCTCCCACCCAAGAGGGGGCACCATACTCGAAGAGGACAAAGACGCCAGAGACCTTATTCCTCCCTCCTCCTCCTTGTAAGCTTCCAACAGATGACCCCTGGGACTCATACTGGGTGGGTACTAGGAACCTACATCATCCAGAGCCCTTTGGCAGGGAAACCTAACCTGCTAGAAAACAGCACAGCGAAGAGGGAACCCGCCACTTCTGAAGCTCATGCCATCCCAAAGGCTGGAATCTAGCCGGCCAGCATCCACCCCAGATTGAGCTGAGCGCCTGTAGGGGAGAATTTGCTGGCCTGAGGAGAGCTCCTTCTAGCTAGGCTGGGGCCAAGCACTTGTGCAGGAGCTGGCTGTGAAGCACTGGTAACCGATGGGGCAAGAACAAACTTGGGGCTCAAGAGTAGACAATATACCCGTGGGAGCCTACCCCTTCTGAAGTTCGCTCCCACCCCACAGGCCTGAATCTAACCCTCCCAGCCCCTGCCCCACAAGAGACCATGTGCCCACCTTCTGCAGAGAGCTTGCTGGCCCGGAGGCCAAGCATGGGCTAGTTCACAGGGTGTGCTAGCCCTGGCCAAGCATGGACTGTGCCACCTGTTGGGTAGAAGCAGGTCAAGCTTGGGCCATAGCCCTGACAATCCCTGAACCCAAATGCATCAGTCACAATGAAAGATTACAAGATTCATGAACAATCAAGACAACAAACCAAATCCAAAGCCAACAACAATCCAGGGAAAGACCCCAGTGAGAATGAAGACGAGATGGAGGACAAAGAACCATTAAAGAAATAGTGATAGAACTGGCCAATGAAATAACAGGGGAAATGCAAAACAATTTCAAGGGTACAATGAAGAAATGACCATGAAGATCCAGGACTCCCTAAAAGACATGGAGATAAAAATAGAAACACTCTACATCTCATTAAAAAACATAATTAACATTGTGAGAACTGATCTCAATAAAGAACTCAGCATAAAATTTCCACATTGCAAACCACAGTGGAATGTTTAGGTAACAGAACAAATGAAATGGAAAACAGAATATCAGGAATTGAGGATAAAACAGAGGAACTAGAACAGAAAGCCAAAGGTATGGGGAAAAAAACCCACTTAGAACCTACCAAAAGGAAATCCAAGAATTAGCAGCCAAGAGATCAATTTTATGCATAGCTGGAATCAAGGAGGAGGAAAAATTCAATACTGAAGGCATAAAAAACCTATTCAGTAAAGTAATAACAATGAACTTCCCCCATCTTAAGAGAGAAAATCTCACCCACCTGACAGAGGCATACAGAACCCCTTATAGACAGGATCCAAGAAAAAAACACTTCTAGACAAATCATTGTAACAAACTTGACTTGAAAAGCAGGGAATTGGTTTTAAATGCTGAAAACTCAAAGAAGGAGCTATATTAGAATGGAAAGAAAATTAGAATCTGTGCAGATCTCAGTGCAAGAGAGCCTGGAATGGTATAATTCAAACCCTGAAGATCAACAACTGCCAACCCAAACCAGTGCACCCAACAAAGCTACCATTTACATTTGATGGTGAAACTAAAACCTTTCATGACCAGCATTTCAAGGCATACTACAGGGAAGTATATAATCTGAAGAAAACCACCAAAGTCAAGGAAACATATTAGACAAAAATCACTAGAAGACCACCTTTGTAAGCACAGGAAGAGGAAAGAAGCTAAGTACAGGAAATCCAGAAAATGTCAGGAAACACAGCACATCTTTCTATAATGACTCTAAATATTATAAAAGACTCAACTCCCCTATCATAAGAAAAAGATCCACAGATTGGATCAAAGAAACAAGGTTCATTCATTTCTTGTCTTCAAGAGACCCATCTCACAGTCAAAGATAAAAACAAACTCTGGTAACCCCTATGTATAGTATCTTTACAATAAAAAATATATACTAAAAAAAGCACAAACTTCTGAGTGAAGGGATGGGAAAATATCTTTCATGCAAATGTATCCTGCAAGAAGGCAGGTGTAGCCATATGGATATCTGATAAAATAGACTTTTCATTAAAATCAGCATGAAGAGACAGGAAGGTCATTATATAGTAGTAAAGGGAATGATCCATGAAGAGGAAATCACAGTGGTCAATATCTATGCACCAAATAATAGAGCACCTAAATACATTAAACAAATACTTTCAGATTTATGGAACAGGGCAGGCCCAAACACAATAATAGGGGGAGATTTAAATATACTACTCTCACCCTTTAAAGGACAGGTCAACCAAGCAAAGATAAGCAAAGAAGCCTCTGAACTAAATGACATAATAACCCAAGTGGACTTAACAAACATATACAGAGTAATCCACCCAACAATGACCAAATTCACATTCTTCTCAGCAGCCCATGGAACATTCTCCAAAACAGCTCATGTCATAGTATGCACAAAGAACCTAAGCAAATACAAGAGATTGACTTCATTCCTTGCATCCTATCTGACCACAGTGGAATCAAACTATTTTTCAACAGCAAAACATACTGCAGAAATCACTCAACATATGGAGGTTGAATAACTCACTCCTGAAAAAACACTTGGGTCATAGAAGAAATTAAGGAAGAAATTAGAAGGTTCTTACAATTCAATGAAAATGCAAACACATCGCAGCAGAACCCCTGGGATACAGCAAAAGCAGTGCTGAGGTGAAAGTTTATAGCTCTAAGGGTATACATAGAAGGAAAATAGAAACAGTTCAAGTAAATAACCTCACAGTGCAATTAAAACTGCTAGAAAAACAAAAACAGATCAAACCTAAAACCACTAGATGGAGAGAGACAGGAAAGATTAAGTCAGAAGTCAACAAAATAGAAACTAAAAAAAAAAACTATGCACAAAATCAATGAAACCAAAAAAACTGTTGTTTTTGACAAATATAGTAACATTGACAGACCACTTACAAGGTTAACAACAAAAGGAAGAGAGGAGATTTAAATCAATAAGATCAGAGATGCCACAGGAAACATTACAACAAACATTGAAGAAATTCAAATGATTATAAAGGATTACTTTCAAAAACTATACTCATAAAAGAAGGAAAACCTAGCAGAAATGGATGAGTTTTTAGAAACATAGCAACTACTTCACCTGAACCAAAAAATGTAAACTAACTAAACAAGCCTATAACATGCAATGAGATAGAGGAAGTAATCAAAATCTTCCAACAAGTACAAGTCCAGGCCCAGATGGATTCACTGCTAAATTCTATACATCATTTAAAGATGAACTAATACAAATACTCCTTAAGCTTTTCTGCAAAATAGAAACGAGGAGCAATTCCAAACTCATTCTATGAAGCCAGTATCACACTTATCCACTTATCCCCAAAAAGGTAAGGATCCAACAAAAAAAAGAGAACTACAGACCAATTTCTCTGATGAACACAGATACAATGCTCACTAATAAAATACTAGCCAATAGATTCCAGAAACAAATAACAAATATAATAATACATCATGACCAAGTAGGCTTCATCCCACAGATGCAAGGCTGGTTTAGCATATGCAAATCAATAAAGGTAATTCATCACATCAACAGATCCAAGGACAAGAACTACATGATCCTCTCATCAGATGCATAAAAAGCCTATGACAATGTACATTCATGTTAAAAGCTTTAAACAATAAAGGCTATATATGACAGACAAACAGCCACTATAAATGGAGAAAAACTGAAACCATTTCTCCTAAAATCAGGAACAAGGAAAGGATGCCCACTCTCTCCACTCCTCTGAAATATAGTTCTGGAATTCTTAGCCAGAGAAATAAGGCAAGAAAATAACATAAAATTTCTTTTTTTTACCTAAGAAGAAGAAATCAAACTATCCCTTTTTGCAGATGACATGATCTTATATCTAAAGGACCCCCCAAAACTCCACCCCCAAACTTCTAGAGCTAGTCAACCACTTTTGCAAAGTAGGAGGATACAAAATTAACCCACAAAGGGCAGTAGTCTTCCTGTATGCCAACAATGTACAAGCAGAAAGGGAATAGTCTTAAAAAAACACCTAGGAATTAACTCAACTAAAGATGTAAAAGATCTTCATAGTGAAACTATAAAAATATGAAGAAACAAATTAAAGAGGAGGGATTGGGGGGGAGGAGGGAGGCTGGGAAGGGATGTGAAGGGTAAACCAAAGGAGGAGGGTGCAATGCTTGGTAAGAAATGTACGCATTATCCTGCCCATGTAATTGTAACCCCTCTGTACAGTATGTTCACAAATAAAATAAAATAAAATTTAAAAAAAATTTAAAAAAAAAGAGGACACCAGGAAATGGAAAGACCTTCCATGTTTATGGACAGGTTGAATCAATATTGTGAAAATGGCCATACTGCCAAAATGATATTCAAATTCAATGCAATCCCTATCCAAATCCCAAATGGCATTATTTTTTTTACTGAGATAGAGAAAACAATCCAAAAATTTCTATGGAACAATGGAAGACCTAGAATACCAAAGCAATTTTAGGCAAAACAAGCAATGTGAGCAATATAACAATACCAGATTTCAAGCTCTACTATAAAGTCATAAGAACAAAAACAGCTTTGTATTGGCACAAAAATAGACCCAAAGATTAATGGAACAGTTTAGAAGACCCAGAAATAAAAGCACACACAATTATCTGATATTGAAAAAAGAGCCAAAGATATACAGTGGGAAAAATATAGCCTCTTCAACAATTAGGAATACTGGGCAGCCATATGTAGCACTAATATCAATTCAAATTGGATCAAAGACCTCAGTGTCAGGCCTGAAACTCTGAAACTACTCAAGAGAGAGTAGGAGAAACATTAGAACTTACAGGTATAGGCAGAAACTTCCTGAATAGAGTCCGAGGGGTACACCAGATAGGAAAGAGGCTTGACAAGTGTGACTATGTTAAAATAAAAAGTTTCTGCACAGCTAAGGACAGTTAGGAAGACAGCCAACCAGTTGGGAAAAGATCTTTACCAGCAATACATCAGACAAAGGCCTAATATCCAAATATACAAAGAGCTCAAGAAACTAACCCTTCCCAAACTTAATACACCAATTACTAAATGGGCAAGGTTGCTAAGGAGAGACTTCTCAGAAGAAGAGGTAAGAATGGCAAAGAAACACGAGGAAATGCTCATCATTCCTGGCCATAAAGGAAATGCAAATCAAAACAACTCAGATCCCATCTCATCCCAGTTAGATTGGCCAACATTTTGAATTCAAACAACAACAAATGCTGGTGGGGATATGGGAAAAAAAGGAACCCTACTACACTGCTGGTCAGAATGTAAACTAGTACAACCACTCTAGAAAGCAATCTGGAGGTTCCTCAAAAAACTGAACACAAACTAAACTCAGACCTTGCCTTTGACCCAGCCATACCACTCGTAGGCATCTACTCTGAGCATCATGAACCAGGATATGATAAAGACACCTGCACACTCATGTTCATTGCTGCACTATTTACCATAGTATGGAAACAACCCAGATGCTCCAAAGTAGATGAGTGGTTCCAAAAAAATGTGGTACCTATATACAGTATAATTTTACACAGCCATCAGAAAGAATAATATCATGCCATTTGCAGGGACACAGATGAAACTAGAACAAATCATGTTAAGAGAGGTAAGCCAAGATCAGACAAACAGTGTATATTCTCTCTGCTTTGAGGAAGTTAGATCTAAAAATGCAATGGGATATGACCAATTATGCAAGATTCTAGATACTCACATACAGTGGAACCAAAAGAGGATAGTCTTAGAAGGAAGTCACAAAGGTGCAATGCCTATGTGCCATGCCTATGTGCCATGCCTCTTCCTTTATATGTAATAATATATGTACTGAAACAAAGTCCAAAGATATGGAAACAAGAGACTTTTTAAGATTTGCTTTTTCTTTTTTGGATGATTCTGTATTCTTTATTTTATATATGGTATATTCATGTGCATATCTGTGGGAGGGTGAGGAGGAGGGCACAGAATCTGAGGGAAAAGGGCAAAAGAGGGCAGCGGTGGAAGGTACTGGACATTAATGAAAGTGAATATACAATTCGTGGGTGGAGACGAGAGGGAGGGACTGGAAGAAAATGAGAGAACAGATAACACTGGACAAAAGGCAAGGTACTTATTACCTGACACCTGTACGTGTAACCCCTCTGTATGTCTCCTTTATAATAACAATAAAGTAAATTTTAAAAAAGTAAAGTAATACCTTCAAAGAGGAGGTAGGCTTTTGACAAATCAACATTATTAATGATAATTTTTTCTTTTATTTTTTCTCATTATGCAATGTGGTATTCTTCCATCTATGTCCACTTTATGGTAGGATGGTGAAGATGACAATGTTGCTTATTTTAATAAATACAGCAGATATGAAAATTATTTATGTAGGAGAAATTTGAATTCTATTCATGAACTTCTCTCTGGTACTGTTTGTGGTGAGATGAGATGACTATTAGCTTACCTTAGAGCATAGCAGAGAAGGTATAAGATTTTTGTTGGTGTTAGTGGTCATGGGACTTGAACTCAGAGCCTAAGTGCTGTCCCTGAGCTTTTTTGCTTAAGGCTAGCCCTCTCCCACTTTGAGCTACATCACTACTTCTGGTTTTCTGGTACATAATTGGAGATAAGAGTCTCATGGACTTTCCTGCCCAGACTGGCTTTGAACTATGATCCTCAGATCTCAGCCTCCTGAGTAGCTAGGATTACGAGTATGAGCCACCAAGCGCCCAGCTGTGTAAGAAGAATTTAATGATGACTTAGAATTAAGTGGTATACATTTTGGGTTTGCATTCTATCTTTATTCTCTATGTTGATTGATCTTGGACAATTCCTGATATATCTGAATCTCAGATACGTGAATCTGTTAGATAAGTAAAAGCATTCTAAACTGGGATTGATGCACACATTAAACTTTTATATATTTCTGAGCATATAACATATATACATATATATGTTGTGGAGGGTAGTGGAGGGTAGAAGTGGGGGTAGAAGCAGCAGAAATAAGACTGGATTTGGAGCAAGGATTTGTGTAAAATTCTAGATTTCCAAGGGCTAGTTGTGTGTGACCCCCAAGTAAAGTTATCTTACTGTTTTCAACTATTAAAATATTAAAGATATATGCAGTATCCTTTACAAATCTCAGAAGTTGTATGTGTTTATTAATTTATTCCTTATCTTTTATTCAGAAAGCTTATTCAAACCATGAAGAATTTTTTTCATTGATCCCATGTAATTTGATTTTGCGGTCCCACTCTTTAGGAGGTAATCCTAAAAGGATATTTATGCTGAATAATTTAGATTTTATGTAAGATTAAGATGGGGAAAATTAGAGAAAGCATTGCTAAACTTGGTGAAATACTAGGTATCAATTATTTCTACCTAGAGTCCTCAAAAAGCAGACAGCAGCCAATACCCTCAACAGCATCATTACCATAAACTAGAGACAAGTTTCCCTGGGTTGAAATAGTTGTTTACTTAAAAACACAGCCTCACTGTATGCATTACTTATGGTTCCTTGTCGATACTGTGCATTTTCAGGTCTCACTTTCTTTGTTCTAATTGTTCTATCAATCAGAAGTGATCATCGTCTTTTGTTTTCCAGTATAAAACATCCATTTATGTAGGACCAAGGCAAAACAGCATCTCCTCCAGCACAAGGTTAAGTTAGTCATTCTACATGCGGCTTGTCTCTTTTCATGGGATATTTATTTTTCTGCTTTCTTTATAATTTTATACATTTGTTTCTTTCACATAATGAGATCTTTGAGTACAGGGATTATTCCTATTCATTTTTGTCTTTCCTATAATCTACACTGTATTTAATTGAATAGTAAGTATTTAATAAAAAATTGTTACCTGGAAACAAGCATAATGACTTTGGAGTTTGAAAATGTCCTACATGTACAAGTCGTTATGTTGAAAACGAAATTTACAACTTCGGTGGGGGGGGAGGGGGAGCGGGGAGAACTGGGTGGGGGGGCAGGGGGAGGATGGGAAGGGGAAACAAAGGAGGAGGCTACAATGCTTGATAAGAAATGTACTCAGTATCTTGCCCATGTAATTGTAACCCCTCTGTACAGTATTTTCACAATAAAAATAAAAAAATACAATGTCTTACATGTAAAAAAGTCAAAATAGAAACTATGCCATGTTCTTTGTCTGGATTCATATTTTCTGCCAGCCTATGACTTCTGGGTGGAGACCCATTTTCTTAAAAATTTATAGCTGAATACTCTTGGAACTGCATCGCTGTAGGAAAATCGTAGCTCTTGGAACACAGTTCAAAACTCTTAAACATAGTTTCATTTAACAATGGATCTGAATGCATGTTTACCTCTTTATAGTCTGCCTTTCACATTCTCATAGATGAAAAAGAAAAATAATGAGGATGGGAAAGAAATGTAATGATCATGTGTATCAACTCCTTCATTTCCTAGGTGAGGAAATGGGGGCTCATAGCCTTTACATGACTTGGTAAGATTTATGCTGTCAGTTCATGGTGTACCAGCACAACATGAGGGGAAACTGATTTCTAATTCTCCAGATCAGTATTGATTCTTTGGTTGCTTGTGACTCTTTGCATCATTCCTCATAGAGAACAGTGATACTACCTTTGGGGAATCATTCTGACACATGCGTATTTTCAGGTAGGACTTGGACAGAATCCTTCTTAAGGTGGAAAACTTCTACAGTCCTTAAGAGTTATAGTTTAAACATCTTTTCCTGAAAAGTGAGTTTTACTCTAAACATTTTTTTTTTTTTTTTAGGAAAAGGGACCACTACTACTTTCTTATTACAATAAACATACATTAGAAGGATGTTATTGAGATGAAGTGCGGGTACATCTGTAGCTGTAAGAGTCTGTATCTCTTGACCTGTAGTGGCTCATACCTTCTCTCACTGTAAGGAATATTTTGGTGGGAGAGTTAGAAGTACTGTGTTAGGTCAGTCCTTTGTTATAAAGAATATGGATGGTTTCTTAAGGCTAGAGAGAAACCCCAAGTTCAAGCTGAAAATTCCCTGCTTTTATCTTTTTTCTACTTCTTTTACAATCTGACCTTTGCTCCAACCATTCTATAGAAATAGCTCTTCAATATTTCAATGATTACTCTTCCTTCCCTCCCTGTTTTCCTGTTTGCTTCCTTCCCTTCTGCCCCGTGTACTTCCCTGATATATTTCCTTTCCTATCTCTTTCCTTTTCTTTGTCTTTCTTATTATCTCTCTCTTTCCCTCTGTTTCTCTCTATCTTCCTCAGTCTTTCCCTGTTCTCTTCCCTGTCTCCATGTCTCTCATTATCTCTCCTTTATATCACTGCAACAGAGTTCTTTTCATTCTATCTTTAAAATACCACATATAGGTCTTGGGAATCTTCCATTATCTTTTTTTCCCATAGCTACATCATTGAAATATTATTACTCCGCAGACTGCCAAAGTGTTCCCTTTTGAGAGACATAGATATTATCTGAGATTTTTCTGATATCCTTGTTGTTTAACTGCTATGGCTTATGGCTTGCATAATCAAAGAAGTTGGATTGGTACAAACTGAATATAACTTTCTTCAGGAATTAACTTCATCTTTCTGAGCCTGAGATGCTTGAGACATTTCTGGTTTTCAACAAGAGATTCCATCTTCTGTATAATGGTAAGGGCAAGTGGGCCCACAATGACTTCATCTTGTACCAGAAGCTCGATGTCATATCCTCCAGCTTGTTCCACATATTTCTTTCTTTTTTATGGTACTAGTATTTCAGATGGCATTAGCTGGAGCCAACTCCTGTCGACCTGTCCATTTCCATACCCTGTGTCCCTTTCCAGTCTAAGGAGCCTGAATTCTACATTGATGTGATGTAGTCTCTGCAGAGACTTCAGTCTACATTTTTGGGGGATGTTTGTCATTCTGATTCCTGGTAATAGTTTTCATTGTTCCAGATGGCAGGACAAAGAGACAGTATCTCAGTCCTTCCTTTTCTTGAAAACCCTGTGGCATCTGACACTGCTCACGGACCTGACCTTCCTTCTTTTCTTTTTTCCAACAAAATTATTAATTTACTTTATGGTTGTTATAGAGGTGATATACAGAGGGCTTACAGTTACGTAAGTCAGGTAACGAGTACATTTCCTTTCACAAAGTGTCTTCTGTTCCCGCATTCTCTCCCAGTCCCTTCCGCCCATCTTCAGTGGAGCATAGTTCACTTTCGTCATGTCCAGTGAGCTCCACTGCTGCGCTTTTTCACTTTTCCCGTTGGTTCTGTACCCTCCCCCACCCTCACGATGATATACACTTGAATGTACCATATATAAGGTAAAGAAGACAGAATCATCAAAAACTAAAAACTAAAAAAGAGAAACAAAGAAAGAAAAAAAGAGGTCTCATTTTTCCATATCTTGGAGTTCATTTCAATATGTATATATATTTTAATATAAATACAAAGAGGCATTGTGTTTCTCTCCTAAGAGTTTCTTCTTTTGGTCTCACTGTATGTGAGTATCTAGAATCCTGTTTAATTTATCATATCCCAGTGTATTTTAGGTCTGATTTCTGCATATCAAGGAGAACATGCACCATTTGTCTTTCTGAGCTTGATTTACTTTACTTAATATGATTTGTTCTAGTTTCATTCATTTCCCTGCAAATGACATGTTTTATTCTTTCTAATGGTGGTGTATAATTCCATTGTGTATAGGTGCCACATTTTTGGGGTCCACTCCTGGCCTCCCTTCTTGAAGACATGTTTGCTTTACTCTCTTGCTTTATCGGCAATTTCTGGAAAAAAATTTCCTGCTATTATCTTTTTTGTTGTTGTTAAAATGTTTTTTCTTCTCTTTTTTCTTAAGCTTCCAACTCATTATACCCCTTCACAGTTCTTCCTAGGACTTACAAAGACATTTTAAACTCAATAAATTGAGCATAGTCTTTCCTCATTTTCTCCTGCTATGTCTGCTAGTTCTCTGGATTACATAACCTGACCTCAGTTACAGTTTCTCTGCCGGTTCCTGTGCATGAGTGTAAATGCGTGTGTGTGTGTGTGTGTGTGTGTGTGTGTGTGTGTGTGTGTGTGTGTGTGTGGTTGTGTGTAACTACTGGTTGGCCATCCAGGTATCTATGCATCTTTCTTCATTTCTCCTTTTTTTCTCTCTCCCTCCCCTCATTCATTCTATCACCATAAACTTCTTCAATCTGAAATCCATTCCCCAAGACCACCCTGAAATTACCACCCAAGTTCAGACCACTATTATTTCTTACCTTCAGTGATCTCCTCATTTATTTCACAGTCTCAGGTCTTGCTCTCTTTATAAGACTGAGAAGAATAAAACTTTCTAGGAATAGTTAGAAATGTAATAAAACTGTCCAATGTGCTAAGTCTCAATCTACTATTTTGTGACAGGTTGTAAAAAAATAAAGAACCCCCCCTCCAAAATAAAAAAAAGATAACCATGAAATCTAAGTAGAAAATACAAAGAAAACCACGCTGAACTGTCAAGTGTTAATGACACTTCAATTATATAACCCTGTGGAGAAAATGACAGTAATCAGCCCCAAGTAATCTATGTGGCCCTCTGAAACCAGAAAGAATCTTTCTAACTAACAAACTGTTTTCTGTTCCATGTCCTTTGCTGGCTCCTCATAGCTCCAGGATAAATTCTAAGTGTCTTACTTAATTTGGCTTATAAAGGGCTACATGGCTTGGTCCCCTCTTACCACTAGTTTTATAAACCTTTTAGATCCTAGTTAAACTAAACTTCTTCCAAATTCTTTCCAACTTTACCATACTCCTGAAATCCTTCTGTGCTCTTTATTGACAATCTGATTGACTAAAATAGTGCTAGGCTGGCAAATGTTTGTCTTCTGATGGGGAAGAGGACCCTCATTTACAGCATTTGATGATTTCCATGGTAATTCTTTCACATTGAGTAATATCAGGCTACTCATGCTTATGCCACTGAACATGGAACTGGAGGACATAGTGGGCTCTAGAGTATGAGAAGATGTCAGTTACAACACACCACTGAGTAAATCCTTCAATTCCTTCCAATATTGGCTCAGCTGACCCCTTAGGCTAGTCACATAACCTTTCATGTAATACTCTACTTTCTCGTGCACAACTCTGACATGGATGCAAGACTCTAAGTCTCTTGGAGCAAGATTTGTGTCTTATTCACCATTCTCCTCTAAACCTTTCACAAAGCTAACACACAGTCATTTTTCAATGAATATTTATGCAATAAGTGAGCTAACCAACCACCACCACCACCACCAACAACAATAATAACTCATAGCAAGTACTTACTGTGTTGATTTTCATACATTACTTCATTTGATTATTAATATTTGTGACTGTCATTTTGCAGAGTAGAAATATTGAGGCTGAGGGTAGTTAAATAACTTGCTCTCAGTCATGATGGGACCATTTTCAACTTCACCCTGCACACTTAGCTATCTACATGTCTGACTTGTTTTCAATTCAGGGAGAGTACCACAGAAGTAAAGTTCCATTCTCATCACCATGTGCCAGGGGTAGAAAATCAAAATAATCTGCTGGTGGAGTTCATAGTAACCATTTGGCTGTTTTTCCCCTTCTCTTTCTGTAGACTTTGGAAGACTTGCACTATGAGAAACTCACATTCTCATATTTAAGTACTAGGAATTATGTGTCTATTGTAAGGACAAGGTCTTTGTTTAAATTGGTATTTTTCTGTGTAGAAGAGGTTCCTATTTTTCCATAATTGACCAATTTATTTAATCTTTTATTAATATTTATGAATATAGGCTCATTTATTTCAGACTTTGTGTTATAATCAAAGACATCTCTATTTTGTTGCTCAAATTATTCCATGTTGGGTCATTAGAGATGAAATTGTTTGGATTAATACCTAGATCCCTTCGACATGGCACATCAAATCACTGCCTTATATATTTATTGTGGTTGTTCTAGAATCAGCTATTCCTCTCTTGAGCCTTTATTCTTTTTATCAAAGAATGATATTAGAAATTAAGACTTGAGTGTTGTATGTGCTTGTTGTTTGTGAGATGTCAATGCTTTTAGGCTCTCAATGGACAGGTCAAGGAAATAGATAAGCATATGCTAATTTCTATACTTTCATACTGTGAATATTTCTTTTTTTTTATTGTGAAAATACCATACAGAGGGGTTACAATTACATGGGAAAAGTAATGAGTACATTTCTTATCAAGCATTGTTGCCTCCTCCTTTGTTTACCCTTCCCATCCCTTCCCATCCTCTCCCCCAAACCCCCCACTCCCTCACCCCCCCACCCCCCGCCAAAGTTGTAAAGTTCATTTTCGACATAACATCTTGTACATCTCATTGGTGCAATGGGTCTGCCTGTATCCCTATTTAAACAATTTGTTTTTTCCCTTCCCCTCTACAAATTATACCAACATCAAATACAATGAAAACAGGGGTTATACCATGGGGGAGGGACATACAAAGCAACAAAGAAATATCTTTTTTTGGGGGGGGATCCAGTTGTGGGGCCTGAACTCTGGGCCTGGGCACTGTCCCTCAGCTCTTCAGCTCAAGGCTAGCACTCTACCACTTGAGCCACAGCTCTACCACTTGAGCCACAGCACCACTTTCGGATTTTTTTTCTTTTTGCTTATGTGGTGCTGGGGAATCGAACCCAGGGCCTAGGCATGCAAGGCAAGCACTCTACTACTGAGCCACCTTCCCAGCCCAACAAAGAAATATCTTATAAATATGTTAGACACAGTAGCAAGAAAGAAAAAAACATTTGAGTCCTTAACTTGGTGTTCACATACTGTGAATATTTTTATATGTAAACTTTTGTACCTATTTAAGGTGAAATATAAGTTCATGTTAGTGTCTTAGATTCTAATCTATTAGCTTACTAGTCATTTCAGCTACCACCCTTTGTTTTGTGACCTCACACTCCAATAATAACAAACCTGGCTCTCACTAACCACTGTCAGTTCCTTAGTTTTTAAAATTTTAGTATAAGATATAGTGGTTCCAGAACTGTCCATTTATACCCTCATGGAAACAATTTTACTGATAATACAGAGCTTATGTATATATTTTTTTTCTTCAAGCCTTACTTCTCTATCACTCTGAGAAAGTGTATTTTCTTCACCTCCTTAATCAATATGCATTATTAATTTAAAACTCATCTGTGTCTTTGTAGTAGATTTGATATTTTATTCCATTCATCTCTGTATTTTATTACATTGAATGTATTTGTATGTACCACAGCCTATATATTCAATTATTGGAGGACATTGTTGCTGCTTGTAGTTGTAGGAATTGGAATCCTGAATTTCCAGTGGGTTTTAAAAATAATTATGAATCACTGGAATGGAAAACATTCAACACTGAGCAAATTTGAGTACACCATAACTTCTTAATGATACTAGAAAAAGTAAACATAATTTGGAGCATAAAGATTATATACGCAGTATCCTTTCAATCATATAAAATATGAATGTTTTTGATATTAAGAATGAAATATAGGTGATTGAAAATGGTTAATAGATACTCTTTAAGTAGTTTTCCATATTTTTAATTTTTTTTTAAAACTTTTCTAATTAGGAAAAAACCCAAATCATTTATAAAATATGAATGATGTTCTAGATGCTGGAGGGGATTTCAGTTATATGTATTGAGAGATTTTTTTTTAAAGTTTCCTCTTCTTTTCCCCATTTCTTGAAGATTGCTTTTAACAATGAATTCTTCAAGGTTCCTTTTTACTTTTCTGGATCTCGAAAATCTTTAAGGGGTTTAATGCAATTTTATTTTTATACCTTCCTGTGTATCTCAAATTCTTGATTTCCCCAAATCCATAAAACATTTGGGATATGTGGTGGTAAGGATCTTCATTTTCTAAAATGCCTTGCCTACAACATTTTTACACACAATTATTATCATTCTCCTCATTCTAGATGTTATAAGGCTTCCAATCCATTTTATTTTAAAATATTTTTGAGGATTATTTTTTGTAGTTATAGATAATGAAGAGAACACAAGGACTAATGGCCACTACCATTTCTAAAACAGTAGGGAGAAAAAGAAACAAAATGGATGTATGTAAATATACATTACTACATTGCAAAATATAACTGTTTTAGTTATCTCAGCTAGCTAAATATTTCCATCAAGGAAAAACTATTGAAGAAAGTCATTGTAGCGTTGGTTGGTTACAAGAATGGATGGTTACAAGAATAATAGAAAGTAACCTGTTTAAGGAGCTCTTAAATTTCCATTCCTTTTCCAAATATGTTTGATATTACACTTTACTTTCAGGGAACAATGGTACAAGCTTTAGCAAAACCTTACTTTTTTTGAATATTAGAAATGCATTATTTTTCAGCAACAATTAAAACTTGAGTCTTAAGACTTCTTCACTGTCAGTGCTAGGAACACTGGTAAAACGTTTGTATTAATTTCAACTTGTACCCCCTAACCACATTGGAAGTTCTGCAATTGATGAAAATGTATACAACCAGTCAGCTGTCAACACCTGGGCTCTGTCCTTGTCAGATTTATTTTCAAAGAAACACCTTTGAAATAAAGATAGAATCACATGCCAATTGCATTTAAAATCGTTCTTGCCACGTTCTGACTCAGCAGTGCTTTCCCACAAAGGCTAATTTTTCTGGAAACTGTGGCTCCAAACCAGTGGGAGTTGGTTAAATTTTTGGAGGTTCTATCTGTGTTGCAGGAAATATGTTAATGAATTTTGGTAGGTGAAAATTATCCTGTTCATCTGTCCATTCCAGGATTTCATAGTCGAGGTAGGAACACAGTGTTCTGCAAAACTATGCAACAAATGATATTTCAGAGATAAAAAATTCCAAGGAGACAGATGTCCCAATATATTTCTCTTATCCCTATCTTTCATTTCTAACTCTTTTTCTCCTCTTTTTTTTCTTACATGAAAGAAGACTTTGTTTTGTTTTTTGAAGTTCAACACAGAATTTCTGATCATAGAGCTTTACCAGTATTTTACAGTGTTCTACAAATCATGGTGCATGGTCTTATATGTGGAAGTACTAAGGATGATCCACTAGAAACATTCGCAAATGCTTATCTGTACAATTTCATATATTATTTATAGTTGATGGAGAGGACTTGGGATGACATAGATGATTTGGAGACTGCTAAGAGTTTGGGTCATTTTAAAACAAAACATTGAGAAGTTCATGATATTGGTTTTGAAGAAAGACATCTAATTTCATAGCCTGGAGTCCAGACATTTGTTAGGAGGAAAGAGATTAAGCTTCAAGTAATGATAGCCATTTCTGCTTGTGGAATAAGCTCCCTAGTTCTAGGTACAAGCATTGTGCATTTGGTTTTGCTTAGAAGCTTAGAAAGAACTTACTGCACAAAAACATTGACTAAACATTACCCAATGTGTTCAGAAACATGAGATTATGCTTGAAGTGAATGACTGTGCAGAATACTCTTTAGATATTTTCATTATTATTATTATTAATTATTATTATTACTATTTTGGTCTTTTATAGCTTTTTTTCCCCCAGAGCTGAGAACTGAACTCAGGGCCTTGCACTTGCCCGGCAGGTAGTCTTCCACTGAGCTAAACCCACAGCTCCTCTTTAGATATTGTCTGTTGGTGATAAAAGACCAGGATTCAAGTTAGTAGGTTTACATGCTTAAACAATATCAAACAGTAGATTGTTATGTAAGAAATATATGCAGAAGGCAGACATGCATGTCAGGTCATGTTATGGAGGTATCCAATTACAATTTTGATATGCCTTATTTCCACTCATACAATGACAAATACTGAGATTTGGTCTAAGCAAGAAATCCTATCATGATTCCAGCTGAGCTTTTACAGGGAGTCTTTAAGGATTCTGAATTCTAACAGTTAGTGTGAGGGCCATTCTCTAGGTCTCATATGACATTTTCTCACAGTAACAGTACTAGAGATATGGAAGTAGAAAGTGGAGATTCTTAGTCATGAGATTAATCTGGTTTGGGTTAGGAATGTGGCTTAGTGGTAGAGTGCATGCCTAGCATGTATGAAGCCCTGGGTTCTATTCCTCAGTGCCACATAAACAGAAAAAGCTGGAAATGGTGCTGGGGCTCACGTGGTAGAGTGCTAGCCTTGAGCAAAAGAAGCTCAGGGACAGTGCCCAGGCCTTGAGTTCAAGCCCCAAGACTGGCAAAAAAAGAATAAAAAAAAAAAAGAAAAAAAAAGAGATTAATCTGGTTTATGCATAAGTTGGTGCCTCCCTTAAGCTCCTGTTATGCAAATTTAAGCACATAATGTCAAAGTATAATAGATTCTATTTAAAAAGCATGATTGCATTTCAGACAATCATAACATTTGCTACATTATTTTCTCTTTTAGATTTTCAAAAACTCACTCAACATTATAAGAAAGAATTTCCTTGGGAAGAAACAAACTCTATTATTACTCATGATGCCATATTCAAATCAACAACTCTTTGCTGCTGAATTCTTTGTAGACTTTGAATTTGACATAAATGAGTTTTCATGATTTGGTTCCTATTTACCTCTCTAGCCTCATGTTTTGCCACCTCTGATCCTTACCAATCCCTCATGTACCACTGTCCTGCAGTATTTTTACATTTGTTTCTGGACCGTTCTGAATTATGGTTTCTTTTTCACATCTTCATGGTAGAATTGCCATTTCCTCTGCCTGGAATGTGTAGCCATATGGTTTTCTCTCCAGAGCAATTCTTGTTGGGTTCTTAGTCTGTGGGTCCTCTGCCATTGTATCATATCTGCTAGACTAGTGCCTTCCAGTCTATGGAGTGGGTTTATTTCCTTTTATATATCATGTACTAGCTGAAACATGTTAGATGATGGTTGATAAAATAGATACCTTAAATTGACAAACTTTTGAAAATTTGCTTTGAATTTGTTTATTATTTAATATGATGAAGACTATTGAGTGTCTTGATAACATTTAATAACATTTGATAACATTGTCTTATAGTACATTATTAGTTTACATATCATATATAGTTGTACCCTTTTATGTATATAAATATATATCTATAGTGTTATAGATATGTAAATATAAAAATATAGAAATATATAGAAATATAAAAATAATTGAAGACTTAGAAACATGTTTCTTATGTCTCTTTTGTTTGTCCTATGGTTCTGCAGAACCATGTTTTAGATCTCCAGCATATCATTTGTTAGTGTTCTGAGTATATTATAATTCCAAAAAAGCCTGTTTTGAGATCATACTATCTGGAATATAACAATATAATACTCCATGCAATACCCACATATTGGTTTTTTTTTTTTTTTTTGTTGGTCGTGGGGCTTGAACTCTGGGCCTGGGCATTGTCCCTCAGCTCTTCAGCTCAAGGCGAGCACTCTACCACTTGAGCTACAGCGCCACTTCCGGTTTTCTGGTGGTTTATTGGAGATAGGAGTCTCACGGTCTTTCCTGCCCGGGCTGGCTTTGAACCGTGATCATCAGATCTCAGCCTCCTGAGTAGCTAGGATTACAGGCGTGAGCCACCAGCGCCCGGCCCACATATTGTTAATACATGTTACTTACTCAGTTAAGTACTGATTGAGAATTCAAATTTAAAAATAAAAGAGATAAAAATAAAAAAGCACTCTAATGGTAAACAATGTTTATATATTATTTAAATGCTTAGACAGAGACATTCTATAATGAAAAATGTTCTCTACCTACCTTTGAGTCTGTTTATTCTCTCTCTGAAAATTTATGGAGAATTGGGAATTCTAAGGTTTTAGTCTTGAATTTACAATGTGAGAAAAACAAATACAGGACTGTAATGTGGCTCCACGCAGAGATGAACAAAATAAACCAATTATTTAAGCCAAGAACAAATCTAGAGCAAATAGAAATGAAAAAGGATGCATCTCTTATGTTGAGGAAGTTGTGTTTGACTTGGAAACTGGAATTTGAACAGAAGTCAGTACCATTGTTGTTTACAAATGGAAGGGAAATTGGGTCTAAAGAGAATGAGACAATATGGAAAAAGTGTGTGGGGAAACCCCCAACAATTAATTCTGAGGTTCTGTGATTTGATGTGACTTTTTATCTCTATATGCATCACCTAATGCAGTGGTGTGAATCTGCTTTGTTCTCCTAACTCCGTGTTGCTTCCCTCTCAGCCCAATCTTTTTATATCTCCAAAGACCCTATATGAAGGACTTGCCTAAGGATTGACACCCACCCTGTGTTCCCAGTTGCATACAGATACCAGGCAAGCACCTGATGCAGGCAGGGCAGTCTACCTAAGACTAGATGTAAACAATCCATGGTTGAAAAGCCCCCCACCTCCCTAGACCTAACGGCGTTTTCATTAACCTCGGCCTCCTTGTGCAGACCCCATACAAACCTAACTCCGGCCCCAGCTCTTCACACAGTCTCCAAGTTCGTGGGCAGACGGTGCCCCTTGTTGCTCTATCTCAATAAACAGTCCTTGCCTGTGGAAGACTGAGTCTGGCCTGTTTCCTTCCTTTCTCCTCCATGTTCCTAATGGAGGATATTAAAGGAACTGCCTCTCCCCTCTTGGCTCAATCTTTTTATGTATCTAAAGATGGTATGAAGGAATGAGTCCTGCCTTATTCTCCAGGGTCAAGCAAAGTGCCAGGTGTGTGCAGGCATGCGTGTCCACAGGCAGATCATTCTGACCTTGGTTTCCCCACACCCAGCTTCCATTGTGGGCCTGGCCAAGGACATTGCCCTTGGTCCCCAGGAGACCATAGCCCATTTTTTATTCTCTGAGTCCTTGTTAAGATCTAGAGAAGCCCACCCCAAAACCCAGTCCCTTGCACAACCTCCAAACCTGTGGGAAGGTCTGTGACCCTCACTGCTCCTCAATAAACAGTCCTTGTCTGTTGACAATGGAGTCTGGCCTATTCTTTTTCTGTTCTCCTCCTTTTTCCCAACAGATAAAACTTTAATTTGAGGATAACTTCATATGTGTATGTTTATGCTAGAAAAAAAGTGACAAATATTACTATCCTAGTTCCTAAGATATAATATGACCAGAGATGAGGGAGTTTGAATGTTGAGCGAGAAATCTCACTTACGAATATTTGGTAGGTTATATTAGAGCTCCCAAAGATGCTCTATTGTTTTTCTCTGTAATATGTGGGGTTTTCCATATGCACCAAATTGCAGAAAGCATCACTCTTGATGATGCCAGGATATGTTAAGAATGTATATGTGTGTGTGTGTGTGTGTGTGTGTGTGTGTGTGTGTGTAGTGTTAAATCACACACATCACACACACAGACATTAAGACTTTGAAAGTCTTGTAATCTAAGCTTCTGTTCAAGAATCTCCATCAATTCTCTCAGTTTCTGCTTTTATGCCTGTAGTGTTGAAAGTTTATCACCTCTTAAGATTGTATGATATCATTGGGTAACTCTAAAAGTCTTTTCCCTATGTTATAAATATCTGCCATTTTGAAAAACATCTCTCATTTTGTGTTTGGAGCAACATAAAACAAATCTAATTCTCTTACTTAACAGAATTTCAGATATGGATGCATTTCAACTTCTATATTCTTGCAGTTGCCTTGATGCTCAGGAATTGGTGTGTCTCTTACTCAGGAGATGATCTTCTTAGATACTCTCCACTTGACTTCATAGAATTAACCTTTTCTCTCATTTCATTCAAATTATAATTCACAGTACTTAGGCACTTGTTAATTTCCTTCCTAAAGAAACTTATTTCCTTTTCAATGAAAATTTAAATGTTTTTGACCTGAAGAGAGTTCTTTTTTCTTTTTTTGTTTTACCAGCAGTAAGTTCTTCCTGGAGACTTTTTCTTTTTTCAATGTTGTAATCTTCTAATATGTCCCCAGATTCTACCTATTTGAGATTTCTGGCAAGGGATGTGCTGTCTTGGGTATCCTAAGGTAATACAGGCACTGCTTCCTGGAAAAATGCGTCCCCACTGTCTTCTAGCGGGTGAAATCTGAAGAGAGTGAGGAGATGGTTTTCTACTGAGTGGTTTGTCAGTGAACATAAATATTTCATCCAGATGACAATAATCATGGCAAATGGATCTTGGCAGGTGCTACGAGTTTCCAACGTGCCCCAAGAACAGCATGGGAGATGGCACCCACTTCTTATCATTTTCTTTTTAAATTGAGCCTTTTCATAAATTTAGCTGAAGAAATGATTACATTATTTTAAAACCATTGGAATCATTTGAATATTCGGGATACTATCTTAACTTTTTTTTCCCTCCTAAGTGGTAGAATATTTTCATTAAACCTCTTGCTAAAACTGGAATCCTTTGTGACATTGGACTTTTATGTATAGCCATTAATAAAGATGCCACCTACGAGGGCTAATGACACCGAATGAAGAAGTAAGGATTAGGAATAAGTAAACTTAGAAACTGCTTGATTCCCGCTGTCATGCAAATGTCCTTGATAATGAACAAAGGGGCATGAAATTACAGTTCACAGGGCTGTATAGAAACAGAATTGTTCCTATAGAGAATGCTTTCTAAAGGTTCCCCCAGGCTATACAGCTCTTTAAATCAGCAAGCCATTTTTTATTTTCAACCACAAAGTGGAAAAAAAAAGTACCTCCTTTTCTCTTATTCTCTTTCAAGAAATCCAAACTGTTAAGTATTGTTGAGTCACCTAATCTCCTTTGAAGAGGAAAATGTCATCCCTTTGTACCATGAATGTTGAAGATTTATGAAGGGGAAAAAAAAGTAAGAGTAGAAGAAATGGATCATAACAGCATTGGATTTAATATTTTCTTCATTTTACAGTGCTCTGCCTTGCTTGACATGTTTACTTTACAAACACTTATATTCCTGGCTCAGAGTCACTCTCTGAACACCATGGTGCATAATTAATGTCAAGGTGGAAGGCGATTATGCTACAAATGCTGCTCCCTGGGCTCCGAAAAGCATTTTTAAAGCCAATTTAGGTCACACGTGGTTCAGTCTCTTAGAAATCTTTCTTAATTGTTCATCTAAAGAGTATGCCTCAGGGTGTTTGTGAACACACATTCCGATGGGCTGTGGATCCTGGGTGTGTGATTTGACAGGGAGGAATAGGATGTCTTCCAGGGTGTGCTGGAGGACCTCAAGAAGGTTCTTTTTTAAAAAAGCTTCATAGAACTATAAACAAATCGAGAGACCAAAGCACAACTTAGCTAAAACGTGTATGACAAATTGTGCCTTGATTTAAAGAAGGAAAACATTCATGGTCTCCTCACTCCAGTAACTTCTGAGGTTCACCTAGTTTGGAACATGTCAGACTAGGAGCCAGAGACAAAATGCATTTTACGAGGGCCATTTCTTTTTATGTTCAGTCATCATCGCTGCTCTTTCTTGACTGGTGAGGGGTTAGCCTGACAGATCCTGCAGCCTCATACACTGAAGTCAATACAATGGAAAGATCTCAAGCTTCTCTTCATCTGTAAGCCTGGAGCCTGAACATGTGCTGTTCCATGGTTGACCTTTGGTGTTCTTGGTGGCAGATGTTTATTCAGATTTATCTTTAGCCTGGGGGACTAGACCAAGTTAAATTAGGAATTAGAAGTCAACTTCTTCCTTTCATTCTTTCATCTCTACTTCCGACGTCATTATATAACCCATAGCATATTGCCACACATATTTGGAAAATAAAACATCTCTTACATATAAAATCCCTGTGTTGAATTGGTTAATAAAGACTGGGATTCTGCTACAGAGAGTTGATAAGAGTTCTCAGGTGTAACCTATATAGGAGAGAGAGAAGCAGGAGAGTATGGGGGAGAATGGCTGAAATATGGGTTCTCTTC
The DNA here is from genome assembly GCF_024711535.1 of Dipodomys merriami. Lineage (NCBI taxonomy): Eukaryota > Metazoa > Chordata > Mammalia > Rodentia > Heteromyidae > Dipodomys > Dipodomys merriami. The sequence continues at coordinate 121,703,843 of NW_027202270.1, read as the reverse complement.
AAGTTCCCCCTTGAAAGATTCTCCAGGAAGTCCTGGTCATGTACATGCTTATCTCTCCTGAAGCACAGATACATTTTATATTCCAACATCAGGCAATTGTTCCTCATGAGCTGCTCCCAAAAGGCGAGCAAAACCTCTCAAACACAACATGTGTGTATACGTGCACATGTGTGCATGTATGTGTGTGTTTGGATGTGTGTGTGTGTGTGTGTGTGTGTGTGTGTGTGTGTGTGTGTGTGTGTGTATCTCCAGGATCCTATGTGGATCCTGGAGACAAGTCTCCTAAGAAGAATGCTGCCCTCTAGCAGCCAAACTCAGAGCAATTAGGGGATGGAAGCTTTGTTAGTAAAAACTAAATGCTAATAAGTGCACCAATACTGCTCTTAGACATTGCACATTGAAAAATTCTATCTTGTTTAGCAAGATAGAATTAGGCAGCCCAAGACCTATTATAGATGAACTAACCACTGTGCAAAAACAATGATTGGAGACAGAGGATGGGAGTCAGCAAATATATACTGTAAGGGGATTGGGAATAAATATTGTATACCTTGTGAGTCAGACAGTCTTTGATGTAACTGTTCAGCTCTGCTCTTAGCATTAAAGCAATAATAGAGACAATGTATAACTAATGGGGAATGCTGCGTTCCAATAAAACTTTGTTTACCAAATCATTGTGCTAGATTTAGCCTTATGGACTGTAGTTTGCTGACTCTTGACCTAGGGGAATTAAGCAGAGCATTATAATCAATGCTCTTAATTTACATAGCCTTCAAAAATAATGTGCATTTTTTCAAAGCTCATAACCTATATTTTTTCAATTTTGACTAAGAGTGTAGGCTTTTCTGTTACATTAGGCAGGATTCTGATCTTGTCACTCTCTAGGCCATTCTGAAGATGGAATGTGTCTAATATAATATAATATAATATATTATAATATAATACTTATAATATAATATGGCATCTGTTATGTAGTAAGTGCTTAATAAATGGTACTTTGTTACCATTGTTGTTCTTTCCTGTGGAATATCGTTTTATAGTTATATCTCTGACAACCTCAGTATTTTTATTGTGTTTAATTTACTTTTAAGAGATTAAAGGGTTGGTAACTAAATTTTGCAAAAGAAATGTGTTTTTTGTTATAGCAAGTTGATCCACGATCAAGACACATGCTTTCTGGTTTTCCAGTTTCTCCTTTCTCTTGCTCCACAGAGATAGATGAAATAAATATACACAAAACCAGTTCTCATCTGGAGATAGAATTCACACTGTGGAAGAAATAAACTGTATCAGAGTCTGGTAGACAACTGGGCCTATAAATGGCTCCTATCTGCTATAATAAAAAAATTATCAGAGGGGAAAAATGAGAATGACATGTGATAATATCTTATCTTGGTCCCTCCTGTCATGTCAACTTGCCTTCATCACTTCCTGAATGCCTGAGTGAGGTTTGAACATCATTTAGTATAAGTCAAAGCCATTTTCACTTGTTTCATTTTACCTTCCAATAAAGGATCGAGGTAAGCCTCAGATTGGAGGCTTAAAACAGAGCTGTCTCATCGTGTTCCTCAGGCAGGAAAAAAAAGATGCAAGCAATTTTTTCCCCCTTGTCTCTAAAGAGCCTGTGGAGTTGGCTTCTTTTCTAGACAAGAAGCTGGAAGGCCCAACCTGACTGATGTAGATTCATTGAAGACGTGTACTCCTCAGAGGTGAGCAATCCATCATGACTCACTTGCTGGGCTTTCTCTTCCCAGACAACTACATAATGTCCAAGTTGAACATACAATTCCGTCTCAGCCCAGGGGAAACAAATGGCACCCCTTCGGTAGATTAAATCGATTGGGCCATCCAAGGGAATCTGTTTTACGGAATCATTTGGCTTACTGAACAGCCTCATATTACAGATAAATAAAATCCTACGGCAGAGGATCTGAATCTGCCTTTTAGTTATTTTCTTTTCCAGAAGTACAGTCTCTGTGGCCAGGAAAAGTTTGTTCAGCATCATATGGTTAATGGGGGATGCTGGACTTTAAGAACATACCACTAGCCTGAAAGTACCCTCTGCTTTGTAAATGAATCTCCAAGTCCTTCATCAGGGCTGTGAGCACCTTATTGCCATGCCTCTTCTGTATGCTGCCAGCCATATTAGCTTTCTGTTGTCTTGCAAGTGTGTGCCTCATTTGTGTAGCACTCCAGGGATATTGCACTCATTCTCTTGCCTTGCAACGTATTTTCTCCTAATCTTCACAAGACTGGTTCTTATTGAGCATTGATTTAGCTTTCTTGGAAGGTTCATTGCTAAGAATGCCCTCTAAAAAGGCACGCTCTGATCCATTGTTCTATATCTCTTCATTATGTAAGACTTATTTGCTGGTTGTTTTTGTGTATTGTTTGATTTTTCCCTTCCAAAGTAAAAGTCTCATGAGGCCACTGTTCTTTCTGTGTCCTTAGCATTTAGAATAATGCCTGATAGAAGACAACGCTTAGTATTTGGTAGAAGAATAAATAATGAGTCTGATCATTTGGATCATGTTCAAAACGAATCCTGTAAGAACTGGAAATTTTCATACCTTTTTTGAATTTTAATTTTCCCAAAATGAAGAGACCTGCAATATTTGTGTATTTGTATATTATGATTCTGTGGAGATTTTTTTCTTTTCACTAACATCACCTTTTGCTAACTATACAAAAACAAAGGTCATAATATTGGGATGATGATGTAGTGCTCTTTGTCTTTCTCAATGAATACATACCAAATAACATACTGATTCTCTCAATCCTGTGATGTGATATCACAAAAAGCCTGTTTATTTTCAAGCTGTATAAACATAATTCAAATGAATAGTTAGAGATGAAAGTGGAACAACTGAACCCTAAAGCCCTGTGACATGCAATACAAATATTAATTTTTCCCTATTGCCAGTAGATTATTTTCCCCACAGAAGTGGCCCTTAATTAAGAGTGAACTATGCATGACATGACCTCTAGAATCTATGTCAATAACACTTAAGAAATGCCAACATCAGATGTGATTTTGTTATTTATGATAGAAAATTTTTCCTAACATCCATTTTCAACACAGATTACTAGTAGGCCCTGTCACTTATTATGAAAACTACTCTTTTTTTATTTTTGCCAGTCCTGGGGCTTGAACTCAGAGCTTGGGTACTGTCCCTGAGTTTCTTCAGCTCAAGGTTAGCATTCTACCACTTAAGCCACAGTGCCACTTTTGGCTTTTTATGTTTATGTGGTACTGAGGAATCAAACCTAGGGCTTCATGCATGCTAGCCAAGCACACTACCACTAAGCCACATTCCCAGTCCTAGACTACACTCTTAACAGTAGCATCTTGAATTCCTCCTTCTAGAAGGCTGCAGTTACCTTGTTCATTTCCTTGTTTCGGTGCTGGAATCATAGCTGTCAGGTGATGATTGGTATTATGCTTCTCATTCTATGCACATAGCAGTGTGCATCATTTTAAAAACAAAATGCATTTTGATCAGTATATTTCATTGCTAAAAGATGTTAAGAATCTGTACCCAATAACTTGGTGAGACAAAAGTATTAGATACATGCCCTCATGAATTAGATTTTTGCCCCAATTAATATTCTGCACAGCATTCATTCTCCTTTTGTACCAATTCCTCATTACTTTTTATGAGATTACCACCGTTGCATTGCTTGTTCTTTGGGAGGGGAGGAACTTTACCTCAGTTGTTCCATGTTTTTCTATCTGATAGAAACTGTGTGATCCAACTTAATCTGTGGTAATCCTGTATGGAACTAGGTTTGGGGTACAGGGACATAAAGAAGGAGAGACAGTTTCGTGAACTATTTTGGAAGCAGAGGCTCTTTGAGGACTTCCTACTGTGTATACACCCCGCATTAACAGATTTTAAGCCTTGTCCTTTACCCTTCCAGCATTGATACATTTCCTTTATGCTTATGTTAGCCATATCTGTTTCTGTTGCTGTACTGAACATACCCTATTAGATACAGAAGTGCTACATAATGCCTCATCCTATTGTTTCTGGTCCTAGTGGGTATAAACCTGAATTGTTTTAGATTTGTTACTGGTGTAGATGGATTTCCCAAAAGATTAGGTATTCATCTGAAGCCTGGGCTGTCACTGAGAATTTGGTAGCAATGCTCTTTTCTGAAGAGCTTTCATTTTTATATTGTTAAGTTTGACTTTCTTTGACTCATAGGGTCCCCACATCCTGAGTCTAGGACTAAAGCCATTATTATTATTTCTTTTTCTTTTGCCTAATCTTAAAATCTTCTTATAATACTCATTTTTTTCAAGTGGAATTCCTGGGGTTTATCCAACCTTCTATATTGTCTGCTGTAACAGGGATAGAAATGAATGATTATTCAGAACTTTTCCTACCACCTTGGTAGAGATTTTTGAAAACTGAGTACTTGTTTCCAAGTCTCTCCTTCCCTGATGAAGAATTAAAAAAATAATTTACAAGAGGCCTAGAGGCTGGATGGGGACTCAGCTCTATTGAGGTAGATCCAGGACCTTATTCCCAAATTCTCTCCCTCCATGGCCTTAACCACTTAGCCATGCGGTGTTGCTTTCTTTCTCACTCATGCATACAGTTCATGGAACATGCTGGTGTCTACCATAGCCAGACTCTGACACTGGCAAATTCCACAATGTATTCTAGATCTGGGACTATTCGGGAACACTGGACAAGAACCAGCAGTAGCATCTGTTTTAGAAAATCATGTCTCTCCCCTCCATTGTTCTGTTTCCTGTTGGCAGATGAACACATTCCCCTTTGACAGTTTCATTTGGCTCCTTTAAAGCCTTACTAATTCTCCAATTGCCATCTGGATGCTTTCCTATTGTTATCAAGTGGCTTTTTACCATTGTTGCTTTTCTTCTTCTTTTTCCCTCTTTATGAATTCATACTTTACCTCTGTCGCCTTGTTCTCTCTGGCTCATATTTGGGCAGCGTTTATGCTCAGTGCATAGTCTCATCCTAACGTTTCTTTTTATGTATTTTGTGTGTATTATGGTAAAACCTTCCACTCTTACAATCGCATTGGAAATATTTAATACCACTCTTTATAACCTGAGCACGCTTTAGTTATTCTTCTCACATTTCAGGCCTCAGTAGTTGCTGTAAGTTCCCTGTTGTATTACAACAGCCTGGTCAGACACTCAATCCTCGTATCCACTGGGATATCACATATTGCTAAGGTCAGAATTTTCCTTTCTGTGAAATTGCGCTGTTTTACTCTTCAAGATATATTGTGTGCTTAGCATACAGGCTCAGAAAGAAAATACCATACTCAAGTAACTTATTTCCCTTACTTGAAAATATTCACAGGTCTACAGGGATGACTTGCAGATTTTCCAACTCATCCAGAGAGTGGATGGATAGGGTACTTAAAATTCTGGTTTCTGCACTGTATCTTTCTTACCCTGGGGTCATGTCTTACAGTACCTACAACACATTTGTCTTTGTATAGTGTACATTTCTGTTTTCAGAGAGTACATCGGGCATTTCAAATCAAGCAAATGGAATACTTCCATAGAGTGTTTACAACAACTTGATTTAATCCAACATAATTTTCATCTTCATAGCTCTGAGGAAAGAATTGTGCTTCTTCTCAACTCCATATAACTATTCCCGTAATAAAGGTTGGACAGCACTGTTTTCTGGGAAGTGACAGGAGGAGGTCAATGAAGTTTCTCAAATATGTTTAATCCCATGAGGGCATTCAACCCTAAAATAGTAATAATCTCACTTTCTCCTTCCTAGAATTAATTTCTCCCTCCTTCTCTGATCCTAGGTTATAGTAAGCTCTTATGTTGATTGCTTTTTTGAAGTCCCTCTCCCAGGACTCACATAGATCTCAACTTTCCTCTGTGTGCAAATGGCTCACTCCTCTGAACTATATATATATGTCAGTTGTGGGACCTGAACTCTGGGCCTGGGTGCTGTCCCTCAGCTCTTCAGCCTTGAGCTGAAGAGCTCAAGGCTCTACCACTTGAGCCACACCACTTTCGGCTTTTTCTGCTTATGTGGTGTTGAGGAATTGAACCCAGGGCCTCATGCATGCAAGGCAAATACTCTACCACTGAGCCATCATCTCAGCCTTCTGAAGTGTATTAATGCTCCAGGTTCATCATATCCTGTTTATTTCTGGATGGTTTATGGTGGCCTCCTGCTCTCATCATTCTACTAACACTCTAGGAAAGAGTAGTTAAGTCTGCCAAGAGTTGGGACTGACATTTGATGGTTGACTTACGTGGGCTAAGAAGGGCATATCATAGACAGAAAAGGGCAAGAACAGAAACTTGGAAGAAAGACTGTCAGGATCCAGTTAGTGACATTTGGATGAACTTTTAAATTTAGAGGAAGTTGAAAACAAAACCCTTGTTTGTAACATGGGGGAAAGGAGTTGATATCCTTACACTTCCTCTGATACCTTTTCCCATGATTTCTCCCATTGACCCAGTTATGATTTGAATTCCCACTTCCATACTCCATGAGTTGAGCATAGGCTGTAATAACTGCTAGAAGACTACCTTTTAGGTATCTCTTTGTTATATGTGGAACTCCCACTCACTATCCCTCTGGCTTAATGATTCTGCTATATAGTCCCTCATAGTAGCTTTCCTCTCCTTTACAAATGTGATGGCTTATCTCTCCTCAGTATGCAGCCTGGAAGAATATTTCCTGTTTGTGAGACACTTGTACATGGAGTTTGATTTTCTTTTGGGAGCACAAAAATAATATGTGCATGAACACTAAAATAAAATTGGAAGAATCACTTCTGAATAGTGCTGTGATTTGGTGTGGCTTGAGTATGTATCCTGAAGGTTCATGTATCAGGAACATGGTCTTCCATTTAATGATGAAGAATGGTTAAGTGCATGACGTCTTGCATCACATTGCTAACTTGAGTGATAGGAAAGGTGGAACCTTTACCAAGTGGTTCTTAGTGGGAAATAATCAAGTTATGTAGCACAATATCCTAAGAAAGAACTGATATAGTTCTTGTGTGAGTCTTGCCAAAACACTGCCAGGCTATTTGGAATTTCAACCTGCTAGACTTCAAGAGAGCTGTTTTCTTTCTAAATTACCCAGCTTCTAGCAGTTTGTTATTGTATTTGAAAACTGACTAATGCAAATGTTGACGAGTGGTTCAAGTCTATCAGATGGTTTGTTAAATAATCATTTATCTTTCTTTGGTGGCTTAGAGTGTCTCCTCAGGTCATTGTCTTTCTAGCTGTTCACTCTTGTTGTCGTATATTGATTGTTCTCTTTTCCTACTCAATTGTCAGGATCCATGTGAGGAGGAATCCTTGAATCCGATACCAATTATTCTGATTTATGGGAAAGAGCAGGTTAAAGAATAAGAACAAGGACTTCTGTACCAGATTGCTAAAGTTGACCTAGAGCCTCACTTTCTTGTCTTACAATCTTTATCAAGTTACCTAGCTATCTATACCCCAATTTCTTCATTAATAAAATAAGAATAACAATGGAAAATTTCTCATTCTATGGCTGTATGAAGTGGATTACATATACAATGTTTAGAACAACATTGTGATGTAGTAATTTCAAGCTCCTATTAGTCTGATGGTCATTAATATTTTTAGAGTGTCCCAAGATCTCAATAACACATAATAGGCTTGGAATTGACTTTCTAGGACAAAGGGCAGAGAAGATTAGGCTAACCATCAATCGATCTCTTTCTTCTTTATGATGTTCTTTACACCCTCTGTAGCATACTACAAGTATTGAGTTATCTTACTGCCTTCCAAGAAGACACCATCGGAGGTAATGAAATAATGCTTTTCTGGGAATGCATGAGTTTTTTTTTTTAATCCAACAATATACCTATTAAAAATATTTTGTAGGCCTTAGTTGTATGAAGTACCCTGATATGTGTTTGGCATGTGCCTCTCTGTACTTCAGTCACTTCACCCTAAGATAATAACTGCAGGCAAGTAAGTCAGACTCAACTTGCTTTTCTTTTATATAATCCGAGGACCTAAAGGAAAGAAGCATTGTGAAGAAGCCCTGATGTGTTTTTTTTTTTTCTTCTGTAGGTTGTAGGGCTTTTATTCAGGGCCTGGGCACTGTCCCTGAGCTTTTATGCTCAAGGGTAGTACTGTACCACTTTGAGCTACAACTCTGCTTCTGGTTGTATGGTGGTTAATTGGAGGTAAGAGTCTCTTGGACTTTCCTGAATGGGCTGGCTTCTAACTGTGATCCTCAGATCTCAGGCTCCTAAGTAGCTAGGTTTACATGTATGAGCCACCAGTGCCCAGCTAAGCCTGCTGTTGTTAATTCTACTGATAGGATATGTAGAGGTCTGATATAATATTGAACCCTTGTTGATAGCTACTGTAATTTGGATATATTAATTATGTATCTTAGAAACAGTTCAGAGGAAAATTAGCTAGGTAGTTCTGGGGCAAAAATTGTTGATATCTACTCAGATTTATGAGTCTTTTCCTTTTTTTCTTTCATGAATAGATTTTTCTCATCAGAACAAACTCTTTATTTAGAATTTATTGTATACTTTGAAGATTGGTTATAAAAAGTATTTTACCACTCTCTTCTCTTCTGTGCATTCTACCCATAGCTTAATACTATTTGTCCTTTATCGCAGGAAAATCTAGGAGACTGTAAGCAGTTACTATTTCTCTGAAGAGCTATAGCATTTGTGGCCGATTCAGGATCTTCTCAGCTGAGACTCTGAAGCATGGATGTTCCTCTTAGACCTTATCAAAGCTGGACAAACTTCTCCAATTTTGTAGGCATGTAGAACCTGCTAGCACTGTTCACCCTCCTGCCTCTAGATAGAGCTGGAAATCCTCCAGAGGCAGCATCTCCCCTTGGAATGTTCTTCATTTCGCTCTCTGTCTAGTGGCTTGAATTTGCAGCTTGACACTGGAACAATGCCAGTCAGCCTTCCATGTTACAATAAAATTGAAGGCTGATTTCTTCTGTCTGTCCAATTCTCAATTTAATTTTACTTTTTCCTCTAGGTTATTATAGTTGTGCCAAGTATTGTCACTGCAGTTCACACTAATACAGAGAGAGAATTAAATGCTACAGATGTCTTTGTCCTGTTGCTCATGTCAAAATGTCTGTGATGCTGAAGCACTCTTGAGACTTTGGTTTCCAAAGCTGAAGACTGTAATAGTGTCTCTGACGTCAGGACACTGAAACAAGTTTAATGAGAGAGAAGGAGAGAGTTTTTGTGGCTTTCTCTTAAAACCTTGAGCTGAATCAAGTGTATTTTGGCTGTGAGAAAGAGGACTAGAGCCAAGGTTATCTGAAAATGGCCAAATGTACAACACTTGACCCTGTTCCTGGAAGGGCTTAAATAAATCCTTCTCCTTGGTTGATAATTGCTCCGTCCTGATCTTCCATAATTTGTTATACTGTTATGTGAAAGTATTCATTTTGTTTTGTGTTTAGAGGGAAGAAGATGGTATTATAAAATCAGAATTTGAAGGCCATAGAGAGCTAAAAGTGAACTAAGTATATTAAAAGTTGATAATGAAATCTCCTGGGAGGTATTCTAAATAATTTATGTCCATACTCTGCCTTCAAGAAGTGGAAACATCACCCCCCTTTTTTGTAAAGTGGGAATTGTACATAGTGCAATTAAAGAGTCCATTAATGAAAGAGGGGGAAAGAAACCTGACAAATACTACTTCAGCTAGAGGATCAAAGTCAACATTAACACTCATAAATCATAATTTTAGTACAAACCCTTGACATAGTACAAATGACCCTTCCTCTCCATGGGCTTCCTCCCCAGCAGAACTATAAATCCAATCTCATTATTAGGAAAATGCTGCACAAATACCAATAAAGAGGCATCCTGTCAGTCTTCAAGTCAAGAGAAATCTGAACAGTCACAGATTAAAAGAGAGCCCTAAAAGACATAATGATTAAATGTATTGAAGGATTCTGGGTGAGATTCTAGAGTAGAAAAGGATATTAGGTAAAAAACTGAGACCTAAATAAACTATGAATTTTAAATTATATATATGTGTATAGTATATGTATTATAGTATATACATATGTATGTATACACATATGTGTATACCATGTGCTTACTTATATATGTGTATGAGAAAAATACATAAACACATTGGTGATTTTTTTTGTTGGTCCTGGGGGCTGAACTCTGGGCCTGGACACTGTCCCTGAGCTCTTTGGCTCAAGGCTAGTGCCCTACCACTTGAGAGACAGTGCCACTTCCAGCTTTTTTTCTGCTTATGTGGGGCTAAGGATTCGAACCAAGGGCCTCATGCATGTGAGGCAAGCACTCTACCACTGAGCCTACTTCTCAGCCCCATTTGTGATTTCTTTATATTTTAACTGATTTTAATCTTCATGATAAAACCATGGCCTTAACTTGGGTTTGCTATCTTAAACCTGTGATTAGAGAGAGGTAAGCTGACTTTTCCAACATTACACATTTCTTGAATCACTTACCAGAGATTTAAGCCTAAAACTTCATGACAAGGGAGAATCTCCAGGATTCCATAATCTTAGAGTGACATAACATATTTTCTATTGTTTCTGTTAACAATTTTTTAGTCTTTATCATACTTTTTTTTTTCAAGCAAGTTCTGGGACTTGAACTCAGGTGCCTAGGTGCTGTCCCTGAGCTTGTTTTACAGATTAGCACTCTTCATTTGAGCTACAACTCCACTGTGTTTTTTTATTTTTGTAGTTTATTTATATATAAGAGTCTCATGGACTTGCCTGCTTGAGCTAGTTCCCAACCACAGATCTCAGCCTCCTGATTAGATAGGATTACAGGTGGGAGACATTAGTACCAGGTGGCATCTTCAACAGAACCCATTCATAATAACATTGTCCTGCATATCAGTCATCTGCATATAGGATGGGTCCTTTGCTTAGAGTTCCAGAAAGCTGAAATCCAGATTGCAGGGTTACTTTCCCTATCAGAGGCTTTGGGGCGACCTGCTTCTAACCTCATCCCAATTTAGCTTCAGTTTAGGTCCCTTATGGTCATGGGCCTGAGTTTACTTGCTATTCCCTTGATGGTTGTAGTCTAGGAGCCTCTATCCACTCTTGAAAGCTGTTTGCATTCTTCAGTTAGATGTTCCCATCATCATAAAACCCATAACAATCCATTGACTCTGCCATGCTTTGTATCTCTGATTTTCCCCTCGGGTGATATCTCTTTGCTGTGAGGAGGAAGTAAACTGCTTTAAAAAAAAATGTGGATGATTTGCTTGAACTTAGGGCCTGAACTCTGGTCTCTGAGCTTCTTTTGCTCAAGGCTAGTGTTCTACCACTTTGAGCCACAGTGCCACTTCTGGTTTTCTGGTGGTTCACTGGAGATGTCTCATGGACTTTCTTGCCTGTGTTGCTTTGAACAGTGATTCTCAGATCTCTGCTTCCTGAAAAGCTAGGATTATAGACTTGAGCCACCAGTGCCACCAGTCTTATAAACTGCTTTTAAAGAGTTCATGGAGTTATGTTTGGCTCACTGGATAATACAAAATGAAGGTTTCTAGCATACAGTCAATTAATTAGTATTGTACATTTATAAAATTCCTTTGGTCACATAATGTAGTAGATATTTATTAGATTCAGGAACCAGGGCAAGGATATCTTTGAAGGAGATGGCATTCTGTCTTCCCTGACTTTTTTTAAATTAAAAAAACCCCACCCTTGGCTGTTTGATATTAAAGGTTACCTCCACTGTCTACTACCTCTGACACTTCCTTGATGTATAAACTCCAGGAATGGCATTGAAGATTGGCATCAAGTAACTTCCAAGGTCAGAAGTTAGCTTCGCTGCTACTACTGTATTTCTGGACCCTGACATTTATTTTCTTCACTAGTTATCACCATTTAAAATAAAAACGACACTTTCATCCATGGTCAACATTAGAGTTGAAAATTCCCAAATGCCTGCTAAAATACTTTCTGTCTTTCTTCTTTATCTTCTTCCTTCCTCTCCTACCTCTTCTCCTTTCCTCCTCCTTTCCTGTTCCCTCCTCTCTACCCCTCCTGTCTTTCCTCTCTCCTCCTTTTCCTCTTCCCTTTTCTCCCCTCACCTGTCCTGTTCTCCTCTTCTCTTTTTTCTTCTTCATTTTCTTTTCAGTCTTACAGCTCTTATCTGTCTTTGCCTGTAGGCATAGAGAAAACATTTGCTTAATGAAATTACAAATTCTTGCTCAAAATTTGCCTATCATAGCCATCTGTACCTGAAAATCTCAGTCCCTACTTACAGAAGAGCAAACAGATGCCTATATGTCCAGGCAATTTCTGCATTTCTCCTACATGACTCCAGCCCCCAGCAGAGACTGCATGTGAACAGAAGTCTCCATATTAAGCTCTTTCTCCTAAAACACATCGTTTTTATTAAAGGATTAAATGACTTTGGGATGGTCACTCAGGGAAGACATTAGCTATATTGAAAGTGATAAAGCCACATTTTCTTTTCTCTACAACAATGAGTTTTTTATCTTAAAGTTCCAGACTTGGAATTTGCTTTTAAAGTCTTGCACAGATTGTAGTGTTTTTCTCCATTCACCAATAATTTGTCGCTTAAATTTTCTTTCCTAATTCCTTGTTTGTGCATCCGATTGCGGTTTGCTAACCTTTCCCTTCTCGCAAACAGGACTGGCAATACCATGAGAGCGGGGCCCCGTTTACTGTGTGTATCTTGAGCCTGGTATAGCTTTATTCTCAGTGAATGTGGAATGAATGAATGAGGGAAGGAATGGACTACACCTTAGGATCAAGGAAATGAAATGGCAGCCATCTCCTCTCTTTGTCTCGTCCAAAGAAAGAGAATTCCTTTATCTGGTCATTGTGTTCCAGGACTCCAAGTAAGGTATATTTGAAGGAGTGGTATCACTGTGCATTCCAGGTTGTCTGAACATGGTCCTGTCTTTCTTTTTCACTTCCTGGGGTAAAAGTTACAGTGATAGCACTCAGGTGTTTTCATACTCTAATAACTGTCTGCCTTCTCTTTCTGGGTCTCCTTTCTCGCAGTAAGAGGGCTCACTAACGTAAGATACAACTATGTTTGAGCATATAGGGCTTTAATAGTAAGACTATCTGGTTCTACATTCAGATTCTGACCCTTGCTTGCTGTGCTTGGCTAAGCTAGCTACCCTCTCCGCCTCATAATCAGAATAAATGTTTCATGGTGGGGAAAATGAACAGCCAGACACACTTTCTCAAAGAAGCTTCTCCCAAACATCTCAGTCATCCTCCAACCTGCTTTTCACCTATTGATCTTCATGGTTCTCTTGTTCTGTCTAACTTGTTCTGTATCTTCCTTCTGTAGGGTTATCTATCTAATATTCTGATATATATATATATATATATATAGAGAGAGAGAGAGAGAGAGAGACATAGAGAAAGATAGTATATACATATATATGTAATATTCTTATATATATTTAAATATTAGTTACACAATAGAGATGGAATAGAGCTGAGATGACAAGAAAACTACTCTTCAAGAGAATCTTTTTTTTCTTTTCTAGAGATTAAAAACAAAACAGAACAGAACAAAACAAAAACCCTCTAGGCTAAATTCATCCCTGTGGTGTCATGGTTGAAGTTTCCACTGAGCTTTAATTTACCCTTCAAGTCGCCCCCACATGATAAACACCAGATAAATATCTGGTGACTCTTTAATGTCTTTTCTGTTTCCTTAAGTACAACCCCTTTATTTCTAACTAGGGTCACCCCAAAATACAGATTATAGCCACATTACAAATGTGTAGTTTGGGGTTTTATGGAAATTAAAGATGTCACTAAGTCTTCTCCATTGGTTTTAGCCTGTCACTGGGGGTGGTCTGTTTAGAACCTTAGAGACTCTAATTTTTCTTGGTGTGAAGCTCTATTTACTTGGTATTCTTCTTGCAGCATTATGAATCCTTTTATTTATTTATTCATTTAGGTCTGATTTCTCTTATTGATTGTTAAAACACAGTCACCTAGCTCTATTTATTTCCATGTCTCTTTGTATCTTAGCCTAACAAATGTAACATCTGTCTCTCTGTTTCATTCTACTATTGTGTCATGTAGAAACTTAATTCCTATATTCATTACATTTGACCATCATAATTACAATTGAGTTTTCCTCTCATGACATTCTGTTCCTGGTAAACATTACAGGGTTAAATCGTTTTTAATCTATAGATATTATTGTGCAGCTACTTCAAAACACCTCTCCCAATCCAGCAAATAAATACTAGATATATATCTAGTAACTTCTTGCTTTGACAGTCCTTTGGTGCTTCCCAGAGCTCTAAGGATTATATATCACATACAGTTAATAATCTTGTTATTTCTTCTCAATTGACAATTCTTATACAAAGCTTTTCCTAATCTTCCTGATGAACTGTTTTTGTCTGCCTTTGACATAATCTATTTATTTATATTATGCTCATTTTGATATCTTTACTATTCACTTAAACCTCTATCTTTTCTTATCTGTAGTGTTTAAAATGTAGACCTAGATATCCTTCAACATACTATTGAATGTTAATTCATATAACAAATCATCTTTGCATGGTAAATAAATACCAGGTAAAACCTGGTGGCTTAGTAAAATTTATGTTTTCACAAGTTCAACTCCATTCCTAATTATGATTATCCCTAAGAACATTTTATACCACATTACAGCTAAGTAGGTTATATATGGTCTCTGTAGGAATGGAGGCATTCTATCCCTCTCCTCTTGGGAACTGCAAATAACTTCAATGGCAGCCATCTTGGGGTCTGTCATAGATTTCACCACTTCCTGTTAATTTACAAATGTTATTAATGATACTTCATAATACTTTCAGTTTAGTTACTCTCTTATATTCTTAATTCTATCATGTAGTTTGCAGGTCTGATTATTTCTCCTCAATGAAGGCCAACAAGTTAATTCTGTCAACTTTCTAATTCCTATATTGATGCTGGATAAATGCTCCATAAATATTATTCCTATTGTGAAAAATCTACTGGATAGAAAAAATCATAATTAACAGTCCTTCATAATAGGGCTTTTTTTCTTCTCTCTTATAAAGTTGAATTTGACTTTTCCGTGGTAGGATAAGGTTTCTTTCCAAAGAACTATATAACTCTATGGCCATACATTCTGTCCTGCTTTAATTATTTATAGGACATTAAATAGTAAGCGTCTTCATGGCAGGGTTTCTATCTTGTTTTTTTTTTTTTTTCTTCTGCATAGTGATTAGAGAAGTCCCTTAAAAGTACTAGGTAGGCAGGGCACTGGTGGTTCACACCTGTAATCCTTGCTGCTCAGGAGGATGAGATCTGAGGATCATTCTTGAAAGCCAACCTGGGCAGGAAAAAAAAAAGCCAGAAATGGAGGTATGGCTCAAGAGTACTAGCCTTGAGCAAACATTAGAGATATTCAGGGACCATTACTGAGTTCAAGCCCCAGGAACAGCACACACATACACCCCCCACACAGAGTACTAGGTGGGATATTCCTTCTAATAGGGAAGAATTGTAAAGTATTTCAACAAGAATCTTAGGTCCCTTAATCCTTAATTAGATGCCATCTGTAAGAAAATAAAGATTTTTTTTAACAAGTAATTGAACATACTCAAGCAAATCCTCTACAAATATATTTGAATCAAACAGTTAAACAAATACCCATATTGCCAAATGTACCTGAATTTGTATTGTATTTTATCCTATGAGTTCCCCCGGTGCTTTCAACTATGCATTTAATGGTTTAAAAAGGGTTAGACAAATGCAATGTGTTATATCCAAGAGAAGAGGAAAAGTGAGACAAATTAAGTTGTTTATAGAAAAGCCAAATAAATGTAAGGCACAGAAATAGCCTAATACATCATGCGCTCCCACACATTGCAGACTTTGAGAGGGCAGCCACATTATCTTGTCTGGAGCCAATGAGGGGGCAGAACAATGGAAAACCTGATTTATTACCGTCCATTGAGTAGACTGGTTGCTCTTCTCAGTGCAGGTGAGAGGAAGTGAGAAATGGAGTCACAGAATTTCAGCAGCAGAAAGGTTCTTAGAGGTCATCTGGTTCAATCTCCTGTCCATAGCTGGAGTCCTTCCTAAATACCACCACCATATGCTTCTGTTAAACTTCCCACCGAGAGCAATGATTGCTCTGTTTAGGCATCTCATTTTACTTTAGGAGAGGGCTAATTGTTAGGAAATCCTTCCATCCATTGAGCTGGAATATGTTTCCTATAATTCCAATCCTGTGGCCCTAATTTTTTAATACTTTTTTTATTGTAAAAATACTGTACAGAAGAGTTACAGTTACATGAGCAAGGTAATGAGTACATTTCCTATCAAGCATTGTTACTTCCTTCTTTGTTTTTCCCTACCCTCCCTTCCTTCCCACCTCTACAACTACCTTCCCCCTCCTCTCCTTACCCCCTTCCCACCTAAATTGTAAAGTTTGTTTTTCAACATAGTGTCTTGTACTTCTCATTGTTACAATGGATCAACCTGTATCCCTATTTAAACATTTGTTTTTTCCCTTCCCTTCCCCAAGCTAGAGAAGTGTGTATACAAGATGCATGGCAATGGAATCAAAAACAGTGAAAACAGGGATTATACTGTGGGGGAGGAACATATAAAGAAACAAAAAAAAAATCACATGGTACATAATAATTACATTAGAAACAATAGCAAAAAAGAAAAAAAAAACCACTTGTGTCCCTATCTTGGGGTTCATTTTGCTTAACTTCATCTTATCTGGTCATATGTACATAGCTTTTGGCCTTTTCTACTTGTCCCAGACATATACTAATTATTGCAAATAAGGGAAACCATGGGACCTATGTTTCTTGGGCCTGGCTTACTTCACTTAATATAATTTTTTCCAAGTCTTTCCATTTCCTAACAAATGGGTGATGTCATTCTTTCTGATGGAGGCATTGAATTCTATTGTATATGTATGTACACACACCACATTTTCTTGATCCGTTCATCTACTGAGTGGCATCTGGGTTGGTTCCATATCTTAGCTATAGTAAATAATGCTGCCATAAACATAGTTGTGCTTTAGTATGGTCTTGTTTGTGATCATTTGGGTAAATGCCCAGAAGTGGGATTGCTGGGTCATAGGGGAGCTCTATGTGGAGTCTTTTGAGGAACCTCCATACTACTTTCCAAAGTGGTTGAACAAGTTTATACTCCCACCAACAGTGCAGTAGGGTTCCCTTCTGGCCACATCCCCTCCAGCATTTGTTGTTATTAGAGTTCTTGATTATAGCCATTCTAACTGGGGTGAGGTAGAATCTCAATTTTTTTTTTTTGTGAAAATACTGTACAGAGGGGTTATAATTACATGGGCAAGATAGTGAGTACATTTCTTATCAAGCATTGTAGCCTCCTCCTTTGTTTCCCCTTCCCATCCCTTCCCTTCCTCCCTCAATGTTGTTTTGATTTCCATTTCTTTTATGACTAGAGAGGCTGAACATTTCTTCAATATCTATTGGCCGTTCTTATTTCCTTTTCAGAGAAGTTTCTCTTTAAGTCTTTAGCCTACTTATTTATTGGGCAGTTTTTTTTTTGAGGAGTTGTTGTTGGGGGATTTAAGTTTTTGAGTTCCATGTATATTTTAGACATGAGACCCTTATCCGTTATATGTCTAGTGAAGATCTTCTCCCAATCCGTGGTCTTTCTATTGATCTTGCTATCTATGTCTTTTGCTGTGGCTCTAATTTTATCCTCTAGAGTAACACAGAATAGATCCAATTCATCTTTTTTTTTTTAACAATTGCCCTAAAATAGTTCAAGCTCTCTTTCATGTTCCTTTGGAGTCTTTTCTGGAGAAATCTCCATTCCTTATAAAACAATTCCAAAGTACTTTAATTGCTTCTTCTAATTGGCTTTTGTATCGTTCGCATATTAATTTCTGGGTATTTCTGTTTTCCTTCCCCTTCTTGCCTTGTGGTGAATTGAATTGCTAATCTTTTCACTCTCATTCTTATTCTTCTAGCTATCTTTCTCAAGATCCACCTTATGTCTTGGATGGTTCCTTTAAAAATAAGTTTCAAAAGTGAAAAGGGAAATGAGGAGCAACATTATCTGTTTTATAAAATGGATATGCAATAACTGTACAATATACATACTTGAGTACAATGTGATAATTTATTTGTAGGTAATAGGTGATGATGAAAACAGGTCAACTACTGTTTTAATTTCCTTAAAAATGAATCATTTCCTTAAAAATAAAAAATGTTGAATTCCTCAAACTCTACTTCATCAGTTCTTCATTGAAATATATAGTCAATTTTAGTGATGTATCCCTAGCCCACCATACTAGAGAATATTAATACTCATTCCACCTGTGTCACTGTATTTTGGTAACTGTTATTTAACCTCCTTCTAAGGTCTGCCCTTTTTCATGCTTGGCTCTAGGGTTCAAAGCCTACAAGATAGCTTGGGAACCTCGGGTGATTATAGGTTCTTATGATTATGCTAGTATAGTTCTCTGCAGGCAATCACAAATTACAATTTGATGACTAAAGCTGAAGGTCATGACTTACAAACAGGTCATGACTTACAAAAAGTCAGCTAGGGCCCCAAGGCCCTCACCTCCAGAATCTCACATATTCAGCGGCACAAACGATGCCATGTCCCTAAATATCAGATGGAGCACTTGCTTTCCATTACAAAATTTTGTCATTTTTTTGGTCTCCTCTTTTTTGCCCCCTCCCAATCCCTTAAGAATTCTTTATTGTTTAATTCTGTTCACTAGTAAACATTTCTATCATCTTTCATTTAATATGTATAGGATTTATGCCTTACTTTAAGCTTTAGATAACAGTATTAACTAGAATAGAATAAAGAGAGAGATGCTTCGGTCTGTCATTTGATACTGCTCTTCAGATAGACATGGATGTTCTATCAAAATTATGTATGTTCCAATGTCCCACCCTTTGTGAAAATGTGTATCAGTTTTATTAGCCAGCAAACGTTTTTTCATTCTCACTACAAGGGTTCCTAAATGCCTTCATCACAGCCATGTTCATGTTTGGTTGTGGTATGACTATAACATGCCTCACCAAATTGCCTGACCAGAAGGAGAGGCAGGTGTCATGAGCCCATAATGAGCCCTAAAAATGGTCATATTTTCTTCTTTACATGAAACCTATTTACTCTATGGAGGTTCAAGCAAAATATAATTAATAACTATCCATGACTTTTAGAGATTTTTAAAAACAATTTTTGGACTTTCATTTAATGTTTTTTGTCCTTTGGAAGTCTTAAGGAGAGTAACATATTTGTACAATGACTTAATTTATTGGGGAAAGCAATTTTTTTTATTTTTGGTCCAGTCGTGGGGCCTGAACTCTGGGCCTAGGCGCTGTCCCTCAGCTCTTCAGCTCAAGGCTAGCGCTCTACCACTTGAGCCACAGCGCCACTTCTGGCTTATGTGGTGCTGAGGAATCGAACCCAGAGCCTCATTCATGCAAGGCAAGTGCTCTACCACTGAGCCACCTTCCCAGCCCCTGGGGAAAGCTATTTATTCAGCTCTTTATCATGCATCCAGATTTCTAAGACTCACTAAAAACATCCCTATATGTGAAAATAGTGCTCATGACAAGAACTTTTTGTGATGTTGGAAATCTTCTGTATCTGAATTCTCCAACACAACAGCCACGTCTGTCTACTGAACATGTGAAACATAGCAAGTACATCCTAGGGACAGATTCTTAACTCTTTAGATTTAAACAGCCACAGTGGTTAATGGCTACCATACTGGAGAGACAGCACAATTCTAGAATTTCAGACTTTTATGAGTACCATTTATTTATTCAGATGCTTCTTGCTTTGTTTCACTATTGGAATAACTTATTGGCATGCCTCTCTCATCATAGGATCATTTTTATTCTTAGAGGTATTTAAGGTCTGCTTTTCTTGGTATATGTAGGTATTTGTACTTTCCAGACTTCTCAGAACAGACTTTTAAGTTTCAGCATGGCACTCAGGAAGAAAGAGTTATTGCAGCCACACATGGCAAAAAATTTGCTAAACAAGAATGGGCATAGATTACCATTTGTTAGGAAATGGAAAAACTTGGAAAAAATTATATTAAGTGAAGTAAGCCAGGCCCAAAGAAACATAGGTCCCATGGTTTCCTTTATTTGTAATATCTAGTATATGTATGAGTCAAGCGGAAAAGGTCAGATAATGTGATGTCAGGAAAATGAACCCTTAGATATGTATTTTAATGTTTTTTTCTTTCAGGCATGTGTTTCTAACGCATTTATAAGATTATCTCTTTGTTGCTTTGTATGTCCCTCCCCCACAGTATAACCCCTGCTTTCACTATATTTGATGTCAGTATAACTTGTGGAGGAGATGGGGAAAAACCAGTTGTTTAAGGATACAGGTGGACCTGTTGCAACAATGAGAAGTACAAGTTGTCATGTCCAAAACGAGCTTTACAACGTCGGTGCGGGGAGGGGGGGGAAGGGGGGGAAGGATTGGGATTGGGATTGGGGGGGAGGGGGGAGGCTGGGAAGGGATGTGAAGGGTAAACAAAGGAGGAGGCTGCAATGCTTGGTAAGAAATGTACGCATTATCCTGCCCATGTAATTGTAACTCCTCTGTGCAGTATGTTCACAAATAAAATAAAATTAAATTAAAAAAAAAAGAATGGGCATAGATTAAAAAAAAAAAAAAACAAACAGCAACAACAAAAACCCCTCTGTTTGGGCTGGGAAGTTGGCTCAGTGGTAGAGCACTTGCCTTGCATGCTCGAGGCCCTGGGTTCGATTCCTCAGCACCACACAAGTAAAAAGCCGGAAGTGGCACTGTGACTCAAGTCGTAGAGCGCTAGCCTTGAGCTGAAGATCTGAGGGACAGCGCCCAGGCCCAGAGTTCAGGCCCCACGACCGGAACCAAAAAAAAAAAAAAAACCCTCTGTTTTAGCTTACCTGTTCCTCACACTGCACGCCACCAACCCATTTTTCACCCTTTCCATTACAGGGGATAAGGTAGTGAAATTTCAGGAACTGGACACAATCTGGACAGGTAGAGCGATGTTTTCAATTAGAAAAGTACAAGGAAAAAAGTTAACAAGAAATTAGTGCTTACTACAGGAACACATTTCTTAAATTATTTAAAGACTGAAGCTGAAGATGTTAGAAAGGTAAATTATTGCTCTACAGAGTCCCAGATAGAATTAGAAGAGAAAAAGTTTATTGTTGAAAGGTATAATATAAAGATATCTTGAATCTATATTGTTTTGACTTTGTAGTCTGGATTGTTAGGCAAACAGGTTTTGATATGTGTGGGTGTGTTTATGCTCATGTTTGCATACATATGTATGCATGGATATACATACCTATACATATAAATACTTTAAATATATATATATATATATATATATATATATATAGGCCACTCAATTCTGCCATCCTTCCTATATCCAAGTTTATATTCTCCATTTCCTTATGAATACTTAATTCTTTCAACAATAAAACCATAAGAAGCTCTAAGATTTACTAACTATGAGTAGCTGTTGGGGGAATTGAATGTTTTATCCCCAACAATGCATGGAGAGCTAACAAAGGACAATAATTATACCTTGCCTTGCAGGCCTGAGTGTGGAGAATGTCTGGCTGCCCTGGGCTCCCTCTGCTGCAGCTCTCTTGTAGCAGGAGAGGTTAGGTTGGTCTGACAGGCACAGCTCACTCATTCTGTTCACTGACTCACAGTGATAAATCTGGGATGCTGTAGGCCTTCACTCCTTTTGTTTCACTGCTGACAGACTTGAAGGATTGGCAAAATGACCAAACTAATCTCCTAAGGATATTTGGTTGGAATAATGCATTGATAAATGGTCAAGGGTTTTAGAAAAAACAAAAAAACAAAAAAAACACAAAGTAAAGTACTATTATTTTATGCCTCCAGATACATGGGGCTCATTTACAGGTACAATTCTCTTGTTTATTTTTGACAGAGTTGGAAAAGGAACAATTAATTCTGGCCCTTGTATTCCAAGTAATTACTGATTACCCCATACCTTCTCAGCAAACTAGGCAGAATGCAAAATAGAATGAAACAATGACCTGTAGGTGGTTTTTAGTGTTTGTAGCTACAGACCCCAGCACCCCAGATCCCTTTATGCCTGTGCTGCTTAACTTTCCCCAGCCAGCAATGATGGAAGACAGTACTTGAGTTCAGAGAAAGGGACCCTGAGGCTCTTACTGCATCACTGCACTAATGGACTCTGAACTTGTCTGAGAGAGAGCAATTAATTCTTAGAACAGCTAGGTTGCAGAAGCTTCCAGAGCTGACTTTTCTTTGTGTTCCATAGCTATCCCATGATCCTCGTTCAAAGGCAAATATCTATATAATATCTATATTTAAATATGTATGCACACAGAAATAGACATAGCTATGGGCTGTGGGGAGAGAACAAGTCTTTAATTTTAGTCATTGAAACACCCTGAACTTCTTATGTATTTTCCCCTGAAAGAAAGTAGATATACCCACCCTCTCAATGAGGAGTAATGTCATGCTCCTTCATCTCTGGTCCTCTTCCTCTTTCCCTTCATCCCTCTTTTCCTCTGGTCCACTTGGTAAATAACAACTGAGTACCAGGCATCATGTTAGAGGGTGATAACTGATTGAGGGATGCATGCATTAACAAGGTGTCTTCTGAAGCTCATAGTCTCTGCAATGTTGCTCTTCCTCTAATGGCTCCTTTCGCTCCAATGCAGGTTCACAGAAAAGAGAGATGTTGATTTTTAGTAGAGGGAAGGAGGCTTGCTGGAATCATGGAAGAATTTAAGAGAAAGACATAGCACAAATGGAAGCAAGGCATTAATAGATTTTTAAGTAACACATTTAAAGGTTGGCTGCTTTTGTGTTAAAACCATTAGACATGATTAACACTGTGGCAATTCCATAAATAAGGACTTTAGTTCCTTTGAAAGAATTCTGGGTGGTGGGTGGAGAGAGCAGAGGGAGAAACATAATTAGAGGGTAGGTGGAAAGGCAGGAGGGCATTTTCAGTATGTTTACTTGGGGACTTCCTTTCTTAACACATAACCCAGCCAGTTCACCCTTCTTTTGTTATATGCCCAGTGATGTTTTATTCTGGTTCTGTAATTGAGGGAGATTATAGTTTAGAAGTAATATTTAAAAATGGATTACCTAAATGTATACTGCTTATTATGTTGGCTTGGCATATTGTGTGTATAGGTTGTAAAGTATTTTAAGGATTAAGTTGTAATTAATTTTTTATCACTTTAATATTTTTATGCTGTTCCTTATGCCTGTTTGCTTGCCATCAATTCTAAAAGGAATTTTCTAAAGATACCTGAGCATGTTTACCCAATACCTAAGAAATATTTCTTGGTATAAATCATGTGGAATAAATCCTGATGAAGATAAAGCTACAGTACAAGAAAAGGACAGTTTTCCCAGCCACAAATTTCTGTATTCTATATGAGTATATAATAAGATTGCTTGAATTTACTCTAACCTTTTAAAAATTGGAATCAAGTGGTGATAGAATTTTTCTTTATATAAATCTAAAGAAATAAGCAAGATGCCCATTGTATACTTTTCATAAAGATCTCTACAATTGGTCATAAAGTGAGTTTTATATTATGCCAATTACTTTTTACATTAAAATAAATTTAATTTGAGGACTTTGTTAGTTGAATGCAGTATTTTGATGGCACCTTGGGAAAGCTCTTACTTCATATCTATGAATAAAAGAATCAATGTCTAATAACTTGAGTCAAAATACCAAGTCTAAAACCTGAGATTATTTACAGATTAGCATTTTCTGAGATTAATTGGATTTTAAATAAATAGTCTTCTGCCTCTAATTATTGACAAAGTTAATTATTGACCTAAGTCCTGTGCTCTCATGAAAGAACAAAGATGAAGAAATCCCTCCCATCCTTTGTGTTCTTAAAAACTGTTCAGCACAAAGAACCACATCTCCCTTATGGCCAGTTCTTTTCTTCATCTCAGAAATAATTACCTCAATTCTTTGGCCCCCTCATCAAATAGGGTCCAATGCCTATTAACCAGATATCTGAATGCCTGCCAACCTCAGCACAAGCTACTACCTGTACTCCTCCTTGGTATCCTTTCACAATGAAATAGCCTATGTTCCCGTCCAATCACACTACCTTTCCATCTTGCTTCCCTTATATACCTGGCTTTTTGTAGCCATGGCCATTTCTCTCTAGAAAATAAAATCCTTTCTACCTGATACTTGAGGCACTTGTAGATCTCATAGTCAGTATTTTCTTCCTTTTGAAGTAGTCCCTCTTCTTCAGTTGCAGTTGTCTCTTGCATACACCTCTTGAAAAAAAACTTTTGAATGAAGTCTTTTCTTACCAAGTCCAGATTTGTTTTTACATAACATCCTTATACTGTCAAATATATAGATCTTAAGGAGTTTGGAGAAATTTTAAAAAATCATGAAGAGGTTTCATTAACATACATGATTTTTCTCTTTCTTTTCCTCCCTCCCTCCCTCCCTCCCTCCCTCCTTCTCTCTATTCCTTCCTTCCTTCCTTCCTTCCTTCCTTCCTTCCTTCCTTCCTTCCTTCCTTCCTTCCTTCATTCTTTCTTTCTTTCTTTCTTTCTTTCTTTCTTTCTTTCTTTCTTTCTTTCTTTCTTTCTTTCTTTCTTTCTTTCTTTCTTTCTTTTTCTCTCTCTTTCTCTCTCTTTCTTTCTTTTTCTCTCTCTCTCTCTCTTTCTTTCTTTCTCTCTTTCTTTCTTTCTCTTTCTTTCTTTCTCTCTTTCTCTCTTTCTCTCTTTCTCTCTTTCTCTCTTTCTCTCTTTCTCTCTTTCTTTCTTTCTTTCTTTCTTTCTTTCTTTCTTTCTTTCTTTCTTTCTTTCTTTCTTTCTTTCTTTCTTTCTTTCTTTCTTTTCCTTCTCTCTTTAACCAAAACTCTAGTTTTCCATATAGTCTTATTCTCAGAAACTCTCAATACTTTCTATGGGTGGCCCACATTTTGTTCTACAACCTATGTGGAAATTTGGAGTCTGTACCCTTTTACACAGGGCACAGAATAGACCTAAGCCACCAAAGATTTATTTCTGATATTTCATATGTTGGAATGAAGTGACCAGTGTTTCCTAAATCCATGACTTAAATTGACAAGCAAATTAGACAAAAGGCAGACACATTTTTAAATTTATGTGCACAGGGGCTTCACAGAAAAGAAGTAAAAGAAAATTCAAAATGGTAGTGAAGCCTTGTATACCATTTTAATAAAAGGTAGTAAACTTATGGCAGTGTAACTAAACAAAAACAAAAATAATTTAGTCTCCTTAGGGCAGTAAATTGGAGAAGGATGAGTAGGAAATACATCTTAAATAATGGTTGTTTATGTAGGCTTGTTATGCAGACAGGTCATTTTTTACTTGTACAAAAAATAGAAAAAAAACTTCTGCAAGGAGAAATATATGTCTTTTTTGTAAAGCAAAAATGAAGGCAGAGGGTAGAGAACTGTGTCTGCTTTTTTTTAAACTGTCTTTAATTAGAAATAATCCTTGTAACAAAATGTAATATTTTGAATTGGCTTATCTGCTCCACTCCACTGCTAATTTCTTAGCTGTCCCATCTCTATGCCTTTTAATTTCTTAGTAGAAACGATGGTAATTCAGAGCATCCTGCTGCAGAGCTAGAGCTAGAACCCGTTTGTGGACTGGGTTGATAGCAGAGTAGAGAACAGGTAAATAAGAGAGACAGCCTTTTCCTCTTGATTCCCTTCCCAAGGTCAAAGCCAGAAGTGCCTTTACTTTGACTTCATGCCTCTGTTACCTATCCCGTTGGGCTTAATTCTATTTTTAATGAGCTGAGCACCTGTGTCCCTGGCTGGCTGCCCTCCACACAGTGGAAAGAGGGGAGGGAGGGTGAATTCTTCTTTCTTCTGAGCCCTAGGATTCTGAGTTGTGCCGGCCTGCATTTTGTTAAACATCCCAAAGGGGGGAGGGCATTCTGAACTTCTTCCATTATGCTAAGCAGCCACCATGGGCTTTATTATGCAGATGAAGGTTAAAGACTGAAATTTCTCAGTGAAATGTAGGCTCCTCTCAGCCAAGCAAATTTCACAGATTGCACCGTGCAGAATTGGGCCTGATTTTGGTTTGTCAATTTTCCAGTTAGACTAACTAATGCTCAACTCAGAGAAGATGGTGGTAAAGATGGTCCAAGTCTTCAGTTTCGGGTCTCAGCCTGACAGCAAAAAAAAAAAAAAAAGTAAAATATGTCCTGAGATCGGTTACAGACTTTTGGGTTCTTTATTGTTTGTTGAACAGCATAGTAAGTAAGGATCTGTGTTGTGGGGTGTGGTGATAGTGGCAATCCAAATTCCCATTTAATCATTAGTATATCTCAAGAAAATGCCTGCCCAGAATTCACTTAAAGAAGTCACGAGAGCTGGGCACCTGTGGCTCATGCCAGTAATCTTAGCTACTCAGGAGGCTTAGATCTGAGGATTGTGGGTCAAAGCCAACCTGGGGCAGAAACGCCCAGACTCTTATCTCCAATTAACCACTAGAAAACCAGAAGTGGCACTGTGGCTCAAGTGGTAGAACACTTTCCTTGAGCTGAAGAGCTGAGGGACAGCACCGAGGCCCAGAGATCAAGCCCAACAACTGACAAAAAAAATCATGAGAGCACCTTAAAAAAGATACACAGTTCTTCTCTGGAGATGATGGAACAGAAACTATTGAGATTTCTGTGCTGGTCTATCATAGACATTTGCCAGACATGTGGCAATGTAGTGTGATACAAAGATTCAAATGGTGTCTGCAATATGACCCTGCCATCCCAGGTCCCAAAGGATGCTGATTGTGTCTGCTGGTTTATCTAGCAGACAGATAAATCTCATGCAGCATCATCCATGATGAGGAGTAGGGCTGGGGCATCTGTCTATACCTTGCAAAACATTCCACTTTCATACAAGGTTTGTTTGAGCTCAAGTCAAGTAAAGGGCAGCAAATACAGGAGGTATTTGCCTTCATCCTGTCTGACTAAAGCAGGACATAGATTTCCCTTTGTGAAGATAGTCCCTCTTCCTGCACTGAATGAGAAAAGGAAACTTTCTCTCCAGAAACTGATGTCCAAATGGATCTGCACAATCAAAGCGTATGAACATAGCTTGGCCTTCTGTCAGTTCCCCTATATATTTACCCTCTTCCTTATTCCCACCACCAAAAGCCTTCCCTTTCCTTTCCTTATGGTCCCTTTCCATCAATTTATCAACCTTTGTTAAAATGTTATACAAGCCCTATGTCTAATACAATTTGAATCTTTACTTTTTTTCTATGATACCATCATATATGCATATGCATATATTAAAGTGTTAGCATAAAATTTAATTCATAAATCTCTTCTACTGTTAGCCTGTCTTCTGCTGGCCTTGCTCTCTGCCCACAATTCTAGAACCTAAAATGTTACAGGAAATGTTTTTTTTTTTTGTCTCTTTGTTTCCCTTTACGTCCTTTACATATACTATTTAAAATGTAATGTGCTGTCATTTTTTTCTGTGAGCTTCTAACCTTCATGAACCATTAGCTACCAGACTTTATTTATTTATTTTTTTGGTCAGTCCTGGGGCTTGAACTAAGGGTCAGGGTACTGTCCCTGAGCTTTCTCCCTCAAGGCTAGTGCTTTACCACTTTGAGCCACAGCACCAATTCTGGTTTTCTGGAGGTTAGTTGGAAATAAGTCTTATGGACTTTCCTGCCTGTAGTGGCTTTGATCTTAGCATCCTGAATAGCTAGGATTAAAGGCATGAGCCACCTGCTCCCATTGAATAATTGAGTCCCCCAGGATCAAGCAAAGCACCAAGTATGTGCTCACCTGCTGGTCCACAGGCAGGTCCTTCCAACCGTGGCCCCCAGGAGAGAATAACCCCACACCCCAGCATTCCACTGTGGGCCTGGCCAAGGACATCACCCTTGGTCCAAGGAAACCATAGCCCATTTTTTATTCTCTGCTTCCTTGTTAAGATCTATAGAAGCCCACTCCCAAATCCAGTCCCTTGCACAGTCTCCAAACCCTCGGGAAGGTCTATGCCCCTTGCTGGTCCTCAATAAACCGTCCTCACCTGTTGATGATTGAGTCCAGCCTATTCTTTTCCATTCTCTTCCATTTTCCCAACACCCATATTATTACCAGATTTTTTTAATTAAAAAAAAGTTTGCTTGGTGTTTGTGTGTGTTTCTTTCCTTCCTTCCTTCCTTCCTTCCTTCTTTCTTTCTTTCTTTCTTTCTTTCTTTCTTTCTTTCTTTCTTTCTTTCTTTCTTTCTTTCTTTCTTTCTTTCTTTCTTTTTCTTTCTTTCTTTCTTTCTTTCTTTCTTTCTTTCCTTCTTGCTTGCTTTCTTTCTTGCTTTCTTTCTTTTGTACTAGTTCTAGGGGCTTGAACTCAGGACTTAGACCAGTGGTCCTGAGCTTTTTTTGTTTTCAAAGACAACACTCTTCCAAGTTGGGCCACAAATCCACTTTCCTGCCCATCTGGCTTTGAACTATGGTCCTCAGAGCTCAACCTCCTGAATAACTAAGATTTCAGACATGTGTTCCTCGTACCCAGCTGGTTGCCTGACTTTGTTCATTTTGCCCCTGAAGGCTTATCTCTATCTTTTTTTTAAATCAGTAAGCATTCATCCTTAATATATGTGTATTTACAAATAATACAGTGCTACACTAGTGCTTCATAGATATTATAAAGCATACATACATAAAATAGAATATTGCAATTTAATATACCTGTATTCTGGTTTTTCTTTCATAACTCAACAATGGATCATAGAGAGAAACTCCAACACACTCTGAAGATCTTGCTAGCCTTTCAAGAGCTATAGATGAACTTTTGAAATGTTTGTCTCCTGTCTCACTTGCTTTAGACTGGTTAGCTGGCTTCCCTCTGTACTGAAAATGAGATCCTGATCCTAGAAGCTAACATGCTTTGCTCTCCCTGGCTTCTACCTGCCCTGTGTCTTTGTTCTTGTGACCACTCTTATCTCTCACTCACTAGGTTCTTTTTAGAGTGGACTCCATTTGGTTTTTCAAATACTGTTAGCACATCACAGTCACTGAGCTTTCATGTAACTTAGCTTTATAGAAGAGGAAAATACCTTTTTCCTTCTACACTTAAGTTTTTGGCTGGGCTACATGTAACAAAAAAGAGATTAACAAGGAAACCACATACTAATTTATTTAATATTAATTTTACATCAGTCAAGAATCTTCAGAAAGACTCCAAAATAATTAAGAGTCAGAACTTGTAGAAGAATGGTACTGTATTAAAAAAGAAAAACTCATTTTATTTTTTTATTTTTTATTTTTTTTAATTGTATTTTATTTTATTTGAGAACATACTGTACAGAGGGGCAACAATTACATGGGCAGGATAATGCATACATTTCTTACCAAGCATTGCAGCCTCCTCCTTTGTTTACCCTTCACTTCCCTTCCCCGTCTCCCCCCTCCCCCCACCCAATTTTACCCCCCTCCCCCCACCCAATTATACCCCCCTCCCCCCCCCACACCGAAATTGTAAAGCTGGTTTTGACATGACATTTTGTACTTCTCATTGTTGCAACAGGTCCACCTGAATCCTTAAACGACTTGTTTGTCCCCATCTCCTCCACATGTTATACTAACATCAAATATAGTGAAAGCGGGGGTTACACTGTGGGGGAGGGACATACAAAGCAACAAAGAAATAATCTTATAAATGCATTAGAAACACATGCATGAAAGAAACGAAAACATTAAAATACATATTTAAGGTTTCATTTTCCTAACATCACATTATCTGGCCTTTTCCGCTTGACTCATACCTATACTAGATATTGCAAATAAGGGAAACCATGGGACCTATGCTTCTTTGGGCCTGGCTTACTTCACTTAATATAATTTTTTCCAAACCTTTCCATTTCCTAACAAATGGGGAAATGTCATTCTTTCTGATGGAGGCATAGAATTCCATTGTGTATATATACCACATTTTCTTGATCCATTCATCTACTGAGGGGCATCTGGGTTGGTTCCATATCTTAGCTATGGTAAATAATGCTGCAATAAACATAGTTGTGCTGGTAGCTTTAGTGTGGTCTTGTTTGTAAACATTTGGGTAAATGCCCAAAAGTGGGATTGCTGGATCATAGGGGAGATCTATGTGAAGTCTTTTGAGGAACCTCCATACTGCTTTCCACAGTGGTTGAACAAGTTTACATTCCCACCAACAATGAAGTAAGGTTCCTTTCAGTCCACATCCCCTCCAGCATCTGTTGTTATTAGAGTTCTTGATTTTTGCTGTTCTAACTGGAGTGAGGTGATATCTCAATGTTGTTTTGATTTGCATTTCTTTTATGGCTAGGGATGTTGAACATTTCTTCATGTGTCTATTGGCCATCCTTCTTTCTTCTTCAGAGAAGCTTCTCTTTAAGTCTTTCGCCCACTTATTTATTGGGCAGTTGTTTCTTTGAGGATTTGTTGTTGGGTGGTTTAATTTTTTGAGTTCCAAGTATATTTTAGATATGAGACCCTTGTCCGTTGTATGGCTAGTAAAGATCTTCTCCCAATCGGTGGGCTTTCTATTGATCTTGCCAGCTATGTCATTTGCCCTGCAGAAGCTCTGCAACCTTATGCAATCCCATTTGTCCAACCTTTCTTTGATTTGTTGTGCTTCCGGGTCTCTATTCAGAAAATTTCGACCTGAGCCAAGGAGACCTAGGGTTTCTCCTATTCCATCCTGTAATGTTTTCAGAGTGTCTGCTTTGAGTTCAAGGTCTTTGATCCATTTGGAGTTGATTCTGGTGCAGGGTGATATATAAGGATCTAGCTTTAGTTTTCTACATGTAGTTAACCAATTTTGCCAGCACCATTTACTGAAGAGGCTGTCTTTCTTCCATTCTATTGTTTTAGCTTCCTTATCGAAGATTAGATGGCTATAGGTCTGTAGGTTCATTTCTGGGTTTTCAATTCTATTCCATTGGTCCTGAGGTCTGTTCTTATGCCAATACCAAGCTGAGAAAAACTCATTTTATTCTATATGCCTAGAATAATTTTAAACACATACTATGCATACGATGCCTTCTGAAAATTGAACAGTCATCATATTTTTCAAATAATATGCCACAGTATGTGATTTATTTTATTTTATTTTTTGTTCATAAGATGAGGGTTAGCCTATTTGAAGCAGAGAAATCCCCATAAAATCTAGGGTTCCAGTTTTCTCTTCAGTCTTGTCAAATGAATATGGTCAGTATTTCTAGCTATTGTGATAGTAGTGTCAGAAATGGATCGTATTGAGTAAGTAAGCATATTGCATAATGCTGTGGGATAGTGCTTCTCCTTCTAAAAGTGCATATCCCTTCTCTTCTTTTAATACTGTCATTTTTTGGTAAGGTAAGTTGCTGATGCTTCAAGTCCAGATCTGACTTCTCTTCAGTTCCCTTGATCAAGGAACAATCCAACATTCCTAAATTATTCACAAATCTTAGGCAGAGCTAAGGACTAGCAAATGTCAGATATGATAATTGTCATCCAGACAGGAAGAAGGACATGTTTTCAATGTGTGCATTTAAATTAACAGGAAAGCAGAACTAGAAAAGCACCCATCCCCCTTCCTTAAATGCCCAGACAATTAAACGCAAATGATTTCCCAAGGCTTCCCACGCCAGCTGCTCCTCATGTTTCTCAGACAGGAATGAAAATGCCACTCACTGTGTCATCTTAGAGCTGAGGGTCTGACATTCACCCACTCTATAGCATCTGACCAGTGCTAATCTACATAAACACATGTAATGAAAATATATTTGAAATACTGATTTGGCTCTCCACCCCCTTTTTTAAAACAATCCTTTGTGATAATCAGATTCCTGGTATTATCCTGCAGCTACAATGTCCTTGCTTTGTATTTACTTTGTTCGATTGGTGATATGTAGAAATTAAAAAAGTGATTAATGTAACACCACAAAATTAAGTTCAAAGAAAGCAAATAAGGTGAAAATACTTATATTTCTCACTGGCGAAATTTCATTTTCATAGGATTGCAAACCTTAGCAAAGAAAATAATAGAATACCCAGTCTTCATATTCATGGGACATAAGTTTATAAAATTTTGTTTTTAATCTGAAATTCAAATTTAACTGGACATCTAATTTATCTTGCAAAGTTGCATTTAAATTGCATTTGGAATAATGTGCAGAAGCCTGGTATGGGGGTGCTTGGAGTAAAGTGAGTGTAGGCAGGGGATTAGCATGTGTAAAATGCCCTAAATTAGGAACAAGGAGGAGTGAATGTTTGTGAATAAGGGCAAGGACTTTGTTCTAACTAGCCTGTGAAGGACCTTGTGAGTCATGGTATGATTGCGAACTTTATCTTTTATGCAATGAAAAGCTATAGAATAAACATTTAGGAAGAAGAGTGTTATGATCTTTTTTTTTTTTTTAAAGTATCACTATTAATGGCTCACATCTGTAATGCTAGTTACTCAGGAGGCTGAGATCAGAGGATCATGGTTGGAAAGCCAGCCCAGGCAGGAAAGTATTATTTCCAATCAACTCCCACAAAGCTGGAAATGGAGATGTGGCTCAAGTGGTAGAGCACTAGCCTTGAACAAATTAGCTCAGGTACAGCAACCAGGACTAGAACACACACACACACACACACACACACACACACACACACACACACACACACACACACACACACACACACACACACACACACACACACACACACACACACACACACACACACACACAATCAGTTTGGCTTCAAAATAGAGAAACTCCTCGAGATGAGAAAAGCAGCAGAACTTTCGGAGGAGATTATCACGGCCTGACATGAGAGGGTGAGTTTGAAGGAAAGTGGGAGTTGTGGAGGTAATGAGAAATACTTTGGTTTAGTATCTAGTTCAAAAAATAGAGCCAACAAGAAGGAGTTAGTAAAGGATTGTAAATGGAGTGGGGAAGAAAGGAATCAGTAATGATTCTAAGCAATAATGTGTGTGTGTGTGTTGTACATGTACATGTGTATGTGAGTGCGTATGTATGTTGGTACTGGTACTTGAATTCAGGGCTTTAGCACTGTCCCTTGGTTTCCCCTCCCCCACCCCTACCCCTAAGGCTGGCACTCTTACCACTTGAATTTCACTTCTGGATTTTTGTTGGTTAATTGGAGATAAGAGTCTCATGGACTTCTCTGCCCAGGCTGGCTTTGAACCATAATCCTCAGATCCAAGCCCCCTGAGTAGCCAGGATTACAAGCATGAATCACTGACATCTGGCTTTCAAGAAGTAATTTTTAAGTAGAAGTGACAAAAATTTCTCCAAATTTTTAGCCATTTCCCTGATCTGAGTTAGCTCCAATATAGAATAGCAAAGAAATATAGGAAGAACAGTCATTTGAAATGGAAATATGGGAACCTGATAGGTTATTCCATATCTGACACTACCTTCAGGGGTCTGCAAGGAATTGACATCATGTGTCTTCCTACGGGCTCTCTGATGAGAACTGTCACGTGATACTAGGTGAGGCATATGCTGGGTTCTGAGACTCCGCTCTGCATGTTAGCATGCTGCTTCTGGAAAACCATTTCAATCCAGTAATCTAGGACACTCACACAAACTTGTAGGGTTTGGTACAAAGAATATCAAAGCTAAGCTTTCTCTGCGGAAGATGGAATTTTAGTTCTCCGAAGATGTCCACATCTGAATTGCCAGAAACTTTAAATGGCAGGAGGCAAATAAAGTTGCTGTCTGACTGCTCTTAACATGAGGAAAATTTCCTGCATCATCTAGATGGGTCAACTTTAGTCACAACACGCTTTAAATGTGGAAGGTGACAGAAGAGAAAAGCCATGTGATAAGAGCGAACTCCGCTTACCATCGCCAATGAGCAAACTCCACTTACCATCGCCAATGAGCAAACTCCACTTACCATTGCCAATGAGCAAACTCCACTTACCATTGCCAATGAGCGAACTCCACTTACCATCGCCACTCTGCAGACGGAAGCCAAAGAATTTGGACAGTTCCTTCCAATTCCCCAAATTCTTGCCAGCTTTCTAGAATGCAGTATAAGTGTTGAAGGCCAGGTTATTCCACATTGTTCAGTGGTCCCCACCCCTATACTTTAAGTTCCTTCAAAAGAACTATGTCTTATTAAAGAACCTTACCTTAGTACTCAATGAATGATCATTGAACAAACAGGTGAATAAAATGTAGAAATCGATGGATGTTTTCATTTTCTTTCAATTTTTGACAAAAGGTACGATAGGCCAATGTGTATATACATACTAACTGTGTGTGTGTTAGGGGAATCACAAGTTAAGCTTGAATTTATGCAAGTCATTTTACGAGGCCAAGTTTGACAGATCCATTTGTCATGCAAGGTCATATTGTTGTAATTATTGTCTCTGAGCATAAACATGGGCCAGAAACCCAGCATTAAAATGCAGTAAGTCCTTGGCATCTAATCTCTCCCTTCGTTGCTTGACCTGATCTCTGACAGCCGAGAGAATCAGCTTGAAAAGTCCTGGGCTGTCCCTCCAGACTGCTGGAAGAATGACAGCTTTGTCTTACAACTGAGAGCAGGACAGCGTGAGGGGTGAGGTGGTCAGTCCACAGGGGAAATTGAAACACAATTTGGCTCTGAGGACTGGGACTGAGGGTGAGCAGGGCAGAGTGAGAGAACATTACAAATACATCGCAAAGGCTTGGGCTGTTTCAGGTTAACTGTGTTCACTCAGTGATCAGTCTACTGGACACTTTATGCAGAATACCATGTAAAATACCAAGTGGAAGGCAATAATGGCTCATCCAAGCTCACATCTACATCCATATTTCTGGCACTGTGCTGTATACTTTAACAGGAGTGTCTCCTTTAACCTCAATACAGCTTTTACACAGCAATTATTTTTTTAATTTATTTTTTATTTTATTTTATTTTTTTATTGTGAAAATACTGTACACAGGGGTTACAATTACATGGGCAAGATGAGTACATTTCTTATCAAGCATTGTAGCCTCCTCCTTTGTTTCCCCTTCCCATCCCTTCCCATCCTCCCCCCCCCCCATTCCTCCCCGCTTCCCTCCCCCCCCCACCAAAGTTGTAAAGTTTGTTTTCGACATAACGACTTGTACATTTCATTGTTGCAATGGGTCCACCTGTATCCCTATTTAAACGATTTGTTTTTCCCCTTCCCCTCCAAAATTATACCAACATCAAATACAGTGAAATCAGGGGTTATACTGTGGGGGAGGGACATACAAAGCAACAAAGAAATCATCTTTTTTTTTTTTTTTTGAGAAAGAACAGTTTTATTAGTCTCTATTAGTTGTACAGGGGAGGTAGGGAGGTTCATATTGAAATAGCCATCTTTGCTTACTATGTACCCTGAGCAGATTCACTTCCTATATCACTATCTCCTTCTACTCCTTTACTTTGTAAGTCAAATTGAGCTGATTTCATTATTGATTTTCATATGTGCATATAAAGTACCTTAGCCACATTTTTCCATTTTTTTTTAAAAAGCATTCCATTCATCTTCCTTCCACTAATAACTACCACCTCTTACAGGATACTTTTTGCATTCCTGTCATCTTTTTATTTTATTCAGATGTATGTTAATTGTTCAAAGAGGTTTCATGATATTTCATACATGATTCTATTGCTTTAATTGGATCAACTTTGATTGCTTTTTTCCTTTCTCCATAAACTTTGTTTTCAGTAATTTCTTTTTTTTTATTTATTTTTTATTGTGAAAATACTGTACAGAGGGGTTACAATTAGATGGGCAAGATAATGAATACATTTCTTATCAAGCATTGTAGCCTCCTCCTTTGTTTCCACTTCCTATCCCTTCCCAGCCTCCCCTTCTCCCCCCCCATCCTCCCCCCCACCCCCGCCACCAAAGTTGTAAAATTCGTTTTCGACATGACAACTTGTACTTCTCATTGTTGCAACTGGTCCACCTGTATCCTTATTTAAACGACTTGTTTTTCCCCTTCCCCTCCACAATTTATACCAACATCAAATACAGTGAAAGCAGGGGTTATGCTGTGGGGGAGGGACATACAAAGCAACAAAGAAATCATCTTATAAATGTGTGAGAAACAATCACATGAAAGAAAAAAAACATTTGAATACATATCTTAGGGTTCATTTCCCTAACATCACCTTATCTGACCTTTTCTGCTTGATTCAGACATATACTAGATATTGCAAATAAGGGAAACCATGGGACCTATGTTTCTTTGGGCCTGGCTTACTTCACTGAATATAATTTTGTCCAGGTGTTTCCATTTCCTAACAAATGGGGCAATGTCATTCTTTCTGATGGAGGCGTAGAATTCCATTGTGTATATATACCACATTTTCTTGATCCATTCATCTACTGAGGGGCATCTGGGTTGGTTCCATATCTTAGCTATAGTAAATATTGCTGCAATAAACATAGTCATCCTGGTAGCTTTAGTGTGGTCTTGTTTGTAAACATTTGGGTAAATGCCCAAAAGTGGGATTTCTGAGTCCTAGGGGAGCTCTATGTGGAGTCTTTTGAGGAAACTCCATACTGCTTTCTGAAGTGGTTGAACAAGTTTGCACTCCCACCAACAATGCAGTAAGGTTCCCTTCTGTCCACATCCCCCCCAGCATCTGTTGTTATTAGAGTTCTTGATTTTAGCCATTCTAACTGGAGTGAGGTGGTATCTCAATGTTGTTTTGATTTACATTTTTTTTTATGACTAGGGAGGTAGAGCATTTCTTCATGTGTCTATTGGCCATCCTTCTTTCCTCTTCAGAGAAGTTTCTCTTTAAGTCTTTAGCCCATTTATTTATTGGGCAGTTGTTTCTTTGAAGATTTGTTGTTGGGGGATTTAATTTTTTGAGTTCAAGGTATATTTTAGGTATGAGACCCTTGTCCGTTGTATGGCTAGTGAAGATCTTCTCCCAATCCATTGGCTTTCTATTGATCTTGCTAGCTATGTCCTTTGCCATGCAGAAACTCTGCAATTTCATGCAATCCCATTTGTCCAACCTTTCTTTGATTTGTTGTGTTTCTGGGTCTCTATTAAGAAAATTTCGGCCTTACACAGCAATTATTATACCCACTAAACTGATGAAGGAAGTTAAGCTTAGTGACAGTAACTTGCCCAAGGGCATACTATAAATGGCAGAATTGGAAACTCATACTGAGTTCTGATTCAAAAGCCAGTTCTCTAAACCAGTGCACATTTTTGGCCTGGTCTTTAATCACTGAACCTGATAATCTAATTGCTCTACTTTTATTCCAGTAGAGGAATACAGAAGTTAACAGTCATAATGGGATAAATGATGAACAAAAGGAATAGGCTTAACAATATGTGTCATAGAATTTCTGGAATGGAAACCAAACAGGATTTCAGCAGCATGAGTTGTCATGTGACATAGTACCCAATGAGGGTTTGCTATAAGTCATGCACTATAGTTGCATTTATTTATTCATTCAAAAAGTATTCACTAAGTACCAACCATTTGTTAGGATCCTTTTTAAGGAGTTCGGGCCTATTAAAAGATGAAATAGATAAATAGACTTACTACCAACTCTTCATTCCAATAAAGGGAGAAAAACAGTAAAGAGTAAAGTATACGTACATAGTTTATACACACAAACACACATGTTATATATACATTCATGCATATTTCAAAATGTTAGAGGACATTAAATGCAATAAAAAATAAACATAGTCAGGTGCTGATGGGTCACTCCTGTAATCCTAGTTACTCAGGAGGCTGAGATTTGAGAATTGTGGTTCAAAGCAAATCCAGGAAGAAAAGTCCTGGTGAGACTCTTATCTCCAATTAACAACTCAAAGAGCACAAGTGGCTCTGTGGCTCAAGTGCTTGAGGACTAGCCTTGAACACAAAGAGGCTCAGAGTCAGTGTCTAGACCCTGAGTTCAAGACCCACAACTGACAAAAAAAAAAAAAGAAAAGAAACAAAAGAGGCTAAAAATTAAATAGGAGTAACCATGCACTGAAATATCTCCTTGAATTCTCACAACGAGCGTCAAACTCTTACAAAGTGCATGCTAATTTGAAGTAGTTTCTAGTACATCTTAACATTTGAGTAAGACAATTAGACTTTCTCAGAGTAGTGAATGTACAGTGATTACATTTTAATGTATACACATCATGTTATTATGAAATGTAGTGGCTGGTGTTTATAATCTCCCTTGCAATTTTGGCAATTGGAGTAACTGAGGCCTGGGATGGAGAGAAGACAGGTTGAGAATTATTGTGAGTTATTAAAGGAAAACTACTGGAAAATAGAAGTAAAGTGAGCCACATTCATTCATGGAAATTTCTGAGGAAGTTCAGGAGCCTCAAAGTGAGTAGACTGGGAATAAAGAATTTCTTAAATTACTGGGAGAGAAAAAAAAATAGAATTAGTTGAGTTGACCAAGAACCCATGTCTAACCAGTGTCAGATGTTCCTCAGAAATTATTAATTTTCTTCTGTCCTACATTGTTTTATTTTTGGAAGTCAGAAGCTTTGTGAGTGCTACTAGAGCTAAGGGTGGGATCAAAGGAACTTTTATTTTTGTTGTGGTATGCAGCAGAACTAATGGGACTGTCCCCAATGGTGGAAATATTGAACATCTACACTATTCAATATGGTAGCAGAGAGTCATATGGGGACTTTGAGGCCTTGAAAGAGGCTAGCATGACTGAAGGAGTCAATTCCAAAATTTGCTTTTAAGAAATGTTAAGAAATTTAAATAGCTTCATGTGTCTAGTGATTACTACATTAGATGGATGGATTTATTTGAT
Source organism: Dipodomys merriami (assembly GCF_024711535.1). Classification (NCBI taxonomy): domain Eukaryota; kingdom Metazoa; phylum Chordata; class Mammalia; order Rodentia; family Heteromyidae; genus Dipodomys; species Dipodomys merriami. The sequence goes on along the minus strand of NW_027202270.1, from coordinate 121,665,028 downwards.
GCAAAAGTCCATGCTACAAGTTGGTATGTATTGATCTTGGGTATATATTAACTGTACAGGCAAATTCTTTTCCCTTCTAACATAACTTAATTGCTAATTAGGTGCATTAAGCAGGCAAGAGAAACAGGTTTATGGTTAATAAGGAGAAAATGAAGATGCCTAAATAGGAGGCAAAGACTGAAGGGAGACAGTAATTTAGGGACCAGCTGTTTGTCCTACACAAACAAGAAGCTGGAGTGCATCAGCAAGTATGTGTCACTATCAGAATAACACGGTCTAGTTTTGCAAAGACGTTCAGACTTATTCCAGCCTTATTGCAGGTAACAAATTGAGTAGAATGAGTGTTATTTATATTCACCTGGCCTAATTTGTTATTCTCCTCTTTCTGATGGCTGTAATGGAAGTGGAGCAGTTAAACCACGTTCTCCAGGGTCCTCGTACCACTGCCAAGAGCGGAAAACTTTCATCTTCCAAAGCCTCAATCAGCCAGTTTCTCATCTGCATCCCATAAATCATCAAGAAGGAACAAGCTCATTATCTCAGCACCAGGGACAAAAGTCTTTTACATGACACTGAACTTTTCTGACTATTGCAAACACGGCAGCTTGCCATTCTATCTTTCACAGGTGTGTTTGTCCCTTGAACAGACTGGGTCAGAAGTTTGAGGCAAGGGCCGGAAATTTCGATGTTGATGTGTGTTGTGACTTGCAGTGGGCCCATGTCCAAAGGTAATTGGACCCAGCAGTCTGCTTGAATGTTTTGTAGTTTTAATCGGTTTTGGGGAAGAGAATTGGGAATTTCAATCCCTGAAGACATTATTTTCTCTTCGAGGAGTTAGGTAACCTCTTTGTTCTGCTTTGCTTGAAGTGTTTTCAGTGTGCTACTCCAAGACTTTGGTGGAAGCTCCCAGAATCAGGCAATTAAAATGTCCTATTTTAAGAAAATTTTAGTTAATAAGTGAGTAAGTGTGTACATTCGTAGCCTTCAATGGCATTTCAATAGATGGAGGCAATGTGAAATGGTCAGATCAGAGATGTTGGACAATCTAATGGCATCATATTATATTGGGAACATTCAGAAGTCTCTCTATTGGCTATTTTGAACTACACCTAAGTGTCGCTTATCATTGTAATCCTACACTGCTAAAGGATGTTAAAATAATTCCTCGAATTCAGTTGCACCTTTCTACCCATTAATAATCCTCAGTACTTCTTCAACTTTACAAGCCTCTGGTAATCATCCTTCTAAACCAACCAGCCAGCCACCCAACCAACCAAATCAATGCCTATGTCAGAAACAAAAACAGGATAGTAGAAAAACATTCTCTTATTTATATACCTGCTCCATTGTTCTTTATAAGCTCTAACTCTAAAAGGCCTTTTAATCAAATGAGACTGCAGTATAAAAGTACATGAGTACTATACAATGACTTGTGATCTGGAATCAAATTCTTATTCAGTTGTTCTATTGGTTAGATTGGTTAGATTGGTTAGATTCTGGAACTATCCACATTACACCCTCTGTGATTTCTTGTGTCTGAGAGAACTTCATATTATTCTTAGTAAGAGAATCATATTCCTGGAAAAAAGTCTTTCAACTTTTACCTCTCTTTCTAAAGATAGAACAAGGGTGCTCCAGACATAGATACACACCTGTCTCTTTATCAAGAAAAGGATTTTAAACTGAGACTGGTGGCTCACACCTGTAATCCTAGCTACTCAGGAGCTTGAGATCTGAGGATCATGGTTAGAAGCCAGCTGAGCCAGGAAAGTCTGTGCGCCTCTTATCTCCACTTAACCACCAAGCTAGAAGTGCAGCTGTGGCTTAAGTGGTAGAGCATTAGTCTTGAGCACAAAAGCTCAGTGACAGTACCCAGACCCTGAATTCAAGCTTCAAGACTGGCACACACACAAAAAAGTAGAAAGATAAAAAGTAAAACATATACTGCATAATGGTTGTGTCTAAGCTTTGCTGTGGCTTTTGTCCCATATGATTTCTGTTTTAACTACTCAAAATAGTAGCAAAAGTAAAATAAAATAGAAGTAAGTGAGCATGGCTAGGGCCCAATAAACTTCACAAGGAACACTGAAATTTGTATTTTATGTAATTTTCTACTGTGATCAAATAATATTTAAAAAATGACAATAGAAAGATCACTGCACAAATTTTTAGAGGAGTCTGGGGTACCAAGCAGGCTGGTACCCCTAGTTTTCCTTTTTTCTTAAAGGAGGAATAATGCTAGCCCTTCACTCTCACAGAATCTTAAAAAACCAGTTGAGATTGTGCTTTATAAAGGGCTTGAAAAAAAAACCAAGTGCTACCTGTGTGATTTTTTTTTTTCCAGGAATACCCCTTCCTCCCAGATGCTGGCACTGATGGGCTGTTTGTTATCTCCCAGTAATTGTGTGGGTATCAAAATATCATAAATGGATAAACATAGATAAATACTTTTGTATTTGTTTTATCTATTTATTTTTATTTGTGTATTTTTGTATTTGTGTAGTAATGATATGATGGGAAAAATAATCTTCCTTAAGTGCTTTTTCTTTTAGTAACCTTAACTATTGTGTCACATGTGAATTGTCTAAAACTATGCTTTCTTGGTTTATTATGTCTTTTCTGACTTATCACCTGAATTTGGTCAAAGGGGGTGAAATCATTTTGCATCTACTTCATGTGTGGGAACATATAAAACAATGGATTCAAGACTGGATTAAAGAAAGAAGAATCTTTTTTTGTTAGGTCATTCTCCCAAATTCTCCCAGTCAACAATGTAGGAAAGTGGAGAAATATCACATATTAGTAGTGTTTTAATGTGTGTGTGTATGTGTGTGTGTATAAATGAATTGAAAGGACATATAGAATATATTACAACAGAAGAATAATTTCAAGGGTGAAAAATGTTCATTTTAAAATCATCAGTTTGTTTCATTTTAATCAGTTTTGTAAAAACATTTTTTGGACCTGCTTGAAATAATTCAATTTAGACCAGCAAACATTTTTGAAAGGATAAATTTTTGTTTACGTTTTTTAGGATATGAAATCACTGTCTCTTAAATGGAGAGTTTTAATTAAAATAGATGAGAAACCAGGGAAGCAGAGGAGAAAGACATTGAGACATATTTTTCTTATGTGAGTTTTTTTCATGTTTTCTTCATAAAAGTTGAATTTCCCTTCTGGGCTTTACAATATAGTTTATATAATCATTTTGGAGAAATGAGAAATGTGAGAAGGTAAATGAGATATTTTAGAACTAGCCTCAAATAGATGCTACATCTGGCTGATTTCAGCTAACTCTCCAAGCAGTACTATAACAGTGTAGATGTCAAGAATTATGATGATGTAAAGTTTTATATTTCCCACTTCTGGCACTAATTTTCACAGTGCTGGCATCTCTGGTCACTTGTTTTTATTCTTCCTGCTGGTAGATGTATGTGTATTCATGTAGTTCTTTTCTTTTTTACATTTTCCTCTATTTGGAATATTAATATACCCTTAATAATGTTAATATAAAATATAACACAAGTAACATACATAAGATGCAGTAATATACTAACTGTCCATTTTCTGATTTGTATGCATCTCTGCACTATTGGCAGACATCCTGAAGAAATTTGACTTTGGGTGAGACAGAAGCAATGCCTGTCTACAACCCACACTCTAATGAAACAGCCTTTAGTGATGGGTCAATGCTAATAATCATTTATCTCATTAGATATCTGCTGCTGAGTCCTGGCACTGTTGTTGCTAGCTTCAGCTTTAATGAGAAGAGACCATAACACACATTAATTCTGGATTCAAAATTTCATAGTGTAGAACTTGTAGAGCCTATAAAACCTAATGATGCCAAATATGAGTTCAGAAACCTCCATCCACTCCACCATTTTGTTGTATTGAAACTCACTGGAAGAACAGTTTAATAAAAAGTGCACACTATGTGAAGCACCAAATCCTTAGACAGAGCTTGAAATTAGAACCAAATTTAAACTCCAAGATTTTCACGTATCATGTCAGAATGATATGTGGCTCATAGTCTCTAAAACTCAGTGTCAAGCGCCTGTACCAGGAAGGTGCAATACTAACTAACCTCTAGATGAGAAATCAGTTCAGAGTCATTTACCAGGTTTTAATCCCAGCCACATTCTGTAATAGCTGAACCAGCTGGGACAAGTTGCTTGTTGTCTCTGACTTTATCTTTCCTCTCTTTAAAATGGGGACTATACACATATACCTTTGGGTGGATACTCAATGAAGTAAAGCATAGATCATACTTAGCACGTTTATAAAAGGTCAATACTATTAAGCATCCAGAAAATAATGCTTTCTAGGACAGTACAAAAATATAGCAAGATTAGCAAGATGTAACCTGCTTTGAAGGAGTTGATGGTCTTTCTGGAGGATTAATTAATTTTGGAAATAGAGTCAAAAAGTATATCCACAAGTGCTCAAGAATGGAAGTGGCCAGCTTGGAATATAGTAAGGATTCAGAGGAAGAAGTGTTGATGAGGGACGGAACTCATCTAGAGAAATGTCTTGAGGACAGAAACAGAAACTGGGGCCTCACAGATTTTCAGAGGGCGGGTGGTCACCAAGGCTGAAAAATGGAAACCAGGTTCTAATGATACTGAGCTGATACAGGTTTGCACCTTTGAAAGGCCACTGCTTTTAGAACATATTCCAAAGGCAGTCATAAACAAGAGGTGTGAAGTTATTGTCTGAGGTTGCAATAGCAAAATATCCCAGACAGGGTAGCTTAAATAACAGAAATGGAGAAGGGATCCAGATTCTGGAATCCAAGATCAAAGTGCTGGCAGGCTTGCTTTCCCTTGAAGTCTGTCTCTGTGGTTCCCAGAAATTTACCTCTGTCTTGATTCTTTATTTGGTCTTTTTCACTGTGTCCTGTGTGTCTCATATAATGGTGCCAGTCCTATTGGATCTCATTGAACCTCATTTACAATCCCCTTTAACTTCAATTCCTTCTTTTCAAATTTAGTCACATTAGAGGTCTAAGCTTATAATAAGGATTCTCCAGAGTAATAGAACCAATAGAATATAGATATAAATACAGTGATATATGAAAGGGGATTTAGAGAACAAAAAGGAAAACTGGTCCATGAAAGTATGAGAAATCCTATGATACTCATTCTATTAGCTGGAGAATGAGGAAAAGTAGTGACAGAGAACTTAGTCCAAGTCCAAAGCCTGAAGACTCTGAGCTGCTGGTATAATTATTGATGTCTAAGGATAGGAAAACCCTGGTGTTCTAATATCCCAAGGAAGGAGATGGAAGTATGCATTCTTTTGTTGCCTTTTTTTTTTTTATCCTATTCAGGACCTCAGCTGAGTGGATGGTGCCTGACTACACTGGGTGAGGGCAGATCTCCCTTAGACCAGAGATTCAAATAGTGATCTCTTCTGCAAACCTTCCTTATAGATATATACAGAAATAGTGTTTTTCTAGTTAATTGGGTTCTCTTTTAACCCAATTGAGTTCACAATTAAAAATCAAGAACTTCAACCTAAGTATATTGTGTGTGTGTGTGTGTGTGTGTGTGTATGTGTGTGTGTGTGTGTGTGTGTGTGTGTGTGTGTGTGTGTGTGTGTGTGTGTGTGTGTGTGTGTGTGTTGGTGTAGAAAACAGTGGATTCCGTAACAAGGGTGAATACATGGGTGGAGAAACAAGTCTTTTTGAAGTTTGTTGCCTTTAGGTTTGAACTGAAGTTCGTTTGTGGATTAGTTGAAGGACGCTGAGAATACTTCCAGTTATTTAGACCTAAAGTGAGGGCAATTTTTTATTTTTTGGTCAATTGTAGGGCTTGAACTCTGGGCCTTGGTGCTGTTCCTGAGCTCTGCAGCTCAAGGCTAGCACTCTACTACTTTGAACCATAGTTCAATTGGAGATAAGAGTCTCATGGATTTTCCTGCCTGGGCTGGCTTTGAACTGCTATTCTCAGATCTTAGCCTCCTGACTAGCTAGGATCACAGGCATGAGCCATCGGCGCCTGGTAGGAGGTTTTGTTCTTTTTTTTTTTTTTAGTGTTAAATTTGAGGTTGTAAATGGAGATGCCCAGCATGACACTGTATAATTAGGAGCATGTCTGATCATTATCCTCATTCTTTCAAGACTTCACTTCCCGACTCTCCTTTCCCTCCTAGCTTTCTTTATCTATTGATTACCTGAAGAAATATATTTGGTGATTTGAGTTTCACTTCGTTACCGTTCAAAGACAAAAACTGTGTGTTTGGAAATTTTTGGTATTCAGAACACCTGTCAACACCCATTGTCTAAGTGGATCCCTATGACAGTGCTATGTGGACAAGGAATTCCACAAAGGGTGATACAGCAGAGGCCACCAGGGTTGGCACCTGTCAACCTGAGGAGGTGTGGCTAGCATCCTGTCCTCTCCACACAGGGAATGCTGTGAGAACTATGCTGAGTGCTATGTCTCACTCAAACATCACCACAACAGTGTTTTTAGCTTTCATATGTTGGTCGGTTCCAAAGACTGGATACAAAGGATGATTTTCCTGGCAGGTACATATTTGGCTCCACAAACAAGCCTCTTTGAAATTCAGTGGCTACGTGAAGCTTTACTTGAATGATTTTGGAAAACATTGGAAAATACTTTGTATAGCAAAGACAGTCTGGGAACGAGAGTAACCAGTCATTCCCCAGATCTATAACTAGGTTCATCTTCTGCTTTATTGGAAAGGAGTTGGAGCTGGGCGCTGGTGGCTCACGCCTGTAATCCTAGCTACTCAGGAGGCTGAGATCTGAGGATCATGGTTCAAAGCCAGCCTGGGCAAGGAAAGTCTGTAAGACTCTGATCTCCAGTAAACCACTAGAAAACTGGAAGTGGCGCTGTGGCTCAAGCGGTAGAGTGCTTGCCTTGAGCTGAAGAGCTGAGGGACAGTGCCCAAGCCCAGAGTTCAAGCCCCATGACTGACCCCCCCCCCAAAAAAAAAGGAGTTGGTGGAGAATAAAGGAGGAAGATAGAATCTGTACATAAGTGGGTGTTTTTATTGGTGTGAGGAGCGGGAGGCAATTTGACATACCAAAGACAGCAACATACATAAGTTGGAATGTGATTTCAGTCCTGCTAAAGTCCTTGGAGATTTCTTGTGTCCCCAAGCAATTCAGTTCATCTTCCTCCCAGGGCAGCATTTGACAAGTCATTTGTTGATAGAAGATACCTCTAGACTTAACCTTCCATATTTACAATGGAAATTCACTCTCTGGAGAAGACACAAGAATAATAGAGTACAGCTATACTTACTTAAAAAACAAAAACAAAAACAAAAATAGATGATATGTTCCCAGAGAACCTTTTGGTTTCTGCATAAAATTTGGGGGAACCCCTACCTACCACCTCTCTGCTTCCTTTTGCTTCTGGGAGGACATGCAGAGTTATTCACTTTATTACATTATTTATGTTTTCAGAGTGTCACTGGGATTAATTGCTATTGCAGCCCAGATTTAATTAGCATAAACTTCAGTAACAGCTTAATATAAATTAAATTACAAGCCATTTCTCTTTGAGAAATATTAGGATTTATTAGCAGTTCCCCCCTCCCAAACTAATTATTTGAATGGATACATTTCACCATTAAGCAATGGAGGAAGCTTTGTTTGCTGTTGTTGTAATTATATCCAGTGCATTCCCCTCCCTCCCAGCTCCCTTTTTGGGTCTACTTGGGTGATTAGCCTGTGTAAGAGATGCATTGTCTCTTTGCCCAAGGGCTTAGGAAAGCCATAATGGACACCGAGAGAGAAACTGGCTTTACTCAGAGAAAATGGAAGAAGAGGGAGGGACAGCCTAAGAATAGGGAAATGGTCAGATCACAGGTCATGGTTTAAATTAAGAATAAATAAAAAAGTGGAAGTGAAAGTATGAGTGAACTGAGCATTTTAAGTACAAGAACTAGGAAACAGCTCTCTCATAAATCTCTAAATGAATAAAAGAAACTGTAGTTAAGTATTCCTGCTTGTGCTGTGGGCCAGGAAAAAGACAGTGTGTGCTCTTTGTGTCGCCAAATTAATCTTCTGAAAAAAATCACTTGGTCATATAATTCTCCTGTTCAAGAAGAAAAAGTGAAGAGAATGGGCCTTGGAATCCAGCAAATTTGTTTCTGTCGTGATTTCACCATTTGCCTATTTGACCTGGGGCATCCCACTAACTTCTTGTTTCTTTCTGTTCATGTGTAAAAAGGGGGTAATGATAGGATTATCATCAGGATTATATGAAATGACGTGGCAAGACCCACAGTCCATTAGCACACAGTAAGATCAATGTTTACTCTTTTGCAGAGATGATGTCCAGTTCTCTTGGTGCGTCAGACGTCTTGCTGTGACAAGATACCACACATAACTCAGAGGAGAAAAGGTTTATTTTGGGTTGGAGTTTCAGAAGGTTTGGTCCACAGTTATGGTGCTGTTGGCTTGGGGCAGAGTATCATGGAGAGAGAGTCATATGGGAGAGGCATGATCACCCAAAGGCTGAGAGGACACACAATGGAATTAGGGACCAGGTCTCACCCAGTCACCTTCAGTGACCTAGTTCTACTTCTAAAGTTTCCATCACCTTATAAACATGTCCCACCAGCTAGGGAGGACCAAGCATTTAACCCATTAGCCTAAGGTAGACATTTTCTATTTAAACCATAACACCGGGTGTAGTTTTTCAGGTCTTTTGTTAACTGACTTCCATCGTCATTCCATTCCAGAATGTACACATTCTCACTACACGAATGCATTATTATATTTTTATTTTTGGTACTGGAGTTTGAACTTAGGATTCATAGTTGCTAGTCAGGCATTCTACCATTTGAACCTTGTCTCTAGCCATTATTTTTCTGGTTATTATAGAGATTAAGGTCTTACTTTTGTGGAATCCATTTGGATTGTGATCTTCCTCTTTTTTTTTTTTTTGATTTTTACATTACTTTATTTAAAAAAGAAACAAACTAGTTATAAAAATCTTGGCTCCAAATAGATAGTATCTTACAAATGTTTTTTGCTGGGTTTTGTGTCTTAAAGATTACTATAGAAATGATTCTAATATCATAAATAAGTGATTGCTTTGTCTTCAGGGTGAGTTTTTTTTTTTTTTTGGGTCCGGTCGTGGGGCCTGAACTCTGAGCCTGGGTGTTGTCCCTCAGCTCTTCAGCTCAAGGCTAGCATTCTACCACTTGAGCCACAGCGCCACTTCCGGCTTTTCTTTTTGCTTATGTGGTGCTGAGGAATCGAACCCAGGGCCTCAGGCTTGCAAGGCAAGCGCTCTACCACTGAGCCACCTTCCCAGCCCATCAGGGTGAGTTTTTATAGTGCAGTATTTACAAAAACTGAGAAAATGGAAGAGTTTATAAATTTGCACCATTTATAAAAGTGTTTTACTTTATGTACTGTTGCTTTATATACAACAAAGAAAACATTTAATAAGTACATTTTTTACAAATGTGTCAAAACGTCTTAAATACCATGTTAGAAAAACAAAGCTTCATTAAAGTTGATTTTTTATCTATATAAACCTGAAGTTCTTGTCTTTAATAGGCTCAATTAAGTTTTGAAGGCATCTTAAAAATAATTTAAAATAGTACTTTAAGCTACCACTCAAAGTTAATGACAACCACTATACCACTGTGAAGTCAGAAGTTCAAGAAAAGTAACAAAAGAGGAAACTTTGTAGAACATTATTTCAAGTGGGAGGAATCTTTATTTGCTGATGTTTGATAAACCTGCAAATTCAGCATATTAATGCCAGGTTTGCTCTCTTCCTAATAGATAAGCCTACTTTTCCTGTTCCACTGAAATCTTTGAAAATAGTGGGATCCTTGTTACAGATATAAATCATTTCATTGAAAATATAAAAGACATAGCAGCTCCATTTAGGAGTAGCTATTGGTGATTCAACTAAGCTTATCTACACATGGAGGACGTCAGCAAATGAAGATTCCTCGCACTTGAAATAATGTTCTACAACTTTCTAAGTTTGATCCTCCTTTTTATACTGCTAGCTATAGGTAAGATGACAGGTACATACCACTACTTCCAGCTGCTGGTTGAGATATAGTCACAAAGATTTCTTCCCAGGCTAGCTTTGCACTGTGATTCTTCTGATCTCTGCTTCCTGAGTAGTTAGGGTGAATTCATGTTATAATTTAGTATATAGTTTTCCTCTATCACATGGTAAATGTTGTATAAGACAGTTGTTACTTAAAAGAGAGAGAAAGAGAAAGATGAGAAGGAGTGGGAGCAGGAGAGAGATGGGGAGAGGGAAAGAAAGAAAATAGGTTTCACTTAACCCCAAACTCTTAATGATCGGGAACATTCCTAAAAAAGACAGAAGTCATTACCAATAAAGAGATGAATTCTGTATATTTAAGTTTACTTGTTTGTAAATACTTAAGAAGGATGTAGTCATTTGTTTATCACTTTGATAAGATACCTGAGATAAACAACTCAGGGGAGAATTTTTTTACCCCACATTTTTTAAGAGGTTGTTCATGGCTGCTTGGCCCGGTTGGTTGTGAAGGCCTGTGGCAAGGTGGAACATCAGTGCGGAGAAAGTTCAGTGGAGCAGTGATGTGTCTCCTCCATAGTGCCATGAGTTGCAGACCAAGTCTTAAATACATGGTCCTTCTAGGAAATATTTCATATCTAAACTAAGCAAGGGGCTTAACCTTACCAGCAGTGTATAGCTTGGCCTTGAGTTTCCTCTGAAGTTCAGTGAAAAAATTATATGAGAGGCTGACTCATCATCAAGGTGGCTTTCTTTAACTTAAACATCTTCAGTTTATTTAATCTGATTTAACTTCAATGATATTTTCATGATAACATCACTAATATGAAGCTTAAAAAAGTGATGTGTTTAGATGCCCATGTGTTTCATAGAATATGGAAAATTCACTGTTAATTACTTCTCTCTTTTTTCCTTCCTTCCTTCCTTCCTTCCTTCCTTCCTTCCTTCCTTCCTTCCTTCCTCTCTCTTTTTTTCTTACTTTATTTGTTTCTCTATCTCCTCTTTTTTTCTTTCATTCTTTCTTTGCTAGTATTTTGCTCTTGCTTGGCTTGCTTTCTCATGGCTGGCACTCTACCACTTGAGCCATGCCCCCAGTCTATGCTTTTATTGGGTTAGTGATAGAATTTCCAGGGTGTTTTTTTTTTTGCCTCAGTTGGCTCTGAACTGTGTTCTGCTTATCTCAGCATCATGATTCACCAGTGCCCAGCGTGTTTTCTGATTTTAATGGAATAATTGATTTTAATAGACTATTATGAGTTTCATAAGGAAAAGACAAATGAAACAGATGGTTTGAGGCATTAAAAGATATAGATTTTATATCACACACATATAATATACTTTACCTGTATATAATATGCTTTTCAAACATCCATACCTGTATATATATATATATATATATATATAATCATATATTTCACTTACTTTTGCATATATTCTTGAGTATTCCTTAGGAGAAATGCAAAGATTCCCAGTGCTATTAGTTGTTTTTGATACTACCACCACTACTACTAATAATAATAAAAAAAAGATACCCTTTGCATGTGGAAAGACCTATAGTGAATATAAATGCCTAGCCAATGCCCTCTGTCAATTGAGAAATGGATGAGTCACTAGTCATAAGATGGTTCATACAGTTGTAGAAGGCATATGTTTCCAAATCTGTGACTGGTCTCCTCCTCAGAGATGCATTGAGAAATTAGGTGATGCCAGAGTTCTCAGAAAACCAGATGGAATAGGTAATACTTAGTAAATTACCAACTTACTAAATGGGGCACTGGCTTCCTTGAAGAATTAAATTTACCTCATATGAATGAGGGTACAATTTTCTCTCAAAACATAATTTACTCAATCATGAGCTTAGCCAGTATATGGTCATGCAGGTCAAATTCTCCTGATGAAAAAGAATTTGCATTTTAAGCCTCTTTCCAATTTCTCAGCCAGTCATATGATTATTTTCACACAAATCCAAAACATAAGCCATAGCAGTGTCGTGCTCCATGGCAGCACAGTATATGTAAATGAGCTCCCACACAATTGTATTGTGTTGGTAAATGTTCCAAATAACTATTTTAGAAAATGTTTCTTTTTTTATGTTTTCATGCAGTTTTTAATTTGAAGTTAAAAATAAGAGATCCATCTGGGCTCTGGTGGCTCATACCTGTAATCTTAGCTACCCAGAGGCTGAGATTGGAGGATTGTGGTTCAAAGCCAGCGTAGGCAGGAAAGTCTATGAGACTCTTATCTCCAATTAACCACCAAAAAGCTGGATGTGGAGCTCTAGCTCCGCAGTAGAGCACTAGCCTTGAGCAAAGAAGCTCAGAGACAGTGTCCAGGCTCTAATTTCAAGCAGCAGGAGCAACACACACACACACACACACACACACACACACACACACACACACACACGAGACTCAATTCATTCAAAATATAAATTACTTGATGAATTGAAAGAAGCCAGAGTTATTCCCTTCAAATTTTGTGACTTGGTTTAGTTGAAATTAATATTGGTGCCTCTTTGTCAAATATTTTCTGTTGCCCAACCCTTTGTAGAATATGAGATTCAGCTAGAAGATACAAAAAAAGTAGTGCCTATGTTTAGAGTACTTAATATATGCCAAAATCTATTCTTAGCATGCTACGCATATTATCCCATCTAATCGTTACAAAAGCCTTAAGTTGAGGCAAATACAAATACCATCTCCATTCATAGATGTGGTAAGTGAGACACAGAGATCTTAACAGCTGCACGAGTTACATAGCTTATGAGATCCAAGCAGTGTGACCTTACAAGCTAAGCCTCCACCCTTTGTCAAACAAGCTTGTGTCAGAGATCACATAAATTTGTAAGAGCTACTCTTTGAGAGTTTCTGAGCAATCCAGAAAATGGTTGTAGTCAAGTCTTTTCTACTGTAAGAGCCATGAAGCACCTCATTGTGAAGTCACTGAATGGGAGAGGAAACCATGGCATTACTGTTATCTGACATTTTGAGGCCTAAGACTAAAGAAAGTTCCCAGGATGGAGGGGAATGGAGGAAGGTGTAGACACTGATGGATTTCTGAGAAGGGACTTTCAACCTGTCTTTTCTGAACTCCTTCCCAGGGGAGGCAAGGAAGGTCAAGAAGAATCTCCAGATAGGTTTGCTAGAGTTGAAGAGAGAAAACCTTTGTCCTCTGTCTGGTGGAACTTAGGAGGCTGCAAAGCCCTGGAGTTCCCATTGTTTAGTCTTCCAGAGAAGCAAAGACACAGAGCGTACAGACATGCATACCCTTCAAGACCTCCTAAGTCTTGGTTAAAGACCAAAGCAGGAAAATAATTCCTACCCACATCTAGGACTTGGGTATGGCTTGGTAGAAAGCTTCTAGTTGGATAACTCTAGACTTGGGATAAGCTTAAGCAGTATGGATCTTTACTGACCAATGGCTAAACATGTTGGGGGATAGGATGTACTTTGTTCAGGTAGAAATGAAGGACTAGGAGTCTACTGTTTGCAACCTCTCCCACACCATAGGAACTGTATAAAACCCATGTGTGTGTGTGTGTGTGTGTGTGTGTGTGTGTATACATGCATTTATATAATCATGCATACGAGTGTGGGATAGATCAATTCACACTTCAAATTGCTGATTAAAAGTTTAAAGAATTCTAATGCTGGGAATATCTTTGCCACAGGTTAAGAGACCCTGGGGCAGATTTAAAGTCAAATCATTGTACATCAATCGAGGTGACCCTGTGGAAGGACAGTAGCATAGAGAAGTCGCAGCAGACTTTGGAAATACCACTACTGGACTGTAAAGAAACTGTTTGAATAGAACAAATTTACAAGGCAGAAATAAAATAGGTGACTGAAAGGAGACAGAAAGGGCGAATGTAGTCTTTTGTAAGAGTTTATTGACACAGTTCATCTGGGAGTCAGACGCTCTTTCCTTGGCAAGTGAAGGGAGTTTCCAGTGCTATCAGCCCAAACCTCTAGGCTGTGGGAGGCCGTGAACTAGTCAGGAAGAGCATCAATCTTGACCTTCAATAAAGCAGTGGCTGCTTGGAGCCTGTGTAGAAGCTAGTCATTGGAAAAGAACATGAAATCTCAAATCTCTCAAGCCCTGGAGTGCTAGCCATTGGTATACCTAAGTTAGTTTCCTTCCTTCCAGGATGGAATGATAACCCCATGATAGGATTTAGTGGATGCCAGCCACTTTGCACTTAGTGTGGAGCTGCTCCCATGATTGCTTCCATTATTTTTCAAATATCAAGAATAACACCTTTGAATAACTGTGAAAGTCCAAGTTATCATGTTTGAAAGCAACATGATAAAACATGTAGCAAAATACTTCAAATCTCTCAAATACTTGAGAGATTTCTATAAAGGTTCTTGATTTTTCTAAACATTAAGATTTCCAATTTTACTCATCATTTAGTATAGAAAATGGAATAGCTTGTTTGGGTAAGTATGGATATTTTTTTCAGTGTTTTTTTTTTTTTTTTTTTTTTTTTTGGTGATTTGTGGGGCTTGAACTCTGGGCCTGGAGCCTGTCCCTCAGCTCTTTAGCTCAAGGCTAGCTCTTTACCACTTGAGCCACAGCACTACTTCCAGTTTTCTGTTGGTTAATTGGAGATACGAGTCTCATGGCCTTTCCTGCCCAGGCTGGCTTTGAACTGCGATCCTCAGATCTCAGCCTCCTGAGTAGCTAGGATTATAGGCATGAGCTACCAGCACCCAGCTCAGTGTTTTTTTTTAATTGTGAAAATACTGTACAGAGGGGTTACAATTACATGGGCAAGATAATGAGTACATTTCTTATCAAGCATTGTAGCCTCCTCCTTTGTTTCCCCTTCCCATCCCTTCCCATTTTCCCCCTATCCCTCTACCCAATGGTAAATGTATACGCTGTGTGGACTTGCTGTTTCTAAGGAACAGATCCCTTGATTTATTAATAGTAGAAACACACCCAGTCAATAATCTATATTTTCCAGTCTCCTTTGCAGAAAGGTATATCCATCTGACTACATTCTGGCCTTATAGTGAATTGGGTAGAAGAATTTTGGAAAACTATACACTGCAGAGAGAACAGTAGCTACACAAGGCTTTCTAGATACCTAGCATGATTTCAAATTTAGGGTGTTCCCAAACCACACTGGGGATTGATAGTTTACTGAAGTACTCACAGAATAAAGCTGTTCTATTGGAGGACATATATTAAAATCAGCCTAAGATAGAGTCTAAGAAAGGTCCAAGTGCAAAGCTTCTGGTTATTCTTTGCTTATGAACTTAAACTTATGAATTGCATCAACCCCTCTTGGCCATAGCATACGACAATACATACAGAGTATTGGTAACCATAGACACTCACCTGAGTCTTGGTTTCCAGAGTTTTCATTAGGGCTCCATTAATATATTGCCTAAGTGGCTTACCTGTAGTCTCCATTCCCATTGGTGTTTGGACTGAAGCTTATTGTCTTTAGTTTCTGGAATGAGTAAGAATTGGTACTATCCATTATGAATTATATTGTTTAGACTGTCCAGTGGCTAATGATTCCAGACAAAGAAGGCAATCCTAATATGCAGAGGATTCCCGGAACCACTAGATCACCTTCAAGTAACTGAGAGTAAAGGCTAGACTTCTCTTTGAGTAAGGTTAGTTTATTTAGTATATATAGAGCACTCATTTCTTCCTTTCTGTCTCATCCTGCTGTCTAGGTCACCAGTTTCTTGGGGAAAACTCTCCTAGCCACCATTACTAGAGAAAAACTTATGTCTGAGAGTGGTTGGAGTGGTGCCCGAGCTCAACCTTTCTTATGGTTGCTATCACCCACTAGCTGGGACAACTCTAGAAGTGTGAAAATGAAATCCATCTTCCTTAAGCCATTTATTTTGACTATTTGTTCTTCACAATCATTAAATATAATCCTAACTGAAACTGCATGTTCTTGGATTTCCAATTTAGAAATAGAAAGCCTACTCTCTTGCTTTAAAAATGTCCTTATTTTTTTTTGAGTCTCACTAATTATGAGATATGATTCCAATTTTCAGCCTCAAAATACACAGTGTTTGAGAAGTATTTTAAATACATTTGGAAACACATTTGCTCTTATACCAAGAGTTCTCTTGGTGCTCAGTGTTTGCATGGCTCCAAGTTTCATCAGAGTATTTGTTCAAGGTACCCTTTAACTAAGATGTACTTGAGGTTGGGCTAGGATAGTCTCGATTTGGGGAATTTTACTTATCTGTTTCCAGTAGTCCTAATCACCATAGACTTGTATCATGGCGGCTTCCCTTCCCTGTCCACTCACTGCAAAGAGTTCCTTTCCAGGAGAGATGGCAATTCATTTTTCTGTAGTCACCTTT
This sequence comes from Dipodomys merriami, assembly GCF_024711535.1. Classification (NCBI taxonomy): domain Eukaryota; kingdom Metazoa; phylum Chordata; class Mammalia; order Rodentia; family Heteromyidae; genus Dipodomys; species Dipodomys merriami. The sequence goes on along the minus strand of NW_027202270.1, from coordinate 121,648,668 downwards.
GGGTGTGCTTGTGCTCTCTGTCCCCATCCAACTGTGTCTTTCTCCCACGATCACTCATAAAGCAGAGTTATAATAGCTATAATTCTCTAGCAATCAGTCAATTGCTGTAGTTAACAAATGGTTTATTAGAGTGTTAACCTCCATTAGCTGAGAGGCTAGGTCATTAGCTGCCTCTGATAACCATTTCTCAAGGTTTATGATTTAAATAATCACTTAAATAATGACTTTTATTCTTTGATATAGGTTGAAACAAAGTTTCATTAAGTACTTAAAATTCAGGGAACAAATGAATTATATTCATTTACAAAACCTACAGAGTTGGGTGCTTCACTCGTATTTTATTTTAGGGCCCTGGTGTTTGTTTTAGAACTTCCAAGCTAAGAGAAGACACAGATACAGTGGCTGCTGGGACCCGAGGTGGCATTCCCAGGGACCACTGATGATTTTCTGCGGATCAGGGTGTGCAGATTCATTGTATGGTTTTCCTTTAACCCTCTGACTTTTTTTCCCTAGAAATACCAAGAGTTTTCATCTAAACTGTGTAACCTCAATGCTCTGGAACCTATTTCTTGCTGAGAAATTATGTTCTACCTACACAGCTATTCTTTGACTTAAGATGTAGTTAAGTCTTGAGAAACCCACTGGAAATGGAAAAATACTGTCAACACAAATCTTAAACTTCTAGCCCACTGAACATTGTATCTTAGCAACACAGTGGATGTACAGTATCAGTTGTTTGTCTTTGCGATTGTGTGGCTAACTGGGAGATTCAGCTCGCTGATGTATACATACCATGATGGCATGATGGGAGGCATCAGACTTCATGGTGCTAGCCCAGGAAAAGATTGAAATCCAAATTTCCCAGTGTAGTTTATACTGAATGCATATGGCTTTTGGCTCCAACCAAAAATAAGGAAGAAAAAGAATCTGAGGTTGAATCATTGTAAGTAGGGGAACAGCTATACTTAGAAGAGAAAGGAGATTCTCTTAGTAAAAAGAAGGATTGACCTATGACTTCTAATATCTGTTTGGCATCTCTAATGATTCAGTTAGGAAGATGATGATACAGTTGACAGATTTGCTCATTCCTTATTACCACTCACAAATCTTGATGGTGTCTCAGATGCCTACACAGTAGATTTTGTATGTAGAGGAGGAGGTAGGTTTGGAGTGCTACTTTTACAGTGCAACGCTCCAGATTCCTAAGGTAGGCATTAATATTTTTGTCCCTAGACTCTTTTTGAGAATGAAGTAAGGCAACACCTAGGTATGAAGCATTTAGGAATGGGATGGAAGGTCGCAGTGCTACTTCTATTTCTGTATTGCTCCTGTGCATTACATTTAGGCTGAAGAAATGTATATTTTTCATATTCTCTCATTTAACCATTTACATACTTTCAACTAAATAAAACATATACAAATTCCCTAAGGGACTATTAAAGCTATTTTCATTTCAAAGGTGGTTTGCAACCAGTAATGCTTTAATTGAGTTAGCTCTTATGCAAAAGTTTATTCATCAAAGGAAGGGCATGAACTAGTTCTTGTGCATCTCGATAGCTACTCTGTCTGGCACTATACCTATGGCATTTTAAGGTTTGATTAAATATTGGTTAAATTCTTCAAATATATCTGGTAAAAAGTAATGTCTTTCTCTTTTGGTGATCCCTCAGCATGATAATTTTATGAAGTAAGTTTATTTGTTTTTTACATCATATTATCAGCTCTATACATTGTTGCCTACTCTTAACTTAGAAGATTATTCAGAGAATTGACAGAGTATCTTCCCTGTTATATTCCTCACATCATGACTTATGTATAACACCATCTCCCAGAGAAGATGTCATTGGATGTTGTATTAGTTTCTTATTGCTACAGGAACAAACCAACACAAATTTACTACCTGAAGCAATACTAGTTGATTATCTTTTAGGTTTAGAAGTCAGAAATCTCAAATTAGCGTTAGTTTGCTAAATGAAGTTAAAGAACCAGAACTGACTGTTTCTTTGGAGGAGAAGTATGTTTTCTTTTCTTTTTTTCTTTTTTCAGCTTCCAGAAGCTACTCTCATTCTTTGGCATGTGGTCTCTTCCTTCAAAGTCATACACTCAAACCTCTGTTTGTCTTCTCTCTGTTCTTGATCCTTTGTGTGATTATGTTGACCTTCCTCAGTTAGTCAAACTCCTTAATCACATTTACAGAGCTCTCAGCCCACTTAGGCAGCATAGTGATTAATTGTGGGCACCAGAATGTGGTGTCTTTGAGCATTCTATGACCAATTTTACTAGGTAATAAGAAGCTATATAAGTCTAGGAAACATTCAGCAAAACTGCCATAGTATGTGATTTTTTTAATGCAGAATTTTCTCTGACCCATTATTACAACAAGCCTATATTATGATTTTTAAAATGTGAAGTGTAAGATTCCCCCAACTTTTTTTGGTGGCAGAATTCTCCTCTCACCCCTTAGAACATTTAACAGAATAGCATTTGTGGCAAAAGCAGGTGGGAAATGGGGAGAAAACTCTTCCTATTATTTGAGAATGCAATTTGAATACCTGAAATAATTTAAAACATTTCTGAAAAGACCTCCCACTGACCCAAGAAGGCTTAAATAAACCAAATGCCAACTGGCATATCTTGGGGTTGCATATTCTGATATTCTTCAAAAGGAAGCATGTCAGTGCAAAAATAAAGTTAAACAATTTTTTTTACTATTCTCATTCTAAATCTAAATGATAATTATATGAAACAATAAGAGTAACTGTACATAGATGTAGAAAATGAGACATTTGCAATGAGAATTAAAAATACTCTCAGAGAAGTGACTTATACTGCATGTGAAGCAGCCCCGTGTTGTTTGAAGGTTGAAGTTTTTTTTTTTAATTTAATTTTATTTTATTTGTGAACATACTGTACAGAGGAGTTACAATTACATGGGCAGGATAATGCGTACATTTCTTACCAAGCATTGCAGCCTCCTCCTTTGCTTACCCTTCACATCCCTTCCCAGCCTCCCCCCTCCCCCCCAATCCCAATCCCAATCCTTCTCCTTCCCCCCCCTTCCCCCCCCCTCCCCGCACCGATGTTGTAAAGCTCGTTTTGGACATGACAACTTGTACTTCTCATTGTTGCAACAGGTCCACCTGTATCCTTAAACAACTGGTTTTTCCCCATCTCCTCCACAAGTTATACTGACATCAAATATAGTGAAAGCAGGGGTTATACTGTGGGGGAGGGACATACAAAGCAACAAAGAGATAATCTTATAAATGCGTTAGAAACACATGTGGTGAAGTTTTTTTAAAGTGTGTATTATAAATTGTATAGTAATTGCTAAAAATTAAAAATAAAGTGTAAATGATATGCTAAAAGGAGATATAGTGGAATTACATAGAAAGTGCTCAACTAAAATAGCTAAGATAGAAAAGAGGAAAAGGAATGAAAAAACAAATAGAAAATTAGTACAAAGATGGTAGGTAGGAGTTCAGCCATTGTGAATAATCACTTGGCATGCAGATTTCAGTGCACCAGTTCAAAGAATCTCAGAATGAGTAAAATGAGATCAAAGTACATGTTGTCTCTGAGAAACTATTTTTAACAAAAGAGATCCAGATAAGATAAAAGTAAAGGAATGGAAAACGATGTTTATGATGTTAACAGTAATCGAAACATGATGGTTATTTTGATCTTTGGAATCAATAAACCTGGTATGGATTCCAGTTCCCTCATTGAATAAATACAGGCAAGTTACTTCAACTTTAAGATATAGAGAAAAATACTCCTTAGGTGTATCATTAATGAATATAGAGTCTAATATAATAACTAATGAATAATAGATGCTAGAAAGGCACTTACCTTTTATGGCATCTTAGAAAATAGCATCTTTACAACATCTTTCCTTGGTCTTCATATTTCTACCTTACAAAAGTTCTTTATCATTCCTTCTCTCCTAAACTTTTTGTTTTTCATGTATTTTGTCCTATGTATAGCACTATCATGTAGATTCGTAGGTACATGAAATCTAATAGTTTAGGTGCAAGTTCAGCAAGTTATTTTGCTACATCTTATCCAAATTGGTTCCAGTTAACGGGTTAACATTCAAGAGAAAGTTAACTTTCTTCTGCATGAAATTGAAAAAAAAACCCAAAAAGATGTGTTCTGGGAATAGAGTAAGTAGAAGAACATTTGTATTGAGCCTGTGGTTGAGATGAGGCCAAAAGAGTATTGTCAGTGAGGCCTGAGGGTGCCGAGGAAAGCTATCCTTAAAAATTAATAACAAGGATAAAGAAAATCTATATTGTCCTCCACTGAAGTTTGAAGAAGTAGGTGAAAATTAGTTCTCAGTGATCAACAGTAAAGTAAATAAATTGCTTTTCTCAAATTCATGGCTTGGAAAGTACAATTCAAACTCTCAAACTCCCAGTTGCCCAAATGAATAACAATAATTATAGCAAGCCTGCTACATAATGGTCATTCTAATTACCATGTTTTTACTTCTGTGATATCATTAGTTTTATTTTATTTTATGTTTTTAGGAAAATTTGGAAAGTTTTTTTAAAAATTCCAGCTGGGTTTTAGGTCTTGAATATTTTGAGGATAATTATATCTTCCAAGTAACAACGTCCAGAGTCTAAGAAAGGAAGGAGGATTAGATATGAGACATCTTGTATTGTAAGAGAGAACCCAATGACAAGTGTGCTAAAGTCAGTTCCAAGGTCCCTTTTAAACTCCTGAGCTAGTGGAGGAAAAAATGACCTCTATGCTGCTGTTGTTAATTGGCAGGGATGACTGACTCTACTGCAAGCTGTACTCTCCCAAGTGTGTGCTCCACTTTCTCAACTCTGATCTGGGTGAGACCCTCATATGGAACTCAGTGACACTCTGAGCTGTTTTTGAACAGAAGGCTGTGACTCCTCCACCAAGATTCCCTATCCTTTACTGGCAGCTGGAGTTTATGGTTGGTCTCAATATTATTCCAAACTATATACATAAAGAGACACCACTGTCTCAGTCACATCATTGACAAGACCACAGAGAGGCCATGAAGGGGCTGGCTAGAGCTTTATTCCGGCTGTAAAGCAACAGCGATAGTCCATTTTTATTAACTAAGAAGCCGATTGCACAGTATGCCCCTCCAAGAGATGCTCTTTCTGATCACAGTTGGTAAGCAATTAGAGTGGGCTGCAAACTCTGGGAGGGGTCATACCTGTTTCTTTTATGATGCGCTGTGGCTGCAAGTTACTGTTTAGGAGTTGTGTCTAGGGCTTCTGAGATAATGCCCCCTGATAGCAGTTTCTAGAAGACAATTAAGGATTACATAGAAAGTTATATCCCTATATCTGCTTTAGATTGGCTGCCCATTAATTTGGAGCAGCCCTGGGTTCAGATGTAATGGGGGCATGCAATTAGAAGTAATTTATGGTTCATTTCCATACTTTTATTGTTTTATGGCTAAGGCAAGATACAGCTTCTAGTTGTTAATGAGGACCCCTCCTGAAATGAAGGTATCAAGATGTTAATGCCTTCCATTTGTACCACAAATGGAACCAAAGCCCTCACTCAACCCTCTCATTATCACCATTGAATACCTACCCTGGCAAGGGCAGAGGTTAATAGGTGTGGTTTATACTTCTGACAGCTCTTTGCTTGACCACTCTGATCTGCTCCACTGAGTTTTTCTTCTGTCTTTTCTGTTTTACTTTCCCCCGAAATGTGGCCTCTTCTTTACTTTCTAGTCTGTTTACTTTTTGTTCAACAACCAAGAAAAAAAAATGTGGAAAGCAGGGGGAAAAAAAGAATAGGAGAAGGAGGAAACAGGTCTGTGGGGGTTTCTTACTTATTTGAAAATGAAAAACTATTCTCAGAAATTTCCATGAATCTTTGTTTAGGCCTGAACGTCTCCTAAAGCAGGCACTTCCAGAGGACCTTGCAATTGCTGAGTTTGGCTTTACCCAGTTAATTCCCTTGCACACTGGACAATATTGGTGTTCTCATGTCTAGGAAGAATGGGGAGAATGGCTGATGGTTGGACTATTCGGCAGCTAGTTGCAAAGTTAGGCATCCTCCATTGTTCTAAGTTGTCATGGTTTCCTGCCTAAGTACAAAAATAAAAGGACAGCCACGCTCCAGTGGCTCATACCAGTAATCCTACTACCTCTGGTGCCCAGATAAGGATCCCCAAAGACCACCAGGGAGCCGATTCCGATGCAAGCACCTGAGAATCTATTGCAAGCTCCAGCCTGTACTCACTACCGTCACCGTCACAGCTGATCTAGATCCAGAGTCCCGGCCCTTCATCTAGAAGGGTTTTTATAGGGTTTTCAGGGACTTTTATGTATCATTGCAACACTTAACAAATCGTATCACACTGCGGGGAAATCATAAAGTAATTCTAAAAGATGATGAGTGTAACCAGTGGCGGGACTGACCAGGTACTGGGGATTGACTGGTTCATGGGGTTGATGCTCTTTGAAATAATTGGGGGAAGCAGATGGTCTGAACCCCGACCCAGTGGTCCTATATTATACTGTTATCTGCTGCTTAGGTGTGGTTAGCGGAATTTTCCATAAAGGGGGTTGCTTCTGGAATTTGGGCTCAAGGGGATCAAGGGGAGTTGCTGATTTCCTGGAGTATCAAGGGGAGTTGCGGACACATTATCTGGAATTTGGGTGCACAGGGAGCTACTGACACAGTTCCCGGACAAAATGGAATCCAAACCTAAAATTGCTATATTTTGTTCAGGCTTCACAACCCAGGAACCCAGTGGATCTGAGGACCACAGTTTGATGCCAGCTAGGACAAGAAAGTCTGTGAGACTCTTATCTCTCACCTCCAAAAAGCCAGAAGTGGAGCTGTGGCTAATGTGGTAGAGTGTTAGCCTTCAGCTAAAATACTCAAGGATGGTACCTTATCCCTGAGTTCAAGTCCCAGGATGGACACGTACGTACATTCACCGCCCCCCACCCCCTACAGCTGGGGATCTGGTTCTATCTATCACACTCTCGATAAGGATACTTTTGCTTAAGTAGGACGTTTTCTTTTAACAAATGCATTGAGATACCATTCATTTCTTGCTTGTAACTGTGATCCTGAGGCAGATGCTCCTTCCAGAATCAGGTCTGGAGCTATGGACAGGCATCTATCTAGCCCTACAAGTAGAGAACCTGCCTGCCATTGGAGACAACTTAGAAGATGGAGAATTAATAACACCGGAGAGAAGAAATTTGGTCTTGGTGAACTTTTTACATTATAAATCAAGTGAAGTTGAAGCTTACCTACTTTTGATCTTGAAATTGCCTTCTTTTTCTTAGGGCTTCCTTTGTATGTTTTAGATTTTTAAGCGTTTGATCACATAGATGATTTGTATATTGTTTTTTCCATTGAACAGCCTATCTTTTCAAAGTCCTTTGATGCTGGAAAGATTCTTTTTTTCCTTTCCTCTCCTTTCTTCTCCCTTCTCCTCTTCTCTCCTCCCCTCCCTCCCTCTATTCCTTCCTTCCTTCCTTCCTTTTTTCTTTGTTTCTTTCCTCTCCTCTCCTCTCCTTTCCTCTCCTCTCCCCTCCCCTTCCCCTTCCTTCCCTCCCCTCCCCTCCCCTTCCCTCCCCTCTACCTCCCTCCCTCCCTCCCTCCCTCCCTCCCTCCCTCCTTCCTGCCTTCCTGCCTTCCTGCCTGCCTTCCTGCCTGCCTTCCTTCCTTCCTTCCTTCCTTCCTTCCTTCCTTCCTTCCTTCCTTCCTTCCTTCCTTCCTCCCTTCTTTTCTTTTTCTGGTTTTTATTTTCACAGTGCTAAATATTGGACCTAGAGCCTCATACATAGTAGGCACCTATTTTACACCCCCCACTGTGAGTCTCTGTTTTGAATCTTAGATATGTGAATGTGTGAATTTTCGTCTGAAAACTGGACAGTGCAAGGGGAAACAAGGATCTCCAAGGTCACACACTGTCTCCCAGAAGCAATGGAATGCATGAGCTCAAATTTTAATTGCTTAGTTTTAATGCAGAAGGAGCATTATTTTTCATGATTAGAAGACTGCAGACTTGTTTAAACCCCCAAATTTCAATATTATAGAATGGAACCAAAGTTTATAAGTAAATTGATTCGTATACTGAGTTGTAGATGAACATTACAAGACAAAATGTACTAGAAGTGTACATGCATCCACAATTGATGCCCCATGAAATCTGAAAATTAGTCTTGACAGAGGAAATTAAAGTTGGCTAAAAGAAAGCTGTAGGCAGTTTTAAGATATTGAATGAGCTCTCTTTCATGTGTGCTTTCTCTTTCTTTTTTAACATCTCAAGTTCATGAACTCATTTTCTCTTGCTCATATTTCATCATCGCCCGAACAGATGGGGATTTTATCCACAACTTGGCTAGGGATAAGAGTGTACTGTGGCCACTTTTCTCTGGGACAGTTCCCATTTCCTGCAGGCTACATTCAGTTGGCATACACCTGCTTGAGTGGAAAGACCACTTCTCACACTGTTTGGGTCCTCCCTCCCTCCCTCTCTCTCTCTTCCTCCCTCTCTCCGTCCTTTCTTTCCTCTTCTTTGCTTCCTTCCTCCCTCTCCTTCCTTTCTTCTTTCTTCTTTTCCTTTTCTTATACTGAGAGAAAGGTAATCTTCAGAATCTTTCACTCCTCCCTCCTTATAGCAGGCAAGTTTTATCTTTGTGTTCTTATCATTCTGTTCTTGATGTCTTAGAGTGTCACAAATAATGAGGGACATTACTTTGAGTTACTTTGAAAAGCAGATTTTTTTTTGGCTTGAATCTTGAAAGATGGCAAAAAATAAACTTGGATTCCTACAGAGGCAGAATTGGCAGACAGGAGTAATAATCATGAAAAAAAATCTTAAAAATTGGACTTTATCTCTTCATTTTATAAGTGTTTGCACAAGGACCACAGTGCCAAAAGGAGATACTTAGAATTGTATGATTAATTCCTAGCAGGGTTAGTCCAATTCAAGCCCAAACTTCTATTCACCTCTTGGTCTGAATGCAGCTGAAGATACTTCTTTATTAAAAAAAAAACTCTTAGAGTTTTCTAAATTTTAAAGTAGAAAATGTCAAATTAAAATAACAATTAGAAGTATGGTTCAGATGGCTAGTTTTATGTGAAACATCTCTTTTTGTTTTGGCCAGTCATGGGGCTTGAACTCAGAGTCTGAGCTTTAATGTGCAATGCTAGCATTCTACCACTTTGAGCCACAGCTCTGCTTTTCTTTTATTGGTAGTTAATTGGAAAAAGAGTCTTATGGGCTTTCTTGCCCTGGCTGGCTTTGAACTCCAATCCTCATCCTCAGATCTCACCTTCCTAAATAGCTAAAATTACAGGTGAGAACCACCAGTGCCCAGTTTTGAAATATCTTAAACATATAACTATTGAATTACTTGCATAACCTCTGGCCTGTTTATCTCAATAATCAAATTTAGTCTATTTTATTTAGAAGTGCTATATATGTATACATATATGATTTTTATTTTACATAAATAAATGGTTGTCTCTCTTTTCTTTTTCTTTTCACATCATCCAGTCAAACTATCTTACACCCCTAGCCATTCAGGAAGAGTAATTACTTTCTCTTTTTCTGTAGTTTACATGTTATTAAAAATGTCAATTACATTTGCAGTCATTGCATATATATACATTTTCCTAAAAAACATGTTAATATATGATAAAAAATAGGACCCTATTAGGCACACAATACATCTTGCTTTTAGATACCAGAACCATTATGTTTTCCATCAGGTTGTAGTCCTTTGATTTTATGTCAAGGAAATTCTTGTTCATATTAATCTCAGCCACTTCCTAATCTCTTGCTAGTTGCCTGTACTGTTGTCCACATACATGTTCTAAAAGGTTCTTTACTTTCCTCATTTTAATTAAGATACAAATAAAGAGAACAATGCATATTTTAAATAGGTTATTAAAAGTTTCCAAATTGATGTCAGAATTCAAGACAAATTTTTCTCTTGATTTCATTAGTTTTGAGACAAGTTTTTCTATGCAGATCAGGCTGGCCTTGAACTCTGCTCTTCCTCTCTCAGCCTCCCATATGCTGGGATCACAGGTGTGAACCAACACATCTGGCCAGAATGCAAGTTTTAACTTTGTACTGAATAAGTGATATGGGGAGTGATTTGGGTGTGATTTGTGAAGGTTTTGTGGTTCAGTTTTGGCCTGTATTTCCAAGCAAAGAATATTGAAGCTGCTAGGCCTTTAAGCTTATCCCTGATCCATGATTTACACTTTGTAAATGTAAGAATCACTTAGGAGATTTGTCAGGAAGAACAAAACTCTTGGAATCTGATTCAGTAAGACTGGATGTGACTGAAGAATATACATGTTCAGAAGTACTCCAGGGGAGGCTACACAGAATGGCCTTCAACCAGATATTGAAAAGCTTCTGCTCTGACTGACTGAGAAGAAAGAGAGGGCCAGGGAAACCTGAAATTGCGCAAAGTCAAATGACCACAATTAATGCCAGAACTGAAACTAAAAACGAATTCTCCCTTCTTGAAATTGAGCACTAATGATACTTTTCACTTAGTTACTATCATTTACTTTTGGATAGTGGTTTTCTCTATTTAGGCCAGGTTGGCCTTGATTTCTCATCCTTTCTTCTATGTCTTCCAAGTGCTTAAGATTACAGGTATGCATTACCATGCCCTGTATACTAGTGCTTCAAGGAGTCATATTTTCATAATCTCTTGTAAAGCTGCTAAAAAATGTTCCAGCTGGCTGCCTTTCTCCAATCATCATTTGTGAAAGCATTCTACCAAAATGAGAGGTAAGACTTTTAAAGTTAGAATAGTTCTTAGAATATGGAGACTGAATCCTATTAAGTAAGTAATCTCAAAATAATGTTACTTTCTATGTAATCAAAGTAAAGAGATTTCAGAGAGTGATTTCTTTATCCATCCACAATATTTTGTCAAAAAATGTTAAATCTTATCCTGCTTGCCACTTGGTTATTTTCACTTGGAATTTAAGGCAAATAACTGTTGGTATCTGTGAAATTGAGTTTGAATTTTTCTCTCATTTGAATGTGGCTTCATGCAGGTAAGAGAAGAATTCATTTGGAGAAATGGAATACGGGTCAGTATTATTAAGCTTGTGGGGTTATGTTATGTATTCATGGCTCATTATGAAATATTTTTATATCCCTTTGTGCTTAGGGGATGAATAATGTCACCCATACAAATTAACAAAGCTTTATGTTTAACATAAAATACTTTAAGACCTCATGGGGAATCTAGTTTACAGTTAAAATGTCCTGGGCAGTGAGTCCCTCATTAAAACACAAAGTAAAACTTAACTCACAACCATTAAAATATCTCCATTCATTACTACAAACACACACCATCTGGGGTTGTTTCGTGCCTCCCAGTTTCTTATTAGCAGGGGAGAGATAGGGATTGACTTCCTCCAGAAATCAGTATGTCTTACATAATGCAAATGCACACTGCTGATTGCCAGCAGTCTTTAATTACTAATGGGAGCCTCTGACCAAGTGCTAATGTTGGAACATGTCCTTCATCAGTGCTTTCAGAATGACTCAAATTGCAGATTCCTACTGAGGTTTGCTTTCCTTCTTAATGATGCCGCATTTTATGATTGGAAAAGATAAAGTTTAATTATTAAAACTTAAAAATAAACACCCGTTTTCCTCAACTCATAATGATGGTGCTACCGTCTTGGGTGCCAACTTCTGAATTCTAGGCATGGACCCAGCCTGATCTCTACTTCATCCACTCCCCCCATCCCAGCTCTTTTACTTAGACATTATTGCCTTTCATTTTTTAGAAGGCTAAATGGCTTAGCGTGATAAATAGACTTCAAGGGCAAAAGAGGAATTGAGTCAGAGATGGGAGCATGATGCTGCCAGGATCACATGACTTATGAGGCCATGATTACTGAGAATGAAAAAGACTAATGTAATGACTGCAAGTGCGTTGGATACATGGTATTTTAGCACAAGGATTATAATCCACTCCTATAACTCATCTATCGTGTGACGCATGGACAGCAACTTGATACTTGTTAAAAATGTAGAATCTCAGGTACCATCTAAGAACTATTTAATCTGGAACTGAATCTTAAATCCATCTTAAATCAACTTACATATTTCTTTAAAATATGTTTTTTATTGGGGGGGGTCAAACCTTGACTTTAAACTCAGCCAGGTGCTCTACTGCTTGAGTCATACTTCTAATTCTTCTTGCGTTGGTTAATTTTGAGAGAGCGCCTTGCCTTTTGTCTGGCCTGTCTGAACCATAATCCTCCCATTATTCTTCCTGACACAGATGGGATGATGGATGTGTACCACTTTTCCACCTATTGGTTGAGATGGCATCTTGTGAATGTTTTGTACAGGCAGGCCCATGAACTGAAACTGGAGTTTTTGAACTCCAACCTTAAACACCAGAAGTTCCACATGTCAGGTCTGGCCACTCATGTCTGTGTGTCCAATAAAGAGATATGGTAAAGAATAGAAAAAGGAGATTTATTTCATGGTAGGCATGGGAAGAGTGAACATCAGTACATCTTTTTCCATCTTCAGAGTACAGATATGAGTGGCCTGCTTAAACCAACAGGGAACTACGGATGGGGATGAGAGGTATATAGAATGACTATATCCTCCTAGTCAAAGATATGGTCTTCTCCTTTATTTCAGCCTCTGTCTCTAAAGGGTTTCTGGAGGAGTTTTTGTGGCTTCATTATTTGAGAGGAGCAGGGCCAAGTCAGTCACTGTTGCCTGATGAATGGTCTAGCCTGAGCTTTTGCTGTTTTCTTCCTTTAGGGCACAGATGTTTGTAGATACATTCTGTCTTTCCTGGAGCCCAACGTGAGTACAAAGTGACTGCCTGAGGCTGGCTCAGGTCAAAGGACACGGATACAACGTTAAAGGCTGGCTTCCCAACTTCTATTCTGTTTTTAGGTAACTCATAGTCTCAGCAAAAGTGTCTTCTAAATACCTCTTGCATAACCATAATCCTGATCTGTGCCTCCCAGGCCTAGCTAAGATGATAGGTGTGAGTGCCTGGCCAGTTCCTGGCTTTGCTTGCTTTTCATATTTGAGAGCCAGTGGAGTAATGATCTTAAACTGTGTCATCTGTAGTACTGCACTCCGTGCAAAGCAAGAGTGTGTCAATGCAATACTCAGCTCTTGCTCTCAAGGGATTAAAAAATAGTTTCTTCAGAGTGACTTTGGTCTGTGAACATGGATTAGATAATTCTGAGCACCACATTGCATATTGGAAAAAGTTACATGAGCTTTCTTTTCAGGCACAGAGCAAAAGAAAGTTGCTCAGCATCAGCACATTTACAAAACATAATGGTGAGACCTCAGGGAAAAGGGCTACAGAGTGGGAAGAATCTCTTCTATAAATTAAGAATGTTATCTTCAGAGTAGGTGGAAGGTAGTGGTCTGCTAAGATTTACAATATTTCAAAAGTCACACAGGTCAGATTAAAGTTTAGACTAAGTGGCTAGTAAGGGAGCTAAAGAGAGTCCAAGACAATCTTGGATTTTGACTTACAAGATCCCACCTCTCCACAATCAGAAAGTTCTAGTTATTCAGTCTGTGGGATCTTCAATGCAGATGTGATTTCTTCAAAACAGATCACTTTATAGCTGTCTTACTTGCAAATTACATCTCTCTTGAGATTTGCAGCTGTCTTAACGATTAAATCTTTCTTCTCGGTGTATATCTCTTTTCTCATTTCTGTGTTATACTCAGGTTTTTTTTTATTTCTCTTTTTTTCCCTAACTTTTCCTTTGCTGTTATGAAGGTATTTCCATGGGTAGATAGTTGCTTGAACTGATATTTTTGTTGGGAGATGAGCTCTAAAGAGCCATAAAGCTGCTATCTTAGCTGGGTGCTGGTGGCTCACACCTGTAATCCTAGCTACTCAGGAGGCTGAGATCTGAGGATCATGGTTCAAAGCCAGCCCAAGCTGGAAAGTCTGTGAAACTCTTATCTCCAATAAGCCACTCAGAAAACCGAAAGTGGCGCTGTGTCTCAAGTGGTAGAGTGCTTGCCTTGAGCTGAAGAGCTGAGGGATAGCACCCAGGCTCAGCATTCAAGCCCCATGACAGACACCCCCCCCAAAAAAAAAGCTGCCATCTTACTGATGTCTAGTTAAGATATTCTTGAATAGAGGAATGAATAAATGACCATATTCTTTATGGCAATGCAATTAATAGAAACATTTATATATCAAAGAAATCAGCAATGATTGTCGAAACCTTAAAAATAGTTTACCCTCTATAGAGAGTACCATTCTACTCTTCAGCTTTAAAAGGTGTGACAAGTATGGAAGGTGAAAACATTACATATTAATGCTGAGGTTTCAAGGCAAGCCATACTTTTTCTGTAGTACTTAGAGTGAAAGTTGAGATCAAGTTTTAATACAAGTTATGTAATAGCACATATTAGGTAGCCCCTCTACTTCTGAGCAAAGCCTATTTTGCTGCAGCTGTTCCCTAGCTCAGAAACAAGTAATCGTTTTATGCCCTTCATTATATTTTCCATACTAGTGATTATAAGTAGATTATGATTTGTGTCAGCCTCATTACCCCTGGCCTTTTGGCTAATTGCTAATACCTATGTGTAAATAGTCGTACTTACTGTGGAAGGGAGCAGTTAGCAAAGTTGACACAAAGACATATATGACAGGCAGAATAGGACTGAGAGTTTCAGTGTAAACAAACAAAAATAATGTTTGGAACGATGATACATGCAAGAGTCTAACATCTGTCCAAAGAAATAGGCTTGGGAAATTATCCTGTGCCAATTCTAGGGACACGTACCCTGAGAGTATTCTAGCAGTGCATTACGGAAAGACAGCCCCAGCTATTGCTTGTGCTGGGAGGGAGGTATCGCGCGAAGGAGTGGTACACAGGCTTTTGAGAGCATGAGATGGGTGACTGTGTCAGAACTGTTCAAAAGGAGTAATCGGAGAGAAAAGAAAAATCAGAGGGAGCAGTCAGATGAAGTACATACATTCTGTTCCTGAGGTTCAAACTCCCTTAACTTGCAGTTGGTAGTGAGAAATAGAGTTAGGGAAAGGAGGAAGCCAATGGAGTGTGGGAGAGGGAAGAAATGGGAGCAGGATGACTAAACCCAATATGATTTTTTAAAAAAACAAAACAAAACAACAGCAACAAAAACCCAAACTGTCCTTCATGGCCAGAGAGTCAGGATTTGTTTAATTGATATGCTAATTTATGTATAGAAGATATAAATTCCTGTTTGGTGTTAATGAGTGCTATTTTTAATAGGCCTGAAAAGCAAAACTGCATAAAAGTAGAATAGACACAAGAGATATATTTTATTTTATTATTGCTCATTATAGGACTTGAAAGTTGAGCTTGGGAGAAATGAGAGGGGCATCATTTCATTCTGGTTTTGGCAGATTTAGATACTGAACTTTGTGCTTTGAAAATCACCTTCCCCTGATTCAACTTCTTTCTCTCTATCTCTTCCTACTTTATTCTAAAACTCGGAAAGGAGATACAGAAGAGAGAGGAAAGAACCTTTTATTAAGAGGATAGGAAGAAAACCATTCTGATTCTTGGCTTTGACTTCCCCTTTCCTTTTGTTTTAAAGATCATCAAAATTAAGATCACAGCAGTTCATTTTCTAAAAGCCAGGGTAGATGATCCTTTGAATAAATGCGGGTTCTAACAGGACCTCAGCAATCCTCTAATTCATGTCGGCACCAGTAGAATAGAGTCATGGTGAAGAGAGTAAGCTTTGAAGACTGACAGCCTAAGTGTTCATTTCATCTTGCACTGACCAGGTAGGTATAGCACTTAGAAAAGTGGCAAACCTTTCCATGAATATTGGTAGGACCTATCCTTTTGAGTTATAAAAGCTGATTAAAAAATACCTAGCAAAATGCCTGACACCTACCAGACAAATTGCCTCTATAATGGATGCTTCTGCCACCTACTCTCGAGACAGTCTTAGAACTAGGAACAATAGAGTAAAAAGACCTTTAAGAACCAATCCATGAGCAGTTGTTTGGGGATCTCTCAAGTAATGTATAGTACATGAATATAAAGGATCTTGAGACTAGAAAGGTATAGTAGATTGGTGGGAAAGGAGACCGATGGCTTCTCATTTAATTATTTTCTGATTTCTGATCTGCAATGCTAGACCAGTAGTGACTCAGGGATTATTGGCTCAAATCAGTGATTAAGTGTTGACTGTAGTGACAAAGTTTCTTCTTTGTCTATTATTTTTTTTTACCCAGGGCTGAGAATAAGCCAGCCTGGAGGCATTTAGTTTTTAGAATAATGATTGCATTTTAGTTGGAATATGGAACTTTGTTTGCACATTGTGTTCTTGCCACATCACAGGTTATTATTTGTTGTGTAATAAACCACTGTAGATTGCATATTATTCAGAATGATTTTTGTTTGGAGAGAAGATGGTGTTTGCAAAATTTACAAATCATCAATGGCTAGAATATAGCAGACATGGAAGAAGAGTTACATAGGTCTAAATTATCTATGGACATAACCCTGCGTCTAGTTCTTAGTTGCTAAAATTTAATAGGACTATTCTGGGGTAAGTGATAAATCCATTGGCAAGCATCATTGGCAAAGGTATGGATTGTTAGAATCTGACTTAAATACCCTACAAATATGTGCATACGATGTGTCAGGAGCTCTTTAACCCATCTATTCTCTTCTCTTCCAGGCAACATAAGGATATTAAGAAATGATATTATTACATATAGCTGAAGCTTGGCTATTCAATGAGAAACAACACTAGTAGGATTGGAACTTAGGTTGATCACATCCTTTGTTTGTTCTCATTGCGCCCTGCTCCCACAGTGTGTGGGCATTGGGGACGGACTTTCACTGAGAGTAACTTCTCAAAAATGCCACCATGTTAGCTGGCAGTGCTACGTTTCCTATTCTGTTAGTTGGTTGAACCAAAAGCATTTGTCTGGAGAATCAGAAGCTAGTTTTGGATTCTGTGCATATTGTTGAGTGACATCCAGTAAGTCATTCTTCTAATTACCAAATGATTTTGCAAGGCTTGTATGGCTTGTATGTTTCCCATCTCTACGAGCAAAGAAAACAGAGTAATAAATAACACCTCTAATAACCTCTACCTTTCAGATGTTTTTCCTACAGTATAAATCATCACATGGCTTTTCTAATAGACTCTATTTGAAAATCATTTTCACTAGTTATAGCTTCTTTTTGGTGCTTTTAGTGCCAGCTCTCAGGAATCTTTATTAGGCAACTTTAAATCTAGCTTGTTTATTGCTTACTAATTATTGAATCAGGAACTACTGGACAGTAAAAGCTTTAGGCATTAAAGCAGGAGCAAACAGAATTTTATCTTGTCAGATGGTTGAGAGAAATACATCTGATATTCCTCTCTTTACGAATCTATGCCATTTTTAAAATGAGTATCTCAAATCTTATCTGCAAATATTTCCTAAGTTTGCCTTCTTTGTGGCTTCATTTTTTCCCACTAGAAAGTTTGCTAACACTTATTCCTACCACTGTTGACTAAATGTATTATTTATTATAAGACAAGATGCTTGTCTTACTAAAATACCTTCATATGAACCAACACTCAGAGTAGAACGATTCTAGGTTTTATTTTTGCATTTTGTGTATTTCTACTCATTTCTTTTTGCTTTTTTATTTTTTCAAAATTATGTCTTTACATTATGTTTAAGTAGCTGTACAATGGAGTTACCACTCAACAGATCAGTTTATAATTGCAGTACATCTTAATCAATGACACTCATTTCACTATTCCCCCCATCCCTCCCAACTCCTCCCCTCCTGTCAAAGTCTTTTCTTTCATAAAGCACCATATGTTGATTGCACAAGGGGGTTCACTGAAATATTTCCACACATGCCTCTACAATGTGCTCTGATTAAATTCACCCCTCTATCCTTTCCTCTTATCTCTTTCTCCACTTCTTAGAAGAATTTCAGCACATTTCATAGTTTTATTTTCATGCATGCTTATAAAGTGCATGCTTTAACCCTATACATCCCTTTTACTTTCTCCATTTCTCTTCTCTCCTGCTGGTAGCCATCCTTCAAGGGACCCATTATACATTCCTGACATTCATTTTCTTTGTGTATATTACTTGCACAAAGGCATTTCACTGTGGTGTTTCACACATGCAGATTAAATTTTAGAATAAGCTCCCTTTATTGATTTCTCCATGTTCTCTCCACCCTTCTATTCTTCAACAGCTTTGAAAAGCGCTCAAATTCTAGGAGTTCCATGTGTGGGGCTCTGCTACTCACCTCTAAACACTACATGGAGAGAAGGGTAGAGAAAGTAGATTGATTACATGGCAGCCACAGGAAAGTGACACCTTAGCATATCCTCAGCCGTCTTCGGTGTAGAGGTACAAGCTATATATCAAACAGAGAACGAGGGTGAGAAGGGTAATGTCCAAGCCAATCTGGGCCACAGAAAAATCCCTGTCTCAAAAAATAAACAAATCCCAAAGAAACAAAAAAAATGAGTGCAACAGGAGATATGTGATATGAAAATGTCTTATAGGTTATTGATTGCCTGTGTCAACATCTTGGTTGGGAAGCTACATGATAGTTCTGGAAGATGCTACCATTAGAGAAAACCATAAATGTGATCTCTATGTATTGCTTTTTATAGAATATACATGGGACTTTGTATCTTTCTCAAACTTAAATAGAAACAAATAGATAGATAAAAGCACAAGTGGCTTAATTTTGTTGACTCAAGGTAGAGGAGTAGAATGTCTGGCCACAGGGCTAAAGATAAGAATATCTATATTTTGTAGACAGATGTGTAGACTGAATAATTATACACATAATTTATTTGCTTAATAAATGTTTCCTATGTTCCTGAGCAAAGTTCTAAGAATATTCACTTTCTTGCTTTTTGGTATCAATTTCTTTTTCTTCTTCTTTTTTCTTTGTGATGTTCTTTGTCCTTACTTAATTTACCTTCCAACTTTCTAAGTAAAAATTTCAAATGTCTTTAAGATAATATAGTAGTCAAGAACCCTGTTGTAGTACTGATATTATATATGTTGATATGAGCTACACCAGGCTGTGTAAACTCTTTAATGAGAGATTTCCTCTATACTTCTCCATTTACCCAATGCCTAGCAAAATATCTCTGTGCATAATAAATAGTTAATATTTATAGATGATATAAGTTTTATTGATGATGACCTCACCAAAGGATAAAACATTTTTTTTCTTTTTTTATTGTGAAAATACTGTACAGAGGGGTTACAATTACATGGGCAAGATAATGAGTACATTTCTTACCAAGCATTGTAGCCTCCTCCTTTGTTTCCCCTTCCAGGATAAAAAATTTAAAACAAATGTTTTCTAAAACAATTACTATTCTCAAATGAATGAAAAATTTAAATGCTAGTTTTTAAAGAATCTATGTAGCATAATATAGCCTACCAGCTGGTTTAATTCAATCATGAAACGTTCAAATGTTCCATGGAAGATCATGTAATTCAGCTCAAATGTGCTTTAAAATTACACACATTTATAATTAATCTTACCATAGTTATGCAGACATACAGCAAGTATCATAAACATCCATATTATAGAAAATAGGACCTTGGAGAGACTGTCAAGCTGCAGATGATTGCTTATGGGTCTAAAAAAAATCAAATTTTTGATGCTTAAAGGGGCCTTAAAATGCTGAAAGAGCTATAATTCTCTCAGTAGAATTTCCTCTGATTTCCAAGTAGAATTTTCTTTCCCATAGTTACATAAACAAATGCCACTGGAACTTGAAAAAATGACATAGTGATTTTTTTAAAATGATCCTCAGAAGCTCGGTGAATTCATGGAGTTCATGCCTAGGAAGCAAAGACAACTTGGCTTAGTTTGGGCTGGTCGCTAGCAGTCCTTTGGTCAGTTATGAATTTGTCTAATACAACTGCATTGAACAGATTATATATACCTCATGGTTTATGGGTTTTCAGATCTGAAGAGATCTTGAGGAGGCTTGACATCAACAGAGAACCCCCTTCCCCCCAAACCCTCAGGCCATGTCAGTAAACTCATTCTAGAGAAAGTTTAATTTTACAAAGTTCAATTTTTTCTTGACAAGTAAGCGTTCCTATTTATGGGGTATAGTGAGATGATGCCATGTGTGTTCACAAAAGATAATGGTTAGATCAGAGCGACCGGCACTTCCACCTTCTTGAGGGTCTATTACTTCTTTTTAAGATATGGAAGTTGCTGGGAAGTTTAGTCACCCTGCTCTGTTGTTGTTTTTAGAGTTCATTGGTGGTCAGAAACAGAAAACTCTAGAAGTAATTACTCTGACAGTGGCAAAAAGGTGAAGAAGCAATGCCTAGCTATAATCCTGGTTACTCTGGAGACCGAGATCTGAGAATTATAATTCAGAACTTGCCCAGAAAACAAATCCTAGAGGCTCCTATTGCCCAATTAACTAGCAAAGAGCCAGAAGTGGAGGTGTGGCTCAAGTGGTCAAGTATAAGCTATGAATATAAATTTGAGCAAGAATGTGAACTCTGAGTTCAGGTCAAGTAGCTGTCCACACACACACACAATAAGAAGGTAAGGAAATTCTTTTAGCAGTGTGGGGAAAACACAGGACATTTGCATGCATAATAAAAGCTTGGGTATTGTGTACTGATTACTCTTGTGGCTACTATACCCTAGCCAGTGTTTGTTGCTGCTCTCTTGGTCTATACGGTAGCCATCTTCTAAACTGCTAACGAATGTCAGATAATCAACATCCAAGTATGGCCAGATGACCATGTCACAGTCCAGTTTTCTATAGTTGTGACATTCTACAACTCAGAGCTCTGACAAAGTCCAGTGTATTGAGGTAAATTCCACTGAGGAATAGGAATGACAGAATTCCATTCTCTTGTTGATCAGGGCCAGGATTCACTTCCAATATCATGGTCTCCAAATATTTCCAAGTGAAGTATCTATCAACCTTATGAAAATAGGAGAGCCAATAATAACAGAAAACACTAATGAAGAGTAGTATGAATTTCTATGTAATACATAAGCCATATATTTGATATATAAGAACCATTGAACACAATAGGGAAAAAGTGATAAAATTTTAAAATCTTAAGTATGAGAACTATTAGTGAAATGTGAAATGTTTATCTCCAGTTGAAATTTTTCTTGCAGCTATAATATTGCTATAAGTTACTATATTCACATATCAATATGAATATCATATGTATGCTATATCATGATTATATATCACACATGTGAATACCATGATGATAATAAAC
This sequence comes from Dipodomys merriami, assembly GCF_024711535.1. Lineage (NCBI taxonomy): Eukaryota > Metazoa > Chordata > Mammalia > Rodentia > Heteromyidae > Dipodomys > Dipodomys merriami. The sequence goes on along the minus strand of NW_027202270.1, from coordinate 121,627,381 downwards.
TATCAACCAAGTTTTTAATTATCCTGGGACAAATTGTTATTAAAATGGTTTAGGCAAATTTGGCTTGATCTTATAAGTGTAGACTTTGGATATTTAGAAATTTGCATGGAATTTTCTCATTGCCTGATAGGCATATACAAGAGGCCAGTGAAATGAATGCTCTTGAGACATAAATGTCTGAAATTATATATTTCTTATAATTATCACTGAATGATGAGGTATGGGGTTCAGTGATGGGTTGGTGACATGTATTAGACTGAACATAACAATCAAATCTATAAATTGTTATTCTAAAATGACATGAAAATGTCACATGAAGACCATTATTTTGTAGGATGAGTATGTGTCCAATATGAGAGGAAAGTATCTGTCACATAGTTATAGCACAGCCACCATAATGTTGAAGCATATTTCATTACTTAAACATCTCAGTTGGTACTGGTAGAAACACACCACTAGTTGTGTACAAGAATGGCAAGATAATTATGTACAATATATAATACTTGATACTGGTAATGAAAGACTGTTTCTGCGTTTGGTAGTAAAGTTGTTAGAAAATGCATACTGTTATATGCCATTGCTAAACAATACTTTTATGTGTGTGAGCCAGTCTTGGAACTTGAATTTAGGGCCTGAACACTGTCCCTGAGCTTCCTTGCTTGAGGTTAGCACTCCTACCACTTGAACCACTTCTGGTTTTTTTGGTGGTTAGTTGGAGACAAGAGTCTGGTAGGCTTTCTTGTCCAACCTGGCTTCAAACCATGATGCTCAGATCTCAGCCTCCTGAATAGCTAGTATTTCTGTATAGGTGTGAGTCACCAATGCCTGGCTATCCTATACTTTTGAATCATTATTTTAGAGTGAAAGTCTACTTATTAAAAAATATTACTATGAGAGTATACCATATTATACTGGCAGCCTGTTCTTGTATTAAGTTTTTTTATTTCCTCAAGCATCTAAGTAGACAGACAATACTGTTTAAGTTTGTAAGTACATATAATGCTCATGTAACTATAAAAAGGCCTACCTATCAGAATGACCCACCTATCAGAATGTACCCATCTTGTTCAGCTATAATATGGAAAAATGACATGGAATGGAAGTTTATTTTCATGCAGAGTTCATTTTGAGAACAACAGTGTGGGTAGAATAGAAACATTAACATCTACCAAAACTTCAGTTGTGTGCCAGGTCAGATTTCATTCTCCAGGGTAGCCCTGGCTTCCAACACAATGCCAGTCCATAAGATAAAGTTTTTGTATACTGGACAACCAATCTGTATCTCTTAAGTCCTTAAGAGCTTCTGGATAAGTTTAGCCAGGCTGTGTGTTATTTTGTGAAGAGAAATTTTTTACTCTTTTTCTTGTCAATGAATATTTCTAAATAGAAAATAAAAAGAAGCTGATATGCATTTATTGCTTAATAAATGTTTACTTAGTATACTGACATCATACTAAGTATCTTCCTTACTGTAATGAAATTTAGTTTCACGAATGATTATTGCATTAAAATTGGAATCTGTTGGGGCTGGGAAGGTGGCTCAGTGGTAGAGCGCTTGCCTTGCATGCATGAGGCCCTGGGTTCGATTCCTCAGTACCACATAAGCAAAAAGAAAAAAAGCCGGAAGTGGCATTGTGGCTCAAGTGGTAGAGTGCTAGCCTTGAGCTGAAGAGCTGAGGGACAGCGCCCAGGCCCTGAGTTCAGGCCCCACAACCAGACCCCCCCCCAAAAAATAAAATAAAATAAAATAAAATTGGAATCTGTGTATGGCTGCATTATTATTATTATTGCTACATGTACTCTCAGACTTTTCCTAATATTGAATTTAGCCAGCTTAAAAAGAACTTGACACATTCACTAACTAGAGAGAGCTTGGATGAATGGTATTTCTAAGCCCTTTATACCAAAGAAGCCTTTCTCTCCTCCCTTCATAATAGATATGTTGAATTATATTCACTTACACTTCTAATGATCCAGTTAGTGAGTGTCTTATGGAGTTTTGCTACAATAGCTTTAATATAATACTATTTATGGAATGGCTCCATTTGGTTATGTATATGTATTATCGAATTTAGCTACCCTAATAATCACTGTAAATCCTTTTATCATCTCCATTTTAAGGATTACCAAATAAATGTAGCTTCAAGGGTCAGTGAAATTTTCCCTAAATTACACAGCCACCTCAGGGCTGCTCAGTTCCAAGGCTCAAGCTCTTCTCCTTGTGATCTACTCATTGCCCTTCTAATACTTCTGGGACCAGTCAAGAACTTGTAACTGAGTGAAAATGAATGCTATTCAATTAGTTGCTATGCCACTGGAGGCAAAATTCGGCTCTGTGGGATCAGAAATCAACCCACGTTCAAAATATCTCAGAGAGCAATCCTGAATTGCCTGGTGACCTGCCAGAAAGTCTGCTCTTAAAAACCACCATTACAAAAAGCAGAGCTGGGATTCAGGTGGTAGAACACTAGCCTTGAGCAAAAAAAGCTCAGAGTCAAGACTCAGTCCCCGAGTTTGAGCCACAGGACCAGCGTGCACACAAAAAAATCAGAACAAAACTTGTTGACATTCTATTATCATTGCTTTCTTAAAGTTGCATAAAACTTCAAATTGTGCATTTTTATCTCAACAGTATTGTATTGTCTTTGGTATCTAAATACTTAGTATTTGTGGAATTTTATTAATTTCTTACCTATTCATATTAATAAAAATAATTAATTGAAAGAAAAACCACCACCAATTCTCTTCATAGAGTGTTACTAGAAGAATTTTATTGACATGTTTGCTAGAGTTTGTCAATCACATGGGAGATCCTAGAGTATTTTTTTCAGGAATGCATTTTTTTTTTTTTTGTCGGTTGTGGGGCCTGAACTCTGGGCCTGGGCGCTGTCCCTGAGCTCCTCAGCTCAAGGCTAGCGCTCTACCACTTAAGCCACAGTGCCACTTCTGGCTTTTTCTGCTTATGTGGTGCTGAGGAATCGAACTCAGGGCCTCATGCATGCACGGCAAACACTCTACCACTGAGCCACCTTCCCAGCCTTCAGGAATACATTTTTGGTCACTCAGAAAAGTGCTTGTCATTTCCAAGTAGCACAATTACTTTTAAGAGGTGAGGTTCAGGTTGTTAGAAGCATATTCCAAACTAAAGTGATGATCATATGGTAGTGAAATTCTGCCTTTTGGAAATATTGGAAAATACTTCCATATTGACATAAAATAATATTTTCTCTGAATCCTATATAATTTATCAACTTAATTTGGTATAATTAGTGTAAATTATCCCTTATGGATGGACTTTTAGTTCATGAATTATTTGTCTTGTAATGAGCTTTCTTCCAGGGATCACAGAGACTGATGTTGCTCTGCGTGTCTGCCATTGACACAGCAAATTGCCCCATCATTCACTGTGGCTAAAAGCAACTTCATATCACCTGGGGGGAAACATAGGGAGGGAGTGGAAAATACAATGAGGAGCAGAGGTTCCAGGTTCTGATTTTTGAAAGTTAATCTGTTCTGTTCACAAGGGCTAAAGTTAATTTGACTAAGCATAATTCTTCTCTCCCTCCATCCTAAAATTAAGAATTAGAATCTTACCCGAAACAAACAATAACGACAACAGCAAAAAAAAATATAACAAAATTCATGTGAAAAGGAAAGTTCAATACCAAGAGCTCCATCAAGAAAATTTCAAGATAGTGTTACTGTTATTTTTCTATCCTAACATAACTGGGCTTCCTTATTAGATCATATTTATCCTTTGATAGTTTTACCAGTACTCAGGAAAACCAGAGATGTCCATAACAAAAGACAATAGTTCTATCTCAACAATCCAGGCAATGAATTAGAGAACAACAAACCAATGGCAAGGTAACCTACCTTGGGCTAGTTCTGAATTTTTGCATCAGGCTAGATCTTAGTTGTTAGGTATTAACATTTTATGACCCAGCAGTACAATTTGCTAGGTTTGGACTCAGTAATTTAGATATCATTTGTTCATTCATTTAATTTATTCATTTATGACAACCAATAGGGTGACTATTGCCATAACTAGCCACAATACACAGATGGAGAAATTATACCAAGTAGTGTTAAATCATTTTGTAAAGCATCTTCTCCAAAGTTTCACCAGTGGGATTTTAATTCATTATCCAGATTTACCTAGAGTTTATTTTATTTAATAGAAGAGAGAATAGGGCTATCATCAGAAAAAGGATAAATGAAATGTAGTTTATGTACCATCACTGACTGGGCTGTCAGTCAGTAGGGGGTAATAACTGCTCAAAACCATTTAGATCTTGCAGGAACAAAAATGTGGAAACTTCTCTTTATAACTTCTAAGCTCTCAGGTATTTGACCTCCAAAGATTTGTTCCAGAAATATTTTTCTTTAAATTTCCACATGCTTTTCTACTTTTAACTCAATAACACAGAAATGCCATTCATGTCATTTATGTCATGTCTTGTGCTTTTGTTCATGATGCCACTTACACAAATTCCTTTCTCCCTTAAATGCTAATGTGCACTTTTTCTGTGAAACCTCAACATTCAAAATTAAATATTTCATTTGTATGCCTTCGTGAAAATGTGTACCTTACCTTGTCCTCATGTATTTGAGTTACTAATGCTATTGTAAACTCTTGGAAGTCTAGCATTTGTCTGATCTGACTGTAGGTTTATAGACTTTTTTAAAACTAGTGTAATGAAACAAAAAGACATAAGCAAAATATGTGTGTGTATGTATGTATGTATGTGTGTATGTATGTATCTGTGAGAGAAAGAGCATGCTGCGATTTTTTTACTTAGTCATAGAAGAAAGAACTTTGACACATTATTGTCCTCCATCCCCAACATTCTTGAAAGTAAAAAAAAAAAAAAAAGCCCCTTCTCCAGTTGCATTGTGGAAATAGATGTTGGGAAGCTTTTTCTTTGTGAATGGAATTTAATTATGTGGTAGTAATTTCTGGGATGAGGCAAAAGTTTCCTGGGTCTCCTGATACTGATTAGTATCTGGCTCCCTTGTACAATCAAGCTCACGACCCCAGTGTGAACAGCTTCGTGCTTCTAGATAATTGGATCTGTGTTCAGAGTTAGATATACTTGCCCAGAGAGGATTGGCTTACAGAGAGAGGTAAAGTTAAAAATCATGAAAGTAGAAGAAGGAGTAAATTAGCAAGACAGGGTTTCTTTCTTTCTTTTTTTTTAAAGTTGTTAATTGAATCATTAAAAATGCCATTTTGAAACAGGGCAGGTAGTGTATATTAATTGCCAGCATTAAAAAGAGCAATGAATGTTACAGCACCTCTTTTAGCTGTAAGTGTTGAGAGCTGTTAACAGAATTCCACAAATGGAAGGGAGTCAGTCACTCAGATGGAGTTGATGGGTATTTTCATGTCTGCCTTGTGCCTAGTACTGTCTTGGGCTTGCAGAAATCTTAATCAGAGAGGATTGAGGGCTGCAGAATGAGACAGATCAACACAAAAATTAAAAAATCGGATGGCTATGCACACATGGACCTCTAGTAAAAGAGAGGAGGGAACAAATATTTCTCCCTAAGGGACTCTATCTAAGCTTGATTTTGAAATTTGAATTTACATAGGGGGAAAATGTAAGCATACCATTTTACTGTGTGTAGAGATGAAGGTCTCAAGGGTGTGGATCAGAAACAGTGCATGATGCAGTGCAGGCAAGATACAGTGTCTGTGGTGGCATTTCCTGAGAGCGAAGTTGAAAGTATAAGGGAAGTGAGGGTGAGGAGTCTTAATGGGGTGACAAGGACCCTTTTCATGGTTTTAGTCACATAAGATTAAATTCACAGGCTTGGGAGCAACTGTTTGAATGCAAAGAAAACATTACTGCTTTAAGGCTGTAGTCACCATCAAGCAAGTAAGTAGCAGGACAGTCGAGCCCCCTAGTGGGTTTGCTGTTCTTACCCTCTTATCCCCCCTGAGTATGGATTCTGAGCTTTCAGGAGCATTATCTCTGCAATTAAAATGCTAGCGTCAGTTAATGCTAAATTATTTAAACCGGAATAATTGCCTAATGACTAGTAATTGTGGACTTGGGGAACTTTTATAGAGTTAAACTTAAGGACTCTGAAAGGTCGAGAATATATCCTGGAGTTTTTTTTTTTTTCCCTCATGCTCAACTCTTCTGGGTCTTTACTACTGCAGATCCCAAGTGTGAGAAGAGCAACAAAGGCCTTGTGGACATGACTAGAATGATCAAATACTCTACCAGGTAATCATGACGACTGTGCTGAGCTCTTAATTTCTTCTCTTGCTCAAGGGAATGGGCCACATCCCTCACCACAATTAACAGCTAGACTGATAATGCAATACAGGTCTCAATGAGCAACTCCTGCCTCTGGTAGGAGATCAGTGCCTTTTGAAAGAATCTTAGATTAATTCTGGCTCCTCTTTTAGCCTTTTAGCTTAAGAGGTAGAAAATTTATATTTTTTCCTTTGTTCTCTATCTTTCTTTTACAATCTTCTTCTCTGTTTTGTGTCATCTTTGGCTTATAACATGGGTTATTTACAACTTGAGATCCTTAGGAGAAATGGAAGGTTCCAGAGGGGTTACAAGTTGTCCTACCTTACTTCTCTACTTCAACTTCACATACGAGTCAGAGCAGTAGGGGTGGATTTGAGTGCAGAGAACTAAGAATTTGAAATATGGACTTTAGCAAGTTTTCCCCTTTGATCCTCCTTCCTGTTTTTAAGGAGGTGAGAAAGTATGAATTTTTATTACTTTCTAGATCAATCCTTTGCTCAATTGGTTTAGGGGTGAAATTAGATTTCAAGTAAATTTTATGGACAAAAGGTGAACAAATGCAACCGTGATACAAGATACTATGTTGGAAATGAACATTACAAGGGAGGGGGAAGGGAACAGGGAGAGGGATAGTGGGAGGAAATGAGGGAGAGAGTAACAATGTTTGACAAGCATGGCACTCACTTCCTTACCTCTCTGTATATCACCTTTACAATAGAAAAAGAAAGAAAACTGATGATAAAATTTTAACAATAGTTTAAAAATGTGAGATAATTTAGAAGGAGAAGAAAACCCCCAAACCTATCAAATGGGAAATTGCTAGGAGAAACATTCACATGCACACACATAAATGCATCATGAAGTCTGCAAGGGTGTACCACAGAAGTCACTCGTTCCTGAATATTTTTAACCTTGCTAAGGGCTGAAAATGAGGAGGAAATTAGACTTTTACATGTATAAGTCTATTGTTTTGAAGAAGACAGGAAAATTTCTACCATCTTTATATGCTGAACTAACGTGAAGAAACCAGGGAAAAGCACTAGCGTGACACTTGGAGAAAAGTATTTTTCCATAACCTGGGTTGGGGTTATACAGTTGGAATTGTATTTCTTTCCTCCTATTTCTACTTACTGTATCTGGTTAATAGGACTTAAGTTGTTCTTTTATTTCCTGACTTTTTTTTTTTATTATTATAAAGGTGCTGTACAGAGGGGTTATAGTTACATAAGTCAGGAAAAAATTCATTTCTTTTTGGACAATGACACCCATTTCTTTGCTCTCTCTTAGTTTTTTTTCCCTCAAGCTGTTCTTAAATGGTTTCATTGAGCATTGAATATTATTTTTTGCGGTGATTACATCTTTTAGTGTTTTCATAAAGTATCTTAAGTGATTATCATGGGATTAATTATACTGCTAATTTATAACTAGCATGCTAACCAATTCAATTCAATGAACATTTACTGAATATCTCTATTGGTACTGGGATTGGATGACTAAATATGAAGATTAATCTGCCTGGGAATAGTCACAGTCTGGTTAAATCAAGGAAAGTATGTATATACGGATCAACTGAATGCTATTAATTCTATAGTGTGAAGAATGTAGAATCTAAAAGGCATCTTTGGTTTTCTCTTAGGGTTGATAATAAATGTTTTCTTGGGGAGAACCCTAGCCATCAACTGGCATGTGCTAAGTGACAGCGATAAGCTAATGCTAATATTAGGTTTAAAAGAAAAAGCTGTGAATTACAAATATAGTAATTGGAAATATCCATGTGCGATAGGAAGACACCATTTTCATTTATGCTGTTGTTTTTGTTTCTGACAGTGGAGTGTGCAATTCTTCTCAGGGAAAGGTTTGATGTTATTTTGAGATGCAAGTCGATGATTATTATTGGTTTTAAAGATTAGTTGCTACAAGCATAATCTGAATTCACTATGAGCTGGGAAAATGGTTGTCCACTAGAATGAGAATGATGTGTAGAGTCAGTGAGCACTCAGGAGAATGGAGAACCCAACAGGGCAGAGCTGGAAACCAAACAAGATGGCAGGAACTTCTTAAGCAGAGGAAATGACCATCCAAAGAGCTCAATTGGGACTTGAACTCAGGGCTTCCTGCTCCTGCTTGGCTTTTTTGCTTAAGACTGGTGTTCTATCACTTGAGCCATACCTCCGGTTCTAGCAACTGGTTGTTTGAAAAATAATGGAATTCTTCCAAAATCAGAAATTAAATAGGATTAAGCAAGGTTTAGGAAGAACTTGGGCTTGATAGAGTATGGTTATCGACCATCTCTGAAAGCCAGTGGTTCAGATTTTAATGTACCCATTTGAGAAAGGTTTGATTTGAGATGTTTGACACTTCAAAATATAATCAAGTTTCCTAAGCATAGTAGGAAATCATATCTCCAATTTGTATACAAAGCTGGAAGCCCAAAGCAATGCAGATGTCATTGGCTAACCCAGGAAAATCTTGCTGCACTATACAATATGGCCAAAGGGACACTTACCAATATTAATTTTGGCTCTGAGTGCATCAGAAAGTAGAAGACTCTACCCTGAGAACTGCTGACAATAGTCCATGCTTGTACTAGTTTGTAGTCTCTAATTTTTGACAATTGCACAAGTTGTGAAACTCTGAATCCTATAATGTCATATAAATTAGATTTCTCAGGTCCTGATAAGCGAATATGCAAATCCTCTCTGGAGGACTAAAGCTTATAATACCACTTTAAAAATTCTAGCTGGGAACCATTGCCTCTGGCTCATAGTCCTAGCTACTCAATAGGCTGAGATCTGAGTAAATAGGTTTGAAGCCACACTCAGCAGAAAAGTCTGTGACGCCATCTTCAATTAAACAGCAAAAAGCCAGACTGGGGGCATGGTTCCAGTAGTATAGTTCCAGTTGTGAGCAAAAAAGCTGAGTAAATGTGAGGTCCTGAGTTCAAACCCTAGTACTAGGGTTTGACTCCATGGTGTTCAAATATAAACTTACAATGTGAAAGCTTTAAGAAATCTACAGAAGTAAGGCTCTCCAGTTATATTACAAAATCAATAGTATTGGAGTGATATGACCCAGGTTAAAAAATAAGTTTAATTAAATCTTATAGAAAGGAGAAAGGAACTTGGTCAACACTGACCAAGGAGATTTGAAAAAGGATCAAGTAAGACTTATAAAATGAAGAAGGCAGTAAGTGACATAAACAATAGGTCAGAAATTATAAGAGGAAGATTAGTAAGGTGAAAGAGGCGCTAATGAAATTTCATGTATGAGATGGGTGCTGGTGGATCTTGCTTTGAATCCTAACTGCTCAGGAGGCTGAGATTTGAGGATCATGGTTAGAAGCCAATGCTAGCAGGAAAATCCATGAGACTCTTATCTCCAGTGCCACCTGAAAACTGGGAGTGGTGTTGTGGTTCAAAGTTGTAGAGTGCTAGCCTTGAGTGAAGAAGTTCAAGGACAGTGCCCAGGCTCCTAGTTCAAGCTTTCAAAAACACCTGACCAAAAAAAAAAAAAATACCATGTAGGACTAAAAGTAACCCCAGACATTTGGGAAGCAGAGATTAGAAGGATCACACAGTTCAGGTTCAGCCCAGCCAAAAAGTTAGTATGACTCCTGTATCTTAAGAAACAAGCCACGTGTGGTGGTTCTTGCCTGTCAATTGCAGCTACAAGGGACGTATAAAGATCAGTCTGAAGCCAGAGACCCTAACTGGGATTCATCTTTGTCGTCATAGTTGCCGCCGCCTCCTCCTTCTCCTCCTCCTCCTCCTCCTCCTCCTCCTCCTCCTCCTCCTCCTCCTCCTCCTCCTCCTCCTCCTCCTCCTCCTCCCTCTCCTCCCTCCCCCTCCCCCTTCTCCTTCTTCTCTTCTCCTTCTCCTTCTTCTCCTCCTCCTCCTCCTCCTCCCCCCAATCCCTCCTCCTCCTCATCCTCCTCCTCCTTCTCCTTCTCCTCCTCCTTCTCCTCCTCCTCCTCCTTCTCCTTCTCCTTCTCCTCCTCCTCCTTCTTCTTGCTCCTCTTCCTCCTCCTTTTTCTCCTCCTTCTCCTCCTTTCCCTTTCCCTTCCCCTTCCCCTTCTCCTCCTCCTCCTCCTTCTTCCTCTTCCTCCTCCTCCTCTTTCTTCTCTTTCTTCTCCTTCTTCTCCTTCTCTTTCTCCTTCCCCTTCCCCTTCTCCTTTCCCCGTCCCTGTCCCCTTCCCTTTTTCCTTCTCCTCCTCCTCTTCCTCCTCCTCCTCCTTCTTCTTCTTCTTTCTTCTTCTTTCTTCTTCTTCTTCTTCTTGTCAGACATGGGGCCTGAACGCTGGGCACTGTCCCTCAGCTCCACAGCTCAAGGCTAGCACTCTACCACTTGAGCCACAGGACCACTTCTGGCTTTTTCTGCTTATGTGGTGCTGAGGAATTGAACACAGGGCCTCATGCATGCAAGGCAAGCGCTCTACCACTGAGCCACCTTCCCAGCCCTCAAATGGTAGAGTTCTTGACCAACAAGCTCTGAGTTCACATGTTCTAATATGATTTTTAAAAATCTGAGAGTTCAAGAGACTCAGACGATAGCATGAGAAGACTCAACATGAATGAATCCAATCGAAGTTCTAGTAGATCACAGAGAAAATAGGATGCAAAATGAGTTGAGAATTTAGTTGAAGAAATGTTTGGAATTTTCCAGAAATAATGAAAGACTTGAATTCTTTTTTCCAGAATGTCAGTATCAACCAATAAATAAAGAACTTCACATGTCATTGTATAGAGAAACTGAGGGATTCCCAAAGACACTTCCTGGTTATTGTAGGAGTCCCTCTGAGGTGTATTTCAGTAGCTGGGGTAGAGGGGAAGGGATGAAGGTGGATCCAGCAGTGTGGGGTGTTTACCTTTGTGCAGGTGGTCTAGTGGAAAGGAGGTAGAACAGAGGGCTGGGGATCAAGAATGGCTGCTACTATTGGGCTGCCAAATTGGAGAGACGTCTTTCCCCCCTTTCATATCTGAGAGAGAGGCTGGTCACCCCATTGGATATATGGGAGGAAGAAAAACCAACTTTCATCTTGCCATCCCTCAGATCCATCTGACCCACTTCTGCCCACACAGCTCCCATGCCAGCTGGTCAAGTGGAAAGGCAGAGCAAGGGGCCAGAATCTCAGCCTCCAAAGGGTTTTCTGAGAGTTACGAGGATTAAAGGAGGACATGTGGGTTGTTGTCAGGAGCTTCAGCTAGTGTGACTTGGATGGAGCCTGCAGCCAGTATCTTGAGTGAAAAGGTGACATTTCTGCCCAGGCTCTTTTTTTTTTTTTTTTTTTTTAAATAGCAGGCAATTTTAGTCTGATTCCCACCCGGCTTTTCCTGTCACTTTTGTCTTCAGGCACAATCTTAATCTTTCATTGTTCAAGCCAGTCAGTCACTGTCATTCTTCTTGTTTCAGCAAGATTTTTTTCCCAGAGTGTTCTGGTTTTCCTGGAAATCTTTTCAAGGACAATGTGCTATTATAAGCATGGCAAGAAGGAAGAAATGCCTGGTGGTTCCCGGCTTATTCTGCACTTCTAAATAGGAAATAGAGTTATCTGGACATTGCTATTGCTCCCTGCATGACACTTTGAATTTGAAAAGAACCAATCACTTTGCAAACCTTGTGTGAATCTTTTCTGCTTTCTAGTGACTGATTCTTTCCAGCCTCCTCCTCCATCTTAAGTACATCCTCTGACCCTAAGGATCTGAGGTTTGTTTTCTGTGACTATTCCAGGGAAGTTAACCACCCCAGGACTAGCTCTCATTTTGTCTCTGAAATTTTCTTGTTTCTAAGTTCAATCTTTTGAACCCAAATTGGATTTTTAAAAAGAAATAAACCTTAAAATATTAGAATGGTGTTGTTGGGTTTACAGAAATGCTGCAAAGAGAATTTCTACATACTCCCTTATACATTTTTCTTTATTTTTTTTAACACGTACTTCCTGCAGTGTACCATACCTAAGAAACCAATGTTGTTACAAAACTCTGATCTTAACTCTTCCCTTTATATGGGTTCTACTGGCATTTCCAGTGATAGCCTCTGATCTATACATTTTATCATCTCATCTCCTTCTGGTTCTCTTAGCTTCTGACTGTTCCTCAACCCTCTCTGTTTCTGTCTCTCTGTCTTTCTGTCTGTCTCCCACCCTTTCTCTGACAGCTTGGAGTATTGATTTTTTTATTTTCTAGAATGCTTTTCAATGTGACATTATCTGGCATTTATAAGACTGGGCTTTTAGGTTTAGGGGACGAGTAAAGTGCTAGTTTGCTTTATTTCTCAGATGAAAGGTCCATACTGGGGTCAAGATGACATCACTATAGACGTTGACCTGGACTACCTAATTAAGAGAGTTTTGATCAAGCTTACTTCCATTCATTTTCTTGCTAAGATGGAGCTCTACCTGCTGAGCCATGCCTCCATTCCTGTTCCCCCCCGCTTTTCTTTTTCAGATAGGGTCTTACTTCCTGCCTGGGCACAAAGTGTGCTTGTGACCTACCTACATTTGGGTTCCTGTTGTTGCTGAGATCACAAGGAATTGTGGGTGCATCCAGCTTTTCTCTGTGGAAATAGTCTCACAGATTTTTTTTTCTGCTCAGATTTGCTGGCACCACATTCCTTCCAATCTCAACTTGCCAAGTATTTTGGGGTGACAGGTGTGCAATGCTGCACCAGCAATGGATTGAGAAGTGTTCTCTTAAACTTTTCTGCCCGGACTGGCCTTAGACCTTGAGCCTCCTGATCTTGCCCTTCCAGGTAGCTAAGATGACAGGCCTGAGCCTGCTCCTATTTTGTTCCTTAGAAGGAAGTAATAAAGTGTCTATATCACAAAAGAAATGGATGGCATTCATCTCCAGCTCCTGGAGAGGAGAATTATCTATTTGAATTATTTGGAATTCTTCTGCACAGAAGATGTATTCATTGTAAATTCATATATTTGTTCAATCATTTACTTAGATCAGTGGGCTGATGTTCATTCCCTGCCCAGTCTGCTTTATTAGATTTGAAGTTTTACTCAGTCTGCCTCTTGATGCATATGCCTATTTTTCCTAAGATTTATCTCTGATATCGACTATTTATCCAGAGCTTACATTCCTTATTTCAGAAAAGGAAGGTGATAGCCAGAGGAGCTCTTAAAAAGGGAACTGTTGCAAAGTGGAGAGAAAAGAGAAGAAAGTGGCTGGATTTAAGGTATGTGAGGCATTGAGAAAGGAAGCAGATGGAGACAGAGAAAGGGGTGAGTGCATGTGTAGTTTAAACAGAGAAATTGCAGAAAACAGGGAGAAAGCATGTGGATTTCCACACCAAAAGATTGGTGTGGGGGGGAGGGGCTTCTGTGGGCATTGAAGGTGGAAAACATCCAGGTTACACCTAACAATAAGGCAATCGGGTTACCAAGGTTTTGGAGAACCATCTATCAAGTTCCTATAGATGAGGAATCAGTGGCTTTGAGAATCTTTGTGGATTGCCTGAGGTCAGAGTTGTTCCCAGCAGAGCCTGAATTAGAAATGAAGCTCCCTGATTCTCCATCTCATTTTTTATTCTACGATGCTGCAGCTGTTTCCTTGTAAGCTGCTTCTGATATGGATAGAGTGAGGTATTCCATCCCCCAGGGAACATGTGCAGCTATAACTAGAAATAGCCTCCACAGGATAGAAACAACTCAGAAAGACCCAATTCCCTTTTTGGTGATTTGAATGTTAATAGGTTGGCACTTCGCCAGGCAAGTGGGAGATCAGAAAGCAGCTGAGGAACTAGGCCCATTCTAGAAATTTCTGTGTTGGCCAAGTGCCTCTTTGCAGTCTTTGAAGACAGGCTTAAAGCTTGCTTAGGAGAGATACTTGAGGGGACTCAGCCATTCTTTGATCCCACGTGGATGGTGGTTTTTCTCCTTTTCTCTTCATAGTAGTAAGGACATCTAAGAATGTACCACACCAGAACATGCTTATATTGAAAATCTGGACCTTTCTTTGCACACAGTCAGTTGTTCTAGCACAGATGTACTTGGGACGGGTGCTTAGTAAATTTGTTCTCTGTGTATTCTTTGCCAAGAACCCAATTCTATTTTCTCAGAAATTTTAACTACCCTGGTTATTTTCACACATAAGATTCCAACTGGAAAGCAAAACGAAGCAGTTAAGAATTTAGCGATTTACTTTACTCTCTCAAAAACATCTGGGAACTTGGAACATCTGGGTTGTTTGGTTTGAAATTCCAGTCTTCATTTACTTGGGTGTTATGTACACTAATTATGCTTTATTTATTTTGGAGACATTTGTCAAGTCCTGGTCTAGGTTCAAGGCTGTGATTGAAAGGAAACTGCCAATTAACAAATGTGTCAATGACCTTGAGTTTAGCAGCTCATTAACTTTCTGCAAAGTTTGGAGAAGCATTGAAGAACAAGAAGAACAAAAGGAAAAATTACTCATTTTTCTATTGTCAAATATAGCCACTGTCTTCACATTTTAGTATGCTTTTATCTTGTCATCTTTTACCTTATATATGGTCATATAAAAGATAGCCTGGCAGTGTAGCACTTACCTTGATTACAGCACAAGGGAGGCTCAAGGAGGAAGATCTTGATTTGAGGCTAGCCTGGGATACCATAGTGAGATTCAATCTCAAAAATAAATAAATAAAAAATTAAAAACCCCAAAGATTCCCAACAAATGTAAAATTAAAAACAACCCTTCTCAAACACGCTCTTACAAACACATTCTGCATTATCTATATGTTGTATTTTGTTTCCTTATAGAGAAAGTCTGTATGCTGCTTGCCAATAAGACATTAAAATACTATTTAATTACTGTACTAGTTTTATGGTTATACCATAATTTACTTATTAAATTTTTCTCCCATTATTATTTATAAAGTTTCTAGTACTGACTGGATAAATGGCTTTTTTACACTAAGTTTTTTTCTGGATTTAGAATAATTTATTTGGACAATTACCTAGAATTGAAATTAAAGGCTATTACTTTTGTTAAAGTTTGAGTTGGCCAGATCTTTAAAGAGACACATCAGCTAGGCACTGGTGGCTCACATCTATAATCCTAGCTACTCATCCTGATACCTATCCTACCTACAGTCCTAGCTACCTGTCCTGTGAGTAGTAGCTAGGTTGAGGTCTGAGGATTGTGGTTCAAAGCTAGTTTGGGCAGGAAGACCATGAGACTTTTCTAATTAATCAACAAAAAGGCTGAAGTGAGATGTGGCTTAAGTGGAAGGTCACCTGCCTTGAGCAATAAAGCTCAGGAGCAGTGCTGAAGTGCTGAACTCAAGCTTCAGGATTGGAGAGAGAGAGAGAGAGAGAGAGAGAGAGAGAGAGAGAGAGAGAGAGAGAGAGAGAGAGAGAGAGAGAGAGAGAGAGAGAGAGAGAGAGAGAGAGAGAGAGAGAGAGAGAGAGAGAGAGAGAGAGAGAGAGAGAGAGAGAGAGAAAGAGAGAGAGAGAGAGTGGGAGGGAGAGAGAGAGAGACAGATAGACAGACAGACAGACACAGAGAGAGATAGACACAGAGAGACAGACAGACAGAGAGGAGAGAGACAGAGACAGACACAGAGAGATAGAGAGAGGGAGAGAGAGAAGGAGGGAGAGAGAGAGAAAAGGAGGGAGAGAGACATCCATCTTCTGCATTCTCCCACAAGCCACATCAATATAGTTGGTCCCTGCCCTACAATGGTATTAAAGCAGGAGGCACACATTGGAACCATACTGTGAAATTTGAATTTTGATCTTTTCCTGAGGTAGCAATATGAGGTCCAATCTTCTTTTCTCAGTGCTAGGCAGCTTTCATGAGCCAGTTGGTTATAACGGGAATAACCAATTCTCCGCAGGGCACTGCATGGGTTGGTTAGGTGTAGGGAACGTACTGTTGGGATATGATATTTTTTGTATGATGGGTTAGAGGGATATAACCTCATCATAAGTTGAGGAACATCTGTATCTGAGTTTTGATGGCAATGTTCAAACTATTTAATAATTACCATGGATTAAAAACTGGCCATGTCTTTTTAATGACTTTTGTCTCCCCACAAATGATGCTGTAATAATTGATTTCTAGGTTCATTTGTTTACTGTGAAAGGCTAAAGTATACCCCTATCCTTCTCTTCTCACGCATGAGATGGGCAGATGGCTCAGATATCAGCTTGCCCTGCATGTCTTCTTAGTACAGTTAAATTAAAAAGTAATACAAATGAAGTGTGTGTGTATGGGGGGGAGGGTGAGGATGATGATGGTAGCTAAATTGTTCAGGGCGAGAAAGCTTGAGGTAGGGAAATTAGGCATGGTATCAGGCTAAAAGGCAGAAGGAAAATAGTAGTTTCAGATTTTTCCATATAAATAAACAATGATTAAATCAGAGAGAAGTTTGTCTTTCAATTTTTAAAAAGTTCAGAAACAGGAAATTTCCTGTGTTATACAATCGAACACTGATGTCTCTGGGAATGTCATCTCTTTCTGATTTCTTATTCTATTATATGCCACATGCTGGCTTTATCTTTGTCTGCTAGTGCTCATAAGATGGCCTCACTTTCCTGTCTAAAAGAGTCCAAAGGGGATCCTTAAACTTCCAAAAACATTCACCAGCAGGGAGAAAAGAAGATTTCTTATCAGATGTCCTTTCCTTCCTTCCTTCCTTCCTTCCTTCCTTCCTTCCTTCCTTCCTTCCTTCCTTCCTTCCTTCCTTCCTTCTTTCCTTCCTTCCTTCCTTCCTTCCTTCCTTCCTTCCTTCCTTCCTTCCTTCCTTCCTTCCTTCCTTCCTTCCTCCTTCCTCCTTCTTCCTTCTTTTCTTTCTTTTTTTTTCTGGTACCAAGGTTTGACATGTGTTAGTTTTGAATACTTGCTCAGCTGGTGCTTTATCACTTGAGCCATACTTTCAGTCCTGCTTTTTTCTGTTTATATTGGCAGTGGAGTCTCTTGGCTTTTCTGTCTAAGTTGGCCTCAAACTTCAATCCTCTGGATCTACAGTCTCCAAAGTCAGAATTGCATGTATAGGAAACTAATATTTGGCTCCACCTTTATTTTTATCATAGAGGAAAAAAAAACTATTTCCTAGCCACTTGCCTCAATGACATTGCATAGAGCTAAATCTTGCATACACACTTAGTCAATTGCTGGCACAATAGTTTTTACACCAATCAGGATACATCCTAGGGAAGAGGTTAGTATCCTATTTTTTTCCAAACACTTTTCTATCTCCTTCATAAAGTGAAGATGGAGGTGTGGATTTGTTAAGGATCCCATAAATAGCATCTGCTACAGACAGAATCGTGGCTTGAGGAGGAGACCAAATGAATTATCTATGCTGATATTGTGTAACAACCAAACAAATTTCCCTCTTTAACAGCCTTAACTTCTTTCATAGAGTAATGTGTGTACCTGGTCCTAGGAGAGTGATTAAAATGGAAAGCTAAAGTTTGCAAAGTCATTCCATATCTTTTCCACAGAAGGATGGAGAAGAAGCCCTTCCCTCAAGAGTAGTGCAAATGGGGCAAGAGAGAAGAATATTCTTGGAAACAAGTTAAAGAGGTTTGAGCTGGCAGAAAACTATCTTCTGGTATGTTCTGAGTCAGAATGGCACACAAATTCAGAGTCAGGGAAGCCAATAAAGAAAAAACAAAAAATGAAGAAGATGGGTTTTATTCTACCAAGTTGTTTGAAATATTGAAATTAGTTTATGGAATTCTAGAAGTCTGAGAACCCAGGACAGTATTCATGAAAACATAGACTTCCTGTTTTGGTCTTATTGTTTGGTTTAGACCAAGGAAAGCCTTCGAAGCTTATACAACAGCCAAATAAATTGGGTTTGCATTGAGGGTGTGCTGTGTCTTGCAGATTTTGTCCCCTTTAAATTTTATGTTATAATTTAATTCTGATTGCAAGAATGATATGGTAGGTACTTTTATAATCTCAACATTGACACTTAGGAGTTGGAAGCAGGAAGATGGTAAGTTCCAGGCAAGCCTGAGCTGAGCCTATGTCAAAACCAACCAATTAATCAACAAACAAAAAATTTACCTTAAAATCCCAAATATTGGCAAGTGGGGCCCAAGAGGAGCTATGCAGAAAATTAAAGCGTTGTGCTCATCAGTGGATTAATGCCATATGCGTTCTTGATCTTTGGCTCTTCTACCCTGTGAGTTTTTATCACCTCTGGAGGATTCTGTGTTCATCTCGGATGCAGAGACTGAACCTCTATTAGTCATCAAACCTTCTGCTGCCTTGAACTTATATTTCCCAACCTCCTGAGGTTGGGAAATAATAAATAAATAATAAATAAATAAATAAAGAATAAATTTCTGTTCTTTACAAATCACCTAGTCCTATTACATCATTGAAACGTGCAGTAAGGTAGGGTGGTATTTATACTCCTGGATTGGATATCATCTCCTCTGGAAAGCTTGCTTTGCTTTTCT
The DNA here is from genome assembly GCF_024711535.1 of Dipodomys merriami. Taxonomy (NCBI): domain Eukaryota; kingdom Metazoa; phylum Chordata; class Mammalia; order Rodentia; family Heteromyidae; genus Dipodomys; species Dipodomys merriami. The sequence goes on along the minus strand of NW_027202270.1, from coordinate 121,608,706 downwards.
TGGTATGGACTGGGGCAGTTTCTGTGGAGTTCTGTGCTTACTGTTCAGGTAACACTTCTGATCCTTACTGCTATCCTTACTGCTAGAGCCTATGGTCTGATACAGCCCTAGTTGTAATATAAATAATGGAGAACGAATTCACAGGTGAATGAAATCAAGTAAAGAACAGTATAAAAAAAAAACACTGAAATCCCACCTGTTCTTCTAGAACAGTCAGAATAACCAGAATAAAACATTAAAAACATACATCCACACTAAATTTTCTTGAATTTCATTCTTTGCATTTGTATTCCCAGTTAAAGAATCTTGTATCTCTAAAGCAGTGGAAGTTTACCTAGCCTAGAAATTAACAGCTAAGTATTTCAAACAACAAAACGAAACAAAAAACCAGGATAAGTGTGTGTTATCAGATTTATACCCTGAATCCAACTACCCATGTCTCTTTTGTACATATATAAAGATTCAGATATATTTTCAAAAAGCCTTTTTACTTAATGCATATGTGAGTTAAATTGCAGTCTAAATTTGGCCTTTCTTGCTTAAAAACACTACACTGGAATATCTTGCTTAAAAACACTACACTGGAATATGTTTCATTTTAAAATCTCAATCATGAACAAGATAGTTTTTGAATACAAATTGCTGGAAATTAACCAATGTATGCCAAGTCAGATGGTAATCAATACTCCTAGAACCCTAATACTTGGCAGGCTGATTAATACCATTACCTTATAATTGATATCATTATTGTTCATATGATAGAAAATTATGCCAAGTATGGAAGCGGATAGTTAAAGAAGATATGAATATGGTCCAGTGCACTTAATGTACAGATCAGCTCCAGCTATTGAGGCTTGTACCAGAAAGATGCAAAATTATCTGTTCATTTTAAAAAGAAAATATTAGGGAAGAAATTATGAAGTGTCACAGAATTACAGCTAGGGTTACAGATTTGCTTCTTGAGAAGTATCAGTTTTGCATTAAATATGCTAGAGAAACTTCTAATATTCCAGTCATCTTGGCACTGGTCAAGGAATCAGATCGTTCACAATTAGGTTCCAGGTGAACCTTGCATTATTGATTAATTTTCCTGGACTTCCCTTTCCCTATCAGGAAGCTGAAAATTATGTCACAGTGCTTTCCTAGCTCATTGTAGTTTTGAGATAAAATGAAGCAATTGAACCAGAGGTTTTTGAAGGCCTGGAAGGTCATAAAATTATAAAGAATTATAATTACTAGTCATGACAGCCAGAAATAGAGTGGGTTGAAGGAAATTATTCCTCATCAAGAGAAAAAAAGAAACAACCAACAGGTCAGTTTCATCACATGTTCAGTTTTTATAAGAAATATCACTGATGAAATGTGGCATCTTTGTCATCTTGTCTTGTGTCAGTCACCATTTTCATCCTGAACTGATCAGAGACGACGTGAAGGTAAATAGTCATCTAGGAACAAAGGAACCAACATTTGCTATGCATTCTTAAAAAGCAGCGAGGAAAAAGGAAAGCTAAAGACACAAAGAGAAAGTGGGAGATGGGAAAGAAATCTATTTTCTGTTAAATAGCACACATAATCTCTTTGAAATGTGTGTGTCAGGTGGGGGCAGGGAGGAGGGAGACAAAGAAAGTAGAAATAAGAGCGCCACTGGCTTTTGATCACTAGGGATAAAAGTAGAGCTATTTAACGCCACGTTGCCCTCTTACTGTGTGTAGCTATTGTGCTGTGGTTGAACTCCAAGAGGCACTTGTGTTGTGCCTATTAATTTCGGCACAGTGTGAATTTTCCCCTTTACTTAAACGGAATGGTTAGTTCAATTGATGCACATTTCACTGAATCCACAAATCAATAACCCACTTGGAAAGAAGTAAAGTGTGAATCTTCCTGCCTGGTCTGATTGGAGAGACAAAGAATGGCAATCAGATCTGAAATCCCCAACTGGCAGCTAAGCCTGTGTGCACTTGTCTGGTTTCGCGACTGAAGTCACTTGGCTGTGGTTTATGAATGTTATCTGTAGAACCCCCCTGTCTGTGGGCCTCTCACTCTTCCAGCTGGGCGTCTAAGGGTTGGCTTACAATTTTGTGTCAGGTCTGGAGAACTACTAACTATTGCATTTTCTTTTCTTTCTTTCTTTTTTTTTTAAATAGTGGAACTGGCAAAGAGACAGGGGCTGGTGGAACTAATCCAACTACAGATTCTGAAATATGAAGTAGTCTGTTGGATAAAGCACCAGATCTCACAGTATGGCAAACCTTGGGCACAGTCCAAACTATGGATACAAGTCAGTCAAGCCATTCTGATTCTGGTCACAGGGCACAGAACTGGATTCGGGGAGGGAAGGGGAAGCTGGGGCAGTTAAGAGGCAGGGCTCTGGAAATAGTATCCAAGGCGGTTCCTCCGTTTAATCATCCTGGGCTCCTGATTGAAAGCAGCACAGACTTATGCTGGCTATTAGAGGCAAAAGATGATTTATTATAAGTTGACTGTAGAATTGACTGGACTTGGAGGCTGGAAAATCTGGCTTGGAAAAAGAGCAGGTACTCTCTCACACAATAGTATTCTCAGTGGATTGAAGACTTATGTGTACAAGATTAAACCACAAAGCTCTGGAAAAGAGACCAGGAAAACACCTACATAAGGGCAGAAAAGATTTCTTTTTCTCTCCCTGCCTCCCTCTATCCCTTCCTTCCTTCCTTCCTTCCTTCCTTCCTTCCTTCCTTCTTTTCTTCTTTCCCTCCTTCTTTCCCTCCTTCTCTCCCCCTTCTATTCTCTCTCCCCCCTCTTTCTTTCTTTCTTTTCTTTCTTTCTTTCTTTCTTTCTTTCTTTCTTTCTTTCTTTCTTTCTTTCTTTCTTTCTTTTCTTTCTTTCTTTCTTTCTTTTCTTTCTTTCTTTCTTTCTTTCTTTCTTTCTTTCTTTCTTTCTTTCTTTCTTTCTTTCTTTCTTTCTTTCTTTCTTTCTCCCTCTCTCTCTGTTTGTTTCTTTCCTTCCTCCCTGCTCCTCATCTGTGTTTGCAGTATTGAGGTATGAAACCAGGTCCTTGTGCTATCATTTGTCCATATCTCCAACCCTTTTGTTTTAAGCTTTTATTGTCCAGATAGGGTCTTGCATCCTCCTCCACCCACCCTGTCCCATGTGCACCTTCTTCCAGGTCAACCTGGACCACAATCCTCTTACCTATGCTACTGGCCATGTTGGTATTATAGACATGTATCACCACACCTGGAGGGCCCAAACAGGTGTTTGGCAGTAGTAGAAACTGAAATGGATGATAAATATACAAAGGAACTTGGACTCATTTGCAAAAAGGCAAACTGAAAACACAGTGAGTTATCTACTCATTCACCAGGGTGACAAATATGAGACAATGCCAAGCAGAGGTGGGCATGAGTGATTAGAGGACCTTCATTCACTACTATGACTGATAAATGTGTGCAGTATCTACAGATAAGTCCTCATCTCCTCAAAACTGAGTACAACTATCTCAGATAATCCAGAAATTTCTTTCTAGACATTTATTAATAATAGAATGGATGTACTAGAGTGGGACCTCAATACACCACTATGAAATAAAAATGGTTTTGAACAGAAGGCATGTAAGGTTCTATAATCTATCTATCAAAAAGCAGAGTTTCCTAGAAAACACTTCAGAAGAACTTAATAGTCATAAATCCCTTCTTAGGGCAGCCAGGGAAGATTGACTGATCACAACCACAGTCTCCACAACCACACCTAAAGAAACATCATCACAGAACACTCATGTCTACCAGCTAGTCACCATTTGTTTTTCCTAAAAGCCATTTATTTTTCTCCCCTAAAAGTCAGCATCTGTTAAAACAGTGCATATGGCTCAAATCCTAACTGCCTATTTCAATCTGAGTTTTCTATGAACTCTCACAGGTTCTCGATTAAATCTCTTTTTATTCTGACTAATCTGTATTCTTTTCAGTTTGTAGATCTACAAATACTGAATATAAGAGGGTAGATGAAAACTTTATTCCTTCCAGATAGAATTTACAGATTACCTTACTGCCACAAAAAATGGACCAAACTAGAGCTACACATAATGGCAGAGACAAATCTTAAATATCATACCAAGTTCTAAGTTATGTAAAAAAAAAGGCAGTAGACAAAATTGTTTAGTAAAAATTTCCAGGTAAAAATAAATCTCTAAGAAAGTGATCACAAAAGTCAAGATGCTATTTATTTCTTATAGAGGAGTAGGATGACAAAGGAGTTTGAGGGTGCTGATAGTATTTTCATCATTCAAATGATAGCAGATAACCAGAAACCATCCCTGCTGGAGTAGCATTGCTTTGGGGAAACTCCTGTACAGGAGCTATATCACATTTGCAGGTTCCTAGTCAACACGCAGATGGCTAATAGAACCAGGTAGAAGACTTTGGGACAAGGTTTCCATCATTAAACTTTAGGACATTTAGCTGCAATAGTCAGGACAGAACCTTGGCTTCCAGCCTAGGCCACAAATTTTTTCATTGTGTTTGGATATGGACTATATGCAATCAGACTCTACAGCTGACTTTGAAGTCTTGCACTCTTAGCTCTATGACGTATAGCACAATGGGGAGAGAACTTGCTAAATCTACACTTATCTTCCTATGAGATGTTCAAAAGACAGAGATCCAAGTTTTATAGTTGTTCAATATCAATTGCCTGAAGTGCCAGGCTGCAGTTTATTTCAGGTGAACTTGAAGGAAACCTTTAGTTTTTGTTTTTTAAGGTGTTTTTTTAAAAAATATTTTTAGAATGTCAAGTTATAGAGATATCTGTCAAGGGCAAGTCGAATTTTACATCTGATTTTAATTTTCTACCAGTTGGTGAGGTTATGTCATTATTTGTATTGAAATAATTTTGCAAAATTGTGTACATCTTTATATACTTAGTGGCCATAATCACAATATATTTGAATCAGGAGGACTCTGGCTGTATACTGCTAGTATCACAACCAAGAGTCCTACAAAAAAAGGCCTGGTTCTCATCTGCTAAGACAAACTCTTATACTACTCACTGGACTCTGAATTCCAGGACAGAGGACAATCAGATGATTGTAATTGTCTTTAAATATAACTGTAGACAGGCTACCTTAGAGATCATAGAGCACAAAAATTCACAGATCTAATGAAGGTGCTTAAATCAGATGATTGATGAGGTCAAATTCAACATGGTAAGAAGGGCAGGGAAAGGAATAGAGGTAAATGAGGCTTACCAGCAAAAGGGCACATGGTATGGAAGAATAACAGAAATCTGAATCTTAAATTAGGCACTGTTTATAAATCTCACATAGCCTTCAAAGGTGTGGCTATAAAGACCAGAGATGAGGTTTGAACAGAGAGCATCACAGATGGATGAGAACTTGTGACAATGGTGTCACACTTGCTCTAGTGGCAGCACAATACAGAGAGACACCTAGCCACAGCTGGAGCAGACATGTCTTTTATCAGTGCTGCTTCTGCAGTGTAGAACACATGAATCCAGAAGAGATGTTACTAATGGCTAATAAATTAAAGACTCATAAATATTAAGTCCTCATAGTTACTGTAAGTGCTTAGTGTTGGTTATATATTTAGTCCCATGTGCTTGGCATCTGTGTGCCTCAAGAATATTAGCTATGTCAGCCATTTCACTTTTCTGTGTTCAATTCACACATGTTCCACTTGTTAGCATTTTTCTTGAACTTTCCATACCCTATCATTTTTGCCCATATTTAACAATCTTTTTGCTAATTAGCTATTTACCAACATTTTAAATACCTTTCAACATTTTGCTGATAATTGTAAAATACTTTTATTCATGTTGGAGAACTGAGTATTTTCCAAAGCAAATCCACGTGACACATCTGATTGACTAAGTCATGTACCCATATCACTAGGTTTGCCAAGGCAGGGAGAAAAAAATGGAAACCTCATTGGTTGAGTAAGCATGGCTTCGCCCCAAGAAATCTCATAAAGACCAAAAAGCTTTTATTTATTTATTTTTTACTCATAGGCTTATTTCACATAATTTTGTCCAAGTATAAGAATACAAATAGTAAGCTGATAAATCAAAAAAAATGAGGACAAAAGTTTGTAAATCCCATACATGTATTCCACAGCTTGCTTGATGTTATTATCAGTTGTATTTAACTCATCTTGTGATCTGCTGAGTGTTTTCTTGTCCTAAATTTTGTGGAGCGATGATCCTCCCCCCCAAAAAATTGAATAGTGTTCCCAAAGTAAGACAAGTATGACAATTCTCCCAAGTCAAAAAGAGCAATGCTTGACCTAAGTGATCAAGTGAAACTTTAGATTTGTGGAAAGGCAGAATGTCTTTAGCCATAGTTGGGTGGCATTATGAGAAAAGTAAATTAAGCATCCACAGAATTCCATACAAAGAAGAAGGCATAATATCCAATTTTTGGTGAGCAGAAATTAATGTGTAATAGTCATTTCTGTGGCAGTAATGTCACTTACAGCATGCAGTTTTTAGTTGATTAAACCTATTGTGTGTATAGTTTTTGATTCTTAACTCTATGGTTTTTCTTCAATGGTGGTTTCCTTAGAACATACACCGGAGATGCCAAGTATCTACTGAATTTCGCTGTGATCAGAGTGCAAAGAGGAAATAGGAGATTGAAAATGAAGCAGCTCCTGAAAAACAGATGCCTACCACAGGCATATGAAAGGGATATTTACAAAGGAGTGGGTTGTAGGAATAAAATTAAAGTGCAGTTAATGAAAATGAGCATTAGGTCTTGCTGACGAAGCACTGAATCAAGAATAATGCATTGGAATGCTTAAGAATGTGTTTCTTCTGGTCTGGATAGCTTCCAGATAGAGATGGTATCTACAAATAAAAGAATAGAAGGTTCTCAGAAGACACCATTCATCTGGACTTGACAATGTCTAGATTTTTGGAGTCACAGATAGAAATTCTGTGCTTCCACTGATAATCATTACAGAAACTCAGTGCGAAAAACCTAGCCATTTCTATCAAGCATTCCTCTGAAATGTTACTTAGATAATGGAATACTGGATGATCTCTCCTTATCTCTCTGTTTCTCTCTGTTGGTCTTTCCTTTCTTCTCTTCTTCCCTCCCTCTCTTTCTCTTATGCACACAGACAGACCCACAGACATGCAGACACACACACACACACACACACACACACACACACACACATACTCACTCATGCAGCCTTTGAAAGGGAAACTATAGTACAAGGATCTCTGAAGAGCAAGGTATTTGGTGGGCAGGAACTAACGTTAGATGATACCTGAGGCTTTTGACAATTTGACCCACAAGAGCAGCTCGTGGCCCTCTAGAAACTACATTTCTTAGAACTTTTCATTCTCTTAATGTCATCTCAGAAATGTGTTTACAGCACTTTATTTAGTGTTACTCAAGACTATCAAAATCATTGAGGAAGTTGTTCCAGCCCTTTGTTACTACAGTTGATGAAGATATCACTTCAACCCCATTCAGGAAATAGAATGCCCACACCCAATATCCTTTCCCTTTCCAATCTCCCTCTTTACCCAATGACAAAAGTGCAGTTGGTAAGTAGAGTTGACATTTGCATTTATGCTTACTCTGTAAGCAGTGTAATACTTTGACATACAGGACTTAGCAAGCATATGATTACTTTTTCCTCCACTCTTCTTCTTCTTCTTCTTCTTCTTCTTCTTCTTCTTCTTCTTCTTCTTCTTCTTCTTCTTCTTCTTCTTCTTCTTCTTCTTCTTCTTCTTCTTCTTCTTCTTCTTCTTCTTCTTCTTCTTCTTCCTCTTCTTCCTCTTCTTCCTCTTCTTCCTCTTCTTCCTCTTCTTCCTCTTCTTCTTCTTCTTCTTCTTCTTCTTCTTCTTCTTCCTCTTCTTCTTCTTCCTCCTCCTCTTCTTCCTCCTCCTCCTCCTCCTCCTCCTCCTCCTCCTCCTCCTCCTCCTCCTCCTCCTCCTCCTCCTCCTCCTCCTCCTCCTCCTCCTTCTCCTCCTCCTCCTTCTCCTCCTCCTCCTCCTCCATCTTCTTTCCATAGAACACATGGGAGTAAGACTGTGGGAATAAATCTACAGGTGCCTGGTAGGTACTGCTAAAAGAGAATTTAAAAAAAGGTAAAATGTTGAAACTTTTACAGATTCAAAAAGCCAACATGTGATGTACAGTTTACTCTTATATGAAGTACAGGGAATCAGAATATGCTGCTCCTAAACATGCTGCTTTGGCACAGAGAGTATTTTGAGTGGAAGGCAATGGAAAACAGGCAGACATAGGAAAAGCTCTGCCCTCTCTTTATTTGCTGGAAAACAGGACATGAAGAGTTTGCAGGCAGATGAATTTACATCAATAGAACTTACTAAACTGTAGTCATCTTCCTTTATGTCCTCTATGAACTTTCTTAGCCACTTTCTCATGATTTACTACCTTTTGAAAACCCAGTTCTTTTTCTTTGTTAAAAGGAGAGGGTAAGTGCCTGAGTCTAACAACTGAAGATGAACTTATTTTGTATCAACTCTCATGCACATAAGTAGTAACACCTGAATATCTTGTCTACTGTCTGTATATTGTTAGTTTAAGTTGTTAACCCTCAGGAATAAAAATGAAGAGGGTTTTCCCACTTGCTTTTTTTTTTTTTTAAGGGGGAAATGTTTCTTTCCTGTTACAGGGAACTAGGCAAGCATTATCACTTTTATTCAAGGCAAATGTCAAAAAAAAGCACAGTGAAGGAATGTTGAATTTCCAAAAGATAAAATTATTCTTTCCCTGGAGGGTGATGAGCCCATTAAGTTTCTACCAGAGCAGACACGATTTGTGTGCCTATTAATAGCCTATAACTTAAAAGGGTTAGTAATAATAATAAACAATAAAAGGATAGACGCCAATACTAAGGAAGTCTATGTTGTATGTAGAAAATGTATTTTTCTACAGAAACCCTTTTTTATAATATGCAAAATAGAACGTGATTTTTGTGAGCCTCGCAACTGTTAGTTTTTTTTTCTGGTTCAAGACTTTAAGAAGCTTTATTACATCTAAGTTTTATTCCTTAAAAAGACTTTTAATATTCTGAAGGTCGGTGTGTGAAAAGTTTGAGAATTTTTTGGAAGGGCACTTGGAGAAGCCCTTAGGGCTTCTTGAGATTGGATTTGAGATGCTAGTTTTCAAAAGCTGGGAAATCAATGACTGTGCCAGCTTCCTGGATGTCGAGAAAGGCCATTGTTTCACACAATGCCTGCCAGGTAATAAAGCTGTCATCATTTTCCCCATTCAATAATCTTTCATACCAAATGTCCATACTTGACATTCCCCTTAAAGAAATCACTGTGTTTGACACAATATGCCTGCAGGATTTAGAATTAAGAAATGTTTATCTTATATGCTAGCTGTGCCAATCTGTATCATTCTCAATGTGACATTTTTTACTCTTTGTGTTCTTCCTTGGGGAAAAATCATACAGCCAGTCCTTATGTACTGTGGATCACACATATGCAAATATGCATATTCTGCTTGGGATATGATGCCCCAAACCCACAGGCTGAGTAATTAACAAACAGGAGATATTTGTCTCCAAGTCTAAGGTCAAAGTGTTGTCAGGTTAGGGCTTGGTGAAGAATGTTCTCTGCCTCCAATATGAAGCCTTGCTGCTACATTTTCTGGAGAAGACAAATGTTCTGTGGTTGTCTCAAGGAAGGGCAGCAAAGTGAACTCCTCCCTCGAACCCTTATCATGAATGGAATAAGGTCCTTTATCCCATCCATGAAGACTCTGCCCTCTTGCCTTCAACACCAAACAGCCCCACCTCTTAAGTCTATTAGATTAGTCATTAAGTTCCAACACATGAATTCTGGGGAACATTCAGACTATCATATTTTATACCTGTCCCCCTGAATGGTCAACCACTCCTCCCCTTTAAAATATATGTTCCTCTTATTCTAATTACCCGAAGGTCTTTTTTTAGCACCAACTCTAAAGTCTAAAGTCAGCTGGGTGCTGGTGGTCCATGTAATTCTAGCTTTTCAGGAGGCTGAGATCTGAGGATTGTGGCTCAAAGCTATCCTGGGCAAGAAATTCTGTGAGATTATTATTATTTTTTTTTGGTTGTGGGGCTTGAACTCCATCTGGGCACTGTCCCTAAGCTCTTCAGCTCAAAGCAAGCACTCTACTGCTTTGAGCCACACCACCACTTCTGGTTTTCTGGTGGTTAATTGGAGATAAGAGTCTCATGGACTTTCCTGCCTGGGCTGTCTTTGAACTATGATCCTCAGCTTTCTGCCTCCTGAGTAGCTAGGATTACAGGCGTGAGCCACTGGTGCTGGGCACTGTGAGGCTTTTATTTTCAGTTAACCACCAAAAAGCTGAAAGTGGAGCTATGGCTCAAAGGGTAGAGTGCTAACTTTGAGCAATGCAGCTTGGGAACAGCGTCCAAGGCTGAGTTCAAACCCTAACATCAGCAGACACACACACACACACACACACACACACACACACACACACACACACACACACACACACACACACACACACACACACACACACACACACACACACACACACACACACACACACACACACACACACACACACACACACCACCCCTGCCCATCACATATGGGTGATACTCAAGGTACAGTCCATCCTGAGGAAAATTCCCTCCAGCTGTGAATCTATGAGATCAAATAATTTCTAAAACAATGGTGTGACAGGCATAGGAAAGAACAATGAAGGAATGAAAGATCCAAAATGAACTCTACAAGGCAAACCACATTAAATATGAAGATTTGAGAGTTATCTTTGATCTTGCTTCCTGCCTTCTGAGCAAGCCTGGTCCCCAAGTCCTGGCAGGGCCCTACCCCCATGACCTTGTTTTGTCTACCTCGCACAGCAGCTCTCTCAAGCTGTGAAGTGCTTACTAGGCAGCCATGGCATGCTGGGAAATGGTGTGGGACACGGCTAGGGTAGAAAGGAGAGCTGTGCCTCCAATACTAGGCGCAAAGACATGAGATGGCTCTGGGCAGCCAGTCTTCAGGTCCTACTGGTGTCCTGGAACCCCCTTGAACTGCTGTGCTTTCAAGTCTCAAAGGCTCTGATATTCTGAGCTTGTGACAGAAGTATAAGTCTCAAAGTTCATCAAAATGTGGGATCATTCCTCTAACTGAATGGTGCCTGGCTCTCTCATAGCTGTACAAGTCACTTCATAACCTTGGTATTCTCCCCCATCATGCATTTTTTGGTGGTGGTCATCACATGGCCAAGCAAAATATTTTCCACATCTTCATGTTTTGCTTCCATATGGACTATAAACTCCATCTTCAGTTTCTTTTCTCATTTTTGCATTATATATACACCCCTAGCACACTTGCTTAGTTGTTTCTTCTGGGAAGTGACCCAGTCCATCGCTCTTAACCCCTGCTTTCCACAAGTGTCTGGATAGGGACACAAATCAGCTCATTGCTTTGCTGCTTTGTAGCAATGATGGCTTTCCACCAGGTTAGAAAATAACCATTCCATGTTTCAATCTGAGACTTTATAAGAGTATTTCTTACTACTGACATTCTGGTCATGACTACTTACATAATCTAAGAGATCAGAATCTGTCTACATAACCCTCCTCTCCTAAGCCTTCATCAGAATCAGCCTTAACACTCTCTTTGGAAGCAGCCAGAACCTTTTCTAGCATATTCTTCCAAACTCTTTTAGCTTCTATCCATTAGGCAGCTCCAATCTCTCCTGCTTAGTAGCACCCCTTGCATGAAGTTTTGCTTTTTCACAGTTTCGTGATTGGAAAACATTCAACAGAAAATTCCAAAAAGAAACTATCAATTTGAAATTATATACTGTTAGGAAGAATGTGATGGAATCTCATGTCATCCAGCTCTGTCCTGTGTCAGATTTGAATCTTCCTTTGGTCCTAAATGCCCATTTATACGTAGGATATCTGCCCATGAGTCACTTATTAGTCACATCTCTCTTTTTTTTTTTTTATCAGATCAACTATTAAAGTATCAGTGTGTCATGTTCACATGAGTTGCATGCTTGTCTCCTTGCAAGCTTCATTTCTGTGAATATTATACTGTAAAGTATAAGAATAGTGGGGTTGGTGATTCAGATATGCCAAAGAGAAGATGTGAAGTGCTTTTTGCAAAGTAAATGTTGAAACTTCTCAACTTAGGTCCAGGAAAGAATTGCAGGCTGAGGTTGCCAAATAAGTAAGGTATACGGCAAGAACACATCTACTCATGAAATTGTGAAAAAGGAAAAAGAAATCTGGGCTTGTTTGGGTGTCATATCTCAATCTAAATAATATATAGGCACAGTATACTGTAAGTGCATAGTGAAGACACCATAGTCATTACATTTGTCATTATTGGCATATGAAGAAATGGTGTCTGTAGGATTTGGTGCTATCCTTAATTATTTCAGTCATCCTTTGGGGTTTCTGGAATATTTTCCTTTCAGATAACAGAAGACTATTTTTTGTAGGTATTTTTCCCACAGCAAGACCTCTATACCTCTTTTATCATTGTTTCAATTTTATCTTCATCTGTTCGTGTTGCTATAACATAGTGCTATTGACTGGGTAGTTAATAAAAACAAGTAGATGAATATCTCATATCTGGAGCCTGAGAAGTCTCTGATTCTAGTGCTGCTTGCTAAAAATAAAGAATAAAATCTAAAAGCTTTGTTCAAGCATGAGTTAGAATTTTGTTGGCCTTGTATGCACTGATAATGTTGATAATGTATATTAAATAAAGTGTCCTAAAGCAGAATGATATATAATACAAGGGTTTCTATTGCTCACTTAACAACAACAACAAAAAACAGTGCTCATAGGAACCAACCCTTGCATTTACCATAGGAGCAAAAACCCACTTTTGCTAACTTTGTGTTTATGGTGACTTCATAGAAACTATGTACAGTGAATAATTGGATGGGCTGTACCTGTTTCAGAGTTTTAATGTGTATGAAGAAAGGAGTTTACTTCCTGGTAATCAGAGGATCTTCTTAACTTTCTTCCTGTGGCTGCAATGTACATAATTTGGTTTGTCTTTAAGACTTGATTGAGGTATGAAAAGGACAATGCTCTTCATCAAAAACTTTGTCTGTGCTTTCCTTTCGAAGTAATAGCCAATTCCAAATCCAGTAGAACGGGAATGATATGGGATCTGGAAGCAAGAGGAAGAAAGATAAGAACAGAATGACCAAAGTCCAAAAAGACTTATTACACATCCTTGTCCAGAGCAAGTTTAGGTACAACAACTTGCACATGTGCTATTTTCAACCAGGCCCTCAGAAGCTGACAGAGGCTGATAAGAGGCTGCTGTTGTAACCACACATTTTACTCTCACTTTGACAACAAAAATCCAAAACAGACTGGAGGTGGTACAGCAGAGTACATGGTGGAGATTTATTGAGTTAGGTGCCGACCTGCTCTTAAGCAACCACAGTTTTGTTCTCCTGCCAATATCCCTTTGAACCATTGCTTCTTTTTCCTCTCTGAGTACAAATAAATAAACAACCTTGCTTCTTGGTCTACTATGGGAGTGGAGTCTTTTCTCAGCCATCATTCCCTTCCCATAAACTTAACTTTTGACTTTTCTCTTTTGTGGCACATTTTATTTTAGGCTCTATCTTTCATTGCAGCTTGAAAAAAATTCCCCTTTCCTCCAGAAGTTCCTACTACGTATATGTGGAAATACAAGCAAGAGGAGTTATGTGTTTTTCCTTTTTATAGAAGTTGAAATCATGTCATGTATGAGCTAATGTGTTTTGGGGCAGATAAAACCCAGGGTAATTGAGTTTTGAGGAAATATAGGACAGAGATGATGAGTCCAGGCTATATTAGTAATAAACAGGACTAGGTTTTTTTGTTTTGTTTTGTTTTGTTTGGTTTTGTTTGGTCATGGGGCTTGAACTCTGGGCCTGGGCGCTGTCACTCAGCTCAAGGCTAGTGCTCTTACCACTTCCAGTTTTCTATTGGTTTATTGGAGATAAGAGTCTCATAGAGTTTTCTGCCTGGCACCTGGTAAAGGTAATTTTTTAAAAATAACTTTTAAAAGCTTGTTTTCTCCTTTATTCAACAGTCATACCACTTCTTTAAAAGGACAGATAATAAATATTTTCAATTTTGTTGGCTTGGAGTAAAGGGGAAAAACATTCACAGACTACATATCATAGACTGAAGGGAATTATGTGCTCAATAAAACTTGATGAACAACAATGAGGTACAGGTCAAAATTCCCATGACTGATTTAGAATAGTACACTATTTGTTAACTCTGTTGTATAAAATGGGAATGACAAAAGTGTTTAACTTTCCAGTTGTTAGGAATCTGAGAAGAGGAACTACCTATAAAAGATTTAGCATAATTTTAGTTCATAGTAAGTACTTTTGCCGAAAAGACAGTTAAAAAAGATGATGTTGCTCAAATAAAATAAAATTAAATTAAAAAAAAAAAAAGATGATGTTGGCTAGGGGTCAATGGCTCACACCTGTAATCCTAGCTACTCAGGAGGCTAAATTCTGAAGAACATGTTCTAAGCCAGCCTGAACAGACAAAACTTTGAGACTCTTATCTCCAACTAATCAGCAAAAACCCAGAAATTAGAGGTGTGGCTCAAGTTATACAACACCATTCTTTTTTAAAAATTATTAATACTTTTTTTTATTGTGAAAAAACCATACAGAGGGGTTACAATTACATGAGCAAGGTAATGAGTACTTTTCTTATCAAGCATTGTTGCCTCCTCCTTTGTTTCCCCTTCCCATCCCAACCCTTCCCATCCCTTCCCATCTCCTCCCTGGGCGCCCCCCCCATCCCCTCAGGCCCTGCCCCCTGCTGTGCCAAAGTTGTAAAGTTTGTTTTTCGACATAATGTCTTGTACATCTCATTGTTGCAGTGGGTCCACCTGTATCCCTATTTAAACAATTTTTCCCCTACCCCTCCCCAAATTATACCAACATCAAATACAGTGAAAGCAGGGGTTATTCTGTGGGGGAAGGACATACAAAACAACAATGAAATCATCTTATAAATATGTTAGAAACAATAGCAAGAAAGAAAAACCATTTGAGTCCTTATCTTGGGGTTCATTTCCCTTAACATCAACTTATCTGAGCGTTTCTGCTTGTCTCAGACATATACTAGTAATTGCAAATAAGGGAAACCTGGGACCTATGTTTCTTTTTTTTTAATTTAATTTAATTTTATTTGTGAACATACTGTACAGAGGGGTTACAATTACATGGGCAGGATAATGCATACATTTCTTACCAAGCATTGCAGCCTCCTCCTTTGGTTTACCCTTCACATCCCTTCCCAGCCTCCCCCCTCCCCCCCAATCCCAATCCTTCTCCTTCCCCCCCCCTCCATCCCCCCCTTCCCCCCCCCCCCCCCCCGCACCGACGTTGTGAAGCTCGTTTTGGACATGACAACTTGTACTTCTCATTGTTGCAACAGGACCTATGTTTCTTTGGGCCTGGCTTACTTCACTGAATATATTTTCCAAGTCTTTCCATTTCCTAACAAATGGAGCAATGTCGTTCTTTCTGATGGAGGCATAGAATTCCATTGTGTATATATACCACATTTTCTTGATCCATTCATCTACTGAGGGGCATCTGTGTTGGTTCCATATCTTAGCTGTGGTAAATAATGCTGCAATAAACACCGTTGTGCTGGTAGCTTTAGTATGGTCTTGTCTGTGATCATTTGAGTAAATGCCCAAAAGTGGGATTGCTGGGTCATAGGGAAGCTCTATGTGGAGTCTTTTGAGGAAACTCCTCCTTGATTTAAAAATCCCAAGGGAGAGCATGTGAGTCCAAATTTAAGCTCCAGTACTGGCATATGTGCATATGTGCATGCACACACACACTCACACACAAAATGAAGGTGTGATTTTCATATAGATATAAAATAAACATATGGTAAGGATTTTACTTATTTTATTAATAATGATGGTGTTAGCCAGATACAATAGATAGTTCCAAGGAGAAGATTAAAAATTTAAACCTAAGCCTCAAAATTTTCAGATCAGAAACAGTGAAATTTATTAACAAATTCATGCAAAACTGATGCGGGGAGGGAAGCCACCCCTCCACCAGACATACTGTATGCTTGTTTAGAGTCAAGACTTGCATTGCACTGTGCACTGTAATCTTCTACAATTTACAGAACTGAAAAATAGGTCAAAAGGGAAGGAAAGTCAGAATCAGACAATCCAGAATGATGTACAAATTTTCTAATGCATACCTTTTCCACCAAAGAAATCAAATTGCATTTGGTTCTTGCAAGTTGCTTTATCTACTCAAACTTCAGCTATTAGTGTTCATTAAATAGCAACTAGGGTTACCCTGTCCTGTGAGACTGAACAGGAAGAGTGACCATTGTTGAAGATACAGGAGCTAGCTCAAGTTTTCTTCAAAATGGACCAGGTCATCTATTGTGAGATGCATTCCCAATGACTGTGTATGTGTGTGTGTGTATATGTGTGTGTGTGGGGGGGGGGTTAGTACTGGGGCTTAGACTCAGGTCCTTGAGCTTTGGTTTGGCTTTGTTGCTCATGGTTGGTACTTAACCACTTGAACTATGCCTCGAGTCTGGCTTTCTTTCTGGTTACTTAGAGATAAAAATCTTGAGGCTGGATGGACGCTGGTGGCTCAAGCCTGTAATCTTAGCTACTCAGGAGGCTGAGATCTGAGGATTACAGTTCAAAGCCAGCCTAGGCAGGAAAGTCCATGAGACTCTTATCTCCAATAAACCAGTAGAAACACTGGAAGTGGTGCTGTGGGTCAAGTGGTAGAATGCTATTCTTGAGCTGAAGAGCTGAGAGACAGCGCCCAGGCCCAGAGTTCAGGCCCCACGACTGAAAAAAAAAAATCTTGAAGACTTTTCTGTTTAGATTGGCTTTCATCCATCTGTTTAGATTGGCATCATCCAAGGCTTGATCTCCAGAATATCTATGATTACAGGTATAAGCCTCCAGTGCTTGGCTCCCAAAGGTGTGTGTGTGTGTAGTGTGTGTGTGTGTAGTGTGTGTGTGTATGTGTGTGTGTGTGTGTGCGCGCTCGCGCGCGCGCGCGAGCATGTGTGTTGGGGTTTGACAGGGCAATGTTCTTTAACTTTTTGCTCAAGGTTAGCATTCTACCATTTAAACCACAGCTCTATTTCCTCATAGACTTTGCTGCCTGGCCTGGCTTCAAATCATGATCTTCCAGGTCTTGACCTCCTAAAGAACTAGGATCACAGACATGAGCCACTAACTCCCATCTTCCAACAATAGCTCAAATGTACAAGATGTCATCAGTCTTAGACTGTATACTTATTTATACTTATTGATTTAAGGAGAATTTTTTCATTGATTAATTCTGACTTTATCTGTCTATATTCCTTTCATGAGATCTTCAATTCTTTAATTTTTAATCATCGTAAGCATATTTATTTATTCTTATTTTTTTATTGTAAAAATACTGTTACAGTTAGATGAGTACAGTAACGAGTACATTTCCTATTGAGCATTGTTACTTCCTCCTTTGTTTTTCCCCTACCATCTCTTCCCTCCCCACTTCCCCAACTCCTCCCAGCCCTCCCCCCACCACTCCTGCTCCTCCCCCGGGTTGAAGTTGTAAAGTTTGTTTTCAACATAGTGTTTTATACATCTCATTATTATAATGGGTCAACCAGTATCCTTGCATTTTGTGTTTTTTGGTTTTTTTTTGGGGGGGGAGGGGTCCGGTCGTGGGGCCTGAACTCTGGGCCTGGGCGCTGTCCCTCAGCTCTTCAGCTCAAGGCTAGCACTCTACCACTTGAGCCACAGCGCCACTTCCGGCTTTTTTTTCCTGCTTATGTGGTGCTGAGGAATTGAACCCAGGGCCTCATGCATTCAAGGCAAGCACTCTACCACTGAGTCACCTTCCCAGCCCCTATCTTTGCATTTTGTTATTTCCCTTCCCCTCCCCAAATTAGAAAAATGTATATATAAGAAGCAGTGCACTGACATCAAATACAGTGGAAACAGGGGTTATGCCATGGGGGAAGAACATACCAAAGAAACAAAAAAAAATCACGTAATACATTATAAATATGTTAAAAACAATAGCAAGAAAGAAAAAAAACACTTGTGTCCCTATCTTAGGGTGCATTTCACTTAACATCATCTTATATGGTCATATGAACATAGCTTTTGACCTTTTCTGCTTGTCCTAGACATATACTAGTTATTGCAAATAAGGGAAACCATGGTACCTGTGTTTCTTTGGGCCTGGCTTACTTCACTTAATATATTTTTTTCCAAGTCTTTCCATTTCCTAACAAATGGGGCAATGCCATTCTTTCTTTCTTTTTTTTTTTTTAATTGTATTTTATTTTATTTGAGAACATACTGTACAGGGGGGCTACAATTACATGGGCAGGATAATGCATACATTTCTTACCAAGCATTGCAGCCTCCTCCTTTGTTTACCCTTCACTTCCCTTCCCCGCCTCCCCCCTCCCCCCACCCAATTTTACCCCCCTCCCCCCACCCAATTATACCCCCCTCCCCCCCCCCACACCGACATTGTAAAGCTGGTTTTGACATGACATTTTGTACTTCTCATTGTTGCAACAGGTCCACCTGAATCCTTAAACGACTTGTTTGTCCCCATCTCCTCCACATGTTATACTGACATCAAATATAGTGAAAGCGGGGGTTACACTGTGGGGGAGGGACATACAAAGCAACAAAGAAATAATTTTATAAATGCGTTAGAAACACATGCATGAAAGAAACGAAAACATTAAAATACATATTTAAGGGTTCATTTTCCTAACATCACATTATCTGACCTTTTCCGTTTGACTCATACCTATACTAGATATTGCAAATAAGGGAAACCATGGGACCTATGCTTCTTTGGGCCTGGCTTACTTCACTTAATATAATTTTTTCCAAACCTTTCCATTTCCTAACAAATGGGGAAATGTCATTCTTTCTGATGGAGGCATAGAATTCCATTGTGTATATATACCACATTTTCTTGATCCATTCATCTACTGAGGGGCATCTGGGTTGGTTCCATATCTTAGCTATGGTAAATAATGCTGCAATAAACATAGTTGTGCTGGTAGCTTTAGTGTGGTCTTGTTTGTAAACATTTGGGTAAATGCCCAAAAGTGGGATTGCTGGATCATAGGGGAGATCTATGTGAAGTCTTCTGAGGGACCTCCATACTGCTTTCCAAAGTGGTTGAACAAGTTTACATTCCCACCAACAATGAAGTAAGGTTCCTTTCTGTCCACATCCCCTCCAGCATCTGTTGTTGTTAGAGTTCTTGATTTTTGCTGTTCTAACTGGAGTGAGGTGATATCTCAATGTTGTTTTGATTTGCATTTCTTTTATGGCTAGGGATGTTGAACATTTCTTCATGTGTCTATTGGCCATCCTTGTTTCTTCTTCAGAGAAGCTTCTCTTTAAGTCTTTCGCCCACTTATTTATTGGGCAGTTGATTCTTTGAGGATTTGTTGTTGGGTGGTTTAATTTTTTGAGTTCCAAGTATATTTTAGATATGAGACCCTTGTCCGTTGTATGGCTAGTAAAGATCTTCTCCCAATCGGTGGGCTTTCTATTGATCTTGCCAGCTATGTCATTTGCCCTGCAGAAGCTCTGCAATCTTATGCAATCCCATTTGTCCAACCTTTCTTTGATTTGTTGTGCTTCCGGGTCTCTATTCAGAAAATTTCGACCTGAGCCAAGGAGACCTAGGGTTTCTCCTATTCCATCCTGTGATGTTTTCAGAGTGTCTGCTTTGAGTTCAAGGTCTTTGATCCATTTGGAGTTGATTCTGGTACAGGGTGATATATAAGGATCTAGCTTTAGTTTTCTACATGTAGTTAACCAATTTTGCCAGCACCATTTAATGCCATTCTTTCTGATGGAAAGAATTCCAGTGTGTGTGTGTGTGTGTGTGTGTGTGTGTGTGTGTGTGTGTGTACATATATATATATATATATATATATTATATATATATATAACATTTTCTTGATCCATTCATCTACTGAGGGGCATCTGGGTTGGTTTCATATCTTAGCTATAGTAAATAATATTGCAATAATCATAGTTGTGCTGGTAACTTTAGTATAGCCTTGTTTGTGATCATTTGGGTAAATGCCCAAAAGTGGGATTGCTGGGTCATAGGAGAGTTCTGCTTTCCAAAGTGGTTGAACAAGTTTACACTCCCACCAACAATGCAGTAGGGTTACCTTCTGGCCACATCCCCTCCAGCATCTGTTTTTATTAGTGTTTTTGATTATAGCCATTCTAACTGGGGTGAGGTGGAATCTCAATGTTGTTTTGATTTGCATTGCTTTTATGGCTAGAGAAGTTGAGCATTTCTTCATGTGTCTATTGGCCATTCTTTCCTCTTCAGAGAAGTTTCTCTTTAAGTCTTTAGCCCACTTATTTATTGGGCAGTTGTTTCTTTGAGGATTTGTTGTTGGGGGATTTAATTTTTTTAATCTCTAATTTTATCAATAATGGTTTCTATTTTTGTCTCATGTATTTAGTCCTAAAGCTATGAGATTCTATTGGTTGGGAAGGGCTAAATTTTGAGCAGTAACAAGTCTTAGAGACACAATACGCTGACCTGGATATGACATGTATTATTTCCTCTCAGTTGGCCGAAGCTAGTTATATATTGCCTTCTTCATTTGTGAGGAAACCAGAGAGTTCAATCACACTGAATACCTTCAAAGGGAGGTGACATTAAAGGAACTATTGAACATCCGTCTACTATGGTGATCTCAAGGATCTGTATATAAGATAGAATTCTAGATATAAGCTTGGAAGACTTTGTTACAATAGGCCTGGAAAGGGTAATAGGAGTTAGTACTGTAAAAAAAAAATCCTAGATTGATTCAGTTCTCCATAGGAATGATTATCCTAGGTGAAAAATGCAAACTTCATTTATAAGGTAATGAAGGAAACTTCAAATGCCAAAAGCATTGCCAAGTGCTGGTTGCTGACAGCTGGAATGCTAGCTACTTAGGAGGCTGAGATTTGAGGATTGCGGTTCAAAGCCAGCCTTGGCAGGAAAGTTCATGAAGCTTTTGTCTCCAGTCAACCAACAAAAACCTAGAAATAGAACTCAAGTGATAGAGTACTAGCCTGGTGGCCCAGGACATGAGTTCAAGCCCAGGTCCAGCATATACACAAATTTATCTTTACAGAAAGACAGGATTAAATATGCAAGGATCTTAGTAGGGACCATGACCTATGTGAAAAGCACTAAAGAGAGAGCTGGAAAGTTTGAAAAACTTTTAAGTCCATAATTGAACTCTAATCCCAAGTGAAGGAAAGAAGAGAAAGTTGGACTGATGCATTATATTTTGTCATGATGTCCAGGGAAGGTTCAGCAAAGATGTTGTGGAGCCCTTGTGCCAATGGTGGTGAGGATAGAATTCTAGGTCTGGAATTCTATGGGTCCCTTTTTCCCTCCTCTTCTCAGTTAAGCATAGCATGCAAGGCCCTTGGTCAAGTCTGCTCCCTGTGGAGGAGGTGTTTAATCCTGGCTGCCACATGCCTCATCTAGTTTCTTGCCTTCAGCAATTTAAAATATTTATTCCTGTTTTATAAATTAGTTACTGAGGTCAAGGGAGCTTAATGGATTTAGGCACTGGCACAAGATCCCAGAGCTATTAAATTTGGAAAGAAAGACCAATCCCTACTACACTCTGATGTCTCTAGTGACATATTCATGGCTTCCCTAATCGAAAATGTTCTTAGTAGATATTAAATTATTTTAAATCTTTAATCTGCCACATACTTTTACTTACTGCCGAAAAGCAGTGCTTCCTTCTTTCAGCCAGAGAGAAAGGTGTGGTTTGGTATCTCATTGCCTGATCACGACTGAGTTGTCTAGGAAGCAGCCCCTACTCTAGCTGGGCCAATTATGTTCTTTCCTGGGACTCTCAAAGCTGGAACACCTTCAGAGTGCTTAGAGGATGAAGTCACAGGGCTGATGGCAGTCATGCTCTTCCCTGTGGGATAAGTCAGTCTCAGAGGAGAAAGTAAAGATGCACGAAGGAGCAGAGATGAGAGAACATGACACAATTTCAGGTCTTATAAAAGGTACCCAGGTATCCTTTTAAAAATGTCTCTCTTGTGCCTAAACCCCATGTGGGTTTCTGCCATTTGCAACCAAGAGAAGTTGATTAATTCAGTTCTTCAGAAATGCAGGCTGGCTGAAAAGTAGGATGGGGAGATTACTTTTTCCCTCTATTTCCTTTCTTTCCTTCCTTCCTTCTTTCTTTCTTTCTTTCTTTCTTTCCTTCTTTCCTTCCTTCCTCCCTTCCCCCCTCTCTCTTTCTTTCTTTCATTCTTTCTTTTTTTGTTGTTGGTCTTGGGTCTTGATCTCTGGGCCTAGGTGCTCTCCCTGAGCTCTTCAGCTCAAGGCTAGCACTCTACCAATTGAGCCACAGCTCCACTTCCAGTTTTCTGGTGGTTAATTGGAGGTAAGAGTCTCATGGACTTTCTAGCCCAGGATGGCTTTGAACTGTGATCCTCAGATCTCAGCCTCCCGAGTAACTAAGATTATAGGCATGAGCCACCAGTGCCTGGCTATTTCTTTTTTTAAAATTTTAAACATACCCTTGATCAGCTGACTGAGACCAGTAATTATCAACTGGATAAGAAGTGGGAGGGTTAGCCTAGACCCGGGAAGGAAAAAGAGATATAGTATAACAATGAACCATTAGAAAAATTATTAGTCCTATAAGAGAGGACTTGATCCTCTTCCTACAAAACTCCCTCCTGTCTTCACAATTAACCATGTGCAATGAAGTGCTGATAACAGAGTGTTCAGTGATAAACTGATACCACTTATGAAAGAGATAAGAAAGATATACTGAATGAAATTAAGTTGAAAAGTTGCATGCCAATAAAAAGTCATATAAAAGTTAAAAGTCATATAACAAGTCGACATAGCATGTAGTACTGTTTTGAATTGGTGTATCATTAATATTTATCCCAAAGAAACTGTCCCTTAAATAAAACCTCACAATAAATTCTTTCAGTATCCCAAACTCAGGTAAGCGAATTATAATATATAGATGGGAATAGCCTGGCTCTGGAGAATGGATTGGTGCCAGCTCGATTTGGAGATGGAAATGATCCTTCCCTTGACAGGATCTTTGGGTCTCAGTTTTTCTTTTCTTTCAAATGGTATTTGTAGGATAAGAGATCTCCAAGGTCTTCTATATTCTTATTATTCTCTTATATAAAAGAAAGTCTTATTTTTGAGGTAGGTAATATTGATGTCTGTGGAATATTTTATTTTCACTGGGGAATGTATATAGTTCTTTCAAAGTTCATAAAACACATGGATTCTCTTCCCTTTCCTCCCCCCCTCCCTTCCCCTTCATTCCTCTCCCCTCTGCTTTTCCCCCCTCCTTTTCCTTATGGCTTAAGACCTTGCACATACCAGGCAAGTGCAGAATAACCCAGCTAGCTCCTTCCCCCTCCTCCCCATCCCCCAACAGCCTACCAGCCTTAGTTGTAAACAGTTTTCTTTCTTTTATCTCTTTCCTTATTACTCTTTAATTTACTCACAATTCTGTCAATCATAGGACTAATTTCTATGACAGGAAAAGCAACGTTCAGAATTATAATTAAGGGGATAGCAATAATGTTTCCACTGGAAATAATGTAATAGATGATAGCACAGTTATTTGTGTGTGTTTTATAATGCCTCAGTATGACATTTTACTTTTAAAAAAAGTTTCATGTTAGTTTTCCATTTAATTTCTATAAGCTCTTTAATATCTACATTTGGGAAAACATTTTTAAAAAAATTATTTATTATAAAAAGTATTATTATTATTATTATTTTTTTTTGTCAGTCGTGGGGCTTGAACTCTGGGCCTGGGTGCTGTCCCTCAGGTCTTCAGCTCAAGGCGAGCACTCTACCACTTGAGCTACAGTGCCACTTCCGGTTTTCTGGTGGTTTATTGGAGATAGGAGTCTCATGGTCTTTCCTGCCCGGGCTGGCTTTAAACTGTGATCCTCAGATCTCAGCCTCCTGAGTAGCTAGGATTACAGGCGTGAGCCACCAGCGCCTGGCTAAAAAGTATTATTATTATTGTTGTTGTTATTTTTGTCCGTCGTGGGGCTTGAACTCTGGGCCTGGGCGCTGTCCCTCAGCTTTTCAGCTCAAGGCAAGCACTCTACCACTTGAGCCACAAAGCCACTTCTGGTTTTCTGAGTGATTTATTAGAGATAAATTATTTTTCAAAACTAATTTTATTGTTAATATTAAGTTGTTGTAGAGAGGGGTTGCCATTTCATAAGTTAGGTAATGAGTACATTTCTTACATTTGGACAATATCATTCCTTCCTTTCCTTTCCCCCAGTGTCCTCCTCCCATCCTTGCTCACAAGTCACACAGGTGATTTTCCACATAGTGTCTACTGAATAGCATGATTGCCTTTGTTCACCCTTTTTCCCTCTTTTTCTGTGCCTCCTTTACCCTCCTTCCCCAGAAGAAAAAAAAAACAAAGCAAAAACAAACATCACCACCATTAACAACAACAACAACAAAACATTCTTGGGAAAAGATTTTTATACTCTAAAAAATGGTCCATAGATCCCTTGGTTGTTCAAGGAAAATACTAAAATGTATTCTTTTTTGAGAGAGAATTGTCTGAATAGATGTGAATAGCCTTGAAATAGTCTCATCCCCTGGTGTCAGTTTAAATAATCACTACTAAAGTTGCTGTGTATAATAAGGTCTAAAATTTTATTTTGCAACTGTCAATTGTTTTAACACAGTTTTAGGAACCTAGAGCTACAAATACCTTAACGTAGAGGAGACTTAAGTCTAAGAATAAGTAGAGCCTAAAGAGAGCTATTTCCTGGGAGGACTTGTTCCTTTGAAATATAGTAAATGTCTGGTGTAAAACTCAAAGTTACATCTAAAGCTGCTATCTTGTGAAAGGATCCTTCAACTCCATCCCAGGGGACTGCCTGGAGACAGGCAGGCATACGGGAAAGATTATTAGAAGGTTTATTAGATGGGGCCATATTTCCCAGGAGAGGGAGCACATGGCACCTGTCCCTATCCAGGTAGCAGGAGGGTTTTCTAAAATTCATCCTGGATGCTGGTCTTGGGGAAATTGTGTAAGTAACTTGAGTTTCTGCTCAGATGGCAATGACCAGGTTACCTGTGACACGTGTTGCTTTTCTAGCATCAAGACTCCCTTCTCTATGTGCTCCATTTTAAATAGTGCCTGTTTGTATAGCTAGACATTGTTTTCTTTTTATTTATTTATTTTGTCAGTCGTGGGGCTTGAACTTTGGACCTCAGCTCTGTCCCTGAGCTCTTTTACTCCAGGCTAGTTTTCCAGCACTTTTAGTCATAGTGCCACTTCCAATTTTCTGGTGGTGAATTGGTGATAAGAATCACATGGACTTTTCCTGCCCAGGCTGGCTTTGAACTGTGATCCTCAGATCTTAGCCTCCTGAGTAGCTAGGATTACAGGCCTGAGCCATTAGAGCCCTGGGACATTATTTGATGTTAGAATTTTTGTACTACAAATGAAGCTCACTAGCAGAGAAATCCAGTTTTGGCATATCCTGGGGCATGTGAAGTTTGAAGGAAGGTTTTTTTGTGATGATGTTAATTGAAATGAACTCCACGATATGGGAACAAGAGTTTTTTCTTTGTTATTTTTAATGTACTACATGAAGTTATTTATTTATTTTCTTTCTTTTTTTTCCCCCTTCCCTTTGGTTTATCCCCTGTTGACACTGTATTTGCTTTTGGTACCCTGAGTCTTGTATACATATTTATCTGATTTGGGGAAGGGAAGGGGAACAACAAAGTGGTGAGACAAAGGACAAAGGGTGAATGAGTGCAACAGGAACACTCACAAGACAACATGTTGGAAATGAACTTTACAACTTGCAGTGTACAGGGGGAGTTGGTGGGGAGAGAAAGAGAGAGTCAAACGAGAGGCGGGTAACAATACACTCATTACCTCATGCGTAACTCTAACCCTCTGCGCAGCACCTTGACACTAAAATAAAATTTAAAAAATAAATAATAAAAAAATAAAATAAAACACAAGTGCTTGAGCCATAAAAAGAGAAAAAGAATCAACATTTATGAATATAGAATTAGATATAAAGGTGTATGTTTATCTAGAAAGAGAAATCACAACCAAGTATACATTTTTAAAAAGGTGAAAAATCCCAACAAAAAAATTAAAAAAAAAGATTTTTAGATTATTTGCCACTTGTCTGTCTGAGTACATTTAAATCCTATTTTGTGTTCAGTGACCATATAAATATTGCAGTCTTTCCTCTAATGGAGTTGATTGATGCTTTAAATAATATTTTTGATAATAAAGATACAGATGTAGTCTCTGTTTTCAGAACCACTATAGCTTTGTACCCTTTTACCATGGTAATTTGGTTTAATTTTATTTTACATGATTCCCATCCAAAAAGAAAAGACATATCTAGTATTATTGTACTTTGTTCATTATTGATTCTATTCCGATAGGATTGGGCTGTTCTGTTTATTTATCTTTGAGAAGTGAGTCTACATATAATTTTATGTGTGTGGTCTTTAAAATATTCATATTATTACATGTATTAGCTTCTGACTGCAGATCTTTTAAACTCTATTTTTCCTTTTACTTCCTGATTCATACCATGCCACATTTACACCATGATAGCATCTTGGCCTATCACCTGTGTGCCTGGTGCATTGGCACACTGGGTGGCAGTAATATTCCTGGAGGCTACAATTTAATAACATGCAGAAGTGACTGAGAACCCTACACATAAAGCATACAAATCCATACTCAGTGTATCTATGACTGAACTTCTGCATAAGCAATTTGTAAAAATGCCAATTGGTATATGAACTTCAACTAAGTCAGTGTGAAATCCGATGGGAGAAATGGCAGTGTGGAAAGAAACAACAAATCTTAATTAACTATGATTAAAGTTTTTATCTTGGCAGATTTTGTATATACATACTGACCATGCAGAAATATTGCCAATTCCTACTAGAGCTGGGGAAGTTTGTTTTTTTTTTTTCCTTAAAAAAAGGAATAGAATTTTATTGTTATTAAGGAGTTGGGGGGGGGTGACAATTCCACAAGTCAGCTAATGATTACAATTTTCTTTCTTCACTTTCCCTGGGTTCGCCTTTCCATCTCTGACCACAAGTTACATAGTTAGCTTTTGACATTGTGTCCAGTGAGTACCAGGAATGCATTCATTCACCCTTCTTGGGAAGGAGGTTTTGCAGAGGAGTTTCAGAAAGGAGCTCATTATCTTGGTAAAGCTAGCTCGGCGAACTGGTCAAGCAATTGATTATCAGGTGTGTTTTACTTTGGAGCAAATTCTTTGAGTGATGTCTATTCTCAAAACATACTATTGCTTGCATGGGCTTTTTTTTTTTTCCCTTAAGGGAATTCTTGCTTTGGCAGCTGGGTGTACAGAATGAAGGCTTGCTTACTTTTCTCCCTAGTGAGACTGTTATGATTAGATGTGATAAACCTAATCATAGCTTTAATAAGAAAATGCATTCAACTTATTATTTCCCTGTGTGTGTGTGCATGTGTGTGTGTGTGCATGTGTGTGTGTGTGTGACTGGCTTTCAGCTGAGTTAATCAATTCCTTAGGCTCGAGAACAAAGAGGTCCAGGAAAAGAGACTCCTGGTCAAGCGGTTTCTGGGTAGATCAACTATGATGCATTCAAATGATCCATACAATTTTTTTTTAAAGAGTGTTAACTTAAAGCACAGAAATGAGAAGAGCTTGCCTGGCAAAACAAGAGACTTGCTACTTCTCA
The DNA here is from genome assembly GCF_024711535.1 of Dipodomys merriami. NCBI lineage: Eukaryota > Metazoa > Chordata > Mammalia > Rodentia > Heteromyidae > Dipodomys > Dipodomys merriami. Next base: position 121,580,892 of record NW_027202270.1, on the reverse strand, counting down.
TGAAAATCAGCCTTACTGATTTCTCTCCTACTCCCTTCCCCCTCATTTGTTATGATGGATTGCTTTATTATTTGGAGCACCATTAATGGGTAGTGTTAAAACATACAGTAATTTAGCCTTTGGTGTTAAACAGATTTCAGAGGCCCAGTTGAATAAAGGGCAGACAAGGACAGGATGTGAGGTAGGCAAGGTTCAGAGAAAGCAATGTAGAGTGTTAATGTTCCCCTGTTGTGTCAATAACAAGGTATCTTATCTGTAAACTTGAAGGGTCCAGAGTGAAGAGGGCCTGCCTATGATCCCTGGAGAGAAAAAAATACAGCAGGTTATAGGAGAGGAACATTTGGCACAAGTGGAGGCTTCTGTGAGAGGATTTCTGACCTATAGCCTGGCAGGATCCAAACAGGGGAATAACACTGTGATCTCTCTTCTCTTTGGTCTTCTGCAGGTGATTCTCATTGGCTACATTCAACAGTAAGCCAAAAGATAAGAGAATCATGATTTCACTAATGAAGGCCAGCTTTGGGACCAGGTGTTGAGGGTGGAGAGTAGACTTAAGGGAGCAAAGAGAAAAATACTCAGCAGTGGAAGCCTTGCTTTTCTAAGATGGGTCTGTATATTTCTGCCTTCATTTAAATGTATACATATCCCTTGCATTTCCGTGTAACATCTGCATCTCTCTTTTGTCTAGCTGGAGGAAGTGCCATCTGCAGATAGCCCTGGAGGTGTCTACTCATCAAGATTTGCCTCAGCTGCCAAGAGCCATCTCGCCTATATGATGTCCGGTCTCATCCTTGCTAAGGTATGCTTGCAATAAATGAAACCAAGTAGCCGAAAGTGTGTTCTGCCTGATATTACAAAAATGCTGTTTCTTAACCTGTACTCAGTTACAACTGTGTGGGCATGAATTCTATCAAAAAAACAGTGGATTCCCTAGTCCAGCTTACAAACTGGGTCCTCTAATGCAGTTTACAGAGCTATGGTGAAACATCATCTGTTTCTGTTTTGATCACAGATGATAGTATAAGAAGTCTAACTGTCCAGTCTTAGTTCTAACCTAGGCAAAATGTGTGAATTCATCATTTATCTATCAGAGTCTTCCCTGCTTGGGGGCCCATTGTGCCTATTGATCTATGAACCTTATTGTAAACAGAGGAGAGTCAAGGAACCTAGAATTACTGATTAATCACTGAGATGAATGATTCAATCATTATTACCCCCTCCTTCCACCAACACCAGCTCTGTTCATACTGGAGGTTTAGAAAAATGCCAAGACAAGTCAAAGGCTGTCAGAAGTTATTTGTGCATGGTCAACAATGATATTGAAATCACAGATGCTAAGAGTATGCAGGTGCTAGTTTGTAAATCAGACCTGTTCTGAAATAAGCTATGCATTGTAATCCCTTTTACCTGCTAATTGAAAGTGAGAGGAATTCAGACTGGTGCACTGCTATTTGCCAGAGGGCTTTCTCAGCAGAGTTTTTCTTTTTCAAGAACCACAGACATTTATTTTATTGCCACCCTATTCTGCAGCACAGATTTTCCCTGGGCTAAGAATGAAATGACTAACATTGCCCACCCGTTCCATATTCTGAAAATCACTGTCAGGTGTGAATTAAATGTTCTCTGCGAAGATTTCAGCTTCTTCTCATCAGTCACAAAAGGAATATTTTATGGATAATAGTCTTTGGTACTGCTATAATCCCTTTCATGGTAGACTCTCTTAAGTGGTCTCTAACAGTCCTTTTCAGCGATGATCTACATTTCAATGACTTCTTATACCCCTCCACCCAGGACCAGGGAAAGGAGCTTTGCATGAACTCCCTCAACTCTTTCAGAGCTATGGAATGTAAGTGGAAAACATTTGAATAATTGTTTCTGGGTCCCTAGAGGAAGGAATAAGACAACTTTGATGATCTTCAGGCATCTTGTGAATTCAGAATTTAGGAGAGGTGATAATGGTAAAATGTGTCTTCCCCGCCCCCCACCGTGACAGATTAAATACAAGCGAGCAGCCAAAATCATTTCTCCTACAGCTTCTCTCTCTCTCTCTCTCTCTCTCTCTCTCTCTCTCTCTCTCTCTCTCTCTCTCTCTCTCTCTCTCTCTCTCTCTCTCTCACACACACACACACACACTTTAGAGGGAGAGGAAAACATGAGTAGCCCCTGCCCCCACATCCATCAGAACTTATCTTTTGATTTTAGAGAATACAAATTGGAGCTCTAATGTATTCCACAGTCCCATTTGGATGTTCAAATTGTATTTTTTAAATTACAAGTACTTCCATGTTTGAGTTGGAAGGGATGGTGAGCACCATTAATAATTATTGGCAATCCAGCCCAATCAACCTATAGATAAAACTTAAAGGATCAAAGAGGTTTACTGATTTATTCAAGTTCAATAGCTAAGTATTACCAAACTGCTCTTCATCCCTCAGTCTTCTGTTACTTCTTCAACTTTAAGTTCCCATTCCTCGGTTCCTCTGGCTTTTCCTTTCTCTTTTTTCAATGTTGATTTTTTTTTTTTTTTGGCCTGTCCTGGGGGCTTGAACTCTGGGCCTGGCTGCTGTCCCTGAGCTTCTTTGGCTCAAGGCTAGCACTCTACCACTTGAGCCACAGCACCACTTCTGACTAGTTTATTGGAGCTAAGAGCCTAATAGACTTTCCTGACTGGGCTGCCTTTGAACCATGATCCTCATATCTCAGCCTCCTGAGTACCTAGGTTACAGGTGTGAGCCACCAGTGTTGACTTGAATGTAAAATGTTAAAATATCACATTATTGTTGTTAAAATGGATTACCATTTTGTAAGTCAGGTCATCAGTATATTTCTTTTTGGACAGTATCTTCCCTTCCTTTGCTTTCCCCTGGTTACCTACTTCTCACCCCTGACCACAGGTCGCATAGATCATTTTCCAGGCATGAGTACCACGCCTGCCTTTGCCCCCATTTTGTCCCCTTGAAAGACAGAATGAAGAAAACACAAAGACAAAAAGGGAGAACCATTGTATACAGGTAACACTTTGCTTTGGATCCATTCATCTGTCCTGGGACATCTGAGTTGTTTCCGTATCGTGGCTATTGTGAATAGTGTGGCAATGCAATGTGCAGGAGTCCTTATCATATCCGGGCTTGTGATGCTCAGGTAGATGCCAAGGAGTGGTATGGCTGGATGGTAGGGAAGGCCTACCTACCACCAAGGCCACTATCAACAACAACACTTACCTTTCCATTTTCTGGAATTCGTTTGGATGAATATTTTAAGTGTTCCTCCCCTAAGAGTGTTTTCTTTCAGCCTCATTCTTTGTGTGTGAATGCCAAGAGGACTGTTTGTCATACCTCAGTGAGTTGTAGATCTATCTTCCACATATAAAAGAAAACATATGAAGTATTTATTCTTTAACATTTTTATTGTAAAGGTAATGTACAGAGGGGTTACAGTTACATACATCAGGTATTGAGTACATTTCCTTTTGAACAGTGTTACCCCCCTCATTTTCTCCCAATTTTTTCTTCCTGACTCCCCTGAATGTAGATTTTTATTTATTCATTTATTCATTCATTTATTGTGGGTTTATGAGGCTTGAGCTCTGGGCCTGGGAGCTATCCCTGAGCCTCTTTATGCTCCAGGCTAGCACTCTACTACTTGAGCCACAGGGACACTTCCGGCTTTTGAGTGGCTAATTGGAGATGTGTCTGATGGGGACTTTTTTGCTGGGCTGGCTTTGAACCATGATCCCCAGATCTCAGCCTCCTGAGTAGCTAGGATTATAGGCATGAGCCACTGACACCAAGCCTGAACCTAGATTTTAATCACATGGACAAAATTTGTTTCCAAGAATGAAGGGAGAACATGTTAGTTAGAGACACTTACATGGAGAAGAAAAATGGACAAGATTCTCTTCCTTGTTATCAAAGGAGGTTTTCCTATGTAGTTTTTGTGTGGATGTCATCAAAACTTGATTATTTTCACTAATTTAGCATAGGGTGTCACATGATTGTAAAGACTACAATTTCATCATTTCCTGGATTAAGAAATTTGGTATGTTATAAAATGAGCAAACAGTGCATATTCTTTAGTAAATAGTCTTTACCTTTTATTCAACAGCTGTTTTAGCCATCTGAGTTTTAAACGATCATTTACAGTGTGGATCATTAAAAAATTAATTTTACTTCTTTTTAAAACCCTGTGGATGAAGCAATATAACATGTCGCCAGCTAAAAATGCAATAAGCCAGAGAAGAAACTTGTTGGGCTAATGTTTGGAAAGAATCTGAGATATGCATTTCTAACTGTCTTTCCTTAGTGGTCTGGTGTTCATTGTTACTCTTATGTGATTTATATAACCCTCTGTTCCTGGGCAGCACCTGTAAAACACAGCCATACATTGTTAGTGCTGAGGGACTAGGAAAACCAAAACTCCTTATTTCATTGATGAGATTCAGAAGATGAAATGACATATCCAAGGTCATCTTCTAATTCTTCTTTTCAATTGATTTACTTTGGGCATAAAGTTCGTTCATATTTTTTATTTTTGCTGGAAGAATGGAATTTCCATCTAAAAAAGATCTTTATGGCAGTTTAGCCCTGGAGAATTTAAATGGAGAAGGAAACTCTGAATTATGTTTTCCACCACTGTTTTAACTTGGCAGGTTAAAGTCAATATGATCATAACATTCAATATGATCATTACAGCTGAGTCTTTGGAATTACTACATAAATGTGTTTTTCTTTTTAGGTTTTTTTTTTTTTTTTTTTTTTTTTTTTTGGTGCTGATTCTAGGGCTTGAACTCAGAGCCTGGACACTGTCATTGCGTTTAGGGCTCTACTACTTGAGCCACAACTGTACTACTGGCTTTTTGGTGGTTAAAATGAGAGATAAGGGACTCACAGCCTTTCCTACTAGAGTTGGCTTCCCATTACGATCTTCAGATCTCAGCTTCCTAAGTAGCTAGGATTACAAGTGTGAGCCCACCTGTGCCCAGCTAGTTTTTTTGTTTTTGTTTTTGTTTTTGTTTTCATTGAATTTTAGATTCTGCTGTAAGCTTGGCAGCAACACTCATTGGAAAAAGAACTTTTCTGTCAATCAAAAACACTGCCTTAAGGAGAAAATCAGGAAGATAACAGTAGCCCCATGTTCCTTGTGGGCTGAACGGAGATGAATCTAAACAGATGCCACTGAGGCACTTTCGCCAAGCTTGAATTCTCTCTTGCCTGCTACAATCACCAACAAATTAAAAGGGTAGGTTGTAGTCCTCATTTCTCAAATAAGAGATCAAAGCTTTAGGATCTCTTCTCCAAAAGGTGGCAGTCCTGCGTGCCTTATTACAGTCTGGCTTTCTATGGATGGTTGCTTAGCACTTTGCAGAGACAATTGTAAACATCTATAGAAGTAAGTTTGGCAGGGACATTTGGTATTTAAAAAGTCTTTATAGCCGGGTGCTGGTGGCTCACACCTGTAATCCTAGCTACTCAGGAAGCTGAGATCTGAGGATTGTGGTTCAAAGCCAGCCTGGGCAGGAAAGTCCATGAGACTCTTATCTCTAATTAACCACTAGAAAACTGGAAGTGGCGCTGTGGCTCTAGTGGTAGAGCGTTCACCTCGAGCTGAAGAGCTGAAGGACAGTGCCCAGGCCCAAAGTTCAAGCCCCATGACCGACAAAAAAAAAAAGTCTTTATAAAATCAATTTGACTAGAGTGAGAGGAAAATATTACTCTCCCACAAAAAAGTAAGTTCAGATACTGTTTGACTCCTTACACTCATGTGAGTGTTTAGTGATCATTTCTTCCACCCTCTCAACTTATACAACTGGAAACAGAGGTGTGACCATGCCAGGACACGTGGGTGAAATCAAAAGTGGAAGAGAATAGAAGAGAAACTTAAAATTCAGCAAATAAGCTAGCTCTTGAAAGACAATGGGGTCCTCAAAGAATATGAATCTAAGCTGATGAATTCCTGGTTTTTTAAAAAATGATATCACAATTACTTATCATTTAGTCTTTCATCCTAGTCCTTTATATCCTCACATGACCCCCATAAAACTTGACTGAGGCTGACCTACATTCAACTTGGGACACAAAGCCTCACTAGCAAAGCATATCTGAGATCTGAGTCCTTCTACATGGCTTGAACAGGTACTTCAATGAGCGTGCTAATTTGGGATTACTGAGAGCACATCTCCCTATCTACATTTTTTTTAAAACATGGACATTTTTTAATCAAGTACCTAATTTGGTCCTGGGGGACTCCACTCTGCTTTAATAATACATGTAACAAAATTTACCTCTTTGCTTTGAACGTTGTTAATTCTGGAGTATATTTCAAATGAACCATCGTGGCCAAGACATCATCCCTTTTGGATGGTTATATATTTTAATACTGGAAGAAGTAATAAGCAATGAAGGGTTATGAAACACCTCTCCATATGGACAGTGGTGTTTTAGAGGAACCAAACTGGTTAATCATGTTTTGGTGATGAACGTGGGTCAATTGTTTTCCAGTAGGCTACGGGATCTGCAGAACCCAGTGCGCTTAACCTGCTAGATTTAGGCCAGGGGGGTTTTCAACAAATGAATGGATTAGGTCACTGGTTCCTTGAAGGAAGTAGAGTCAGTTACTTCCGGGAAAGCCAGTTTCTTAATTTCTTTCACAGTGAAGCTAGCCCATGATAGGTTTCTCTAAGCTTCCGTTGGTTGTGCTATCTGTTGTGTGTTGTGAATTCTCCCGTGTGTTATGAATTCTTATGACCACTAAAATGATTACTTCTTACTCAATAAATTAGCAGTTGGTTTCCAAGAGATTTGTAATAGGGCCTCTGGTCTTCAGATATACAAACACAGTTTAAATACCGATGCAGTTAAAAAGATTTAAACAAGCTTCTAAATTTCTATGCCCTAAAAGCAGTAGATTCTAGCCAACCCATTTGCACATGTTAGTCTCAAAAGATGGCTTTTAGTGGCTTAGTTCCAAAGCTTCTTCCATTATTTTCTCATTCCCTGAAATGATTACTGGGATTTGCAAAAGACTTTAGGTGCCATACAAAATATTTACTTTAACCCTCTCTGGGACAATGTCTCAAAAATATGACTGCTGAGGAGCTGAAATGTGGAATAGCACTTCATGAGTAGGCATTTTCTGTCATTTACTCAAAGGCATGCTTGCTTTTGTACCAGAAGCAAGACAGAAGACAGAACTAAGAAAAGCTTTTTACTTTGTTGTATGAGAAAAGCCAGGGTGTATTTCTTTATTTTTAATAAACTCAGACTGAACTGAGACTTATTAGAATTCACAGGCCTATGGAAAATAGCCTGAGTTAATCACTGCAATGTGAGCTCACCTTGGTAACCCCATCAGCAATCAAAAGAGTAGTAACTTTTGGAATACATGGGTGATGATTATTCTTCTTTTGGGAATTGGCCTACTTATGAAAAAAAAAAAAGGTTGCCAGTAGAAACTAGATACTTTTCAGAGTAATTAACCTTGAGAGGAAAAATAATAAAATTTGATAAATATGAGGTTAGATAAGGAAAGATTGAGAGCGATCACCCCTGCGTTTGTAATGGAAGGAGAAATGGGGGCATTTGTAAAGGGTTCTAAGGTGTGGGTGATTCACGTCACATCTTTGTCCTCACTTTCCTTCTTGTCAAAGGGAAAATTTGGAGAAGGTAATGACAAGTGGTTCTTTGAATGTGTTTATTTATTCAAATATATTAGTCCAGCTGGTAGGATGTCACAGGGAGAAACAACTATCCATGTCTCGAGGCCTGGTAGCTGTAATCTACCACTAAACTCCTGCCGCTGCTTTTGAGCAATTAAAGCCCTCCTAGTTTTGTACAATGTTATGCCCAATATTTTTGTCCCTGAGTCTTTTCCTTTAGGATAACATCCCTAACACTTGATCAAAGATACTCATGTATAAAACTTCCAATATATTGCTAGGACAAAGTTACCCCATTACGCTTCTGCCCATTATGTATTTATTTTTGCTCATTTCTCTACATATTTAGCATTAGGATACTAAGTGGGAATTAAAAGATAAATATGACTTTTGAGAATGAATTAACAATAAAAGATTTGACTGCATTTAGAAAAAATTAGTTGGCCTATTTTTAGCTTTAAAAAATTGTAGCTAATACACAATCACATACACATACATATATAACATTCCTTTTACAATCATATACACATACATATACATACATACACATACATATATAACATTTCTTTTTTTTTTTTCTGTGCCAGTCCTGAGGCTTGAACTCAGGATCTGGTGCTGTCCCTAAGCTTCTTTTTACTCAAGGCTCACTCTCTACCCCTTGAACCACAGCACCTTCTCTAGATTTTTCTGAGTAGTATATTGGAGGTTAAGAGTCTCATGAATTTTTCTGCCCAGAATGGCTTTGAACCATGATCTGCAGATCTCTGACTCCTGAGTAGCTAGAATTACAGGTGTGAGCCATCAGCACCTGGCCATGTGTAACATTAAAAAAATCAGTCTCTCCCACTCCATTCCTTCATATATTATAAGTAATCTTGCTCTATTTGCAAAAGGGTTCAGCTCTTAGGAACTCCTTTGCAACTTATCAGTGCAGATCTCAACCAATTTTGAGCGCAATAGGAATGCCAATCCTTATCCTAAAACTTTGGCATCACAATAAAACCTTCCTGTGGTAGGGGAATAGGGGAATAAGAGACTCTCCCTGAGCAATGTCTAAGATCTTGGAGTTATTATATGTATATGTCAAATGCCATTTCTATAACAGGTATTCTGGATTCCATTCTAATCCTTCTGTGGCCCAGAGCATATAGAAGAAGAATATTGAAAGTCATGTAAACCACATCTCATATTAGATTTGAAAGCAGAAAGGTCAAATGGCTTTCCCGTCACACTATAGCTCTTCATAAATACAAGTAAAGAGTTCCAGAATGAAGCAGCATTGTCAGGGGTTGTCAGGGTGGCAAGTCAAAGGAGGGGTACCTGCGTCATACAAGGAAGCAAGATGTGGAGTGAATTTTACGTTTCTCTCCTTTTAAAATAAAAGGTATTAGTCCGAGGTATACGGTCTATGAGTTGTTTTCACCTCATGATGTTAGTTTTCTCAATAAAAATTCTTAGATGAGATGACACCTCATGATTTTAGTTTTCTCAATAAAAATTCTTAGATGAGATGATACCTCAACTCTCTTTGAAAGTTAACACTGTAGCACTTTTTTTAGGACATGCTAATGAATTGCTAAAAGGGCTGATACATGAGAAGATTTATCATGAGTCTGAGAAATATTAGGAATTTTGTCTTTGTTTATAATTATGAATTATGAACAAGCAGAAAGTGGTAAGTTAAGAGCCTGCATTTCAATTTCCAAGTCATGTTGCCAGGTAATGTTGAAGAATAAAGTATCAATGTAGTCTGTTGAATTTTTTTTTTTATTGTGAAAATACGGTACAGAGGGGTTACAATTACATGGGCAAGATAATGAGTACATTTCTTATCAAGCATTGTAGCCTCCTCCTTTGTTTCCCCTTCCCATCCTCCCTCCCAATCCTCCCCGCCAGCATCCCCCCCCCCACACACACCAAAGTTCGTTTTCGACATAACGACTTGTACATCTCATTGTTGCAATGGGTCCACCTGAAACCCTACTTAAACGATTTGTTTTTCCCCTTACCCTCCACAAATTATACCGACAGCAAATACAGTGAAAGCAGGGGTTATACTGTGGGGGAGGGACATACAAAGCAACAAAGAAATAATCTTATAAATGTGTTAGAAACAATCGCATGAAAGAAAAAAAAAACATTTGAATACATATCTTAGGATTCATTTCCCTAACATCACCTTATCTGACCTTTTCTGCGTGACTCAGACATATAGTAGATATTGCAAATAAGGGAAACCATGGGGCCTATGTTTCTTTGGGCCTGGCTTACTTCACTTAATATAATTTTTCCAAGCCTTTCCATTTCCTAACAAATGGGGCAATGTCATTCTTTCTGATGGAGGCATAGAATTCGGGCTTGAGTCTTAAAATAGAAATTATTATACTTCATAGGGCAGAGAGTCAAGTTTGTCCTTAGGAAAATATTGAGATTTCCAAATGAATTAAAATGAGTTTCACATAATTTTGTGAGGGATCAATACTAAGGTGGTAAGTATTTCAAGCATGCATCAAAAGTCTTATTTTCCTCCTAGATTATCCTACAAAGAGCAAAGAAAGATGAAAGGTTAAATCTGATTTCAAGGAGATCAACAATAAAAGAGACCCAACATATATCTAATTATTACAAAATAGTTCAATAGGGAAATGGAAAAGGGATATGATATGATAAGATAGGATAGGATAGACTCAAAGGTCCCATCCATCCCAGCCTCAAGAGGATGGTTTGTAGGGAAGGCAACACCCATAGATATTTGGTGATTTGTTAAAGATGACACCACTAATTAGTGGCAAGGTAAGCCCCCAAATTCCATGGTCTCTTTCCTGGGTTTTTGAGTTCTTACTCCTCTTTGATGACTTGTAATGGAGGAGTATTATTTCTCTACTGGAATGAGGTCTTTGAGGTACTTTGTATTTGTTTGCTGGCAGCAAGAGAAAAATAAATATCTCCAGAAGGTACATGATTGCTCTGTATTGTGAAAATTTCCTTCTCTGCCTTTAAACGCTTGTATTTTGGCTTATTTATGTTCAGTTAGGCTGATAGTCTTTGTTTTAAAGAAAGACATTTTAGAAGAGAGTAGTTCCCCAGGTTCCTCCCCGTGATATATTTTTTAAAATAGTTCATTTATATGGGGGTACGTGTGGTTATTTGAATTTTCTTTGAATTCCTACAAAAATAACACCACAGAATCATTTACCACAGAGTCATCTGGATTTGAACCAATCTGCAAATGGAAAAAGAAAATCTCACCATAGCTCCCTTGGTTTTACCTGGCTTTTGGTTACCACCAAATGAAATCACTAGGTAGACTATTTTCTTGAAACCCTAATCTTTACAAAGTATGCATGAAACAGAGCCAATTATGGGGAGAAGTAAGGGGGGGGTGGATCACTCACATTTTCCATGCATCTGGACTTGGCTTTAGACTTGAGAGAATTTGGATTTGTTTCAGATTTAAAGGAAAACACTGCGTATATTGATTGATGAAACATGCTGCTGGTCATGGGTCTTGAGAGGCTGATGGTCACCTCTCTGGAATATTTTGGAGATGAATACTGCGTGGCATTGCAGGATCAAAAATCAATCTATAGGTGATGACACTCAATCACTATGGACTATGGTTGGAATTGAAAAGAGAATTCCAATTGGAAAAGCAAGTTTCACACCACATTACCTGTAAGTCAATTGCTTCAAGTGAAGGGGCTAACCACACGTGGAAATCCAAGAGCGAGTCAGCACCAGATCGCCAACGGTTAGAGACACATGTGAGTAATTTGGAAAGAGAGAGTCCTGCCTCAGACATTTGGGTGATTGTAATTTCAGAAATGTCAGTTCTCACCTGGGCAGGAAAGGTAGACGAGAACTTTTGGCTGCCATAAAGTATATAGACTCTAGACCATTTTTAAAAATACAATGTGATTAGCATAAGTTCATTAAACAACAGATTCAAGGCACCAAGCTATGACTGAAAAAAAATCATGTAGTGTTTTTCAAAGATGTTAAGTAGGTTCTTTCACTTTGGAATATTCAGAATGGAGGAACTAAAATAATTCATTTAGTGTAAATATAAAGAAATTCTTGTCTTGATGGTATGACAAGTGATTGACATTTATAAATATGTTGGAGTCAATTAAAAAAAAAAAAACCGGCAGGCTGCGGAAGAATCTTGAGGAATTATTTTTCTTAATTAGTTACTCAGCATGAGGAATATATCCATGAGTTCAGTTAGTTTCTGATATAAATGAAGCCAAGCACAATTTTGTTTTAAGACATTCTGGGATAACAGCAAAAGAAAACAAATACAAGAAAACACACAAACAACCCCTCCTCCCCCCAAAAAAAATCACAAGCAAAGCAAAACCAAACTGAAGAACACACAAAACATAGCAACCAAAATGTGTTAGCTCTCCTAAGGGGCAGGGGAGGGGGGTTGGGGAAAGCTATTGAAATGAAAATGAAAAGACCCAGAATAAAACTATAAGCTCTATCACTTTCTCATCTTGGGATTTTTGAGAAAATACTTGGAGCACTGTGTTATTTGAAAATGGTCAATATAACTGGCTTCCCTAGAGGCGTTGAATGTCACAGTATTATGCCTATTTTTAGCAATTTATTTTTATTTTATTTTATTCTATTTTTGTGCCAGTTCTGGGGCTTAAACTAAGGACCTAGGCACCCTCCCTGAACTTCTTTTGCTCAAGGCTAACACTCTACTGCTTGAGCCACATCTCTACTTCAGTCTTTATGTAAGTAGTCTATTGGAAATAAGACTCTCACAGACTTTCTTGTCCAGGCTGGCTTTGAACCACTGGTGCTTGGCAGCAATTTAGTTTTTTGAATGTTTTTATTATCTTTAAGTAGTTGTACAAAAGAGTTGTCCTTCATTGAAGCAGTTTATGAGTCCTGTTCATCTTGGTCAAAGTCAACCTTTTCAACATTCTCATCCACCCCTTCCCTTACTTACCTTAATTTTAAGTTACCTATTCATTTTTTTTGCCATTTAACAAAGCAGCTTATGTGTATAATTCATCTTAATCTGTATCACCACTTCAACATCTCCACCCTCTAGACACAATCCATCCCTCATATTTCTTAATTCTGCGGTATGTACAATGAATTATTGACTGGGTTCTCTTCTCTTTCCCTTTCTTCTTCTCTCTAGCTCCACCCCTCCTCGCCACTACCCTTTGTAAGTACTCATTTCCTGGTACTTAGTTTGTTGGGCTTTGACTTTGTCTTTATTAAAAAAAGTATACTGTTTCTGCTCTACTAGACTCTATTACACTTCCATTAATTTGTAACCCCTTGCTTACTACCATTGTGTTTACTTGTAGATTTATCTATAGATTCTAGCTACCACAAATGAGGGCAATCATGCAACTGATGTTTCCCTGGGTCTAGTTTACTTTGTTTAACATACTTTTTTTTTTTTTGCAAGTCTTTCCATGTCTTTAGGAATGATACCATAGCATTCTTTTCCGATGGATGAGTAAAATTCCATTGTGGATGAGTAAAATTCCATTGTATATGTCTACCACATTTTCTTGATCTATTTGTCCATTGAAGGGCATCTGGGATGATTTTATTTATTGGCTATGGTAAATAATGCTGCAATGAACATTGTTGTGTTGTTAGCTTTAGTGTGGCCTTGTTTGTACTCTATTATAGCCAGGAATGGAGTTTTTGGGTCTTAGAGAAGCTCTATGTTTAGTTTTTTTGAGGACCCTCCAAACATACTTACATATGTACTGCTTTCCAAAGTGATTTAAGAAGTTTACATTCCCATCAACAGTGTGTAATGGTGTTCCCTTTTGGCCACATCCACACGAACATTTGTTATTGTTAGTTTTCTTGATATTGGCCATTCTAACTGGGTGAAGTAAAATCTCAATATTGTTTTAATTTGCATTTCCTTTATGGCCAGAGATGTTGAACATTTCTTCATGTGTGTACTGGCCATTTTTACTTCTTCTGAGAAGTCTCTTTTTAAGTCATTGGCCCATCTATTAATTGGGCTGTTGTTTCTTTGAAGGTTTATTTGGGGGGGGAAGGGTTAATTTTTTGAGCTCTAAGTATATTTTGAATATCAGATGCAACTTATTTTTTAAAGACCACTACTTTTTAAACACTACCGTCCATTTAATTATCATTTTTCAATCAATTGAATGATAGCAAGTATTGACTCATTTGAATATTCATTTTTGCGCTTGGATAATATAATGTTCCTGTTTTCTAGCAATATTGTTTGCTTTTATTAGCAGGGGTGTTTGCTATCTTGTAGGTAACATTGGCGACTGTGATTCTGATACTAGCAGAGTGGGAAGTATGTAAAGGCATGTCACTGAGCTCTGGCCATACTGACTCTGGGCAGGGTCCAGTGACCTTCAACTTCTGTAGATGATAAGCATTCTTGGGAAAGAATGGCTTTATGAAGCAATCTGCTGACAGGCTGCCCTTTATGATCTGAGCAGATGGCCATCACTAGTTTTTCCCTCTTCCCTCCTACGAGCCCAACTGTCTTTATGCCTAGAGAAATCAAAGTGAATAATATATAGCTATTGGTAACAGATAAACACAAACTCCAGACTTTTTCTATTTTAATTGGACCCTCTAGCACAGAAACAGGAAGCTAGTGGCAGCTACAATACAGCCTCAGATGGTTGCTTGATGTTTTGTCTTCTTCATATGGAAACAAAGAGCCTTTTCTTCTATTCTCAGCGTGGTTATTTTTCACAGTAAGAGATGAACACAGTTGATATATAGAATTCATCTTTGTCTGATTTTATTTAATCACATCACCATTATTTCTTTGCTTCCACATTAATTCTCTTAGTGTTTATGCTTTAGAAACATTTGTAAGTGATTTTATTCATAGACCCTCTCAATTGACGATAAACCAAACAGAAGGGTTAAGCAAATGGTTTTTGGAATTGTATTTGATTAGTCTTCTCTTTATTTATTCTTAAAAAATATTTTCATGATTGTTTAGTAGTTATAGAAAAGGGTTTCCATTCAACATATCTGCTTTTAAGTATGCTGTATCTTGATCAATGTTAGCTATTTTATCATTCTCCCTTCTCAATTTATTCTGAGGCATAATTTTTAACATGGAATTGTACCTTCCAAGATGCAAATGCTTCAACTAAAAAAGATGGAGGAAATAATAACACCCTTCTCAGAGAATTCTGGGCTTTTGAAGTGAAACAATTACTCTAACAGATTACTCTGTCTCAGATAATATGCTAAAGCACTTAGTAACATTTTTCTAAAAGTAGTTTATTATAACTAAAACACTTAAAAATTTCCTATTTAAGGCAGATTTGAACCTTCAGTAGTTTATGTGTAGACACATCTAGAAAAAAACTTTGACTTTTATGCTATGATTTCATGATAGCTGATGATTATTCTCAATCCAAAAAGATCAGATAGTTTGTTTCCTCCCTCCCTCCCTCCCTCCCTCCTTCCTTCCTTCCTTCCTTCCTTCCTTCCTTCCTTCCTTCCTTCCTTCCTTGCTTCCTTGCTTCCTTCCTTCCTTCCTTGCTTGCTTCCTTCCTTCTTTCTTTCTTTCTGCATTTCAAGTATTTATACCATTTTGCCAGTAGCAACTCTCAGTGACAGGAGGAGATAAAGTATTATTTATGCTATGATATCCAATATCCAATTTGTACTTGTTTGGCTGAATTCTTGAAAGATGATCCTTTGCAAAATAAAACAAAACATTTATTATAGTTTGCTTGACTATGAGAGGGTGTGTTTGTCTTATTTCTGGTGATGATATTAGTTTGCTTAGCAGACATTTCAGGATCTCCTCTCTTTAAAGTACCCCCACCATCCTATCCTTGAAAGCAAGACACAAGACACATTTTCAAACCATTTCTTTGAAAGGCAGACAGTGCTATAAGCCATATTATGTAAAATATTAAGGGATCTATTTTCTACAAGTTGTAGCCTGTTTCAAAGTCAGTGGATAATAATCATTACATATTTGTATTTGTATACTGGCTGCAACATGACATACTACTATATATTTGTAGAAGGGAAGAGGAAAGAGAGTGTAAATAGGAGAAGGAAAGGAAGAGATGGCTGGTGGAGTTTCAGAGGTAGGGTGTTGACAATGATCTATATTTTTCCTTCGTTATTACGTTATTACTGATGGGATATTTTGAAAACAATTTACTCAATGGATCTTTGCAGAGCATCTTCTAACAGAGTCCAGTAGAGCTCCCAATTCTTGACTCAACATTTGATGGATTATCTCATTTGAACTGATCATTAAAATCACCTTTGTGTTCAGTTTAATTTTATTGAGCTCCTTAATCTAGAGCTTCCCCTCTGATTGTTTTTGCATGGTGGTATGGTCACTGATTATCTGATTTTCAGACTTTCTTACTGAGGACGTGCAGGTGACTCTGTGGTATGTATACTTTACCATGTGAGTTTCTTAGTGGACATTTACATTTAGTCTAAAAGCTTTAAGGAAGATGGATAACTATTATTGACCAACAATGGGTCAATAATGAAATTCCCTTTGCTTTATGTGTATTACCATATCAGTGTTGGATCTGACAGAGAAATGAATTGGGTATGGCTTTTTCCGTATGTAGGCTTTATATGTGGCATTATCTAAGAGGCAAACTATTAACCAAACTATTAACTTCTACTAGTTTGTTCAAAAAGAATTACTTTACAAGTGGTAAATTAGAATACTTCTTTGCTAAATACTGAAATAATTTTATTTAGAAGAAATTCTCTTTATATAAAATCAGTTGTCAAAAACTTCTCTTTCTTTTTTTAACTTAAATTTTATTTTATTGTAGAGGGGGTTTAGAGTTACATAAGTAAGATAATGAGTACATTTCTTGTCAAACATTGTTACCCCTTCCCTCGTTTTCTTCCAATATCCTTTTCCTCAATTCCCCTCCCCCAAGTTTTAAAGTTCATTTCCAACATTGTGTCTTGTGAGTATCACTGTTGCGTTGGTCCACCCTTTGTCCTTTGTCTCACCATTTTGTTATTCTCCTTCCCTTTCCCAAATCAGACATATATACAAGACACAGGGTACCAAAATAAAAAACAGTGACAACAGGGGCTAAACCAAAGGGGAAAAAAATGAAAGAACAAAGAAATAACTTCACACACTACATTAAAGAAGCCAAAATAATAACAAAAACCAAAGAAGAACCCTCCTGTTTCCATGCCTTGGAGTTCATTTCGATTAGCATCATTTTATATGGTCATATGTACATAGCTATTGATCTATTGTGATCCTCTGCTACTTAAATTTTTAACTTAAAAAACAAGGTCCTGGATTTCACTTTTAAAAGAATTCTAGCTTAAAAAAGGGAAAATACAATAGTCCTTTGGGAATTATCAGCATTAAAAAAGTGCTAAAGATTACCTCTTCCCTCCTCCCCTAATGTCACTCACTCCTGTAATAACTAACTCACCATGCTTACTATAGAGTAGGCATTATTTAAAGAGACTTGAATATATTAAATTCATTTAATCCTTAAAATCAATCCCATAACGGAAGCACCTGCTATACAGGTAAAAAGATAATAAGAACGTAGTTTTGAGTTCTACCCAGGGTACGCATTCTTTGCACGCCAGAGATTTAAACTCCAGCAGTCTATGCTCAGAATCTACCCATCTGCTACATTGGCATTCGGTGTGATACTACTTAACCATTCATGTCCTATTATGTATTTTTGAGGAATAAGGGGATGGTATCTTCTCTCTTCTCACTGGTAGACATTCTCCACTATATCAGAGCTTGTGTTAGATATTCTTCGGCACAAGGAACAGGTTTCTGTGATTGGCCATTGAAATTCCTTTCCACTTTTTTTTTAATCTCATAAAAAGAATGCTTTTCTCCACTCTACCTCCAACTTGCAGTTCTCTCATTCCTTCATTTGACAAAGTTGGGAAATATGTATTTGTCTTCCATCACTGACCAGTAGATGGCAGCAAGAGCCTACCCTAGAACACTAGAATTTCCCCTCTGAGTTTTCTCCACCTTGTGAAGCCAAAGGCAGCTTTTAAAATACAATCATCCACCTCCTTACCTGACACGTCGGAGGGGCTGATTTTCCAGGTCACACATGTCTTATTACTTTCGAAAATAATCATGTGGAAAGACTTTTCATTGTGTTTGTTGCTACATTTCTGTATGGCAGTGACTGTCAAGCCAAAATCAAACTAATAGCAGTGGGGAGGAGGAAGGGAGGATGTAGACCCAGGAGAAGTGCAAATAATTTCCATTAAGCATGTTTCTCGTGGGTTTTCAAAGGAGTGTTCATCACCAAATCTGATCAGTGAAGCAGTCTTGTTCATAAATTATTTATCAGCTCTCTATCTCATCTTTACCATCATTGAAACAAGCAACATTCTCCGGTGAATTGTCTTTTAAGAATGTCTAGAGAGAAGGATGTCTCACCAACACTCTTTTCTTTGCCATCAGAAATGATGGACAACTGCGATGGGAACCATGTACAGTAAAAAGTATATTTATATTTGTAAGTACAATGCATCTTAAAAAAAGGATCATTAAGTAGTTATACCAAGGAATTGCCATTTAACTGAGCAGCAGTTGATGAATACAATTTAAGTTGATCAGTCTCATGCCTTTCAATATTCTCATCCATCTTTCCCTCACCCACCACTTCCTCGTCTTAATTTTGTAGGAGACACAATAGATTCTTCACTGCATTTCCCCCTCTTCTCCTCTTCAGTTGTCCATCCCTCTCTCCCTTCCCCAACTCCACCCCTTTTGAGTATCTACTTCCTGGTGTTTAATTTTGCTGAACTTTTAATTCGAAATAGGTTTTGTTTTTTTGAAAGATGTTACTCTTTTTAATTGTAAAATACTGTACAGAGGGGTTACAGTTATATGAGCAAGGTAATGAGTACATTTTCTATCAAGCCTTGTAACCTCCTCCTAAACAGAGAAAGATGTTACTCTTGATATCGCATTTTTGTATTAGTATTTATCTGATTTTTCAGCCTATTTTGCTGGTTCATTAATCTAGGCTAGTGTGCCTTTTGATTTTAAGGATGATAGAATGTGATTGCTTTGAAATGGAAACAAGTCTGGTTCTCTGACCTGGAGGAAGAGGATCAGAGCGACTGTAGCCTAACTATTTGACAAGGAAGTCTTTATTCCACTCTCTTCAAAATTGGGATGAAATATTTTACATAATTATGATGTAAAATAGGATGTAAACTCAATGTAATGAAACCCTAGATTAGTACATGCTACATGCTCTCTGAGAAGTCGAGACTAGTGGTCATTAAAATCCCTTCCATTGTTAAGGGTTTGCTGTTTTATTAGTTTCTTCCCAGTCAACCTCAACTTTAGAATTCTAGACAACCATCCTAAGAAAGGAAAACACTAGACAGATGGTGGGGTGAAAATTTCCTAGAGAAATGAGAGGTTGACTTGCCATTGAGAAGTCTTTTTGGGACAACTAGATGGTTATAATTTACCCATGTCAAAAGTTCATTATCCATCAACGAGACTTAATAAAAATAAGAGGTAAAATGAGAGGACACAAAGAAACACAGTCTCTAGAGTTATAGAAAGGTTACTGTCATCTCTATCTACTTGGTCCATGGAAAACTGTCCAGGATTCGAAGACAAAGGTACTAATGATGAAAGGGTTGAATAGCTGGATAAATTGACAGGTTATATAGAAAAAAATCTATTGTATCTTTTAATTTTGCCTTTTATGTTGGAAGTAAGTCTTGCATCAGGAAGTAACATTGTTTTATTACCAATGACACACTGATGACCTAACCGGCCATTTTCTCCTAGAATTCTGGGACAATTCATGCTTTTGAAGAGAGAGCATTTTTACTAGTGTTACTGTGGTATTTTAAGTCCTCTTTGGCTGATGAACAGAGATGGAAAGAAATTGATTTGTCCAGATTGCTTAACTTTGGAGTGAGGATAGGCTATTAGAGATTTGTGTGTTTTTCTTCTTATCACTGCTGCCCTATGGCTTTCATAGATGCAAATGCAATTAAGAAACTAGTCAGGCACAGGATTCCGAGGGCTGAGTGAGTGAGTTCCAGGCTCAATTGTGATTCCCAAGCTGTGCGCGTGCTGTCTCAGACAGCAGAGATTTACTAGACACCCTGGTCAAAACTCTGCAGTGTTTTCTTCTGCTTTAAAGGGAGCTGTGGTTCATCCTTGTTTGTCTAGGTACAGCCATTTAGTGGATAGAATGAATGATAGCTTGAAGAGGAGGAAACAGAATATTTCTGATGGACAAAGACTTTGAAGACAGTCAGAGAGGTACTGTCATCAAATTATGCAAGAAGTACAGAGAAAGTTTCTCAGAATCTGAGCAACAAGGAAATCCTGACTAGTTTTGAATCCAATCATGGTTAAAACCCAGGTTTCTAAGCAGCCCTGTAAATTGCACAGTTCTTTTTGTTGTTGTTGTTGGTTGTAGGGTTTGAACTCTGGGCCTGGGAGCTGTCCCTCAGCTCTTCAGCTCAAGGCAAGCACTCTAGACACAGCGCCACTTCCGGTTTTCTGGTGGTTAATTGGAGATAAGAGTCACACAGACTTTCCTGCCCAGGCTGGCTTTGAACTGTGATCCCCAGATCTCAGCCTCCTGAGTAGCAAGGATTACAGGCATGAGCCACCAGTGCCTGGCTAAGTTGCCTACTTCTTCTTCTTCTTCTTTTTTATTGTGAAAATACTGTACAGAGGGGTTACAATTACATGGGCAAGATAATGAGTACAGCCCAGTTCTAAGTTGCCTCTTTATCTTAAGATGCAAATGGTCACAGAACATCCACAGTTATTTAAGTACAGAACTAGCATATGTCTGGCGAATTGCTTACGGTGCTGTTCTCTCAGTAACGGCACTCCACAATATGGGTTAGTTCTTTCTGTTACCACTATAGCTTTATCTGTAAGAACTTGGGGTTCTTGCAAGGGTTGAGGGCTAATTTGACATCAACTGTTCAAGTTGTTCTTACTTATTATAATTAATAGCAAGCACTCCAAATTTTCAAGAGTACATATTTTTTTTAAAAGAAAGTAATCTTCCCTAGCAAATATACCGGTATATCTCTATCTTTATCCTGGCCTTGAGCATGAAACACATGTATGAAATCTGTAGACTATAATTGCTTCTCTTTGTCAGTTGTCAGTTATGAATTGGATTTCTTGCCTCTAGAAGTGGTGTTGCTAATGCAAATAAAATCAATGGTTGTGGCTCAGGCCTATGGTTTATTTTCTGAATATTATTTAATATTCTGTAGAAAGCTGAAAAATAGAATTAACAACATAATTATAGCTAACATGGCTTAGTGTTGGTTGTTATTTTTGATAGACTGTGGAAACTTTGGTCTCAGTATTTCCTTACCTAAAAAATTTGGAGCCACACTGGTTCCATTTACCATATTTTCAGTAGTTATCCTGTGCCACATCTGTGGTAAGCAAATTGTATATATCCCCAATTTAAACTGACAACAAATTGGAAAAGACTATGTTAGTTCTATTTTATAAATGTGGATTTTTAAGTCTCACCATGTAATATAATATAAACAACTTAAGGTCCTTTGGGTAGCGTACTTTACACATAGCTTTTCTTATTTCTAAGCTTGGAATTGTAATGACTGTACAAGTCTAACTTCACTATGAAGCTCTCTTCCATATCTAGCACCCTGAGATTGCATTTAAAGCACTCTTTACTATAGTAGGTAAAAGTGTTTTGACGTATGCCTTCAGCTTGAGGGGGAACAAGACAATTTCATGAAAATAAACATAGTGAATCACGTATAAATGCACACATTACCACCAAGGGGCACAGAGGTATCACAGTTTAGTTTTTTTTCTACCTCAATTCCATTTCGCTTTCCAGTTCCCTCAAGCTGTCTAGAGCAGACAATGTATTTTATGGTGGTCCAAACTCATTGAATTTGCAGCTAAATGGCAGTACTGTTATTTTAGCTGCTATTTGACTTTTCAAGCATCCCAAATCTTAAGGAGAAACTCACTATTTCAGGCTTCTGACATTTCACTTTTATCCAACCTTCTTTTCTTTCATGTTCTCTTTGTGCTATTGGGTTTGGGGAAAAGCTCTAATATAATTGTGGAGGGGAAAGGCCTCTTAGCTCTGTGTGGTGGTTTCTGGACCTTCTCTGGACACTTTTGGTCATGAAATTTTTCTTCCTTGACAAGTTCTGATACTTGCTCAGTATAAGCAAGTTTCCTAGATTGTACTTTTTTGTTCTTACTGCATATGTAACTCTGTGCATTTTTAGATTTCTATCAGGGTACATGGGGATGACTGGATCTACAGGCAGCCATAACAAGCTGACCAATGGGAAATGGGGGAAGCTGGTCTCTGTCAAGTCACAGCACAACTTTCAGCTCCATGATGGCTATTTTACATTGGCCTCACTCCTGTTTTAGGCCAAAATCCAAGGGGTGCAGAAGTACTTGAAAATAGAAGTTGCATTTAACCCATGGCTTATTTCTTCTAAACCTTTCTCTGTTTTCCCAGCTCACTTTACTTCCATAGTTCACTCTGGGAATGTTTTTTTTCACCTCATGTCCTAGTATCCTCCTAAATCTATAGTTACTCTATCTTCATGATTTGATGCTTTACTTTTACTAAATAAAAATCAGCCTTCTGGTTTTTCAGGAAACCATTTTCTCTTAGACGAAGCCTTGTTTTCAAGAATAATTTTTAATTATGGATATGTGAAAGTCTACTTTGATGAAACAAAACCAAAAGTTTTGTAATGACTCCCTGATTTGTGGCATGTTTGTCCAACCCTGGCAGCAATTACTATTGCCTTGACTATAATTTGTTGACTATCCACGATCCTTGGGTAAATTGCAAACAATGAAATACTCCGGCAATAGCAGAGAACCTTAGCTCCTCTAAAATTTATGCTTGTCTTCTATAGTGCAAGATTTTCCATTTATCTCACTATTTCCTATTTATCCTCATGTGTTAAGAATGCTCATGTGACTGAGGCTATGTCAATTCCAGATTGACATAGTTAATACATGAATGTACTTTGTGTCCCCAAGCTGAACATGAACAGGAGAGGTGAACTTGGGACCCTGTGTTAACTCTGGTTGACTTTCTGTCAACTTGAGTTTCAGAGTGCCTATAATAGGAGTGCCAATTGCTGAGTATTTTCAACTGGGTGAAAAATGAACTTGTCCATTTGAGATTTGGGTGTTTATTTCCGATATTAGTTCATGCTGCTTCAGCCAGTAAAACAAGACTGAAGACATATTGGTGTAATATAGTTCTTTTTCAAATCATTCCCACTTCCACAGCCATATAAAAGGTCCTCAAAAGAATCAAGGTGTCTTCTAAAAGAGGAAAAAGGACTTCCTACATTCTTGTTTAGACCAAACATGCCTATTATGCTTTGATGCTGGGTATTAGTGAAGGTTGAAAACTCTGACCTGGGGCTTTATTCATTATGGCAAAGAAGAATATGTAGTGGAGATTGCACATCACCTACAAGATCTTAAATATTTACTACCTGTCCCATCTACCGAATATTTCTAGTTCTTTGGACTGAATGGTAGAGAGACTAATGAACTTAGACTGTGCTGTTTAGAGAAAACTACTCTGAACATACACATGCACACACACATGTACACACACACACACACTCACACACAAAATACCTATTCTCTGAATTGAACTCTGATGTTATTGTTATGTCTTAGGTCTTTGTATCTGATAGGAACTGAAGGAAGATCTGACACTTGACCTAAAACCACTAGTGGAAAACTAGAAAAAAACTTTTCTCAAATCTTCATTTATTTATGCCTCTAGGACTAAAAGCAGCTTGACTTGTTCATATAATTGATTGATTATTTTTGAAGCTGATGGCACATTTGGTAGAATCCAGACACAGCCGGAGAGGAGAAATTGTTCATTTTTGTTTATATTGGATTGGTGGCTCCCTAAACCAAGGCCAGTGACTTGGAGATTTATAAGGTGGATGAAACATTTTCAGCACTTCAATACGGAAAAGAAATTCCCTTGAGACTTGGATAACTGAAACATAGTAATGTTCTTTTCTTCCTCTCTATATAGCTTAAGCAAAGCTAAGCACATTTGTCCAAAATAATCTAGATGAACCATCAGGTTTTAAGTTTATTACAAATATGTGATTTTTTTTGGTAGGTTTGTAGCCAAACCTGCCCATTTAATCCCCTGGGGTCATTGATAATAATTAAGTGGCTGGACTTGTGGCTTCCTAGAGGGACCAGAATCAAGACTGTATTATGATTAAACAGCTGTCTCCGCTGTGTGCCAGTGAGCAAGATTTGTTTAAGTTGGCAGATTTTAATGCTTGTGTGAAATATTTTTTTTATTTTCCTGCCTCTAATTATGTTATGGTTAAGTTACATCCACTGGAGTGCAATTATCTATTGTATAATGCTTTTTATATACGGGTGCCTAGAATTTTGCCACTGCAGTGGTGCTGACTGAGAGCTTGCTGCACCTTCTTCATGGTAAAACTTACCTTGACATAGTTTGGTTTATCTTCTTTTCCCTAGGAACGTCTTCCTAATTATCTTCAAAAGAAGAAAATCCTACCCTGGCTGGTTTATCTTGAATTTAGTTATTTTTTTTCAATCTGGTCCTTATGAATTCAGGGGAAACCCTGGTTATAGTTTATTCTGAGTGGGAAGGGATCAGCACCTCTATGTTTAGTTTACCAAGGGATGACACTGTGACGCTCACTTCCATCTAGTTTTGTTTCCATAGTTTTGAGTGTTTTCAGGGTCACAAACCAATGGACCTCTGATGTATGTTTTATAACTGATACATATTTCTTTCTTTCTTTTTTGGTTCTGTTATACAATTTTCTTTGCCTCTGAGATTGTTTGAGCTATTTATTTGTTTGCTGAATTTGTTCTTTATTTCTCCTATTTCCTCTTTTCTATATTTTATTCTAATTTCTATGATGGGAAAGACCATTATTTAATTCCTAATAATCTACCATAGTGCCTGCTACTGATTTCTGATGAAAGAACCAATAGATATATCTCTTTTGCAGCGACTTCTAAATTTCTTCTCAGTTTTCTGGAGTTTTTTTTTTTAATCTCTGGGAATTAACAGTTTGAATGGATCAGCTTTAGTTCCTTCGCCACTGTAAGATTGTGTGAATTTTTATATACTCTGTGATTGATTTAGTCATCCAACCACTAAGCAAATATTTATTAATCTACTCATGATGTATTAATAATGTACACAGTTGTATATGTTCATGATCGATGTTAATTCCATTTGTATCATGATAGCATGAAAAGCAAGTAAATCCTGGAAGTACTAGGAAGGAATGCAATGATGAGAACAGAAACAGGGCTCCAACAGAATGTGGGTCCATGGGATGACCTCACACTGGAGGTTTGGAGAAGTCTTCTCTAAGGATCAGATCAGAGGAAACAAATCAGAGAGACTCAACTCTTCTGGGCTAGCACTTAAAAGTTGCTAAGAAGGCTACTTCAGTGTTTTTTTTGACCAAGGAACAATTGGCCTTGATGACCTTTAGATGATCTTGTTTGTACTCCGGAGAGCCCCACCTTGGGCTACTCTGGCCTTGTAGAGGCTGTCTTCCACAGGGGAAAGGAGAAAGAATAGTCCCCTTGTGGCTGAGCCAAACACTAGTGATTGACAGGTGAGAAGGTTTTATCTATGCTTATCTGTGATTGGTACTGATAAAACCAGAAATTGTGTTGTGATTTGTGTGTGTTACAATCACCACATTTGCATATTATACCTATGCCATAACCCCTACCCCGAATTTACAACCAGGCTATTTAACTCGCTTTTTGAGTTGGTGAAAGACACCCTTATGTTTTGCCTCATAGGGCTGTGACATTAGACTCAAGAAAGGACTTCTTTATAGTCTTTTCTTTGCCTGCTTGTGATTTTTAAAATTGTTCATCATTAGTAGAGTGGGCTGAGCTGGCGGCATGAAGTACAGCAGCAGAGGAGCAGCAGTGGTAGTGAAGGTGGCAGCGGCTGCTGCTTTGGAGGAGCAACAGGCAGCAACAGGGGTGGCAAGAGGCTGAGAATGACAGGGAGCAGAGGTAGCAGAGCCAAGGAAGGAACTGTGGAAGTATACAGAAGGCAAGGGAAGGCAGAGAGCCAAGACTGCAGAAGGTAGCAGGCTGTGAAGAGACAGGGGCAAGAGGCTGTGGGTCCCAGTCTCTGGAAGAGACTGGTAGCCACCAAACCTTAAAGGTCAAGAGTTCCTGACACCCAAACTTAGCAGCTGTAATATTACCTGGCACTGATAGTCATGGAGCACTCCTCTTGTTATCTGCTGCTCAGAGCTGAGGATTGCACTAGCTGATCAAGAGCTGAGCTACTGGCAATTAGAGATCAGAACAGTAACCAACCTTCCTTCCTTCCTTCCTTCCTTCCTTCCTTCCTTCCTTCCTTCCTTCCTTCCTTCCTTCCTTCCTTCCTTCCTTCCTTCCTTCCTTCTTTCCTTCCTTCCTTCCTTCCCCCTTTCCTTCTCTCCCCTCCCTCCTTTCCTTCCACCCTCCCTTTCTCTCTTCACTTCCTCCCTCCCTCTTTTCCTTCTTTCCTTCCTTCCTTCCTGATTGAAAAAAAATCTGGGAAGGTGGTTCAGTGGTAGAGTGCTTGCCTTGCATGCATGCATGAGGCCCTGGATTCAATTCCTCAGCACCACATAAATAGAAAAAGCTGGAAATGGAACTTTGGCTCAAGTGGTAGGGCACTAGCCTTGAGCTGAAGAGCTGAGGGACAAATGGAAATAAAAACATAATTCATTGCAAGAAAAATTGCTGAGGGACAGTGCCCAGGCCTAGAGTGCAAGCCCCACGATCGACCAAAAAAATCTTTAAGTAGTTGTACAAAGGAATTGCCAGTTAGCAAAGTCATTTATGAATACTAGGCAACTTGATTAGTGCTGTCCCTTTCAACCTTCTCACTACCCATCCCAACCCACCCTTTCCTTTCCTTTCTAAAAATGTTGTAGTGTAAACATGGAGTTGAACACTTGGAGCCAGCTGAAAGTCTCTGGCTTCTAAGACCCAGAGACAGAATTTTAGTTCTTTGGACTTGGAGCTCTAAGTCTCTAAGTGTGTTGGAACTAGCCCATAAGCCTTCAAGGGCAAAGAAATGTCCTCACCTATTTGTGATTTCTATCCAGATAGAAGCAGGAAGACTCTAGCTCATTGACAACAGAGGTAATGTAGGCCAGTTGCATAGGAGATGAAGTAGAAGTCCCAGACAGAAGGAACAGGAAAGGAAAAGACTTCATGGCTGGAAGAATGGCAGAGCCAAAGAAGGTCCAGCAGGGCCTGAACATATGGAACTAATAAATAACTGAGCAGTGTCTGGAGGTAGGTAGTGTCAAAATAGGGTGGGGATACTCTAAACATAGAATTAATAATTCCACTCGGAAACATCAATAAGGGTGGTCTTTGGAAAGTACGTGTGGGACAAAAAACAAAAGGTTAAGTATTATTTTGTAAGCTTAGTCTATCTTCTACATTATCATCTTTAAGAGGAGGGCAAACCTGTGACTCAGTCTAGATATTGTACAAATATTCCCAAAGAAGGGCCAGGAAATATAAAAAGGGAAGAAAGAATCCCATAGCATTTAATCCAAAATGGATTCACAGGGGAAAGGCTTTTTTTTCTTGAAAGCAATTATACTTTACAGCGTGTTCTTTTCCCTGGTGTTTCAACTTCCCATGATGCCTGACTTCATTAAAGCAGACAGGAAACAAAATTTTCTGTGATGTGCTGGTAGAATTATATCTTCTGAGCTGCAACTAATTGTTTTGATAAAAACAAAAAAACCACAATGTAACGCTGTATGAGAAGGAGATCAATGCTTGCATGCTGGCCAAACAGAAGGGGAAAAAAAACAAAGAGGAAAATAACAAAAACTCAACACATTGTTTTATTTATCACATTTTGTTGGGAAAAAAAAATGCCACAAAACTATAAAGCAGCTTAGTTTGATGACAGAACAGAGAGCCCCTTGAGAAAAACCTCATTGTAATTTTGCCTAGACAGCTCTCACTCTTTCTTTCTCCTCTCTTTTTGTTTCTATCTCTTTGTGAGTGTGTGTGTGTGTGTGTGTGTGTGTGTGTGTGTGTGTGTGTGTGTGTGTGTGTGTGTGTATGTGTTTGAAAGCATGTATTCTCACCAAGTCTTTGTGAATTCTATTATTATCTCAGTTTCTTCAGTCTTAAAAATGAAGATATTTGTCAGGTGCTGGTGGCTCATGCTTATAATCCTAGCTACTCAGGATGCTGAAGTCCAAGAGTTACGGTTCAAAATCAGCCCAGACATAGAGGTTTGTGAGACTCTTATCTCTAATTATCCACCAAAAAACAGGAAGTAGAGCTGTGGCTCAAGTGGTAGAGTGCCAGCCTTCAGTGAAAAAGCTAAGGGATGGGGCTTAGGCCCAGTCACAGGAAATACAAACCAAAAAAAAAAAAAATAAAGCTCATATGCTAGAAATGCTAACAAGTTATAGTTGTAGTAAAGAGGGGAACTAACTAAATCATTATTGAACTCTGTTATTCAATAACAACAATAATAAATGCACAGTAAACCAAGTCCTTCTTTCTCCATGTGAATTGGCTTAAGTCTTGGTTCTGTCTCCAAGAGTTAGTGTTTGGTATCATTGCCTCTGCCAGGATCTCTAGCTAGGATCACTGTGGTTTATCGGATCAACAATGAGGGCTTTTGATGCTCTCTCTCCCTTCTCCTTCCCCCTCTCTCTCTTTTTCTCTCTATATCAGTCCTTAATATTTTCGTCCTGCATTTGAACAACATAGCCATGGCTATGTTGGTTTGTCTTTCAAAAGGTTCACAGTAATTGTAATCAAAGGAAGATAGAAAATGGTTATACAATTTTAATAGGTGTCTTTTTGTTCTTTGAGAAAAGCTTTTATATTTACCAAATTATTTCTTACTCCTTGTCAATATCAAAAGGAAACAAAAGCATCCTTAGAAGTAAAGAAATGATTGGTCTGTATGAGATCTTTTCTTCCCAGTTGTTGCCTTCATAATAGCAGCATTGACACCACCTGAGAATGTGGCATTGGTGCACATTCTTACACCCTCACCTTCTGTTTGCCGGTATCTCAGTCTCTTTCCTGGACCTCGCTGAAGCAGTGTCCTCAAGATAACTGGAGTCCTACAGTGAAGCATTGACACCTGGCAATTTGAGTAGACTTGTTTTAGATGAGCAGCCAGTGAGGGAAGTGATTAGCAGATTATTTAGTCTAAGCCTAGAGTAAACCTGCTCTCCCAGCAAGACACCCCATTGATTGCTCTTGGTTTACATCTTGAAGTTTGACTTTGAATCATATACAGAATACTGTACCATCAAAAGCGTTATTTTTCTTTCAACTTCAGAATTGATTCTGTTTTGCTACTAGGAATTACCCTTCAGTCTTCTAAAATGTTACTCATAGTTTTGCTTGCTGAGATGAGAATATATTCAAGAAATGACAACCCCTGAGGGAGGGGGAATTTTTAACCTCACTTTCTTATCTAAAGGGTTTACGACTGGAAAGCTTTCTATCTGCTTGTCTTTCATGTAAAATTCAAGTTGTTTTTCTTCTGTTATGCATGTGGTAAGTATAGAATTGTGTGTGTATGTTTGTGTGTGTGTATGTAGGTATGTGTGTGTTTGTGTGTTTGTGTGTGTGTGTGTGTGTGTGTGTGTGTGTGTGTAAGAAAGTAGGAAGGTGAATACTAGCTTTGAAAATACACTTATTTTGGTCTATATTGAGGTCAGAGTGCAGTGGGCTCAGCAATGATTGTCTGGAATGGATATTTCTTTTCATATGGTTACTGTCTGAAATCGAATAGGTGATTTTTGTACCACAGAAGTGGTGATTTCTACCTTTCAAGGTAAAAATGAGGCACCTGGGATGCTGTTCTGTTTCTCATTACGGCTGAAGTCTGCGATGTGGCTCAGGGAGATTACATGTACTCACGGTGTATCACTTGGAGGCTTCTTTCCTGGAGAAAAATGGCCAGCAACTCTCAAAAGAATGCATACAAGTCATGCCCTTGACTTAAACAGAAGCAGACCACAGACTACATAGTGCAGAAGAAAAGAGTAGAAAAATCTTCTGCAGTCACCAAGGCAGTATTTGACTTGGACGACAGCAGAAGGCATCAGACCTCAGATCACAGCTTTTAGAGCTATGTATTTTTAGCCGACACTACATACATTGTGAATCTAGGGACCTCATTTTTATTACCATATGTTTTTCTGATAAGGGCACATAGGAAGGGGGCTTTTCAAGGAATAGGAAAAGCACACCAATAAATCTCCTGAGTTCCAGACTCCAATAATAACCCAATGTATACATTGTTTTGTCCTGAGCAGATGAAAGAATGGTCTAGAAAATTTGATTCATTTTATTCATAGGGTGACTCACCCAATGCTAGACTTTATGTTAACATTTCTAAAAGAGACTTTGAAAATATGCCCATAATCCATTTATTTGATAGATTTGAGTGTTAAGTGTCAATGAACTGAATGACATGTCAGGTGCCTAGAGTAAGTAGTCAATTTGGTACTAGAAATTCAGTTGTTTGAATTTCGAGGCATTGAGAATTATAATACATGATAATGCATGGGGGGGTGTAAGATGTAGGAGATGGTTAAGCTACAAATTTTAAAGTAGACAGACTCCCACATTATAGGAACCTGGTCTCATTGTCCTAGATGCCAGATGGCTATTTGTCTAGCCATCAAAACCAGGCTGGGTAGGTTCTGAAGCTTTTTCAGCCTGGTGTTTGCATGTGGAAGAGGTTGCCATGGAAAAGAAACATGGTGGACATCTTCATGTGAACAGGTGATAATGGAATCTGCCAAATCAGGGGATGAGATGCCAAGTATGCTGAGAGTGTTTCTATTTGTTTAACAAATCTTTGGGGGGTTTTAAGTGGGTAATGTAGGCTACTATGGAACTCCTTATGTTACCTACGTTATACTCATGACCCACTGCATCTATATCCCAAATGCACCACTGAATGTGCCTCAACAAATTTAACTTGAGCATAAACCAGCACTTAAAGTAGACATACCCTTAGAATCCTTAGAAAACTCATAATTCAGAAACATAAATAATTTATCTCTTGGTTATATTTTGTGAACCTTGTCATGATGTCTCTAATTAAAAAAAAAAATAGACAGTGCCTGATGCATTGAATGAGCTCCCAGACAGCCAAAGCGAGACATTCAAGGCATTTACAAATAATTATTTCAGTGATAAAGATTTACATCTGGATTCTGGGAGTGCAGTGTAAGGCCATTCGACAACACAAGGAGGATGGGGTCAGGAAAGTCTTCTACTCAAGTTCCATTCTGAAAAGCACTGTGATGGATGGAACAGGAGACACAGAGTATATGGAGTCCCCAGGTATTTAGGAGCCCTATTTTCATAAAGCATGGAGGATTCATACAAATGCAGTTAAACTTATTTCCCAAGCTTGAAACAATTCCTTCTCCCTAAGGCCCTGGGAGTTGAATGAGGCAATCACTTCTTTTGATTTCTTTGGCTGGGAAGAGAGGAGTTTTGGCGCTTTCCCCAGAAGGCTATTTTCCACATTCATCACTTTGTGTGACAGCTTAGCCATGTGATTAACAGGTACTGACCTAAGCAGGAAGCATCCTGCTGGATGTAACTGAACCACCAGGCTGATTGGTCTGGGCTGTCTGCAATGGGATCATGGAGACCTAAGATGGTTTGTTTTTCTTTCCTCTCCCCAAATGCTCCTGTCTGCAGCTTTGGGAATCTGACTAAGGATTGTTAAGCTTTCTGTAGAGTCTATGGATATGAAATAGAGAGATTTAAGTCAGAAGATTGTTTACAGATGAGGGAACTGAGGTTTAGAGTGGTGAAGAGCAACTCTTCAAGGTGAGTTTCCTGGACACAAGATAGCTGACTTTTGAACCCAGTCTGGACTTGTTGTAACCAGTCCAGGCTCATGGTCATTGCCCAAGAAATTCACATGCCAGATTTGCTCCTAGACATTGGGATGAGACTTAGTTCTGTATATTAACTATATATATATAGTTATATATGTATATATGCAAGTATACACATGCATATATAGTTATATGTGTACACACACATATATGTTTATTTTTATCTTTAAGTAGTTGTACAAAGGAGTTGCCATTCAAGAAAGCAGTTTATTACAATACATCTTGATCAATGTCACTGCCTGTCATCATTTCCTCCCATCCTTCCTTGAGTTTTATGACTCCATTTCTCCCCTTTCTTTTTTATTTGTCAACACCTCCTTTCCTTGATTCTACCTTTCCTTTTGAGTATCCATTTCCTGGTGTTTTTGAGTTAGACTTTCTAAGGAATTACACTGCTTGAGTTCTTCCCAGAAGCTACCATATTTCCTTTAATACATTGGTGTACTGTTGGATACCACCCTGAAGTGTTTACAAAATGAATTCTAGCTTCTACACATGAGAAAATCTCTCTGGGCCTGACTTAACTTCACTTTCCAAGAGATCCACATGACCAATTTGCTTCTGGTGGTTTAGATGAGACTTACTTCTGTATATGAGTCATAAAGCACCAAGATTTTATGGAGAGCAAGAAGTGAATGTTTTTCATGTGATTGTCTTCAGTTTTCAATTTTTGACAATTTTCTTCTTTGTCAAGACTGAATATTTCATCATATGTAAAAACCGCATGACTGGATTGATTTCAACAGTTTTTTTAAAAAATGCAGCTTAAAAAATAGGATTGTTATTTTATTTTTATGCAAGCACCTAAAGTATTTCACGCCCCTCATCCCCTCTTTTTGTCTTTCCCCTCTTTCTGGTCCCTCTCCAAACAGTTCCTCTTTTACATTCATGTCATTTAGGGGAGCAGCCAGCTCAGACACTCTACTACTTGAGCCATGCCCCCAGCCCTTTTGCTGCTCTGGTTATTATTATTAATAGTATTATTTTGTACAGTCCTGTGGCTTGAATTCAGGGCCTGGGCACTGTCCCTGAGCTTTCTTTCGCTGAAGGCTAGCACTCTACCACTTGAGCCACAGTACCACTTCTGGCTTTTCTATTTATGTGGTGCTGAGGAATAGAACCCAGGGCTTTATGCATGCTAGGCAAGCACTCTGCCACTAAGCCACATTTCCAGCCCACTCTGGTTATTGTTGAGATAAGGTCTTGCTTTTGCCTGAACTAGCCTAAGACCACTATCCTCCTATTCACTGTAGCTGGGATGACAGGTGTGCTCCAGCATGTCCTGTTTTTTCTGTTGTTATAAAATCTTGTAATTTTGTTCTTTGCATATCCAGAGTGGTATGGTATTGTGCTCTTCCCAATCTCAGATGCTCCTGATCTTTTCTCAGTAAGTAGTATTATAGGCAAGAGTCACCAGCACCATAATTTTAAAAATCTAGATCTGTATATGAGAAAAATGTGTGGTATTTATTGGTCTGAATCTGATTTATTCTGCTTAACATGATAATCACTTGTTTTATTCATTTTCCTGCAGATGTCCTGAGTCCATTCTCCTGTATAGCTGAATAAAACTCATTGTATGTGTGTGTGTGTGTGTGTGTGTGTGTGTGTGTGTGTATGTGTGTGTGTGTGTGTGTCTGTACACACTTTCTCCTCTCACCATCTCATGGTTACTTAAGGCTGATTCCACATTTTGGCTACTGTGTATAGCTTGTAATAAACATGGATGTGCAGATAACCTCTGTTGTACTTTGACTTTTATTCTTTTGGATACATGCCCAAGAGTTGTATATTGGGGTGATACATTAGTTTTATTTTTATTTGCTATTGTGTCTGCACTGATTCATATTCCCACCAACAGTATAAATGATTTCCTTCCCGTCACATCCTTGCCAGCATTTGCTGTTGTTTATTTACTTGCTGATTGCCATCTGTCTTGGGTAAGATGGAATATTAATGTCATTTTGATTTGCATTTCCTTTATGGCTGAAGATGTTGAAAATTTCTTCAAGAGTATATTCACATTTCTTCTTTAGAGAAATGTCTGTTCATTTTCACATTTATTAATTGGACTGTTGTTTTTTTTTGTACTTCATATTTTGAGTTTCTTATATATTCTGGATAATTAATCCTAATCTAAACATCATAAAAATGTTTGTTCATTCATGTCCTGACAGCATTTTTACACAAAGCAAACCTGTAATATCTCATTGAATAGTTCTAGTTTGAATTTTTACAACATGGAGAGAGAAGCTAGAGGCATTTGTGCAGCAGTGTGAATGCATATTTCTAGATTTAAAGAAAAAAAAATCTCGGTCTTCCACATGAGTCCTGCCCTATTGAATGACTCATTTTCAGCAACTTATTTCAGTTCTTTACAAAGTATTTAATATTTATGGAGACAATTCGTTTTGTATTCTCACTGTATTTTCATTAGTTGTATACGACCTAATTAAATCTGGCAATTTTTAATAACAAGAAGCCAGACATAAAAAAGATGAAAGGGCAAACACGTTTTGCTCTTTCTTGGTGAAGATAATTCTAGCATAGTGGGCGGGACCCAGTGGGCTACAGAGCAGTCAGCAATTGGCACCCACTGGTTGTTTAATTTCAAGGAGGAATTGAAAGGTAAATTTCATCTCGCTGACCACTGTAGAAGATGTTATTTAAAAAGTGGCATCTATGAGAACTCTCCACAGAAGAAATTGGAGACATAACACATCTGGCAGCTTAG
This sequence comes from Dipodomys merriami, assembly GCF_024711535.1. NCBI lineage: Eukaryota > Metazoa > Chordata > Mammalia > Rodentia > Heteromyidae > Dipodomys > Dipodomys merriami. The sequence continues at coordinate 121,546,498 of NW_027202270.1, read as the reverse complement.
TTAGAGATGAAAACTACTTCCAGGGAAGATATTTAGATCTATTCTGAAGGATGGGGAAAGATTAGCCTGAGAAGCTTCAGAAGGAAATTCTCAGTGAAAACATCAGGTCACTTAAGTGTTTTGTCTTGACAGAACTAAACGTTTTGTTCTTTAATTTAAAAGCTTTATTGTGTGCCACATTCGAGGGGCAAGGTGAACAGAATAAACACAGCTGTTTCCTACTGCAAACTAACCATATAGAATGTAAGACACTTTGCCGTCATATAGATACATCTGACAATCTGGTAATGTCCCTACCATGAAGTGGGCAGCCTTAAGGACAAGAAAGAGGCTAATACTGGAGTGTTGCACAAGTACATGTCAGCTTTTAGGAACATATGAAAAGAATGTATGATTAAGGGTAATTGAATCCCAAGCACCTTCTTCATCTTAAACTCTATCGCTCTCCAAAAAGCATTTGTGTCAGGCAGCATATTCCTTTCTCCCTGCTTTTAGTTTGCAAGTGTATTTCTTCAGGATGTTAGGAAGCCAAGGAACGCACCTCGGTTGCATGGTAATTCCCATGTTCTATGGATTCCGATGCCTTTTTGTTATATGGATTCTAATGGCCCAAAGACAGTAAATCTTTGGTGACTTATCAGAGAAATGCTAAAATCAAAGTTCAACCAAATGAAACACCAGGAAGCAGGGTCCACAAAGGAGATGGGGCCATGAGGAAAGAGGTGGGTAGATGAAGATGGGAAGAGGAGGAAAATGCAGACAAGAATCTAGTGGATACCCTAAAACATTTAAGAAGCGTGAGGGAAAGAGTAGGTAGGAAAGGGATGGGTGAGAACATTGAAAGGGTAACATTGATCAAGATATACTATATTCATGAAACTGCTTTGTTAAATGATAACTCCTTTATACAACTGCTTAAAGATAATAAAAGAATAAAAAGTGCTTTTCTCTCTAGCTTTGCATTGCTTAGCATCAAATAGAAGAAGATATTCATGGGGCTGGGAAGGTGGCTCAGTGGTAGAGTGCTTGCCTTGCATTCATGGGGCCCTGGGTTTGATTCTTCACCACCACATAAGCAGAAAAAGCCAGATGTGGTGCTGTGGTTCAAGTGGTAGAGTGCTAGCCTTGAGCTGAAAAGCTGAGGGACAGCACTCAGGCCCAGAGTTCAGGCCCCATAACTGGCAAAAAAAAAAAAAAAAAAAAAGATATTCAGTAGACTTTCCTGAGTCCAGATCAGACCATTTGTACTGTCTTGCTATGCCCTGCAGAATCCTAATTGTGGGTTACTTCAAGTGCTGGGTACTCATTGCCAAAAGCAAATGAGGTCTCCTCTTTCCCTGATTTCTTGTGTGTCTGTGTAGCTAGTGTATCACATTTGATTGAGTGATGACGGCTCAAGCAGTGGTCCATTCTCAGTCTGTTGGCTTAGTTGCTCTGGTAGAACATTTATATTTTACTTACAAAAGCTCTTTCACTTACTATCTCCTCTGTGTCAGAAACTTAGCCTTGTTACAAAAATAGAGAACAAGTAGAAACATTCCACTGCTCACACAGGAGAGCCAAATATTACATTGGGTTTTTGTTTCTTTTTAAGGACAAAATAAACATTGATTGTAAATGCTTTCATGTTTGCCTTTTGTATTCCACCAGGGCCAAAAAGGTAGACATGAGTGTAATCATAAATCAACAGTAATATCATTAATGACAAATGACGAAATAGTACCTAGTGATCATGCGAGCAGGAAAATCCCATTCTGTTCCCAAGGTCAAACTACTGCCCTTAATATTTAAAATATGAAATGCATTTAAAAAGTCCTAATCCTGGAGCTGGGAAGGTGGCTCAGTGGTAGAGCGCTTGCCTTGCATGAATGAGGCCCTGGGTTCGATTCCTCAGCACCACATAAGCAAAAAAGAAAAAAGCCGGAAGTGGTGTTGTAGCTCAAGTGGTAGAGCGCTAGCCTTGAGCTGAAGAGCTGAGGGACAGTGCTCAGATCCAGAGTTCAGGCCCCACGACCGGACCTAAAAAAAAATAAATTAAAAAAAAGTCCTAATTCTTTTTACGTTGTTACTGCTTAACTCACGGATTTCTATGTGAAATGGCCTATGTACCAAATGACCTTGATCGTATTTGAACCTTGCAGTTGCACTTGCGACCCTTACATGTGCTTTCCTTCAAACAAGGGGATGCTGAGGCCTTGATTGTACTGTGTTTATTTTTCTGTATATATTTTTTATTGTAAAAATACTGTGCATAAGGGTTACAGTTACATGAGTAAGGTAATGAGTACATTTCCTATCAAGAGTTGGTATCACCCTCCTTTGTTTTCTCCCTACCATCCCTTCCCTCCCCACCTTCCCAACTCCTCCCTCTCTCTTCCGCCTCTCCCCCCCCCTCCCCCCGCAAGTTGTAAAGTTCGTTTTCAACATAGTGTCTTGTACATCTCATTGGGTCAACCTGTGTCCTTATTTCAGCATTTTGTTATTTCCCTTCCCCTCCCCAAATTAGAAAAATGTATATACAAGATGCAGGGCACTGGAATCAAACATAGTATATGTCTAGGACAAGCAGAAAAGCTCAAAAGCTATGTACTGTGTTTCTTTTAACAGATTTTAAAATGGGGTTCTCTTTTTAGTCATTTATTTACTTATGTAGTGTTGAGTCTTCTCTTTCCTCTCCTGTCATGTTCTTCTCTCTTGGCTATTAAGTACCAGCTCATGTTTGCTGCAAATGTAGATCAGTGATAATGAATGTGGCAAATGTACATTAAGTCATTATTCTCACTTTGAGCAAGCACCTTACTTTTGCCAATTTAGTTAAAGTTTGGAACATCTTTTGATGTAGGCTTCACCACATCCATTTTATCTTTCAAACATCCAAGACATTCCAAGGTTAATTAGTTTTCCCAAGGTCATCTTACTACCAAGAGGGAAAGCTTTGACCCCCAGTTCTGTATTATTTCAAAGACCACATAAACTGCCTCCCACTGATATGATTTATGTTGAAATCACAGAAGCAGCTGGACAGGAAAAATTAGAATAGTGATTAATAATAATTCACATCCGAAGAGCATTTTACCATTTTTGGAGTTTTAAGCATATATTATATCATTAAATTAACACCTTAACTTTCTTAAATGTGTAATGCTCTCCCTTTTAGAGAAATTACACATAAATACATGCAAGACTAAGGAATTACTTGTAAATTTTAATATTGGAAGTAACATTCATCTGTATTTTTCATCAATATTTTCAAATATGCTATCTGTATCTTTCCCTTCATGCATATGTGTATAAGTAATGTTGTACATAATGCTTACTTAATAATTTATCAATAAAGATCAGTAACTTTTTAATGTTCATAAAGATGTTTCATGTTATTCCATTTTGGCATTATGCCATAAATTATGCTGTTGATATTTCTGTGGCTTGTGTTTCTTAGAACTTCTATTGCCTCACATCAGTTTACTCTTTAGCTGATAACACATAATGTTTGTAATGCTATCAATAATTGTGGTCTATCTTAGAACATAATTCTATCGTTGCTAAACCCTCTTCTCAATTAGAGCAAACTCCTGCTGAGTTCCTGACTTGGTCCTCTGGAAGCCAGATGTAATATTCTATCTTGGTTTCTAGGAAAGGTTCATATGTGCTTGTACATTTCTTAGACTACAATTCAATAACTAAATTAATAATCCATGAAATACATTCTTGTAAGTAGAAGGTCTCAAAAATTGGGTGGTTTAGTTTACAAACGTTACTTAATCACATTGCTAAGGACATACGGGTTTTTGAAATCTCAGTAAGACTTCATAATTTAGCCAATATCATTGGAGTGCAAATGGTAGTTTCAGGACCTGACCTAGTCCTTCTGATCTTTCACCATACTAAAAGTAATAGATAAATAATTTAATTACACTTTCTAAATTGAAAGAAGAAAAATATGGATTTTTTCTTATTGAATTATATGATATTCTTAGTTTCAAATTTTAAATGACTTTGAAACGTGGCTATTTCACATTCCAATTCCTCTGCTAATTAGATTTCAATGACATTTAATTGCCTACCTTGAGGATAAAGTTCAAAGTTCTTAATTCAGCATTTAAGACACTACTATCTGAATGCAATTTACCATTTTCGAATTTACCACTTATTCATAACTACTTTATTACATGGCACACTGTGATTCATGTCAGCTGATTTTCTCACTGGTTTCTAGGGTTTCATAGTTTCTCCTTACTCCAGATAGATCTTTAATCTTCTACCACTCAATTATCCACCAAGAAATTATCCCTATATAACATAGTTCATAGTCTAACTTAATGACTATGTGTACAATGAAGCCTAACCTTAAGAGCCCAGTAGAAATAATTTATTTCCTTTGACTCAGAGAATGTGATGTCTCTTAAATTATATATTTAGCTGGTATGCCATTGAATAGGTAGGTCATCAGTGTTTATGAACATGTCATGTAAACCTTACTGATGTTTTACCACTATTCAAATGCAATGAATTCTCAAAAATCATTTTGGCTTGCTTGACTATTCTGAGATTTAGGCATGAGGGACAAACAAAAGCAAAGACTCAAAAAACGACTATTATTTTATGCATTCAAAACTCATCATTCCCCTTCAAAAATATCTCTCTATTTTATTCAGCAATGTCTGAAATCATGAGAGGCATTCAAAACTTACTTTTGATTTTTGTCTTAAATTGTATATGAGAATGTATTATGTCTTTTTTTTTCCCTGTTGGTCGTGGGGCCTGAACTCGGGGCCTGTGCTCTGTCCCTCAGCTCTTCAGCTCAAGGCTATTGCTCTACCACTTGAGTCATTGCGCCACTTCTGGCTTTTTCTGTTTATGTGGTGCTGAGGAATTGAACCCAGGGCCTCATGCATGCAAGGCAAGCACTCTACCACTGAGCCACCTTCCCAACCCCATAACAATGTATTATGGATGATGCTCTCTGTGCCACATAATAAATTAGCACAAGCTTAGTGGCTCAAAACTGCATAACTTTGTTATATCACAATTTTGGTGGATCATGTGTCCTGACCTGACATGGCTAAATCTTCTTCACTACTATAGTAAAATGTCTTCCAGGGCTGGATTCCCATCCAGAGGCTCGAGTACACAAGTATTTACTTTCCAGTTTGTAGAAGATTGTTTTTACAATCTGTTCCTCTGCCTCTGTAAGATATATGGCAGCTCACAGCTCAAAAGCCAGACATGCAATGAAGGGAGATACTACAGTGGTTCTACTGGTAAGACAGTCTTATTCAACAATGATGATTGGAGTGACATTCATTTTCAACATACTAGATTGATTAGAAGCAGGTTACAGCAGCCACCCACATTCAAGGCTGGGATTGCACATGAATACCAGCAAGTATAGAAAAGGGGGAGGGGCTAGCTTAAATAGGCTGTCTAACTGCAGCTTTCCTTCTAGATCTCATAGACTTATGTTCACTGAAGAATGTGTCTATCCTCTTCCCAGGCTCTTATTTGAATGCTAGTTTACAGTAAAAAACCATGCAATTATACATTAACTTGAATCATATAATTCAAGTTGAGTTGCAGATGAGTCTCCATGAATTAAACTGTTCATTTGCTTCTAAGGCACAATTCCTTTCAATCACTGGACATTCAATATCACACAGATAAGTTACCTTCACCCATATACCCAATATACATGGACACAAGAGACAGAGGAAAACAGATGCATGTAAATTTGGTTAAAAAGGAGGAATGAGAAGTATAGGTCACTAATCTATGGCAGTCCTGAAAGCCAGATGTGTAAATAGTGAAAATTCACCACTTAGCTTTCTAGACTGATACTAATTCTCTGTGGGCCCTTAAATCCATCCTCTGAGTCTCTTTTCATGAAAGGTAGCATGTGTTTGCAACAGAAAAGCTTTATCAACCCATTTCCTCCAAGTGGAACTTCAGGAGTTTAATAGACTTTTCATTTTGTACCGTCTCTTCTCAGTCCAAGATGGCAATGTTTTTTTTTTTTCCCCTCAAATAATTTTCTCAAGAACCTATGGTTCTCCTGTGGATTTTAATGATGTTCACTTCATTAGACAAAAGCAATATGCCCAGATCTTTTCAAGATAATCGGTTCCCTAATTTGAGTTCCTGTTGAGATGGCTGATGCGCTATGGTGATTGAGAGGGTCTCTCAGACAGACCCTCAATCTTTTGAAAGGATTCTCTGTATAAATGAACACATTGACCTTTTGATCTTTCTAAATTTGTAGCAAAAACTTGCTTTAGACCATGCTTTCTTAATTTTGTCATCTGGTGATGCTGGAATTTTCCAATCACCAGTCCTGGTTTCTTTTTAGTTGATCCGTTCTTCACTCAATTTATCTCTCCATTCTTACCTATTTCTTAATCAGAAGAAGAAACCAAACAAAACCTTCACTGTTTTATTTAGCTCTTTCCACAAATATCTTTATTTCTCATATAAAAGTTTTGCTTCCCACGTAACTCGAGGAAATAATTTTTCTTAGCAATCTACCACACTGCAAAAAGGACCCACCTATCTTCCTTCATTCCTTTAGACTCCATCATTCTAGTATGTACTTCCTTCCTTTCTTCTGGATAACATCTTTGGAGAGCAGACTTTTACTAATAGTCCGCTCAAAGCCATTCCTGTTTTCTCTCTTATGCTCCTCAAAATGCTTTCAGACAGCTGATTCTAAAGAGAATTCTCTAGGTATGTTTAGCACTGGTGTGTGCTTGCCACAAATATATACAATCAGTAAAAGTCCGTATTCACTTTTTATGCTATGGAGAATTGCTACAAATGCAGAGGCTTAAGGAATACCTTTTTGTATCTCATGGTATGGCTAGGTCAGTATTTTCTCAGGGCTCAGCTGGGTCCATGCAAGATCTCAAATGAATTGCCACTCATGTCTGTGTTCTCATCTGAATGTAGAGATCGTGGGGCATCTTCCATGGATATTTCAAATGTGTGAAATGAATAAACAAATGATCAATTAGATCATTATGAAAAACTAGGTGAAATATAGGTAAACTTTATGTGATATTGGATGATGAATGACACTTTAAATGTAAGACATGAAAAAAGTCTTACTAAAATAAACTATATGTGGCTAGGTAAAAATATCTGAAAATTTTTATTGTAAAACTGATGAAAAGTTACCAAAATAGTGCAGTAATTAACTTCAGCAAATAACAAAATGCATATAGGGTGATAAAAAGTAGTAGATATTCAATATGCAAATGCAAACCCCGAAAGAGGTAATATAAATAGCTAGTAAATATTTATGTGTTTCTCTTTATTTATTTTAAAATAAAAATAATGAAGTATTCTAGTATCTAATAAAATTCAAAATGCTCAAAACTAGTAAAGAGATGGCAATTAGATAATTGTGCAGAAGAAAAGAGTGGGAAATTAGTATTACCATTTTGAAAGACACTCAGTAATCTGTTTTCAAAGACTCATTATTAACCATATTGTTTTACCTAATAATTCCTCATCCTGCCCATTATAATAAATCAACCAGCAATGCAGAAAAAGATTTCTATCCAACAATGTTCTTTGAAGCACCGATCATCATAATAAGGCATTTGAAAATAACTTTAACATCCATCATAGGGGAGATTGTTGAGTAAATTATAGAATATCTATAGGATAGAGTATTGTGTAGTCATTAAAATGACATTTAAGATGAATACTTAATGATGTGGAGAGATTCTTAAGTTAAAAAAACAGGATAGAAAATTACTTATCGCATGGAACTAATATGTCAAAAAATGTATCATTAGGAAGAAATGCATGAAGCTATTAGCAATCATTTTCTTCAGAATTTGGAGTTGGCCCTGTTGTACACTTGCTCTCAACAAAGAACTAATTGTCTTATTTTGGAGCTTTATCAAAGTGTCTCCATTATACAGACTCTTTCACATGTATAATAAGGCAAAATGTTAATGTTGAAGAAGCATCAGAGCCTGAAATGGCCTTAATTAAAGTTAGTTTGGGGTACTCCTGGAAGTCACTTTATGAAAGTGATATAAATGGAGAAAAAATTGACTTCAAGTCTAGTAATTGTTCTTCGTCAAGACCTTAGCAAGCCAAGGTAGAGACAGGAAGAGGTCAGGATGTTTTCTTATCTGAAACACAGATACCTTGGCTTTACTTCAGTGAAATCGGTATCTGGCTTCTGTAATGGAGGGCATGAAACCCCTGTGGCAATATGTTATAGTAACTATAGGAAATTAATTCACATGGCCAAGAGAAGGGCAAACTGACTATATAGAATTTTTGTTTTAGAAGGAGAGCTGAGACAACATACCACATAAGAGGACATCGAAACAGAGGTTTGAGAGGAAGCGAGGAAGGAGTCATCTAAAGGAAGAGCCCATTAGAGAGAGGAACTCATAGGAGAAGTTAGGTGGGAGTGGGCTTGATATGTTTGGTGAACTGCAAAGAGGTCAGCCTGATAGAAGGTGAGAGAGGTAGGAACAGAAAGACAAGAGAGGAGATAGACGAGGGAGTGAGAATTGGGTCATGCTTAGATCACGTAGGACCTGGAACTTTATTCTTTTTTTTTTCGTATTTTTTTTTACTGTAAAAATGCTGTACAGAGGGGTTACAATTACATGAGTAAGGTAATGAGTACATTTCCTATCAAGCATTGTTACCTCCTCCTTTGTTTTCCCCCTACCATCCCCACCCACCTCTGGGACTCCTCCCTCCCACTCCCTGAAGTTGTAAAGTTCATTTTCAACATAGTGTCTTGTACATCTCATTGTTACAATGGGTATCCTTATTTCAGCATTTTGTTATTTCCTTTCCCCTCCCCAAATTAGAAAAATGTATATACAAGATGCAGGGCACCTGAATCAAATACAGTAAAAACAGGGGTTATACCAAGGTGAAGAACATACAAAAGAAACAAAAAAAATCACATGGTACATTATAGATACATTAAACACAACAGCAAGAAAGATAAATCCACTTATGTCCCTATCTTGGGGTTCATTTCGCTTAGCATCATCTTATGTGGTCATATGTACATAGCTTTTGACCTTTTCTGCTTGTCCTACACATGTACTAGTTATTGCAAATAAGGGAAACCATGGGACCTATGTTTCTTTGGGCCTGACTTACTTTCCTTAATAGAATTTTTCCCAAGTCTTTTCATTTCCTAACAAATGGGGTGATGCCATTCTTTCTGATGGAGGCATAGAATTCATATATATATATATATATATATATATATATATATATATATATATATATATATACACACATACATACATACATACCTTGAAGCCCTCTGGCTCTCCCAGCTCTACAGGTAGGCCATCTGCCTCAGGCCAGTAGTCCGTACATTTTGTATAATTTTCTACTCAGTAGAACTTGAGGAAATGCTGGAAATATCTTTCATCACCTTGAGGTGAAAGAGGTGAGGAGACAGCCTTTCTAGTCCTGCCCTAGCATGGATAATCTGCAAGCAAACATGAGTTAGCATCCAATGGGAGGACTGTCTTCCTTTGGGTTAACTTTGGCGTGTCAATGTCCTAAATTATCTCTACTAATCTATGTTCTGGCTTTTATTATCTTTGGAAGGCCCCAGAAGTGATATCAGTCTGGGTCCTACCCCAGATAGTCTTGAAAGACCAGATTTTTCAGTAAAGAAACACCCACAGCTGTATTCTCTGTTTAATCATTGGTATGAACTCCATTGTGTGACCAGTTGGCTTGGATTTTTCTTTTTCTTTTAAATTTAATTTTCTTTCTGATCTTCAAAAGGTTGTGAAAGAGGGTCATGGACAAGTCCATCTAAGCATCCAGTACTCTGTTGGAGTCCACTCTTTCCATCCTTCTCCCCTGTCCCATCTGTTCCCTCTTCCCAGACTCATCCATCTCCATTTCCTCAGCAAATCTCATGTCTTAAACTTTAGAAGATCAAGAGGCATGTCTCTGTGCATGTTGTCTTCCTCATTCTACCTAATTTATAGCCTTATGTGGATTAAGTTACCAATACATATGTGTTGAATTTGGTGTTGGTTGGAGAGGGAGAAAGGATTAAGTTATGTTGTGGAATAAATATATACTGTATTAATAAAATGTCTACTTTCTTTTAGGAGAACCACTGCACAACTTTAGGGTGTAGGAATTCAACGCATACTGGATGTTAGCATTGCAGAAGTTGAACACCCACCTGTGTTTTCCTCTACATATGTTCTTAGGAGAGAGTTCTGTGGGTGTTGGTTTTTTTTGTGTGTGTGAGGCAGCTGTAAGGGTAGCCTTTTCAATTTGAGCATCAGAGCTGAGTCATTGGCACTAAAAAATCTCAGAAGTATGTTAGTATTAACTCTTGCTCTACACCCACTTCTTCCCACCCAACAACGTTACAGAGAACATTTAGATCTTGATTTCTAGGGGGAAATATATGCTTCTTATGCCATCAAAACTGAATGCAGTATTGCTTTGGGTAAACGTTTCAATTCACTTATTCATTATCTGCTTTAACTTACAAAGCTTTGAGGGATATATATATATATATATATATATATATATATATATTTGAGGGATATATATATACATATTATATACACATATATATATATATCTCAGCTGTGTAAAGTATAAAGTAAAGGCTAAAAATATAAGTACAAATGTGTGGTGCAGAATAAATAAGAATTTGAGAATCACAGTGGCGTGAGGAATCAGGATAACCTTTTCAGTGGTAATTAATCTATTTTTAACACACTTCTTTTTATTTAGATTCCCTGAGGTTTTTTCTGTAGTTTTCTGCTCAGTTGTTTAGATGCATAATGAGAAGGCTACTCTTAACTAATATTTACGTTTTGTATTATGTTACCTTCCAAAGAGATAAAGAGACCTTCTTCTAAGAGAGTGTTGCATCTTGCTTTGGTGATAAATCTATGTATTTCATAGAGTGCAGGGATTTATTTTTATCATAGAATGAGAGAATAGTTTTCAGGGGAGAATCAGAGTAGTTTAGAAGAAAAAGAAAGAAAATCAAGAAAATGGAAACATTTCAAGCAGGAGGACAACTTTTTAAAGGCTCACATTGTGAAAAGAAATGACCATGGCCAAACCACCTTACGCTGCTTTTCACTTTAAAGTATGAGAATAGGGGCATATCTTACAGGACATTTAGTTCAACCTTTTTCATTTTAAAGATGACAGAACTGAGACCCAGAGAGGTGAAGTGATTTGTCCATGGTCACACAGTCAGCAAGGTATGAATCAGAACTGCATTTCAGATTGTCTGAATCCTGGTCTTGGCTCTTTGTTGTACTTCTCATTGCTGCCTTCATCTGGCAATCCCTTTGAGAAGGAGAGATCCAGGTGCTTCTGCAATATTGTACAGGGAGTTCGGAGTTGCTAAGAACACTGGCAAAAACTCTAGAAAGTGTGGCTAACTTTGATACAGTTTTGTCAGAAAGCAGTACTCGATAGTCAATCTGGTGAGCAGGAAGAGAACCATAAGTGTGTGTTAAATTGGGGTCTAAGGTTTTTAATTTTTAAATTTAATTTGATTGCCAATGTGATGTACAGAGGGTCAATAAGTTCTAGGAAGGTTAATCTCCAACCGTGAGTTCAGGCAACAACATTCTCGGAGGAACGATATACCTGCAGGAAGGCTCTGGGAAGGAATAAATATCATATTAGACTGTCAGAAGTCTAAGAATGTGGCAGGACCAAATCTAAACTCAGGATGGAGCTCAGATATCCGGTGCAATAATTTCTGAGAAAGAAAGATTAAGGGGCCAGGAATCACTCCTGTTAAATGGGTTACTATGCATTCAGCCATCTTTCTAGGCGGGCTTTAAGTGTGGTTAAGGTAGCTGTTTCTTCTGCTCATCAGGAATGAGTATTTAAGGGGTTGACATAGAGCATGCAAAGAGAGCTCTAAAATCCTACTAAAAGAGACCAGGGAAATTAAGTATAGACATTGAAGGTGAATTAATGCTTTGCCAGGAGAAGCACTTGCCTCTAAGACACATATCACCTGGTCAAAATTACCTCAAGCCATATGCATACTTACATTTTACTTCATTAAAAGTCTGAAGTCTGGACAGGCATCGGTGGCTCACTACTGTAATCCTAGGTACTCAGGAGGCTGAGATCTGAGAATTGCGGTTCAAAGCCAGTCTGGGCAGGAAAGTATGTGAGACTCCAATAAGCCACTCAGAAAACTGGAAGTGGTACTGTGGCTCAAGTGGTAGAGCGCTAGCCTTGAGCTGAAGAGCTGAGGGACAGCGCCCAGGCCCAGAGTTCAAGCCCCACACTGATAAAAAAAAAAAAAAAAGAAAAGTCTGAAGTCTGTTTGTTTTGGCGAGTCACAATGTAATTGCTCAGTCATAACCATCCTACCGTTCTTAGTCTATTGGTAACATCTTGCAATATGACACTTACTGGTCCAAACATCAAATCTTTATCATCAAAAAATTGCCTTTCTCAAGGGCTGCCATTAGGGAGTTCCCTTCACATTTTTATTTCTAGAGCTAGGTGATATGACATACTCACATCAATTACTTGTTAATATCAACAAGTTTCCCATAATTGACCCACACGATTCGTAACTCATCTCCTAGGGATAGACAGATTTTTCTCTTTCACAACTTGTTTCCCTGAGTATGGATGAGTGGAGAGCTAATAGCCATACTTACTGAACAGACTTAACATTTCTGAAAGATTTTGGGCCAGTAAAAATAGTGTTAGATATGTACCAAGTTTTCCTAGAGTTTAACTCAACCATACCTTGACATGAGAAATAAAGTCCTTGATGCCAATTTCTTAGAGGTCCATTTTCAAGTCCAGAAGTATCCTCTGTGACTTAATGCAGTAATAAAATGCTGAAGTACTTCAAATGATGAGATAAACCAGACATTGACCTATTTTCTTTTTGTTTTAGACAGTGATAGGAGAGACAAATAACTTTTGCAGTGTTAAAGTCTTGACATTTTAGGATTGCTTGTAATCTTAGCTTCCTCAATTAACTATATTATAAAGCCTCAACTAAGAAGATTATGAACTTGGTGATAATTACACTGTGAATTATTTTAGAGTTACCTCCTCTGTAGATGCTGCAAATGAATAAAGTAGTCCAACATGTTGCCTGCCCTATGTAAGAGGTTGTGAGTCAAGAAGAGATCATCAGGCTGGGAAGGTGGCTCAGTGGTAGAGCACTTGCCTTGCATGCATGAGGCCTGGGTTCGATTCCTCAGCACCACATAAGCAAAAAGAAAAAAGCCGGAAGTGGCACTGTGGCTCAAGTGGTAGAGCACTAGTCTTGAGCTGAAGAGCTGAGGGACAGCGCCCAGGCCCAGAGTTCAGGCCCCATGACTGGACCCCCCTCCCTTCCCCCCAAAAGAAGAGACCATCTTTTTGGTTCAGAGCCAATGATCAGGACCTGCAGAGCTATACTACATTCTACCGAGAAATGGAGGTGGTGGCTGAAGTGGTAGAGGACCGGCTTTCAGTGAAAAGCTAAGGGAGAATGCCTTGACCTTGTGTTCAAACTCTAGTACATGCACAAAGAACAAACAAGTACAATGTTGAAGACTATGAATGGTGATATAGCAACAGATTGTTTCTAACTTGTGAGAACAAAGCTACCATCTCACCTCTTTTCACATCACTGTGAACAATTTCAGCTTCCTTCAATAGTATTGTTTTTTTCTGAAATAATAAAAGATAAAAGATGAAATTGTCACTCATAACAAATAATTATGTTGTCAGAAACATAATCCACAAGTGTAGGTAGTTCCATAAGCCCTCACATTCCTGTATCCTTGCCCTAGAACTTATCTAAGTAGCATTTTGAAAGTTGGGTATTCAGTACAATAGCTGTAGCTATTTTTGTGTGGGAAGGCAAAAATTTTTTAGGGAAAATATGTCCAATTTAGCCAGATGCAACCAGCAGGAAATGTAACTAAACTCATACTAAGCAATCTGGATTTGAGGCCCTCCTTGCATACTCTCTTGCTGTGTGACCTGGGGGAATGGGACAGTCTCTCTTGATTCCCTTTTAGCATCTGTTTACAGAAAGATTAGCGGGTTTTGAAAAGAGTGTTACAGAGGCCAAAGCCAAAGGTCTGCAGGGACTTCTAAAGGGTCTGACTAAAAAAGCTTCCACCAGAGTTGGTCTACCTTTATCTGTTCTGTACATCCTGTTTCAGGGGGAAACAAATAAAAATAGTGTCAGCTGTATGGAACAGTTGTATTATTTGATCTATGGATTTCACTTCTACATATTTATACAAAGGAATTGGAAAATGAACTCAAAAGACACCACTTTCATTCTAGCATTGTACACAGAAGCCAGAAGGTGAAAACAACCCCAGAGTATCTAGAAACAAGTGAAATGATAAACAAAATGTGATTTATGTATACAACAGAACATAAATATAAAAAGGAATGAAATTCTGATACACACACACACACACACACACACACACACACACACACACAACTTGACTATATGAATCTAAGGGAAAAGAATAGCTGTTTTAGTAGTTCACCATAGTTGGCCCAGTATCCCATGGATTTCATCTTAGTGGATTCACCCAATTACAGATTTGAAATATTTGAAAAAATTCTGTATATACACACTTTTGGGGTAGTCCTAATTCCTTGAACAATATAGCATTAAAAACTATGAACATTCCATTCACATTATTTTGAGTACCATAAATAATTTAGAGATATTTAAGGCATGTAGGAGGACATGGGTAAAGGCAAATAATATGCCACTTCATATAAGAGAGTTGAACATCTGTATGTTTTGGTATCCTTATAAGTTCCTCAATATCATCGACATCCCTTATTGATAGTGAAGGATAACTTTTTTCTGCATGCAGAATAGGTAAATCTCACAGAGACTGAAAGTAGATGAGAAATGATCAGAGCATAGTGAAGAAGAGAGGTGAGTAGTTATTGTTTGGTGAGTACTGAATGTCTGCAATAATAGGAAAGTTTTAGGACTAGATACTTATGATGGTTATCTAATGTGGATGTTACTTATGTCACCGACTCATAGATTAATATGATAAAAATGACAAGCTATAATTGTCTCTAATTTAATGCAGCTATTACTTTTTGCATCTAAGAAGCAAGTGGATTTTCAATGTTTTCACTGCAAAGATATGATACATACGTGAAATGATGGGTATTTTAGCTTTATTTTGTTATTACACAATATATACATGTCTTGAAACATTGTATTGTGTCCCATAAATATATACATATAGCTGCCAACTAAAATAAAACCTCAAAGGGGTATATGTCAACAAAGATACAGAAACTATTATGTCTATTTCGCTTACCAGCCAACAGGACTCAAAAGATGGACTAACTCTTCCAGAATTTGCATTCATTAGACACAGGGATAATTCTACCAAGTCAAGCAAACTATATTATTAGATTAATATTATTCCCCCTGGGTCTCAGAAGCAGAACTATGCTATATGTGTTGTATCACTAATTCCGCTTCTTGGCCTAGTAGCAGATTCAGTATTAAATGCTTGGGAGACAGCATACCTTTCTAAATCTAAGTCATTAAGTTCTACTGTGGTATCTCTGAGTTCCGAAGATTCAGTGTGAGAAATGGTGATGGATTGAGAGAGCCATGAGATACTTTGAAGCTTACTTTCTTCCTTCTTATATGAGAAATGCACCTTTCCTGATGGTTGGCAGGATTACAATGTTTTATGCAATGTTTGATATTGCTACAGGTTTTCTTGAAGAAAAAAAGTCCTTACCTCTGATTTTGTTGAACAATAGTGATTATGATTCCTAATCTTCAAAGAAGCATAGGGGGTCTTTCATCTTTTACTCAGTGTATGGCTAACATGTGTGACATTTGTGTGAGTCTGTATGTGGGAAACCTAGAATATTTTCCCTCCACACCCTTCTCTAGGCCTTATGTTCAGAATCTGTCCATTGACAGGCTGATGAGAAATGTTTCTTTTTATGAGGCTGATTAGAACAGGGAACAGTCTGAAAAACTCATGTTTGTGTTTTTTTCTCTTTTCTGAGCTTTCCCATATGATGTGGCTCACCACTGTCTAACCCTTCATTGTCTTGTGTCTCAGAAAAGAGACACTTTTAGAGACTGACTTGAAGCAATGCCAAATGGGCCATCCAAAGTTTTACATTCTTATATTAATTTGGAACATTTGCATGGCATGAACACTTTATCACTTTAAACTTATAAAACTACACACAGTAACATGGAACGGCTATTTTTCTTGTATCTTGTGAAATAATTTACTATGTTATTATGTGAAAATGCATCCTATTTCTGTTAAATAATTGACAAAGAAAAAATAGCAATGCTGACATGCTGTTTAAGGAAAATGTTAGGACATAAGTGATCTGTGAAAGAATTTACCAAATTTAGAACCCTTAGATGTGTATTTTAATGTATTTTTCTTTCATGCATGTGTTTCTAACGCATTTATAAGATTATCTCTTTGTTGCTTTGTATGTCCCTCCCCCACAGTATAACCCCTGCTTTCACTATATTTGATGTCAGTATAACTTGTGGAAGAGATGGGGAAAAACCAGTTGTTTAAGGATACAGGTGGACCTGTTGCAACAATGAGAAGTACAAGTTGTCATGTCTAAAACGAGCTTTACAACGTCGGTGCGGGGGGGGGGGGGGAAGGGGGGAAGGAGAAGGATTGGGATTGGGGGGCAGGGGGAGGCTGGGAAGGGATGTGAAGGGTAAACAAAGGAGGAGGCTGCAATGCTTGGTAAGAAATGTACGCATTATCCTGCCCATGTAATTGTAACTCCTCTGTACAGTATGTTCACAAATAAAATAAAATTAAATTAAAAAAAAAGAATTTACCAAATTTAAAAGTTTTTTTTCTTCACATCCCAGTTTTGTTGAATTATGAATTATATACCCCATCGGGCGAGTATGCCCTTTTCTTCTTGATTTTACTAAATTCAGTGTATATTATTAAAGATTAGACTTTTCTAAATTCCTAAGAAGTTCTAGGCTCCATTTATAGAAGACAGAGTGCCTGTTTCCAAATTGCCATTATCAAAGAATTTTATAGAAACACCATGGTGAATTAAACTGGCCAACCTTCAATGCATTTGATTGTGTGTGTGTGTGTGTGTGTGTGTGTGTGTGTGTGTGTGTGTGTGTGTGTGTATAAAAATAGCCTTTTAATGCCCAGTCCTTTCAACACTGCATATGCCTTATCTCATTTGTTACACCTCAGCTAGAGCTAGAGAAGACATTAGAGAAATTAGAAGATGGCATATTGAGCTACATGTGCATGCCAGCTGGGTTGTTTCTCCTTTAAAGAGATGGAACCAAGAGCAAAGATGAAGATCACTTTTGATTATGATGACATTAACAATAGGTACAAAATTTCAGGTGCCTGTTGTGCAGTAAGAACCTTCTGGAACTATCTACTCTATACCTCAAAAAATGATCATGCAGCCAGGCACTAGTGGCTCATGCCTGTATTCCTAGCTACTCAGGAAGCTGAGATCTGAGGATAAAAGTTTGAAGCTAGCTCAGGCACAAAGGCCATGTGACTCTTATCCCCAATTAGCCAACAAAAAAGCCAAAGTGGAGCTGTGGCTCAAGTGATGCCAAGCCTTGAACAAAAAAGCTCAGGAACAGTGCCCAGTCCCTGAGTTCAAGCCCAATATTGGCTGCCTGGCTGGCTGGCTTGCGCTCTCTGTCTCTCTCTGTCTCTGTCTCTGTCTCTGTCTCTGTCTCTGTCTCTCTCTCTCTCTCCCTCCCTCCCTCCCTTCCTCCCTCCTTCCCTCCCTCCCTCTTGTTTTTATATTAATTTGGTGATCAGTGTGTTACCAAAGGCTAATTTTTATCAACAGTGAGCTAGATAATGTTTTGGTCATGATTTCATTTCAATATTTTTAATATGGTTCACTTTCTTTGGTTCATTTACATAAAAATCCAGGGAAACACAAATACTTTGTATATGGAGATACTATGTGGTAGCAGCTTATTGTCTGCATACTTTACAATCTTGGTCTTTGGAGTTTTCCTCTTTCCTTCCTTCCTTCCTTTCTCCTCCTCCCCCCCCCTCCTCCTCCTTCTCCTCCTCCTCCTCCTCCTCCTTCTTCTTCTTCTTCCTCTTCCTCTCCTTCCTTCCTTCCTTCCTTCCTTCCTTCCTTCCTTCCTTCCTTCCTTCCTTCCTTCCTTCCTTCCTTCCTTCCTTCCTTCCTTCCTTCCTTCCTTCCTTCCTTCCTTCCTGTTTTGTTGGTCCTGGAGCGAGTCATTTGATAATTCCATTCTTTGAGAACACATGGCACATGAATTTCCTCCTCCTGTTTGGAAACTTGTTTTTCCCTTCCTTCCTTCCTTCCTTCCTTCCTTCCTTCCTTCCTTCCTTCCTTCCTTCCTTCCTTCCTTCCTTCCTTCCTTCCTTCCTTCCTCTTTCTTGTTTGTTTGCTTGCTTATTTTGTTGGTCATGGAGCTTGGGTGCTGTCCCTTAGCTTTCAGCTCTACCACTTTGAGCCACAGCCCCACTCCTGGTTTTCTGGTGGTTAATTAGAAAGGAGTGTGGGAGGTGGGGGAGGGAAGGGATAGTGGGACAACAAGGGAAGGGGTAACAATGATTGACAAGTAATGTACTCATTGCCTTACTCATGTAACTGTCACCCCTCTGTACAACATCTTCACAATAAATAAAAAGACAAAAAATAAAAATAAATAAATATAAAAAAGAAAACACACATACGTCTAAAAAGTAAAGCAAAAAAAAAGAGTCTCAGGTACTTTCCTGCCCATGCTGGCTTTGGACTGTGATCTGTGATCCTTAGATCTCAGCCTCCTGAGTAGCTAGGATTACAGGTGTGAGCCACCAGTGCCCAGCTGGAAACTTCCCTGAATCAGTCTTTGTGTTAGCACAGTGGCAGACAGGGAAAATTCTTAGTGAGGCTTTTGCTCCCAATTTGAAGTATCTTCATTAGAGATTCACTATGGCTGCCAAGCAGTGAAAGTCATCATGTTCTCTGTTAGAACCACTCACATAGGAAAAACTTAGGTCTAATTTTTGGCTATGTCACTTCCAGTATTTCCATGAGAGTCTCTACCTTCTCAACTCATCTTGCTTCCATGCCAGTCTGTTTTCCAATTGCGTCAGAGTCACTGTTTCCAATTAAAAATTGATACCATTCCTTTCTAAATCACATCTCATCCTGGCCTCTCTGGGTTGTGTCAAAAGTCCTAAGGAACTAGTTTCTTAGGGACAGCATAATACATTGTTGCAAACTTGCTTGTCTCAAAAAAATGTGTTATCTTCTAGTTC
Organism: Dipodomys merriami; assembly: GCF_024711535.1. Classification (NCBI taxonomy): domain Eukaryota; kingdom Metazoa; phylum Chordata; class Mammalia; order Rodentia; family Heteromyidae; genus Dipodomys; species Dipodomys merriami. The sequence goes on along the minus strand of NW_027202270.1, from coordinate 121,527,188 downwards.
TGCAAGGTAGGACTCTGAACTGAAGGTGTGGGCAGCTCTATTTCTTAATACTCTAAGAGAAGATGCTTTCTTGTTTCTTCCTAGTTTTCTGGTCATTGTCAGAAATCCTGGTGTTCCTTGTCTTGTTACAGTGTACATAGAGCCAGCTCTGAATATTCTTTTTTTTTTTAATTGTAAAGGTCTTGATGTACAGAGGGGTTACAGTTACATAAGTCAGGTAATGAGTAACTTTCCTTTTGAACCGTGTCACATACTCCCTTGTTCTCTCCCAGTTTTTCCCCTCCTGTCTCTTTTTCTCTTCACCTTGTGTAGTTCATTTCCAACATAGTGTCTAGTGAATATCATTGCAGAATTGGTTCACTCTTTGTCCCACTATTTCTGTGCTTTGCCTCCCCAAATCATATATATATATATTGCATATATATATATATATGATATTTATATATATGACAAAGGGTACAGAAATCAAATACAATGACAAAAGGGAATAAATCAAATTAAAAAAGAAAAAAAACCACAATAATAATTAGAATGCACCTATAAATCTACAAGAAAGCCTAATGAATATCTCTATGCATCTTCTTTAGCACAGAATCTTATTGAAAGGAATAGATAGCAGTTTTACAAGGTTGTGTTTTATAGTATTTTCTACAACCCTGTCTATGTGGAAATGACTTGTATAATAATTAAATGGTGATTTCTTTTGGCAAAACCATGTCCTTTAGCATCACAATGAAAAGACAAACTCACAAACCCCTTTTACATTTTACTCATCTCTATTTGATAGGTTAAATTTGTTGTATAACATTCTTTCACACTAGTCATTACAATGATGATTTTACCTATTACATTCTAGTTATTATAATCATGATTAATTTCTAGCCACATCAAGATGATATTGAGTGTTTGAAGCCCTGTGTAAAAATCAGTGCTTTGTGCAACTCTCATAGATTGCCTGGCACTTATGGTTAGCATCAGAACTAAGATTTCTGATCCTCATTCTCCATCCTATGTCAATCCCCTTCTCAACTACCCAAGCAAAAGAGAAAGCTTGGAATTCCTCAAATGGCAGTGAATACAAAAATATTTACTATTCCTCTTTTGATCTTGTTTCTTCTTTTATGGTGACTATGAATTTTTCTGCTATGGAAATTTTTTAAAATGTATTTCAAATTACATGAGTGTTTTATCTTGGGCATATATTGCCCTTTCTGCTACTTTCCTGGTTCTTGGAAGAAATGTACCTTACTGCTTTTACTTATTTATTTTTAGAATTCCTGCTTATTGCACTATAGGCTGCAAAGAAAATTAAAAGGAAACAAGAAATGCACATTCATTTGAGAAAGTTTCTAATCAATTTTATGCTAAATTAACCTAGGATGTGTATGAACACTGGTATAATTTATATAATAGTGCACACAGAAACCAACAGATGTTCTTTAGTGGAACAATTTGTCATTCAAATTGCTAAGTGTTGAAATAACACTGGCTACAATAATTCTGATATAGAGACACAGTGCAATGGATATAATACATTTCAGTATCTGTTCAGCCTTTGTATTAATACACAGATACATCTAATCTCGCTGTCTCTGGCCTTGTTCCTGTCCCTGTCCCTTCCTTCCTCTTTCCCTCTTTTTCTTGCTTGCTCTCTTACTGGAATTACAGGACTACAGTATTTATTTGCTACAAATTTTACTTAGCAGACCAGTGATGCAACATGGAGACATTGGGATGAATTTTAAACAGTAGAATTTCCTCTGTTTTTCTACTACTTGATATTTGCTCCTTTTCTGGGGTTTCATGAATATGCAGAGTGTGTGTCAAAGGATAGAGGTGGAAGGATTTGAATCAGAACAAAATACATGTTGGAAAAAGAAAATCATTATAAAAATGCAATAGAATATTATTCCATATAGAAAATAAAGGAGGTCTTGCCATTTACAAACACATACAAACACATGTATAAACCCAGAGCACACTCTATTGGGAAATATACCAGTTCAAGAAGGATGGGTACTGAATGATTAAACTTTGATGAGCTATGTAAAATAATCAAACTCATATAACCAGAAAACAGAATTTTTTATATGAGAAATAATTTCTCAGAATCTAAGACACAACATAGTACTTACAATTAATGATATGGCATTATGCACTTCAGAATATGTCAAGAGGTAAATCTTATGTTGTGTTTGTAGGACACACAGACACACAGAGAATAATGGAAATTGGTTATGTTTGTACTATCATAGATGTATACTAATGTTGACACACACTGAGATATAGACTTTGAATCTGTGAAATGTTTTAACCTATTAATTGCATGCCAATAATTCATAGAAAAACCATGCATATTTTTATTATGATTGTTTCATATATTTCACATTTTGAGATAACATTTTTATTCCATAAAGAACTCCTAGTTTAATACACAATATAGAGGACACATGTACTGTATTACACATTTGTTCTGTGAATGTTAATCATTATTTGATTTCCTTTGAATCAGTTGCTTTGATACATTAAATAGATTTTTGAGTCATCAGAAAAGCAAAGGAATACATGTAACAAAATGTTTAAGAACTTATGCACTAAGTCCTGTCAACTACAACTTTCAGTCCTTCCATTTTATTTGAGAGGCATATGTATCTGGAGTGTTGAGAAGTTCCAACACAGTAATTCGAGAGCTAGAGTAAGCTGTGTCCTGTGGTGTAGTTGATTCTGTGAGGTCTAGGATAAGATCATCTTCTTTATTTCCTCCTTCTTTATCTCCAGGATAAAGATCCAGGATCACTTCATCCTCCAAACTTATCCTGTATTTTAACTTACTACACATGTACCCAGTCTCTTATGTCAATTTATCACCCAGAATCAATATGATAACACAAATATTGGTTGAAGACTTGACTATAGTATAATATAACATTCTATAACTTCTATAAATAACTTCTATAAATTCTATAAATAACACTCTGTAGTATTGAGATACTGGTCTGCATGATACAGTACATGAGCTGACATAATGTCCAATAGCTAGTGCTTAATAGCTACAGTTCATGGCTCAAGGAGCCAAAGGATACAAGGGGAATTGTAACTCCCAGAAAGCCATTGGGTTGGAAATTTGCACATCTTATCCCATAAGACATCTATTCCAAAAGATATTTTCAGTTCTCAGAAAGAAACTTTTTTAAAAATCAGGGGTCAATATAGATATTTTGTAATGAGCTCGAAGCTGGAATTGGTTTCTTCAAGCTTGTCATCCTAATGGACCATCAAGCAAAGGAAGATCCTACTTAGCTAATGAAGTAATTATAACTGATGCTGGGAAACAGGGTTTTTGCTACAAAGAGAAGATGCATATGATGACCCCAAGGATTCATTTGGCCACTCTTTGGTTCATCTATGGCCAATGAAAATGGCAAAGAGGCAACCACATTTCATTATGGTCCAACAAAGGCAAGGGGACTATTGGCTCAAATCTCCATTCAAAAAAACATGGCTAATAATTTAAAATGTGGGAAAAGAGTAGACATTGAATAAAGGAAAGAAAAAAAAGAAAACAGAAAACCAGAGAAGTTACATTTCGAAGGGAAAACTTTTACCACTTCTTTTTGGGGCTAACCAGTGGCATACTATATGAAAAGCACATATTTTCAGAGTACATATTTGCAGAGTACATGCGCATTTTCTGTCAGGAGAAGCCTGACATCAATGATGATGTCTTAAATTCTGTTTGCATTTCTGTGCTGATATTTTGAAGTGATACGTGGGGATGAGTACTCCCTGAATTCCTGCTCCTTTGTTCATTGGCATTTTTATTTCTACTCATGCCAAGTGTACTTGGAACTTGAAAGCAATAAATAAATAAATAAATAAATAAAGTAAAATAGGCATTTGACCAGAACATAAACTCATGGTAATAATCATTGATAACTGAATTACCTAGTTGATCTACAAAGTAGGTTTTAAATGGTTTCTTCAGGGTTACAGCAAAGGTAAATTAGCCAGCCTACTTTTTTAGTCATTTTCAGAGACATTCATCTCATTTTAAAAACTCTATTTCATGCAAACTGTATTTGTATTAACAATACAATTAACAATAAATCATAGTGCAAAAGTACAAGGTTTCCTGTAGTCTGTTTTCTTGTTTATCCCATGAATGCGGACATAAGTTCCACTTCTGCCATTTTCTGCAGAAATAATGTGAGCAAGTTAATTTTATAAATTTCATTCTTTTATGTTTAAAAAAGAATGGCTCTAATGAGAAGGAAGAGCAAGAGAAGATAACATTCTGAAAGAATAGATGTCCTTGGGCAAGTAAAAAATCTTCCTATGCTAATTTTCTGATCTGAGAAATTTGTATAACAATGCCTAACTCATAGAGTTGTTGTGAGGGCTAAGTTAATTAAGGAGCACAGGCAAAGCACTTAGAACTGTGTCAAGCCTTCGCTTGTCTTCATTTGGCACTGAACAATGTGACAGTATTTTGTCTGTTTTATCTTCCCCCAACTATGAGGTGTTATTCTTGTGACCCATGTTACACATAAGCAGATGGAGGCCTGAGAAGATTAAATTATATGCCTAAAAGTACAGAGACAGCAAGTGGTAAAGTCAGATCTTTGTCGTCTTTATTGTCTTCATTTTTGTCCTCCTCATCCTCTCCTCTACCACCTCTTCCTCCTCCACCACTTCCTCCTCCACTCCTCATAGTCAGCGTCCTCCTCCTCTTCTTTTCTTCCTCCCCCTCCTCACACTCCTTCCCCTTACCCCACCCTCTCCCCCTCCCCTCCCCCCTCCTCCTCCTCCTTCTTTTTCTAAGTAATTATACAAAGGGTTTCAATTCAACATGTAAGTTTATGAATACAATACATTTTGATGATGTCAGATTTCCAACACAGACTTTCCTGGGTCTTTACTCATTGTATTATCTCCCTACTTAGCACCTGCCTAATTTTCTGTGACTGCTTTAAGAGCTGTAGGCAAGAATTAGCGCAAAGTTATTTGGTATATTGTATACTATTGCACACATATTTGGATATTAATAACTGTACATTAAGCAGAAAATAGTGTAGTTGTTTCATGTTTGCTCTTTACCAATCCTCCAACTGTCATTTTTAATGGTCAAGCTAATGTTTGAGGAAATCCATATCACTATCACTTGAAACTAAATTACTGCCTTCTCTGCAGCATTTGCCTACTTTTATTCTTTGTATGAGTTTGTTCCTTTTGCCATTCTAGAGTGAGCTTAGATATTGTCCAAACAGAATTGGGTAAGATTCTAGTGTTAAAAAGTTGTATGGGATAAGCAAGGAAATGGAAACAGGATATTGGCAGGATAAATCCTGGTCCAGGAACTGATCAGGATATTGGCAGGAAGCTCAGGAAGCCTATGGATGTATTTAGGCTCTTTCCTGACAAATGGATGTTAAGGCCACAGAAATAAGAACCCATTTCCTGGGCTGGGCAGTTGAGTTTATTTATCTCTACTGCCCATAGTTGATCCTAGTAAAAATCTTCAACTCACAGATTTGCAAAACATACCAGTGTGTTGAAGGTATAACATTCGGAATCTCTCCTTATTAAAAAATTTACTCGCCTGTTGCCTCTCAGGCCATGAGAGGATTACTCCTGAGTCTTCCGGTGTTCACTTGCAGTACAGTGGCCCTTACAGACCCTACCTCATTGGGCTGTCATAGAGACTGAATGAACATGAGAAAAGCTGAGATGGTTCATGACTAACAAGCTGTCATGTACATCTCTTTCAGTCAGGCTTCCATTCTCTGAGAAATTTTATCTCCTGGGCCTATCTCCTGTGAGTTATGCAAGCAGTCTTTGCAGTATGACATCATGGTCTTCCATCCTCTTTTCCTGGCTTGGAACCTGCTTCCAGATCCTTTAAAGCCATTGGGGCCACTGCAGTCTTAGTGGACTGCAGTCCACTGAGTTTGTGATAGGTCTGCAGAGTATCTGGTGCATTGAGGAGACAGCACCCCTCTCCGTTGGCTTGCTTCTGGAACTCCAGTGGTCTGGCAGCACGTGGATGGTCTCATTTCTCAGAATTTTACAAGTAGACATAGATCTTCTAGGCAGTTTAGTTTACCCTGTTCCCCCTGGAGGGAGGGAGGGGAGGAGCAGTTCATGGGGGCTGCTCTGGAACAAATGAATGGATGAAGGATGACATTCTGTCTTCAGTGTTGCTTCCCTCTTTCCCTGTCAGGTTTATCTTTTCTTCAAATAAGTGCTTTCCTGGAAAACTTTCCCTTTCCTCCTGCAACACAGACTTCAGATGTGGCCCTCCCACATAGCCTCCAGATGTTCTTTCATAGCATTGGTGATGAAGGCTTAGCATTGAGATGAATCCAAAGTTCCAACCACTTTCTGCAGTATTTAGAATAGCAACAAAGAGAGCATTATGTATGCCAGAGGAGCTGTGTTTGAGTATTTGCAAATACTTTATTCCTTTATATTCTGGAGTTTGCTTTTTAGGGCATTGATATTTCTTGGTAGAAGTTTTCTTTCAATAGTAGAAACATTTTCCCTCCCTCTTTCACCTTCTTCCTTTTCCCTCCCCCCTCTTCTCCTTCCTCTTTTCCTTTCTCCCTTCTTCCCCCTCCCTCATCCCTTCTCTCCTTGTTTCTTCCTCCCTCCCTCCCTCCCTCCCTCTCCCTCCCTCCCTCCTTTCCTTTCCTTTCCCTTCCTTCCTTCCTTCCTTCCTTCCTTCCTTCCTTCCTTCCTTCCTTCCTTCCTTCCTTCCTTCCTTCCTTCCTTCCTTCCTTCCTTCCTAAAGGGTTTGCAATCAGGGTCTTGTACTTGTTCTACCCCTAGAGTCATGTTTCCAGTCCTTTTCAGTTCAAGTTATTTTTTCAAACTCATACCCTCCTACTTTTTTCCTGGTCTAGCCTTGGACTAGTGATCCTCCTACCTATGTAAGTGGCATTATGGATATGAACCACTACATTGAGCTCATTTGTTGAGATGGAGTCTTTCTAACTTTTCTCTGGGCCTTCTACAATCTATACTTCCTAAGTAGCTTGCGTAATAGGTGTGAGACTGTGCACCCAGCCTGTTAGTCATGTTTCTTTAGATTTTCTCTGAACAGTGGAAGATCATGCTTCTCATTCTCCTTTACATTATAGTTTAGTTTATAGTTTGTTTAGTTTCCCATTCTCTTTTGAGAGTTGAGATCATTGAATGGTATTGATAGCTGCATAGAAAAGTAGTGAATCTTTTTGCATTTTTTGGTATAAGTAGTTCCAATTGGTTGAGTTTCTAGATGTCCCACATTTGTAGAGGAAACAAAGGAATATTTCTCTATATTTTTTCAAATTTGTATAGTTGGAACAAATGTCAACATGTGAATAATTTATCTTTAATATACTATGCAAAATAAAAGGTAAAAACACCAGGCCATCAGGAATGTAACAAGCAATAAACACTTCCTTATGTCTTTGAATCTTGCTGTTTCTTTCACAGCAGGGCTGGCACATATTCATGCTCAATATCTAGTAAGAAATATCATCTCTGTTTTCTTATACTGAATAACTTCTAGTCTCCCAGTGCCTTTGGTTATATTACCTTCGTTATTGTTATCTGCTTCGGTAAACTACAATGATACAAGTAAGTTGATGATAAAGCTATTACATTCTTAGAACTTTTTATTTTCTCAAGTTTATGCAACTGACAATATGAAGAAATGAGCCTGTTTTTAATAACACACAAGAAAGCCAGCTCAATTCACTTATTAAATGATATATTAGCATTATTTTGTTCAGCATAAGCCATATATAAAACTACCATACTGTAACTTTCCCTAGATAAGGGGAGGTTTAGAAACTTATAGATTTAAATCTCTTAAACCTGAGATAGCTAAATTTATACTGAAAACCTCAAACTTCATATTCCAGTAAACAATAAATCTTATGTTACGAAGATTTAGTAGTACCTCCTACAACAAAAAGACTCATGCGGAGGATTTTCATTTTCTTAAAAAAAGAAATAGGCATTCTAACTCAAGCCTTCCTTGGCTTAGCTAACTCCAACACAGCTTTCTAGGTCTAGCTTGATCTCATATTTCATACAGAGACTTTTTCTGACCTATTATGTCAAGTGTCTTAATTACTTGTGAGTTCAATAGTACTGCTTACCTCTTGTACAGTTTCACACACACACACACACACACACACACACACACACACACACACACCTATAACTTGGGTACATAATTTTCCTTTTAGAACAATTCCCACCCAAAGATCACAGCTAAGACACAGATAAAGATAAAGATCTAGATAAGATACAGGAAAATACTGACTGGAAAGAACTGGAGAGCCAGTAAAACTCGGGCAGATTCTGGAAGTTGAAAGTATGAAAGAAGAGCTGGAGAGCAGGATGAGAGTGTTGTCTTTGGGGCTTCATCCTGAGGATAGTCCAATGTCAGCCAGGTCCATAATGGGCTCAGGAAGATCCTTGAACAGACACAAGGGAGCTCTTTGGGTTATTGCTGTGGTACAAGTTTGAGTTATATGGTGTAGACATTTAAAATTATATATATATATATATATATATATATATAGTATGTAATATACATTTCAATTGGTATGTTTCATTATGTGTAAATTTGACTTTCAAAAGCTAAAAGAGTAACATTGTAGCATCTGACTCCTACTTGCTTGGGGCAGCTCAGCCTCCGCATTGTGTTCCTCTGCTGACCGAATAAGGCAAAGGAGCATTATATTTATCTCGAGTTCGATTTAATTTGGCATGTTTGTTTTTCATCTCTACTGACCTCATGCAGTTGACTAGACACTAGCAAAATTTATGGAAAATTATGTGAATAAAATAATGCATCTGTATAATCATGAAAATAACAGGCTAATGAGAATTTCAATATTATACATAGCGCAGGTCATGTAACAATATGTTAGAGTGTGCATTTTATTAGAACGCCTTGTTGCCCTTTACCAACTGGGTGGTATAAGTAGGAGCTTAACATATGTTGTGTCAAAGAACACATAATATATAGTGTCTGTAATAACATTGCATGGTAAATATTATCCTTTTTTAGCTGACCAAGCAGAAGGTAAAGGAAGTCAAAGATTTTTGATTATATGGCAGCCATGATACTGGTAGGAAGTAGTTCTTCACATATAGTGAATCTAATGATGACCTACACGTGGAGGTCTGGTTAGAGGAAAGGGAATACTGAAGGAATGATGACATACCCCATTGTAACCTCAGGAGCCATTGTAACCCCATAGATTAGGAGGTACCAAAGGAAGGTATAGTGTTATTAGTCATTGCTGAGATTTGGAAGAGGACAAGCAGAGTGTTGGGGGTTCTCATGATATAGTCTTGCAGAGATTGCTATTACCAGTAATATGGTATAAAGGAAGTGAAATTACACTCAGCCTATTTCATTTCTTCCCTTCTTATCTCCTGCAGCTATTCTCATTCAGTCAGCGCGCTAGACCTCAGAATTCAAAGCTTCTCAGGCTATCGAGTTAACTGAGAAGAGTGAAGAATGGAAGAGAGTAGGGAGTGGGAACTAATTGGAAATTAACTAGTTCTAGTAGTCACATCAATATTGGATCCTATGCCCTGTGTCTTATGGATTCATGCTCTTTCTCAGTATCACACTGGCTCTCATTTTAAACTCAAGGATTTTTAACAGCTACCATGAGTTTTATTATGGTTGGAGACTTGTTGAAGTAGGCACTTTCAACTTCTCTCTTAGCAGTCAGAGGTGATTCTGTAGCTTCTGAGTTTACATGGGGAGTAGAAGATGTGAATGAAATACCATCACTTAGCTTAGTTCTTGGATCATTAGCTCAGATACCCCCAACCATCAAATTCAGCACACACTTGTCCCTAGGTTAGCGAAATCTTTTAGGACTTTCATATCAATGCAACGGAGTTACTAATTAAATACCAGAAGGCTCACTGATGGATGGTTACTTTTTAATGTGACATTTTAGAGCATAGAAAAGGCAGGGACTCAGATAATTGTTCTCTCACTAGCTAAATGTGTTATAGCCAAGGAAAGGACTAGGGTGCAGGGTTTGACTTCATTATTTCCAGCCCAGCAGGTCTTTTAGAGATATCTTTTAGAACTGTCAGCCCCATCCAATTGTATAGGCAGCCTGAAACACAAAATTTTCCTTGTAAAATGTGGTTGAAATTGCAGAACAAAGGAATTATTCTTTCCTAAGTGTTAAACATCTTAACTAATCTCACAGAGTTTCTATATCTTGTATGAAAAGTGGAAGAGTTATAGTGTTCATTTCTAATGATGCTGGTGAGATTTAATGAGGCAACAAGCAGTATCTGGAAAAAAGAAAACACATAATAAATTTTAGCTAGCATCATCATTATTACAATATTTCTTTAGTATTATATTGATGAGTCTACTAATAATTCCTCCACATCCTCTGTTTGAAGGGCTATATAACCCATTCAAGACTGGCGGACATGAAATCCTCAGCAATTGGCTTAAAGGAGGGATATGTTAGCTTTCTTCAGCACAAATTCGATGGGTTAGTGCAATAAGAACTTATTTTCTAACAGTTCCCGAAACCAGAGAGGTGTAAAGTCAAATTGTAGGCAGGGCTAGTTTTTTTCTTCTAAAGGAGAACCTGTCTTTGATTCTCTTCTACCTTCTGGTAGTTACTGGAAGTCCTTGGTGTTTCTTAGCTTGTAGATATTCTTATGGTCTCTGTCTAAATGTTCAGTCCATAGCATCTTCTCTATATCTTTTTCTCATAGGGACATATGTCATTAGAGTTACAAATCATCTAGTGATACTTTGCATACTTTGGAAACCTTTTACTTAATTATATCTGCAAAGACACGTTATAGTCAAGGGCTCTTGGCTGACCGTTTCTTTTGGGGATTACCACACAACCCACTAGGGATGGGCACCTAATCCAAGCAGGACCTACTTGTAGTTGTCCATCCAATTCATCTTGCCAAGAGAGCCTATGTCAAAAGCAAGGAAACATAAGGTAGGAACAAATGATAAGGCAAGAGGGAAAGAGAAAAAAATGAGAGGGGAAGGAGGGCATGAGGGATGGAGGGAGGAATTCAGGAGGGAAAGAGAGAGAGAGAGAGACTTACATAGTTATCTGTATACCCAGTTCATCCCTAGGTCAATTTTTCCTGTAGACTTCTCATTTCTACAAGCCAACCATTAAAAAACATGGTGCGTGTGTGTGCATGTGCTGCTTAGGCTAATTTAAGATGGGCTTAGGCTAATTTAAGATGGGATGTCATTACTCATACCTGAGAGAATTGCAAACATGACAACTAGTAATACTATCAGATTATATATAGCTCATCGCTCTTCCAGTCTTTATAGAAAAGGGAGGAGAAGTTGTGAGGAAGGACCTCCTGTTATCACTTTAGCTGAAGTTAAACTTGGAGAAGACACTAACCGTCTTCTCTGAGTTGCTTTGAGCCTCTTGAAATACCATGTAGTGTTCTCTCTGTGAAATATGAATAATGTATTATCATTCTTATAATCTTAGAGCAGACCTATGTGAGAGATGGCATTGTCCTTATTAATAGCTGGAAAAACAAGGCTCAAGAGTATGTCCTGGCCGGGCACTGGTGGCTCACGCCTGTAATCCCAGCTACTCAGGAGGCTGAGATCTGAGGATCACAGTTCAAAGCCAGCCTGGGAAAGAAAAACTGTGAAACTCTTATTTCCAATAAACCACTTAGAAAACCAGAAGTGGCACTATGGCTCAAGTGGTAGAGCACTAGCCTTGAGCTGAAGAGTTGAGGGACAACGCCCAGGCCCAGAGTTCAAGCCCACAACCAACAAGAAAAATATGTCCTGTCATAATGTGGAGTTATGTCAGGCAGCAACTATATTTCTTTTCTTTTCTTCTCTCTCCCTTTTTTGGTGGCAGTGAGGCTTGAACTTGGGGCTTCCATGCTTGCAAGGTAGGCCCTCTACCATTTGAGCCAGACCTTCAACTCCTTTTTTCCCTTTGGCTATTTTCAAGACAGGTCTTGTTTTTTTTTTTCCTCAGGCCATACAGGACTTTGATACTTCTTTTTATTTTTTTATTGTGAAAATACCATACAGAGGGGTTACAATTACATGGGCAAGATAATGAGTACATTTCTTATCAAGCACTGTAGCCTCCTCCTCCTTTGTTTCCCCTTCCCAACCCTTCCCATACCCCCCCACCCAATCCTCCCCTCCTGCCCCCCACCCCCCACCAAAGTCTAAAGTTCGTTTCTCGGCATAAAAACTTATACATCTCATTGTTGCAATGGGTCCACCTGTATCCCTATTTAAACGATTTGTTTTTCCCCTTCCTCTCCACAAATTATACCAACATCAAATACAGTGAAAGCAGGGGTTATAACCATGGGGGAGGCAACAAAGAAATCATCTTATAAATATGTTAGAAACAATTGCATGAAAGAAAAAACATTTGAGTACTTATGTTAGAAACAATTGCATGAAAGAAAAAACATTTGAATACTTATCTTGGGGTTCATTTCCCTAACATCAACTTATCTGACCTTTTCTGCTTGACTCAGACATATACTGAAATTTCCCTCTGTAGTTGGAATAACTGCATGCACTAGCATGCACAACTTTACTGGTTGAGATGGACTTTTGTGGAGATCTTGTGCATATTTTTCCTCCTCTGTCCTGGACTCCCATTGCTTGCAATCTCAGCCTTCCACATAGGTCCAGCAGATTAAGATAAGGTCCTGCAATATTTTTGCCCTGGATAGCCTCAACCCACGATCCTTTTGATCTCTACCTACCAAGTAGCTAGGATTGTAGATCCAAGTCTCTGGTGCCCTCCTTGCAATGATATTTCTGTATTACTGTATCTCAAGGATATTTTCCAGAGAGTGGCTTAGTATAAAAATAGTTCTCAAGGTGTGTGCCTTAGGAAACATTGTCAGCATCATCTTGGTGACTAATTAGCTTTGTAAATTATGTATATATTGAGCTCTGAAGAGATTCTGATGCATTGAAGTTTATTTAAATTTACAAAGAGTGGAAAAATAGTGAAAATGTTGAACAGAAAGTTGGAGGTCTTTTTAACAACAAAAATATTTAGCTTAAGGCCTATAATTTCACAAGCTGTAATATGATTTCTACCAGAGAGGAACAAAGAATTCTAAAATTAACTTTTTTCCCTTCTGTGCTCCTAGATAACTGCTATCTAAGCTACTCCTTTGGGGCATCAAGTTTAGAACTACTCTTGACATACCAATAGACATAAATACAGGAATGACTTCCTGTCTTCCAAAGAACAGAAAGCTCCCATTTCTGCACCGATGGTACTGAGCTCTGCTCCTGGTATCAGCCTGTCCTGAAAGAACCAAATTTTTCCAGGGGAAAAAATCATTTTTTCACACCATTTAGGCCATTGCTTACCTAATGGGACATATAATGTGATGAAATTGCCACCTGGTGGTTCAGATATGGGACAGTTCCCAGGAGCTTAATTACACAGGCGGTTATTTAATATTTTAACTGTACCCACTCCAAAGGCATGCCTGTGGAGCTAGTTAATGTTATGACAAGCTACAGATTGGAACTGGGATTTTTGACACTTTTTAAATGGCAGAAAAATGAATTGATACATTTGGGGGAAATAAAGCACAGCCACTTGATTTTAGGAGAAAATGTAGTATAGATTTTGTTAAGGTATACAACAGATAACACAAAATGTTACTGAGGGTGGTGAGTAACAACTGATAATGAAAAATTTTGGTCAATGTATCTATGAACAGAATATTTTGTTTTCTGAATGTAATAGCCCATGTATAAATAAAGTAAGATGGGTGCAGAGTTAACTTTCTCTTTGACATTTTAAAAATGTTTTTTTTCTTGGAAAAACCAGGATAATTTTTTTCAATTTTTTTATTGTGATTAAGTGGTTACATAATTCCCCAAATTTCACAGTATTGTGGAATAGTGATGCTTCGTTAAAGTCACAAACACATTCTAACTTTCATGGGGCAAATTGTCTATCATGGTCTATAACAATTTCTTCCACATTGGGTGATATGTACATTTCTTTTGTTTTTCATAGCATCAGCTGTTCCCTCTTTCCCACTTGTTCCCTCCCTCCCGTCAATGCCATTGAGTTGGATAATTTTGACATTTTGCTTACAACCCCATGCTGTGGAGTTTTGAAGCATTCTGCTAGTCAGGATTGATAGAGTCAGCTGCAAAAACAAATTAACCTTGAACTTTGTAACACCCAAAACTGTAAAGGCTAATATTTACCTAATTCTAAATGTCCACTACCATCAATTGGAAGCTCTCATCCACATAGTTGTTGATGGCCTCACATCACTAGGAAATATGAGCCACACCCATGGAATTTTTGTGCTGTTATTAGTAGTGGTTGTCAGTTATTACTGTAATATTAGCTAAAATTTGTAGAGAACTCTCTGAAGAGTATCTTGTTTATATATATACATGTACATGTATATATATAAATAAAAGTTTAACCATTTGTAAATATATCAGTCCTTTTTTGGACTGATAATGAAAATGTAAGGCTTCACACTTCCCCACCCCAATGCAAGTATTTGCTACTTAGGAAAAGTCTGTCCAGTCATGATATCTGCGCATCCTAATGTTATTGAATTCATATGTGTTTGCTCTAGAATTTTGCAATCCACTTTTTAAAAAATGATAATGGGATTTGAACTGGAGATCTTGTGCTTGCTAGACAGGTTCTTTATCACTTGATCCAGTCTAGCAACCCTTTTAGCATTAGTTTTTGAGATAGTGTCTTGCTTTATAACCATTCTAGCCCATGCTCTCATCTTATTATTTGTGCTTTCCTTTGTAGCTTGGATGATGGGTAAATCAAGCCATGTTAAGATGAAGTCTTGTACACTTTTTTTTCCCAGGCTGGCCTTGAACCACAATATCTCTTCTCCACCTCCCAAGTAGCTAGAATTCAGATTTGAACTACTGTGCCCCACACTGCAATTTACTTTGAGATTAGACAGATGACAAATAACTATTCTTAGATAAATGTAAATGTACTACTATAAAATACATTTAAAATTAAATAATGATTGCACACATATACAATTTGTTTTGTTTTCTTTTTTTGCAAGGCCAATGGGCTAGAGAACTTTGCATTCTGCCACCTGTCTTCCAGAGGCCACTTTTGAAGGAGTGAGATAATCTTTGAAAAGGAAGAAGCTAAAGGAAATACTTAAAAAATTGCCATTTAAGTAACTGAAGGCCTTTCTAAACCCATTACTGATTATCGTCAAACTTTAATGACTTCCACACAAGCTATTTCCCTTCTCCCTGTCCTGTGTCAGTCACTGATTGGCAAGTAGCTTGTGCACTCTAAGCCCTTCTCTTCCTGCAAAGTATTTGGCATTAACTGCCTTGCCTATCATATGCAGAAAGGGGGAAGTAGACCATGGGGTGTTTATTTCAGACAATTGCTGATTTCATTTGGACTGGATAGCTTCCTTTGCTTGATGAGGAGGCACAGTTCCAGAAAGATATAAGACTGTTGAAAAGAGTCCAGAAAAATCAAAGAAAATATGGTTTGTGGCAGGTTGGATGTATTGAGTTCACAGGAACTGTCAGAGGCCAAGTATATAATAAATGTGAGTGAATGCCATATGATGGCATTCGTGGTAGGTATAAACACCTAGGAAAAATGGGGAACAGAGGAGAGAAGATTTTTAGAGAGTATGGCTGGGAGCAATTAGGAGACAGGAAGATCTCTCTTGACTGAACTCCAAGTATATATTTGTCTACATATGTCGTTCTTTTGGAATTAGTAATTTTTACTACTTAGAATTTTTCTTATTGTCTTGTTTTACTATCCAGCCTTTTACCAGTATTGTCTTATTCGTCTTACTTCCACAAAATCACTAAATCATTGGCAAGAACCATAGTTATTGTTCTTTTTCTCACTAGGGATGAAGAAATCACAGGGTTCTGATGCTAGTTATGTATTCATGACTGGTATGAACTAAGAAAAGCTATTTGATTTCCTCAAGTTTTCATTTTCTTTTGCAAAATGGGGCTAATGACACCTCACGATAGAGTTTTAGGGAAGTTTAATGATATCGAAAGTTCTTGTCTATTTTAAGTAAGATGTAAATGTCAGTTATTACCTTTCATTCTCACAGTGAGTGATTCAATATATATCATATAGTGAATATAATATCATACTAGTGGCACATATACCCATAGCAAATATACAATATAGCACAAATCCATAAGCATGTACACCATGTATTTGGAAATGGTCTATAAATAGATAGCCTATTTATATATTATAAGCATCTATAATATGTCGCAAATTCTAAGATGTTGTTACATTTATTATATACTACATGTGAATATACATATTTAATACATATTTGGAGGGAGGTCTTAGATAAATTCACCTGGCCTATACTCCAACCTCATGGTCTAAGAATTGCCTGTGTGTTGATGACTGAATAGTTCATTTGATTTTTTTCATTTGTCTCAGGAAAACACAAAATTATCCAAAGCTCAAAAAGGTCAAGTTGAACACACAGCCTCTGGGAACTAGCTTTCTCTAATGGGGAAGGGTACTACTACCAGCTTATAATATGACCTTGTGTGTATGTTTCATTTCCAATCTCCACTTTTAGGAAATCTTTCCTAGTTGATTGCAGAATCTGAACTGAGAGGACTATCAGACAGAAGTAATCCCTTTTAAGCTCTCTGCAGACTTGCGAACTACTTTTTCCCTGTTAAGTGCTCTCTGTTCTGTGAGGGGAATGAAGATGCAGAGAGAGGGAGGGTAGGTAGCTGGTTTGCATGCAGTGCGGACAAGCAGATCAATCAGACTCACAGGCGAAGTGTCTTAATCAGAGGCCTGTGGTTCACTGCGGTGGTGCTTGAGTGCTACCTCCTTGCCAGTGGCATCTTCTGTTTAGAGATGCTATTGATTGCTCCTCTCCCCTTCTCTTCTGGGAGAGTTTCCGGCTGCAAGGCGGTGTCAGGAGAAGGGCAAGGAGAAGAGTGTTTTGTTAACAGTGCATGGGATTTGGATCAAGGTTGTAATTTCCCAAGCAGATGCAGTAGCACTCAATGCAGACTCTTCAGACTGGTGATGAGTGGGGATATCGGAGACAGGAGCGATGAGCCGAGGATGCCACAGGAAGGGTAGGGGAGAGTGATTCAGAGAGTGGATCAGAAGTGGATAAGGGTTAGACAAGACAGCAGTCAGTGTTCTAACGGAGGTCATGCTGAGTGCATTAACTCTGCCTGGAAAAAATGAAAAAAAATCACACACAGGAAAGAATTACTGTTTCAAGTGTTCTTTTCCTGAAGAAATGTAAAACCTGGAAATCAGGCAGGGACTAAGGATATAGAATAGATCTATTTATGGACTCTGGATATCAATCAATATTTCTATATGGAGATAAGTGAGTATAAACCTTCAGAAACTAAGACTTTACCCAGAAGAGGCTATTTCAATTATGAAATCGGCGTGAGAAATATAGAATTTAATTATTCCTGATTCAGAATTTGCTATGAGGATGAATAATTGAACACAATCAAGGCAGGTTTTCTTCAAGCTAGAGAAGTCGTGCTGGGGGCGAGACACAGTGGGAGGGAGACAAAATAATCTGAAATTACAAATGAGGAGATGACATAATTTTGTATATTGAATGGTTATAAAAAAACAGAAGTGATTCTTTATTGCCTGATTGTCATTAAGTGGTTCAGAGGAAGATATATACAATGAGACAAATTTAAACTTCAGAGGCTCTAAAGTAGAAAGCAAAGAGAGAGAAAAATGAAAAGGATTTTCAACATAGACAAACATGGGTTCACATTGTAGGTCAAATACATATTATGTTACTCTGGTTGGATTCCTCATTTTTCTGAAAGTCATTTCCGTAGGTAATACGGACATTATATATATGCTCATTAGTCTCCCCCTACTCCAATTCCAAAGTCTGCAATTATTCTCTTCTCTTGCCTTGCTCTGTGCTGAAGAGATTTTCCCCCACCCCTTCCCTGTGAATGCATTTTCTGATGTCTGACTTTGGCCTGAGATCAGCTCAAGGAAGAAGAATCAGTGTAGTGAAAAGTATATAGGTCCTTGTTCCTCACTCATCTCTGGTTTGAATAGCTACCTCTAGAAGCAGCTTTGTTCTGCCACCACAGCGCTCCTGTTGGATGGACCAGCCTCCATGCTTCCTCTTCCTGTTAAGTTTCTCATAACTTTGTCTTCTTCTCCTTGCCCACCACGCAGGAGTCAGGTAAAAACCTCATCATCACTAATCACTGAACATCTCACATCCATTGTGTTAATCCTGTCCATTGCTCATTAAATTTGAACCTTCAGTGGTGAATACTCCTTTGTGTTGGAACTCTGACTGATGGCTAAAGCTTGTAGAATTCCTAAGAAAATGTCAAAATGATCTGACCAAAAATTACAGAAAGGTCTATGCACTCACAGCTTTAAAAGTCCAGTAGGGTTTGATTCCCAGAGTCTTTAAGCTTGCCTTGGTAGGCTGAATAATAGATAGCTACAACCTATGGCAAAGGAGGTCTAAGAGATGTGATTAAGTTACAGATCTTTAAATGAAGGAGGTTATTCTGGATTATCTGGGTGAGCTTTAGACACCGTTATGTGTCCTTATAAGAGTCTGGCTGCAGGAGATCTGAGACAGACAAAGGCAACATGACCACTTCCTCACATGCTATGCTACATCTCTGGCTTCAAAGGGCAGGAAGGGACCAAGGTCAGTAAATACCAGGAATAAAGCAGCAGAATCTAGAGAAAAGATGAGGAAATAGGTTCTTTGTCTGAAGCCCTCTGGAAGGAATATAACCCCAAATACACTTTGATTTGGTCATGTTGGACTTACGACTTCTAGAATTATAAAAGAATGAATATATGTGACTTTTCAGTCCCCGGATTTCTATTATGTTATTACAGCATCCACAGGGAACTTTCAGTAAATACATCTGGGTTTAGAGTTTAGCTCTCAGGTTGCAAATTCAGAAGTTACCACACCCCTTTTAGGAACCAAGATTTAAATTGATGCATAAAATCTTAATAAGGATTCATTAATTCCTCCTAGAGATGTAACTTTTGTGTTGACTAGAAGACCTGTCCATCTGACCAGTCCTTCTTCTCCCTATAGGCAGATGGGCCTGGGAAACCAGTAGGTAACCAGACTGCCCCTCTATTGATTTACAATGAAAAATTTAATTCTGTCACATAGGTGAGAATCTTCAACATTTCCACATGCAGCCTGTTCTTAACCTGCCAGCAGATAAATCTGGAAAGACACATCATAACTGAAGGTTGTTTGTGGAACATTGACTCTGAACAAGGGCAGTTAGATTAATTACCTGCTGAATGGAACAGAACTGGATATCCTTAGATATACCTTTGGGACTAGAGCACTTTAAGGTCCTTTGACTGAAATCCTGTTTCTCCCTTCTTTCTATGGAATGTCTTACCAATGGGACCAAGATAGTTGTGTGTTCTTTGAAAGAATCACTTTCTCTAGTTAATACTTTCATTGAAACAGAAAAATTAACCCCTGTGATTCTCTATCTTATGTGGGTGATCGTGTCTATAGAACCCCAAGATGAGTATTCAAGTGTTTTTTTCTTTCATGCAATTGTTTCTAACATATTTATAAGATGATTTCTATGTTGCTTTGTATGTCCCATCTGTTGGGATATTTTTGGGGGGTTCTTTTATTTTAACTAGAATCACGTTTTGCTGGCATAAAATCATTTTATTTCTCTAAAGTCTCATTGTGTATCTCATTATATATGGCTATCACAATGAATGGATAGATTCGATGTCATAATTGCAGCACTCAGGTGGTTGAATTCAAGAGTGTTAATTCCAGCCCAGGCAATGTGTTAAAACCCATCTGGAGACAGCAACAAGAACAAAAGGAAACACCACCAACAGACATAGTTTCCATCGCTTAAAATTATGGCAGAGGAATGCACCATAACAAATCTTGTCTCATGTGAAGTAATGTATATTTCATGACTAAGCTCTATTCATATAATGAGCAGTGAATGCATGTCCTTTCTCATGTCCAGGTCCTTCTTAGTGTCTGCTGTGTGCTAAGGACATGTCAGAAGTTTGAAATTCAGAACAGGAACCTCAGAACCTGTCATCTTTTGACAATCTCAAATATCCTAGCGACCAGAAAACCCAGCATTTAGAGCCCTGTTTCTTTGTTCTTTTGATGAAACATATATATTGTTCATGAAAGAAATCTCTCTCTTTTTTATTTCACTCTGATCTAGCTACACAGTTACTTTCAGGCAGAGGCAAGACTTCATTATTCCAGAGACTTATGAAATTCTCAATAGGCAAACACATCTTTCAAACACAATGTCTCCATTTCACATGTTGATGTATTTGAGAGTGGAAATTTAATGATAAATATATTTTGGTTAACTCAAAAGGTTTATAAATCAGATCACGTATAATAATGATTTTTTATGATTTACATTATAATTTCTGAAATATCTCACCAAATCAAACCTTAGAGAAAAGCAGTCATCCTTAAGAATGTAAAAACTTAAAAGTATATAATTAATCAAAATACCAGAAAATTCATAATAATGTGTTCTTACAGTGTCGTATATTATACTATGTGTAGCACCCACTATAGCAAAATAAAATGAGCTGCTCATATTTCCAAATAAAACAAGTTTAGATTTAAATTTTAGTTCAGCATTATACTCTTCAGCTATAAATAAGGTTGATAAATTAAACTATATAGGTTAGTCATCTGGTTCATAAGTAGGTATTAGTTAATATTGATATCAATTGCTTTATTAGTAATGATACATATAGACTCAATAAACTATTGAACCAAACAATTGAGATTAGAGAATGCTTTTTTTGGAAACATAGCATTAGGGAAATATACAAAAATATATTTTACAGTTTTAAATGGGATTGTTTTCTGTACCTATTTTACTATCTTAACAGGCTTTCTTTCTTTTTTAGAAAATATTTTATTGTTACTGTAGAGGTGATATAAAGAGGGATTACAGTTATATATGTCAGGTAATGAGTACTTTTTTAAATCATGTGACCTCTTTCCTCTGTCTCTCTGTCTCTCAAAGTTTTTCCCTTTTGTCCCCACCCACAAGTTATGTAGTTGATTCACACATGATGTCTAGTGAGTACAACTTCTGCATTTATTTATCCCTTGTCCCACCTTTTCTGTGTCCCTTCTTGCCCTCCCCAAAGCAAACTAACAGACAAGACAAAGGGAAAAGATAACAAAAACAGCAGCAACAACAAAAATCTGTTGTTTCTATTTTTTTTTTTTTTGGGTCCAGTCGTGGGGCCTGAACTCTGGGCCTGGGCGCTGTCCCTCAGCTCTTCAGCTCAAGGCTAGCCTCTACCTCTTGAGCCACAGCACCATTTCTGGCTTTTTTTTGCTTTTGTGGTGCTGAGGAATTGAGCCCAGGGCCTCATGCATGCAAGGCAAGCGCTCTATCACCTTCCCAGCTCCTGTTGTTCCTATTTCTTGGAGTTCATTTCATAAAATATTGTTTTATATGATCATATGAATATAGCTATTGAGCCTTTGTGATTCTCTCCTTTGGTCTCACTGTGTGACTGTCTAGAGACCTGTATAATTTATCATGTCCCAGCATATTTTTTTTAAAAACCATCCATTGTGTTTAGTTGTAGATTTATAGGCACATTTTAGTTACCACAAATGAGGGAAACCATGCAACCTATGTTACTTTGAGTCTGGCTTAGTTGGCTTAATATAAATTTTTCCAAGTTTTTCTATTTCTTTATGAATGGTACATTATCATTCTTTCTGATGGGAAAATAGAATTCCATTGTGTATATATACCTTATCTTCAGGATCCATTCATTCACGGAGGGGCATCTGGGTTGATTCCATATCTTGGCTATTGTAAACAATGATACAATGAACATGGTTGTACTGGTAGCTTTTGTGTGGCATGCTTATGTTCTATTGGATAAATGCTCCAGAGTGGAATTGCTGGGTCATAGGGAAGCTCTAGGTATACAGACTAAAATCTTTTGAGAAATCTCTATACTGCTTTCCAGAGTGCTTGAAAAAGTTTACATTCCCCCCAACAGTGTAGAAGAGTTCCCTTTTTGCCACATCCCCCCCAGCATTTGTTATTTAGTTTTCTTGCTAATCACTATTCTTACTGGGGAGAAGTAGAATCTCAAGGTTTTGATTTGCATTTATTTTATGGCCAGGGATGTTGAACATCTTCATGTGTCTATAGGCCATTCTTACTCCCTCCTCTGAGAAGTCTCTAAGTATTTAGCCCATTCATCAGTTGGGTTGCTCATTCTTTGTACACATCAAAATCTTATCAACTTTCTTCAAAGAAATGGAAAAAGCAATCCAAAACTTCATATAGACTAATAAAAAGACCTTGAATAGCAAAAACAATCCTTAGCAAGAAGCATAGCGTTGGAGAAATATCAATACCAAACTTTAAACTTTATTACGCAGCCATAGTAGTAACAACAGCTTGGTTCTGGCACAAAATTAGGCCGGAGGACTACTGGAACAGAATAGAAAACCCAGAAATGAACGTATAAGCAGATGTATAAGCACCTAATATTTGATAAGGGAATCAAAAACAGGCTAGAAGAAAGAAAGACTCTTCAACCAATGGTGTTGGCAAAATTGGCTGTCCACATACAGAAAATGGAAGCTAGATCACTGTGCACCAGAATCAATTCAAAATGGATCAAAGACCTCAATAGGCAAAATGAACCCCAAGATAAGGACTCAAATAGGTTTTTTTTCTTGCTATTGTATCTAGCATATTTATAAGATGATTACTTTGTTGCTTTGTATGTCCCTTCCCCACGGTATAACACTTGTTTTCACTGTATTTGATGTTGGTATAATTTGTGCAGGGGAAGGGGAAAAAACAAATTTTTTAAATAGGGATACAGTCGGACCCATTGCAACAATGAGATGTACAAGACATTATGTTGAAAAACGAGCTTTACAACTTTGGTGCGGAGAGGGGGTGCTGGGGGGGTGCGGGGTGTGGGGAGATGGGAAGGGATGGGAAGGGGAAACAGAGGAGGAGGCAACAATGCTTGATAAGAAAAGTACTCATTTCCATGCTCATGTAATTGTAACCCCTCTGTACGGTATTTTCACAATTAAAAAAAAAGAGTAGAAACTATGAAAATATTGTAAGAAGTGGTAGTGAAAAACAATAAGGCTCCTAGGCTTGGGTTGAAATGTCGTAAGATCCAGAATTACCACAAATCAAAGAAAGACTGGATTGATGGGATTGCATCACACTGAAGTTTCTGCACGGCAAAGGACATAGCTAGCAAGATGAACAGAAAGCCCACAACATGGGAGAAGATTTTTACCAGCTATGCATCAGACAAGGGCTTCATATCTAAAATATACTTAGAGATAAAATAATCAACCTGCTTTCAATAGACATATTTAGTATTATAGGTGAATTTTTCTTGCTATAAATACTGGACTATTAGTGACATGACAAAAATGTATCCTTCCTTTAATTTTTTTTTTTGCTAGAATCAGTTAGAAAAAAACATAGATTTTAACATCCTTACAAACTGCAGGCACTATATCAATAATGAACAAACTCACTCTTTGGTTTGCCTAGTTAGAGAACAAATGGCAATGATGATTTGAAAAAACAAAAATACAGGCATTTCTGTCACCCCCATTTCTTAGAAGTTTTGGAAAGTAGTCGATGAAAACCTTCTTCCACAAAGTATCTTTATCTCAATATAACAGCCAACATTTTCATTTTGCCTTCCTATGTTCTTTTTTTATTTATATATATATTTTTTCTTTTTTTTATTGTGAAAATACTGTACAGAGGAGTTACAATTACATGGGCAAGATAATGAGTACATTTCTTATCAAGCATTGTAGCCTCCTCCTTTGTTTCCCCTTCCTGCCTTCCTATATTCTTAAAGCAGTCCACTCAAAATAATTAATATTGATAATGTTGCAAGTGTATATGTATTAATGAATAGAACATATAAAGGCTTTTTTCTCAAATCAGGAGAAAATTTCTTTTTATTACTGTTCATCTTAAATGTCACTCACTTGTGGAGAAAACCTGCAGAGATAGGATAAGAAAATTCATTGATCTCATTTATATGTAAACTGATGGACTTGCAGAGTACTATGGAGAATACTAATCTGAAGAGCCAGTGTTCTCAGATACTTCTGCTTTGGGCATTAGGCATTTTAATTCTCTTCTCAATGATTGTTTTCCCTGTTTGTACATGAAAAATGGTTTGTGCGTATGTTGGGGAGGGATGTTAGGTCCTACAAAATTACACATTTCTTTAATAGAGTTAATTTAGTACCTCCTATACTCAAGGATTTGTCTTAAGTATAAAGATGTGATTGTGACCCAGCCCTCAAAATCATCTCAAGTAGATTAAGAAAGTGACAGAAATTCATGAAATTATAAGACAGTAAGATAAGAGGAAGAAAACAACACAACACACAATACACATATACATATCTCTCTCAAAAAGAGTACTTTGGGGCTATACTATTCTTAAGACTTCTTTAGTTACTTTTTGTGTATAGTCTATGAATATCACAGACTATTGCTGATTGGGTAAATTTATAAAGAAAAGAAATTTATTTTTCACAGTTTTTGAGGTTGGAAATTCCAAGATATAGGTGCTGTAATCTGACTGGGGCCTTTGTGTTTTATCAGTCCCTGAAGGAAGGATAGAGGATGATTAGCTAAATCAATGAAAGTCGCATTCTTGCTTTTATAATGAAGTCACTCCCACAATAACAGCACTAATTCATTTATGAAGGTAGGTCTCAACTCTTAACATTGTCCCAATAAAATAAAATAAAATTTCAATATGAGCTCAATAGAGTATAAACACAACTAAAGTCCTTTTATTTAATACAATATATATTCATTTTATCCTAATAGCTCCAAAGTTTTAACACATCCCAGAATCAGTTCAAAAATCCAATATCTAGACTCTCTTCTGAATCAGATATGGATGAGATGCAAGGCATTATTTATCCTGAGGTGAATTCATTCAAACTTGAGCTTGTAAAATCAAAATAAGTGATTTCTTTCAAAGCACAGTAATGGGATATAGGATACACACTCCTATTCCAAACAGGAGAAACAAGAAAGAAGGAGTAACAGACCATAAATAACTCTAAAGCCCAGCAAGGAAAATAACATTAACATTAAAAGCTGGAGAACCATCTTCCTTTACTTCATTCTAACATTCTTGGCACACTGAGGAGAACCCTGGTACTGAACTATCCTGTGATGCAAAAGCAGATGAGCAAATGAGTACTGGAGAGTGAGCCCAAGGGACTGGGCTTGCTTTATAACCACCTGTACTTGAGATAATGAATTCAACTGCTCCCATGATAAAGGTATTAATCTGTTCCCCAGGCTGGGGCTCTGTAAGGGAGGTCACTACTTAAAAGCTCCAGTACCATTAAAATGGTGATGGAATTTCAACATGCATGTTCAAATACAAATATTCAAGCCATAGTGGTCCTTCACTGGTCAATGTAATTTGTTAGCAAACACCCTCATTTTTAAAATAGTTCATTTATTAAATTATTTTTAAGTTACCAAATTAGAATGTGCCCATTATTTAGCGTTGGAAGCATGGTGGATACAGAAGCATAAGGCATTTACTCAATGTTTAATTTTTCGAGGAACCTCCAAACTGCTTTCCAGAGTGGTTGAACAAGTTTACATTCCCACCAACAGTGCAGTAGCATTCTTTTCTGGCCACATTCCTGCCAACATCTGTTATTGTTAATCACTGTGAGAGCAAAGGAGGATATTCTTAGGAAAGGATCACAAGAGCTCAATTGCTATGTGCATCTGATCACATAAAATGATGCTTATCGAGCCAGGCGCCATGGCTCATGCCTGTAATCTTAGCTATTCAGGAGGCTGAGATCTGAGGATCACAGTTCAAAGCCAGTCTGGGCAGGAAAGTCCGTGAAACTCTTATCTCCAATAAGCCACCAGAAAACCAGAAGTGGCGCTGTAGCTCAAGTGGTAGAGTGCTAGCCTTGAACTGAAGAGCTCAGGGACAGTGCTCAGGCCCAGAGTTCAAGCCCTATGACTGACACAAACAAACAAAAAACAACACAACAACAAAAATCCAGATGCTTTTTGAAATGAACTCCAAAAATGAAAACAAGGTTTTTTAGTGTACTGTTTTCAGTTATTTCTGTTTTTTTCTTCCTTCTTTTCTTTTTTTCCCCTCTTTGGTTTATTCCTTCTTGACACTGTTTTTTTTCTTCGATACCTATTGTAAGCTTATCTGATTTGGGGAAGGGAAGGAGAACAACAGAAATGGTGGGACAACAGGTCAACCAATGCAACTGTGGTACTCACTAGATGCTATGTTAGAAATGAACTTTACAACTTGGGAGAGAGGGGAGTTGGGGGTGGTGGAAGTGGATGAAAGTGAGAGAAGGGGGTAACAGTGTTCAAAAAGAAATGTATTCAATATCTTACTTATGTAACTTTAACCCCTCTATATATCACTTTTACGATAAAATAAAAAAGATATTTACTCATGTATACAATTAGTAAATTCTATCGTAATACTAATGAGAAGTTTGAGAACATAGACACATGCACATATTAAAACAGCATGAAGAAAGAATAGCGCACAAATATGGATAGTTAGTACTTGAATATCAAACTAAAGCAAGTAATACTAGCATTTGCATACCATGAACACTGTGAAATATTTGAAAAAGAAATCAGAGACATTAGTGTTGAAGAGACTTTGGTTTGATGACCTTCATTTTCCATCTGGGAAATATAAACCTTCCAAGAAGTTGATTTGTACACTGTATTTTGATGGCAAGGTCTAAAGTTGTAGGAAGGAGTGTTTGTGTGTATATATAGGAATTGGCTTATTCTTTTATCCCTGGCCTACTTCCAAGAGTCCTCCTGGAGATGTGGGCCCATGAGTCAGTCTGCAGAGTCAGGACTGTTCTGCCTTTCAACTTTCCCTGATGTCTGCTTTCCCTTGACAACCATTGAAGACTATTTTCCAAAGAAAGATTTTCTTATGTTGATTTGGTAAGTCATTTTGGGGAGGCTTTTTTCAAAAGTAATGAACAAACACAAAACCACCTTAAGATGTTCATGTATATGACATGATGTATACACATACTGGCTTGCTCTTTCAAATCAACTTCAGTGTTGATGCTTTGAGTACTTTACATAGGATATTTACATTGATGAGCTGATGAAAACAAACAAACACAAAATCTAATAGTGTAAACTGAGAACATTTATTCTGTGGATGCTAAACAAGGAAATGGCAATTTGGTATTAGTTTTTTCAAAGTCTGTCTTAAGAATTTGCATCACAATAATTTCTTGAATTGTTGTTTGATCTGCTCTAAAAAATATTTTTAGTTGTACAAAGGAGTTGCTGTTCAAAAAATATAGTGCACCTTGATCAATGTCACTCCTTTTAACATTCTCACCTGCCCCTCCCAACTCACCCCTTTCCTCATTTTTCTTAATTTTTAGAACATTATTGGATTTTTTTTGTCAGTTAACAAAGCAGTTTATGTATACAATGCATCTTTTTTTTTTGTTGGTTGTGGGGCTTGAACTCTGGGTCTGGGCACTGTCCCTGAGCTCTTCAGCTCAAGGCAAACGGTCTAGCTCTATCATTTGAGCCATAGCACCACTTCTAGTTTTCGGGTGGTTAACTGGAGATAAGAGTCTCATGGACTTTCCTGCTTGGGCTGGCTTTGAACCACGATCCTCAGATCTCAGCCTCCTGAGTAGCTACAATTATAGGCGTGAGCCACCGGTGCTGGTGCTGGGCTACCATGCATCTTGATCTGTGTTATCCCTTCAACATCTTCACCTCCCTTCCACCCACCTCTTCCCTTAATTTCTTCAATTTTGTGGTATACAGCATGTATTCCTGCCTACATTCTCTCATTATTCTCTCCTTCATTCTTCTACCCTTCCTCCCTTGGCTCCCTTCCCCTTGCAAGTATCCATAATAACACAGGCTGGGAAGGTGGCTCAGTGGTAGAGTGCTTGCTTGGCATGCATGAGGCCCTGGGTTCCATTCCTCAGCACCACATAAACAGAAAAAGCCAGAAGTGGTGCTGTGGCTCAAGTGGTAGAGTGCTAGCCTTGAGCTAAAGAGCTGAGGGACAGCATCCAAGCCCAGAGTTCAGGCCCCATGAGTGACACACAAAAAAACTAAAACCAAAAACAAAAGAAACAAACAAACTTGAAGAATTGGTTTGCAGCCTCCATTTTAAGGAAATTTCTTACATCTTTTGTGTGATAACTAAGTTTGCAAACTGTGAAAATGAGTTTGTTGGGAGAAACTTTAAAATACATCAAAAGCATCAAGTGTACCATCTTGATATTTGTGGTCATCGAGCAAGGAAGTCCCCTTTTTTAAGAATGACGATGGATGTCTAGTTTAATTTGAAGTGAAGTGATAAATTAGGTCCTTGTGCATTGGGTAACAGACCTGGTTCTTCAACAGTAACTTTGGGAGTACCGAGGCTGAGTGAAAAACACAATCATTGATTGATGTCCAGACCCCTGCAGTGTTTTGAACCTTTAAAGAAGCTAAGACTGGTGGCTGATTTGTGGTTGAAAGAGGCTAAATGTTCTCTCCTGGAGTTCAGGGAACCAGCTGCTTCTTGAGCTGGCAAAGGAGAGAAACCTTGAGGCAGAGGAGCTTCAATTTGCATGAGATGTACTAAGCAATCCTCCCATTAGCTGACTGTTGCCTCTCTTGATGACTACCTGAGGGAGGAGATGGGGGTTGTGAACTTTGAAGTGGAGTATTAATTATTCATGCCTCCTTCAGCTGGATGGAGGTAACCTGCATCTCAGGAGCCAGGCTCAGAATTCATTATCTTCCTGCCAATGTTTGCAATAAAAATAACACTGAATATTAATCCTTTCACCTTCCTTCTTAACTCCCTCTTCCCTCTCCTCCAATCTCTATGCAAAATCCTGCCTCTCCCTTAACTCTTCTCATCCTTACATCATTTATTGTTTATTCAGCGATTTGGAGGTCCATTAAATTGAGAATTAAGTTCAAAGGCCAGCTGTTTACTTGAAAGCTCCCCAGAATAAAGTATACTCGTACTAAGGTTGCCTGTTTAATTTTTTTTAGCATATTTGTAATCATCATATCATGATTGGTGACTTATTACTTGTCTCATTTTATTTTTGAACTTTTGAGTTTGAAACTCCCTTTTCCTTAAAGAGAATTCTCACAGACTTTTCTGTCAGGGTCAATTGGTTTTGGAGTGAAAAGCAGAAGAATTGGTTTTTTTTATGTAACTTTTTTAAATTTTATTGTATTTGTGAACATACTGTACAGAGGGGTTACAATTACATGGGCAGGATAATGCGTACATTTCTTACCAAACATTGCAGCCTCCTCCTTTTGTTTACCCTTCACATCCCTTCCCAGCCTCCCCCATCCCCCACCAATCCCAATCCTTCTCCTTCCCCACCTTCCCCCCCCCCCCCCCCACCGATGTTGTAAAGCTCGTTTTGGACATGACAACTTGTACTTCTCATTGTTGCAACAGGTCCGCCTGTTTTTTTCTCAAGTGTTTGTATCTTTTTATGTGTGTGTGTGTGTGTGTGTGTGTGTGTGTGTGTGTGTGTGTGTGTGTGTTTGTGTCTGCCTTGAAATTACTTTTGCCTTTGTATTACTTTTTTTTTAAAAAGCCAATAGATAGGTAAATTGTTATTCTTGAAAACTGTAAATTAATTAAGTGGAAGACTGCTAAAAATCTTGTAGTAAGGAATAATTTACTCTATTACTTGCATTGATTCATTTGTGAATTAACTTGCAGAAGGTGTGGTATAAAGATTTTTAACAGGAAAGAAAAAAATTAAAAAATATTAACAAGACCTAATAGTACTGACCAGATAAAATGACAGTCTTTAAGTTAATGATGAAAAGTTTATGGGGTCATTGTAGCGTTGCCATTGTTGCTTTGTTCTAACTTTCCTTTCTTTTCTTTTTCTTTGTATTCTTGCCATTACTTCCCCATCTCTCTTTCCTTTTCATTAATTAAAACACAGAGTTGATATTACAGTTAATATGTTTTGCCATGGGGTTTTGACAAGTGTGTAACTTCATGCATCCAAAATGCTAGTAAGAAAGAATGACATTGCCCCATTTGTTAGGAAATGGAAAGACTTGGAAAAAATTATGTTAAGTGATGTAAGCCAGCCCAAAAAAACATAGGTCCCACGGTTTCCCTTATTTGCAATAACTAGTATATGTCTGAGGCAAGCAGAGAAGGTCAGATAAGTTGATGTTAGGCGAGATGAAACCTAAGATAAGGACTCAAATGGTTTTTCTTTCTTTCTGTTGTTTTTAACATATGTGTAAGGTGATTTTTTTGTTGCTTTTATATAACCCCTGTTTTCACTGTATTTGATGTTGGTATAATTTGTGGAGGGCAAGGGAAAAAACAAATCATTTAAATAGGGACACAGGTGGACCTTACAACAATGAGATGTACAAGTCATTATGTCAAAAATGAACTTTACAGCTTTGGTGGTGGTGGGGGGGGCGGAGATGGGAAGGGGAAACAAAGGAGGAGGCAACAATGCTTGATAAGAAATGTACTCATTACCTTGCTCATGTAATTGTAACCCCTCTGTATGGTATTTTCGCAATTAAAAATTTATTAATAACAAAAGATAGGATGATTTTAGTGCCCTAAAATTTCCCTGGGCTTATTTTTCCCTTACCTTCCCTCAGAGGTCCTGGAACCCACTGATCTTTCTGTAGTCATGTGACAATAATCATGCTGTATGTTGCCTTTATAAATTGTATCCTTTCACTTATTACATATTTGAGGTTCCTTAGTATATTCCTGTGAATTGACAGGTCATTTCTTTTTACCACTAAAATAATATATAATTGTTTGAGTCTACTGCAGTTTATTTATCCACTCACTTACTGGGGATAACTTGTTCCAAGTTTTGGCATTACTGAATAATGCTCCTATGAATATCCTTGCTCAAGGTTTTGTGTAGGCATAGGTTTTTAACTTAATTTGTGTAACTCCAATGTAGTATTGTAACAGTTGTACTTAAACTTCTTTTTTCTGAAAAGTACTGACTGCTTATTTGGGTCTATGAATTAAGTAAACATAGTAGAAAAACATAGCCTCTCTGCCTCCGTTTTGAATGCTTTTCCTCTCTGCCATTTTTAATGCAGTCACTTTCCAATCACCTTAAAATCCTAGAAGGACAAAACTAATCAACCAATCAATAACATCTTTGGGATCAGGGACTGAAACTATACTCAGGCCCAGAGTTCAAGTAGGAACAGACCCAGGAACAGCAGGAGAGAGAAAGAGAGAGAGAGAGAGAGAGAGAGAGAGAGAGAGAGAGAGAGAGAGAGAGAGAGAGAGAGAGAGAGAGAGAGAGAGAGAGAGAGAGAGAGAGAGAGAGAGAGAGAGAGAGAGAGAGAGAGAGAGAGAACGAGAGAGAACGAGAGAGAAAGGAGAGGGGGGAGGGGGAGAGAGAGAGAGGGGAGAGGAGGCGAGGAGAGAGAGGGTGAGGGGGGAAGAGAGGGAGAGAGGGAGAGAGAGAGGGGAAGGGGGAGAGGGGGGGAGGGGGAGAGGGGGAGGGGGAGGAGAATAAGTTTACTTACTCTTTGAGTAAAATGGCATAAATATGAAATGATTCTGCCGATTATTTTACGTATGCAATTGTGGGCTGCAATTGTTCCCTAATTGTAATGGTATTATTAGGCAGGACATTGGGAAATAACCAGGTCACGTGAGTGGAGTCCTCATGAGGAGGATTAGCAATCCATATAATCTCCCCCAGATGATACCAAGGCTGCATCTTCACCATGAGGTGACTCTAAGTTGCAGTCTTCATCAGGGAATTAGGCCCTTAGCAGAACCTACAAAGGCTAGCAACTTCATCTCAAACTTCTAAATGGCAGAGCTCTGGGAGGTAAGTGTTCACTTTTCAAGCCAACCAGTCTATGATGATAGGATATAGCAGCCCAAATGTATTAACTTAATTATCCTTTGAAAATCCCCATTTATACTATAAGTCTCAAATCTGTTCTTTTACTTTCTTTATCTTCAGTCTTTTCAACTGCCTTCCCTCCATCTTCAATATGGAAGACATATCTGCCATCAACCTTGTAAATGATTAAATAGAATTGTATATAGTGTATAGGATACTGTACCTATAGAAGTAAAAAAAATTAGTATAGGTTAAAAAATTATTGTCAAAGAGGCTACAGTTATATAAGTAAGGCAGTGGTTACATTTCTTGTCTACTTCTTACCCCTTCCCCCATTTTTCTCCCTCTTTCACTTCCCTTCCCAACAACCCCCCCCCCCAAGTTGTACAGATCATTTCCAACATAGTGTCTTGTGAGTATCACTGTTGTATAGGCTCCCCCTTTGTCCTTAGTCTCACAGTTTTGTTGTTTGTCTTCCCTTCTCTAGTTCAGATAAACGTATATACAATACCCAGGGCACCAACATCGATTTAAACTGATGGTACCTAAGTCAGTTTAATTGGAAAGGTGAATATTGTTTTTCAGTTTTCACTTGACATTTTGATACACCAGCGTAGTGAACTTGGATACTGTTGTGACCCCAAAGTTATGTCCAGATCCCAAAATTGATTTGATATGGAGACAAATTGTGTTTTGATGCCTCATCCCTAACCGTGTCACAACTATCACCTGGACAGCTGCATTTTAAACTTACTGAAGCAATCAATGGTTTTCAAACTGTGTTCTGTAGGATCTCAAGGATTTTAAAACATAGCTGACCTGCACTCCTGTGTGTGTGTGTATGTGCATGTGTGCATGCACGTGTATGCATGCACATGTGTGTGTGTGTGTGTGTGTGTATGTGTGTGTGTGTGTGCAGTGCTGTGGGCTTTGAGGATTTTGAAAGTCTTTTCTTAACCCCCACTCGTTTTGCCAAAATAGCTTTTCTTATGTTAATTATGTTTCCATGTGAAATTGTGTCTGAAGGAATCATGCTGCTCACAAAACATTTAGTTTTATCAAAATTGCAATGTGGAACTCAAGAGTCTAAATAAGTTCACTAGTATTCTGTGTTCACTGACTCATCTATTTCAAGATGGTTTCTAGGAAGAATTATAAGCACATTAGGACTTTTATATATTTAGGACAGTGGGTCTGTTGTCCTAGGTATGGTGGTTAAGAAATGAACTATTTTTACTTTAAAACTTTCTGCTTTATATAGCTGCTTATGACAGAGCCTCTATGTCTTGTCATGATTCAACTTATACCCACACTGTAATATGTTTTCTCTCTGACTTGATTTATAAATGTGGCCTTTGTATTTTGTAAGCCAGGGATGTGATATAGATTTGAGACATAAATGATGAGGTTATTTATTTTTTTTCACCAAAGAGACAGATGAAGTGAGAGTTAGAATTGAGACTTTTGTGTGAATAGAAACATAAAAAAGGAAGGGTCAATGGGAATGAACTGAAAACATCAGATATTCATTCTACTGCTTCCCACTGATTGCTCCTTCATTTATATTTCTTTGGATGTATTATCATTTTACTGCTCATATTATATTTCTAAGTAGACTATCAATTGAAAAGTAAGAATTTTTGAGAAGAATCAGATCTTACCCAAGCAACACAACCACCTAGTCAATAATAGTAATTATAGTGGTCAAAAGGAGTAGCTATAATATTAATGAGTACTTACTTTGAATCTGACAATGTGATAAGCCCTTTGTTTCCCCATCACATTCAGTTAATCCACAAAATCACTGCAAGCCGGCCATTATTCTTCAGTTTACCACTTAAGAAAATAAAGACTTCCAGATGTTAAATAATTCTTCTGGGATACCCTAGATAATACTTGGCTGGTTAGAAAAAAAAAAAAAAAAAAGGAAAGAAAAGTGGTTGGCAGATGGGGAGAGAGAGCTCGTTGTATGTTCTTTGGTTTGTACTTCAGCACCCAGGACAGCTCTCCCTCTAAAGAAAGATCTGTACTAGATTTTGAAATCTATCCTTAGATGGAAAAATATGAGTCACAACTAACCAACAGAGGAAAGCAGTTTCAGGCTTCTTTACAGCTCAATCCCTGCAAATTAATGAAGGACTAGTATTGGTGTCAGGTTAGAAACTTTGGCTAGTTTTAGATATTCTCTGAAATGGAATTGTCTGGGATCAGACAAATAGAGAAGGATTTGTGTTAGCTTTTCCTTGCTTTGATAAATATTTTTAATGCTTCTTCAGCTAAAGTGTCAGTGAGGCCAGAGATAGCATTCCTTCTGTAGCATAAATTTCAAAACTGTTCCACAATCCCCTCTGTTCTTCTCTTGCTCTGACTGTTCACACCATGAACAGACTGCTCACGGTGCATTCACTGACCAACTTTTCTAGGGGAAGAGTAAATCTTTTTCTAAGCACATTTGTCTGCCAACTTCTTTTCCTTCCTTGTTCAGAACATTAAAGAAAAGTCTCTTTGATGATAATAATTTCTTAATTTGACTATTTTTATAATCTCTTTTCCTGAACTATTATATACTTCTGTCTTTTTACCTACAAAGCTTTTGCCTATTATGAATACATATTATACATACTACTGAAGAATTTTGGGGGTGGGGAAAGCCAGAATTCCATTACAATCATAGAGCTGGAAAATGGTGTATTGAAAGCTCCAAGTTTGCCTTCCCATCCAGCTTCCTTCATTTTCCCAAGTTCTTAATTTAAACCAATGAAAAACTGTAATGAGTAAATGCAGCTACATTTTGAGTTGGGATTTGTCGACTGCTAGGCAGTTTTGATATGTCTCTGAGCAGACGTAGCTCTTTTTTTGAAATTCTGGTGTACTATATCAGATTGTTGACTGAGAAAACAGGAGCTTAGAGACAATGAATAAAATTCAAAACAAACAGGGAAGCTAGGGAAACATCAGTAGATTAATTTTTATGAAAAAAAAAAGTGATACAAATAAATCCTTTTTTCCCTCAACAATGTTATGTATTTATTATGTGGGCCAGATTACTAATAGGGAGGCATAATATTCATTGAACATTTTTCAAACTGAAACTCAAAGAACTCTGATTAAATTTTTATTAGTGTAAATAAAAATCTCTATGTGAGCTATAACTTCTGTAGCCTTCCTTGTACATCGGACAAGTAAGAAGTTTGAGCTACCAGTTGAAAAAGAAAAGATATTCATCATGGAAATTTAGAAAAAGGTCAGTATTTAGGTATTTTAGGAAACAAAGTTGAAGCACAGAGAAAAATTTAAATTTATGGAAATTAACTTTGATCAAATGTTGTGCTGTGTGGATCTGCACTGAGTAAGTAATTTCTGCAAAATTTTTATGAAAAAGAAACAACTGCACTCTGGATTTTATTGGGTTCTAATGCATAGAAATGCCAGTGAGAGTCTTGAAGAACATGCAGGGTTTAATTTGTTTTTATTAAATAGATAGTGTTGGTAAATCACAGTGTTATATAAAGAGTGGTCATGCAGCTTGAGACATTAAACAGGTATTCAGGTACTCTTACACAGGTACATTTTTCTTAATTTTAATGGCTGAATTTTCTTGTTCTACATGACCCTTGTGTTTTAAAAAATTCTGCCTTTTGAGTTGTGATCTTTTAAAGAACAATATACAAATTTGAGGCCATTGTAATTCTACATTAATAATTATTATGCTTCAGAAGATGTGTGTATGTTCTTTAAAATAGAAGATAATATAAAATTTCTATTTGAAGTTTGAATTTTTTCTTCTCTATTATCGCATGCTAATTGTTCTCCTTACCCTTTTCAATACATTTTGCTCATTTTGAACACTGAAATTGTACAAAGGAGAGTAATACCAATTTAGTGACTTACTTTAGTAAGTAGACTTGACTATGTAATGGTGGAGAGAACCCTTTATTACTATCAATAAACTGTGCTGAATTTTCCTTTTGTGAGAAAAACAAACAAATAGAAAAGTTTTTTCTATGTAACTATGCTATTAAAATCTAGGATGTATTTAAACATTAAGCATACATAAGCCAAGAGAATGCTCAAAGAGGTGATATTGATCAAGCAGCATTGTACACATAAACTGATTTGTTAAATGGCAACACTTGGTACAACAATTTAGTGATAATAAAATATAATTAAAAGTAAATAAGAAGATATAAATCCCTTATCTGTACTCTTCTAAATATTTTCATTTAAAATTTTTATATAGGTTGTTAAAGAAATATTTTGTTTATGTGAATTGAACCTTAAAAGGCCTGTATTTCTAAATAAGATACTCTGCTTTTCTTTATTTATTGTATTTGTTTTTTAGCATGCATTTATTTAGATACTAAAGGTTATCTGTGTTCATAACATTTAATTCTAAGAATGCATTTCTCTTTAACTGACTAAATATTTTACTTCAGTGAAAAAGTAAATCTACAAGCAGGAGTTGCAAAGAAAAGAAATATGTGTCAAGTATTACAAAATGCATTCATACAATTTTAATTTATTGATTCTGTATTTGCTATTCATTTAGTAACCTAGTTAAGTGAATATTTAAGAAAACAACTTTCCATAGCTCTTGTTATAGAAAATAACTTTTGGGGATTATTTTTTTCTTGATTCAATTTATTCTCATTTTCATACTTCATGATTATGAAAATCTACACACATAAGAAAAAATAAACAACCATTTTCAATTCCTTAGAAATTATGAAGGCTATTACAGCCAATATTATTGTTGATATGACCAGGTTATAGAACCCAGTAATTCAACCAAATGCTAATCTAGATGTTGTAATGAAGGTATTTTGTAGAGATGATTAATATTCATAATCAGTTGACTTAAGGAGCTTATTCTGTTTCATGTGGATGAGCCTGCTTCAGTCATTTGAAAGACCTCAATAAGCAAACTGAGTTATTTTCTGAAGAAATTCTGCCTGTGCCTATCTTGGCTTTTTGATGTCTCCCCTATGCAATACTGCACAAGCTTTTAGGATTTGGGGCCTGCCTAACTGTTTCCACAATCTGTTTCTTGCAACAGATCTCT
Organism: Dipodomys merriami; assembly: GCF_024711535.1. Taxonomy (NCBI): domain Eukaryota; kingdom Metazoa; phylum Chordata; class Mammalia; order Rodentia; family Heteromyidae; genus Dipodomys; species Dipodomys merriami. The sequence goes on along the minus strand of NW_027202270.1, from coordinate 121,490,065 downwards.
CAATATATCTTTCCCTCTCTCTCTTTCTATCCCCTTCCCCTGAATATAAATAGAGAGTTATTGGATATATACCTACCAATCCATCCATCTATTAAGGGAAAACTCTGACTCCTTTTGTTTCTCTGATGAATATAACTTTTTTAAAATTTGGATTTAAATTCAGTATGTGATTCCATGACATTTATTGCCAAAATATTTATAAGTGGTTCATAAGCAATGACTAAGATAACCTAGTAATTTTCATGTGAGGCAGAGTGTGATAAACCATTGGTTCCTGATCCTTAGCAACTCAGAATATTGCTGGCCAGGAAGAGCTGCCTCTTCTAGAGCTCGTCAGAGCAAAGTTTGCCAAGGCCCCACCAGCAGAGTGCCTTCCACATAATATGGAGACAGTGTGGCCACCACCCCTCCATTAGGCTTTCATGGTTGGGGGCACTGTTCTCCCGCCAAGTCACCACAGAGCCAGTTTCTTAGTCTAATTTCTGCTTTGGTCAAAAGAAATGGTGAGACAAAGGACAAAGGGGGAACCACTGCATCAATGATACTCACAAGACCCTATGTTGGCAATGATCTGTGCAACTTGGGAGTGGGATGGGGGAAGAGAAAGAGGGAGAAAAATGAGGGAGGGGCTAACAAGTTAGAGACATGTACTTACTACCTTATTTATGTAACTGTAACCCCTCTGCACATCACCTTGACAATAAAATTTCTTTTAAAAATAATACCCTGGGCTGGGAATGTGGCTTAGAGTACTTGCTTAGCATGCATGAAGCCCTGTGTTCAATTCCTCAGTACCATGTACATAGCAAAAGCCAGAAGTGGTGCTGTGGCTCAAGTGGTAGAGTTAGCCTTCAGCAATAGAAGCTCAGGGACAGTGCCCAGGCCCTGAGTTCAAACCCCAGGAATGGTGGAGGAAAAAAAAAAACAACCAAAACCAAACCCCAAAGCAATGACTACAAAAGGAATACCCAAGACTGGGTAATTTGCAAAGAGAAGTAGTTTCTTTCTCAAGGTTATGGAAGCCAGAGTCTTGGATTGAGACTCTAGTCGATTCAGTTCTCTAGTAAGGACAACTCTTATTTCCAAGATAGCACCTTATTGCAGCCTTCTCCACAGGGAAAGGATTCTGCATCCTTATGTGGGGAAGGCAAAAGGCAAGCAAGAAGCATTCCTTCCCTAAAGCGCTGTACAAGGGAAATTAATCCCATTCACAAGGCTTCACTCTCATGACTAGTCACCATTCAAAATTCCTATCTCTGAAGTGCATCACTCTCAGCTCCTGAATCTCGAGGAGGACACATTCAAACCATAGCAGCTGTGAAATCAATGACGAGCATCAGTGCCCACAAGCTTCTGAGATTATTCTACTAGCCAACCCTAAGCTTTCTTACCTTGCTCTGTCCATTTCTTCCCAAAAAACTACAGAAAAAGCTGCTGTTCATGCTTTCCAAGTTCCTTTCTTACTTTTGAAATACACTGGTGCTTCCTCCCTCCTCTACCATGTGAAGCAGGCTCCCTTCTGGGATCTGGGAGAATAATAACTACTCTTTCAACAGCTGTCATCTTCTAGCCTGTTAGTCTTGCTATAGTTGAGTAATACTGACACTGACACTTTAAGCCAGAGGGAGATAGAGAGATACTCTATTTAAAGATACATTTACTATATTATTTAATATTTTAATGATTACATCTTTTACTAGCATCAATTAGTTGTAAAAGAAGGTTTCATTTTAACATGTCAATGTATACATCTAGATTTGTCCATATAATGCACCCTCATCAGAATCATCTCCTTCTTCAATCTCCTCCACACTTCCCTTTCTCAAAGCAGTCTCACTAAGCATTCACAGTTACATTTTCATGTACGCACTTAAAGAATTTTGATCATATTTTTTCTCCCTCATCCTCTCTGTTTGCCCATCACCTCTCACTAGCATCTGTTCTTTAGACAGGACATGGTTCCATCTCCTAATAGTCTGTCTTGTTAGAGTACATGTTAGTTTTTCAAATAGGCATCATTATGGTATTTCACACATTTATATACCACATTTTAATCACATTGAGTGTATCCATATAGTTCTGTATATATATACTGTACATATATATATATATATGTATTAGCTTCATCCTTCCCATAGGATTTGTTGCCCAGATCTATCCATTACTTGGCAAATGACAAAGGCTTCTAATTTTTCACAAATCTCCATCCTTGTAACAGGCATCTTTCTCAAATGCACACTTAGCACATAGTAGGATTATGTTGGTGCTCTGGACATTGCAGTTAAACTTGAATCTATTTTCCTTATCTGCTTAATATTTAGAAATAATCTAAATTGAAATTAAAGTGTCTTTATCTATGTTATACTTTGGACCCAAATGCCACATTGGGTGTGGTATCATTAGCAAATCTTACTTATTTGGTCATTTAATTGTTTTTATATGATGGATTGACTGGCCTGGTTGATTTACTTACTTATCTGCTTGGCAGTTTGATCAAAAGTAGATATGGTTATAGGAAATCTATTATATGAACAGATTCACAGCAGAATATATGTGTAAGAAGTTTTTATATTTATGTTTGTATTATATTCTCGATGCTAAGTAACATACTTTGCCTTGGAAAAAAAGTCAATTCTATCCCTGAAATGCTCCCTTCATATTGAATTTGTTTTATACAATCACTTGGCAAATATATGACACTCTCTAGGCTAGAGATGCTATCACTTCAATTTTGGAATTAAAATCTTTGTATAGCAGTTTTTGTAAAATTATTTGACCATGCAATGTCATAATGCATCTCTTTTTGAAATGAAAACTGGAAGCACTAAAGGTGGAACTATTAAGCATATTCAAAGCAAAACCTTTAATCAGCTTGGATATTCATTTAATTATGAAAGAAAAAGAAAGCTAAGCTATATGAAATCCTAGAGATATATAATTGAATACAATTTTTGAAAGGTGAGTTCTAATGATAAATTTATGAGGAAGTATTAAACTGTGGCCTGGTTATAATTGATAATGCTAAAGCTAAAAGTTTTGAGTGCTTCATTGTTAAACCTTAGGACCAAGAGTTAGAAAATGTATAATGTGAGCTCTCACAACCATGTGAAATACATATATCAAAAACTGTGAAGAGGTTGAGATTTTCTTTGCTTGCCAAGCTAATGAGTTAGCATGACACAGACTCATAGGTGCAGGCAGAAGCTAGAAGGATGCTGGTGAGAGAAAAAAGCACTGTTCACTTCAGAAATATCAGATACCACAGTAGAGATATTTAAACCAGTCTGCCAACTCCAAATGCCTGTAAAGAAATGAGATGAAGGCCAGTGATTCTAGGGTTGGATCATAAGAGCATAATCTGAAGTTCAGGATTCAGCCAATGTTTTGTTCTGAATGGAGATAGTATTGTTAGGATTCTGAGCAGTAAAATGTAGTCATTTTATCCTGAGACCTATCTTTATCTTCCAAGTTCTTTGTTAAGTATTCTTGAAAAGATTGTGGTGCAAAATTTCAAATTTGTGAGTCACAGATTAAGCAGAAATGTAAAGGACCCAGGTGAAACTATCTTCCAGTTATATTGCTTTAATATTACCTGTTTAAATATAAGGATACAGGATCAAGATGACTTGATCAAGTTAATAGGAAGTTATATCAAAATAGCACTCTAGTTACTGAAATCCCAAAGGACACCTATAGCTCTATTTAGCTATAAATACGAGTCCCCAGGGAATCCTTTGAACAGAAAATATTCCCAGACATTGTTGTCTGATTATGTTGCATTACCTGTGAATGAGAGAGAAGGTAGAGAGGAGGAGAGAGAGGGAGAGACAGAGAGAGATACACAGAGTCAGACCTCACCTTTCAATACTCAATCCATAGTGAATTCTTCCTTCCAAGTATGAAATACTTTCTTCTTTGTTTTCAGTGTCATTTCAATTTAGACAAAGTATAACTTTTAATATTCTTTAATTTGTGTAGTCCATATTGAATAAAACTCCACATGGTTAACTATTGGCATAATTTCAGATTTGGGTAAGCTAAAGAAAAACACCACAATAATATCAATAAACTTGGAAGAGTTTTGTTATGTAGCCTTGATTGATTTCTTGCTTATCTTCCTGTCTCAGTCTCCCAAAATTTGGGATTACAAACATGTGATGAGGATGGAATTTTATATATGTTCATATATATTCAGTTTGAGTGCTTTTCCTCTTAGGCTTCTAGCCATCAATTATCATTTTAAAAATACACTGCATATTGAGCTACTGGACTTTGTTAACATCAGTATTGAGAATATTCAAGAAGACTTTCAATACCTTATTTCTGATTAATTGGGAAATCCACAGTGGAAATTGAATATTTTGTGTGCTGAAAGAAAGAAAGAATGACCCTTCGGGTTAGAATGGCAGCGTCCACAGTGAACTGTTGTGAGTAGCTTGTAAACAGATGAAGGAAGTAAGCTTTCTTTCCACTCTTACTTTTCATGTTGTTTTTGATAAATTGTGTCTAAAATTTAATCTTTGCTTTAAACTACATATTAATCATACTTACTCTGTTAATAATGCTGGATAAAACCAACCCACTCACTCAAGGGAAGCATAGTGGTTGATTTTATTTAGATACTACTTTGAATAATCTCAAATTGAATTGTATGATGTTGTATGTTATGTAGAGCCAGTTGGTGGATCTTATATCTGTTAAATGGAACCCACCCCCATCCCTTCATAAACTGTCCCCATTCTTTGGTGAGACTGAAACTTCTGTGACATATCCTTGTAAGATGGTACTATCTTACAGAATAATCTCCAAGGTATAGCGTTGGCCTTGTTTTGTGTTAATATTAGTCAACTACAATATACATATATGAAGAGAAGTGCTATATCATTTTTATTTCAGTGCAAATAGAACAATCTACTAATAACAATCTATCAATTCCCCATGAAACTCAATGCCACACCCTCCATGTTATGCAGGTTATATACAAATTCAATTGAAATAATTTCTAATTTATTGAACAAAATTAACTGTTTTTGTTTTTTTCAATTTTCAATGATATGGCTAATGTTCAGATTAACAGCAACAATCTGATCATCTGTCCAACTAGTCCAATATTTGGGAAGATCTATATCAAGCCAAACCAGATTATTTAAATCCTCTGTATTTCTGATGCATATGAAGAGCCTGAATGGAAGTTTTCCAATTAAGATAATATATCTCAGAGTAGTATTTCTATTTTCAGACAGCAATTGATTTGCAGTAAACGTCCACAACTATAAATTTTTATTAGAATACAATATATAAAAGTATACACTAATCCAATTATGTAAAGCACATGCAATTTTGATTAGACTTATAAGAGCTAACTCTAGGACTCAGGATTTTTTTGTAGTATTTTTTTAAAAGAAAGACATAAATGTTTAGAGGTTTCACACTGAGAATCAGTGATTATTCTGTTCTTTTCCCACTCCTAAGGGTAAAGGACATTATCTCAAGAGTGTTAGCAGATTTCAGCTGTGAAGAAATTACCATCTGGGGCCTGGAAAGGATGTTGGGAAAGCTGTAGTATGAAATCATGTTGGAGATATTGAGGTGAAGAATCAGGGGGAAGGAACTCACATAATTAGTACTGTTGAATGAAGCTGAGTTGGAGCCTGATGTGGGTAGATAAAATAGGATGAGCAAATGGTAGTCTCTAAAATCACTGACATAGATGGGGATGCTGACTCCAACACTTGGCAGAAGAGGGCAAAGAAAATCTAGGCATTCAGTCTGAAAAATGTCTTTGCATATGTTAAATAGTAATGAAAGGGGCCCCCTTCTGTGGTTCACCCCAGCTGCAGTGGCTTGTCGCTTTCAATAAAAACTTAATGCCTCTCCCTGAGAATGAATGCGTGTCCTGGTTTATAAAGGGATAACACACTGGCCTTATTTCCACTGTCTGACAGATCAGCAAATACACATAGGCACAACTGCCTATTTGCTATTTACTACTACGGTAAATGGCAAGCCATAAAATGTGATCTGTTTAAATTGCATTTTGCAAACAATCCTTACTTGGTGCCATCCACTCTTTGAAACATTATTATTATTATTTATGAGGCACAGTTAAGGGCGCCTGGTGCTGGGAGAACTGTAGATTTCTTTTACATTTAATTTTGCAGAAGGAAAGGATTATCTTGTTGGAGGATTCATTTTATGGTAGAAGAAGCTGAAATATTTTAATAACTTGGCCATGATTAAAGAGATAACTTGAAATAGAGGCTAGCAAAATTGAAAGCATTGTTAAATAGAACTAAAATACCCAAGTTCTTATATTTAAAGCAATTGTTAGTGAGAGAAAATTAACCTCCCAAGTAATAGTCATTATAGTCATTGCCATCATGAATAAGAATTTTGAATGTAATGTGTGTGTTTGTGTATGTCTGTACACATATGTATATAGTATGTATATACATATGCATACTCATACATACATTTACATACATACATGTATATATACATTTGTGACCTATATAAAGAATAAGAATAAAATTTATCTGAATAAAATTAAAGTATATGAACTATTTATATATACCATATTACATATATATGTTTGTATTTCTCTTTTTTTTTTTCTTTGTCGGTCATGGGGCTTGAACTCTGGGCTTGGGCGCTGTCCCTCAGATCCTCAGCTCAAGGCGAGTGTTCTACCGCTTGAGCCATAGCGCCACTTCCGTATGTTTGTATTTCTCAAACTGTTTTTCAGTATTAAAGTTTTTCACTTTGAAGAACCTTATCATTTAAGAATAAGTTTTTAAGGTGAAACAGTTGTGTAAATACATGGATAGGGTCCCTTGATTATGTAATCTGAATTATAACATACATAGAGGAAAGGGCACACATTATGACTGTACACTTAGATGAGTTTTCCAAGTGAATACGTTGAATGTACTCACGTGTTGTTTCCCCAAGTACCATTTGGCATATTTATTGTTTTATAGTCAGGTTGTATTGTTTGCAGATTTTCAATCTGAAAGGAAATAGGGGGCCATAGGCTTCCTGAGTTTAGCTCACTCTTAAAAATAGAGGAAGAAAGTGAAGCAATGTAATAAGCTAGACATGCCCAGTTTATCATTTCAAAGCTCCCTCTCTCTAATTCTAGTTACTTGCTTTGGAAATAGTCATACGTAGAGAAAAAGAGGGTTAGGTTAATGCAGTATTCCCCCCACAGGAAGAAAAATCAGGAATCACAAAGAAAGTGTAAATGTTTTCATTTACTTGTTTTCACCCATTCCTCTTTATTTTACTACTGTATAACTAAATAATAATTCATATGCCTTCCTTAGTAGTTCAGTGATTTGTGGAAGGAGGAAGGTAATCTGGGCTGTATATTGCCTTTGCAAGTTCACGTCATTTCTGTAGATTTTTCTCTTTGGGAAGTCACTGGCTTGGGTCTTTAAGGCCTGCTACTCCTACTGCAGATTCCTGCACGCCATGCCCAAGTTCTTCCTTGTACTATCTTCTATCAACTTTAGAAACCTCTGTTGCATCAAGAAGCCTTCATCTCTTGCTGGTCATGGTAGTTTGGGTACTGACACTGTGTTTGAACAAAGGAATTCAGGTTTGCAATGAAAAATCCTACTTGCTCTTAATTTCCAACATTTCCACATCCTGTTTACTCTTTTGAGCTCTAATGAGATACAGTCATATAGATATCTACAGTTATATAGTACTTGACCTAAAAATTTGTTTTCTCATTTCAAAAATAAGCCCTGACACTACACATTATGAAATTATAAGGGGAATATCAAAGATTATTTGGAGATTTGTATCTGAAAAGAGTATATAGTATTGTGATAATGTTTTAATTTTTATACAGATACACGTTTTAATTTCTATACATTCCATACATACACATATTTCAGTTTATTCTAAAGATTTTTACCTATAATTTGAGGGTATGGATGGGGTTAGGAAAGATGAAGGAGAATGGTAGAATGTAAAAGTAAAAATAAGAAAATACAGATTTCACTTTTCAAGTTTTGCTTTTGTTGTAAGGTAACTTGATCATGAGTAACAGAGAAGGCATATTTTGAGAGGTCAAATTGGGAGTCTTTATTGGAATGTGAATGCAGGTGGACTCCTTTCACAAAGGCCTACAGTCCTGTGAATATACTTAACACTGTTGGAAAACTGAGCCATGAGAGCCAGAGAGAACAGAAAGGGCAGAACAATACCAACAATCCAGCTCAACCCCAATGGAGAGCTGAAGTGGGACCCCATGTTGAGTGGAGGAGAGCCAGGAGACACTGGAGGCACAGAGCATGAGGAATGGCATAATGGTGTCTGAGCCAGTCTCACCCTAAAATTGGGTCAAGTCAGGGGACTTAAGAGTCTCCTAAGTTCAAGACACAGGACTGACAAGTCCAGTAACCAATCATCCAAGTCCAAGCTCCTGCCTGTAGGAATTCAGGCACACCCATAATCTGAGAGGTGGCTTCCCCCTTCCTCCACAATGAAGACAAGATGGCAGCAATTAAACACAATTCCCTATCTACCACAGGTCCAAGATGGCTCCTGTTAGACCCAGCATCCCCACTTTGCTTTCCCTTAGATATATATAAAATGTTGAGAGAGAATATCAGGAAAACCATGATATTTTCATTTTTAAGCTTTGTTAGAGGAAAATAGTGTAGCATTGAGTTCACTGTATAATTTTCTTTTGTGGCTGTATTACAAATAATGCTCATTTTCTAAATTTTTCATGTGTTGCTATGCATAAGTTTTACATTTTCTCCTTTGTGACTGTTGTGGTTAATTGAATTAATATAGTTTTACATATGAAAGTCTCAGATACAATGGTTCATAAATATATTAGGCAGTCATGGAAAATATTCTTTTTTTGGGGAGGGTCTGGTCGTGGGGCTTGAACTCTGGACCTGGGTGCTGTCCTTCAGCTCTTCAGCTCAAGGCTAACGCTCTACCACTTGAGCCACACTCGCCACTTCCAGCTCTTTTCTTTTTGCTTATGTGGTGCTAAGGAATCAAACCCAGGGCCTCATGCATGCAAGGCAAGCGCTCTGCCACTGAGCCACCTTCCCAGCCTGGAAAATATTCTTAATGTTCAAATTCTGTTCTGTACAATAGCCCAGTACCGACTTAAGCATTTTTTTCAATGCCATCTCATCTGGACTTTCTCTTTGATAGGTCATCCCTGCATCTGGCTATATATAAAATCAACAGAATTGACATAAGTTGTCAATATCTTGATTCAAAACCCCAAATAATGGAGCAATTTAGTAGAATGAAATGAAAACCTTGGAGCAGTTGTCATTGTCGAACATGACCAACTTACTTTTTTATTTTCAGTGAGGAAGTCCCAATTGAGAGTTGAGTTATTCAATAATTTTATTGAATACACACTATTAGCAGATATTAAAGTCAAGAACTTTCCTTTCTCAAAGAAATATAGTCTATTTTGGAAGTTTCATGTTTTGTCTTCTTTTGTCTGGGGTTCATTCCTGTAGCAATTTTCCAAAACAAAACCCCAAAACCAACAGTTAGTTATCAATACTCTAACAGGTAAAAGACACTGGCCTGAGTAATTGATAGCACTTTATTTGGTAATACATATTACATTCATACACATTTTTTTATAATTCAAGAAATAGAGATATGCATTTTAAACAATTTCCTCTTATAAAAGCATAGTAAATATTTTTTCTGTAAAGTAGAAACCCAAATGTATTTGAGGATGAATAAAAGCAGCCTACTAGCACCAGCTCTGACTTTCTCCCAATGGCAACCTGAGAGCAGAAATGATGGGTCCATGTTATGTAGTCTACTCAGGGATTCAAATATAATGAAGCAGTAAGAATAAATGATGTGGTTATTCATGTGAATATCATGACCTTGAATGGAATAGCTGACCAAGATTAGGCATCAAATCAACTAAATTTACTTTGTAGAGACAAGGAGAGTCTGAAGAACCATTGGTAACAAGAGGAAGAAGTGTATATCCAACACAGTGAGTGATTAGAGGCAATAGAAAGATAGAAAGACATGGTAACAACAGAGGCAATTCATGTTTTATTTCTTAGAAGCAGAGACATCTCAAATAATGAATGACCAGTCTCAAGTTCTGGCCAACCCAAGAGAAATGAATACAAATTATATGGAATTCAGGAAGTTAATCATCTGTGAGGTTTGCATTTTAATGATCATTGATATGCATATAATGTTACTCCTGGTTGTCTTAGGGAAGGGGACAGGGGTGGACTAGAGGCTTAGGCATATGTAGAAAGTTACAAGAGTTCAAATTACAGCAATGAGACAGGATGGCTTAGAAGCAGAGTGACAACTCCTAGCCTACATTGCTTTTATGTAGTTGAAAAGTCAATGCTCAGGATAATGGTAGAGGTGATTTGACTGGATTTAATCTCCTATAGATGGCATCTTTTTTTTTTTTTTTGTCGGTCGTGGGGCTTGAACTCTGGGCCTGAGTGCTGTCCCTTAGCTCTTCAGCTCAAGACTAGTGCTCTACCACTTGAGCCACAGCACCACTTCCTAGATGGCATCTTCTACCTGGCAAATGAAGTTATGTTAATTGATGCTATAAACTTCAAATGAGAAGAGACATTGACAAATGGCAAAACATCAACAGTCAGCTGGAAATTGGTGAGTATACCCTCACAGCCCACCAATCCCAGGATAATGATATTAGTTTGTAGATATCCTTTCGAGATATCACAATTCTAGGACTATGATTAGTGCTGACCCAGAAAAATGATGAGAAATAAATAGACTGACCTTTTCTGCATAGGCTGAGAGGGAGAAATAGTTTTTATTGTCTGAATAAGAAGAAACTCTACCTCCATTACGGGACCAGTTTTTACTTCTGAGCAGGAAGGAGACTAGAGGCTAACACATAGGCCCTAAAAGTCACAATGACAGGAGTAACTGAAAGAAAGACTTGAGAAGCAAGCATAGGTAATGGATGATGATTCTAGGAAAGAGATTCCAGGAAGAAGGAACAGTGTGATGGAAATCTGACCTAAGGAGGTTCATTTTCATTAACCCATGCCTGAAGTATGAGTTGGTGATGAAGGGAGGGCCATAACATTAGCGATGAGTTTTAGAAATCAAAGGGTAGTGGGTTGGTAAGGAAAAATTGTATTTCATTGCAGCAAGTAGCTCTAGAAATTCAAACCGAACATGGCTTATTGTATAATTGTGCACTTGATTTCCCAGGAAATGTATTATGTGTTACTGTTGGTACAATTGGATTCATGCAATAGAATCCAATAGGAATAGCACAGGGTGATGAACTCTGGCACCACAAGTTGATCATGGTGTTGGAATAATAGACATCATGTGCACCAATGGGATTAAAATTTTTTGCCCGGCTCTTAATATACCAAGAAACTTTCTTTACACCCTTCAGAAATTATTAATTCACATTCTCTTTTTTTACCCAACTAGAGTCATGCCCATGAAGGATTTCTAATAGCATTATTAGTACATTTCTATATACCTCACGGAGAATTTTATGAGTAGACCATGAGTTTCCTTGGGGAATGAAGTGTGAATGTCAGCATTTGCAATGTGTAGCATAAAAATGAACAAATTGACTCAGAATTTGATCTTACAGTGTAAGGGTCTTCTTTATTTTCAAATCATTTCATGCTAGAAGTTTCTACTGAACATTTGAGGTGAGATACAAACCAATGCTACCTTATAAATAGTAGCATGAGCCATGTAGACATCAATACCATCCAGTTCTTTTGATTACATTCTAAGGCAATTGGACATAGTCTTCTTGATTAACCGATTGACAAGTAATCTACAAATAGCTAGGCGTGTTAGTTTATCTACAGTGAGCTGATCTGACTTATTCCATTTACTTCTTTCTCTTCTTTGACTATCAAGATAATGAATCCCTCAGAGTTTCATTTACTTCAGAATCGAATGCTAGAAAAGGGAAATTAAAATTATTTGTAAAAAGAAAAAAGCCAGATAGGAAAAAAACCCACTCTAATTCTTGATGGCAAAGGAAGACTCCTTTAAAGCATCAAGTGCACTAAATCAATTTATAGTTTTTTTCCCGTAGAAAAGTGCCAAGTAATCTCATTCATAGGCAAACATTTTTTTTTCTAATTTTAAAACATTGTGAGCAGATGACAAATTACTGCATTATGAAGACTGAGAATACATGTTTATATTTCATTGCTTTAATCTAATCTAATACAACACACAGAAAAGTCCTTCATACACACATTGAATGGCATGCATAATCATGATTATGCTGCATAATAATTAGGCATTAGTGATAAGCAGTTCCCATAAATTACTGTAATTAGTATTACTACTATACCACCACAGCATTTTTTTTTAGGCTTTCCCTTCTAATTTGGCTAATTCCTTAGTATCAACACAAATGTCAGCAGTTTTCCTAATGTCATGTGTGACTTAATTGTCATTTGCCTAGAGTAAGGTCTCAATCAGTTTTTGTTAGGGTGAGTTGAATAAAACCATCATACAGTCGCCAGCATTCTCTCTGATACATGACAGAAAAGTTAGATTTACTTTTCATAGGTAGAGTTCTTTTTGTATTTCAAAGTTAAACCTATCTACCTCATCCCATTTCCCCGTACTTTCTTTATTCTTTGAAAAATTTCAGGTCTTGATGTTGCATAGGTTAGAAAATACTTGGCTAAAAACTAAAGTGGTGGTTGGTGATTGATCAGTATTACATAGTTCACACACTAGGGAGTTTGGCTAAAGATAAAACATACATACATATTTATATATATGTATATATGTATATAGTGAAGGGGAACAACAAAAATATTTTCTTTGTATCAGTCATCTTGTTAAATAAGCCTAGGAGTGTATAAATTAGGAGATTATGAGCTAGGTGATTATTCTGGTTTACCAAACTATTGAATCACAATTAGCCAAAATATGATATGACATTATGACATTAATTATTTAGGTAGCCTGTAACAGCATCAGAAAGAACCATAAAAAATTGAATATATGGTAGGGGAACATTTTATGTTTGTATTACCTAGGCTTTGAATGGCTGTGGAATCAAGTGAACTTCATTTTGTTCAAATACTTCCACTTATTCTTGGAGAGTATACATTTCAATATTTACCAAAAATAATTTAAATATTCCAATACTTTATACACAAAAAGTAGCCTTCAACCAAATCCTGAAAATGGGAATGGATCTTTTCTTTAATAGTTTGTTTATGAGAGGGGCTAAAAGGGATGTATAAAGTAGGCAGACATGTAGGCTGGGAAAAGTTTGATGTCTCTCTCCATCCACATGGTTTGTCTTCCTGGTTCCTTAGTGTCTTCAAAGTAGTAAAATATAGTGATGAAATTGCTGCTTGAGTATGGTTCTTTCTTTCTTTTCCTTTTTCTTTTTTTGCCAGTCTTGGAACTTGAATTCAGGGCCTAGGCACTGTCCCTAAGCATCGTCTGCTCACGGTTAGTGGTTTACCACTTGAGCCATATCACCACTTCTGTTCTTTTCTGAGTATTTTATTGGAGGTAAGAGTCTCATGGACTTTTCTGCCTAGGCTGGCTTCGAACCACAATCCTCAGATCTCCTGAGTAGCTAAGATTATAGGTGTGAGACCCTGACACCTGATTTCACTGTCTTTCTGGGTGGAAACAATATTACTTCTGCCAATAAGATGTCAGAGTAGAAATGTTTTTTGTTGGACTCATGAATGAGAAGACTCTAAATAAGAAGGGAAAAAACTATATTTGGAAGAATAAAAGTAAGCAACAGCATCTAGAACTACAAGAAAGAAACAGAATGGCTGATAAGTATGGCAAAATAATCAGATGAGAAAATGTGGTCTATATACACAATGGAATTTTATTCATCCATTAGGACGAATGATATTACATTGTTTGCAATGAAGTGAATGGACCTGGAAAAATTATGTTATGTGAAGTAAGCCAGGCTCAGAGAGACAAAGGATGCATGCTTTCTCTTGTGTGTGGAAGCCAGAACTTATTTTTAAATGTCTAAGTAGATGCTTATGGGTTGAATGCAAGGGTATACAAACGTATTAACAAAAGTATGATATTTGCAGAAGAGAATTCAAATGTAGTTATAATATTCAGGGCATATCGGATGAAATTAAGAAGAGGGAGGAGAGGGGTTGGGTGGGGAGGGATGAGGGAGGAGGATGAAAGGTATGATATCGTCTGAGATCAACAAATCAACTAATTTGTGGAATGGAACTCCTTCATACAACGACTTAAAGTGAATAAAGGTACAGCTAACAGAACTCCTTCGAGATAATTAAAAAGTAAATAAAAAGGAAAGAAAATAGAAAGGTGACAGATAAAATTAGGAAACTGTAGCTGTATGTGGGGTAAGGGAGGAGCCAAAGCCTCCACCATATAATACGCCCGGTAGGTAGCCTCTACTGTAATCTGGCTCACACGTAGCTGTGAGGCAAATCCACATTTTCCACAAACCTAGTATAGGGACTTGGCAAGACACTGCCTTCCTCAGAATGAGACAAAAAACCTTTTGTTCCCTGTATCTTAGAGAGTTGCAATGAAGGTCTGGAAAGAAGGCCTCCTGTTGTAGAGTCAAGTAAAGACTCAGATTGTATTAGCTTCCTCCCATCAGCCTGCAGCCCACCAGACCTATGAGAATGAGCCACAACTGAGGGGCATGGAAATCTGGGAGTAACTGATTATCAGGGAGTTGTGAGACAGCTAGCCTGGTGTCTAGGAGACAAAGAGTGGGAGAGTTTGGACTCAGGGAAACCAATAGGCCCCAGCAGGAGCTAAGGAAATTATGAGGTTCAGCCATTGGTGGCTCCACCACCTTGGCTGGTGAAAGTAGAAATAATGCTTGTGGACAATTTCATAAAACAAAACATCTTCCTTTCACTGGTAGAGTGCTCAGATTACAAAAGCTTCTGCAGTGATCAGGGTTTATTAGCTCCTTGGTAGCCGCCCACAGCGAGGCAGGCCTAGAGACTGAACCATACTCTGGGGGTTTAGAAAACAGGAATAATCCAGACACAGCCATGTGAAGTGACTATGAAGAGCCAGAGACTTAGATATGGGCAAGCTAACTAATTAAAGTAGCAACAGGAAACTCAGGCTGGAAGAGACCCCTGTGGTCAGTAACTCTACCCTCTTTGGCTAGGGCAACTCAGTATTTGAGGACCACTGAAGGAACAAAACATGCCGGCCAATGGCTGGTAGAGTGCTCAGCATCTAGAAGCTATCTGGTAACTTTGGAGGCTTCTGAGAAGTGAAGGACGCTAAGCTCCTAAGATATCCTTGAATCTCAGCCTTTCCACAGAGTAATGAACTGCTGATGAGTGACTGAAAGAACAGAGACCCGCATGCTGACGACATGACCCATCACCACAGCATCTCTACCACCAGTGCACAAACTCATATGCTTTGTTTATTCCTGACCCTACCAGGAACAGTACGGAACACTCTCTGGTTAGTCATATGTTTTCCCACGGGAGACAAACAGGGTGACCTGTGTATCAAGTGAGAGCTAAACTGACCCATAGACTTAAAAAAGTGCTATGGCAACTGGTAATGACTTCCAGTATAAAAAGATAATGGGAAACTACTAATATGGAAGCAGCAAAAAAGTCACTTGTCTAAGTGACTCCTGTACAATCCTACCCTCAACCCATGTATAAGAGCAATGTGTGTGCAAGGAAATAACAGAGACTGACTAGTGCCTTGAGCATGTACGCAAAAGTTTGGCTTCTAAGCTAACCCTAGTTGAGTGGGGAGAGAGTCCACTTGCAACCTTCCCTCTATATAGTTCTGCCTGAACGCTGTGAACACTTCAACTGCAAGACTACAAGTGATTAGACTTCCAATCAATGAATTGGCCACAGAGGTGTAATTCTTAATACATATCCACAAGAAACATGAAAGAAAAGAATGAAGTTTCACAATAACTGAGGAATGCTTTTTATGTCACAGAATCAAAGCTTCATTTAAACATTTAAAGACATTGTACTAGACTGAAACCAATGCTGGAGAGATGAAGAGTAGGCGAGAACATGAGGAAGACTTGGTGTGAAATAGAGAGCAGGCACACATGGAAAAGAATGACAATGAGAGGGAGAGAGAAGGAGGCAGAGAAGGAGAAAAGGCGAGGGAGAGACAGAGGAAAAGGTTAGAGATTTCTGGGAAGAGAGATAGGAGAAATGAAGAGAGAGAGGATCTGGTAGAGAGAAGGAAGGAGAGAGATGGACAGAGACAGAAAAGGGTGTCAGGAAAGACACTGGAAAATGTGTTATTTGCCCAGTATCTAAGCACTTACAAAGATGGGAGAGGGTCTCACAGTTATCTCTGACTATGAAGTTCCACTCTTTGTCCAACTGGAATGAGCTGGCCCTAGTCAATCTACCAGGTAAAGATGCCCCCTCCCCTCTCAACCCCATTAGCCCCACCTTCCAGTCTTCAGCTCCTTCTGGGGAGGACACAGCAGTATTTTTCTCAGGTTCATTTCTCCCTTTGGACTTCAGGATGTAAAACAAGTACTGAGAAACACATCTTGTCCCTTATAAAGGTTATTAATGCATAATTAAAATGCATGCCATGAACTAATAAAAAGTAAGATTTGGGCCTCAATCCAGTTAGGAAACAGAAAACTCAGTCTAGTTAAAAAAAAAAAGGATTGATTTGTTTCTTGGTCATACTTAACAGTGTATGCAAATAGCACCTTAAAATTTGCATGCTAAAGGTCAAAAATGAGGATGTTTTAAAAGCTTTTCAATTTTATTGGTTACTAAGATAACCTTAATTTTTTAAACCTGACAAATTTAAACAATTTATAACCATGATAAAAGTCTGAATATATTTCTCACTAATAACATGTGTATATATTGAAATGCTTTTATGTTGATGTTATTTACAGCATAATTTAATTCCCTTTGGTATAAAATACTGACCTTGAACTTCCTCTCCTACTTTTATTTCCTTCTAAGCATAGTAATTTATTACATATGCTTATCAAATTGCATCTAAAGTGCTTAAAGCTCAGCTCTACAGTGACTAGTGCTATTGCTTAAATAAAACCATTTAAGTATTTTGAAAATATTTTGACATTTGTTTATCTGTGAAATTTCTCCTTAGTGGACATCTACAATTAATATGTATGCAGCGGTGAGCTGATTGGCAACCAAATGTATACCATGATGGGTAATCAAGAGGATGTTCATTACCTGTTTGTGTGTGTGGTTATGGAGGGCACTGAGAGTTGAACCTAGTACATTTGGCTTGCTAGAAAACTGCACTATCACTTGTCACAGTCCCAGCCTTTTTGTTTTTATTTTTATTTTATTTTTTGTAGGTCATGGGGCCTGAACTCTGGGCCTGGGCGCTGCCCCTCAGCCCTTCAGCTCAAGGCTAGCGCTCTACCACTTGAGCCACAGCACCACTTCTGGCTTTTTCGGCTTATGTGGTGCTGAGTAATTGAACCCAGGGCCTCATGCATGCAAGGCCAGCACTAGATTAAGATCTGAGGATCAAAGTTCAAAGCTAGCACTAGCAGAAAAGTCCTAGAATCTTATCTCCAATTGACCAGCAAAAAAACTGGGAATGGATATATGGCTCAAACTGTAGAACACCAGCCTTGAGCAGAAAAAGCTAAGGGACAGCACTCAGGCCCTGAGTGCAAGTCCCAGTATCAGCACACATACAAAAATCAGCTGATGGATATATTTGAGTAACTATTTTTGAGTAGAGAAATGGATTTATTTGATAAGGTAGCTTTGTTCTGGTTTCACTAAGTGTAAAAGACTTGTTGGTGAATTTTGGAGGGCTATTAAACTTTAGTAGATAGAGCATTATGGGAGCATCTTTCTAAAAGGGCTATGGGTCACATCCAAACTTTATCTGTTTCCAGGCTCATGATATAAGATACTTGGTTTCATATACTCTCCTATGTTATTATATCATATCCACAGGCCCAAAACGTTTCTGCCATCTGCCTCTTTAGAACCACAAGTGAAAATAGGCTTTCCTTTACTACATAGGTAGCTGTGTCAGGTATCTCATTAGAGTGACACAAAGCTGACCAATACGATATTATATTAAAGATTCCAAATCTGTTTTTGGCATCAAGGCTTCTTATTCTCTATCACAATTCCCATGGAGGTGTTTGAAGGCTAAGAATATGCTGCTGATTGTTGTAAGATTCAATGCTCATGTAGCATGGGCACTTTCCTTCCCAGGTTGCTGGAATTCTAAGGATCATGCCTTTTCTGTAATTAATCATGCCTTTTCTGCAATAAAGGGTTTCAAGTTTAGATCAGCTCTCTCTTGGTCTAAACTATATGATTTTGTTTCATCTTATGGAAATATAAATATCTCTACAATGGAAAGGTGCTATCTTCCCTCAAAACTACTTTGAAATGGTATAGTATATAAAAGTAGTATTTATGCCCCTGCTAAGGTTATTAGATTTATCAACTTCTTAAAGAAGAGATGTTCCACGGGAATGGCATGAAACATTGATTTATAATGACTGGAGAGCAGAAGTCCAATAATCAATGAATTTTAATCCTAAAATATTAATTCATGCTCACTCATTTTGTAGTTAAAATAAAAAAGTGAACAACCTCATATTGGTTGTGCATTAAAGCTGATCTTTAACATGAAGGCTATTTCTGAAAAAGCTTGGATGTAGGAAATAATTGCATTTCTATTGAATCCATTAGAATGAATTACAATTGGATTTCACATAAAAGATTTTAATGCAAAGATATTTCATGTATGTGTCCAGGGAAGGGTTCCTCACATAAAGCTATTTTTCCTCCTTTTTTATCCTTCAAGATTTACCTACATTGAGGTCAGATATGCTTGCTGCTTCTTATGGTTTCCTTTTATCTTTTGATTCTTAAATTGTTTTTTAGGAATATTATAATACTTATAGTCAATGCCGTGGTTATTTAGTGAGAAGAAGAGGGACTTCCATCCAAACTTTGCTCTGGATGTCTAGACTCAAGATGCTACATGTGCACCAAAAAAGAAGGCTCATCAGTCACATAGTGAGGGTTTCAGAGGGAAAGCAGAGAGGCCACTAAACTATCTAAAATGTCTTGAGGAGAATAAGTAAAGGAAACTAGTTTGGGCTCTGTGGTGATTAGAAGGGCAAGACTAGAGCATGACTCCTAAATATGATTTAATTCCCTTAGAATCATAGGAGGGGAGACTAAATTTTATTGTCAGCTTTATCAGATCTGGGGCCGAAGGGGAAGAAAAGAAGAGAAAGCCTAAATATTACCATTTGACTAATATGAAAAAAGGGTCTTTAATCATCATCTTTATTAAAATCTATCTTCAAAATGAACCTTTATTGCTAGGAGCTGGTGGTTCACACTTGTAATCCTAGCTACTCAGGAGGCTGAGATCTGAAGATTGCAGTTCAAAGCCAGCCCAGGTAGGAAAGGCTATTAGATTCTTATTCCCAATAAACTACTCAGAAAAAGCCTGAAATGATGCTGTGGCTCAAGTGGTAGAGTGCTAGCTTTGAGAAAAAGAAGCTCAGGGACAAGGCCCAGGCCTTGACTATGTTCAAACTCCAGAACCAGCAAAAAAAACAAAAAAAAAGAGGATCTTACTGTCTGTCAGTTACAAATATAAAGACTTTAAGGCCAAGTAGAACTACAATTGAATTTGAGTCTGGTGATTGCTTGCTGAATGGATCAGATGCAGTTCCAAAAACAGACCCGATAGGATGTTTTTAAAGCAAAAAGACATTTCATATAGTGGGGTAAGCACTTAACAGTTTGTTAGAAGATCTGAAGAAATAGATTGTAGGCTAAACTCTTTAAAGAGACTCTAAGACCTGCACCCTTTAGAAAGCCCTACTTTTGAGGCTGTCCCAGAACTATGAAGGAAGCACTCCATCATTTCCATTGCCACTTCTTCCCGATGGCTGAGACACTGGGCAATGACACTGGACTGTTTTTAAAACAAAAAAACCCCTCACATCGCCAAGGTCTTGCAAGCCACAAATGAAAGCTAAAGTTCACAAAAGCCAAGGTCTACAAAAGGACATTGGTGACCTAACTGCATTGCTCAAATCTTCCATATGTATATGCAATCCTCCCTGGCTAGAAAAGGACCTGAGAAATTTAACTGTGAGCATGGCCAGGTCAAATAATGGTTGACTGAAACAACCCAGATGTCTTATAATACTCTTTCTGCATGTTTTAAGACAGATGTTTGAATTTTAAATTTCTCTTCTACCAATGCTACTGAGCTTGAAGGTAGAAGAAAAATTTGCTTTTTTCCCCCTACCTCTCTTTTAAGTAGTGCAATCTCTACTTCAATCCAGGTATTAGTTTAGTATTGGGGCTCTTCAAATTAAGCTGACAAAAGACAGATTGACAAGAGAAAGCTTTCCTATTGTTTGTGCAAATAGAGACTTTTTCTGAACTGTGAAGGCTCAGAGGAATGTATAGGTCTGTATGCTCATATTCCTTTTAATCATGGATGATAAATTGTGAAGCTGTGGCAAGATAAAATAAGAGATAGTATTTGTAAATTATAGAAGAATGAGTGACAAAATATATGTATTTATATATAACTAAAATGTATAGTACTTATAAAATGGGAGTACATAATAGAAAATAAGGGTAATCTTGGAGATGTTTATACACTCATCTTGATGCTGACTTCCTGTCTTCTCTATGGCCTAAAATTGTAATTAGAGAGGACTTACGGTAGTCTTCATTTTTCTTTCTGAATAGTGCTGTGGCTTGAACTCAGAGCCCTATACTTGCTACCATGTGAGCCATTCCTCCGATCTGTCAGTCTTCGTTGGTCAAAGTGTCTGCTTGTGTTTGAATAAGGGTGGATCTGAGGAAGTTTCTTCCTGTATGTGTTGATTCTAATTTATTCTTCCTCAAAATAATTGCTGGTCTAGAGTAGTGCTTTAGGGGTAGTGTATTCTTATTTTCTTCAAGTTAAAGTATATAGTGTTTTGTAGTTAGCATATAGATGAACAGCAACTTTTATTTGTTGTTTATCTAGTTCAAATTTAATTAGGTACACTGTGTTTTATCTGGTATCTCCAGAAGAAAGAATAACTTAGAGAGAAATAGTGATAAAAGAAATAGATTGTTGAAGATATCATAAGTCAAGTAGAAATCCAAAGAACATAGGACGAGTGTTTTTTGGCCAGTTTAAAAAATAATAGAAAATGATTCTAAGCTGAAGAAAACTATCTGCAAAGTCCCTGAGGTAAGTAAGAAAGAACTAGGCAGATTTTAGAAAGTTAAAGTATGTAACTGTGGAAGTGAGTCTGGTAAAGAATGGCCTAGAATGGAACATGAGAGAGAGGCAGAATCAGACCAGGAAGAGAGTATGATTTCTTTTTTTTTTTTTTTTTTTTTTAATGGGTCTTGAACTCTGGGCCTGGGCGCTTCAGCTCAAGGTGTATGCTCTACCACTTGAGCCACATTCTCACTTCTAAATATGTTTTCTTAAAACAGTGTCTTATTTTTATTTAAATCTATAGTGCCATTTAAAAACTCTCATCCAAATCAGCACATACGATTTAACTTTGAAAATTGAAGCAATTTAACTAACATGGTAGGAACCAAGGGCATTTGGGTGGCCAGATTCCCCAGCTTCCTGTTTTTATCCCCCAAATAATGTACTTTTATGGTAAATAAATGATGTGAAAGATGTTCCTTGTAAAAGATCAGCCTTTGTGGTGAAAAATGGAAAATTTCTAAAGTTATCTCTGTAGTTAACTGGTACCCAGAACTTTGGAGACTGAACTGTTCAGAGTGCTTTGAAATCAGTTTAATGTTTAAAAATCAGCTCTTGCCAGTAACGTCTGCTAGGAATTTGTTTCCCACTAAAAGAATTCCAAAACTTAGATTCTAAAGAGAGACTACCTGACCTTCCTTCCTCAGCTCAAATCATTTCCATGAAAGGAAGGTAACCTTTAATGAACTCTTGCTATGGCATGAAACACTGTGCTGGGTGCTTCACAAAGGTGACTTTCCATGCTCCTTCGTACAAACAAGAAGGGCAAGCATCTCAGAGAAAGAAAGTGACTTGCTTAAGGTTACCTGAAGATCAGGCGTAGGGACAGAATTTGAGTCCGGACCTGTTTGATGACAGAGTATAAATCACAGGGAGAGTGACAAGTCTCCCAAAGTGATTTTGGTTCCTGTGTTGCCTATAGCAATTCAGTCTTAGGACCTTCATGTGACTTATTTGTGAGAGATTCAATACGAAGGGTTGAAAACAAGTTGTCAATTTCATCAGTGAAGTTTTTAATTTCCTATCCTCCTTGGGATTGTCAGTCATCTGCTTCCCCATGAGAGAGTTTTGTCTTTCACCTCAGGATATATTGGATTTTCTGTGATGATGATGGCATAAACAATATTATGAATTCATGATTATAAATCACTTCCCTTCACTTTCTGTTAGACCTACCTAACACATCTCACTGTTTGGTAAAGATCATTTGAAATGCTCTGTATTTTTTAAAAACAACGTATAGCTGTTTTTGTCACTAAAAGGAGGTAGAACAAATTCCAGAGTAGGAAAAAAAAAAAAAGAAAAAAGCTTCAACCCTCAAGAGGAAAAAATAGAACATGCCTTCTTTCTCCCTGATTTCTGAATTCATCGAGAAGGGGAGATCTCTGAATGATAACGGATATATTACCAGTAACATGATGAAAAGCATGAGTTTTCTCTAGATTTAACATGAAAAGGGAATGTGCTTCTGTTCGTATTTACCTGACAACATTTGTCCTCTCATTTCAAACATAGCGAAAAGTCAAGGAGGGCAATTCCATCCAAAGATACCAAAGAGATTCCTCTCAGATGTCAGCTTTTATAACCAGGAACTTGGGGGATATTGTGTTCAGAAAGGCTGCAAGGTCACAATTCAGCTAAAAAGAATGCACCAACAACTGGCTAGCAATGTTGGAATATTTCCTTTATTTCTACTGGCATGCACTGGTTTTGCATGGGGGTTTTCTTACATGTGTACCAGGTCCCATGATGAAATTCACCCCATCTATCACTTTTCCTCATCCCTCCTTACCCTTTCTTCAAACAACTTCAAAATGTTCACTGTACTGTTTTTATTCACCCATATCAATTATTTCAACCCTATTTACTCTCTCCTCTTTCCATTCTCTCTCCCTGCTCCACGGGCACCCCTTGCTAACAGGACCCTGTTATACATTCCTGTCACTTGCTTTCTTCAGTGGCTAATAATTGTAGAAATGTTTTGTCTATGGTGTTTCACATGTGCATATATTATACTTCTCTATTCTCTTTCCACATCTCCTTTCTCTCCATTATTCAACAGCTTTCTGTGAGTTTTCTTATGACACACTCATGCATAGACACAAGGTATTTAGATATTATTATCCTTACCATCATTCCATCCCTTCATATCCCACAATTCCAGTAATATTCCGTGAATGCATATATGTATGTATAAGTATATAAATGATAGAATGTTTCTTGTCAAATGTAAATATCAGCTACAGAGAGATTTATAAAATATATGATAGGTATGTGTCAATTTATACATACACTCACACACATATAGATTATACATATAGATTATACAAATACACACACGTGTATATATGAATAAACTATATATAATATATGCATATGCACATGACTTTGAGTATGTGTAATGATCTAGTCTCATCCAGATAGAAATATATGATCTAAATTACTAATTGAGCATGTTATAGCAGTAATGAAAGGGAAGTTGGAAAGGAAAAGCAAAAGAAAAATAAAAAACTAATAAATAGGGCAAATATAAAAATATAGATATTGTGGAGTATGGCTTCTGATTAGAAAATCGAGGCTTGAGGACTTAATGGTAGTGGGCAATGTTGACAAAGCTAAACATATAATATGTTCCCAGTATGATGATACTTTGTAACAATTTGGCTATAGAAGGGGAAGAAGAGGCTAGAGGTGTGGTGCCTCAAGGCCTCAATCATGAAGTTAGGAGAGGTGGGTTGCTTGGATAACTGGGGGGTGCTAGGTAGGACAACGGAGGAGCAAAGTAAGTGAAACTCCTGAATGTGAACAGGTTTTCATCCATTCCTGACCAAGAGTGAGGGCTTTCTCCTTCCAACACAGGGAACCAAATCCACTGAACCATTATCCTGATCAGAACCATCTAAAAATGACCTAGATTGGCTTTCCCTACTGTGTGCCAAATTTGGCATTTTCAGAGCTATTTTACTTCATATTTACTAATGGAGCTACCTTTTCATCCTTTTCTCATGAAGGCATACACTAACACTCGTATCCTTGGGACTTAGCAGGTTACCAGGTACCTATTAAGACCTCAGGCATACTTGTGGAAAACTCATAAACATATTTTTTCTACAGAAATTTCTCACTTTATGTTGTTATAAAGTCATTTGAAATTTTGACAAAAGCTGTGGAATGTCTTTCTAGAATTGTACCCCATTTTCTGGATTGACTAACTCCCTAAAGCTCATTTATATGGTATTTATCATTCCAACAATGTTCATTCTCCACTTAAACAGCAATGTTAACTTTATTGAGGATTTTATTTATAGCAAATGTTAACTCTAGTGAGGATTTAGTGTTTGTCAGACTATGCACTGTTTCGCATCTATCATTATGATTGCTTCTTATAGCTCTGGGAGATCAGAAATATTTTCTTATCTTTTAAGAAGATGAAAATCAATTGAAGAGATAGCAAGTTAACTTTCCCAAGCTCTCAAAGGTAATTAGCAGCAGAATCAGATCTCAAGCAGAGCTGGATTTGAAGCAGAGGTCCAGCGTGAGTTGCCCTCTTGTACATTTTTTTATTTTTGCAGTACTGGGGATTGAACTAAGGGCCTCATGCTTGCTACACAAGCACTCTACCACTTGACTCATGCCCCACCCCTTACTGCTTTAGTTTATCTTTTCAGATAAGGTCTTGTGCACTTGCTTTGGCTGAACTTGAATCAAGAGCCTTGGCTCACAGCTGTAATCCTAGTTACTCAAGAGACTGAGATCTGAGGATGGTAGTTCTAAGGCCAGCCCAGGTGAGTAAGCCCATGAGATTCTTGTCTCCAATTGACTACCAGAAAACCTGAAGTAGACCTGTGTCTTAAGTGATAGAGTGCTAGTCCTGAGTAAAAAAGCTAAGGGATGGTGCCCAGGCCCTAAGTTCAAGCACCAGTACTAACACACACACACACACACACACACACACACACACACACACACACACACACACACACACACACACACACACACACATCCTTCTCTCTCTTTCTCCTGAGCAGTTAGGATTATAGAGATGAGATGCCACTTCTAGCCCTTGAATTGAACTTTTAACCTCTAAAATCCATTTCAGTATTCTATGTTCCAACTTTTGGTACACAATGGTGTAACTCAGTGAAAACCCTTCATCTCCTCAGATACAAGTCTGAAATGACGAGATTATGTGACTTAAGCTCCTGATTTGATGGGAACAAAGTTTCCTTGATCAAACCTGACAAGCTGTTCCCCCCCACCCCACTCTGCATGCTCAGAGAGCCGACAATCCTGCGGCACTTGCTGAGCAATTGGCAGAGCTGTGACTCCAAATTATCTTGTGCATGTTTCAAATCATTTAAATTGTCATTGTAGGATTTTCCCCATTAGCAAAATACCATCCCTGGAATACTGATTATGTAGAATAGCACAATTGTCTGGTGATAGGAAACCAATAACTTCTTGAGTGTAGTCCAGGAGATTGACTGCTATTTTATATGAAAATATAAAGGTAGTTGCATGTGGAATATTCTTTATGTAATTGAATTCAGAATATATTCATGTTTTGCCACATGCTGGTAGAAAATAAATAGGCAAAGCATTAAAAAATGCTTCATTGCACATTTAAATGCCCCTTTGCCACAGTGGGTCCAACAAAAATGTTATATGTCTTTTTGTGCATTCTCTTCTTCTTTGGTGGTGTAAACATTCATATCTATTAGACTGCTCTAACCCAACAACACTGAAAGCCATCTTGGCATGAGGGTTAGCTCTTAGCTCTGCCCAAGGGAGAGCATACTGGTTAAAGTAGGGACATTAGCAAGCTGGTGATTGATCAACTGGAGTTATTCACTTTTAAGCTTCATCGTTTTCACACTTAAAGTAATTTTGGTCAGTAAGAGCAAATTATACTCATTATTCTAAATGCAAATACATATGTGGAAAGCATGTGGTTTAGAAAAGAAATGGGATACAAATCCAACACTAATGTCTTGGTGGGTGCATTTACACACCTCTAGAGACTATTTTTACTTCCTTAGTCTATATAGTCATCACAATGTCATTTTTTGTCTCCTTCCCTCCTAGTATGTGATATACTATATACCTTAAAGTGAGACTCCCCTGCCCCTGATTTGTTTTAATTTTCTTGTTTTCCATATCAGATATTATGTTAATCAGATAAAACTATCTAGAAACTATGTGGAATTTCTAGATGATAATCTTGGAAGTCTGTTCCCTATTGGGAAAATTAGGAACCACTTCTTTAGAATGCCTTCAGAATTACCATTGACAAAGGTCATCCATTAGATCTCTGTAAAGGCTTGACTAAAGTAGACTTGCTTATTATAAAATATAAATGGTTACAAATTTGGGCCAGATATGGTAGCATACACATATAATCCAAGCTATGATGCAGGCAGAGAAAAGGCCATAATTTGAGGTCAACGTGAGCCAAAAAGAAAGAAAGAAAGAAAGAAAACAAAACCACATTAGCAAAACTCTATTTCAGGAAAATAAGCCATGCAGGAAGGCACACAATGGTGCTTTCAATTACATGGTGGGAATTTCAAGGTCCCAGGTTGATCCTAGACAAAAGTGAAGTCCTACATAAAAAAATAACCAAAGCAAAATGGGTCATGGTCATGGCTGAAATGATACAGTGACTGTATAGTAAGCTCAAGATTCTGACTTCATACTCCAGTAAACATGCATTCTCTAGACAGACAGACAGGCTGACACCAAACTGAAAATTCTTTTTTCTAGTTTTATTTTATTTTATTTTAAATTTTTATTACTGTATATTAATTGTGTCAAGGGCCTACATTGTGATATTTCTATACATAATGTTCATTGATCAAATTTGACCTCTGTTACCCTTTCTTATCCTATTTCTCCATCTTTATTTTTATTATAAAGGTGATATAGAGAGGGGTTACAGTTACATAGGTCAGGTACTGAGTACTTTTCATTTTGAACAATGTCACCTCTTTCCTCCTGAGCCACCCCCAAGTTGTATATATTCATTTCCAACATAGTGTCCAGTTAGTATCACTGCTGCATTTGTTCACACTTTGTTCCACCATTTCAATGCTTCCATTTATCCTCTCCAAAACAGATAAACTTTCAAACAAGACAAAAAGTACAGAAATCAAAAGCAGCAACAAAAGGGAAAACAAACAAACAAAAATAAAACTCACAAAAAGTAAAAACAAAACCAAACAACAAAAAAACCTCTTGTTTCCATTTCTTAGAGTTCATTTAAACAAACATCATTTTGTGTGATCATATGAACATAGCTATTGAGTCTTTGTGATCCTCTCCTGAGAATATCCTTCTTTGGTTTCACTTTCTGAATGTTTAGAGTCCTGTATAATTCATCATGTCTAAGTATAATTATTTGTCTTTTACCATCTATTTTGTTTACTTGTAGATTTCTAGGCCCATTCTAATTACTACAAATGAAGAAAACAATGCAACTTATGTTTCTTTGGCTCTGGCTTACTTTACTTAATATAATTTTTTCAAGTCTTTCCATTTCCTTATAATTGGGGCAATATCATTATTTCTGATGAAAGCATAGAATTGCATTGTGGATTTTCTTGATTCATTTTCTTGATCCATTCATCCACTTAGGGGCATCTGTGTTGATTCCATATCTTGGCTATGGTAAACAATGCTGCAATGAACATGGTTGGGCTGGTAGCTTTAGTGTGGTTTGTGGTCAATTGGATAAATGCCCAGAAGTAGAATTGCTGGGTCATAAGAACCTTCATACTTCTTTCCAGAATGGGTGAACAAGTTTACATTCCCACTAACATATCTCCCCCCCCCCCAACACCACCCACTCTTCAGTATCTGTTATTGTCACTTTTCTTGATAATGGCCATTCTAACTGGGGTGAGGTGGACACCTCTCCAATTTAAAACAAATTTTAATGGGTTTCATTATTCTATTTTCATACATATATCTAAAATACTTTAACCATAATTACTACCCCCTGACACACACCCATATATTCTCCTCAAATTCAGTTTTGTCTTTACCTATAATGACTTAACTTGCCCTTTCATTTAGCAAATACTAATTGATCATTTTAAACTTCAGACCCTCTATTTTGTATCAGGAATATAGAAATGAATGAAGGAGAAAATCACCCACCTTCCTGCAGTTTTCAAAAATTCTTTACTGCTCTGTCCATTAGAGTGGAGTCTAATGTACCTCTTTCAAATCTGGGCTCTGCTGCTGGAGATTTAACTTCAGTATTTTCAGGAAGGGACATCATGAGATTTCTAAGGCAAGGTCATGAGAAGCATAAAACTTCAGCCCAGAAATCTTAGAACATTATTTCTGGAATCTTTAAGCTGCTATGGAAGAGTACTGACTATTCTCCAGTGATGGTTAGGTTTTCTACATAATATTTCCAAAAGAGCCCAAATTCTAGCAATTTCTTGAAAATATGTCTTTTTGAAGGCATTTCATTTTTATCCAGTTAAAGTGAGCTCGACAGATCAACAGACAACTGCTGTTGAAAAGACAGTTTCATACTTATTGGTCCTGAAAGAAGAAAACATACAGAACCAATTGGGAAAACATTAGAGTTGATTAAGAGGTGGAAGAGATGAGGAGAAAGTGATAGCAATCGCCTTTATTTTGGGGCCCATGGAAGAGAATGGGCTTGACTGAGTAAGTAGGTTTAGGATTGATCATTTGAATAATTTTAGCAAGCTCTGAGATATAAAAGAAGAATTAAGTTGTCTGGAGTGTGACCCCAGAGTGATTAGGACAGTAATATCAGCCTAATATTTGAGAGTTTTGTGCAATAGTTTGTTTTCTCTAGGATTTACTTACTCTGGGAGATATAGTGTCCCAAGAATATAGAAAATAAGAAAATATATTGATACCATCTGAAATGTAAGTGAAGTCATAGATTCTCAAGACCAATGTATCTGCCAGCCAAATATTGATACAACTCCATCAGTTCATGTGTAACTAGAGATCACCTAAGTTCTGACCCAATCTCACCCACAGATAGATTTTGATACAATAAGTGATTTATTTCCAGCCATGGAGTGTGGGTTAGTCATCTGTGTAGTAATAGCTAGAAAAATTCCTTTGCTCTCTGTCCTATGAACCAGAAATTCAGTCAAATGAATACTCACTCTCGTTGAATGCAAAAACTCAGCTAGACTTTAACTAAAGGCAATTTTCTGGTATCTTTTGGCATCATTATTTTTGGATAATGAAATTAAGCCAATCTCACATAACGATTTTGATAACTATATACAAAGTACCAAATAGTGCAAGTGAATAATAGAAATGATTTTGGAATCTCTGTATAGTGAAATCACAATGTTTCCAACTTGAAGAAAAAGAAAAATTCATATATCCTTTTGCAATATATGCTGCTTCTGAAACTGAAAGGTTGGTAGCTTTACAAACAGGCCACAAGGATGATAGTAATGTTGAAAGCGATGAGGTTATACACATGGAAGATGAAGAAAATGAATGATATCCCGTGAATTAATTTCAGAGAGTGTCATGGTTCCCCAAACAGCCATTGCAGTGCTAGCGTCAGTGGTGTCTGAATTCTGTAGTCCCATGGATGCCTCCATTTGGAGTTTAATATGCACTCGTCTTGTTTCTATTCCAGGGGGGATATGTAATGAAAATCTCCATATTAGTCATCAGCTGTCAACATTGACAAATTTCAATTACCAGCCTTCGGTAGCAGTTCACACTAGAGAAGAAAATCAGGATAGCACACTGGGATAGCATTCTTGTGATAGATCTATTTTAATTGCCTTTCTTATCCACATTTAACCTCTATCATTTTGACAGGAGAAAGAAACTCACAGAGGAGTAACTTTTCCTGCCAGTGATCAAGGCGGGGTGGGAGGAGGAAATGTCCTGCTAGGAAGAGACTGGGCAACATCCATCAATATATGGACTGGCATTGATTGCTGGGGTAGCTTTCCTTCCCTATGAGGCCTGCCATGGTAACTTTCTGTTATCAAAATACTTTGCATTTAATCAGCTGCCTGGATGAATGCTCCTGCTGATCATCCATAAATTATTCATCAATTAAAAAGACCTGGCACAACTATTTTTTTGCTTCATTTTTTTTCTGAGAGATGAATTTTCAAGGACTCATAGTGGGAGTTTCCCATAGTGAGTTCTCTATTCCTTTTAACAATGCTGTTCATTTAGCAGTTTGATTGCAGCATGGGAGATCATCAGAGGGGACCTGTCAGAGACTGGGTCATGTAGGGTTATGCTATTCCTTTTTGCTTTTTCTCTGATCCTGAGGGATTGAAGTGCTTTACTTGAAAAGAGAGAAGAAATGTTTTCATTAATGAGAAATGTTAGTGAAGCAGTTACAGTCTTTCATTTTTTCATGTACCCATTTCACAGGGGATTTTTTAAATTA
The DNA here is from genome assembly GCF_024711535.1 of Dipodomys merriami. Lineage (NCBI taxonomy): Eukaryota > Metazoa > Chordata > Mammalia > Rodentia > Heteromyidae > Dipodomys > Dipodomys merriami. Next base: position 121,459,353 of record NW_027202270.1, on the reverse strand, counting down.
TGGTTTCTGTTCCTTAGTTGTTCTGCTTTCTGTTATGAAATTAGTACTTTTCTGTTAAAATAGTATATTTTGTTTATTTATTTATTTATTTATTTATTTATTTATTTATTTATTTATTTATTTATTTATTTTTGTCAGTTGTGGGGGCTGAATTCTGGGCCTGGGTGCTGTCCCTCATCTCTTCAGCTCAAGGCTAGCACCCTGCCATTTGAGCCACAGTATCACTTCCAGCTTTTTTCTGCATATGCGGTGTTGAGGAATCAAACCCAGGGCCTCATGCGTGCGAGGCAAACACTCTACCACTGAGCCAATTCCCAGCTCCAGTTTGGTATTTTATTGACTATGTTTCAAGCTGACATATGGACCATACAACAAAGGATATTGATGTTAATCTGAAAGCATCCCTATGAGGGAGATTGACTCCCAAATTTGTATTCCCAATCTTTCCATTGCACTATTCATTGGCAGTTCATGTCTGTATTGCTTCATTGACAATTACGTTCATCATTATTGCTCTAATAGAGAGAGCTACATTTTTCTGTGGGTCTGTAAATTCATTAATGCTTTGAAAACTAGAAAAAGGGGTGGAAGTGGTTTTACCTATATAAAAGCTAATTATTCCTAAAGAACTAAGAGACAAAGTCATGCATAGGAGTGAGTTTAGATAAAATTACTAAAAATCATGATGATTACATTTCAAACTCTGAGAAAAAAGTAATACCAGGACAGAAAATACAATCACATGAATCTCAAAAGCAACAAATCCATGACTTTTCTGTATTCTTCTAGACTGGAACTGCAGCAGTAGCCTGGATACTCTGTCTCTACCTCTGTCTCTGTCTCTGTCTCTGTCTCTGTCTCTGTCTCTGTCTCTGTCTCTGTCTCTGTCTCTGTCTCTGTCTCTGTCTCTGTCTCTCTCTCTCTCTCTTTAACATTTAATTATCTTTCCATTTAGTTTATGTTCAAGCTGCATCAGAGGATTATAAGAACTGTTTCCAGGGGCTGGGAAGGTGGTTCAGTGGTAGAGCGCTTGCCTTGCATGCCTGAGGCCCTGAGTTCGATTCCTCAACACCACATAAGCAAAAAGAAAAAAGCCGGAAGTGGCGCTGTAGCTCAAGTGGTAGAGTGCTAGCCTTGAGCTGAAGAGCTGAGGGACAGTGCCCAAGCCCAGAGTTCAGGCCCCACGACCGGAACCCCCCAAAAAAATAAAAAAAAAGAACTGTTTCCACACAGATATATGTTATCCCTTAACTATAATTCTTAAATTAATGGGTCAAAATGTTTTGGTTGGCAATACTTACTATCTACTATGTATGTAACCAAGGAAATGTATGAAATATTGTGAAAATAGCAGTAGTGCTATTGAAACTTCACGATGAAAGTAGATGTTCAATCTACCAGGTTGGAAGACTGAGAAAAAGAGAAGATTTGAGCTAAAAACTTTCCTTTTGGGTATTTAGGACAAGAAGCAGTACATGTATGGCTGTCAATACTAAGCACAGAATGGCACAGAAGGATATAAATTACAATCAGTTATTAATCTCAGTGGCATTGAGAGGGGTTAAGGAGGTAATTAAAACCTTTTCTCTGAATAGAGATTGCAACTATTAAGTTGAAAGAATAGCCTTGGTAGAATTTAATAGAACTCTCCTAATTATTGAAATGATAAACTCTAGCATTTGATAGAGTGTTCCTTTATAAATGCAAGCAAATCAAAAACCACCTAGGGGTATGTGAATTTACTGTGCTCATTTATAAAGTATAAAATACTTTATATGTAAAATGATGCATAATAGAAGTTGAAGGCAGCTCTATGAATGTAGTTAGACTTCCTGGTGTTAAAAGTCTTTATACTTCTTTAGGAAGTATCCCAAATGAGATATAATATAACTTGGGAAATATCGAATCTCTTTTAGTGCTGCTTGGTAAGGCTGAGAAACCATTATGAAGCAGAGATGCCTTTAGCATGATTAATATGGAAGCACAGAGTTGAGTTACAAATATAACAATTATCCCTGTCCCTGCGAGTTTGATATTTTTTATATAGATTTCCAGCATCTGACAACTAGGGCTTGGGGAGGGGAATCACATTTATTGAGTGCAGATTGTATATTAGGAAAGTCAGTGCTCTGTATGTCATTTAATTGAAGTCTCAAATAGACTTTCAATAAGATACAATGGAAGAGTATTCACACAAGAAAACCCAGCATTCAGCAAATGGCCAGATGGTCTGTGATTGCAGAGGCTGAACTTGAATCCAAGATCTCAGGCCATTAAATAATACTTTCTACTATAGTATTATGCTATTTTCCAGACTCTTCTAGGCATTTCATGTACATAGCAGATGCTTGCTAAATATTGTATAAGCTCTGAATACTCAATCTTCTCTACATTCACTCAACAGACTTGAAATTTTATTACAGAGAAGTAAAAGGGGGATGAAATGCAATTACAAAGCAAACTATGAAACCTAATAAAATAGTATAAATAAACTTAGAAGTAGTAACATTTATAAAAATATGCTATTACTGAAACACAGAACTCATTAAAAGACTTTTCAAAGGAGAAGCAAGACATTGATTTTTTAAAAACGTGATTCCCAGCCAAAATTTCAACTCATCTCTTCATATATATATATATATATATATATATATATATACATATATATGTGTGTGTATGTATATATATATATATAGAGAGAGAGAGAGATAGCAGAAAAATTTAAAGCCTTTTCAGATTGTATACTAGAAAGTACTTGAAATCATATTATAGTACAGTAATAATCATGTAGTAATTTTGCTGCAGCATTAAAGGGCATTTTTTCATAGTAATAAGACAAGTAAAACACATTTTTAGGTAATTTTTTTCAGATAGACTACATGTCCTCCAGGGAAATGTTCTTATTTAGGTCCTCAGGAATTTTCTGGACTGACAGCATGTTTTGAGGAATAAATATCTCATTCAAGCAAGGCATTCTTGACCTTGAAAAGCAGCTGGGGGTACTAAACACTGACACATGTGACTTCCCAAAGGCCACAATCAATCTGTGGCTGACTATAGTGCGAAAAGAAGTAAAAGGAGCTTTTGACTTTGTTGATTCAGTTACAAGGGCCTCTGAAGACCAGTTTAAATGACAGGGAAGTGAACCCACAGCCTTTCTAGGAGGATTTAATTAAGGTGCTTCATATGGCATCTACACAATGTAAAGTGGATTTACATCAAATTGCAGTGGCACATGCTACATTCAAATACTAGTCCAGACTCTTCATTTCCATATGAAAAATTATTTTGTTTTGTCATATTTTTAGATAATTGAAAATCATTTTCACCTGTTTATACTTCTTATTTCTTCCTTCCAGTTCTTGTATAGTTTTTTTTAATTGTACACTTTCTGTTAGTTTTCAGGCAGCTAAAATAAATAAAATAATTAATAAATAAAATAAATTAAATAAAAATAAGCCAAGTCCTGGTGGCACATACCTAGCTGCTCAAGGGGCTGAGATCTGAGGATTGAGGTTATAAGTCATTCCAGGCAAGAAAGGCCTGGGTTAATCACCAGAAAACAGGAAGTGGTACTGTGGCTTAAAGTGGTAGAGCACTATCCTGGAGTAAAAAAGCACATGTACAACACCCAGATCCTGATTTTGAGCTCCATGACTGCTTAAAAAAATCCAAATCAAATAGCTGTGTAAGACATAAAGGCTCTCTCTCTATATATACATACACACACATATATATATACATATATATATATATATATACGTATATATATACACACACGCACACATATGTATATACCCACATATACACATACATACACATTCTTACATGCACAGGGTTTCATTTAGTCCTATGAAAAACCTATGAGTTATTTACTGTATCATTATATGTCACAGATAAGGAAAGTGGCTTTTGAAAGGAAAAATTGATGGAAGCATAGAATGCCATTGTATATATATTATATATACTTATATATAGTATATAAGTATATATAATATATAATGTATAATTATATAATATATATAACATATATGTTAGGAAATGGAAAGAGGTGGAAAAAAAATCATACTAGGTGAAGTAAGCCAGACCCAAAAAATATAGGTCCCATGATTTCCCTTATTTGCAATCATTAGTATATGTCTAGGATAATCTTATCAGATGAGCAGAAAAGCTCAAAAGCTATGTACATATGATCATATAAGATGATGGTAAGTGAAATAAGTCCCAAGATATGGACACAAGAGATTTTTCTTTGTTGGTGTCATTTTTAATGTACTATGTGATTTTTTTAAAATTTGTTTTTATGTTCTTCCCCCTATGGTATAGCCCCTGTTGTCACTGTATTTGATTTTGGTACTCTGCATCTTGTATTTACATTTGTCTAATTTGGAGAGGGGAAGGGGAATAACAAAATACTGAAACAAGGACACAGGATGGCCCATTGCAACAATGAGACCCCCAAGACACAATGTTGGAAATGAACTTTACAACTTAGCCTGAGGGAGTGGGGGAGGTGGGGGAGGGAAGGGATAGTAGGAGAAAAACAAAGGAGGGGGTAACAATACTAGACAAGAAATGTACTCATTACCTTACTCATGTAACTATAAACCTTCTATACAGCATCTTTACAATACAATAAAATTAAAAAAGAAAACAAAAATAGACAAAAAGTAAAAACCTCTTGTTTCCATTTCCTGGAGTTCATTTCAATAAATATTATTTTGTATGATCAAAAAATACTAGAAAGGAAAAATTGAAAATTACAGATGTAAAAAATAAATTGGTATTTTGAAATTTATATTCTTATTGTGTTCTACCTGTGATTTCTCTACAGTCCCATGACATTACCCTCCAACTTAGCTTGGAAAAACTAATCTCAGAACAAGTCTCTTTTATCATATTTCATCAATTTGTGATCACTCATGCTACAACCACTTACAGTTGCCAGCTAATATTTGCTGCCTGTCAGATATACTGATAAAAGACAATCTTCTCCAATTTGCTTGTGAAAGCTAAAATTTGGTGTGAAATATCTACTCTGACCATCATTAGCGGCTGTATATTCTGCTATGTATTATTTCATTTACTTTTCTTCTTCTTTTTTTATTGTGAAAATACCATACAGAGGGGTTACAATTACATGGGCAAGGTAATGAGTACATTTCTTATCAAACATTGTTGCCTCCTCCTTTGTTTCCCCTTCTCATCCCTTCCTATCTCCCACCCTCCCACCTCCTCACTCCCCCACCCCACCCTATACCCCCTATTTCATTTATTAATCTAAACCAAACCAATATTCTTTCTTATACAGTCTTAAATATTTGGTTCAAATAACAAAGGTGGGTGTTCTTTTTCACTTAAGCCAGAATTTTACCTCAAGGTATTTGATTTCTCTTCCTCCTTTTCATCTGTCTTGCTCTATTCCATGACTTTTCCTCAGTTTATGATTTTGCTTTGACACTTTTTGGAATGATGTTCAGAAAATATTTTTATACTTAAAGAAATGTTTTAATAAGAGTTATTTTTCTTCCCATTTTTATCCCTTATATAAGGAATATATTAATAGTAACAAAGCAATTTATTACTTTGTAACCTGTTCTCTAAGTACTTGTTCATGCTTCAGATGGATTTCTAGATTCCACATCTCCTTATTTTAACCACAAGAAGGTCTTTTTCTCAGATACTCAATTTTTCTCTATTTCAGCAACTTTACATGGTGCTACATAATAGCTGAAGTTGTATGACTCATTATAGGGAGGAAGAGTATAATTCATCATGACTCTCACCTCATGTTTAGTAGTGGATCAATGAGGAGACTTTCAATAGATAACTGGTCTAAATCCTTCCTTGATTAATATGTGCACTTACCTAGGAATTTCAGTCATACTGGAAAACAAATCATGCATAGCCACTGGCCTTCAAGTGTTTTTGAAAAGAACATTCAAAAGGAAGGGAAAAATAATAACAGATTAAGTAAATATAATAATAGCAGATTAAGTAAAATTATATAACTCCTAAAATGTTAACCACTTTGTGGAATAATATTCCACTTAATATTATATGTATACCCCATAACATAGGAATTAAACTAAACTTTTTTTAACACTTGTGTTTCTTAATAATAGCAAAATAAACCCACGTAAACAGTGTTTCTGGAGAATGATCATTTGGTGGTCATTTTTCTTTGGAGTCCTCTTTCCTTGAGCAAAGTTGAGAACTAGATTAATTTTCTCCTTGTGTTTCAGTTCACTATTGCTGATATAAGCATATTGCTTTTTTGCCTACTGTCTTTCTCATCCTTTGGGCATTTATTGGTGATAACCACTCTGATCAGATGCATAGTCCATATTTTTTCCTTGAAATCTTAGTATTGTGGCCAGCTAGGAGAAAATACTTAGTCTTATACAGTTTGATGGTGAAATCTTGACTTCTGGTGTTATTGGATTATGAAGTATGTGGGAGAAGAATAAAGCACATTGCTGGATAAGCCTATGAGGATATTTCCACAGAGGATTAATAAAGAGTGCAAGGCCCACTCTGAATGTACATGGCCTCATCCCATGGGTAGGGCCTACATGAAATAGGAGAGAAAGAGCACACAGTGCAGTCATTCTGTCTTTTCTTCCTGGCCACCATGAGATGAACTGCTCTTCTTTCTCTACAAAGATCTCATTGCCATGATGGATTGAAACCTCTGTAACTATGAATAAAAATCAGTAATTCTTTCCATTAAGTTGTTTTTCTGAGATATTTGTCATGGTGACAGAAAACTTGCTAACACATACAGCTACCAGAATAAGAGGTTGATTCTTGTTGCTTAGAGAACTTTTTTAAAAAATGAAATGTCTATTAAATTTTATCTCTATAAATTCTGTATCTTAGAAGGATATGTTGTTAAAGACAATTTTGGAGGAAGTCTACCTTCAGATAGTTATATAGAAATATGCATTTGATCTAAAGGTTTTGAAGTAGCTTTTAAGAACTTGCTGTAATTTAAGACCTTCATTTCAAGGCTAGAAGAGTCATTTTAAACTGTGCCCTGAAAAGGTGCCCTTCCTTGCAAACAATATAGAACTTTAAAGAAGGGGATGAATGTATCAAGTTAACTAAATTGGCGGCAGTGTGATTAAATTTGGGATCTGGGGATTCTCAAAGTGGGCCTGATAGAAAGTATAACACCAAGTTGTAGGAAAAGCATTTTAGCAATTAAAAAGACAAGATGACTGGGGTCTGTTTACAGATAAAAAGAGATCAACCTCGAGTCTCAGGGCTTTGATCATAGAATCTTAATGAGCCAGATATTGATTGGGTTTACCGGCAATCACAGAAGCCCAAACTCTGTTTAAGCAGAGTAGATGGAAAGAGATAAACTACCTGTTTGATTTACAAAAGGAAGATAAGAAACTATGTGCTTAGGTCAACATACTGAAATATTAATTAGGAAACTTTATTGAAAGAGTAAGTAATGCAATAAGAGAAATAGTTTTAAAGCCAGTCCAACATTCTCATTAGTGATATTAGTCAAATATGAAATATAATGCTTAGTATATTTTACTACATGTTTAGATTCTGTGATAGTCAATCTGTTACATTCTAGAGTATTAAAAATGTGAAATGTGTACTTCAACTTTTACGCATATTAGCTTTGGATGTTGTATAGCTGCTTAAAACTTTACACAGAAAGTATCTTCTTTTAGGTGCTGGTGGCTTATATTTATAATGCTAGCTATTCAAGAGGTTATCTTTGGATTGCACTTCAAAATTAGCATGGACAGAAAAGTTCATGACTTTTATCTATAATTAATCAGCAAAAATTCAGAAGTGGAAATATGGCTTCGGTGTTAGTGTGCCAGCCTTGAACAAAGAAGCTAAGGGACAGCGCTCAGGCTCTGAGTTCAAGGCCCTATATCAACATATGTACATGTGTATACACACATACACCCACATACACATACACACATAAATTATGTTCTGTATTTGTTAACTTGGATTCTCCAGAAACGTGCTAAAGTGCAAGATCTTGATTAGAAATGAGGGCTTCGAGCAACAATAGGAAAGGAACTGAGGGAATGAGGAGATGAACGTCTTCTTTAGGAAAGGAGAGAAGAGGAAACAAAGTTTGGGTAGAACTCTCCAAGACTGTGGTTCATGTTCAACAGGGTTCATGAAGGTTCTTGAAGAATGCTCAGGTCAAATAATTTCCTGGAGAAAGTTTCAATATCCTAGAACAAGGCATACCTGAGTATCTGCTGCCATGCTAGGTTCTTAGCGAGGAGAATCCTATAGGATGCATGGGCTTCATGAGAATATCTTAGTGGATGCCACTAACTAAGCCCATATTTCAACTAACTGAGCCCATATTCCAACTGTCTTCCTCAAAGCAGATCTACAAAGCACATTCCCATAGTCCTCATACTCATGGACTCCAGGATGAAAATTTGGGCTGTAAGGAAAAGTAATAGTTACAATTACAAAGAAGAGTTGTACTAGTTAATTATCAAATGTGAATGCATAACTTCATGTCAGTTAAAATTGGATCTTGGATATCATGTCAGAAATTAATTTAAAATCCAGTTAGTACCTTGTATCACATCGATGTTGGATATCATCTCTTAGAACCTTCTGTAGCATGTATGTAGCCTTGAGAAATTTATATTAATTTATTCAATGAGAGTTATTAATAGTTCTGATTTCACTGTTTAAGAAACTAACTTATTCCTTTAGAAATAAAATATAAATTCTCATGCTTTTATATCTACTTATAATACACATTTCAGTAGATATATCAGTCCAATATTAGCAGTTCAAACCAATGACTTTGCGATCATAATATTTTTAGGTAGTAGACTCTGGGTAAGACATTCAGCCTTTCTTGATGAAAACATTCTCTTTCCTAGTCTAGGAAGAGTCATCACTGTTTCTATCTTGTTCTCTGGCAATGCACTTCAGGAAGTAGAACATAGATCAGTGGAACAGAGATCAGGGAAGGAAATAAAACATCATAATGTATAAAAAATTGAATAAAACAAAAATCCTTAAAAATCTATCTTCAGCATAATTATAGGGATCAGCTTGCACATGGCAAGTCCATGTATTTAATTAAATAATTACATAAATAAAAAATTAATAGTTTGGTAGTAGTGAAAGAATCAGGGAAAACTTAGTATTCTGATAGTAGTAGAATAACTAAAACCTTCCTTTAGAAGAAAGATTTTGGACTTTATTTAGAAAATGAAGAGCTACTTTCCATGGTTATTTACCAAATAAACTGGATATAAACTGACTATAGACATGCAAAAAAGAAAAAGAAATATAAAATAGCACATATTACTAAGACTTCAGAAAGCAGGAATGACTTCACAACATTTAACTACCATGTCTATTGAAAAATATATTTTATATAATACATGTATATACATATAGTTTATAATAAACACAGCTACCACGTTGAACTGTAAACACTCTTTTGCTTAGTTGCATTACATAGCCAAATCTGAGCACTTTGTTAGTCTACCCTCCACACCCAAATTCTGATCCTACACACTTTATTACCTGGCCTTTTTACTTCTAGTTGTGCTTGTTCCAAGGGAAATACCATCCAATAATCTGAAAGTGTGAGAAGGAGATATTAGAGATTTTTCTTGTTCCCATTAAAGCTACACTTCTTAGGTTCCACTCCTTTCTCCATTGTTTCAGTTCTCAATGCTACATTAACCCTTTATCAAGCTTTCTAGTTCATGTCTTTGGGTACTAATGACTTTTAATCATCTTTGGATCTTTAACATCCCTTACTTATATCATTAACCTTTCTCACAGGTTTGTAAATATATTTTTATTTCACTTGAGCCATTTGTGTATTATTCTGCATCTGCCAAGATTTTAATTATTGCAGGAGAAGTCATGAATATTAGGAGAATAAAGAAGAGCAATGTGAGAGAGATACTCTGCACTGACCTTTAGTAGAAAGATAATTTTTGTACAAACAGCCATGGGGGCTAGGAGCTGTTGACAAAGGTTATTTGACAAAGGATATTAATATTTTAACACAGGAATAAGAGGGTGTTCGATGAAGACTTCACCTTTATATTCATTCAGATTTTTTAAGGCATCATCTCTATTCCTTTTACATCTTGGCTAAACTGTCTTTTAGTTCAACAAAATGTCATCAGTTCAGAAATGTCTGTGAGTTCCTCTCATGTTATGTATTGGTAAGAATGATGATGCACTTAAAGGCATGATGTGCTTGTAGACTAAACACTAGAGTTATGCCCTGGGGGATGTTTTATTTTTTAATATGATGGTCCCTTTCTCTGAGTGTAATATGCTCATTTAAAGTCTATCTTCACTTTATTAAAGGTGAGAAAACTGAGGATTTGCTCCAGTGTTTGTGACTGATAGAGTTTTCTGTATGTTATTCTATTCTGTATTTCTTTGGCTGTGGTGACCTTTTTACCTTTATTCGTTTGACAGGTTGGCTAATTTAGCATGAAACAATTGTGTGGATGAGAAAGCTGAAGGGAGAAGGGAGATGTGGACATGCTGGAGTAAGCTAAACAAATGTGAATCTTTGACCTTCTCTGTTAACTAGGGCTCTAGTCCAGTGAACTCATTACTGTAAAAGCTGTTAGCATCACCCATAGGTTGACAGACATTGGGTACTGAACGCATGCTGCTAGCCCAACAGGGGATCAGAAGAAACCCAGTTTGTGCATGACCCAGCATTGCTAAATAGCAAATTCCCGTAGTTACTTGCATCACTCAAAACTGCTCAGTGGGCTTTAAAGAGAACCTTTTGCACCCCACACTCATTAAGTTTTGGCTCTTCATTTCCATTTTCTAAGTTATGTGATGAGTATGCCTTAAAATCCTATGGTATGTGCTCAGCCTGTGGGCAGCTAATGAATATAGATATTATTTGTGCTAAATCTTGCAGCAATATAAGGTTAGACTTGGAATCAATGCCACCTTTTAGCTTCAAGGAAATGCTCGTAAATAATACATCCAGATCCTGTTGAATTTGAATTGAATATGAGAATACAAAACAAGAGTCCCGTTCTGTACCATTTTCTATTGTGCCTCTAATGAGAAAAAGTAACAGAAAGTTAAGACAGGATTTCCTTTTTTCTTTTTGGTGATTTAGATATATGGTAATTTTAAAAAACATACTTTGAAGACTAAAACAACCGTCTTTCTGGTTTATTTCAATTTTAATTCAAATTTGCTTTTTCATGCCAAATGTTCCAAATGGTTTGTGTTATTTTAGTGTATGAATAGTAATAAATACTTTCTAGTGAAGTCCAGTCTGTACTCTTTAAAGAACCTGAGGTAATACAACTACATGACTTTTCAAGTGAGGTCTTAAAGAGACAAGATGATATGGACAATGGGCTAGATTGCTGACTTTACTACAATTACCCTTTAAACTTAGAATGTTCTCACATCCTGTACTTGAATCAAGAAATAAAGTTGGGGGCTGGGAAGGTGGCTCAGTGGTAGAGCGCTTGCCTTGCATGCCTGAGGCCCTGGGTTCGATTCCTCAGCACCACATAAGCAAAAACAAAAAAGCCGGAAGTGGCGCTGTTGCTCAAGTGGTAGAGCGCTAGCCTTGAGCTGAAGAGCTGAGGGACAGCGCCCAGGCCCAGAGTTCAGGCCCCACAACCGGACCCAAAAAAAAAAAAAAAAAAAAAAAAAAAAGAAATAAAGTTGGGTTACATACTTTTTTTTTTTTTTATTAGTTTTTGCTTTCTGACTCCAGAGTTAAGATGAATGATGTTAAAATGTGAAAGTAGTCCTCATTAGCCAGTAAGCCTGATTATTTATTGGTGAATCTCATAATATTGTTCAAGATGTCTGCCCCTTTGTGGAGAAAAGTTTTATATAAGTTTGATGTAATTGAGTGAGAAGAAACTAACTTGAACTTGTAAAAGTTTTATTTAAAAATTGCACTTGGTTTACAACTTTGGCATGGGGGGGGGTTAAAGGATGGGGGGGATAATAAAACAAAAACAATATAGAAAAAAATTGCACTTGGACTGGGAAGGTAGCTCAGTGGTAGAGTGCTTGCCTTGCATGCATGAGGCCCTGGGTTCGATTCCTCAGCACCACATAAGCAGAAAAAGCCAGAAGTGGCACTGTGACTCAAATGGTAGAGTGTTAGCCTTGAGCTGAAGAGCTGAGGGATAGTGCCCAGGTCCAGAGTTCAGGCCCCATGACCGACAAAAGAAAAAAAATGCACTTACAGCGATCTTAAAATAATATAAATTATTAGAGTATGGCATGAGTATTTTACTAAATTTATTAAATTTCTCATGGTCTAGATTTCATTTCAATGTATCCAGCTAGTGTGTGATTCAGATGCTGATAATTTGTATGTATCGAGGGTGGGGAACATTTTTTCTGACAAGGACCTTTGGATTTTTATAACCTCATCATAGGCCCAAACAAAATGACCAATATGAACTTCGTGCACAGCTGATCTGAAACATATGAGATGCAGATATGTATGCATGCAGATATGTAGCAGATGATTTCTTGACCCTCATGTGGTCCTCAGGCTAATGTACCCTCCCCCCCTTGACAAATGAACAAATCTCAAATATTTGTGATTTTTCCACAATAACATTCTCTTTACTCCTGTTCTCAACAATACCAATAGATAGTCATTTGCAGCTATGGTCTTTTCCATAGATGTCACCTTCATTGTGTGAAATGTTACTGAAACATGGGTGAGGGTGTGAATGTAGGTTACCAGATCCCAGAAAGGGATTTCATCCAAATATTGATGTCTAATTAGGGATTCAAAAGTTCATTTTCAGTAGAATAGCAAACACTATATTTAGGGCCCAAAGGAAGATTAACCAGGTTTTTAGTTAAGTAGAACTATCCTCCTAAAATGAGTTGTTGGTTTCTCTTTTTTTTTAATTTAATTTAATTTTATTTGTGAACATACTGTACAGAGGAGTTACAATTACATGGGCAGGATAATGCGTACATTTCTTACCAAGCATTGCAGCTTCCTCCTTTGTTTACCCTTCACATCCCTTCCCAGCCTCCCCCCTCCCCCCACCAATCCCAATCCTTCTCCTTCCCCCCCCCCCTTCCCCACCCCCCCTCCCCCACCGACGTTGTAAAGCTCGTTTTGGACATGACAACTTGTACTTCTCATTGTTGCCACAGGTCCACCTGTATCCTTAAACAACTGGTTTTTCTCCATCTCCTCCACAAGTTATACTGACATCAAATATAGTGAAAGCAGGGGTTATACTGTGGGGGAGGGACATACAAAGCAACAAAGAGATAATCTTATAAATGCATTAAAAACACATGCATGAAAGAAAAAAACATTAAAATACACATCTAAGGGTTCATTTTCCTGACATCACATTATCTGACCTTTTCCGCTTGACTCATACATATACTAGATATTACAAATAAGGGAAACCATGGGACCTATGTTTCTTTGGGCCTGGCTTACTTCACTTAATATAATTTTTTCCAAGTTTTTCCATTTCCTAACAAATGGGGCAATGTCATTCTTTCTGATGGAGGCAGAGAATTCCATTGTGTATATATACCACATTTTCTTGATCCATTCATCTACTGAGGGGCATCTGGGTTGGTTCCATATCTTAGCTATGGTAAATAATGCTGCAATAAACATAGTTGTGCTGGTAGCTTTAGTGTGGTCTTGTTTGTAAACATTTGGGTAAATGCCCATAAGTGGGATTGCTGGGTCATAGGGGAGTTCTATGTGAAGTCTTTTGAGGAACCTCCATACTGCTTTCCAAAGTTTACATTCCCACCAACAATGAAGTAAGGTTCCTTTCTGTCCACATCCCCTCCAGCATCTGTTGTTATTAGAGTTCTTGATTTTTGCCGTTCTAACTGGAGTGAGGTGATATCTCAATGTTGTTTTGATTTGCATTTCTTTTATGGCTAGGGATGTTGAACATTTCTTCATGTGTCTATTGGCCATCCTTCTTTCTTCTTCAGAGAAGTTTCTCTTTAAGTCTTTCGCCCACTTTGGTTTCTCTTTTTATGAAGAAGGTGGTCAACATAATTTAACAATGTCTGAGGAAGGAAATAAGTAGAAGTCTTTCATTGTAGAGAACACAAGTTGGTGCCAGAAAACTGATGTTAATCTAGCTGAGTCAACCAAATGTAAGTATTTGAAAAAGTGTTAGATAGCTTGGAAGTGGCTTTGTGACTGAGTTCTAGATGATGTCATGTGACAAGAAATTACATCCATCATTGAAAGACTTGGCTTTAAATCTCCCATTTGCACTCCTTGCTTATTCTATTATCAATGAATAGAAAAAAAAAGGTAACTTACAGGGAAACTTTTGAAGTTGCTGAAAACGACATAGCTTTCATGAGTCTCCATAACTGGCTAATGGCATAGAGGATGATTCTGATTCTCTTTTCAATTGTTCCATATTCTTACATTAAAGTAAATACATTTTTGATGACTTGTTCTTTTAAAAACAGTTACCTCTTTCCTAATAAATACAGAATTTGAGCAAAATATAAATTCTACTCTAGTCATCCTTAAATAATTTGTGATGTCATAAGTCCTTTTGAGACTCTTGAAAGTTTTAGAGACTTCCTTCTTCAAAACATTCTTATATTCAGAAGATATTTCCCAAACTTCTGTATGAATGTTAAAAAATGTCTAGTGTAATCATATTGAAATTTAGGCATGAAGCTAATGATCACTGAAGGTCATTGGAAACAGAAATTTGATTTCCTTTTCATCAATTTAAGGAAAAGCATTAGGTTAATTGAAGGGGAGAGAGATTTGTAAATGAGCAGTGGAAATTGTGTTACTTCTGAAAGATACAATTATGGAGCACCCATATTCCAAGGAATGGGTTTACAGGAGGGATGCATGGTTACTGGTCGAATAGCTGAGAGAGATGAGCTTTTAGAATTCTGGAAGAAAAAGAATGGAATATAGTACTGATTTTATAATACTAATGATATGATACGTTTCATGTGAAATGGACCTTTTATGTGCAAGGAAAAGAGACAGAAAAAATTGAATGGAAATCCTAGACCGAAGGGATACAGACAGCAGTAATGTAGTAGACTAGAATTCCATAGGGAAAAAGCAGACCTTGTGTTGTATGTATTAGTAATTGGGTTTGAATTTAAGGCAGGTAAGGGTCAGGCTATAGTGTCCCTCTTTAGGAATGTATATAAATATATATCAACAACATCTATCCTATTGCCTCTTCCTTTCTTGCTTGCTTTCCTTGCTCTTCTTTTCTTTTTGTATTTGTCTGTTTGATTTCATTTTCCCCCTCTACTAACCTAATGCTTTTCCTTAAGTTGAGTGGGAAAAATTGTTGTTCAGTTACGTGTTCAACATCTTGCAATCTAGATATTTTCATATTAGACTTCTACACAGGCTGTTTAAATATTGGTTGTACTTGAGTAAATAAATTATTCAGTGTGATGGTACAAATAGCTGGAACTTTGTACCCAGGAGAGCAAACCAATATACACCAGAACTTGCCATGCAAGTCTTAAGAGCAGCATTATGACTTCTCCTAGCAATATTTATGAATAGGAAAGTTTCTCATAACATGGCAGAATCCAGCAGTATTTATTACAAGCATTCATGTGTTAGTCAACCAGCTCTGAAAGAAAATTAAAAGGTTCTCTTTTGCTAGATTTGCCAATTTCCAGGGTATAAGTACCCTCATGTTTATCAATGTCAACTTCATATAATTTGAATACTGCCTTGAAAATTCTAAATAGTTTAAAAATTGTCTTTTTGTAAGCTATTCATTTTAAGTATCATTATATCATCTATGTAAGAACCTATGCAAAACTAGTAAAATGATTTGAAAATACACATAACTCATGTCAAGAGTATAATTAGTTAAAATGAGTTTACACACAAATTCTTTCTCACATATACACAAAATCATCATCTTTCTTAGGAAATAAATGTTACCATTTCATTTCAAACAAATAAAAACATCAACAATTGTCTTTTAGGAATTACAACTCTGGCACCAAGATCTCTGCTATCTTTTCAACCTCAGTACAAGGATATTTGAAGAACTATAATTATATTCAACAGGAGTTTAATGTATTGAAGTTGTAACATTGATTTGATTTTCTATTTGCATTCATGATATATGATTATATTTAATTTTCTTAACTGTGCCTGACATCTTTATTTTAATACTTGTAAAGTAGAAAGGAATAGGCTACATGAAATATGACAATAGTTTGGACCACATAGAGGCTTTATGAACTTATGTGTTATGACACCTGAGTAATTGCTAGATGGTGGCTGCTAAAATCAATACACCCATTCAATGAATGGGAAACAATTGTATTGAAGCTGAGCTTATTTGAAATCATTTATGATAGACTTGGGAAAATAATAGAGAGAACTCCCTTAGTATCTCAATCCATATAATAACAAAGTAGAAAAAATAAGAAAGAAGCAATCATTACTGAGAGATGAGATGATTACCACAGAGACTCCCATGACTAAAGGAAGAAATGATACAGACCATTGTAGCGATTATATTCTGTAGCTTTGTGAACTGATAAATACAAAGTACAATCAATTTCCCACCAATAATTGCCTCCATTTCTCTTTTGGCCCATAAAACTCCAAGACCTAGGGAGTTAAACCACTAGCCTTAAAAAAAATCCTTGCCTAATTCACTTTATGTGCTATCAATTCTTACTTGTATTGTTTGAGCTAGTTGGGTTTGGATTTCCATAATCTTAAAACAGACTAAATAATGTAGAACTCAGACACTATACTTTGTTTAAATAAGGTGTATTATGAGTGGCAATTCCTGAAGCAGAATTATTGCATAAGATTAGAAGGTGAGTATCCTGGGCTTTGGGAAGATTTGGAGATTAGTGTATTCTATTGTCAGTTAGTAGGCAGAGGTGCAAACAGATAAGGGTGGATATTTCCTATAGAGGCCTTGCTTGGAGAAGAATGCAAGAGTTCCTAGTATACATGGTTCACTTGCTGATGATTTATAGCCTAAGTTTTACTAAATTTCCCTGTGAGATTTATTTCTAGAAATGTTTATCCTCTGACAATTAGT
The DNA here is from genome assembly GCF_024711535.1 of Dipodomys merriami. NCBI lineage: Eukaryota > Metazoa > Chordata > Mammalia > Rodentia > Heteromyidae > Dipodomys > Dipodomys merriami. The sequence continues at coordinate 121,442,266 of NW_027202270.1, read as the reverse complement.
GCTATATGTCTGGAAAAGCTAGGACCTAGTGGCCAGCAATTATAGTTCCTCTAAGAACATTCTTCTCAAATATAACCTTCATAAAATCCTGAACCTTTCTCCAATGCAACAATTATTCAGTTATATGTACCCAAATCCTCAGGAATATTCATTTAAAATATACATCCTTCTTGGAATCCATTCATGAATGGAGACAGCAACTCTTAAGCAACTCAGACATTTCTTAAATATCTAGCTGTATTTCCAACAACATGAAATATTACTTCACAGAGTCGTCAGGGTATCTTTAATGATTTGATTTTCCTTTTGTATCTTACTCTCATATGGTTATTTTTGAAACTGTTAGATTTACAAATCAGAACAATTTCCTAGGTACAACTAACAAGAATGCATTCACCAGAGAAAGAGAAAGAAGTCCTAGAATGTCTGTCTGAAGGTTCAGACAAAGGAAAAATTCAACAAAAGCAGTTACCAATACAGGAAACAGAGGGTTGCCTAAGAAATGTGTGTGTGTGTGTGTGTGTGTGTGTGTGTGTGTGTGTATGCGTGTGTGTGTGCGTTTAGGTGTTTAATATGGATGGCTCAGCTTGTAAAATGGATTTGGTAGACTATTCTATATTTTTAAAAATTACCCACTGTTCCTGTGGAGTCTGAATAAAGTGCTCAAGCACAACTTTTGACCTGGGTAGTAAAGCCATTTAGGGTATGGATGTATAAATTTGGAAATTTGGTGTTAATAATTTTTAAATAATTAAGGAAGAATTTTCATACCTTACAGTCATGTATTTTAACACTGGCATTTTAAAAGATGGACTTTTAAATACATTTGTACAAAACAACCTCAATCTGAGTTCCCCACTGGATTCAACTCAATGTCCAAGATGTTCTTGTGCTGTGAGTTACTTGTTGCTTCATGATATTCTTATTTAGGTACCTCAAAAGATGTAGGGATAATGCAAGAACTTGAATGGGTATTTATGGAGATGACATATTATTTGTTCATGTTATATGATTGCATGTGATCTCACGGAAGTAATGCTTTTATTTGTAGAATAAAAAAATCATCCTCAGAGGCTGAGTTCCAAGACCTTTGCATTAATAGTGTTCTTTGGCCCTTGGATAGCATGATAAACTTCTTAATTAACTGGTATATGGACAACTTTGGGTATTCAATGTTTTATGTTCCTGGGTTACAAAGCTATTATTGAGATTGAGGTTTGGGTAATTGGAGCTAAGCAAGAAATTGAAGAACTGTTAGGAGGCCGACAGCATGGAACATGCTGTTTCAGATTAGTGGTTTCTTTCAGGAAGAAGGCATGATGGCAAAAGTGCTATTGGGGGCAGTACAGTCAATTTATTAAAGAGAATTTCCAAGACTTTCTCATCTTTCTGAGCACATTGAGATTGTGTGGAGTAGGAGAAGCAGTTCACAGTGGAGAGAATGATGTGCTTTCAGGTACACCTGAACTAAAATCTTGTTTCTTCTTTCTATGCAATATTTGATCAATTATTGAATTACTCCTACTATCTGATTTCCCCATTCCAATATATGCAATTACATAGAAGATAAACATTAGATGAATTGAACTACAAGTCAATGGGAAAGAGTCATTCTTAGGAAGTTCCTTTAAATAAGATTAATTGCACTAGCCAGATATTGGTGGCTCATGTCTATAATCCTGTCTACTCAGGAGTCTGAGAAGCCTGGGCATGAAAGTTCATGAGGCTCTTCTCTCCACCAAAAAGCCAGAAGTGGAGCTGTGATTCAAGTGGTAGAGCCTGAGTGTTGAGGAACAAAGTAAATAACAGTGTCCAGGCCCCGAGTTCAAGCCCCATTAAAAAAAGTTTAATTTCATTGATGATGTTCAAATGTGAAATACAATTGCATTCTCGTTTACTAACATTTTGTTGAGGATTCTGACACCTACATTTATCTATCTATCTATCTATCTATCTATCTATCTATCTATCTATCTATCTATCTATCTATCTATCTATCTATCTATCTATCTAGCCCCTTTGTGGGGCCTGAACTCTGGGCTTGGGTGCTGTCCCTCAGCTCTTCAACTCAAGGCTAGCACTCTACCATTTGAGCCACAGCACCACTTCCAGCTTTTTCTGCTCATGTGGTCTGAGGAATCAAATACAGGGCCTCATTCATGCAAGGCAAGCTCTCTACCACTGAGCCACCTTCCCAGCCCACCTACATTTATTTATAAAATATATTCTCACTGTTCATATGATGCTTTTGTTTGGCTGGTTTGGTTATGAGTGGTGTAATAGTGAACTCAACATGAATACAGAAATTGCTCTTTCTTTCTAAAATTAACTTCGTTAAGATTGGAATAATTTCCTCCTTAAGTGTTTAATATGAGTGAATCCATCTGGACCTACATTGTTTTTTTTTTTTCTGGTGGAAGGGGAAAGTATCTTAAATAACCAATTTAAAAACAGACTATTACTTCTGGTTAGAGAAGTCATTTCTTTCTCACTTCCTGAGCTGAGAAGGATAGAGAGAATTTAGTGTGGTGAGATCACAAATTACTTTTCTTAACCAACATAACAGCAGCTTTTCATGAATAAAACACTTCTCAAGTTGTTTCCTGCCTTTGGCCCTTTAGAGTTCCTTATAAGATCATTTTGAATAATTTCAGTCCATTTTTATGCTAGTTTTCTGCTTAAGGGAATCACTTGACTTCTTCTGATGACATTACTTGAAGTAGAATTCTGGTTTTAGAGTTTAATTTTTCTGTCAGCTTTAAAACACTTGCTTTAGAACTGGTAACAAATAGCTTGGAGCTTGGTAAATAATAGGAACTTAATAAATATGAATTGTCTCAACCCTAATATTAAGCATTGTATATGGATATAGTTGAATAGCAAGGAGACTTTCAGGCAAGTACTTCAGGTAAAATAACATTCCTACTTTGCAAATACATAATGGCAAACTGCCATTGATAAGCTTGGCATTTTTTCATAAGGAGGTTGAAAAGGTTTATTAAGCATCTTCATAATTTTTGCTACCATTGAGTACTGGCCAGTTATTTGAAGAGATGTCAATGACAAAATTTGTAATGAGATTTCCTATCGTCTTATATATTCTCTTTTTTGACTAATTATATAAGATTTAATAAGTGACATTTTGTAAACTTTTTTATTTGAACATGCTAAAAAACCCCACAGGGGTTATATGGTAAACTTCTTTTGCATATTGTATCTTATTCTTGGTAGTAGAGTGGTATTACATTTTCATGTGTTCCTCACTTATCAATCTTTAGTATCATGTTATTTTGAAAGGTGCTGAGTCTTTAAACATTTTATATTTAGTATCATAAAATACTAGTCTATGCAAGTTTCTTTCAGAATGAATTAAATTTACGATACTTAAGACAGAAATTGAACCAAACACATAAAACTAGCTTAAGATATTTAGTATACAAATGCCAACCAAACCACATGTAACTTGGAGATATGAAATAACAAGTCATGAAAGAATTGTTTAATTGAAGCGAAAAGCATTATTCCTTGGAATGGCTGCTGAAGGAACACTATTACTATTACTATTTACTATTAGTAAAACTTGAGAAGCTGCATATTGTAAAGGAATCCTTCTTCATAATCTATCCATGATAGATTTTTAATGGTAGAAAGTAAAATTAATGTGCAATGTTATCTATCTAATACCTAAATTTCAGAATCATCTTAATACTACTCAGACTAGCCAGTGTTGCTCAAGCCTTCTAGATTGGCTTACTATTTTCATGTTGATCATTATTTATATCATTTTTGATATAATGCTACTAATTATCAAAATCATTAAAATACTTAAAATACAAAATTATCTCAAGGATTTATTCAATTTGTTAGAAAATTCTATTTTAGATCAATCTGAAATCAATGGAAACAACAGCAAAAATTGAGAGAATGAGAGAAATTGAAAAACTGAACGACAGTAATTAGGGAAAATGGATGGACAAATGAGAGTCATTTGTTTAAAAATTGTATTTGGGGAAGATTATGATAGAATCAAAATTCTTTCCTAAACTGGCTATCCTTGTGCACATCTATAATCCCTACTACTCTGGAAACAAAGATGAGGAAGGTCGTGGCTAGAGGCCAATATGAGGAAAAAGTAGAAAGACTTCATAGGTAGGAGATTGTGATCAGGTACTATCCCCAGACAAAAACCGAAGCCCTTATCTGAAAACTACATTAAACCAAAAGCGTTCTAGAATATGACTCAAGTGGTAGCAGGTATGAACTCTTGAGTTCAAGTGCCATTATTGCAACAAATAATTTTTTTTCTCTGCCAAGTATGACAAAAATCAATTCTTAGAGCAAATCTGTTTAAAAAATACATTTCAATTTTTTTATTCATTAACAACATTTTTATACCAACTCAAATAGATAAGGTTAGTATTAAAAGGGAGAATGTTTTAATAAAAAATGTAAAAATTATTTGCCTTATTTATCTACTGTTATAGCTTTTAAGAAATATCACTTTACATAGTTTTAATTATCTATGAATTTGCTTTCTCACAGATATGCCTATGATATCTTTTTTGGGGGGGCAAAATTTTGTGCTTGTACTGTTCCACTCTTGAAAGGAATTCTAGTTAGTATAGCTAGGGTTTCCAAGTCATTGGTGAAGTATTTTAGATCTGTAATATTTCAAGTTTTTTTTGTTTTTAGTTTTTACATCTACTGTTATTTTCTCAATACTAAAGCCAACATATTTTTTTAACATTGTGACTGTTGATTCAACTGTTAGTAATAAGGCTAGAAATTTGCAAAAGAAAAATTCATCCAAATGTATTATTTAACCAAAATAAAATGAGTTTGGCAGAACTTTTTGTTTGTTCCATTTAGGAATAAAACATTTCTGAAATTAGCATAAATGAATTCACATTTTGTAATTTTGCATATTTGTTAAGGCTAATATTTGAAAAAATTGAAGATGATGAAACTTATTTATTTAACCAAGCAGTATTCTGCTTCAACCTGGTATCTGTTTTAAAAATGAATGTTTTCTTAGAACTAGCATGTGCTAGGGCTCCAGGAAAGGCAAGTTTTAAAGACAAGAAAAAAAATGAAGAGCTTTTCATTTTTGCTCATTTTTCCCCCTTTGAAACCAGAAGCTAGAAATATGAAAATAAGACAGAATAATTCTCTTGAATGTTTCAATGGGATTCAACTGTGCCTCTTTTTGGATATGTTGCACTGAATGACTCATTGTTCTCTCTTGAGTCTAGTAGCTGATGAGCTTTCCAAAGTGCAGGAAATCTGCAGTTTGAGGTTTAAAGAAATGGGAAAAATAAGAAAATGAGATTAAAAACCAAATCACTCTAGGGGATTTCTATAGTTTAGAATTTGAATGTCATCCAAAGATCCATAACAGGCATTTTTTTTAAACTAGTGTTGCCACTGAGAGGCAGTAGAACCTTTAGGAGGTGGATGTTAGTGGTGGGTTTATAGGTCACTGGGGACATTGCGATGAAGGAAATTATTGGATTGCAGTTTCGTCCTTTCACTTTTTTTTCTTGGCTTCCTGGCTGTGAAGTGAACAATTTTCCCTTTCCACATCTTTCTGCCATGATGTGTTGTTTCACCACAGACCCAACAACAACAATAACAAAAACAATGAGAACAATGGATCATGGATTTATTCACTTTAAAACTAAATAAACCCTTCATATGTACAAATTCATTGAGTTAAGGTAATTTGTTATAGAGGGAAAAGAAATCACTAACGCAGAGCCCCTACGCTAATCCTAAAAAGGTATATTCTTTTACTCTGATATATAAATTAATCTTTAAATCGGATTCATACCTCTTCAACAATGTCTTGTTGGTGGAGACAAACTCTTTAGTTAGGTATATTCTTACTTACATATTTGTTTTGTTTCTTTCCTTACCATATTCTAAGTGATTTCAAATTATACTGGGTAATGTTGTAATTTTAAGTATACATAGCTTTAGAACATTTAAAATGCACAACAAGGATTTTAAAGTTTCTTGGCTCCACACCTGGTGATTAACATGTAAATCACTGTTTTAATTAGAATGCCATCTAATGAAGCATTTTTCAGTGTACATGTCGAAGGGCTTTTTGAGATAATTAGAATTACCAATTAGGCTTGTGTTGCACTTTTCCTATTGCCTGGGAAAGACCTTTTAAAATCTGTCCTCTCTTTTAAGAGAGACAGAGAGAATTAAGAAATAAGGTAAAATATTTTCAGTGTTTAACTATAAAAACCAACATAATAAACTATTAATGATTTTGTCTGTGATATTGAAACCTTGGTTGAACTGAGCAGTGTTTTTACCACTTGACAGGAAAAATAATGATGGAACACAAAAGGGAGAATTCTTTTAGTCATTTTTTCAGTTTAGAATCTAGCTGTCAACACTCATTTTTAAATTATTTTAACTTCCTAGTTTGGATGAGACTTCAGCTCCTGAGAATTTCTTCTCCAACTTTATTTCTTAGTCTCTACAACTTCATGGCGCTTTACTATCAATCTTCACCCAGAAGGTAGCTTGCCAAAGATAGTTCTGATATCTTTTATTCAATTTCACCTCACTTGGTCATATTGTCAAGGATAAAATGCCTGTCTATAATAAGAATGTATTAATTCCTTCCTCATGTCTAGTAACAGTAAGTAATGGTTAAACACTTGCTTGTTTGTATCAGACCCTGAGTTAAGAGAATATACAAACTTTACTCATCCAATTGGCATCACTATGTCATGAAATAGCTAGTTTGTCATAGATGAGGAAAATGAAATAAAATATTGGCTAGATATTCAAGTAGTAGTGGCCATCAAGCTTCAAACTTAGGCTTATCTGAATCCCTCAAATATTGATATAAATCATGCTGTGTTCCTGATGCTTTAACATCAGGAAATAAAAGCCATCATTTTATAGAAAAATAAAAACAGGTTAGTATTTTTGACTCTTGCCTTTTCAAAGTTCTTAATCAAGTTTCACACTCATCCAGACATATCTAATCCATTTCATTTCCTAACCAAATGTCTCTGTTGTTTGGTGAGTCATGTACTTTCTTCTTCCTCATAACTTCCTTTACTTCAAAGCCTCAAGTTTTTGTTCAGAAACTCTCTGCAAAATAGTTTACTCCAGATTCTCCCCTCCTGCAGATCAACCATTTTTCTCAAGGCTGCCTAGTTTGATATTGCCTTTCTTTGCTTCTTATCCTTAGGCTATTTTATACCTAGAGACTAAAGATCAAAGTTGTACACGGTTCCTTGATCTTCCTCTATAGGACTTCTGTTGAAGCTTTTGTTAGAATCATGGAGAAAGAAAAATGGGCAGTTACTTAAATGACATTTAAGGAAACTAATGAGGAGAGTCTTGAGATATTATAATATGAAATTTAATAGGTAATTATCATCAAAGAATTTCAGTATTAATGAGGTGACAAAATACTCATGTTATCTAAGCACTCTTACTTTCTAGGTTATTAAACTGGATTCCAGAGAGAGTGGGCATTTCTGGGCCATGTATTAGAAAATTTAGTATTGCTCAATTGGAGATGAAAATTCTTTCTATTTTAACATATTTTATTTGTAATATTTCTATTGATTTTTACAATCTATCATCTATCATCTATCTATCTCTGTCTTCATCCCATCCATCTATCAATCCACCCATCACTCTTTCCATCCATCTATCCAAACTGCATTCATGATGTAGATGTTTATCACAGATGCACAGATTCACAGATGTGAATGATGTTTTCATTGAGACTCAGATATAAGATGATGTTTTAAAAATTATGTTAGTATTATCTTTAAGTAGTTGTACAAAGAAGTTTACTATTCAACAAATCAGTTTATAAGTACAGTGCATCTGGATTGGTGTCACCCCTTTCATCATTCTACCACATCCTTTCCAACTTACCCCCTCCTCTGAATTTTCTTAATTTAATAGGGGATGTATTGAATATTCAGACTGCATTGTTCCTCCCTTTGTTTGTTTGTCTACTCTCTCCCTTTGTTCTCCCCTCTCCACACCTTTCAAGTGCCAGTTTCCTGGTCTTATTTTGTTGTACTCTGAAGAAGTATACTATTTGAATTTCCTCTGCCTCTGCCATACTTCAGTTAATACATTTGTGTACACTTGCATACAACCCCATATATATTTACTTGTCCATTTACAAATTAGCTCTAGTTTCCATACTTGAAAGAAAACATTTTTCCTTTGTCTCTTTGCTCTGACTTACTTCACATAACATAATTTTTTCCAGGTCCATCCATTTCTTTTCAAATGATGTAATATCATTCTTTCAAATGGATGGGTTAAAATTTCATTGTGTGTGTGTGTGTGTGTGTGTGTGTGTGTGTGTGTGTGTGTGTGTGTGTGTGTGTGTGTGTTTCCACTGGGGGGAATCTGGGTTGTTTCCATACTTGCACTATGGTGAATAGTGCTGCAATGAAAATGGTTGTGCAAGTGGCTTTACTTATCCTGATTTGCAAACTTTGGATAAATGCCCAAGAGTGGAATTGCTGGAATTGCCAAGCTACTTTGCAGAATGGCTATGGCCTGGTTATTGATCTTGATATGTGATCCAAACATGCATATGAGTAACTGTAATTCAAGAATTATTACAGCAATTCACTGTGTTGGTTTATATAAGCAACTTTATTAGTATAAGAGGAAAATAAAGCATTTGCTTTGTATAGTTCAGTTTTTTTTTATTGCTTTTCTAGTCTTAAAGAGTCTCATCAAAGAAAATGTTAGAGGGAAACAAGTGAGTTTGTTTCTTTTTTCTTTTTTTTATTGTGAAAATACTGTACGGAGGGGTTACAATTACATGGGCAAAGTAATGAGTGCATTTCTTATCAAGCATTGTTGTCTCCTCCTTTGCTTCCCCTTCCCATCCCTTCCCATCTCCCTCCTCTCACTCCCCCTCCCTCCCCACCCCCACCCCGGGTACCAAAGTTGTAAAGTTCATTTTCTACATAACATCTTTCAAGGATATATTTCTAGTTTGAGAGGGACTGATTCTAGGCTAATCATCATGAAATTGTCATAAGCTTGGATATAGAGTAGTATGGCAGAGATAGGCAAAGTTGAGGCCATAAGAGGATTATTCCAAAAATAGGAAATTGGTGCAGTTGACCAGAAAACAAAAGGCACATAGGCTGCTGTTGTGGTTGTTTTTCATAAACCATGCCCAGGGAACTGATAAAAATTCAAATTTAATAAAAAAGTGACTCATTAATCTGATGGTATTTGTTCCTCTGACTTGTTCTTCTCATTCTTCCAGTGGGAAAAAATGGGCTCCACCATTGCCTTTCAGTGTACTGTGGCAAAATTATTACTTATGGTTTTGTAGAATTTTGTATATGGGATGCATTGTAATGATTACTAAGGTGATATAAAACAACTAATCAGTAACAGGGGAAATGACTAGTATGGTGTAAGGACTTACGAATTTTGAGTAGGTATGAGTCTCTTAGTGGTAATGCACTAACCTGGTTATTTACTCCATCAAGATGCTGTGAACTTTAGTGTGGTCTTTTTTGTAAACATTAGGGTAAATGCCCAAAAGTGGGATTGCTGGGTCATAGGGGAGTTCTATGTGAAGTCTTTTGAGGAACCTCCATACTGCTTTCCAAAGTGGTTGAACAAGTTTACATTCCCACCAACAATGAAGTAAGGTTCCCTTCTGTCCACATCCCCTCCAGCATCTGTTGTTGTTAGAGTTCTTGATTTTTGCTGTTCTAACTGGAGTGAGGTGATATCTCAATGTTGTTTTGATTTGCATTTCTTTTATGGCTAGGGATGTTGAATATTTCTTCATGTGTCTATTGGCCATCCTTCTTTCTTCTTCAGAGAAGCTTCTCTTTAAGTCTTTCGCCCACTTATTTATTGGGCAGTTGTTTCTTTGAGGATTTGTTGTTGGGTGGTTTAATTTTTTGAGTTCCAAGTATATTTTAGATATGAGACCCTTGTCCGTTGTATGGCTAGTAAAGATCTTCTCCCAATCCGTGGGCTTTCTATTGATCTTGCTAGCTATGTCATTTGCCCTGCAGAAGCTCTGCAACTTTATGCAATCCCATTTGTCCAACCTTTCTTTGATTTGTTGTGTTTCCGGGACTCTATTCAGAAAATTTCGGCCTGAGCCAAGGAGACCTAGGGTTTCTCCTATTCCATCCTGTAATGTTTTCAGAGTGTCTGCTTTGAGTTCAAGGTCTTTGATCCATTTGGAGTTGATTCTGGTGCAGGGTGATATATAAGGATCTAGCTTTAGTTTTCTACAAGTGATTAACCAATTTTGCCAGCACCATTTACTGAAGAGGCTGTCTTTCTTCCATTCTATTGTTTTAGCTCCCTTATCGAAGATTAGATGGCTATAGGTCTGTAGGTTCATTTCTGGGTTTTCAATTCTATTCCATTGGTCCTGAGGTCTGTTCTTATGCCAATACCAAGCTCTTTTGATTACTATGGCTTTATAGTAGAGTTTGAAATTTGGTATTGATATTCCTCCAGCAGTGTTCTTTCCATTGAGGAGCGTTTTTGCTATTCGGGGTCTTCTATTGTTCCATATGAATTTTTGGATTGCCTCTTCTATTTCCTTGAAGAATGAGGGTGGAATTTTGATAGGTATCGTGTTGAATTTGTAGATAGCCTTGGGAAGTATTGCCATTTTCACGATGTTAATCTTTCCAATCCAGGAGCATGGGAGGTTTTTCCATTTTTTAAGTTCTGTTTTGATTTCCTTTTTCAAGATTTTAAAGTTTTCATCATAGAGGTCCTTCACTTCTTTAGTTAAGTTAATTCCTAGGTATTTTATTTTTTGTGGGGCTATTACAAATGGAGCTGCTTTCCTAATTTCAGCCACACTTTTCTCATTGTTGGCATACAGAAAAGCCATTGATTTTGGGGGGTTAATTTTATAACCTGCTACTTTGCCAAAGTTTTGAATCAGCTTGAGTAATTTGGGAGTGGAGTCTATGGGATTCTTTAAATACAAGATCATGTCATCTGCAAAGAGGGAGAGTTTTATTACTTCTTTCCCTATTTGGATCCTCTTTATGTCTGCATCTTGTCTTATTGCTGTAGCTAGGCATTCTAATACTAGATTGAAGAGAAGTGGAGAGAGTGGGCATCCTTGTCTTGTTCCTGAGTTAAGAGGAAATGGCTTTAGTTTTTCACCATTGAGTATAATGCTGGCTGTAGGTTTGTCATATACAGCCTTTATTGTATTGAGGAATGTTCCATGGATTCCTAATTTTTCCAAAACCTTCATCATTAAGGGGTGTTGGATCTTGTCGAATGCTTTTTCTGCGTGTATTGAGATAACCATGTGGTTCTTGTTCTTGCTTCTGTTGATGTGATGAATAATATTAATTGATTTGCGTATATTGAACCAGCTTTGCATCCCTGATATGAATCCTGTTTGATCGTGGTGTATGATTTTTTGGATGAATTGTTGAAGTCGGTTGGCCAAAATTTTGTTGAGAAGTTTTGCAGCATTATTTACCATAGCTAAGATATGGAACCAACCCAGATGCCCCTCAGTAGATGAATGGATCAAGAAAATGTGGTATATATACACAATGGAATTCTCTGCCTCCATCAGAAAGAATGACATTGCCCCATTTGTTAGGAAATGGAAAGGCTTGGAAAAAATTATATTAAGTGAAGTAAGCCAGGCCCAAAGAAACATAGGTCCCATGGTTTCCCTTATTTGCAATATCTAGTATAGGTATGAGTCAAGCGGAAAAGGTCAGATAATGTGATGTTAGGAAAACGAACCCTTAAATATGTATTTTAATGTTTTCGTTTATTTTATGCATGTGTTTCTAACGCATTTATAAGATTATTTCTTTGTTGCTTTGTATGCCCCTCCCCCACAGTGTAACCCCCGCTTTCACTATATTTGATGTCAGTATAACATGTGGAGGAGATGGGGACAAACAAGTCGTTTAAGGATTCAGGTGGACCTGTTGCAACAATAAGAAGTACAAAATGTCATGTCAAAACCAGCTTTACAATGTCGGTGTGTGGGGGGGTATGATTGGGTGGGGGGGAGGGGGGAGGCTGGGAAGGGAGGTGAAGGGTAAACAAAGGAGGAGGTTGCAATCCTTGGTAAGAAATGTATGCATTATCCTGCCCATGTAATTGTAACCCCTCTGTACAGTATGTTCTCAAATTAAAAAAAAAAAGATGCTGTGAACTATTTAAATATTGCACTAAAATAAGTGATTTAAAGATTTTTCTTTTTTGGGGGGGAGGGTCCGGTTGTCGGGCCTGAACTCTGGTCCTGGGCGCTGTCCCTCAGCTCTTCAGCTCAAGGCTAGCGCTCTACCACTTGAGCCACAGCGCCACTTCCGGCTTTTTTCTTATATGGTGCTGAGGAATCGAACCCAGGGCCTCAGGCTTGCAAGGCAAGCGCTCTACCACTGAGCCACCTTCCCAGCCCCTAAAGATTTTTCTTAAAGAGTGTATTTTTTCCTCTCACCAATTTGGAGTATTTGGTAATCTAATTCACTAGGTATTTTTGATAGTTTATTAGCCTGAAAAACCACATTCTTTCACCTTTGCCAATTATTTGAATATACATGTGTGTATATATTATATACATACATACATATATATATATATATATATATATGAAATGATCTTGTTCTGTGGATATTCTAAGTCTTACGTAATCTAGACTTCCTTATCTATTTTTGTTCTGGAAAGTTAAAAATATAAAAAAATATTCTAGATCAGCTACCATATAGAATGAATAAATATAGAGCACACAGAAGGTCTTAAGATGCTTAAGACCTCTTACTAGATTTGTTTTAAAGAATCTCTGATAAGATTTTCAAAGATCCACCTCACCAGAGACAAATAAATCTCTATCTTTGCTGAGGGAAAAAGAAAAACAAATATGTCGGCCTAATTTAAACTGCCATTTAAGAGGAGCTCCAAATGATAGATAGCAAGAAACTAGGGCTGATTTAATTAAAAGCTAATTAAGCAATATTAATTTAATAATTATTTCTCACGTGCATGTTTATATTAATAAGGATAATCTGTTCATAGTCTGAGAAAATAAACTCTAAGGTTTTGTGGCCTAACAAGATAAGTGATGTACTTCACATTTATGAGACATGAGGTAAGGGAGGCTTTTCATAGACAACAAGGTAACAACAGCTCCATCTTGGGATATTCTGTCACCTGGACATCTCAGCCTGAGGCATTCAGTAAGGACAGAGAAACAGGAGGATTGCATGTATGTTTTTCACTATCTTAGACATGAAGTGACAAATGTCACTTTACATAAGCAAGGAGAGCTGGAAGGAGTCAGGGAAGTTCAGTTCTCCATGTCCCCTGGAGGAAAGGATAACTAGAGAGTCCCTATGGTATTGAGAGAAGCAAAAAGAAGCATTATTCTACTCTTAAGTTAGTACTCATGAGCATAGGATGAGTACACACATAAAATGATCTGTCCTACATGATGAAGTGTAAGATAAAAAATGTAAGAGAAGATGCAGAAAGAAGTCACAAATTTGTTTAGGAGAATTGAATATTTCAGTGTTGAGGAGAGGCAGCATTAGTATTGGTGGGCTTTCAGACCTTAATGCATAGAAATCTTTCTTGAAGGCATCTTGGAAATGAATGACAAATGAAAGCTTTTCCTATTACTGTACTTAGGATGCTGTGATTCATTGAGGGAAACAAGAATTGCAATAGTGGCTGGGTGCTAGTGGTTCACACCTGTGATTCTTTTTTTTCTTTTATTTATTTATTTATTATTGTGAAAATAACATACAGAGGGGTTACAATTACATGGGCAAGATAATGAGTACGTTTCTTATCAAGCATTGTTGCCTCCTCCTTTGTTTCCCAGTACCATCCCTTCCCATTACCACTCCCCCCGCCCCCTACCCGATCCTCCCCCCCACAAAGTTGTAAAGTTCATTTTTTGACATAACGACTTGTACTTCTCATTGTTGCAATGGGTCCACTTGTATCCCTAGTTAAATGATTTGTTTTTTCCCTTCCCCTCCACAAATTATACCAACATCAAATACAGTGAAAGCAGGGGTTATACCATGGGGGAGGGACATACAAATGATCACAAACAAGACCACACTAAAGCTACCAGCACAACTATATTTATTGTAGCACTATTTACCATAGCTAAGATATGGAACCAACCCAGATGCCCCCTCAGTAGATGAATGGATCAAGAAAATGTGGTATATATACACAATGGAATTCTCTGCCTCCATCAGAAAGAATGACATTGCCCCATTTGTTAGGAAATGGAAAGTCTTAGAAAAAATTATATTCAGTGAAGTAAGCCAGGCCCAAAGAAACATAGGTCCCATGGTTTCCCTTATTTGCAATAACCAGTGTATGTCTGAGTCAAGCAGAAACAGTCAGATAAGTTGATGTTAGGGAAATGAACCCCAAGATAAGTATATTCAATCTTTTTCTTTTATGCAATTGTTTCTAACATATTTATAAGATGATTTCTTTGTTGCTTTGTGTGTCCCACACCTATGATTCAAGAGGCTGAGAAGAATCCCAGTTTAAAGCAAGCCTCAGAAGGAAAAGTCTGTAAGACATGCAACTCCCATTAACACTAAAAAGCCAGAAACGGAAATATAACTCAAGTGTTACAGTGAAGAAAAAAGTTAAGGGTACCCAGGCCACAAGTTCAAGCCCAACTAATGGTGTTTGCATGCACACACACACACACACACACACACACACACACACACACACACACACACACACACAGACACACACACACAGAGAGAGAGAGAGAGAAAGAACTGCAGTGCTAGGACTGGGAATGTAGCTTAGTGGTAGAGTACTTACCTAACACTTGGAATGCTCAGCTCTGAGTTTGATCTCTAGAACTGAAAAGAATTTGCAATGTTCAAGATGCCAAGTTTTTTTCTATTCTCATCTTGTCTGGTTAATTTATTAAAATAATATTCTGACATAACACATGATACATGAAAGAAGCATCACTGCATCAAAAATCAATAATATGCTATGCACTTGCATTTTCTGCTGTTGCAGATATATTAGCATAAGACTTCTTAATGAGTCCAGTGAATAACAAGGAAGTGACAAGAAAGAATAATGCCTACCATTTAAGGAATAATCCACTATATTTATTCTACATTCTTCATTTTGACAGCAAGAAAGCTTTCCAAGACCACACACACCCATGTGCTCTTGCAGGGATCAATAGGCACAATTACTTCCTATTTTCTTAGGAATTAAATATCCAGTAGATCACAGCCTCCTTGAGCATCTCTATGAAGTGTGCAGAAATGAGCTCTAGGTAGTGAGAGAATTGGCCATTATAAAACTCACATACTATTTCATGAGCATACTGTAGAGTAACTTTTAACCTTTAATCCTCAGAATTTGGTAGAAAAATCAACCTTAATTTTCTAGGTTGCCTGGGGCCTGCCCCTACCTCCCAGTTCAAAGCAAATATTAAGCTAGAGTTAAGAACAAACTGCAGGGGAAAGCGACACTAGACTCAGTGACAAGCAGGATACTGAAAGAAATGTCAGTTATATGTCATAATGGTCTATTTGTATGATTGTAAGCAAATACCCCACATCTAGCTCAATCTTGTAACTCACATGTGCAATTAAAAATACCACAGTTGTAGTGGCCTTCTACATGGTTCAATTAGGTTGTTGGTTCTAAAAAAATCTCAACATCCACTATAGAATTCAACTTCACCGCTAGCCTTTTCTATAGTCCAGAAACATGGCAGTGATGGTATTGTTTTTATTCAGTCTTGATAGAAACTCTATTTATGGTTAAGATCTTGTTTACCACGTTAAGTTTCAATGTACATTTTAATTTTGTTTTAAGGTTTCTCTGTACTTAGTGTAGCCTAGCTTAATATTTGAATAGATTGTAGCCTACTTTAATAACATGTTCCTGAGTCTCAGCCAATCAAGCAGAACATTTTAAAATAAAGTATAAATAAGACAGGTGCAAGCGATAATCAGTTGTGGGATCTTTGTACCTCACTTCCTTTTTTCTGTACATCATTTCCCTATCTCTAAATATATCCTTCCATTTTAGTCCTGATTTCCACCTGATTCTAGAACCATGAACAAACCAAGTGAAAGCTATGAAATTAGGTTTTGTTTTAAAATCAAACCAATCAATTTCTGTGGTCTGGATAATGTCAAGATCTACCAATCTAATCTATAAGCAACAACTATGGTATCAGGAATGAACTTATTCTGATTAGACCTGTTTGGAACTGGCTTAAAGGCTCAGGCCAATGACTTCCTCATTCCAATGACATGGCCCCATTCCAAGGGAAGAACAAGAATAATGTTGGGGATGAATCCATGATATCAAAACCAAAAAGATGGAAGGAAAGAATAGAGAAATAGAAATAGACCTGAGCAATGGTGGTTTCTGTGGTATCTGTGGCCATTTAACTTAAAGAAAAATCTATTGCTTCCAATAGCTTCTAATTTTTTTTTTTTTTGATCGTGATTAAGTGATTACTTAATAGCTTCTAATTTAATACAACAAAATACAATAATTAATTCAATGATGGCATGAAACAGCAATGCAATATGAAATTATACTCTCTCCTTTCATTCTGGAATCTCTCTTTTGTAATATTCTATTTTTAAGAGAGTTTGAGGACACCAGAACAATTAAACTTCTCTTTAGACTTTTCAACTACATATGTGAATTCACCTGAATGAAGAGAAAACAGTGATCTTTGAGAATAACCCTTAAATTCCAATGAAAGAAGAAGACAGAATTTTCAGAAGGTTGGAGTGTTGGACTTTGGTGAAGAGAATTGAAACTTGGTAGACACACTAGAGAGCCATGTTGATGACACATTGTGTTTCTGCCTCTCCATAAGGTCTGCATTTCACTGACAAATAGCTGTTTTAATGGGATAAAAAGCAGCAATTGAGTTTTCATTGGAAACTTAACCTTTTTTTTAAAGAAGACATTAATATTATTGCTTTGGGTAAAATATGAAGTTAGGCTATCAGGTTTTTTTGTTAATGTTCTTTTAGACATAAGAAAGCAAAATGTCATAGGTAATCACATCACTAGGGCCCTAGTAAGAAGCAGATGGTGTCCCAATGGCTTAATTTAGAGTGTAGCAGAGAATATTCACAAAGCTATAGTCAGTGTCTAGGTAAGCTCCAGGTATGGTGTTCTCACAAGGTCCTGATAAAGAAATATTGATACCCTTAGGCCCTTTTATGGTCAAGAAGAAGGAACTATTACTAGGTGAAGCATTCTGTTGTGTTCCCTAGGGAAATAGCTTTAGTAATTACATTATCTTTTTCTTCTTCTTCCTCCCTACTAGGGACCTGCATTTGCTGATTAACCAGAACTCAGAACAGAAAGCCTAGGTATGAGTCTCCTGGGCACAGATGAAGCAGGAAAGGGTGAAGAATAAAATTGATGGTTCAAACAATAGTGACCTAGCATAGTGACATTTTTCATTGTAGAGTTAAGAAATGGAAGTTCAGTAGACAGAACATTTAGTTTGATTGAAAAAAACAACTCCTCCTTAAACCTGTGATTCACACCTGTAATCCTAGCTATTCAGGAGGCTGAGATCTGAGGATTATAGTTCAAAGTCTGCAAGACTCTTATCTCCATAAACTAGTCAGAAAAGGCCAGAAGTGGCACTGTGGTTCAAGTGGTAGAGTGCTAGTTTTGAGCACAAAAAGGCTCAGAGACAGCATCTAAGCCCTGAGTTCAAACCCCAGGACTGGAAAAAAAAATTTTAAAGCTCCTTCCTTAGTATAAGATACATATAAAATTTACCTGAATGAGAAAATCAAAACTTACATAGTAATATCAATGCTCTTCACTGATCTCTGGTTTAATTAACCCCATGAGTTGATGTGAGTTTTGTTGCTGAGCAGGATGGTTTGTCACACACACACACACACACACACACACACACACACACACACACACACACACAATATCTTCAGACCTCTAGTGCTCTGATGACTGGAATAAAACCAGAAAATTGTGCTGCTTCTGTAGAGTTTTGTTAACAGTATACCCTTAAATAACTAACTAAATAATTTTAAATCAATGACTTTTAAATGATTTGAATCAATCAGGGGTGGGGCAAGGTATGAAGGGGAAATTGACTCAGTCAGCTCTTTCCTAACGCCAACTTTTATGTTCATCCTAGGAAAGCCTGAGAAGTCTGGAAAGCAAATGTCAAAAATGAGCAATTGCAGTATATAATATAGAATAATGGTATTGTAAAAAAGGCTGGTGGCATGCACAGTGTATAGCTATAATTCTTCCTTGAATGAACAGGCTGAGATTGTGCACTGTGACTTTCCATAAGGTCATATAGGCAGAGGATACCTCACCATAATTAACCTGACAGATGCAATGTTAGGCTGACTTAGAGGAGGTCAGCTGGTGGAAGGGGACACCAATGAGCTACAAATCCCTCTTTGGAGCTCCTGGCCCTTCTGTAGCATCCTTATTGGGGTACTTGACAGAATTGTTTTTAAATGAGAAAGGAATTGGTGAGAAGCTGGGAGACAGCTATTGGCCTTTTCAGATTGTTCTATGGTGTAGGTATCAGCCCTTTCCTTTAAATTTCATCATAAATACTTGGAAATGTTTAAAGACATCCAGTATTTACCTTTGTAACATAATGCATAATTTTAGTAACTGTGATGAGTACTTTTGTACTAAATATATTACAGCTGTCATTAGTTTAGTGCCTAAGTTTAAGAAACAATTATAGGTGGTCCATAGTCAAAGCTAGGTATCTGACCTGACCATGAGTTTATAGCAGCAACCTAAGGAAAGTAGACATTTGGAGGAGTCCAATTAGCTGAAGGAAGGTCAGATCACGAGAAAAAAGAATGAGAAAGTAAAAACTGTAGGTGAAAGAAAGCACATACTTAGAAAAACCTTCCAGCCACTAGAGGACAATTGAGGGATGAATCCAATCACAACCTGTGACTAAAATTCACCAAATCCCAAGGGGTGCATATGCTAAAATTACCCAATAGAAAATAATGAAACTTAGGCAACATTGGGGAAGATTGTATAGTACATTGCACCCAGTTGATGAATAATCAAGTAGCAGCCGTCACAGAAGGAGAATAAAGGCTTGTCACCATTGCTATGGGTTTGTTTCTGCCCACCAGAGACCTAATCTTCCATGACCTCCATTAACTATTAGAGTCTAGCTTTTGTTGTCTATGAGTCTGCTCTTTAACTTTGGAATGGTGAATATATTTCTCACATTAAAAAATGCTTTAGAAGATTAGATGATTACGTTTAGGTTTATCTACCAATTTCTTTGCTCATCATTCTTCCTGCTTTATGCTTCCATTGACTTCAGTTTAGTCTATGCTGGTCATTAATGGTGGCTATTTCATAACAGAGATTTGTTATTTTAAAGTAAGTTGAAATTACACTAATCAGTTAATGTTATTAAATATTGACTCTAAGCAATGTTAAACTGCAATGAGCAACAATACATGCAAAAAGAAAGATAATTACTGAATAACAGAAAATTTGAATGAATATAATGTAAGCAAATACAAAACAAATTGCTATTCTTTTTAAATTTTGAGTAGTTTTTTAGCTCTCCAAAGAGGGATCCCCTCACTTTATTCTTGTCTATGTGTAGGTAAAAACAGATTTTTCCATAGCATTCTCTTTGTTGACCCTTTTTATTAAAAGGACAAACCTCATAGATTGTGAGGACTGATGCTCATCTATCATAGTTTGAAACAAAATGAAGCCCTTACCTAACAAATGGAAACTCTCTTCTCATTAAATTTTACTAAGATTCTCCTTTCAGAGAGTGTTGGTTTTGGTGAAATCTCCTGGCATGCCAAGCCTGGTCCTCCTAACATCTGAGGGACATTTAATATTTCTTAAAAAACCTGGAGAATTTTTCTAGGATATAAGTGGAGATCATTCTCTCCTAACATTTAATTTGTCAGCTCACGCGATAATGTTTGTGGAGTTGTTACAACTGACTCCTTGTCCACTTAGAATGTGTTTGGTACTGCAGTCAGGATGATACATTTCCTACCCATGACACCCTATAATTTCAGAGAAAATGACTCAAATTACTCATTTGATGTCACAAAGAAGGAAATTGTGGACTGCCTCTGTTCTCATTCTCAGCTGGTTCTTTTCATTTATTGACACTCATTTGTATCGTCCACTCAGTCTCCAGCTTCCTGGAATTTTGCAGAATTGTAACCTGATAACAAATTCAGAGGGATGATAGGAGATTTTCATTGATCCAATTGAAATTGGTTGCAAATGCTGTCCCCACTTACAATGTCCATATCTGAGAATAAGAGTGAATCTTGTTCCATATTTCCTTGATGAAGGAAGCTGAGATTGAAGGAATGAGGTTCACAGCTTGCTTAGGCAGAAAGGTCCAGCTGTTTCTGTGTAGTTCAAGTGGTAGTGTTAGCCTTGAGCAAAAAGCCACACAAGAGCACAAGGTGTAGGGAACTCTGGAGCCAGCTGTGAGACCTGGAAAGTATTAAGACATTGGGAAGAAGATATCTCAAGGCAATCAGACTGAGAGGTAGGCCCTGGAAAGATCAAACACTAGGCAAAACAGAGGTTCCAGTGTGAGCTCCCTGGGCACCATTAGACTGGAGATAAGAAAAAAGTCTATGTTAATTTTGGAGTGTTTATTGTTTCTCTCTGCTTCCTAAGATAAGGGAGTCAATTATCATTTGTGTGCAAACTCTGTCTCAAATTGATGATTGTAACTTCAAAGATAGATTGATGTCGTAGTCTCTGCACGTACCTGTAGTCACCTCCCCTGAATTGAACTAAATAAAGCTTGTTAACAGGAACTCAGGGTTCAGAAGCAGGTGATGAGCTCTGGACCCCTTGGTGCCCTTTTTCTTATCATTTCTCTCCTTTCTCAGTTCTTTGGCCCAGTGTTCCATCCTGGTGCTGTCCGTGGTCACAGTTAGTGACAACAAGGCCTGGAGTTCAAGGCCCAATACCATCACCAAAACAACAAAAAGAAAACTAGGAAGCGTATTGGACATCTATTGTATTCCACTGTGTTCAGTACAGCCATTGCTCTGGCATAGAATTTCATGCCTATAAAATCTGATGGCACCTTGTATTACTTTCACTGTAATCTTCTTGTTTGGGGCTTCTTTCTTCTTACTCTGCCACTTCCTTACTAGCATTCCCGTGAGAATCTGCTCAGCCATTCTAATAAATGCAAAAGAAAGCTCATTTTCCATGGGACAACCCTTAGCAATGGAGGGTGGCAGTTGTTTCTTTCTGTCTCACATGGACAATTCTGAGGTGTCCGTATGTAGATTCTCAGAATTTCCCCAGTGTAATTGCACTCTAGATGTTCACTGAGCTGTTATCAGTTCAATAATGCAACCCTGAATTAACTTTCTTCTATTTACCTTGCCCTGCCAGTTTCCAACTCCAGCTACTTGAGTTCACTTCTTAAATGAGTGTTTATACTTCTTAAGTTCTGTTATTTTTTTTTGAGCCATCTAGGCTAATGCCACAATTTTGTGTCCATGTTCACTGAAGAATTCCAAGTACTTGGAACAGTGCCTATAACAGCCATCACTCATTAAAAGGATTGACAAATACATTACTGGATCATGACAGTATGGTGTTCAGAGATCGACAAGATAAGTGACATTCCTCTCAGAGTGCAGTGCTAAGAATCTATGCCTCCATGGGTTGTACTACATCTTAAGATTGATCATTAATAATGGGTCCAGTCAGCATCTTCCTGATGTATTATCTGAAACATGCTGCATGGCCATTCTCAAAGAGAAGGAGGTAGCTCTTCAGGCCAGCATCAGCTCTCCAGGAAAATGATATTTCGCTGGGTGAATTATAGCAGGCTAACATGGAGTCCAACATGATGTATTGTTCTTTGCTCATAAATAATGCAAAGATGATACCAGGCAAAGATAAAGGCCAGTGATTTATTCTACACAACCTTTATGTAAACCTCATAAATTGTACATGGTGGTATCTGCAAATGTGACAATGGCTGTGGCATTGGATGGTGTTGACAGTGGCAAGGATTTCATGCTACAAGAGGAAGAAGCTAGAGAGAACATTCTTCCCATTCTCCTTGGGATCTCCCTCCAGGAAGAAAAAAATAGCACCCAAAATCCAAAAACAAAATCAAAACTATTTTCAGAGAGATGCAAAAGACTCAAGAATTAACAAAGGTAAAAATTTATATAAAGAGAACTTAATGCTACAAAATCACACTATGTAAAGTGTCATGATTAATACATTAATTTATATAAGGTTTTTAAAATCATTTTCTGTTGGAATTATATACAATATGTTACATATACACCAAAGACATGCATGTATATAAGGCAATGCATTCTTTTTTAGAATTTACAAATTATATAGTCATATATACCTTTATTTATTTGTACAGTCTCCTAATGCAATAAAAAATTAACATACCTTGTATAGTTGTACATTGTTCTGATGTAACAAGAAACCTTTACTCTCTACTACCTGAATAGCAAATGGATTTGAAATTTCTAAGACTAGTATTTTAATATTTTCAGTTTTATTTTCTATTGTATTTCCTAGTACAATTGGTTAACCAATTATAATAATTCAGTCTTTACAATGCCACTCTCCATAAGAAGTCACAAAATGCAATGAAAAGAAGGCTCAGAAAAATCATAAAAGACTTAGGTTTGGAGCAATTGAACCTTTAAATATGATTAATTAAATACTAGTTTCATTAGAAAAAATGTGGATAATAATACAATATAGACAACTAATTCTAAAATGATGATGAGTGTCAGAGAAAGCAGTCAAAACAACAAAATCACCCAACACCAACCCAGTAGTATATTGCCTTTTGAAAGTACTGAGGTATCATGCTAGACAAAGTAATATATCAGAGTGAAGTTTACAAGTCTTAAGCTACCAGCTGCTGAACCTTTCACCTTAATTCTGATGTCCATCTTCCTTCTTTTATTTTTCTGGGGTTCTAAAATCCTTGAAGGATCCAAGGGAGATCACCCAGTCATAGCCTAAATTTAATTAGCTAAATTGACTGAGATAATATTGTTGTTTATTTCTGTAGTCATTTGGCAAAGGTTAACTTTTAAACTTAAATAAGAACTGTTGTTATTTGATTCTAAATAAAAGTGCTGACTCCAGTAAGGAAAACAACAACAGAAACCACTGCCATTTCATCTGTGGTATTGACCTTCACACAGAGATTGTCCTTACAATGAGTAATGGATGCTGAATGCTTTGTTTCTCTCTTTTATTAGTATCTGGAACCAGGTTTTGCTTTAGGCCTTTCCGTATAGCAAACATGCTTTTTCTGATTCATTAAAAGGGAACATGAGACTGCAAAGTTAAGAATGGGAAGCCTCAATTTTAGAAATTCAATTTCTAGTAATCATTTTGTGTAATTACAAAGCAGCTACACAGTTTATGCTTGATAAATATAGATAGATAGATAGATAGATAGATAGATAGATAGATAGATAGATAGATAGATAGATAGATAGATAGATTCATTAGAAACAGATAAGACTCAGGATCCAGTGGCTCACACTTGTAACTCTAGCTACTCAGGAGGTGCATCCTGGGCCTGGAAGTCTGTGAAGTTCTTATTTCCATTTAAGCACCAAAAACAAATGCCAGAGTGGAGATATGGTTCAAGGCACTAGCCTTGAGACAGTGTTCTGGACCTGATTTCAAGCCCTAGTACTTGCATAAAAAGAGAGCAAGTGTAAGTGAAGAGAGCAGGTCACAGTGAGAGTGAGTGGGAGAGAGAAGGGAGAAAGAAGAAGAGAGAGAGAAGAGAGAGAGAGAGAGAGAGAGAGAGAGAGAGAGAGAGAGAGAGAGAGAGAGAGAGAGAGAGAGAGAGAGAGAGAGAGAGAGAGAGAGAGAGAGAGGGGGAGGGAGAGCACATTTCACATCTTTGGGAGAAAAAACACATTGTCATTGTAGAAAAATAGCTGGAACTGACTTGCCCCATGACAGCCATATCTTTTCAAAAATTATTTTAACTTTATTGTCAAGGTGAGGTATGGAGGGTTTACAGTTACATAAGTAAGGTAGCAAGTACATTTCTTGTTGAACTAGATATCCCCTCCCTCATTTTTCTCCCTCATTCCTCCCACCCTCCCCCTCCCCCACAAGTTGTACAGATCATTTCCAACATATTGTCTTGCTGTGGATCCTAATGAATCATCTCCCCCCCCTCTTCTCCTTGAACAAACACACCCAGCAGTTCTGGAAGACAGCTTGAATCCAAGTCCATGTCTGATGCAGATACACCTAGCAAACCAGATGTTGTTTAGACCTTGAAACTTCTTCATCAAAGGATGGGAAGGGGAAACAAAGGAGGCGGCTACCATGCTTGATAAGAAATGTACTCATTATCTTGCCCATGTAATTGCAACCCCTCTGTACAGTATTTTCACAATAAAAAATAACATTGCTCACCTACCCTGCCTCCATCTTACACCACTTCCATCTGCCCTTCCTGATTTCATCTTTTCTGCCTAATATTTACAGGGATCCTAGCTGTAAGGAGTGCGTGCCACTTAGGCCAGGCTGAAGTTTCTCCAAGTTTCTTCCCAAATAAAATGTCAGTCTATGGAGTTTGCCTTTCAGCTCTTATTTTTGGTTCGTATTCACAATACGAACCAAAGTGTTTCATCAAAGTATTTCACACACTAGAAACTCAGCCTTTTTGAGATGATGTGCCAAAGCATAATGCAATTTGCAGGGGAAAGAATTCATATCAATAAATTAGCATTAAGGAGATGATTGCTTTCTTTTAGGAAGTTTCCTTTAGAGAGTTAATAAATGTCCTCACTAGTGTAAGAGACACATTCATGCAGCCAAGCACGAAGAACTAACTCAGAGACAAGAAGTGTAGTGGACGTGGGACTGTAATGCTGATGTTGCAAAGTTGGGTCTGATGGGCAGGCACATGCTGGAGAGTTATGTACTCAATTTATCCTTAGTGAACAAAGTCCCTCCCCTAAGTTTTCATTGACTGAGTGGGGTGGAGTGTGTATTTCTCTTCAGGTCATTGCCTATGTTTCATTACTTCCTGTTGAGTAATTTTAATACTTTTCACCTGTTGAGATTGGTTGAATTTTAAAAGTAGGCTTTGACTGTCATGACCCTGTTTGTTTTTTGTTCTCCTGTGGAGGAAAGGCTTTTCTGGGTATCTGTTTTATGGCATATGCATACTTTTATCTATTTTTTTCCCTTTTTTGTAGTTCTCTCCCCTCCGCCCCTCGATAATTGGTCCTTATCTCATGTCTTGTTTGACTAACATATAAGCCTTGTAATAAGCCATTAAATCATTGTATAAGCAGGTTCCTTAGTAACCTTCTACTTAGGTTCAGATACTTTGTCTTTTCAAGACTACTCCAAATAATTTATAGCTTTACTGCAATTCCATGAACTAGCATTGGTATTCTTCACTGTAATAGAAAAAAAATGAGAAAAGAAGAGAGGAGATAGAGAGAAAGAGAGAAAGGGAGGGGGAAAGAGGAACAAGAAAGAACGAGAGAAAGCAACTTAGAAGAAAGGAGGAGGAAAAGAAGAAAGAAGAGAAAGAAGAGTAGGAAGAGATAGGAAGACTCATTTGGAATTTTTCCTTTGAGTCGATTTTCAATGAATTTTCAAACTGCATTGATACATCTATTATTAAAAAACAGCCTTCTTTTTCAAATGTTTTTAGTAATTGCTGATGGATTGATACAGTGCATGAGGAAAAATTATGGGAAGAAGCTCACAGCTTCTCCAAGGAAACACTTCTTTATGGGTCTCATTCATCTGTCAGCAGACTTTGTCCTGGACTTTTATTCCAAGAAATGTGTAAAGTGAGACACCTTGGGATATATACAGATAGGACATTTAAACCAACCCAACCGTAAGTTTATTTACTACAAAATATAAGGATAGTGACTGACCTTAGGTTAAGAAGTAGGAATGTTTACTCTGCAAAATGGAGCATTTCTTTTTTTCTTGTGAAAATACCGTACAGAGGGGTTACAATTACCTGAGCAAGGTAATGAGTACATTTCTTATCAAGCATTGTTTCCTCCTCCTTTGTTTCCCCTTACCATCCCTGCCCATCTCCCCCCTTCCCCATCCCCCTTCCTCCTTGTGCCAAAGTTGTAAAGTTCGTTTTTCAACATAACGACTTGTACATCTCATTGTTGCAATAGGTCCACCTGTATCCCTATTTAAACAATTTGTTTTTTCCCTCCCCTCCACAAATTATACCAACATCAAATACAGTGAAGACAGGGGTTATACGATGGCGGAGGGACATACAAAGCAACAAAAATATCATCTTATAAATATGTTAGAAACAATAGCAAGAAAGAAAAAACATTTGAGTCCTTATCTTGGGGTTCATTTTGCCTAACATCAACTTATCTGACTGTTTCTGCTTATCTCAGGCATATACTAGTTATTGCAAATAAGGGAAACCATGAGACCTATGTTTCTTTGGGCCTGGCTTACTTCACTGAATGTAATTTTTCCAAGTCTTTCCATTTCCTAACAAATGGGGCAATGTCATTCTTTCTGATGGAGGCATAGAATGCCATTATGTATAAATAGTATTAGAATGCCTAGCTACAGCAGTAAGACAAGATGTAAACATGAAGGGGATACAAATAGGGAAAGAAGAAGTAAAACTCTGCCTCTTTGCAGATGACATGATCCTGTATTTAAAGAATCCCATGGACTCTACTCCCAAATTATTCAAGCTGATCTGAAATTTTGGCAAAGTAGCAGGGTATAAAATTAACCCTCAAAAATCAATGGCTTTTCTGTATGACAACAATGAGAAGAGTGCAGCTGAAATCAGGAAAGCAACTCCATTCCTAATAGCCCCACAAAAAATAAAATACCTAGGAATTAACCAAAGAAGTGAAGGACCTTTATGATGAAAACTTTAAAACCTGAAAAAGGAAATCAAAACAGAACTTAGAAAGTGGCAAAACCCCCCATGCTCCTGGATTAGAAGGATTAACATTGTGAAAATGGCAATACTTCCCAAGGCTATCTACAAATTCAATGCGATACCTATCAATATTCCAACCTCATTCTTCAAGGAAATAGAAGAGGCAATCCAAAAATTCATATGGAACAATAAAAGACCCCCGGATAGCAAAAACGATCCTCAACAGAAAGAACAGTGTTGGAGGAATATCAATACCAAATTTCAAACTCTACTACAAACCATAGTAATCAAAACAGCTTGGTACTGGCACAAGAACAGACCTCAGGACCAATGGAATAGAATTGAAAACCCAGAAATGAACCCACAGACCTATAGCCACCTAATCTTCTATAAAGGAGCTAAAAAAGTAGAACAGAAGAAAGACAGCCTCTTCAGTAAATGGTGCTGGCAAAATTGGTTAATCACTTGTAGAAAACTAAAGCTAGATCCTTATATATCACCCTGCACCAGAATCAATTCCAGATAGATCAAAGACCTCAGAGTCAAAGCAGACACCCAGAAAACATTGCAAGACGGAATAGGAGAAACCCTAGGTCTCCTTGGCACTGGCTGAAATTTTCTTAATAGAGACCCAGAAACACAACAAATCAAAGAAAGGTTGGACAAATGGGATTGCATGAAGTTGCAGAGCTTCTGCATGGCAAAAGACATAGCTAGCAAGATCAATAGAAAGCCCACGGATTGGGAGAAGATCTTTACTAGCCATACAACAAACAAGGGTCACATATCTAAAATATACCTGAAACTCAAAAAATTAAATTCCCCAACAACAAATCCTCAAAGAAACAACTGCCCAATAAATAAGTGGGTGAAAGACTTAAAGAGAAACTTCTCTGAAGAGGAAAGAAGGATGGCCAATAGACACATGAAGAAATGCTCAACCTCCCTAGCCATAAAATAAATGCAAATTAAAACAACATTGAGATACCACCTCATTCCAGTTAGAATGCTATAATCTAATAAAAACAGATGCTGGAGGGGATGTGGCCAGAAGTGAACTCTACTACATTGTTGATAGGAGTGTAAACTTGTTCAACCACTTTGGAAAGTAGCATGGAGGTTCCTCAAAATATTGCACATAGAACTCCCCTAGGACTCAGCAATCCCACTTTTGGGCATTTATCTGAATGATCACAAACAAGACCATACTAAAGCTATCAGCACAACTATGTTTATAACAGCATTATTTACCATAGCTAAGATATGGAACCAACCCAGATGCCCCTCAGTAGATGAAAGGATCAATTGGATTTCTTTGCATTGCACTGTTGGAACTTGGATTTGAAAACTCAGGACAAATAAACAAACAAACAAATAAACATAAACCACAACAATTTCCTTTCTAGCTACTGGAACTTCTGTGAGGAAAACACTTCCTGTGCTGTATCTCAGAGATCTTTGGGCATGGCCAGAACTCAGGAGACTGCTATGTTTCCTTGTTAGCTCAGACTGTCACAGGTCTTCATATTTGCTCTCTCACTTGCTTTTGTGGCTTGTTTAAAGTTCCATTTAATTATCTCCTTTCTTGAAAGACAGACATGGCTGAGTATTTAGGAAAATAATTTTCCTGTGACAGGGAAGAATGAAATGAATGAAGAACAGAAGAAGGATAGTATTTTAAAAAATGACAAAATTATGTATTGGGAATTTTCTATAGTTTGGCCCCTTTTTCCATATCAAACTTCATTCTCATCATTCATTCCCATTTATATGCATACACACATTTTATTCATTTTATTTATATATGTGAATTTATGATTATTCTCAAACTGATTTGTGTGACTGTATTTCATTTTTACTATTCCAAAATATAGCTCTTCTGTTATTCTATAACTCTTCTTGTTTTTCTTATATTTGCCAAACCCCATACCATCCCTGAGAGTACCTTAACATGCGCTGATATGTAAATCCTCTGCTTGCAGAGACTGAGTTTAGTCCTGACTGGTCTAGTAACTCCAACTATCTTTACTGAAGTTTCAAAAACTTCAGGAATGTGCTTTTTCTTTATTTTTGGGTGGCATTTGGGTTTATGAAGGGTTTCTTCATAAATATTCTTGCTCTAGTGAGGGAAGTAATGGGCCTATAAATTTGTGGTATTAATCTAATGTCCTTCGGATTTTGAAGCTTTCTGATCTGTCCTCTAATGGCTACCTTGATCTTTTTCTCCCAGATTGTTCATTACTAAGTTGAATTAGTTTGTGTGACCTTTTGTGGGTGTTATGCTGGCACAAAAGATGTAAGTCTGTGTCTCTGACTCCCTGTGTAATGAAACAACATCACTGTGGAGCTTGATAACCTCTTCAGAGGTCCCTGGTCTCCCATCTTCAGACCATGAACTATCAGAAAGCAAAGTTACCTGCTTGGCATTTTTTATTCCATTACACCTATATGTTCTGAGGGAAAGTTCATTGTTTAGCCTCTCTATGCCAGATTAAGAGAACATCATTCACCTCTGATAATCTACCTCATGTCATACCCAATTTAGGCAAATAGCCTATGAGAAGGGACAAAGACCAAACAAAGCTAAATCCTGTGATCGTGGAGTGCAATTTATATGTTAGTGATTGTTGAGATCACTAAAACTTCTCTTTTCTCCATAAGGTTTGGTTTCAAACGTATTGCCTTGTTTCACAATTTATATGAACAACTCTTCAGTCTTCAGCTTTGCATTCCTGCACTGAAAGATGGTTTAGTTCACCTTCATTCCATAACTCAAGGCACCGAGAAGTACCCCTGAATGACTGAGGCAGACTTCATCAAGCATATGGAAAACGAAAGATAATCTATTTCACCAAGGCATTACATCCTCTCTCAAGATTCCTTTGTCATTTTATCCCCCCATATTTCACTACTATTCTTTCTACCAACCTGTGAAGAGACCACATGGTTTCATCTGTGTAACATCTATGCATCTTTAAGACTATGAATTCAATCTCATAGCTTCTAGAAAGACATTGCTTACCATTTCTTGTTGTATTGCTTTGATTGTTGAATGTCAAATCCTTGGTTTTAAGTTAATTTTCTAGCCAGGCATCAGAGGCTCACACCTGTAATCCTAGCTACTCTGGAGGCTGATATTTGAGGATCATGGTTCAAAGCCAGCCTGAGAAGGAAAGTCTGTGATATGCTTATCTCCAATTAGCTACCAGGAAACCAGAAGTGGCACTGTAGCTCAATGTGGCAGAGTACTAGTCTCCAGCAAAAAAACCCTCAGAGACAGCACTCAGACCTTAAATTCAAGTCCTAGAATTAACATAACATATTTTCTTTCATAGTCTAAATTGATAAAGATATGCTTAAGCAATCACCTATTGAAGGGCTTTTTTAGCCTCACTTCCATCCATTATCTCTACTGTTATCTCTCACATGCTCATGATATGTCACTTCACTTTAGAGGCACCTTAAAATGCAAGAATGCATTTAAGCCACGTCTATGTGCGTCTCATAGATTCTTTGTAGCAGTGGCTATGTTTCACCTTCTTAGGTTTCATCTAGAGCTTTTAATTTAAACATTAAGGATACAAGCTGATATTTGTGATTTTGGTGGAGCTGCTGTAATCAAATTCCAGAATGCTTAAGAACTAAAACCTTGAACACTTCACACAGAGCCTTATTGATTAGGTGAGACTCCATGTAGGTCTTCAAGAATGAATAAGATATGATAATTTAACTATGTCTGCTTTCTTTGTGATTCTCTAGGTTACTTTGCTCACTGGATAGACTAACATTTCTACAAATTGCAAAGTTGTTTGCTTGTTTTTTTTCATTTTATAATGACAACATGTTTCAAACTCCTATAATGGTGAGAAAAAGCACTTTAAACTAGAAAGAACAAAATATAGTTCAATCTTATATTTAAATAGATGGTGGTACATTCAGTTCTCCAAGGTCTCACATGTGTTTAAACGATGGAGCAGGGTTCCTTGACTCTAAACCTATACTCTACCCTCTAAAGAAAATCTTCTTTTCCTTCTTAGCTGAAATATGAAATACAGTGAATGGGGCAGGCATTTTGAAACACATAACACTCTAAACATACTATGACAACACCACTATCCTCAGGAAATTAGAAAGCAATTTAGAAAAATGAAATGGGTCAAATGAGCTGTCACTGAAATAAAGGCCATGGATCAGACAGTAAATCAGTACCTGCTTCTTGTGCTTGAGAGTTTCAACCCCTCAGGGTGGGAGGTAAACCACCAAATAAATTTAAAAAGGATTTCTTCCGAGTGTTCCTTGTGAAATTCTGAAGACATTTATATTACACTCTCTACACCTTTAATTTCCTGTGCAGAAAACAGAATGACATTCACTGTTCTCATGCTTTAAGAAGGTTATTTTCAACCACATTAAAAAAATACCATAAAGTATTTTAGTGGTGGGGTGGGGATATTTTCTCTGCAGAATTCAGGAACTCAGGTATGTCTCTAATAAACAGTAAAATTGTTTTGTTCTTCCTCCTCTTGATGACTAACTGTTCTACCTTACCTGTCTCTCAGGATTCCAGAGAAGAAAATTAGCCAAGATTTTATAGTAGTTAAATTTTAACCTGGGCTTCATATGCATTTTTAATGACAGTTTTAATTCATTTCTCAACCCTCAGTACACTCAGAGGTCAAATCAGCATTTAAACAGACATTCTAAATGGAAATGAGTGTCCAGTCATTTATTCATGATCAGTCTGGTACAGCCGCAATTCACCACATCATCTCGAGGTAGCAGGCACCTAGAAAATCAACAGCAACCATTGATTTCTTCGCCTACTTGATTTCAGAAATTGAACTTCAATTGCGTGAAAACTTGGGAAATAAGGATCTTTCGAGCTATTTTAGTTAGTCTTGTCCTCACTGATCAATGTGAATTGTGCATTCATCTATGAATATTATTTTGACTTTGGCTGACTGCATGTCCAATTAAGTTGTGGTTTGCTATGAAGGTTATGTTGAATCTTTATGGTTCCTAGTTAAGTGCCATGAAACCTAAATTCAAAGGTAGCAAATCTCAAACAGCTAAGAGAAGGTGATGACAAAATGGCTGTGGACTCTGTTTTTCCAATTTCCAGTATTAGTTTGTGTAATATTTAAATGTAAAAGAATTCCACTATTAGTCTCTGCATTATAGAGCAGAATCTTGTCTTGATAATGATAATGAGTTGGAGTTCAGCAGAGCATTGGTTCCAAGAGTGTGGTAGGCAGAACTGTGCCACTTTTCCAGAATCTGTGACTTTGCCATGCTACATAGCAGGAGAAGGCTGAGGTTTGAGAACCCAGCTTACCTTAGAGAAGAAGATTATTTCAATTTTCCAAGTATGCCCAGTGTAATCAACAAGTTTCTTAAAAGATGAGGGGCATAGCCGGGCGTCAATGGCTCAGGCCTATAATCCTAGCTTCTCAGGAGGCTGAGATCTGAGGATCACAGTTCAAAGCCAGCCCAGGCAGGAAAGTCTGTGAGACTCTTATCTCCAATAAACCACTAGAAAACCGGAAGTGGCACTGTGGCTCAAGCGGTAGAGTGCTTGTCTTGAGCTGAAGAGCTGAGGGACAGCCCCCAGGCCCAGAGTTCAGGCCCCACGACCGACCAAAAAACAAAAAAACGAAAAATGAAAAAACAAAAAAAAAGATGAGGGAGATTAGGAAGGAAGAGGATGAGGATGGAGGAGTGACAAAATGCTGTGATGTGAACTAGATTTCATCAGCAAGTGCTGGGTTTAAAGGAGGAGGGGACCATGAGCTAAGGCATATAGATGGTTTAGAAGCTGGAAACATGAAGAAACTGAACCCTCTCCTGGAGCACTCAGGAGCGTACTCTGGTCAACACCTTCATTCTGGATGGTGAGACTCTCCTGATCCCTCACTCATAGAACTCTAAGATAACAAGTATGTCCTTGAAGCTGCTGATCTTGTACTTGGTATGGCAAAAATGAGAAGTATGTACAGGATGTTTTGACTTTATTTACCTAGATTGATGGAATTATAGATGTATGTGTGTTGGTGTGTGCTATGTGTATACATGAGATGACTTCTCATTTACCCATTTTAACAATAAGTAGATCTCTTTAGTCCTTGTTACACTGGGATCCAAGGCATCAAATATGCTAGACAAGGGCTCGGCCCTGAGCAATCTGTCTGGCCCTGAATATTAAGATACATTTTTTTTTAACATGGAGACTTCTTTAGTTTTTCGAAGTCTGCCACAGTAAACTTCTGTAATCTTTTCTTTTGTTTTTAAATGAGTGTTTCTCCGATAGAGGGTATGGAATTATTGGGGTATATGAAATACCAACTTTCCTCTTATACAAACTGTTGACAAATTGCTCTTCAAAGGATCAGGGCCAATTTTCATTCCCACTAGCACTATGACATTTGATTTCTTTATGTTCTTACATGAATCAGATTTTTTAGACGTGTTCATTGCTCTGATCTTATAAGTTAATATTATAGATTACAATAAGCAATATTAATAACATGGAAATTTCAGCTAACTTCCCATCTATTGTGTTACTTTTAATATTCCACTTAGAACTGTGGTTTATTAATGGTAACAGAATGAGAATGGTACATGTGGTTGGCTAGTTTGTCTGTTGTTATCTTTTCCTGCACTGTGTCCTTCTATTCCTGGTTCAGTTATGCTAAGATGCTTGTATGTGCACATGTAGTATTGATTCTTCATTTTGCCATTGTCTACTTGGAACTCCTTTATTTTCTCCTTGGAACTCCCAGGGGATATTCTTCTGTATTTCATGTTTTCTCCTAATACAAAAAACATGTGAGACATATTCTCCAAACAAATGAGCAGACAGAAAAAAAACTACAAAACACCCCCAAACCAACAAAAACTCCAAAGAATCTTACTTTACTTCACTTTCATATGCGGTCTACATCTAGTTTTATTATTATTATTATACATTATCTTGTTGAAATATGTTTTAACTTCAGAATATACATATATGCTTCAAATAACTAAAGTATTAAAATGTATAAAATAGAAAAGCTTTCTTATACCATAGCCTCTCAATTTTAGTTTCCTTTCTCTCTGAAAGTAATAATGATTAAGTCCTTTGTTAGCCTTCCAAAATGCTTACATTGCTAGATAAGTAAGCGGGTAAGTGTGTGTGTGTGTGTGTGTGTGTGTGTGTGTGTGTGTGTAATTTTCTTCTCAACCCCTTATTTTTGTTTTCTTTGTTGTATGTTTTATTTTATCTTTATATTTTTATTAGCTTTAAGTAACTGTATAAAAGGGTTTCAACTCAACATGTCAATTTATGAGTACAGTATATCTTGATCAGTTTCACCCATTTATTTAAAAATATTGACTGGTGAAAGTCTTTCTCCCTATATGAGATGTTTGGGCAGCTGCCTGGGATGGCAAAAAAAAGCATCAAGTTTAAAGGCCTCTAGGAAGTAGCCATCGTGCCTGACACATTCCAGACAATATAAAATTCCAGGCTAATAAAAGATATCACAAGAGCATTAATAGAGTCCTATTGTTATTAAAACACAGAATAATGTATGTATTGCCAAGCACATACATTGTTCTGTCATCCAATATATGTATTTTACAAATAAAAATAACATACTTTGTCATAAATGATGTAAAAATATTTTTTGATATTTATAGTTTAGTATGTGTGTACTTTACTAAGTGTTTCATTTTCTTGAGTGATTATATGTGTGTTCTGATATTTTGGAAGGGTTGCATTCAGTTAAAATAATAAAGCTGTGTAATAAACTTAGTCTTGTTTTAAAAAAGAATCTCAGTTTTGTAAGAGATAGTACAATTAGCATATTTCTACTTCATTTTCCCTCTCCTCTCCTCTACCCTCCAATTTTAGTCAATTTAAATGTCTTTTATGATTATTATCATTGTGGATTTAAATGCTCTTATATTATTTGATCTGTCAGTTTTAAATGATATCCTTTGACTCTCAGCTATTAACCATTCCATGCTTTCTGTTGCTATGGTTTCCCCAGAGTCACTTCTGAAGACTGAACTTTATCATTTAGTAATTTTCGCAGAAAGACTCATGAGAAGAATTTTTTCCTTAGTTGTCAGATATTCAATATTATTTGCCCATAGTCCCCATAGCTATAAAATTATTAAACATTTTGCAATCTCCTTGCCTTACATCTCAGTTAATTTTAGGCATTAGTCGACAATCTTAAAGGTTTGAGTATTTCTGTGGATCTTTCCAGCATTCCTTAGTTTTAATCTATTTTTCTTTACTTCCAAGTCCATACATCTTGGTGCCCATTGAGAAAAGTCAATTTCTCTAGCATATATGCTTTTTTCCCCCCTCAAAATGTATATCAAGTCTGTTTTGTTTCAGGACAAAGTCTTGAATTATGGCTATATTTCCAAGTTGTTTCTTATTTTGTAAACTAATTTATGTATGTATCCATTTTGCTTGTCTTGTGAATCACTTATCTCTCTTCTTTATTTTTATTCATTCTTTCTTTTTATAATTTTGCTACAGTTCTATCCTGTCTTTACTAAGATTTTCTTCATTTTACTATGGTATTGAATTTTCTTTTTGTCTATGTCTTTCTTGACCTCTGTCAACTTTATTTTGTCTTGTTCATTTTAGTCATTATTATTTCTACTGTGTGATGTTATTCCAAAAAGAAATAGTTATTACATTTTTCAAATATAGTATAGAATGTTTGTTTACAATTTTCACTGGACACATTGATTCTTTGTTAAAAATTTTGCTGCTCTTCAGGTTTTGCCTTATTCTAGGTTAATGGAAGCAAAAATGCTATGTCTTTTGAAAGTGTTAGGGCTAATAGATTGTTTTCTTTGCCTTTTGTTTATGCATATTTTTCATACATACATTTATGATTGCACTAAATAGTGAAGAAACTAAAGCTATCATTCTTTTTTTAAAAATTTTTATTTATTTTTTATTGTGAAAATACTGTACAGAGGGGTTACAATTACATGGGCAAGATAATGAGTATATTTCTTATCAAGCATTGTAGCCTCCTCCTTTGTTTCCCCTTCCCATCTCTTCCCATCCTCCCCCTGCCACCCACCCAATCCTCCCCCCACCACCAAAGTTGTAAAGTTCGTTTTCGACATAACAACTTGTACTTCTCATTGTTGCAACGGGTCCACCTGTATCCTTATTTAAACAACTTGTTTTTCCCCTTCCAAAGCTATCGTTCTTTGACAATTCACTAGATGCTTTCTTGGATTGACATCTGTCTATAACTTCATGTCTGTTCCGGTTTAATTGTTTCATATATTTCTAAACTACGTAATTCCTTTAATAAAACTATCTTAGACCCTTCAACATTTCTAATAATACTTCATCTCCCTCCTGCTGACTGTCCAGTTAGCTCTTTAGTAGAAAAATCTCTATTTAGTTATAGCTGAGTATATTTGTTTGACTCTGAAAATGTTGGTTCAAAGTTATATGGTCAGTAGTCAATGCTCACACAGAGGTAGTGTAGCAACTCTTTTTAAAATGTTTAATATACTTTGAAAGTATCTGTATTCACTTGGAAACAACATCTTTGACCCTTAAGGATACATGAGGGAAACTTGACCATGAGATTTTATAAAATTTCAATTTTTATTATTATTATAAATGTGATATACAAAGGGGTTACAGTTTTATAAGTCAGGTAAAAAGTACATTTCATTTTGGATAATGTTAACCCTTCCCTTACTCTCTTCCAATTTTTCCTTCCCTGTCCCCTCCCACAAATTGTATAGTTCATTTTCAACATAGTGTCTAGCAGGTACCACTGATGTAGCAACTCTTTTAGCTAATTCATTAAAATAAATATTTTTGTTGAAACTGGAATTTGAACTCAGGATTTTGCACCTGCTAGGCAAGCCATCACCACTTTAGCCATACCTCCAGCTCTTTTTGAGTTTAGTTTTGTTTTCATATGTGGACTTGTACATTTTTCTCAAGGCTGAGATTCTTCTACCTCTACCTCCCCATTTAGCTAGGATTTCAGCCATTCACTATTATGCTTCCCTTGTTTGAGATAAGTCTCACTGACTTGGCCTTGGCTGGGATCAAACAATAATCCTGCCTTTGTGGCCTATGTAACTGGGATTACAGGTATACATCGCTAGACCAGATCCTTGCACGCCTGTTTAAATTTTTAATTGGTTTTATTCCCTAATGTCTCTGAAAGTTCGTTTTTGTCTGAAATGGATTCTCTCAAGAATATTTTCCACCTCTAATACTTTGTGAGTCTGGAAAAGATGTTCTTTCCTCTATATTTTACATAAAACATATTTGATTTTTTTTCTTCCTATAGAACAGCCACGAATCTACTTTTAAGATGGCTTCTGGAATGATGATACCTTTCTTATTTCTCCAGAGTCCACATCTGAGCTACTGCTGCTGGGATGGTAGATCAGCATACAGTTTGTGACAAATGGGCTCTCTTGAAAACAGAGGCTTCCATCTCAAGTGAATGAATATTTCAAGCATATTCCTAGGAATGCATGCCCTTGGGAGTTCTTCCCAAAAGACCAAATTTATCTCAGCTGAGAATCTGCGAACCTTCATGTCAGGTTTCCTTCCATTCTTCATCCTCTAGTGTGCTAAATTAAGGGAGCAAGTCAATACAGTTTGTTATAAGTAAAATCAGGTTCAAGGCTGTTTTGTAATCCCAGCCAGTTGTCAGAATATCTAGCCCAAGAGTCACAAATGACAGTCAGTCCTAAATGAAACCTTTGGGAGCTGATTCTCTGTTGTTATAGATTTCTATGCTTTCAGCCTGCTGCTTAGCAGCCCAGGTTCTTGCTAGCAATTGCAGACGCCTCCTTGGAGTGTCATTGTCAGATCTGCTTCAAATCAAGCATGCAGAGTATTTGGTCTCATTTAACTCAGCTTTTTTCCCCAAAGAGCAACGGAAAAAGTGCTTTCTGTGGTGGTAAAGACTTTGGCTTATCGGTCTCAATCTTGTAAGCACATTACAGGTAGATAGGTGAGAAGATCATGAAAACCAAATTCAGACAGGTTTTTAAAAATATTTAAAATTCTTGAATGGTGTATTCCATCTATACTGTGCTTCACACTCTTTTCTTTATGTTAGTGTTTTTTCTTTCCTTCTGGAAAATTCTGGAAGATCTTGAAGCTTCTTTATATGTGTCTGATCTAGGAGTGTCTCTTTACTTAGTCTAGAGCACAGAGTATCCCAGCTCTTCACTCTCTTTCTACTTCTTTTGAGACCTTTTTTGGCCTTTATTTTAAATCTCAAAGAGCATCTGTATGTATGCTTTCATTCACAGTCTGTGACTGAGGTGTACCTACAAATGAGTCTTAGTTTCCCACTCTAGGCTTCCTAGCCTCCACCCCCACTTGAGAAACTTACCTAACCACTTGAACTTTTGGCTGTTTCAAACATCCTCCCATTCAGTCATTTTTGAGGATTTTTAATTCCCTACGACTGTAGATTGCTGTGATTAGACTAACGATAATGAACTACCATGTTAGTCTTAGCAGCATGATAATCTGAATAATGAAGACCCTAGTTTCTAAGTAACTGCCTGTCATACAAAATTATTTTTCAAATGTAATAATTCTGGATAGACAGCTAATTTCTCATTCTTGGTTTGGAAAGCTCTCCTAGAAGGGGTTTAGAAAGAATAAGATACAACTTTAGGTGTTTGAAATATTTAAGATTATCAAATTTTATTGTCTTTTTAAATTTAAATTTTACTGTAAAGGTGATATACAGAAGGATTACAGTTATATAAGTAAGGTAATGAGTACATTTCTTGTTGAACAGTATTATCCCCTCCCAGATTTTCTCCTCCTTCCTCCTCCAACCTCCCTACCTACCATGTTGTAAAGTATCTAGTAAAGTATCTAGTGAGAATCACTGTTGAATTGGTTTATGCTTTGTCCACTGTTTCTGTGATTCTTTTTTGCTTCCCAAATCAGATAAACTTATATACAAGAAAAAATATACAAGCCGGGCGCTGGTGGCTCACGCCTGTACAGAATCCTAGCTACTCAGGAGGCTGAGATCTGAGGATCGCGGTTCAAAGCCAGCCCGGGCAGGAAAGACCGTGAGACTCCTATCTCCAATAAACCACCACAAAACCGGAAGTGGCGCTGTAGCTCAAGTGGTAGAGCACTAGCCTTGAGCTGAAGAGCTGAGGGACAGCGCTCAGGCCCAGAGTTCAAGCTCCATGACCGACAAAAAAAAAAAAAAAAGAAAAAAAAAAAAGAAAAAATATACAGAAATAAAAGGGGGGAAAAAAGAAATAACTGCAAATAGTACAATAAAAAAAACTTCTTGTTTCCATTTCTTGGAGTTCATTTCGATAAACATCATTTTATATGGTTGTATGCACACAGCTAAGGAGCCATTTTGATCGTCTGCTAAGAATATCCTAGACATATTCTAGTTATCAATTCCAAATATATCAAAGACCTTAAATAAGACCAGATACCATGAAACTATTGCAGGAAGAGATAGGAGAAACACTAGGGCTACTTGGTAAAGGTTGAAACTTCCCACGTAAAGATCCAGAAACACAACAAATCAAAGAAAGGCTGGATAAAGGGGACTGCATTAAACTGTAGAGCTTCTGCATGGCAAAGGACATGGCTACCAAGATAAATAGAAAATCCACAGATTGGGAGACGATCTTTACTAGTTATACATGAGACAAGGCCTTCAGATCTAAAATATACTCAGCACTGAAAAATTTTTATTGTCTTTTATGGACAGACTTTTATTTCAAGGTTCTTGGTGGGCCATCTCATGCAAGAATAATTCAAAACTTTTTTATACAAATTACTGCTATCTCATAAATTACCTTTTACTGAATACTAATATATAAGCTGTGTCTGAATTTTTTAATGAATTAGATTCAAGACCTATGCATCTATCTTGCTATTAAAAAAAGCAACTAAAGAGAAGTTGCATACTGTATGACACTATGTAAAAATACTATGTAAAATACTATGTAAAAAGGAAAACTAGAAATACTATGTAAAAAGGAAAATACTATGTAAAAAGGAAAACTAGAAAACATAAAAAGAGGAGGAAAAGAGACTTTAAAATACTTGAGTGACACTGTTCAAAAAGAAATGTTACCATTACCTGAGTTATGTAATGGTCACACCTCTGTATATTACCTTTACAGTAAAATAAATAAATAAATAAAATGAAAGAAAATATGACTCAAATGGAAAAGAGCTACCTCATGGAAAATACCAGGAAGCATGTGTCAGATACTCTGCCTGGGGACATCATTTGTTCTAATTTGTCACCTAGGGCTCCTACTTCTGTGTTTGAGGTACCACCACTGTGACTGTTTTGCCTTTAGACTCAAGCAAGGAGAGCTCCTTTCCCTGAGTCCTATCACTAGTGTTCCGGTCTCCTTCTACCAGTGGGGTTTTTGAGCTTGATGATAGTACCTTTTCCTTTCAATATGCCCTCAGCTCCAACATGATTCTGGGTCAGTTTCCAAGGCTTTTGCAAGATTACTTTCTTTCTTTCTTTCTTTCTTTCTTTCTTTCTTTCTTTCTTTCTTTCTTTCTTTCTTTCCTTCTTTCTTTCTTTCTTTCTTTCTTCCTTCCTTCCTTTCTTCTTTTCTTTCTTCCTTTCTTTCTTTCTTTCTTTCTTTCTTTCTTTCTTTCTTTCTTTCTTTCTTTCTTTCTTTCTTTCTTTCTTTCTCTTTCTTTCTTTCTTTCTTTCTTTCTTTCTTTCTTTCTTTCTTTCTTTCTTTCTTTCTTTCTTTCTTTCTTTCTTTCTTTCTTTCTTTCTTTCTTTCTTTCTTTGTTACTTTCTTTTATTGAACTCTGGGCCTGGAAGCTGTCTCTCAGCTTTTCACCTCAAGGCTAACACTCTGCCACTTGAGCCACAGTGCCAATTCCCGTTTTCTGGTGGTTTATTGGAGATAAGAGTCTCACAGATATTCTTGCCTGGGCTGGCTTTAAACCGTGATCCTCAGATCTCAGCCTCCTGAGTAGCTAGGATTACAGACATGAGCCACTGGCGCCCAGCGCAAGACTACTTCTTAAATCCTTCCTTGGGAAAGGAGATAGAACCATCAATTTTCTTTTCCTCTTTTTAAATTTAAAAAAATAATAATTTTATTATTCTAATTTAATTATCCTTAACTAGGTGTCACAAAAGGGTTTCAATCAATCTGTTAGTTTGTGAGTAAAATGCATCTTGATCAATGTCACCCCTTTCACCTCACCCACACCCACCCATTCCTTCAATTAACTCAGTTCCATTTCACAGATGTACATTGGATATTATGCTTGCACTCACCCACCCTTCCTCTGTCCAGTTGTTTGTCTCCCCTTGACCTAACACCTCCCATTAATATGCACCACGAGTTTCAGCTTCCTGGGATTCATTTTGTTCAATTTATAAGTTAGTTGTCCACAGGTGTTAGACCATTGCAATCCTCCCTTGCACTGAGCTGTTAAGGGCCTCCTTTTACAGATAGTATACTGGAGCACCTTCCCTATGAAAACCTAAGCAGAGACATACAAGGGCTTGGAGATGATTCTAATAGGACACTTCAAAGTGATCAGGAATAGTAAATTTAACCTAGAGTTCCCTAGTTGCATGATGGTATTATGTGAGAGAGACAGAATGCATGTTATTTAACCCTGAAGTAGCTCAATTTGTAATATAAAAAAATTTAGACAGCTTATGGGCCTCCATTTCTACTTCTCATTTGAATCTCACAGATGTTAGGATCAGGTGTATCATTAAGCACTATTTTCATCATATATCTGGATTTTGCCTTGTATCACCAGTTTTGGCCAAAGGCCCAAGTTTGCGCTTGTCACTAGACCACGCAGATCCTAGTTGAGTTTGGTCCAGTTGGAGAAATGCTCAGTTTTCCTCTCAGTCTGCAACTTGAATTAGGGCCCTTTAAGGTAGAGCTAATCCAGCCTTTCTGGAAACTTCCTACTCAGCAGTGACTTCCAAGGCTACCTCCATTTTTCTGACCATTTTGTTAACTTCAGTTTGCTCTTCATGTAAAAAGGACTCCCCTGCTACCACCTCTTAAACATTACAGCAAGATAGGTACTTTCTATTTTGGACAGAGGAGGGATACCAAACTTATAGAAGTTAAGAATAAATTAGTTACGAAACATAGTGTTGTGAAAACTAATATTATGATTCTACTAAATTTGTAATTGCAGGAAGGAGACTTTTAACCTGAAATGGGATCCCTAACTTGTCTACATTTCAAAGTCAGCTGCACAAATCTCCCCTGTACTTTTGTTAGATTTGGTTGGCTTTTCAATGGGTCTAATGAGCTCGCTCATTGGTGACTGGTGGCTGATGCATGGTGACCATGATTATAATAGGTATTTCATGATGGCTAGTAGAGAGCAGGTATAAATGGTAGGGGAAGTTGTAATGCTTTATTCTTAAAATAAGAGGAGACACCAAGTGAAGTTTTCAGTGCCATTAAGTTCACTTCAGACTTTGATATGAGAAGAGATATTGGAAGGAAGCGAGGGCTAGACTTAGCTTAGGCTGCTGGGCACTGCCTGATGTTTCTCACCATCCCAGGAAGACTTCAGTGTTCGTAAAGGAATAGGATGACAGATACATAAATGACCTACATAAAGGAACAGAGAGCTAGAGAGGCTGCATGCTGGAAGGAAAATTAACATTCATAGAAAGATGCTGGACTCTGCTTACTAGTAAGAAGCTCTTTATAGCTATGTGCAACATGTCATTCAGGACTCAGTGATATTGAAGTCTAAGGCAATTTTACATATAGTTCAAAGAAGTTAGAAAGATCAGAAAAAGTGTATCTTTTACTGTGCGTAATCTATAACTATGGCCAATTGGCTCATTAAGATTTTATTGAGCAGCTACTTCCTATAATTTAAACATTATTAATGTAATGTTAATTAAGATAAAATGGCCATTTATTCCCAGGCCACTACTATCGCTAATGAAGGAGAGAGCAATATATAGAGATAAAACAAACACCTTGTCAAACTATGAAACATGCTGTGATCCAACCATATCCTATAAGGTAAGAAAGAGGAAGAGTAGCAATAACTTCCTGCTCATGAGGGGAATACTGTCAAGTTGTTTGATTTCACTAGTGTAGATGTTGCTTATTTTCTCTTTAGAGATTAGCTACTGAATTATCTAGAAGGGAAATATTAATTAGGTAACATATCCTGTTTTTTTTTTTTTTTTGCACAAATGATTGATTGGTTCTTCCTTTTTTTTTCTGGTGTGACTCAGTCTAGCATTCTCCTCTTAAAAGAGCTAATTTGTACTTCTGTTTCTTCCTCTTTATTTTTTGACAGGTAATTTTAATCAAGTATTGGTGGTATGATAGCCTAAGGAAAGAGTCATTTCCTTAACATTATTAATCTAATTATAAATCTTATTAACCTTTGTAATTATGTTTCCTTATTCCAAGATGAGACAGATAGACTTGCAGACAATAGAATTCCTGTGTAACTTTTACATTTACATAGGTAAGAGTTTTTGGTCAGAGATAAAACTTTAAAGTAAATTAGCACACATGTACAGTGATGCATGGGAAATTATTTTCCCCCTGGAACATCAGCTTTTAGAAGTTTGTGCAGCATGCTGGTTAGAAAGCAGTTTATTAAGAAATGATATGGTGACTGCCATTTGCAAGCTCCCTCTATCTATCAGGTAAAGTGATTAAACCTGCATCCATCACCCAGTATAATTAATCAGTAAGACACCACAGCCATGTTTCTGTGCTGATTAATCTGTAGTTCAGGTACATACATCTCAGGCTTCAAGTTCATATGAGAAATACATTCATCAGTGCTGCCACATGCTTTGGCATACTCTATTGCTATTATAAAGTGGGTAGGTATTTTGTAAAGAAGGGTAAAAGGATTTTTTCGAGCCAGTAACAAGGGAGAAAAAGTAGTTCTCTGGTAACTATGAAGAAGAAAACAAAATTCCAGTAGAATAATGTCTTTATTTATTTTAGCTCTTTCCCCTTCCCTTTAAATGATGTGGAATGATTTTTCATTGATCACTTAATGAAAAAGATCACTGTGGTAAAATCACTTTGATTTGTCTTACTTATCGGGGCAACATGCCCTTGATGACAGAGCAACCATTGCTCCTAAGAAATATACAGCAACAGCATTTGGAAGGTCAATTGGTGTCACTGTAGGTGACTTCAGCACCAGTGAGAGACATACTGTTTTACAAGAAGGTGAACTATACAATGTTGTAGTAACGGGTTATACACCTGAAATAACTTTCAATGTCCCTGTACAATGAATAGCTCTGTTTACATAAACCTCTACACTGTTTTGATAGCAGAGGGACCACATTGGTTACTTGGTTCAATCTAGTCATTCCACAAATGAGCAAAGCTTAGTGGGGAGTTAGTCAAGTTCATCCCTTGCAGATGATGGATGTCCAAAGGCAAATTTATGGCACATGTATACCAAAGTCTATTCTTACTACTACATGCTAGCTTCAGGGGAAAATTTTTAAGCAGTAGATAATGAAATCATTTGATCTGGCTGTGGGATCAAGTTTTGAAAAAAGGATTGTTTCCTCTTTAAATGGTTTACTTTTATTATAATTATAAAGATAATTTTAGAGACCCAAATGTTATAGAATGGTGGTAGTTTACTAAAATTTCTATATGTATGGAAACCTGTAAGTATATGTACACATATCAGATTTTCAGGGACATGATAAAATCAAATGATTTAATTATGTACTATATACCATGATGTCCAGAACTAAGAGCAAAAATCTTTTTTTTTATTTATTTATTCTTTTACTTTAGTATATATTTTTTATTATGAAGATACTGTACAGAGGGTTTACAGTTACATGAGTAAGGTAATAAGTACATTTCCTATTGAGCATTGTTACCTCCTCCTTTGTTTTCTCCCTACCATCCCTTCCTTCCCCAACCTCCCAACTCCTACCCACCCCC
Organism: Dipodomys merriami; assembly: GCF_024711535.1. Lineage (NCBI taxonomy): Eukaryota > Metazoa > Chordata > Mammalia > Rodentia > Heteromyidae > Dipodomys > Dipodomys merriami. The sequence continues at coordinate 121,397,277 of NW_027202270.1, read as the reverse complement.
AAGATGTAAAGTTTGATTTCAACATAGTGTCTTGTACATCTCATTGTTACAATATGTCAACCTGTATCAATATTTCAGCATTTTGTTATTTCCCTTCCCCTCCCCAAATTAGAAAAATATATAAACAAGATGCAGGACACCAGAATCAAATACAGCAAAAACAGGCATTATACCATGGGGAAGAACATACAAGAGAAACAAAAAAATCACATAGTACATTATAAGTACATTAAAAACAACAGCAAGAAAGATAAAAGCAAGCAAACCAGAGACTGGCTACGAACACAGGGGAGACACAACATTCCCTCCCCCCGCCCCCCCCCACCCCCAAAATCAAAGAATTCTTTTTGCTACATAATTAAAATACTAAAAACCTGTTTTCTATTTTTTCATCATTTTTATTTTAGTTTAAAAAAAATTCTCTTTATACTCTTTTCCCTTTTGGTTCTTTTTTTTTTTTTGCCTTACTTAATTGCTGTTCTATTCATCTCCAAATATATACCAGTCTTCAATTATTAGACCTTATCCTTCATTGTATGCATACTTAATTCAGATATCGACTACTCAATTCACAAACTCTCAGCCTTAACTCCTTTTTTTAGCCTTATTTTTTATTTCTTTATTATTATTTCTTTATACTTATATATTATTTCTTTTATAGTATTACTTCTTATATAATTTTTTGGATGTTTCATTTTTAATTTTTTTATGTTTCATTTTTCCTTTTTCTTTATCTCTCTTCTCCTTTCCTTCTATCCTTTCCCTTTCTCTGAATTTAGCTTTTGGTTATATTCCCTCTCTCACTTTCCATCCCTATATTCCTCCAATCTTATTTTCTATTCACAATTCTCCCTAAACCTATTAATTTCTGGTCTGCTGAATCCTTCTTTGATTATTCTTAGTCCATTGATCCCTATTTTTTTGAGCAAAGATCTTTAATGTTCTAAACACACAAGCAAGGTAACTGTATAATGAGATTACAGTGTGAAATTTATTCTATTGTTTCATTAACTACATTGTCTTGGCCTTTATTTTGCTACTAATGGTCTTCTATGCTACAATTCATAGTTTTGTTCTTTTTTGTCTTGTTTTAAGATTATCTTTTTATGTATTTTTATTTATTTATTATTTTAAGATTATCTATTTATTTATTTTATTTCAAAGATGCTGTACTGAGGGGTGACAGTTAATTAGTTATACCAGGGGTTTCAGTTAAACATGTCAGTTTATGCATATAGTGTTTTATGCTCAATATTACTTTGAGCATGTTACAATGTTACATTTTTCTACCCCATTTATCCCAGCTACACCTCCTTCCCCAATTTACCTCATTCTATCTCTCTATCTCTCTTTATACACACACACGCGCACACACACACACACACACACACACACACACACATACATTTAATACTATGATTCTATTTGCCTACCCTTTCTCTCTCTATTCCTTTCTCCCCAGTCCTTGACATCCCTGACTTGATAAACCATGTTTTATCCTCCAATATTTATTTAGTTATATTGTAAGTTACTTATTCAAAGGAATTACACCAGTAGAATCCTTCACTCTATGCACAATATTTTTTTAATTTAATTTTATTTTATTTGTGAACATACTGTACAGAGGGGTTACAATTACATGGGCAGGATAATGCGTACATTTCTTACCAAGCATTGCAGCCTCCTCCTTTGGTTAACCCTTCACATCCCTTCCCAGCCTCCCCCCTCCCCCCCCAATCCCAATCCTTCTCCTTCCCCCCGCTTCCCCCTCCCCCCGAACTGACGTTGTAAAGCTCGTTTTGGACATGACAACTTGTACTTCTCATTGTTGCATCTGGTCCACCTGTATCCTTAAACAACTGGTTTTTCCCGATCTCCTCCACAAGTTATACTGACATCAAATATAGTGAAAGCAGGGGTTATACTGTGGGGGAGGGACATACAAAGCAACAAAGAGATAATCTTATAAATGCGTTAGAAACACATGCATGAAAGAAAAAACATTAAAATACATATCTAAGGGTTCATTTTCCTGACATCACATTATCTGACCTTTTCCACTTGACTCATACATATACTAGATATTGCAAATAAGGGAAACCATGGGGCCTATGTTTCTTTGGACCTGGCTTACTTCACTTAATATAATTTTTTCCAAGTTTTTCCATTTCCTAACAAATGGGGCAATGTCGTTCTTTCTGATGGAGGCATAGAATTCCATTGTGTATATATACCACATTTTCTTGATCCATTCATCTACTGAGGGGCATCTGGGTTGGTTCCATATCTTAGCTATGGTAAATAATGCTGCAATAAACATAGTTGTGCTGGTAGCTTTAGTGTGGTCTTGTTTGTAAACATTTGGGTAAATGCCCCAAAGTGGGATTGCTGGGTCATAGGGGAGTTCTATGTGAAGTCTTTTGAGGAACCTCCATACTGCTTTCCAAAGTGGTTGAACAAGTTTACATTCCCACCAACAATGAAGTAAGGTTCCCTTCTGTCCACATCCCCTCCAGCATCTGTTGTTATTAGAGTTCTTGATTTTTGCCGTTCTATCTGGGGTGAGGTGATATCTCAATGTTGTTTTGATTTGCATTTCTTTTATGGCTAGGGATGTTGAACATTTTTTCAGTAGAATCCTTCACTATATGCACAATATTTTTTGACAATTTGTGTGTGTGTGTGTATATATATATATACATATACATATATATATATATTAATAGTATGCCTGAGGTCTTAAATGTTCCAGTTGTACTTATTTTTCCTATTTATTAATCTGGTTGTTCTAACACATCTACCTTGTCCCAAGGCTTGATATTCTGTTTTCAGTTTGATCTAGTCTATTAAAGAGACTTTTATAGTCTATTTTGTTTGACTTCTTTAGCTTTACATTTCTAGAATTTCAGTTTCTTTTTTAAGGATTTTTACATCATTATTGAATTTACCTTTCACACCCTGAATTTTATTTGCACTCTCCTTTGTTCCTGAAGCTATTTGCTTATTTTTCCCATTTTAATTCAATCAGTTTTTTATACAGTTATTTATTTATTTATTTAGGGTCTGGTCATGGGGCCTGAACTCTGGGCCTGGGCGCTGTCCCTCAGCTCTTCAGCTCAAGGCTAGCACTCTACCACTTGAGCCACAGCGCCACTTCCAGCTTTTTACTTTTTGCTTATGTGGTGCTGAGGAATTGAACCCAGGGCCTCATGCATGCAAGGCAAGCGCTCTACCACTGAGCCACCTTCCCAGCCCCAGTTATTTATTTTTTTTAACAGTCTTATAAATGTGCTTTTGTATTTTTCTTGTAGGCTTTCTTCTTTTTCACTATATGGATTGTCTATTATTCTTAGGTTCCTGGATTTCAAAGTGTACTGTTGCCTTTTTTACCCCTCTACCACCCATAATTATTGTGTTTCTTTTGGATGTAATAACTTACATTGATTGAGCTGCAAGGCCATAGCAAGGAACTTAATTAAACTCATTTGCACTTCTAATCATAGAAAATGGAAGATAATCAGTGGGTATTTAAAGTTGTGATCCTTTGTTACATAGTAGAAAACCAAAGGCGTCTACTATCTACTCTGTGTGTAGTATTGGAACAGATAGATGACCAGAATACTACAACTGCTCTCTTGAGATAAACAAAATACACAAGCAGATGAATAAACACACATATAATCATAACATATTAAAAGTGATGATAGAAAAGATTTATAAAGTGCCAGAGGAACACAAATAGGTAGCTGTGAGTCCTTCCTAGAGAAATAAGAAGATTCTCCTTAATGACTTTGATTACTGTATTCTATAATAAAATAAATAAACAATATATACCAGGAACAAACAATATTACCAAGCAAAAGAGGCATATATCCTTAATGTTTGAATATATACAACCTTGAAAAACAGATTGAAGACACAAAAGAAGGACAACTTTAATTTTATAAGAAATTAAATAGTATACGTGTGAGTGTATTAGTGTTTGGAGAATAGTTCTATCCGTTTTATCATGTTACAGAGAGATTTCTTCTTAGCATGTTCTGACTGAGCAAGACTGATCATCCTTGAGTAACTTAATTGAATTTCTGCGATGCATTTAATAGCTTCACTAGCTCAGAAAAGCAAGTTGTAAACCCTGAAAATTGCAATATCAGGTAAGATTAGATCCATCTAGGAATGACTTCAAATCCCAATAACAGTGGCTTTAATAAGACAGGCCTTTACTTCTCTGTCATATAAAGGTCTGGAGGTTTGCACTTGGATGGGAGTGTAGGTAGTTATTCCGTAGCAGAAGAAATCTGAGCTTTTGTGGCTTTGAAGTATTCCCAGTTTATACTCTCAAAGTTACCTCATGGTCTTAGAGTTGGTTTAAACCTCAGGGCTTACATTTCTATTTCTTCCAATGGAAGGATAAGGGTAGTTATACTAACCCTATCCCCACACCCTGGAAAGTCTATTATAAAGAAGCTGAACTTGTACCTCAGCCTACTGATCTTCTTCACACTGTCACATCTAGTTCCAAGGAGGGCTGGAAAATGTGACATCATTTCAGATGGATGTGGACTACTAAATGTCATAGATTCTATTGCTGCACACTATAGAATTTGTACACCCTGTACCTCTTGTTCACCTTGTGTGAGATTAAACACAGATATTCATAAGTTTTAAATTTGTTTACTTTGAGAAAAGCTCTGAGTTATATTTGGCATTTTAGTAGACTTTTAAAATAGTAAGATGCTCTTTCTTGAAATTTTTAAATTTGGAAAGTAAGAAGTCATTTAGCAATGAGTTGAGAGAGAATATAAGTATACTATGAGCTATGCATATGTATATGAAGCATACAGTATATACTTATATCTACATATATATATATCTTATACACTTATATGAAGGATAGTATATATACTTATAGCATATTTAAGTATACTATACTGGGTATATTAAGTATACTAAGTATGTTAAGTATACTATACTAGGTATATTAAGACAAATAATAGTTAATATTTTTGTAAAGAAAGCGTAGCCACCAACCTTTTCTGATATAAGTGTTATTCTCATACATTAAACATTGGACATTCAAGAAAACTAACTTAAAATTTTAAAGTGTGTTATTCACATGCTAATTAGACTTCATAAGATAGAATCCTATGAAGACAACTTTTCAGACAGGCTCTGGTGGCTCACAGTTAAAATCCAAGTTACTGAAGTAACTGTGATCTGAGATTTATTGTTTGGAGCCAAGCCAGGGAAATAAACCCATTATACTCCACATAGCAACCAAGAAGCCAGAATTGTGGGCAGAGCTCAATGGTAGACCATCAGCCATGAGGAAAAAAGCCAAGTGAGAGCAAGAGACCTTAACTTCAAGTTCCAGCATCAAAAAAAAATTTAAAAAGTTTATACAGTTTACAAAATATGGGATCTAGTGTTCATCTTTGCTGGAGGTAATAGAGACTCTCATGAGGTTTGAGAGAATAGATGGATGCCTTAAATAGCTACTTCAATATATGTGGAGAAACATTCTCCAGAAAAAGAGGTTAAAAGGAAAATATTCCTTGGTAGCCTTGAGAAATATCAGCCTTAGAGCAACGAGACATGTGAAAATTAGCAGTCCCACATTCCATAGAACGAGCAGAACAGCTTGGAACTCTCTAAAGAAATCCATCTTCAGAGAATTGGTATTATGTGTTATATTTGGCAGGTTCCTAGATTTGACTTATGGAATCTATGACCTAAGCGCTCACTCCTTAAGGAAAGTGTATCTAGAATGTTTGTCAGCACATCCAATGGCAGTTACTTAACATGGCCAGATGTCTGGAGTGGGGCAAACAAGCAGTTCAACAAACATCTTAATTCCAGGCTTGAAAGTAAGATGTCCATGCCTGGCTTTCTAAACCTCTGACATATCCTTGATAAGACAGAAAGTCAAACAAACAAAAGACCCCTCAGTGACCTGAGGAGCCCTATCCTGTGTGTTCCAACATATTCAAGTAGAGGAGAGGGGAAAAAGGACTAAAATGGGTTTTGAAGTTAAAAAACTGATTGAAAATGATTAAAATTTGCTAAAAAAAATAATGTTCGTGTACATATGGAAGAAGGTTAATCCATCTCCAACAGGATAAAAACAGAATTTCTGACTGTAGTGATTAAGCTTTTGTGTCAACATGGCTGAGTGGTAAGATACTCAGACAGTTGGCCCCAAATTAGTAGTGGGGGGAGGTGTTTCTGTGCAGAAGATTGCCACTTAAAGAGGTAGACTGAGTAAAGCAGATGGCCTCCATGGTGTCGGTGAGCCTACTCCAATCAATTAGGGTTCTGAACGGCACAGAATGGCTTATGTTCTACCAATAAGAATGGCATTCTCACCTGACAGCCTGCAGCCTGGAATGCTGGCATTCCTCCACACCTCACCCCCATTCCTGGGGTCAGACTTAAACAGATGCATGAACTCTTCCTAGGTTTTGAACCCAGGACAGGACTACCAGCTTTCATATGTGAACTATACCATTGCTTCCCTGGTTTCAAACCTTTATGCTTGGACTGAAACTAAACCATCTGCTTTAATGAGTTTTAACTACAGTACGTCTATACATCTCACATACACACACACACACACACACACACCACAACACATAGACACACACACACACACACACACACACACACACACACACACACACACACACACACACACACACACACACTCATACAGTTCCTGTGTTGAGAACATTGAACGGTATACTTTCCTTAAAAGGCCAGAATCAAACTATTTTAAACAAAGATCAAGAGAATCTTAAAAGCAGATAATCACATCAATAAAACTGAAATTATGTTACAAATCACAGAACTTAAACACATGGCACTACTTTCCAAATTGATCTATACACTCAGTGTATTCTTTCCTTTTTAAAAAAAACAGAAATTCAGAAACTGAAGCTAAAATTCATAGGAAAAGGAACACGAACAGTTTTGTTGAATGACAGAATAATAATTGATGAAAATAATTGCATTTTACATGATTGATCTCTACTCTTAACTCTTTTATAACTTTCAAGGCATCTAAGTATTCAGAAGAAAATAAATATAAAATGCCCATATTTCTCTTTGTCCTCCCCCCTACAGATGTAAACTCTGAATCTGGTTCAGGGTATCAAAGAGAAGATAGATGTTTTCAGTTAGAAAACAGGGTCCACTGGAGGGTGTTGACAAAACATTTGCCCCATGGTGTCTCCCTGAGAAGGATTGACATGCCCTTCTCAACATGGGAGAATTGAACATAGTATTTTGATTTTTAAAATGTTTCCACATGCTATGCAGCTCTTCTTAGCAGCCCCAGTGTGAGAAATACAGGCTGCTGCCTCTTAATTTAACAGACAGAAATGAATAATGCTCATTCAGAGAAACAACTGGGGTTTTGTCAGCTGCCGCGATCTGCACAGCATCTTCTCAACGGGATAGTCAGAGAGCATGCAGTGTCACGGCGCATGAGGTGAGCAGCTGGGAGGGAAAAAAATATCATGGAAAGCCATCTACTGCAATCCTGAGAAGATGGATTGATGTGAAGAAGCGAGCATTCTAATAGTTCCAGAGCTGATACTAGTCATGCCAGTTCAGATACTGGCAGAAGGTTTGGTTATTTTCTCTAGTCTCCTGGTTTAAAATGAAGCATGAGGTAGTGAGGGGAAAACCGGTTCTGTGGGTGTGAGGATAGGCTAGGGAGCCAAACCTAGATCTATTTCTTACTTTAGAACTTGAATAGTTTTTTTCAAGTGCCCATAATAATAAGCTTTTTAAAAAAAATATGACTGTCATACAGAGTGTATCATGTAAAGTATGTAAAATACTGTTGTCATGAATGAAAATTTTCAATGGATTTTTACTTTGTCTTGGTCTTTCAGTCAGCCTTTACAGATATCCAGATCTTTGAGCCCAATTTTCTTAATCAGATAAGAGACTGACTTAGCAGAACTATGAAAACTTATTCTTAGATAACTTCTGAACTGTGTTTTTATGTTTATTTTCTCTGTGTGTGGGCACACGCATGCCAGTCTTTGGGCTTGAACTAAGGGACTGAGGTGCTATCCCTGAGCTTTCTCAATGAAGGCTAGTGCTCTACCATTTGAGCCACAGTTCCACTTCCAGGTTTTTGGTGGTTAATTAGAAATAGAGGCTCACAAACTTTCCTTCCCAGGCTAGCTTTGAACCTTGATCCTTAGATCTCAGCCTCCTGAGTAGCTAGGATTACAGTTGTGAGCCATCAGTTCCTGACAATCATAGTGGTTTGTCAGGAGGAAAGTATAAGAAATTTGTGGGCTTGGAAAGTGGCTGGTATAGACTGCTTGCCTAGCATGCGTGACACCCTGGGTTCGATTCCTCAGTACCACATAAACAGAAAAAGATGGAAGTGGTGCTGTGACTCAAGTGGTAGAGTGCTAGCTTTGAGCAAAAGGAGCTCAGGGATGGTGCCCAGGCCCTGAATGCAAGCCCCAGGAATGGCAAAAAAAATTCTCATAGGAACACCCCCTTTGCTAGGAAGGTGGATGGGAAGGGTGTTTGAAAATATCCTAGCATATCAATCTTGTGGGGAGGTCACTTTGTGTGAGGGAAAGAGGGGGAGGCTTTCTGCAGTACTAAATGGCTTAGCTGTAATTGTGTTGCTCTATACTTTTACAGACAAGGAGAGAAAGGGCAAGAAAGTTAAGAAAGTTAAGCTACACAAAGAAGCAAATAGGTGACAGTCTACCTTGAAGTAAGGTCCTCTGATTTTATCTGAGGCTGCATAGTAACAAGAAAAACAGGCCTGAACACTGACTATGCTTGGTTCCAAGAGAAAAGTGGAACCTTAAATCCTTTGGCAATAAGTAGAGAAACCCTGGAAGAGTCTCCATCATTCATCTACCCTAGGAAGGCCAGAATTGTCTTTCTTTCATCATATGATCTTCCAGCTTGTATGTATATCAAGAAATTTCTCTCTCCTTGATTCAGAAAAAAACCTATGTTCAGTGCTTGTAGGAGAAATGAAGCTAAGAGATTGTTTGTATTGGGTTTACAGGTTAACATGGATTAAATCCAGGGAGAGATTGTGAGAGATCAGGAAGAAAGGAAGGGCAGAGGATGAGCAGGAGATCAGAACTGGCATCTGGCCAGCAGACTACGAAGGAGCTAAATTATGCATCGTATTTAGTACATTTTTAAAAGTACATTTATAGGCAAACATCCCCAAACAAATGTGACTATCATTTAAGCGCCCTGCTGTCCTGGGCAGATTTAGTGCATGACAGTTTTCTCATAATGGCTTTGTGGTGTTTGCTGAGTTTCATCTCTTTACAGCATTTTATGAACTGTCATTTCATGAGGATTTTAAATAGTCTGAATTTGCCCTTCACTTGTGGTTATTTAGAAAAGTCACAAGTAGATGCAAAGATTGCACAGGAATGCGAAGAACAGGTTTGTTCAAATGCTGTGGAACTTGTTTTTGGTTGACATTTTCCTATACTGCATTAATTTATTTTAAAGAAATTTTTGAGCTCTCTATTGTTTTTTTACTGGGCTTTGAAATTGAGACCATCAAAGCACAAAGATGGATATAATAAGGTTTTTGATGTGAGCTGCCAATCATATAGAATCTTCCTATTTTTGTACCTCAGTTGTTCCTTTCTTCTTCTTCTCATTCTCCTCCTCCTCCTCCTCCTCCTCATCCTCCTCCTCCTCCTCCTCCTCCTCCTCCTCCTCCTCCTTTCTCCTCCTCCTCCTCCTCCTCCTCTTCCTCCTCCTCCTCCTCCTCCTCCTCCTCCTCCTCCTCCTCCTCCTCCTCCTCCTCCTCCTCCTCCTCCTTCTCCTCCTTCTTTTGACCATGGCTCAATGCCTATTAAAATGTTGGGACTCTTGAATTCTCCTGGGTCTTAGAGACTATAGAATATAGTCATACTCTTGTGACCAGTAGGCAGATAAAACTATCTACTTACACATTTGATAGAAAGAATGAGAAGGGAAGATGCACTTTAAAAATGAATTTAACCCAGGGGAGTCATAATGACAAGCTATAGCCAGAAATAGATGACTACAGGATGGATCATCTATCTGTTTAGAAGGTGTTTCAATGTGGTAAAATCACTAGCAAAGAGACCAATTGAACTTTTCATACAGTGAATAGTATGCATCTGGGCCTTACAGTCCAAGTTCATATATTATTTTCTCCCTGCATGTTGAAAGTACAGGACTAATATTTTATTTCCAGAAGCACCTTTATACTTAGGTGAAAAGAATTTCATCTGGGTTGTATAGTAAAAAGTGGAGGAGAGAAAGAATGAAATGGTCACTCTTTGTAAATGGCTCATTTCAGTAATGTCCTGAATATGCATGAGACTCTTTTTTATTATAATTGTATTGAGCATCTATCTGGATTGATGACTTGATGATTCAGAAGTGAATATTGGGATGATATATTTCAGCATAAAGGAGATGAAATTGTGAATGATTTAGGTTTAAAAGACTAACTTTGAATTTTGTCTCTACTTAGATAAGTCTCTTAGCAGAAGTGACACGACATATAGTAGGGATAAAATATGGACAGTGACTTTGTGGAGTTTAAATGTCATATTAAAAAATATGCTAAGTTGAAGTTAAGGTTCACAACTTGAGAATTATGATATAATATAGTGAAATAGCATTGGTCAGTATATTTTCTGTCATGCATGTAGTTATGACTTCATTAAAAAAACATGCTGGATCTCTAATAAATCAAACATGAAACTCCAATTTTGCAACATCAATGAATCTGAGGGTGTTTTGTTTTCATTTTCCTAAATGAAGACTTATAATTGATATTCTAACAGAATTTTGAACTGTGAAAATGCAGTGTAATAATCCTTGTGAGATTTTATCCCTGAATAGTTTTAATATAAATTATAATCTTTAAATTATCTTTTTTTCCTCCAGAACTATACAGCCCTTGAGTTTCCTCTCCCACAACAAATTATTGTCCAAAGGATTTCAGTGGTTACATGTAGACTACATAATGAACATCTCTTAAGACTTTTCTGGAGAGCATGGTTTTGATTGTATGTGTGTGTGTGTGTGTGTGTGTGTGTGTGTGTGTGTGTGTGTGTGTGTGTGTGTGTGTGTGCATGTGTGCATGTGTGCATGTGTGCATGTGTGCATGCTTGCCAAAGGCCATAGACTTGAACTCAGGGCCTTGGTGCTACACCTGAGCTTTTGTGCTCAAGGCAATCACTCAACCACTTGAACCCATTTCACTTCCAGCTTTTTGGTGAGCAATTGGAGAGAAGAGTCCCAGCTTCCTGACTAGTGGGATTCCAGGTGTGAGCCACCAGTAGTTGTTTTAATTAGGATGGAGAAACAGCTGGGCGCTGGTGGCTCACACCTGTAATCCTAGCTACTCAGGAGGCTGAGATCTGAGGATCTCGGTTCAAAGCCAGCCCGGGCTGGAAAGTCCATAAAACTCTTATATCCAATAAACCCTCAGAAAACCGGAAGCAGAGCTATAGCTCAAGTGGTAGAGTGCTCACCTTGAGCTGAAGAGATGAGGGACAGTGCCAAGGTCCAGAGTTCAAGCCCCACGACTGACAAAAAAACAAAAAAGGATGAAGAAACAAGAATCAATGACTGAGGAGCACTCAGTATGCAGCTCTTGTATATGAGATGGTAAAAGAGTTGAAAAAGTACAAATATGCAAACCTTTTCTCATTCATCAGGCTGAATTCCATAGAGTTGAAGTAGAAAGAGGGTGGATGATGATTGATTCTTTGGATGGATAAAACATCTGGTTAAATGTAAAGTGTAAGGCTTGTATAATAAAGAAATAATTACAAACCTATCAAAGAATACACTGCAAAAGTGCAGGATAAAATTTAAAACTGAGACTCTGGGGAACTGTGAATATCTTTGGATGGGGCCAGAACTTTTTAAAAATACATTTCCTCTCCTCTTTGCTGATTGACTACGGCAAGCCTCTAGTCCCCATATATTTTGCTCTCCTAAACTGTACACCTCACACATTCCAACTTGTGCCTCTCTAGGCTGTAGTAAGCCTTTACCTTCTGGTCAAAACATTCTGAGAGATAACTCCTAAGTGCACTCTTAAAAGACGCTGTGTATGAAGTAAAAACATGTGATTTCTATTAAATAGTCTTAGGAGACTGTGGAACAATATGTACATAATCTCCCACTAATCTTACCCTGCATAGTTGTAATGGTACTCACCACTCCATCCCCCAAATTTTAGGAAGTAAGGCAAGCTATAGTACAGAATCCAAAAATCAGTGACAGAGGATGCATTGGCATTTTGTTTCTGGTTTACACATGGTTCAGTACTTCCCAGGAAGACTTATCTAGGATTTAGCAGCCACTAATGGATTTATACCTTAATGTCAGCTTCATGAAGACTCATTTCTCCAACTTTGCTAAGCCTGTCTTCATTTCCTTAGGGCAGAGTTATTTCTTTTTCCTTCTCACAGTGAAGCATATCTCTGTAGTATTACTTTGTCAGTTCAGAGAAGATCTGGCTAGAAACAGATGCTTGTAACTCAAATTCAGTTTTTGAGCAAAGTTTGCTTACTAAAGGAGCCATTTATAAAGTCATGGACAGAGAATAGAGAAGAAGAAAGGATGGAGTGGTACTCAGGGAGTGAAGGTAACAGAGACAATGTAAGTACTTCCAAAAGCAAAGATGACAGAGGAGGGAGGAGAAGAGATATGGCTTTGTAACATCTATGGAGAGGTCCAACTGATACAGATGTGAAGGAGTTCCTAGAACTAGAGATCTAAATCCTCTGTATTTATTCTCTTTACTACTCTCTCAAAGTTCCTACACATCCTCACAGTCAAAAAACTAACTAAAAACCAATGCTGAGGAGGCTTATTCATAAATGCAAATCAGCTTCTAAGATAGAATAGAATAGAGATATGTAGAAAATGGAGCCGAAAGAGAAAAAACTGAAGATATTCATCTCATTGGGCTAGAATATGTCCATCTCTACAGACACTGTGTGAAGATCTGGGAGTGCAGTCTGTAGTGTCCTGACCATTGAACTGACAAGATCTGTAATTAGCTTGTTACCTACACACAGTGTCAGAAGATGATACTGAATTTGAAGGACAATATTTTTCCAGAGTCAATCAAAACAAATTTTGAACTAGAGATATTAAGTCTTTGGCCAGTAAACATTTTGTATTGATGACTCTCAGGTAATCCCTTTCCCCAGATCCGTTCTTAGCATAATTTTGTCCAACCCTTTGTCCTCAGTCATTACTGACTTCTTAATGGGATCTCCTGGACTTCTGGCTACTGGTTGAGATTTGGTAATAAATGCTAGGTAAGGATATAGGTTTTTATGCTCCCTGTAAACCAGTAAATCTCTAGAGGTTAGGGATTGCCTTTCTCCTACTTTGTTTCTTTCACAAAACCACCAAAACAAAGCTCTATATATTACAATGAATAAGTACTACATTATTGATTGGCTGGAGGTTCATAAATATGTCCAAGGTTGCATCCCAAAGCGAATTCCAAAGTTAATTACAAGTAGTACTGTAAAGAGAGGTTTATCTCCCACCATTATTCAATCATTCAACAAATATTAATTGGCACTCTGAACTCAATCTATGCCATTGTGAGTACTGGGAAACACAGGTGCAGTTAGGTAGAGGATGATGGAAACAGAGAACTTGCCTTGATGGATCTTAGGAAGAATGACAAGTGATTCAGAGCTCAGTAGGAATGGAGTCCTGGTTCAAGACTACCTAGTTTTGTAGTGGCACTGGAAAATACATAACTTTCTAAAATTCAGGTTTTTTCAGTTATAAAAATAGCTATATTTGAGAGAGCAAGGGAAGGGGGAGACATTGTCTAAAAAGAAAAATACTCATTAGATGACTTATGTAACCATCACCCCTCTGTGCCTTACCTTTATTATAACAGTAAAAATTAAAAATAAATGGTTATAGTAATACATGTTTTAGGATAATTAAAACAGATCACCTATGAAAGCTCTGGGTACAAAGCAAGAAGTTAATAAATACTGACTGTATTATGACTATAGTGAAATAGATAGAGAAGATGAGAGAGCATGTAAGGGCATTACTGATTGCCAGTAGATTAGAATTTGGCAGTTCTAAGAACTTACCATACCACTGGGAAGAAGACTTGAGAAGTAACAAACAAAACTGATATTTGTTTCTAGCTGGGAGCTATGGGCTCACACATGTAATCCTAGCTATTTAGAAGGCTGAGATCTGAGGATTATGGTTTGAAGCCACTCTGGGCAGAAAAGTTTGTGAGACTCTTATCTCCAATTAGCCACCAAAAACAAAAAACAAAAAACAAAAACAAAAAACTAAACAGAAGTGGTTCTGTGGCTCCAAGTGGTAGATCACTAGCCTTGAGCAAAAAGAGCACAGGGACAGTGTCCAGGCTCTGAGTTCAATTCCTATGACTGATAGGGGAAAAAAAGTAAAAGAAAAGCACAGCTTTTGGGTGCATGTCAATATTCAGAATATCACGAAATTTACTAATATTAATGCTTTTGCATTTTACCAAATGATACAAGACAATTCTGGGATCCACAGTTAATTATAAGATGTATAAAAGACAATACTTTACAAATGTAAAATAAAAATGGAGTCCATACAGTTTGGAAGCATTCATGTCTTTCCATTTTGCCTGCCTCTGATTATATGATAACTTATAGCTATAACCGCTTGGAAATTCATGCTGAAATTGAACCCCTACTGTGAGATTTTTAAGAGGTAGAGCCAGATGTGGACTCTGAGAGGAGACTAGGGCTCATGAATGAATGAATCCATTTATGTGATTAATGATGTAAAGTATAGTCTCAAGAATGGGTCTTCTATAATAGCTTATTTTCTTATTTCTCAAGGAAACACCTTTCACTGATGTTATAAGTAACAATGAAAAGCAATGACATAGAATAGTTCACCATTTTAATACTCTTTCTGACCCTCTTCTTTGCCTTTTTAAATGAAATTGAAATTCTATCCATAACAACTTTTCTTTGCATTTTACATTCAGAGCTGCTTTTCCTTGCATTTAACTTGTACCACTCAATCCTCGTCCCTTGCATTCTAGGTCTTCATTCCATAGAAGTACAACCCATACCTTATATTGTTCCAAATCTCTATTTCCCAAAGGTACAGCATACAGATAAATGCTTATAACTCTTTTTATTGCTTACAATTCATTTTTTCATTGATGAGCTCAAATTTCCTCCTCTGCTATGAACATTGCTGTTGTGCTTTTTTAAATCAAAGTATAGCATATTACTATGTGTTTAGTATTTTAAAAACACCTAATTTTGTATTTTAACTCTCTTTCATCTTGCTCTTTGCTGATTTCTGATAAAGAATGTCTGAGATATTCACATTTCTATACTTTTGAGTCTTAGTTCCTAGGTTCCATAGTAAGTTAAAATCATAATAAACGCTGTACAACACCTTCCAAATCTTTTGAAAATATTCAGTCTTCAATCTGGTTTCCTTCCAATACTGAAAATATTATCATCCTAATTATCTCTAATAAATATGCATATTCCAGCTTCAGAAAAATAATAGATTCCCTGTTACTTTAAATATTACATACATACATCGACTTAGATGAGAATACAAGGACATTGTCGAGTTATTCCATGTAGCATTTTTGTTTATCTAAGAAAATACCTACTTGCTCTTCAATAGTTGGAGCAATTTCCAAACTGATTGAAATTTGTGGAAAACTTCCCAGATTCTCCAGAGAAGGGCTATTTGTCTTCTTTCCTGTTCTAAAAGATTTTAAATAATATCATGTTAAAATATTTTAGAGTATAATCTATTTTACTGTCTTTCTGAAAACAATTGGCCAGTTTTTCTGAATCTAGCATTGACTCCTGCATTGAAGGGGCCCTGGAGACATTAATCAGCAGATGGACGTGTGAATGAGAAATGGCAAAATGTCCGAGATAATGGTAATGTTTTGCTATATACATATTGGCTTATGACTAGTAAGCTTGATATGTGACATTCATAGTTCCTGTTTCCCCTGACAGAAAAAAAAAGTTGACAACAGTGATTTATAAGGAAAGACCACTCTCTTTTGTAGGGGCCAGAGATAGAGAAACCTGTGGCAGCTATCAGGTTGTTTAAATTTATGTGACAGGGTGAAGTGTGCCCACTCAAGCAGTCAGCAATGACTTAGTATGTAACCCCTAAACTAAGTGTCAGTTCGCTCTGAGATCCTCAGTCCCCTTTGACCAGTGAACCACTGCTTATTTTCATAATATTTCTAATTTAATTAAAATGACAAAAAAGTATTAGTTTAAGTAATCACTTCATTATGCCTTCCATTTATGGTAACAAACTAAGCCAGTTGATCTGAACTTTAAATAATCAGCTTGGTGATTCTTTTTAGTTTGTTTTGTCTTTTGTTCCAAAGAAAATACTCTATTAATGATAAAAGCATCTGTATGTACATAAGGCTTTTACAGCTAACTGGGTTTTTGAGGAGGGATGACAAATGGTTGTAAACAAAAGCAGTTTCCAACACTTCACCCTTGACCCATGAAGGCCAAGAAATATATTGTTCATTTAAATTAAATTCATTGTGCTGTCATATTAGTTATGCTTGAAAGTTTTATATCCAGCAGAGATTTTTCAGGGACATGCAGTTCCTGGAGCAGTGAACATGCTAATGTAGAAAGATATTTGAACTGTAAAACCAGCCACAGCCAGCACTGGAACACTAGTGCAACAGAGATGAAGGAAGGAGGGAATAAAGAGCAGAGGAAACTAGAGAGAGAGAGAGAGAGAGAGAGAGAGAGAGAGAGAGAGAGAGAGAGAGAGAGAGAGAGAGAGAGAGAGAGAGAGAGAGAGAGAGACAGAGACGGAGACGGAGACGGAGACAGAGACTGAGACAGAGAGACAGAGAGACAGAGAGACAGAGAGACAGAGACAGAGACAGAGACAGAGAGAGACAGAGAGACAGAGACAGAGAGAGACAGAGAAAGAGAGAGACAGAGAGACAGAAAGAGAGACAGAAAGAGAGAGGCAGAGAGAGACAGAGAGACAGAGACAGAGAGAGACAGAGACAGAGAGAGGGAGAGACAGAGCGAAAGAGAAAATGTTTTCAAATTAGTCGTGTCTATTTAATATTATTTATTTATTTGTTTATTTATTTATTATTGGTTCTGGGGATTTCAACATAGGGCTTTAAATATGCTACACAACTACTCTGTCACCGAGTTCCATCCCATTCCTGATTATTTCTTTTTTTTTAAGCATGATTTTTAGATGCCAATCCCTTCTGTCCAATTACAGTTTCTTAAACATTGTGTAAATATCCAGTCTTTCTTAACCATTTACACTCTGTCAAGAACAATGAAGAGTCTGAGAATTTTTTACCCCATTAATAAGCTAACAGATTATTCTGTCAAAATATTGTGAATGATAGCAGAACATACAAGATTCCTGGGTCAAAGATAGAGCATTTTTTTTTCACTCAGTATATGGGGTTGTGTGAGCTTCATGTTTATATCAGTTTTGTATTCTGCCTCCTCTAAATGCCAGGCAGGCAACATAGAAGTGTGCACAGATCATTACTATAAACATCGAGTTGTCCTATCTAGGCAGAGAACCCTGAGTTTAGTGAACCCTGAATTCTCAATGCTGTTAGCAGATCTTCCATGTATTTTCTCTGGAAGAATGTGTTGTCTTTTTTATCCTCAACAAATCTGCTGTCTAACTTGGAATAAGATACTCTATCTTTGAAGTTTATTTTCTGTGAAACTGTCCATAAGAAGATAACCCTTCCCTATATAAGAGTTTTCAGAATTATTTCTCAATGTTGTAGATCCTTGCTAAAGGAATGAATTTAAGTGTATACCCATGAAAGGTAATAGTTATGTACATCATGTGAAGCCTTCTAGTTTACATAGTACCATTCTGTTCAATACTGTGCCCAAACACTTATAAAGTCAATGACAATAAAGTTGTATTCCTTCTAGATTTGTAGGAAATGAACGGTGTTCATAAAAACGGTCCTTAATTATGACAAACACATATTAATTTGTTTTAATTGGAAATGAAGGTTGTGGAATTTATAATAAGTTGTGTGTACAAAAAACAAATGTTGTAAATTTACCACGTGTATGCAATATTTGCTTTTTGCAATGTTCTTTGTTTAGCATTTTTGGGAGGTAATAGTAATGGAGTTGAAACTTAGGGCCCTACTACTTGAGCTACACCTAAGCCTAATAAACATTATTAAAACTGAATTATAACTGGGTGAGAATGTGGATTTAACTTAGAAATTAAAATAGAAGGTTTTAGCTTCATGAGTAATAGTTTCTAAATAGTGCAAAACAAAATCATGAAAGACTGCTAATGTTCTCCCTCCATATATTAAAGGCAGGCAAGGATTTCTGCAGGCTGGAGGTGTTTCATAGAGGAACTTCTGAACAGCTTATAGCTATCGAGATGTTCTGTTCATTTCAATGGTATAGAATGCAGTCAGTCATGACTATTAGCATTTCAAGATTCCCATAAAAATTCTTTACTGCAGTGAATCTTAAACATTAGCCTGTGTCCATGGACATTTTTTGAGAACAATTAGAATCAATACAAATGTAGAAGTCCCTGATTTTCATACATATAGTAACAAACCAGTTTTAACAAAGATGAAGAAAACCCTCCCCTAATAAAATCTCTGGTTGTAATTTTCTCCAACTTCAATTTCTACCACCGTAGTCCTTTTCCGTTTACTTTATTATATAGAAATAAATGGCATTGCCAGCAGTAGATGACTAAGTAAATGTTAAATTAATGACTGCTCTGTTTTGCCTTGGGATTGTTTTAAATTCTGATAATTTATTCTACTTCCAACCAATATATGATTAGTTCTTGATTACTATTGCTTGAAAGAGAAGAATAATCCTATGAGGAGAAAATTATTTATCCATTTGACAGTTAAGTAAAGAGAGGCAGAGAGGAGAGTGATTTTCATTTACTTCCCAGAACATAGAGAAAGAGATATTGCTTGAATTAAGAAATAGCATGAACATAAAGACATAATTTTCAGGTACTGTGTGTAATTTGGGTGTCACAACTACTGTGCATCAAGAAATATAATATGACCAGGAGTGAATGAGAATTAGACAGACTAGAGACTAGTAAATTGCACTGATTAAACACATAGATGTTGGAAATAGACTCCTGAGTTCAAATCTCACTCTACCATCAGTGATTTCTTACTCTATGACCTCTGTATTCTTCTTAATCTCTCAAAAATCACATTTTTCTTACTTTTAAAGTAATAGCAATATTTCTTTGTATTAAAATAGTATTACATTTTCATTATCAGGTTATATGATGATTAAATATAAAACTCTAGTAGATTATTTGGCAAACATGAATCATCATTATCATCAGCAACACCATGGTCATTAACATGAAAATATATTAAAAATCAGGATTTTCCAAGTTCAGAATCAAAATAGCACACCATTCGATAAATAGAAATAGAAGCTCTTTAAAATATTATAAACTAGGTAAAGTAGTATTATTCTATTATATAAGAAAAATATAGAGAAATAGGTTCAAGATATTAAATATCTTGGATGATTTCTTTTCTGCTGAGTAGAATAAAACGTGTCTGAATTTGTGGTCTTTGCTCTTAAAGTTTTCATGAACTGCCCAGCAGTAGTTTATAAATCCATGCATTTCATTACTTGTTCATTTTTAAGGTATCGAAGTACAATAAGGTAAGTATACAGAGAATCTTTAAGTTTAAGTATATGAGAGTCTTTAAGTTGAAATGAAAATATAGCTCATGTGTGTGTATAATGTTTTGGAATATGGTATAGAATTTATTGAAGTATAATATTCATGAGATTCATGTTAGACCAGCCTGTGGCAATTTGAATTCTTTCTTATGCCCTTCTTTGTCATTGTGAGCGATTCCATTGATATAAATTCACAAGTTAAAGAGGATCAGTGGAATCATACACTGGTTTATTGGGGTGACAAATAGGCATTACACTGTCCATAAAATTTTGTTGGTCTTTGAAGTACTTCACCACCGCTCAGGTGCATCATTCAGTAGCCCCGGTAATTGACAGCTATGTGGTCAGACACATACAGACACTCAGGACTAAAGAAGAGAAAAATCACTTCTTGTTATATAGGTCAGATTTAATACTCGTGTAGAATATTTTAAAAATATCCAAAAGCTTTCAACTAACCATGTTAAGTCAAATATGTGAGCATGTCCTATTTAGGACTATAGCAAACTTCCTGGGCTAACCTTGAAATTGCCATCCTTTGGCCTTTACCTCCTGAGTACCATTTCTTTCTTGTATTTCCCCTTATACCATGTATGTTCTTCTATGAAAACACTCATAATACCTTATTGCTTTTTTATGTTTATTACTTCCAGAAGACGCAACTCTTCAATGTTTAAACTCTTTAACTATTCTTCTACAGCTAGTACTCTAATATACATCAAAACATGGCCTCTGTTATATAAAGAATAATCAATATATAGTTTCTGCAAGAATTGTTGATAAACTGAAGTAGATGAGAAGAGCTGTATACTCAAGCATGGTGTCAGTGAGTATATTCTTAAATGTTCTTAGGTTTACAACTGTAAGATTCTTAGACTTAAGAGTCATCAGTTTATACAAGATGATTGAAGTTATTGTATGGGTGAAATCAGGTAAAGAAATGATGGCTTACAACAATTCAGGATGAAATGAATGGGCCTGGTTTCGATTTCTACTAGAAATGATGCAATTGAGAAAGGAAAAGCTAAATAAAAGTGAACTTATGAATGTAGCATAGAAAAACAAAATTCAGGACAGCTGTTTAAATTTTTAAAAATCTATATGGAGGAAATGCAGTCTTTGGAAATTAGTGAGATTGCTTTCTCATCCACAGTATTACTGAACTATGGAGACAGATTTTATGAATTGTATTTTGTTTGGGAATCTGTCTTCCTTAAAAAAAGTAACAAATAATCTTGCTTGAAATTCATCGTGTTGATTTTCATTATGATTTTCTTATCCTTCTTCTATGTTGTGCCAGGAATTCAGACACTTGAATGTATTGCCTCTGCCTGGTAGAGCTAATTTTTCAATTTACATAAATAAATAACCTGCCAAAACTAATTACTTCTCTTCAAAATCTAAATACATTATTTCTCCTCTTTTTTCCAGTCTGTCTTAGTTTAATTATTTTCACATCAGTTGTCATTTTAGGAGCTGGCTTAGACTAAAAAGGGATAATCGGATGTGTCTTACTGTTTTAATTTGGCTAATTAAGATTGCTGCTTTTGTCTGGGTGCCTGGAGGCATATATTTATAGTTTGTTCAGAGTTTGGGGTTTAATGAGGAAATACAACCAATAATACAATGAAAAGGGACATATGTATTTATTTATATCCACACGTTAAGTGACTATCTTCTTTATTGTCTTTGACTCCCAAACTTGTTTTCTATCATCCTTAAGAATGAGGAGGTAACTAAGCTCGATAGGAAATGTACTTATTACCTTACTCATGTAACTGTAACCCCTCTGTAAATTATCTTTACAATAAAAATATATATTAAAAAAGAATGTTATAAACAAGGCAAGGAAGGTGTGTCAAAAATTTTCTTCACATATAGTTCAAATGTTTTTTTTTTTTCCAAAATGAAAAATACTTCAAATATTGCACCTGAGCTTTCTCTTATCCTCTTCATAATTCGAGTTGTGAACATAGGACAAGATTGCTGTGAGAAAGCATATGGTTAGCTGAATAACCACACAATTCACAGGATATAATCACCTGGTTTGGGGAAAGATTATACAGAAGTACCTGGGAAATAATATGGTGGGAGAAGAGCAGGTGGAAAAGTAGAGTCATCTTTGCATCAATGATCTAGCTACTGCATCTGAGCTACTCACATTTATGTTCCTCAAAATAGTGCCAGCTTGAATTTATAAAGCTTGCTATCTTCCAAATTGATCTTAGACATTTTATATTTTGCTTCTTTTATCTTTACCGCTTAATTGTATAAAAAGGATTTAATTATCTAGAATTCTTTTTTTATTATAAATTTTTATTTTTATTTTTTGTGAACATACTGTACAGAGGGATTACAATTACATGGGCAAGATAATGAGTACATTTCTTATCAAGCATTGCAGCCTCCTCCTTTGTTTACCCTTCACATCCCTTCCCAGCTTCCCCCCCGCCCCCACCCAATCCCCCCCCCCAAAGTTGTAAAGTTCGTTTTCGACATGACAACTTGTACTTTTCATAGATGCAACGGGTCCACCTGTATCCTTAAACGACTTGTTTTTCCCCATCTCCTCCACAAATTATACCGACATCAAATATAGTGAAAGCAGGGGTTATACTGTGGGGGAGGGACATACAAAGCAACAAAGAAATAATCTTATAAATGCGTTAGATTTTCCTAACATCACATTATCTGACCTTTTCTGCTTGACTCATACATATACTAGATATTGCAATTAGGGAAACCATGGGACCTATGTTTCTTTGGGCCTGGCTTACTTCACTTAATATAATTTTTTCCAAGCCTTTCCATTTCCTAACAAATGGGGCAATGTCATTCTTTCTGATGGAGGCATAGAATTCCATTGTGTACATATACCACATTTTCTTGATCCATTCATCTACTGAGGGGCATCTGGGTTGCTTCCATATCTTAGCTATGGTAAATAATGCTGTTATAAACATAGTTGTGCTGGTAGCTTTAGTGTGGTCTTGTTCGTAAACATTTGGGTAAATGCCCAAAAGTGGGATTGCTGGGTCATTGGGGAGCTCTATGTGAAGTCTTTTCAGGAACCTCCATACCGCTTTCCAAAGTGGTTGAACAAGTTTACATTCCCACCAACAATGCAGTAAGGTTCCCTTCTATCCACATCCACTCCAGCATCTGTTGTTGTTAGAGTTCTTGATTATAGCCATTCTAACTGGGGTGAGGTGGTATCTCAATGTTGTTTTGATTTGCATTTCTTTTATGGCTAGGGATGTTGAGCATTTCTTCATGTGTCTATTGGCCATCCCTCTTTCTTCTTCAGAGAAGTTTCTCTTCAAGTCTTTAGCCCACTTATTTATTGGGCAGTTGTTTCTTTGAGGATTTGTTGTTGGGGGATTTAATTTTTTGAGTTCCAAGAATATTTTAGATATGAGACCCTTGTCTGTTGTATGGCTAGTGAAGATCTCCCAAACTGTGGGCTTTCTATTGATCTTGCTAGCTATGTCCTTTGCCATGCAGAAGCTCTGCAACTTCACGCAATCCCATTTGTCCAACCTTTCTTTGATTTGTTGTGTTTCCAGGTCTCTATTAAGAAAATTTCGGCCTGAGCCAAGGAGACCTAGGGTTTCTCCTATTCCATCCTGTAATGTTTTCAGAGTGTCTGCTTTGACTCTGAGGTCTTTGATCCATTTGGAGTTGACTCTGGGGCAGGGTGATGTATAAGGATCTAGCTTTAGTTTCCTACAAGTAGTTAACCAAGTTTGCCAGCACCATTTACTGAAGAGGCTGTCTTTCTTCCATTCTATTATTTTAGCTCCCTTATCGAAGATTAGTTGGCTATAGGTCTGTAGGTTCATTTCTGGGTTTTCAATTCTATTCCATTGGTCCTGAAGTCTGTTCTTATGCCAGTACCAAACTGTTTTGATTACTATGGCTTTAGAGTAGAGTTTGAAATTTGGTATTGATATTCCTCCAGCACTTGTTCTTTCCATTGAGGAGCAATTTTGCTATTCGGGGTCTTTTATTGTTCCATATGAATTTTTGGATTGCCTCTT
The DNA here is from genome assembly GCF_024711535.1 of Dipodomys merriami. Lineage (NCBI taxonomy): Eukaryota > Metazoa > Chordata > Mammalia > Rodentia > Heteromyidae > Dipodomys > Dipodomys merriami. The sequence continues at coordinate 121,373,453 of NW_027202270.1, read as the reverse complement.
CTATTTCCTTGAAGAATGGGGTTGGAATTTTGATAGGTATTGCATTGAATTTGTAGATAGCTTTGGGAAGTATTGCCATTTTCACGATGTTAATCTTTCCAATCCAGGAGCATGGGAGGTTTTGCTATTTTCTAAGTTCTGTTTTGATTTCCTTTTTCAAGATTTTAAAGTTTTCATCATAGAGGCCTTTCACGTCTTTGGTTAAGTTAATTCCTAGGTATTTTATTTTTTGAGGGGCTATTACAAATGGAGTTACTTTCCTAATTTCAGCCACACTTTTCTCATTGTTGGCATACAGAAAAGCCATTGATTTTTGGGGGTTAATTTTGTACCCTGCTACTTTGCCAAAATTTTGAATCAGCTTGAGTAATTTGGGAGTGGAGTCTATGGGATCCTTTAAGTACAAGATCATGTCATCTGCAAACAGGGAGAGTTTTATTTCTTCTTTTCCTATTTGGATCCCCTTTATGTTTGCATCTTGTCTTATTGCTGTAGCTAGGCATTCTAATACTAGGTTGAAGAGAAGTGGAGAGAGTGGACATCCTTGTCTTGTTCCTGAGTTAAGAGGAAATGGCTTTAGTTTTTCACCATTGAGTATAATGCTGGCTGTAGGTTTGTCATATACAGCCTTTATTGTATTGAGGAATGTTCCATGGATTCCTAATTTTTCCAAAACCTTCATCATAAAGGGGTGTTGGATCTTGTCGAATGCTTTTTCTGCATCTGTTGAGATAACCATGTGGTTCTTATCCTTGTTCCTGTTGATATGATGAATAATATTAATTGATTTGCGTATATTGAACCAGCTTTGCATCCCTGAAATAAATTCTGTTTGATCGTGGTGTATGATTTTTTGGATGAATTGTTGAAGTCGGTTGGCCAAAATTTTGTTGAGAAGTTTTGCATCAATGTTCATCAAAGAAATGGGTCTATAGTTCTCTTTTTTTGATGAGTCCCTGCCTGGTTTTGGGAATAAGGTTATGATGGCTTCATAGAATGTGTTCGGTAGTGAACTTTCTCTTTCAATTTCATTGAAGAGTTGGAGGAGTATTGGTGTGAGCTCTGCTTTGAAGGCCTTGTAGAATTCAGCTTAAAACCATCTGGTCCTGGACTTTTCTTAGCTGGGAGGTCTCTTATTGCTGTTTCTATTTCAATGCTTGATATGGGCCTGTTAAGATGGTTATCTAGAATTCTTACTACCAATTAGACAAATAAAGTAGTATGAAAAGTGGATGTATGGTTCAAATGGTAGAACACTAACCTTGACCAAAAATGTTAAGGGATAGAAGCCAGGTTCCAGCATCAGCACTAAATAAATAAATACATAAATATTTTAGAAAATATAGATAAAATACTTTGGGTTTATTAATGATCTCAAATAATGTACTCTGTGGCTTGTTTGAATTTTCTAATGATCCAGTAAAGAAGATTGTTCTATTAGCTATGATGTTAGTATGTGTGTGTATATGCACACACATATACTACACATATATTCCCTCCAAAATATTAATAAAAGGTTTGAGAAATGAAATTTATACTTAGCCTGGTATCCAAAATCAGCATAAGGAAGGTTACTGTGGTGACCTCGATTGTTACTGTGGTAACATCAATGTTGCTAGGTGATGTCAATTATTTCTTTTCAATTTGTACTATCAGGGAATGAACATAGGATCTCATGATGGAGAGATGCTCCATCACTTGAGCTATACCCTTAAGTCCTTTATCTGTTTTTGACACAGGGTCTCTGATCTTTGTCCAATGTTAATCTCAAGCTTACAATCTTCCTACCAAGTGATAAATATTTTAAGTGTGCTCTGTCATAACTTGCTAGGTAATACCTTTTTAGTTTAGAGTAGCTACTATTAACCCAAATAATTCACCTGGTTAGTTCTCCATTCAGTTTGTGAAATTGTTATTGCTAATTAGATTTAGGTATATTTGTCATATGTGCTTCATTTCTCAATTTTTGTGCTTTTCTTGAAAGCACATTAAAGGGTATTTCTAATATTAGGTAATTCTTGAAACTAGTCAACATGTTAGGTTTAGAAACAATTTGAAACAAATCTGTGGTAATAATACTGATTGCTGAGTGGCTGCCGTAATTGGTGCTATATTGGAATGTTCTCATTAAAATATTATCTCTATCTCTGTAAGCCAATACAATGTTGTTACTGTCATAGATTCATGCCAGAGTCCTGAAACTCAAAGAAAGTATATTCCTTGATCAGATTCACACATTTAGTAAAATGGGAAGCTACAATCTGAATTTATAATCTGGGACGCTACAATCTGAACTCATAATCTGAGGCTGGAAACCCTGCCTGTTGAATCTGCCTTCTAAATACTGCGTTGCCCAGATACTAATATGGAAGTAATTCATTACAATCTCTCAGTGAGGACTTAAAGAACAAATATGAGTACTGGAAAAAAAGCTAAATACAGAGTGAATTCCTATATTAAGCATGTCTATCGAGGCAAGTCAGAAGAGAGTGTCCTGTGACCATTTCCTGCTTTATTTTTTAAATTCTTGCATGTCAAGGAATATGAAAACAACAAAAGAAAATGCAAAACAGGATTAAATAGTTTGTTTCCAGTGTTTTGCTATTTCATCATTTTCTACTTTGGCTTCTTTAGTTGACAGCATCTTGAATTAATTTCACTTCTGTGAAATTTATATATTGCATATAAAAATTGAAAACAGTGTTCCTGTCATTTCCACATACAGTAACAAATGCATAACATTTTAGATAAGCATGCTTCTCACTTCTCAGTGTAAGCTAAGATGCACTGTACCAGATGGGCTATGAAGCCTGGTATAATTGAGGAACTGATAAAACAAACAGGTAAATTCTTAACTCTCATGCAGATCTGTAATGGACACATGGTAAAGGTTTTATTCAACTCATTCTTAATGAGGAAACAAGTCAGATGATGCAACCAGTTCAACAAAGTTTAAAAAGTAGTTATTAGCAGAAAGAGGAATAATTTACTTCCTTGCTATGGGCAAGTATTTGTATTATCATCCATGATCTATAAAGTTATGGAGTGGCTCAAAGGTTGTGAAAAGCTGTCATCAGATAACTAAGAAACTAAGGTGTGCTGAACATATTGCATACTTTTCCTACAATGAACAGACCCAAATATGGACAGCTGAAACTGTTCCTTGTACATCATAGCAGGGAGATCATGGATACAGAAATTTTTCCACAAAGTCTTCTGCCCAGGTCATTGTCTTCTTTGCTGTAAACACAGTCTTAAATGCAAGGAAAGATTCACCAGTTGAGATATAATTGGGAGGTGGAAATAATCATAAGAAAGGAAAGATTGAAGATTTAGATATTCATAAAAACTACTTTAGGAGGAAAGCCAAGCATATTGCTTAGAAAGCAAAGGAATTCTCATTGTAGACTATTTAAGATGTGTATAAAATCTGCAAAAGAATGAAAATGTCAAAATGCAATTTGAATCTCAGTGCCCCCCCAAACTCCAGGCCTTATTTGTATTGCATACAGAATGTTTTAGGACAAACATACAAGACCAAAGGAAATTGATGAGGATCAGAAAGTTCATCTTTATGCTGTTAAAGTTACTTATTGTAGGATCATCAAACATGTAAGCGAAAGGTCATTGGAAAATGTCTTGTGAATAACAGAGCTCATAGGTTATAACTGATTAGGTGAATATGTGCCAAGCTTTGTTGATGCCTAGGTACATGAAGACACCTGCAATATGATGTTATAACTACAAAACAGTGATCATTGTATTGTCTTTTTCTGAATGTGTTACATGAAACATAGCAGTGGAGAAACTTGAAATCTGCATGACTGTATACGGGAAGCTTTAAGAAGTAGACTCAGTTTTTTACTTTCATGCTTTTTTATTGTTATTACAAAGGTGATATACAGAGGGATTAGAGTTACATAAGTCAGGTAATGAGTACATTTCTTTTGAACAATATAACACCTTCCCTTGCTCTCTCCCAGTTTTCCCTCCTATCCCTACCCACAAGTTGTATAGTTCATTTTCTTTCTTTTTAAAAAAATATTATTTTTACAAAGGTGATATAGAGAAGAGTCACAGTTACATAAGTCAGGTAATGAGTACATTTCTTTTTGAACAGTATCACCTCTTCCCATATTTTCTCCTAGTTTTTCCTTCCACCTCCTCTCCCACAAGTTGTATAGTTCATTTTTAACATAGTGTCTACTGAGTATCATTGGTTTACTCTTTGTGTGCTTCCCTTTCCATGCCCAAATCAGACACACTTACATACAAGACAAAAGATACAGAAAACAAAAAAAGTAAAAAAGGAAGGGAAAAACCCCTGAACAAACAAAAAGCAAAATGACATAAAACCTCTTGTTCTCATTTCTTGGATTTCATTTCAATAAATGTCGTTTTATATGATCATATGTAAGTAAATATTGAACCTTTGTGAACCTCTCCAAAGAATATCTTCCTTTTGGTCTCATTGTGGGAATGTCTAGACTCCTGTTTAATTTATCATATCCAAATATATTTTTTGGTCTTTTCCCATCTAGTGGGCTTACTTGTTGGTTTATAGACACAGTCTATTCACAAAAAATAAGGGAAACCATGAAAACTATGTTTCTTTGGCTCTGGCTTATTTTACTTAATATAATTTATTTCAAGTCTTTCCATTTCCGTATGAGTATCATTTGTGAAGGATGAGTAGATTCCCACTGTGTATATATACCCCATTTTATTGATCCTTTCATCTGCTGAGGAGCATCTGGGTTGATTCCATATCTTGGCTATGGTAAACAATACTGCAATGAACATGGTTGTGTTGGTAGCTTTAGTGTGGCTTTAGTGTGGTTTATGGTCAGTTGGATGAATGCACAGGACTGAATGGGTCCTAAGGAAGATTATCACTTTCTTGGATAATGGCCATTATAACTGGGGTGAGGTGGAATCTCAACATTGTTTTGGTTTGTATTTCTTTTTATTAAATATATATATTTATTGTAAAGATACTGTACATGGGGGGGTTACAGTTACATGAGCAAGGTAATGAGTCCATTTCCTATTGAGCATTGTTATCCCCTCCTTTATTTTTCCTCTACCATCCCTTTCCTCCCCACCTCCCCAATTCATCCCTCCTCGCCCCCCTGCAAAGTTGTAAAGTTCATTTTTAACATAATGTCTTGTACATCTCATTATTACATGCAGGACACTGGAATCAAATGCAGTGACAACAGGGGTTGTACAGTGGGGGAAGAACATACAAAGAAACAAAAAGAATCACATAGTACATTATAAGTGCATTGAAAAGAACAAGAAAGATAAAATCTCTTGTGTCCCTATTTTGGGGTTCATTTTGCTTAGTATCAGGTTATATAGTTTGTATTTCTTTTATGGTTAGAGATATTGAATATTTCTTTGGTTTGTCTATTGGCCATTCTTAGTTATTCTGAGAAGTCCCTCTTTAAATCTTTAGCCCGTGCATTAATTGGGTTGTTGTTTCTTTGAGGGTTTATTTTGGGGAGTTTGATATTTTGAACTCACAGTGTATTTTAGGTATGGGAACCTTGTCTTATTCGTAGCTGTCAAAATATTTTCCCATTCTGTAGGCTTTCTACTTATGTTGCTAACTATGTCCTTTGCCATGAAGAAACTCTTTAGTTTGATGCAATCTCATTTATCCAGTTTTTCTTTGATATCTCGTGATTCTGGATCTTAAGAAGTTTCGACCCATGTCTCTATGAGCCCTAGTGTTTCCCCTACCCCTTCCTGTAATATTTTCATGGCATGTGGCCTTACCTTGAGGTCTTTGATCCATTTGCAGTTGATTCTGGTACAAGGTGATATACAAGGATCTAGCTTTGGTTTCTTTTTTTGTGTGTGTGTGAAAATACTGTACAGAGAGGGGTTACAAGTACATAATGAGTACATTTCTTATCCAGCATTGTTGCCTCCTCCTTTGTTTCCCCTTCCCATCCCTTCCCATCTCCCCCCTCCCACAACCCTCCTTCCTGTGCCAAAGTTGTAAAGTTCATTTTTCGACATAACATCTTGTACATCTCATTGTTGCAATGGGTCCACCTGTACCCTATGTAAACAACTCGTTTTTTTCCCTTCCCCTCCACAAATTATACCAACATCAAATACAGTGAAAATAGGGGTTATACCATGGGGGATGGTTTCTGAATGTAGATAGCCAATACTGCCAGAACCATTTGTTATAGAGGCTGTCTTTCTTCCAACCTGTGTTTTTGGCTCCTTTATCAAATATTAGATGGCTATCTGTCTGTGGGTTCATTTTTGAGTTTTATATTCTATTCCATTGGTACTCATTATTCTTGAGCCAGTACCAACCTGTTTTTATTAAGATGGCTTAGTAATAGAGTTTGAAGTTTGGTATTGATATTCCTCCAACACTGTTCTTCCTGCAAATGATTGCTTTTGATATTCAGGGTCTTTTATTATTCTGTATGAATTTTTGGATTGCTTTCTCTACTTCATCAAAAAATGTATTGGAATTTGAGAGGTATCACATTGAATTTGTAAATTGCTTTGGGCAGTATTGACATTTTCATGATGTTAATATTACCAATCCAGGAGCATGGAAAGCTTTTCCATTTCCTTAAATTTTCTTCAATTTCTTTTTTCAAATTTTTAAATTTTCATAATAGATGTCCTTTCCTCCTTTCCATCTTAGGTTATGTTAATTACTAGGGTTTTTTTTGTAGTCTATTACAAATGGAATTGATTTCCTGATTTTAGCCTGGATATTCTCATTGTTGGCATATAGAGAAGCTACTGATTTTCTGTTGTTGATGATGATGGTCATGGGGCTTGAACTCTGGGCCTGGGCACTACTATCCCTGAGCTCTTCAGCTTAAGGAGAGTGCTCTACCACCTGAACCACAGTACCACTTCTGGTTTTCTGGTGGTTAATTGGAGATAAGAGTCTCATGGACTTTCCTTCCTCAATCCTCAGATCTCAGTCTCCTGAGTAGGTAGGATTACAGGCATGAGCCATCAGCACTTGGCTGAAATTACTGATTTTTGTGGGTTAATTTTATATCTTGCTACTTTGCCAAAATTTCAGATCAACACATGTAACTTGGGGAAGGAATCTATAGAGTTCTTGAAATATGGGATCATCTTATTTTCAGAGGGATAGTTTTACTTTTTCTTGCTCAATTTGGATCTCTTTTATGGTTTTCTCTTGCCTTTTTGCTCTTATATAGTACAACATTCCTGTACTATAGAGGAGAGGAAAAAATAGTGGACATCCTTGTCTCCTTCCTGATTTTAGAGGAAATGTTTTGTAACTTTTCACCACTAAGTATAATGCTGGTTATGGCTTTCTCATATACAGCTTTTATTATATTGAGAAAAGCTCTGTGAATTCCTAGCTTCCCTAGAGCCTTTATCATAAAGGGGTATTGAACTTTGTCAAATGCTTTTCCTGCATCTATTGAGATGACCTCGTGGTTCTCATTCTTGCTCCTGATTACATTAATTGACTTATGTATATTGAACCAGTTTTGCCTCCCTGGAATGAATAACATCTAATTGTAGTGTATAATTTTTTTGTTTAGTTGTTTTGGAGAGTTAAGTCCAATAATATTGAGAATTAGGACTGAAAAGTGTTTGGTAACTCTTGCTATGTTATCTGCCTTTTGGGGGATGTGCCTCATCTTTTCTTACTATATTTATATGATTCTCTGGTAAGGGGCATTTTGTCTGCCAATATTGTGTCCTTGTTGGTTTTCTATATGTAGAATGTCTTTAAGTATCTTCTGTAGTTCTGATTTGGTGTAGATGAATTGTTTTAATTTTTCTTTGTTATGGAAAATTTATATTCATACTTCAGGTATGAAGGAGAGCTTAGCTGGGTACAGTCTTCTCCGTTGGTAGTTGTTTGCCCTTAAAGTGTGGAATAAATAATTCCAGGCTCTTCTTGCTTTCATGGACTCAGCCAAGAAATCTGTAGTTGTTCTGACTGGTTTTCCTTATAATTAGTCAGTCTTTTCTCTCTGACAGCTTTAAAGATTCTTTCCTTTGTCTCTATTGATCCTGTACAGGTTATAATGTGTTGGTGGTATGTTCTTTTCTGGTCTTGTCTGTTTGGAGTTCTAAAAGCTTCTTGTATCTCTGTGGGCCTATCTTTATGGATGTTCAGGAAGTTTTCTTCTAGAATTCTGTTAAATGTTTCCTATACATTTAGCTGTCTGTCTTTTCCTTCTTCAATACTTATCCATTTTATATTAGGTTTTCTGAGTGAGTCTTGAAGTTTTTGAAATCTCATTTTTGTTTCTTCAATTAGTTATGGATAATTATCTCCTCTTTTTCTTTCTTTTTTTCTTTTTTTAAAATTTTTATTTATTTTTTATTGTGAAAATACTGTACAGAGGGGTTACAATTAGATGGGCAAGATAATGAGTCCATTTCTTATCAAGCATTATAGCCTCTTCCTTTGTTTCCCCTTCCCATCCCTTCCCAGCCTCCCCCCACCCCCCCACCCAATCCTCCTTCCCCCCACCAAAGTTGTAAAGTTCGTTTTCGACATGACAACTTGTACTTCTCATTGTTGCAACGGGTCCACCTGTATCATTATTTAAACGACTTGTTTTTCCCCTTCCTCTCCACAAATTATATGACATCAACTACAGTGAAAGCAGGGATTATACTGTGGGGGAGGGACATACAAAGCAACAAAGAAATAATCTTATAAATGCGTTAGAAACAAATGCATGAAAGAAAAAAAAATTTGAATACATATCTTAGGGTTCATTTCACCTAACATCAATTTATCTAATCTGTTTTCGATCCCTGAGGATGTTTTGGACTGTGATAATCCTATCTCTACTTCCTCAGTAGCTAGGACTATCTGCAGGAATCACCATGCCCAGTCTGTGGTGGGATAAATTTTGGGTATCCTGCACTACCTCAATCTTCCTCAGAAGTTATCTGCAGAAGTTGTTGGAAATCAGTACATCTGTACTCAGATGCTTGTAGCATGTTTTCTTCTTCTCTAGGGATAGTGGTGAAAAGGAAAGCATCTATCCACATGCACTTAAACACTTAAATATTTTAACAATTCTCTAGTTTTCAAACTTCACCTTAGTTAAAAAGTGGAAGCTCTTAAGGCATTTTACTTTTCTCTGGGGTTTTCTGGAAAAAACAACATTACTTTTTAATTGCTTCCCTCTCCAGATTTCTCCTTCCAGTCTCCCTAGCTCACTTCAGAGTGTCCCTCAACATATAAATGTCTCCTAGATGTATCTCATCTGCAGTATACTTCTACACTCAGAGACTGTAATGAACTGGGATGGGGCTGAGAATGTGGAATATGCTAGCTGTGGACACTAAGAGAAAAGGCAAGGCCAAAAATGCCAAATTGGGTAGTCTCTGCTAACCAGCTGTTTCTGTATATTTTGTCTGAGCCTTTTGCATCGAATAAACTTTTCTATTTTTCATTGTTGCCTTTTACAAGCTGTGCAAAAGTTACCTTTGAATTGCATTTGAAGCAAGTTTTACTTACTCTTGCTTTTTTTTTAGATTTTATTGTACTTGTCATCTCTGAAAATGTATTGTTATTGTTCACTGTTTGGAGACTACAGGAGAGAAAGGTTTGCAAAATGAAGTTGTAGCTGTATGAGAGGTATTCAATCTTTGAAATTTCATACTGGCTTTTAGAAATCTGACTATTGACTTCTTCAGTGAAATACTCATCTTAACTCACAACATGCAATTCTCATGACATCAGCATGGTTATTGAGGGTCAAGAGTATTTCTTAAAGTTTCATAAAGCTTTTAGTAATAACAAATATTCTCCAAGGTTCTTATTGTCTCCAGTTTGTGTAATATAAATTCTAGAGAGATGATTTTTTTGGTAAAAGTTTAAAATGTATACTAATTGCATTTCTTTTTACTTAAAAAATAATCTCAACTCTATCCATGTCATCAACTTTAAATAAAATGACATTTCATAAATAGAAACCATCTTGAATTATTTAAAAAATATTAAAATAAGAAGCATAGATTCTGAAGTGGCATATCTTACCTATAAAATCTTCCCTCCTGTGATTATATAGTGCAAAGGAAACAACATTTGGATTCAGGAAAGCATGTACAGAGTAGAGATTCCTGGCTTTATAAATCTTACTGAAAAAATAACTTGAATGTTAATGCAATTTGTTATATGACTTTACTATTTGAAATGTTTCTTTTTGGAAAATGTGAAAAGAACAAGATTATTTTCCATGTGGTTGAGTTGGATGAAAGCTAAAATAATATACCGTTAGTATATACTTTATACCTAAGTAAAAGCTCAGTCAGTCAATGTGTCTGGTCTATGTTTTACTGAGGGATGGAATTAAGTACAGGTGCAGTGGAAGGATGGCCACAAAGCCTGGTGTAACAGCACATAAAGCCTTTCTTGTTTCTAACTGCAATGGGGTGCACCTAAGTATCAACATGAGTAAGAATTTTTTGAAACAGGTACAAGCAGACCAGGCTATTAATACTCTTCATTATATATTTTATTCTATGTTACTTCAGTATTGTTAAAAGCGCTCCCATAAAATGATTCAGCAAATAGATTCATGCCATCATGTAACATTTCTGGTCTTTGGATAGATATATTAGTACATGAAATTCAGTTGGTAAGAAATTTGAATATAATATCTAAGTTTTACAAGGGGTTGTGACAGGAAATGGTGAAGTGAAAGGATTGTTTCAGCTGAATCAGCTCAGATTTATCCCAGTTCATTGAGTACTTTTAATGGATAAGAGAAAAGGCTGCAATAATGAGTAAAAGGCCTGAAAAGATAGTTCCTCACCTTGGAGATACTATGGAAGGCAATATTGCTTCTCCAATGTCCACTTTCCTTTTGTCTTTGCTAACCTAATCTCAGTTTTGAAAAAGCTGGAAATGATTCTGGATTTCCTAGAAGATGCATCTAGAAATAGATGTGTCCTTCAATTTTGAATGTTTTAGACATCTGAATAAGGATAAAGAATGGCAGGGCTCTGCCTATTTCCCTTTCCCTCCTTTCTTGAAAAAGAGATGTGATTTCTGGAGCAGTAGCAAGAAGGTGAAATCAAGCTTTTGGAAGATGACAGAATTTACTACTGTCACCTGCTGGGTAGAGGTCAGGGATGATGCTGTTGGAGATTCCTCCACATAAAGAATTATTCTCTTTCTGGGTGCTGATAACTCAGGCCTATAATCCTAGCTACTCTGGAGGCTGAATTCTAAGGTTTATGGTTCAAAACCAGCTTGGGCAGTAACATAAATCCAGTTAACCCCAGAAAACTGAAAATGGTACTGTGGCTCAAAGTTGAGGTATAAAGCTCAGCAACAGCACTAGGTCCCCAGTTCAAGCCTCATGATAATGATGACGAGGACTACTACTAGTACACTCTCCTTAAAATGTCTATTCCCCCAAGGTTGAGAATCACAGTAAATTGGTATGCTTTCTGTCTGAAATGATCAAACTTTGTCCATAATTTATACTATTATAAGTCTAAGGTCATAGTTTTTACATTATACCTCAAGCTTTACACTTGACCTTTACACTTGCAAATTCTCACTTAAATTCCCCACTTTAAATGTGTAGTAACATTCAAACAATATAATTTTTATCTACCAACTGCTGTCCTGTGTGTGTGGGAGTGTTTTCTTATCTTGTACCTCTATTTACATCTTGTACCTCTATATGCATTAATTAACTGCAAGGGACACTACAAGAAAAATGTTTTGTGTTTATAGTTTCTTATACATATTTTTTCCTTCCTGGAGATACCCAAGTTTCCAATTTCCAATGAGAATTATTTCTTTGCAAACAGTAAAGCATCCTTAGAAATTTTTTGGCAGTGTTAAATCCCCACTGGCAAATTCTGTCTCAGCTTTTTGCATCATTGATTTGACCTCTATATTTGAAGGTTATTTTCTCTGACTATTGAAGTTTGGATTGACAGGTTGCTTTTGTTCTTATTACTGTTTATTGCTTTGATTTTTTTTCATTTTTCAATTCCATTTGCCTATACTCTTGTTTTTCATGGAAGTCTGTAGTAACTTATTATTACACATGATTACTTTTAAAACTGCATTTTATCTCTAGTTTCAGTAGTTGGTAGACCCTGTTTGAAGTTATGTTATTCATATCATTAATTTCTTTCTTAAAGCTCACACATGAAACTTGAAGACACAATAATTATTCTTTGTATGGTTTTGTCAATATTCCTTTGCTATTTTTATTTTTATGCACATTCATTTAAAATTTTAAGTATTTAGGGGCTGGGAAGGTGACTCAGTGGTAGAGTGCTTGCCTTGCATGCATGAGGACTTGGGTTCGATTCCCTAGCAGTGGTGCAAAAAGAAAAAAAAAGCCGGAAGTGGCGCTGTGACTCAAGTGGTTATAGTTCTAGCCTTGAGCTGAAGAGCTGAAAGACAGCACCCAGGTCCAGAGTTCAGGCCCCACAACCGGAAACCCCCCCAAAAAATTTAAGTATTTAAATTTGAATCTATTTTCCTGTTCTGCATAAAACCTTAAAGAAGATATTTTTCTCCCTTTTTTCATTAAACTTTTCACTATAGAAAATTTCTTTTTTTTTGAGGGCCTGAACTCTGGGCCTGAGCACTGTCCCTCAGCATTTCAGCTCAAGGCTTGCGCTCTACCACTTGAGCCACAGTAACACTTCCAGCTTTTTTCTTTTTGCTTATGTGGTGCTGAGGAATCAAACCCAGGGCCTCAGGCATGCAAGGCAAGTACTCTACCACTGAGCCACCTTCCCAGCCCAATGATAGAAAATTTCTTATTTGCATCTTTAAATTATTTTCTTTTCAGTTATACATAAATTAATTGAAATCTACATTGTGTAGTGGACTATCTTCTTGTATAGTTCTTTTAGTATATCTTGTGTAATTGCCCTGTCTTCTACACTGATCATATTAGATAAATGCTAGTCTTTGTTTTATCTCTCCCAACAACTTATCAAGAGAAATCTCTGTACTGGATAACTACTTGCTTATAGGACCCAAAGAACAAGTTTAAAAAAAAATTAAATTGTGAAAATTATCAGGGAGAAGTTTAAAGCCTGAGTAATCAATTAATTTATTATTCAAAAATTAAATTCTGTGTAAGTAATTTAACGGTTGTGCTAATTGTTCCAAAGTAAATGAAAAGCTATGATATATGTTTTTAATTATTAGTTAATTAATTAATTGACAGTACTTGGGGGTTTGAACTCAGGGTCTAGAGCTGGCTCTTAGGTTTTTCACTCAAGACTGGTGTTTACCACTTGAGCCATAGCTTCCTTTCTATCTTTTTGGTAGTTAATGGAGATAAACTTCTTCTGGACTTTCCTGCCTGGCCTGGCTTTGATCCACAATCCTCAAATCTAATGTACTTTTGCAAGAGTGGCATTATTCTTTGTATCAACCTAAGAAATAAGAACTGAAGCCAGAACACATACCAATGTTTTACTGAGGCATATATTCCCAGGGAAGTGAGAATAAATAATGGAGAGAGACAGGGAGAAAGCAAATTAAAACTGGAATTCTACTTAATTTTTTCCATGCTTATCAAAAAATTAAATAATTAAATAAACAGCCTTCTGGGGGAGTGAAGGGATAGTGGGACAGCAAGAGAAGGGTCCTCACAAGCTTCTCCATGGGTGGAACTAAGTCTTCCACACATTTGGTCTTTTCTAGTAGTCAGTTTGTACTCAGAACTTCTAATGCATCTGGGTTCTGGAGTTGCAATACTTCTCCAAGGTAGGAGTTATGGAGGTCCTGTCAAAACATAATTCTTGCTCTTGGAGGAAGGGAGAAGGCTATTTCCAGGAAAGACGGGAGCTTCTGAGGAAACTTGAATTTTACAACGTAAGGGTTATTTTGCTGGATTCTTACACAAGTCTCATGCATTCAATCGTTATCGAAGAGCACGGAGTATTGGTTACAGTGACAATCCAAAAGTCAGATCCCCAAATCCTTTCCCAGGGTATCCTTTGTCTTCTACACTGCTATGGATTCTAACTGGGATAGAGTGTCTTCTCAGTTGGCATCTGTAGACTTAAGACTGAGTATATTTATATTATTATCCTACCACAGCTTCTCAGATTTTATTAAAATGCTTAATTTTATGGAGAACAAAAACATTTTCTGTTATCCCAATTTTTCTGGCTGCTCATAGTTTTTCAAAGAAGACTTTTTTTTTTGTTTTATGTCAGATGTTTCAATTACCTCACATTTTTATTTTGTCTTTGGTCTACCTTTCCCAGCTCATTCGGATCCTGCAGAACAATGTGCAATGTGTGTTTCCACAGTGTCTACTTCAAAACCAGAGCCCTTTGTGTGAGACCTGAGCCACCTCTCTCAAATGGTCCCTTGAAGCGTGGCTTCTCTTGCTTTACTTGCCTTTTATGATATTAGGAACAACTATCCACCTTTCATGGTGTAATTGTGTCTCTTTTGTGCTGATTCTGGTCTGTTAGATCTGTGCCCTTGCTCCTGAATTTCTTTTTCCCTTTACACTCCCATCCTATCTCATTATGTTGCTTCTCTTATTAGCATAGCTCCCAATTCTCACATGAGTGCTGGATGTGCCCTGCAAGTCAGAAGCCTGGAGGTGTCTCCTGATCCAAAGGTCAGCACCACTGGGTATCTTGTCTAGTTAGTCAATAGCTACTGAGTGTCTGGAGCTGTGCTTGGTATTCTGTTTAAGAGTCCCATTCACAAATTCTTCTCTCTCAGTTTCAGTGCCTTGCATTTTTTTCTTCCCTCCTATCTCTGGTTATTGACCTGGGTTTTTTTTTTGGTGTTAACTCTAGGCTCTACATATAATTCCTTATTATATATACCAAGGTATACTTTAGCCCAAGATGCACCTCATACACTGATCCTAGGATGAAAGAAAACATGAATTTTCCTAATCCAAATTTTTACTTCCAAAGAGATGCTTTTTTCTTTTTAGAAAGTATTCACTTTGGAAAAGTAGATACTAAATCATACACCATGCTGAATTAAAATTCTAACTGTGACTTTGCTTCATAATCTGAGACATGATTTTAATCCCTATCTTCCGAATAGAACATGAGCATCTGAAATTTGAGTCCAGTAAATAAGTTAGCTGAGAAAGCCAATGAATTCTTATTGGAGGCCTAATTTTGTTGATGTTGTTGAACTCTTCAGTAATCCCTCACAAAAGAAACTCTACATTTCCCCTTCTGATTTCAGACCCCACATTTAAGTTTTATGATAGGCTTTCTGTCAAAAACTGACATGCTTCAATCTCATGAATTTCTTTTTCAGCAAGGCAGATACGTTTATCTTGTCTCTCATCGTTCTTGTAGCTCTGCATCTCTGAAGTCTAACTTCTTTCAGGATACCTGAGGAGTGCTCTGAGAAATCAGAGCACCATCTACTACTTACCTCTTTTTGTACATCTTGATGGGAAATGTATTTTATGGTTCTAATATGGTCCTAATCTTGGTGGCTCTTCAGTAGCCATGGGATTTATGAAAGTACAAAAATGACTTTTCTTTTGCCCTTTGAGTATGTGGAAATACTACCACCTAAATATTACCAGTCACTTTGATTACTGCAGATGAGAAACAAAGTGGAAGAACACAGACACACTTTAGATAATCATTCATACTTAGGAAGTCTCACAATGCTCTTAACTCTTTATGCATTTGCTTACTGTGGAGATAACATATTCCAACTAGTATCCAAAAGAGTATTACCTCTCTATGAAAAGCCTCCAGGGATGTCTGTGTCCTGAGTCACAGACCCTGCAAAAGTGTCAGTGTGCAATGCAAAACATATTGCAGATGTGATGAATGAAGGTGTTGAAGTAGGAAGATGACCGTGTGTGATTCAGGCTATCCCATTTTAACCACAAATGGTGGAGGAAGGGAAGAGAGCAGAGCTCAAATGTGGTATGAGAAAGGTAATGCATTGTTGACTTTGAATAGTGAAGAAAGGGCCATAGACCAAGGAATGAAGGAATTCTCCAGAAGCATCAAAAGGCAAGAGTTTGGATTCTTAGAATTCCCAGAAGAAAAGCACCTTAGTTGATCACTTTTATCTAGAAAAATACCATTCTGGACTCCAACAAGCAATACTATGGCATAATACATTTGTGTTAGTCAGTACACTTGGTGATAGTTTGTTTCAGCAT
Organism: Dipodomys merriami; assembly: GCF_024711535.1. NCBI lineage: Eukaryota > Metazoa > Chordata > Mammalia > Rodentia > Heteromyidae > Dipodomys > Dipodomys merriami. The sequence goes on along the minus strand of NW_027202270.1, from coordinate 121,357,290 downwards.
CAGTAGGAAACCAATACATTGCCCAAAGTTGCAGTTACAATAAGTGATTTACTAGTGTGGTTGAACTGCCCAGTGAAGATCCTACTGAGTCAAAATAGACTCAAATTACTTCTGGCTTGCACTTTCTCAAATGAGGTTCATTTTTATTTCTATATACCAACCCCATGTCTCTATTTTTCCCTTTAGGCTGAACTTTCTTTAATATCTTCCAGACATTCACCATCTCCAACTACATTTTCTGTAATCACCTAGTCAAATAATCACCTAGTCAAATAACATAGAAAAGTCCCTCAGTGTTCCTCTTCCTTCAGCAGAGTGAAGTTCAGTATAGCTCAGGAGTCTCTCCTTTTATTGGAGCGATAAATTCTTCCATTGAGGTGAAGACTTATTTTTACAACCAATTCTTTTTTTTAATGACAGTATAACTTACTACAAGGCCAATTGTGACTGAGTTGCCAGAAACACAACATCTGCATTTGCCAGCATGAGAGCATTCTGGCACATGCATTGATGACTAGGAAGAAATGTCTTTATTATCCATTAGAGCACAAATATATCCAAGAAATAGCACATTAAACACTCTTTATGTGGTATTGTTTTTCTAGCTTTGTAGTTTTACAATTTCCCCATATTCTTTCAGAAATAGACTCCATTCTAATATTCTGGGTCATTCACAGTTAATCTGTTTAAGTTTATTTCATGCCATACTAAGCAACATAGCATTTATCTCTTCAATTTTTATGATTTTTTATGGATAAAGGAAACAAATTACTTTCTCATATCTTGTTTTGATCTCGAGCCCAATGCTACATTGTTTTATGTTGTTGGGATAGATGTAATTTTATCCCAAATTATATCCTAATGGTGCAAACAGTTTTCTTTCTTCGTCATTCTAAACTCATAATGCCACCAGTCATTTTCTTTAAAAAAGTTAATCAGAATTTAATTGAATAAATCCTATATATATTAAATACCTGATTATGATGATTAATTGTTCCCAAAGTAGAAAAATCATGATCCTGGCCTTCAAAGAAATTATTTATACCTCACATATATTGAATATATGTAACTATATATATATATATACATATGTGAATATATAATGCACACATACTGTATTTTGTGACTTTTTTTTTTTTTTGGGTCCGGTTGTGGGGCCTGAACTCTGGGCCTGGGCGCTGTCCCTCAGCTCTTCAGCTCAAGGCTAGCACTCTACCACTTGAGCCACAGTGCCACTTCTGACTTTTTGCTTATGTGGTGCTGAGGAATCGAACCCAGGGCCTCATGCATGCAAGGCAAGCACTCTACCACTGGGCCACCTTCCCAGCCCCACATACTGTATTTTGTAATATAGTGTTCACATACCAAAAAGGGTTACGGTCAATAGAAATTCTTTTCATTTCATTGGCTTTCTTGTCTCCTCTGATTAATACAGATGTTTCTTAAATTTTAGATTTTTGACACCATTTGCTTTGGTATATTCTTTCTTAATTATGGCATTTGTTAAGATATGTGTGTGTGTGTTATTTGTATATTTTTACTATAGGCTACTTAATGCCTCCCCTGTGCGTTTCCCAGAACAACCTAAACCCAAGGTATTTATAAACCACATTCACAATATTTAACAAATTCAGCTCTACTATTTTCATTTGTTGATGACATCACTCCTTTATAAGCTTTCCAACTCTAGCTTACAAAATAAGATAGAATGCCATTCTATTATTTTTCATTTACTATTGACAGGTAAAATACAAAATGCCTAATTGAGTCTAAATTTCAGATAAGCAGGGAACATTTTATCACAAATAAATTTTATTATATATACATGCAGTAGGAATACAGTAAGTATATTAGGGCACACACTAATTTTATTATCTCAATCTGGTACCCTCATGCCAGTGGTTCTCAACCACCAGTGCATCAGACTCAGAGGGCTTGATAAGAAACAGGCTTCTGAATATTTCCCAAGGCTATCTACCAATTCAATGTGATACCTATCAATATTCCAACCTCATTCTTCAAGGAAATAGAATACGGAATCCAAAAATTCATATGAAACAATGAAAGACCTTTAATAGCAAAAACGATCCTTAACAGAGAGAACAGTGCTGGAGGAATATCAATACCAAATTTCAAACTCTATACAAAGTCATAGTAATCAAAACAGGTTGGTACTGGCACAAGAACAGACTTCAGGACCAAGGAAATAGAATTGAAAACCCAGAAATGAACCCATAGACCTATAGCCATCTAATCTTTGATAAGGGAGCTAAAAAAAATAGAATGGAAGAAAGACAGCCTCTTCAGTAAATGGTGCTGGCAAAAATTGGTTAATCACTTGTAGAAAACTAAAGCTAGATTCTTATATAGCACCCTGCAACAGAATCAACTCCAAATGGATCTAACACCTCGGAGTCAAAGCAGATACTCTGAAAACATTGCAGGATGGAATAGGAGCAACCCTGGTCTCCTTGGCACTGGCCGAAATTTTCTTAATAAAGATCCAGAAACACAACAAATCAAGGAAAGGTTGGACAAATGGGATTGTATGAAATTGCAGAGCTTCTACATGGCAAAGGACATAGCTAGCAAGATCAATAGAAAGCCCATGGATTGGGAGAAGATCTTCACTAGCCATATAAGAGACAAGGGTCTCATATCTACAATATACCTGGGACTCAAAAAATTAAATCCCCCAACAACAAATCCTCAAAGAAACAACTGCCCAATAAATAAGTGAGCAAATGACTTAAAGAGAAACTTCTCTGAAGAAGAAAGAAGCACGGCCAATAGACACATGAAGAAATGCGTAACCTCTCTAGCCATAAAAGAAATTCAAATCAAGGGGCTGGGAAGGTGGCTCAGTGGTAGAGCACTTGCCTTGCATGAATGAGGCCCTGGGTTTGATTCCTCAGCACCACATAAGCAAAAAGAAAAAAGCCAGAAGTGGCGCTGTGGCTCAAGTGGTAGAGCACTAGCCTTGAGCTGAAGAGCTGAGGGACAGCACCCAGGCCCAGAGTTCAGGCCCCACGACTGGACCCCCCCAAAAAAAGAAAGAAATTCAAATCAAAACAACACAGATACCACCTCACCCCAGTTAGAACTCTAATAACAAAACATGCTGGAGGGAATGTGGACAGAAGGGAACCTTACTGCATTGTTGGTGGGAGTGTAAACTTATTCAACCACTTTGGAAAGCAGTATGGAGGTTCCTCAGAAGACTCCACATAGAGCTCCCCTATAACCCAGCAATCCCACTTTTGGGCATTTACCCAAACAAGACCATACTAAAGCTACCAGCACCACTATGTTTATTGCAGCATTATTTACCATAGCTAAGATATGGAACCAACCCAGATGCCCCTCAGTAAATGAATGGATTAAAAAAAATGTGGTATATACACACAATGGAATTCTATGCCTCCATCAGAAAGAATGACATTGCCCCATTTGTTAGGAAATGGAAAGACTTGGAAAAAATTATATTAAGTGAAGTAAGCCAAGCCCAAAGAAACATGGTTTCCCTTATTTGCAATAACTATTATATATCTGAGACAAGCAGAAAAGGTCAGATAAGTTGATGCTAGGTGAAATGATGTAGGGAGCCGAGGCGAGACTCCGCCCACTCCCTTGCAGTTTTGAGGATTACCACTCCAGACGGTGCTTGGCGGGACGCCTGGGCTGTGCGCGTGCGCGAGCCTGGTAGTGTCCCCAGCCAATCCCATGACACCTGGTGACGGTAAAAGGCAGGCGACCAACAATAGAAAAGACCCGTGTTCGAATTCCCTATATAAGCGGCTGTGTTTCGGGTGCACGCTCTCTCGCGCCCAAGCTCTCCTACAACTAAAAGGCTCTCCAATAAAGCGTGATCTGAGAAGACTCCTGGTGTGGTGGTCGTTTTTCCTCGCTGGTCGAGTAGACGGTCACTACAAAATGAACCCCAAGATAAGTATTCAAATGTTTTTTTTCTTTCATACAATTGTTTCTAACATATTTATAAGATATTTCTTTGTTGCTTTGTATGTCCCTCCCCCACAGTGTAACCCTTGCTTTCATTGTATTTGATGTTGGTATAATTTGTGGAGGGGAAGGGAAAAAAGAAATCATTCAAATAGGGATACAGGTGGACCCATTGCAACAATGAGATGTAGAAGTGGTTATGTTGAAAAACAAACTATACAACTTGGGCGGGGGGGGGGGGGGGGGGGGGGGGGGGGGGGGGGGAGGGGGGGGGGAAGGATTAGGAAGGGGAAACAAAGGAGGAGGTGACAATGCTTGATAAGAAATGTACTCATTACCTTGCCCATGCAATTGTAACACCTCTGTATGGTATTTTCACAATAAAAGAAAAAAAAAAAAAAAAGAAACAGGCTTCTGATTCCCACACCTCTAATTCTCAAAGCCTAACAAAGTTTGAACAAATTAGAAATTGGATTATAATTCTAACAAATTCCAAATTCGTGCTGAAAAAACATCATGGAGCCATTTCATTTCCCCAAATTACTAGTTGTGGTTCTCAACCCTGGAGCTTTACAAGAATCCACTGAGGAATTAAAAAATATATAGCCAAGTAAAGTAGTTCAAAGCCACACCCTCCACTCTAACTTAGCTGACCTTAGGGCTTTGTAAAAGCTTCCAAGGATGAATTTAACTTGCAGGCTGGTTTAACTGTGTTTAGTTGTGAACACTCTACCTCTGTTGAGATAGGATGTATTAAACTTAGAGATGTCTCTAGTCCAACAGCCTTTTGCTGTAACATTTTTCCCAATACATTCTCTGATTCTCCCAGTTTCACCACCTAAGTCATATTTGACACAACTGTGTACTTGTATTTTTTTCTGAAGCGTGATTATCTTTCTAAAATATTTTTAACATTGATCCTGGTCAAATTAATACATTAAAAAATTGGCACTGAAGACACATAATCTATTTCTGGCCTACATGGCCCCATTCTCTTCTTGTTGGAAAATTATGTGACTATTAAAGAAATAAATGTAGACACACTGTGCCCACATGCTCGAGTTTCTCTAGTTCTGTAGCTGGAAATGTGATTGTGTCTTCAAATTATAAGACGACTTTCCATTTCCTTTCAAAGTGGTTGTTGTATCAGTTTATATTCCCCAAGAGAGACCCCCAACTAACAATGCTTGTGCTGTTATGTTAAGTTAAGGTCATAAAAAATGTTTAGGCTTAGTATGCTCAAGGGGAAAAGGCCTAACTTATGGTAGCATTTACTTTGGTTGCAATCCTGATTTTGCCATGTCGTGTGGCAAGGTATGTTACTTTTCTAAAATTAATTTTTTCTTTTCCACAATAGGGACCATATTTCCAGCATTTCAAGGTTATTGTGAAAATGAAATAAAATATTTGTGCTTACTGCTACCTTTTGAAACAACTGCAAAGCCTCTTTTCCTTCAATTCTTCTTGAAGAAACTCAGACTTCATCATTTTTACAGCACTCAATTATCTAGCAATCATATTCATACATATCAGATGTTCAAAACTCTTTGATGAATGATCATTAAATTGAGTAGGAAAAACAAAGCACATCTAAAGGAAGATTGAAATATACAAGATAATAATAATTATTTTGAGTTGTTATTTCCATAATACTGTTATTTTGTTTGTTTTGAATTTGTTTTAAGTTTTATTTTGGTATCAATAGTGTGATGGATGCTTGTTTATGCATGATAACTATGTATACCCCAGTAAGTTACTGTGTATACAGTACCTTTTCCAGGAATTTACACTTCAGAGGTAAACAGTATATTCTAGGAAGCTCTCTAATCAGAAATCATCACTTAACTTTGCACTTCTAAATGGAGATGTACACGAGAGGCTGTTTATTATTAGCACAAGGGGTGTTAGACATAGTTTTATATTGGTGAAAAAGAAGTGTTAAATGTGGGTGGGTTGCTTAGGAAGTGTGTTACCCCCATGACAATTGCATACATAGTAAAATTCAGCCACCTTGACAGTTGAAATACATCATTGCATAGGGGTCTTATAACTCCCTGCTTAACAGAAGTCTGTTTTGCCATTTGGAATGTGCAGAATGGCTGGGTATGGTGCTCAAGTTGCATTGTGTTATCTCAGCATCTCAAGATCCTGAGCACTCAGCGGAACTTTCAACTGTCTCTGCTGTTAATAAGTACTTGTGCTAGGTAGCAGTCTTAGATGCACTTTGATTTTAATTACAAACCATTAGCAGAGTTGCATGGATGGGAGTTATCAAGTACCCTAAATTTGTTTAAAGGAACTGTGCTTCACTAAAAGATACTTTAAAACGTTAGAGTAATAACTTATAGTTCTAAAATGAATATGTTAAATTTTTTGCATACCTCACCAATTAATAAGGGATTATGTTTTAACTTTCAAAGCAATGTCCAAAGGATAGACATATTCATATTTATTGAATACTGGGAAGAAAATACAAGTCAACCTTTAGGCTTAGTGCTTTTCTATAAAGCCCCATGGAAATAAAAATTACTATTCACCTAGGTCTAGATTAGAACAAAAGAAAACAGAGTAAAATCAGTGATGATTTTAGAAAGACTGAGCAAAGTCCAGGAGAAAGGATTCACTACCTTTGAGGTATCCTCCTGAGGTATGACACGGAGGGGAAAGGGCATTTGTTCTAGCATGTCAATCTGTGAATGTTATTGGCTGAGCTACATAGACACCCCTGTGCTCATGTGACTAGCCTCAACAACTCAGGCCCTAAGAATGGAAAACTAGCATCAATTACAGAGTTAGGACAAATTTGTTTGGAAAAACTAATTTAGAGTGGCCCAAGCATTAAAGAATATATAAAACATTCTTATTGGGCATAATATTCCATGAGGTTCTCTCTCACACTGGCTAATTATCCTGTCTTCAGGAAGGACTTCTGAAAAATCTAGGCCTGTCGGGTTAACCCTTTCCTGCCCAAGATCAAGTATTTTTATTTTTCATCCCTGAAGAAAGAGGCTGTTCTATCATCTGATAGAATTTTATACAAGATAAATAGTTTGCATTGATATTTGGTTGCATTTTGTAGATTTGTAAAATAGCTGCTCTGGAAACAGAAGTGATGTAAGAATAAAGGTAAGGCAGAAACAATGCAGTTATGTGTGAAGAAGCATTACTTTATCCCAAAGCTTTCACGCAAGCTTGTTTAGGTGATTTCCCTCACTTATCTTGTGCTTTTTTTCGTTGTGTGTGGGTGTATTAACCCATCTCTCCGCATTTAGAATTACTAAAGAGGACTGGTCTGCATGTTGCAGTGATGATTACTCTGAGAAGTTCATGGCCCCAATCAAATTAGAAAAGGAAGCCATGGCTTAGAAAGCAGTGATGCTTAAACGTGAATGAGCTTCTCTCCATCAGTCAGAAGTATTTCCAGAAGCAGATGTCATCACTCATTATTAGTAACAGTCCAACCTGAGTCTAGTCTTGAGTAAACTTAATTCCTTTTTGACTAGGAAATAAATTACATTCAGGTAATTCCCCAAAGTGAGCAGACCTGACAACTGAGCACAAAGGTGGGTGTGGCTTATTGATGTAGATGGAAGAAGTTAAACATTGCTGTTCTTTGGGCCCAGTGACCCAGTCAGCATTCTATTGTTCTTCCTTAATATAGTGATCAACCCCTAGTACATTCATACAAAGTATTTGGGTGATGTAAATTTACAGAATTTATAGTGAAAATTCTGACTTTATTATTATTGTTATTATTATTATTATTTTAGTTCTTAAGATTTTTTCTTTCCTTTTTTTTTTAAATTGTGAAAATACTGTACAGAGGAGTTACAATTACATGGGCAAGATAATGAGTACATTTCTTATCAAGCATTGTTGCCTCCTCTTTGTTTCCCCTTCCTATCCATTCCCATCTGGCCCCTCCTCTCCCCATCTCCTCCAACTCCCCATGTCCCCCACAAAGTTGTAAAGTTGGTTTTTCGACATAACAACTTGTACATCTCATTGTTGCAATGGGTCCACCTGTATCCCTATTTAAACGATTTGTTTTTTCCTTTCCCCTCCACAAATCATACCAACATCAAATACAGTGAAAGCAGGGGTTATACTGTGGGGGAGGGACATACAAAGCAACAAAGAAATATCTTATAAATATGTTAGAAACAATTGTATGAAAGAAAAAAACATTTGAATATTTATCTTGGGGTTCATTTCACCTAACATTAATTTGTCTGACCGTTTCTGCTTGTCTTAGACATACACTAGTTATTGCAAATAAGGGAAACCATGGGACCTATGTTTCTTTGGGCCTGGCTTACTTCACTTAATATAATTTTTTCCAAGTCTTTCCATTTCCTAACAAATAGGGCAATGTTATTCTTTCTGATGGAGGCATAGAATTCCATTGTGTATAGATACCACATTTTTTTTATCATTCATCTACTAAGAATCATTTCAACATGATACCTGTCAATTATAGGCCTGATTCTTTTAACAACTTTTAATTTATTCATTAGTAGTCTAATGGAAGGTTCTTTTGCTGCTATGTTTCTTTTTCTTATATTTTTAAGGCATGTCTTCCAATGGCCTTCAGTGGAAATATATTATTATTATTATTATTATTATTATTATTATTATTATTGGTTGTGGGGCCTGAACTCTGGGCCTGGGCGCTGTCCTTCAGCTAGTGCTCTACCACTTGAGCCACAGCTCCACTTCTGGCTTTTTCTGCGTATGTGGTGCTGAGGAATCGAACCCAGGGCTTCATGCATAAAAGGCAAGCACTCTACCACTGAGCCACCTTCCCAGCCCGAAATATATTAATTATTTTAAAACATTAAATACCTATTTTTAGTGGTATTTGGGTTTGAACTCAGTGTTTCTTGGTTGGTAGGCAGACATTCTACAACAGAGCCATACCTCTAGTCCATTTTGTTATTTTTGTGCTAACATCTTCTTTATTTGGTCCCATCTGGACCCCCGGATGGAGCTTTTCCTCTTTATACTTACTACCATCACTGGAATAACAGTATTAACCATCATGCCCAGCTATTGCTAGAGATGCAATCTTGAAAACATTTTGCCTGATCTCGCTCAAACTGTGATCCTGCTGCCTCTAGAGTAGCTAGGATTATAGGTTGACATTGACATCCAGCCAAAGTAACCACAAAATGCTTGTCTTGTTTTTTTTTTTAAATTTTAACATTGATTTCTTTCAGCGTAGAATAAGTTTTATACTAAAATTTATTTTAGAAATTATATACACCTATATGAAATACAAAAAAGAAAACATTTTACTTTCTCCTCTTCTTACAGAAAATATGAGTTAAGAACTCATGTTAAATACTTCTCTATGTAAAATATAATGCACATATGTGCTGTCATAATTAGTCTTGCTTGGGAACCTAGCAGATTAGTAGCGCATACTTTTGAATGTGTGATTCTGTGAGTGCATATTCAGAGATGATTGTTAGTGTGAATTTGAGGTAGAAAAATGTGGAGAGATTGTAATTTCAAAGGCAGTAGAGCATGCATTAAATGCCACAGGAACAATATTTTGGCTTGCTAATGTGTAAGGAAAATCTCCCATGTTTTAATAGCGTTTACTTATACTGAAAGCAAAGTTAATTTGTGAATTACTCTTCATCATTTAGAAATGTAACAAACTATTTTCTCCTTTAAAAGGCAGATCTAGGCTTTCAAAAAATAAATGGATAATTATTGATACAAAAATATAATATTTATAAGTAGAGTAAAAAATGTTGGTTATAAAAAATAGGTAGGACACTGTCTCATTTATGTACTAATATAATATGTATGCATAGAAAAAAGATCTAGACCCATACATATTTCATATTTCATAATTAATAGTTCTGCATCTGTTGGGATTATAGATGGTTGTAATTTTCTTCCTTTTGCTCAATATTAATGATTTCTAAATATTCTATGATGGATATCCTTTATTTTTAATAAGAAAATGAAGAGAAAATATTTTTAAGTCTTAATGAATTGCAAAGAAAATAATTAACTATGTCTTACATCATTTCCAATGGTGGCAAATGTCACTAGTTACAGGAAAAAAATGCACAATGAAATGAAGCTATTGCATGATAACTTTTCTTTTGGCCACTTGTCCTACAATCAAGTTCTCACTATGAACTGTTGTCTGTCAATAAGAGTTGCCCACAATAAAAAAAAAAAAGAAAGAAAATGAGGTTAGGGAAATTCTTACATTATAGTTTTAGACACTGCGATTCCTAAGTGGGGGGAAATCTAGCATCAATAAGGCTAAAGCAAAGAGAAAGAATGAATAAACTGGTTATTCAAGAATCACTTTGTTGATTCCGTATCTTGGCTACAGTAAACAATGCTGCAATGAACATGGGTATGCTGGTGGTGGTAGTGTGGCCTGGTTTGTGCTCTGTTGGATATACGCCCAAGAATGGGATTGCTGGGTCTTAGGGAAGATCTATGTTTAGTCTTTTAAGGCACCTCCCTACTGCTTTCCAGACTGGTTGAACAAGTTTACCTTCCCATGGACAGTGTAATAGAATTTCCTTTTGGCCACATCCCTGGCAGCATTTGTTATTGTTTTATTTTCCTGATAATAGCCATTCTAACTAGAGTGAGGTGGAATCTCAATGTTGTCTTGATTTGCATTTCTTTTATGGCCAGAGAGGTTGAACACTTCTTAATGTGTCTTGCTCATTCTTTTTTTTTCTCCCCCTGTGAGAACTCTCTCTTAAGTCTTTAGCCCATTTATTGATTGGGTTGTTGAGGTTTTTTTTTTTTTTTTTTTTTGGTTGTTGAGTTTTTGAGGGTTTATTTTTTGGGAGTTTAGTTTTTGACCTGTAAGTATATTTTCTAAAATTTTCTTCCATTCTGTGGGATTTCTATTTATCTTGCTAGCTTTACCACACAGAAGCTCTTCCGTATGATACTATCCCATTTATCCAGTCTTTTTTTTTTTTTTTTTAATTCTGGATCTTTATGTAGGAAGTTTTACCTTGTGTCTACAAGGTCCAGGCACCTACCTCTTCCTGTAATATTTTCACAGTATCTGGCCTTGTATTGAGGTCTTTGATCCATTTAGAGTTAATTAGGGTGATATATGAGTGTCTAGCTTCAATTTTCTGCCCTGTAAAGAGCCAATTTTGCCAGCACCATTTATTGAAGAGGATATCTTTTTTCCAATCAGTGTTTTTGGCTCCCATATCAAATATTAGGTAACTATATATGTTTGTGGGCTTATTTCTAGGTCTTCTATTTCTTCTGTTTCATTGGTCCTCAGGCCTATTCTTGTGCCAGTACCAAACTGTTTTTATTACTATGGCTTTATAATATCATTTGAAGTTTGTGCTGGAATCAACCTAGGCGTCCCTCAGTGATGAATGGATCAAGAAAATGTGGCATAAATACACAATGGAATTTTACTTTTCCATCAGAAAGAATGATATTGTACCATTCGTAGGGAAATGGAAAGACTTGGAAAAAATTATATGAAGCAAAATAAGCCAGAGCCAAAGAAACCTAGGCTGATATATTTCCTTCATTTGTGGTAACTAGAATATGACTTTAAGTCCCCAAGTAAATACACTAAACAATTAAAACAACTAAGTAAATAAAAGATATATATATATATATATATATATATATATATATATATATATTTGTTTGAGAGCTATTTTTTGTCCTATGCATTGGTTGGCCTCATCTGTATCTTTTTCCTCTTAAATGTTAATATCCACCCCTCCACAACATTACAACTATAATAACATAGCATTTTATATTATAATGCAATATTTTTATAATTATTATAAAGTATGTAATAATTACATACTTTCAGATATTTCGGATACCTGCCCAGATATTTTCAGATATTCCTTGGAAAAATATTGCCCTCGATGTAAAATACTACCTTAGTTAACACTTGCCAGCCATTTAAATATGTGGGATTTTAATGTTAGGATTACTAGATTGGAAACTATTTCTTTCTATAGAATAGAAGTCTGCAGGCATGCAAGTCACAGCTTGCAAATCTGTGGTCAACAGGGATCTGGATTTCTATATGCCCCTACTTCCTATATTTTTTATTTTAAAATTGCCCCATTGTTCACACTACTGCTGGAAAAGAAGTAATCCCAGCCATTTTCTAGGTAGAAATCAGGAGAAAAGACATTGAAAAATAACTGGGGACTCTGTACTTCTCTCTTCTCATTCATTGTTGCAGCTATTCAGTGCTTCTTAGCTGCATGGAAGGCTGAACAAATGTCTTTTAGGTGTTTTCATTGTCTTTCACATCTCTGTGTCTGTGCTGGGGCCACTGAAGAAAAAAACAGGATGGGATGGAGGCCAATGACCACTTCAATGATATTTCTTTAACATTACTAAGTAACACTAGAAAGGTACTTTTGAGAAAAAAAGTTTTGATTCCAAATAAAATTTAAAAAATTATAATAAAAGCTTTTGCTGCAAAACAAATTTTATATAATAAAAAGTCTGTTATTAAATTATTTTACTTGAATATATTCAATGCCATCAGTTTTATCTCAGTATTGAAAATGTTTCACACTGTCTAAATTCCTACTAAACAAGAGAAACAGAGTGAACATCATTGGACATTTGCCTTTTTCACAAAGAGGTTGTTTTCAAGCTCATGTTTTCCTGAAAGTAACATCTATGACAAAGTTTTGGGCAAAGAGCATGATCTCAGGGAATGGGAAGGGGAACAAAAAAGGGGAAGGAGGGAGAGACAGTGTAAAGATATGTTTCCCATCCACTATGGTGGGCTTGTTTCAGAATCTGAAGGACTTCCTGAAGAGTCTTGTGATGATTATCAATCTATCTACCTGGCAAATAAAAAAGGAAAGTTTTTATCCAATTGTTCCTGCTTTCACTGTTTAGCACAACTTGAAAGGTGTTTTGTCCTTGGACTCCCAGATGGCTCATGCATGTGGTGAGTTGTGCTTACTTGTTTCCTAGATCATTGGGCCAAAGTCGTCCCTATTCAAAAAATGTGGGTTTTATATTGCATAGGCAGGATGCACCACCCAATTGATGGTGAACTGCCTCTTGTGGTTGCATAGGACATCAGGTAAGACCTATTGAACAGACATTTAGCACAGAAGAGTAGGAGGCAATCTCCTGACCACAAGTTTTACTACTTGGAAGAGCAGATGAAGGATTTTCCTATGAGAGCATTCCTTGTTGGCCAAGCTTCTAGAGAATAGTTATGGAGTAAAGTTATAAATTGGAAATATAGAAGATAAAATATTCATGTAATGAGGTAGATGAGCACAGGCATGCACATGCATGCTTGTGTATACATATGATTGCTGATAGCTGATTTTTACACATATAGCATTACATGTGAGTCTAATGTATTTCTGTTTGGGATTCACTTTATGTGTGACACTACTTCTCTTTTGTCCATTACTTAATAGCCATCCACAGATCCTACTCAAAATAGGGTTTTCAGTTTGAAGGGGCACACAGCATTTTAAGGGAAAATATCATGTTTGATGTTAAACATTTTTACATTGGTTACAGCGATGTCAGCACTTTGGATGGATTGGTGAGAAGTAAATAATAAAGGCCATCAATCAGTTATGAAGCGGGGAACGACATATGAAGTGAATGATGTATGGAATTGCTAATAATTGCACATGTAGTAACTAAAATAAATTGTTTGAAACAGAATGAACTTCAGGATCTATGAAAAATAATTGCTAACATGTTATTGGACATGTGTTTCTGTAGAACATTCTGTACAACATTCTGTAGAACAACCAGAGGTGAATCACTTAAAGATTTTTTTAAAGCCAAGTAGAATAATCTCTTGACCTGTGACTCCCATTGTAATCTAGCTTTTTGGGAAAAAAATTTCATACAGAACGAATCATTTATACATATTTGTGGTAAAAGATATTTTGGTGATAAATCTTGGTAAATAAATTTTAATGAACAGTTTTTAATGTTTATAACTAGACCTTTTCACTGTCTTTAGAGCTAGCTTGACTTAACATTACTACATGCAGTCCAAAAGGAAGCATAAAAGTGAAGGTGATTTTATTTTGTACTCATAAAGTACATGTTGAATTAAAAACACTTTTTGCAACTGCTTATAGTTAATTAAAAAATAAATAATAAATAAAGAGTGAACTTTTAAGTGACTAGGACTTTTTGAGTTTACAGTACTTTAGCTTCAACTAAACTCTCACCCACAAATTTGTAGCATACAACCATACAATTCTCCAGTTGCTTAGAAATGGTTGCTTAGCTCTTGGTGGAGACTTCTGTCTTTTAAGAAATAAACAGTTTGATTTGAGCTAAAGGGGAGAGCACAGCTGGGCTTCAATTCAAAGAACATCAGCAAAAGAACAGAAGAAAGATCTCATTTGCTAGAATTTTCACAGCAAATGAATGAGGCGACAGGAGAGATTTTGTTGAAAACAGTTGGCTGGAGAGAACCAGTAGTCAAGCACTTTGCTTTTGGCTCAGGTATTGAGTGTGTAAATTTAAAGATCTAGTTTCTATTTACTGAGTCAGTATAAGAAGGTTTATCTCTTTTAAGACAACAATTGGCCTCCAAGACTCCTGAAGTTACTTCATTAGCATTTGTGATAAAAGTCTAAGCAGCAGCAATAGAGAACGTTAATTGAATCCAGACCTTTGGCTTATGTACAGGAATGGTGGGTGGTTAATTCTTCTACTATTAGCATCAGTGTCATTTGCTCACATCAGTTGGGCCTCAGATATAGAACGCATAAACAACACCCCTGAGGTGGTCTTCCTTGGGTTTTGGAGAGAAGGAATTTCTGATGATGACTTTTCCTTTCTAAGTTGTTGGTACTCTCATTTTCCTTGGCATCAGATGACTTCTTCCTGAACAACTCCCTCAACCTTTAAAATTAGGATCCCAAACCTCATGAACAGCTTCAAATCTTACTTGAACTATAGTTTACCTGTACATACATACCTATGATTCAATGATTTACAAATTTGATCAAGAAATTAACAATAACTAATGGGGCAGAATGAACAAGAAGCATTATACTCATAACCTGACATGGAATTTTAACCCTTTAATAAGAATAAGACAGACAAAAAAATAGGGGGGAGGAAAGAAAATCATGGTGTAATAAAAGTCTTGTAAACGTGGTCTCTCAGAATATATCTTGTACCTTTATTGTCCTTCTTGTAATCATGAGATGATTCAATGCTTAAAGGTAAGAAAAAGCATGGTGACACATTTTCAGGCTACTGCATACAGGTGTGTTGAACATGAGCAATGCAGCAGGTATTGATACCAGTGGGGAAGTTTGTCTCACAACCAAGTTATGAGACCATAGCAAGTTACGAGATCATAGCAACTCAACGATTAATGGGTTGGGAATATATAGAGTGTGGATACATTGGACTGAAGGATGATTCACAGACTGATTGTGAAAGTGTAAGAATTCATCACACTACTCAGTAAGATGTGATTTAGAAGTTATTAAGTGGACTGAAGGGAACTGATTGGATCAGGGAGAATTGGCTGTACAATAGAATGAGAATATAAAATGTTAGAACTCAGTATTAAAATTGAAGGGATCACAGCAAACATTTAAATAAATCTCAGTTCAATTCTATGAAGAAAATATGGAAATACAACTAGGATTCTCGATTCCCTCAGTGCATTAAATTATTGTGCAGAAATATTTACTCTATCCCTGACCTCTGTTGGAATACAATGTTTGCCCTCCTCCGCCCTTTGACATTGCTTGCCTCTGTGACTTATTTGGTGAGATTTCAATAGCTGGAGTTTATCTGAGGCTAGAAATATACCTGCATGGTGGAGCTTGCCCTATTGTGTCCTGTTTTTCTTCATGAAATGGTATGCCTTGGTGAAGTGAAGAGTTAAGGAGGTACAAAAAATTTAACACAATGGACTTGAATCAAAACTATGTCCTAGGACTAAGCTCAAAATAAGTCAGGAAACATCTAGTCCATCCACAAAGGTGTGATCAACAAACAAATGTTTGCAAGTAAACCACAGATATTTTCTGACTCCTAAGTCTGTCTTAACTGGCTGTTTCAGTGGGATTGCATTTAAGGGTTAGGACCACAGGTAATGAGACCCTCTGTTTTCCCTCTCTTCTCTAAATATTTGTTGACATGGACAACAGAGTGCTGGAGGTATCATTTTCTTTGTTTCTCCAGAGCTAACAGGAGAACTTTTAAAACATCTCTTTGGTGATACCAAAGAAATGCTATGATGGCATTATTAGGAAGTAAAAGTAATATCATTCTCAGAACCTATGTTCATTCTTTCCTAGGGTAGAGTATGAAGTATTATAGATACTGTATTTGGCTAAGGAGGAAAGAACCTAATGGTTGCCTATATATTTCTACATCACCACAACTGAAGTATGGGTTAGATGTATAATTTTCTGAATAATAGTGTAACTTCTGTTTTTATAAAGGACTGGAGTAAGCCAGGCACTGGTAGCTTTTGCATATAATCAGAAGGCTAAGATCTGAGGATCGCACTTTGAAGTCAGCCCAGGAAGGAAAGTCTGTGAGACTCTTATGTTCAATAAACTACTAGAAAAAGCCAGAACTGGGGCTTTGGCTCAAGTAGTAGAGTGCTTATCTTGAGCTAAAGAAGTTCAGGGACAGTGCCCAGGCCCAACGTTGAAGCCCCAGGACCAGCAGCAGCAGCAACAACAACAAAAGGGCTGGAGCAGAACACAGAGTCAACCATCTTAGATCTGGTAAGTTTATTTCATGAGCACAGGATTACAATTAAAGGTGCTACACTTTGCCTTCACCCCAGTAATCTATCCTGGCAGACTTCTTAGAAGCCATCACTTACATGCAATCTATGCATTTCATTATTGTTTTATGTGGCCATATCATATCTATCTGCATATGTATTGTGAGTGTGGTCTGTTTGAAGGGATTAAAGAGGGGTTAGGAAAAAAAAAGAATGTTAGAGGATGAACTATGCACCTGTGAATGAAACTATTTAAATAAAATTTTCTGAAATCTCTTGAATAATTAGAAGCATTAGGGATGACAGTAAATGAGGGTGTTAACCTCATTCATGCTTGAGTGAAATACTACCAGGAAACCATTGAAAAATTGGTATACACTTAAAAAAAAAAAAGAATTGCAGGAATGTAAAATAGGTCTCGGTCAGATGGGGTCCCAAGTAGGAGAGGAAAAAAACACAGAAAAGTAAAAGAAGGGTGAATATGATCAAACTACTTTAAGTGCATATGTGAAAATAGAACAACAAAACTCATTAGATTGATTTGGGAAAAGATGTGGGGGGAGAGAAGGAAGGAAGCTGAAGAAGGTGGTGAGTCTGACTAATGTATATCGCATAGGTATATGGACATATCAAAATGTAACCCCCTTGGACAACTGATGCCAATAAAAAAGGTAAAACAACAACAACAACAGGAACAATATACACAGAATGACTCAAAACTAATTTTTTTTGCCAGTTCTAGGGCTTGAATTCAAGATCTGGGTGCCCCTGAGCTGCTTTTGCTTAAGTCAGGTACTCTACCACCTGAGCCACAGCTCTGCTTCCCAAAATAAAGACCTTATAGGGAATGTTTAATCACTACTCCTGAGCTATTCTCCCTCATTCTGTCTGCGTAAGCTAGGTTAGTCTAACATAGAAACACACTTGAATTTAATGTAGCTTTTTAATGTTTAATGTAGCTTTTTCTTTTAACCCCTCATCAAAATCTAAGCTTTCCTATGTGTGTGTCACACATATGTGCCTGGAGGTGATAAAAAAAAGGAAGGAAATAGAATCTTCTGCAAGTTTTTTTTTGTTTGTTTGTTTGTTTTGGAGTTTTTTTTGGGTCCGGTCATGGGGCTTGAACTCTGGGCCTGGGTGCTGTCCCTCAGCTCTTCAGTTCAAGGCTAGCGCTCTACCACTTGAGCAACAGTGCCACTTCTAGCTTTTTTCTTTTTGCTTATGTGGTGCTGAGGAATCGAACCCAGGGCCTCAGGAATGCAAGGCAAGTGCTTTATCACTGAGCCACCTTCCCAGCCCCAGCAAGTTTATTTTTTATTCCTATTGGATGTTAACGTCCTTCATTTTTTTCTTCTGTTTTTCATGTCAATGCTTAGTTCAGCAACTTTGAACTGTAACATTATCTCCAATTATATTTTTGTTTTACCCAAGTCATTTTCCTGAATCCTGTGACAAACATGGGTGAAGACTATAACCAACAGGGAGAGAGCTGAGAGGATTTATTTGGTAGGGCATCCAGGACCTGGAAACAGATCTTACAAATTGTATTCACAAGTCAGCTACCCACTGGCTATGTGAAATAGGGCAAACGATTTATTCACTGCTAGTATTTCCCTCAGAAATGATACTATACAAAAGATGTTATGCTATGGCTGTGAGAAAAATATTAACTGTTTCCCGTGCACAAGTAAAGATCTACAAACCACACATAACCACACATAAATGAGTGTATTATCTTTTTAGTAAGTCCATGAACATGTAATATGCTGCTTCCTAAAATTATCATCTATGCCATGTTCAACAATACATAATGTATTTATTTACTTTGTTTTTTAACTTGCTTCTACATTTATAATTTATGCCTCCTACCCCACAGAATACAAGTCACATCATAATAGGGACATTGTCTGTTTCATGTTTTATTCTTGGCTATATTCTCAGATCTAATACATTTTCTTGGTATACTGGGAGCTCCATACATATTTATTGAACATATAAATGAATGGGGCATCTCTTTATGTGAACAGTGTTACTATGTAAGGCAATGTAACCATAGAAGGCAATTAGCTCATTTTCAATAATGTTTCCCAGTTGCTTTCTGAGGACTGCTTGCCAGTCCTTCCTTTTCCTCTTAGAAACTGGAATTTCTTCATGCAAAGGATTGTCTTGCAAGATCACATCCTGAGTAAAATAAAGCACCCTGCCTCCTATGAACTCCTTTCTGCCACAATTTAAATCCAAGTCTTTCAGATTTACCATCTTGTTTTGTACACCTAGATTATGAATGTATGTGTGTAGATGCACTACGCATATCGATGCATATGAACTCACTATAATACCCCCAAATATTAAATCGAGTAAGCGCTGTTGAGGTGTTTAGATGAAGGCGTTGTCATAGTGTGGTACCTGGAATAACAAATGCTTGCTTTGATAGTCCCTGGATCTGATTTTATGCAAATAGTACATGAAGGAGGAAAATGGAGAAAGAGTCCTAGTGCTTGTGATATTCACAAAGAAAAATATTTGTGTCTTTAAAGAACTGGCACTGTTGAATATTCATGAGTGAGATCCACTTCACTCCCCTTACAGGCATAAAATATTTGTGTAAATATTAAGTCTGAGCATCATTATGGAAAAGCAGACATTCCCCAGAGGTCAAATACACTAACATAATAAGAAAGGCCTTGCCCTCTTGTAGATTTTATTAAATGAGTTAAAAATCATCTAAAGAGGTAAACATCAAAGAACATATCACTTCAGGGTGGACCAACAGAATCTATCTAGAAATATTAAGAATAAGCAAAGTAAAGATATGTGGGAACATTTTTAAATTATGTTTCATTCCAAAGAAATGCATTTAGAAATAGTATCAACCTAAAATTCACAGTCTAATGGAATCTATTAGACTAAAATTACCTTTTTGTTTTTTGAAAAGTGCTGAAATGCTGAGTGTAACTGTATTCAGAAATTTCAGTCCCTCAAAAATTTCAGTCCATCAAAAATTGGATGGAATACAAAAAGACCAAAATCACACATAGTTGTTTTGCTTCACTTTTTTGGTGGCTAATGTGTGACCTGAGACAGTAAAGTCAAGGGTTCATATTCTTTTATCACTTTTTCTTTAAATATGTCACCTCATATACCTTGTCATGATTCTAAATATGAAGTTTGTTCTTATGCTAACAAAGAAGTTTCTGTTTCTTTTTGAAAGTTGTAGGTCATAGATTATGCACCTTGCCAACTCCTTCCAACCACAAATGGTGCAAGACAAATCTTCCGTGGGTGGGGAGTTGTCACCCCAGTAAATTCCAGAGGAAAAGAAATCTCTTCACACTGATCTCGTCATTATGTTCATTGGGGGTGTAAGTTTGACTCTGTGAGCAGTGAGCATTGTTTGTGGTATTGAATCGAGTTAATAGTCAGCAAATTGATGGGGAACATTCCTCCCATTTTTAGAGACCACAATTACATCGTTTAGTTAGAACACATACCACACACACATACACACACACACACACACACACACACACACATGAACACACACAATTGCTTAGGTGATTTTTACTGATTTGGCCACCTACTCCTTTAAAGGATTGGGATGCACTTTGCTGCTTTATGTTGTGAGTATCTAATAAAATGAAAGGACCTTGTTTTTAGGCTGGGAACCACTAACTAACTAGGGTTCCCAAGACTCAGGGAAGAAGAAAAAGTCATAGTTTTCCTGATGCAGCCCAGGGCTTCCTTTTTCCTCTTTCCATGGCTCTACTTTCCAAGGAAGGAGTCAGATAGTAGAAATCCTTCTGTGCCTTGATCATTCTGTAGTGGAGTCTTCCCACAATTAAGTTACTTATTCAATGCTTTAACTTTTGCTTTTCAGTTTTTTATCTTTAAGTAGTTGTACAAAAGAGTTGGCAATTAACAAAACAGTTTATGAATACAATGCATCTTGATTAATTTCACACCTTTCAACATTCTCACCCATCTCTCCCCTACCTATCCCATCTCTCACTTTTCTTTTCTTTTTTTTTTTAATTGTGAAAATACCATACAGAGGGGTTACAATTACATGGGCAAGATAATGAGTACATTTCTTATCAAGCATTGCAGCCTCCTCCTTTGTTTACCCTTAATTTTGTAGGACATACACACATTTCTTGACTGCATTTTCCCCTTCTCCTCCCCTTCATTTGTCTACCCATATTGCCTTGATCCCATCCCTTCTCCTTTCAAGTAACCATTTCCTGGTGTTTATTTTGTTGAACTTTGACTGTGACCTTTATGAAGAATTACACTATTAGAGTTCTCTCTCAAATCTACCATATTACAGTAAATACATTTGTATGCACTTTCATACCACCCTATGAATTTTCTTACAAATTTATAAGCTAAATCTAACTTCACATATAAGGAAAAACATGCAACCTTTGACTTTCTGGGCCTGACTCTCTTAACATCCTTTTTTATTGTAAAGGCGATGTACAGATGTTTTTTTTGTAAAGGAGATGTACAGCGAGGTTACAGTTACAGAAGTCAGGTCACCTCTTCCTCCTTGTCTCTTAGCTTATCCCTCCCACCTGCCTCCTCTACAAGTTGTATAGTTCATTTTCAACATAGCATCTAGTATCACTGCTGCATTTGCTCTCCCTTTGTCCCACTATTTCTATGCTCCCCTTCACTTTCCCCCAAACAGATAAATACAAGACAAAGACCCAAAAGAAATAAAAAAAACAGTGACAAAGGAGAGAAAGATAAAGCAAAATAACAAAAAACTCTCTTGTTTCCATTTCTTGGAGTTCATTCCAATAAACATCATTTTATATGATCAAGTCCACATTTTTAATATGAAAAGTTAGGTCAGAGTTAGATGAAAGTTAGCTTTTGTCTTTCCCACTCTAATCATTTAAAGCTCTTGATTTCCCTGTGGCACTGAATCTCTCATATTTTGATATGCTGTGGTTTTTTATTATGAGTAGTGTGAAATATAGTTTATATTGTGATTTCCTCTGGAACCATTGTTTATTTAGAGATATGTCTATTTACATATATTTGGGAATTTGTATATGGTACTGCTATTAAATTCCAATTAAATTCTATGTAGACTAGGTAATATATTCCATATTCTGTATAATTTCTATGCTTAGATGTGTATTATGACTTAGGTTTTAACACATTAGTTTCTCTGGGTAAAATTCTGAATGTGATTGGAAAGTGTATATAGTATTCATTTGCTGTAATTTAGGAATCCATGAACTCAAGTAGGTCAATTAGGTGGATAACGTTGTTCAAACTTTTCTAGGCAATTTTAACCATGATTATGGCTTTACATGCTACATATATTTTGTTTCACAAACCCCCAAATCATTACTATCTACTCTTGATTAATTATCCAACTTACCATTGTGAAATGCCTCTTTAATATGTGGTAGAGATTTTTTCTCCCTATAACTTCTTTAAGTACTAACAACTAAAACAGCTTTATTATGGTTACTATAAACAGTATTTTTTAACTTTCAACTTATTTGTGTTTGTAATTTGGATGTAGATAACCTCTTATAGATAACATACAGTTGAATCTTTTCCCTTTTGATGGTACTGGGGTTTGAATTCAATTGCTTGTGCTTGCTAAGCAAGCAATCTGTCCCCTCAGACACACCTCAGTTCTTGCTTTAGTTATTTTCCAGGTATGTGGTATACTTTTGTCTTGTGCTGTTCCAGGACCTATGCCTCCCATGTATCTGGAATTACAGATAGGAACTACCACATCAGATTTTTCTTCAAAATAAGGTCATGACAGCTTTTTGCTTGACCTCAACTAATGATCCTCTTCTCTCTGCCTCTCTAATAGCGGCAATGGTGGATGTGAACCACTGAGCCAGGCACTGTAATTGACCCTTGATTTTTGAGTTAGCATTGCATAACTACCTTGTAATGAAATTATCCAATATTCACATTGAGTATAACTTGTCA
Organism: Dipodomys merriami; assembly: GCF_024711535.1. Taxonomy (NCBI): domain Eukaryota; kingdom Metazoa; phylum Chordata; class Mammalia; order Rodentia; family Heteromyidae; genus Dipodomys; species Dipodomys merriami. The sequence continues at coordinate 121,334,603 of NW_027202270.1, read as the reverse complement.
CTTGTCATGCACTCATGCCTAACTATTCCTCTTACTATTACATTCCACTTTTCCCTTCTATTTGTTCCCCTTTTGTGTTGTTCTTGGTTTCTTGTCAGTAAGTTTGTTGTTTATTTTCCTTTTATCTCTTGTGTGCTTAGTTATGTTCTATCCTATGATGTAGTAGTTATTCTAGGATCACATGCATTATGTATACTTAATTATTTATCTATAGTGTAATCAACTATACTATATAATGATTTTAAGTAAGGATTAGCTCAGGTTATTGTGCTCTGAATAACAATGATCAGATGGTATCAGTTTATAGTTTTAGTCATGTAAATCTATCTTTTCAGACAGGTTTCCAAGCTAAACAGATGATATATGAATATGGAAAGGGCCTTAGTAAAACCTGTATTCCCATTGACTCATATTTGATGTTCCAAACAGAAATGTTGGGAAATAAAAGCCTTAACATTAATGAAATGAAAATTTTATCAACTCAAAATTAAACAACAACCACTACCACCACCAATAGATACAGAAAATGTACTCCTTTAATTTGGCTAGAGTTCTCATTAGCTAAAGTTCAGTTTAAATTGCTATTATAATCACACTTTTAAAAGAAAACAATGTGATGATAAGAAATAAACAGAGTAGATCAGAGTGCCCATGACTTAGTTGTTCTCCAAAAAGTTCTGTTCATTTTTATTTTTCGGATTCATTAGAGATGAACGACAGTTCCTAATAAATCTATTTATAAAAGATTGTGCATCAATTCTTAATGCTCAGATAATTACAATATCATGCTATAACTTGTCTTATTTATGAGTTCCACTACTAATTGTCTTCAAAGCACGCCATACAGTTTTAAGGTTAGAGTTCTACACTTTGACTTCCTCTGAAATGAAAAATGTGATGACTCTCTCTCCTCCAGGAAATATCTGTTAGGGTTCTCAATATGCTACATCTTGGGACACAGGGTCCTAAAATCCTTGTCCTTGATGTAGGTAGCCTAAAGATGATAAAAATGACAACTACTCTATCTGTATACCATGTTGAGAGTAGGTATATATGTAGAAGAGCCCTGGAAAAGGATAAAGCTAGCTTTTTTTCCTAGAGTAAGTTAAGCTGCAGCAATACTCAGAGAAGGGGCCCTCTACGTAAACCATGGACAGCAACACTACTGGACATGGAAGATACTGTGGTCAGGAGGAAAGTCCAGATCAGAAATCCTGTTTTGTCTGATAAATTACATGGTTTACTGTGGTTCTACTATGGAACATGGAACTTTTTTTTTTTTAAGGATGATGAAAGTTTAGACTGAAGAGGGTCCCATCCACAAGAGCCAGGCTGAGAGAATTTGGTCTGCATCTTGATACCAACACAGAGCTGAGGGAATGGCAAATAGGAGAAAGTTGGGATTCACTCTTGGAAATGACACTGTCATGGGAGGAAGAAGAGCATATTGGAAGGCAGTAAACATGGAACTCAAAGGCCAATTGAGAAATTTCTGCCATGGTTGAGGAGATAAATGAAAAGGCTTAAAGCAGTTTCCATGGTTTGGAGAGAACAAAGGCTGGGAAATCCGGGACAACAGGGTAATTGCAAGCTTTGGAGACCTTGACTGATTTTAATAATTGAAAGACAGGGCTGGGAAGGTGGCTCAGTGGTAGAGTGCTTGCTTTGCATGCATGAGGCCCTGGGTTAGATTCCTCAGTACCACATAAGCAGAAAAAAAAGCTGGAAGTGGTGCTGTGGATCAAGTGGTGGAGTGCTAGCCTTGAACTGAAGAGCTAGCTGAGGGACAATGCCCAATTCCCAGAGTTCAGGACCCATGACTGACCAAAAAACAAAAAACAAAAAAAAATTGAAAGACAAATCCTTGACATCCTGCTAGAACAGTATCTAGTAGTCTGAAATGATTACTTAATTTAAATTTACGTACAATAAATACTTTCACATGACTTTATTGTACATTGAAGTTGGAGACTTAGGAAAATCATTTATTTGGATAAAGTTTTGGAATTACCCTGACTTCATACTTGTGGTGGTGGTTTAATTTTGATTTTGATTTTTTTTTTTGCCAATCCTGGGTCTTGAACTCAGGGCCTGGGCATTGTCCCTGGGCTTTTATGCTCGTTAACACTATGCTACAACTCCAGCCTTTGTGTGTGTCTGTGTTTGTGTTTGTGTGTGTGTGTGTGTGTGTGTGTGTGTGTGTGTGTGTGTGTGTGTGTGTGTGTGTGTGTAGTTTAGTGGAGAAAAGATAGACTTTCCTGCCTGGGCTGTCCTTAAACCATGATCCTTAGCTCTCCGCCTGAATGGCAAGGATTACAGGTATGAGCCATGGGTGCCTGGCTTTGATTACTGTATTTGTATTCAGATTTTTTGTTGTTGTTATTTTGGCATATAAGCTTGAATATTTTACTTTTTAAGGAAAGTTCTGCTAGAATAATTAATACATTGAAGTGTTTGTTTTTTATTTTTTAATGGTTTAGTTATTTTTTTTTTTGCTAGTCCTGGGTCTTGAACTCAGGATCTGGGCGCTGTCCCTGAGCTACGTTTTGCTCAAGGCTAGCGCTTTACCACTTGAGCCACAGCATCACTTCCACTTTTTCTGGTATGTGGTACTGAGGAGTCAAACCCAGGTCTTGATGCAGGCTAGGCAAGCACTCTACCACTAAGCCGCATTCCCAGAACATGTTGGAGAATTTTTTTAATTGTAAAAATACCATACAGAGGGGTTACAATTACATGGACAAGGTATTGAATACTTTTCTTATCAAGCATTGTTGCCTTCTCCTTTGTTTCCCCTTGCCATCCCTTCCCATCCCCACCCCCCCCCCACTACCCTCCTCAGCTCCCACCGTGCCAAAGATGTACAGTTCATTTTCAACATAAGATCTTGTACATCTCATTGGTGCAATGGGTCCACCTATATCCCTATTTAAACAATTTGTTATTTCCCTTCCCCTCCGCAAATTATACCAATATCAAATACAGTGTAAACAGCATTTCTTTGTTGCTTTTTATGTTCCTCCCGGAGAAAAAAAATCCAAAAACCTGATTTCTAAATCAGATTTTCTTTGTATGACTTTGAGATAATCGATTGCAGCATTTTGAAATATCAGCATATTTTTATAGTTGATAGCATTTATGAATTATACTTCTGGATAAGTGATAATGGTAATCTTTTCTTTACTTTTTCACCTGGTTTGAAAACTCTTCCCCCGGGCCAGATAACATATTCTGTTTGAATGTTAATGAGTTCAGGACCAGGTTTAGTAGTTCTTCTGATAAGATTATAAGCTGTGTGTCAGTGGTACCCTAGAGAAAACTACCTTCTTGGATCCCTTAGTTTCTGTCTTCTTGACTCCAGAAAAGGGACAAGCCTTGCTACTGTTGGCTCCTGACCTGATGGTACCCATCCTAACACCTGAGAATCGAAAAGACCTAATAAAAAAAAAAACTTTATAAAAGAATTACTAAGTTATCTCATTACTGTGTTATTTTCCTTTAGCTGCCTTCTGTCCTGGCTTCTTATGAAGTGGAATTTAATCTGCTCACTTTTTGTTATAACTGCCTTGTAAGTTAAAATAACTTGCATTAAGTCATTTCAAGTCTCCTTAATTTCCTGTGAGAATACATATGACTTTTTCAATTTTGATGAGTAATATGAGACACAGCTTACAGCCAGTAAATTCTACAGCACTCTTCGTACCTCATCTGATTTATATTTTAGCTTTTTAATAATACACTCTAGCAACCTATGTGACACTTTCATTATTGTTGACATGCTTTGGGTTAAAGATGAAGCTTGAATGCTATAAAATGACTTTGAAAAAAGAGACATTATGTATACTTTGGTTTCCAGTTTTATGTTTGTTTCAAAAATATGAATAGATTTCAAGAGATTTAAACAAGACATTTTTTCTCCCCTGACAACTAGGGTATACATGTAAACAAAATAGCTGTTTTTGTTGCAAGGTATTTATTAATGACAGATGGACAAAAAAAGAAAAGTTTAAGTCTTTTTTCAGGAATTTTACCAATTCAGTGTTCCTCTGAGTAGAATTATATTCCCAAGACTTCTCTGTTGAAAGGTGTGTGTATGTATAAATACAAATCTTATTTCTTTCAAGGAATACATCTTCTATTTGAAGACAGAGATCTTCTATTATGCTCTGATTTTTTTGTTTTGCAAAGTAGTTAATATAAAACTTTCAATATTTTCTAGGGTCTGCATACAGAGTGTATATTTTGTTTCTGGTCCCTGGATTCCAAATCTATTTCAAAGGATTATAGAGTAGGAGGAAGACATTTCTGTATTATGAGTGAATGTACTATGAGTTCACTATCATCTTCTAAAGCTTGAACCAACCATAATTACCAAGAGAAAAATTAGAACAAGTGAAGACAGAATATGTTGTTAAGTAGTAAATTATACATTAGCAGTTATAGCAACTTAAAGGTAGAGACTAAATAACTAGAATCAGTCTCCAGGAAGGGTAGGGGAAACTGAATTTTTAAATTATAATTTGATATTTAAAATACTTGTCAGTATTTGTATGTGTATATTTGTGTGTGTTGGTACTAAGGCTTGGAAACATGCCTCAAGGTCTTATTCATCTTTGTTGTTCGAGTCTAGAACACTATCACTTGAGTGATATTTACACCTATGGCTTTTTGTTGGTTAATTAGAGCTACGAGTCTATTGGATTGGTGTGTCTGGGCTGGCTTCAAAAGATGTTCAGATCTCAGGCTTTAGAGTAGCAATAATTATATGTATGATCCACCAACTCTTTGCCCTTCCCCCCCCCATGCCCTGCCAAGTTCTTTTGAGTTTTTATTTGTATCTTTGGAGTTGTAGGAGTAATCTTCATAATCTTCCTCCTTTTGTATATTTCATAATTCTTTGTTGTTTTCAGCAAACTCTCTCTCCAGTGGTATTGTATTATGTCAAGAATAAAGTGCTCTAAATGACGTGACTGTGATTACTGATTGGCAGTTAAGCATTTGAAGTTACCATGGATCAGCTGCCAAGATGTGTCACCTAGTAATTTGTACCTGATGTTGATATTCTTGGAATGTTTTCATGAACAAGTTGGATTTACCACCTTTTCATATACTCTTTTGTTGCTACTTATGTGATGCTGTTTCTAGTGACTTGATAAAAATAACTAAGGGCTTCAGCATAAATAAGAAAATTTGGAACTGGATGATAATTTAATTTGTATCTTAGGCTTTCTCCTCCTATCCTTAATAGCCTAAAATCTTAAAAATATTGGTCTGTGTGTGTATGTGTGTGTGTGTGTGTGTGTGTGTGTGTGTGTGTGTGTGTGTGTGTGTGTGTGTGTGTGTGTGTGTGTGTGTGATTAGATTTATAAACAATGAATAGATTTTTCTTAGTAGTAGATTTCAGTACTTTGGGGCCCTTGTTTTAGCTTTTTAGGATTCCAATGAAATATGCAATTAACCCATACATTTTGCCATAGGATTTAGATGTCAGGAATCCTGAGGTCTTTCCTATCTCCATATCAATTATCTTCAGTATAGTACTTTTTGTTTCAATAAAAAGACATTTTTGGGTGTCATCTTTTTGTGGCATTCATATGATGCCGTGACATAATGGCTTTCTTTAGATTGAATAATTATTTTCGGAAATCCAACTATCATTAATTAGCAATAATACTTAAATATGCCATTCAAAGACTATATGTGTGTATATGTATATATGTGTATTTCTGATTAGATCTTAATCATGATCTTCAGTTCCAGATAGGAATCAGTACTGTTATGAACCCAGAATATCTAACATACTAACATACTCAGAGGTGCCAGAAAAACATCCCAAACTATTGTGATGGTTACTTTTACATATTAATGCCACTTGATTATTAGCTACACATTTCTAAGTGTGTCTGTGAGAAGGATTATATATTTGATTAATATTTGAATCAGTAGACTGAGCTATGCAGATTGCCCTGCCCAATGTGGATAAGTATCCAACTGGACTCATTAAGGGTCAGAATAGAATCAAAGTCTGAAGAAAGTAGAATCTATTCATTCTACCAGATTTCTTGAGTTCACTAAAAGATATATTTTATTAAATAGAAAGATGCCATAATTGTTTTGGGATCTATTCAAAGGTCAAAATTATGATTGAAGATAATTGAAAGCAAAGTCATAAGAACAGGGAAAGTAGATAAGAGGTCAAATAGTTGGTCCTGCCGGAATAGAATTACCTTGTTTTGGTGTACTTTGTTCATAATGCAGCCCTGAAGAGTTTGCCTACATTGGCTAGTCAGTATTCTGGTGTCTTGGCCATAAGGTTTTCATATTCTTTAGAGGAGCCCAAGCAAGCTCAGGTCTTTGTTTCCTGACATTAACAGACTAAAGAGATCTGAGCGATGTCTGGTCTCTGGAGGGTGTTTATACATATTTTTGGAATGGACATCTTTTCTCTCCAATCTGAACAATGTATTTGAGAGACTGAATGCTTGGCTTCTCATTATGAGACGTGAGCACCCATACTGTCTTTGCTCCCTCCATGGGTTCTGTGGAACCTTTGCATGAACCATGCTTACTAGGAAGAAGTCCCCTGCTTGACAGTGCTTGCTGAAATTTTAGGAAATTTTCTACTCTCTCTCTCTCTCTCTCACTTCCTCCTCCTCCTCCTCCTCCTCCTCCTCCTCCTCCTCCTCCTCCTCCTCCGACTCCTCCTCCTCCGACTCCTCCTCCTCCTTCTTCTTCTCTCTCTTTCCTATAAAACTCTCCTCTCTCTTTTCCAGATACCTATTAAGCCTATACTTTTCTTTTTTCTTTGTTATCAGAACAGAGAACTTTTAGCAGCTTCTTCTTTCTGAGATACATTGAAGAGTTAGTTGTGAAGAGTCTGGAGAGCTACAGTAAGTTTGAGTGCTTTGTGTCATGAGCTGAAAGAAACATGGAGAAGTATGCAGAAGAGCTTTATTCTCTTAGTGTATTATGCTATGAATGGAGGAAAGAGCTTTTTGAACCACTGCTCCACTTCCTGCTTTTTTTTCCTGCATAGATATTTTTTGTTGTAAAAATACTGTACAGAGGGGTTACAGTTACATGAGTTAGATAATGAGAACATCTCCTATCAAGTATTGTTACCTGCTTTTTGATGTCTAATTTAAGATAAGAATCTCAGGGAATTTTCTACCTGCACTGGCTTTAAATTGTGATCCTCAGATTTCAGCCTTCTGAGTAGCTAGTATTATGAGTATGAGCCAGAGTCCTGGCTTAAGTGCTTCTTTTAAAAGAAAAAACATTCATATATTTTAATCTTGTTGAGCTCCAAATGAAACACGGGCTTGAATTAAAAACTGCATATGAATTATACCAGCATTTTAATGTCTGACTGAAGTAATTCATCTTTTCATCATTAACACCAACATCAGCAGAAACTAGGTCTTTTATTAGTTTCAAATTCCAGTGAATGAGCTATGGCATCATTTGGATGTTTATTATAAAGACAGGAAATAAACTTCAATTTTAGCATGGAAAGACTCATTTTATAACAAAGATTATGTGAATATGGTATTTTTTTTTTGGTCTGGTCATGGGGCCTGAACTCTGGGGCTGGGTGCTGTCCTTCAGCTCTTCAGCTCAAGGCTAGCGCTCTACCACTTGAGCCACAGCGCCACTTCCAGTTTTTTTTTCTCTTTGCTTATGTGGTGCTGAGGAATCGAACCCAGGGCCTCAGGCATGCAAGGCAAGCGCTCTACCACTGAGTCACCTTCCCAGCCCCGAATATGGTATTTTTAAGTCACCATAGAGCAGCTATATAAAATCTTCTTCACAATCCCAAACACATTTTATCCACTAAAAGGATGGAAGATAGCAGGTGTATACTTGAATTCTTCACATTAGTTAAAAGTTTGGTTTCCTATGACTTCAGAAGCCATACAAAAGTGAACGGTATTGATAGAAGTGCTTCTTATATTCTAAATTAGTATATTGTGTTTACATCTCATATCAGAATACATTGTTTCAATTTATTTACTTATTTTAAAACATACTGTGATATTGTTTACAGGGTTTCTACCTTCTGATTTCTAGAGTTGAGTATAAACACTGTGATTTTTAAGCAAGTTGATAGTATAGAATGACTGTGTGTAGTGTGACAGGAGAAAGAAAGCTATTTGGCACCAGAAAAAAAAAATTCACTGAATTGACCTTAGAGTGTTATAATTGAAGAAACGTGGGATTGGGGTTATTGGCAGAAACATTGGAATATCAATGTATCTGAATCTAGAAAAACACATTTATGGCCTGTATCCTAACTAATAAGTTGTACATTGGTAAACTGCCACTCTGGATCAAGCACTTTTCTCATAAAGTATTTTGAATATCACCGATGTCTTATAGGACAACACCGTGATTGGCTAAGAACTGGGGTATTAGCAAAACTGTGTAGTGCTCCTATGATGGATGCTGATCAGTGGGTTGTGGGATACTGAAGAAAAGATACTGAGCATGTGATGAGTTTCAAGCTGGGTTCTTCTTATTTTATTGTAAAGATGCTGTGCAGAGGGGTTACAGTTACATGAGTAAGGCAGTGCGTACCTTACTTGTTGAGCATTGTTACCCCTTCCCTTGTTGTTGTCCCACGTTGGGTTCTTGATTCAGGTCTGTTCAGCTTTCATGTGGCCTGCAATCAACACAGAGTGATTATTGCAAGTGCCAGTCTTGCATGTAGACTGATACTCTTCCCCAGCAGAAACTATTATTATTATTATTGTTATTATAACATATGCCTTTATTATGTCTCAGTCATTTTAGCTCTGGAAAAACAGGCCATTCGAAGGGGGTCTCCTTTTTCCACAGTGTTTCAGGATGAACTAGAAGCCAGACATAAGATCTTTCTAGTAGTAAAAACTTTCTTACATTAACGCTCAAGGGGTAAGGATCTAATTAATAAAGATATCCTCAAAACTAAATTATTAATAATGCCTCTCTATGTGATCTCATGCCTGTGCCTTTGAACATGTTTCTCGATATGATTTGTTAAAGCATTTTTGTTGTGAACTACATAACACATACACACCAGAAAAATCAAGCTGGATTAATTATGCCAAAATAAAAGCAAAGTAACATATCAAGCAAAAGAAACTGTACATTTATTTAACCCTGAAAGTTTTCTTATATGATTTCCATTTCTCTTCCTTCCAAAGACATTAAATTAATTAATTAATTAATTTTTGTTTGTATCAGTTGTGGGCCTTGAACACAGGGCCTCTGGACAGCACTGTCCCTTTGCCTTTTTGCTCAAGGCTTGTTCTAATACTTTGAGCCAAAGCTCTACTTCCAGTTTCTTGTTTTTGACTAACTTTAACAAACAATTTTGTTGTTGCTGTTGTTGTTGTTGTTTTGTTGGTTATGAGGCTTGTACTTGGCGCCTGGTATCTGTCTCTGATCTATTGTGTTCAAGGGTGGGGCTCTACCACAGCTCCACTTCTAGTTTTTGGGTGATTAATTGAAGATAAGAGTCTCACAGAGTTTTCTGCCTGAGCTAGCTTTGAACTGTGATCTTCAGATCTCAGCCTCCTGAGTAGCTAGAATTACCAGCATGAGCCACCATCACCCAACAACAAACATTTTTTATAACTAAAAACAATTAACACTACTTTTTTTATGGTCATGGGGCTTGAACTCTGGGCCTGGACACTGTCCCTCAGCTCTTCAGTTCAAGGCTAATAGTCTACCACTTGATCCACAGCACTACTTCCAGCTTTTTCTGCTTATGTGGTGCTAAGGAATTGAACCCAGGGCCTAATGCTTGTGAGGCAAGTATTCTACTACTGAGCCACCTTCCCAGCCCCAACATTACTTTTGTTAATTGTGATTTGTTTTTATATTCTCTAAGATTATTTGCCTACCTAAACACATACCTTTAAGCCCCCCAATTTGGTTTTATTTGTTTCTAAACTTAAATGTCACAATATCTTGCATGTGCTGTTGTATTTGGTGTTCCCGAAATCAAATTTGTTTGTTGATAGTTTTGTATGTTTTACTAGTTGGATTTTTATTATCTCAATATTCCCTTGTATGACTCCTCTGATAATTTATATATTTATTTATTTTATTTATGTATTCACTTATTGAATAATAGAAATAAAAGCCAAGGGCAAAGATGACTATGAGAAAATAATTTAGGTCATATATCAAAAATCATAGGTGTCGTACCCACTAAGAGAAAGGTTGCTAAAGGAAAGATAAACATTTTTATTACCTCTGTAGTACTTCATGCCCAATTCCACAGTGCTGAACAGTCCTGACATGCACAGCAGTTGCATTTAAGTAAATATGAATGATTAATTTTGTTTGCTTGTATTTGCCTATCTCTTAGGAATTTAGCCATTTAGGACTGTACTTTTTCTAGTCTGTGTGATGAAATCTACAGGTTGTTGCATGTAAAAATGATTCTGATACCAAGAGTAATTTGAAATCATCATTTTCAGTTTTAAGACTCTATTCATAATGATACTAGGTTTTCAGTGTCTTACAATTTTTTTAACCTCACACACTGCTTTTTTTCAGGGTGGTGGTGGTTATTTCCTTCCCTTTTAATGAATTTGTCTTTTCCTTTACTATTCAAATTATTATAATGCATTAATAATATATATTCATAATCAAAAGCATGAAAAATATAGAGAAACAAATCATATTTCAAGTTATAGGTTGGGCAGCATGATAAACTATTAGTCAAAGGATTTTGAGATAAGGAGTTACATTTTGAGATAGATGAATTTTCTAATACAAGTGTTAGGCAGGCAATGAGAAAGTCTGGTGGATAAGATCGCTGGTTTGGATATTGGTAATCACATTCTCAACTAGTGACATGAATAAATCACCTGAGGTCGTGGAGCCAGAGTCTCACTGAACCACAGTCCCCAAAGCCTGTGCAAAATGGCAGCCTTGGTCAGATCATCCAGGTCTAAGAACTACCCAATGTGTGGCAGGATTTGGTGATGCATAAGTCTTCAGGAGTTAATGACATATTAATCCAATTTTCCAGATGGACTATCCCTCTTGTTTGTAGACCTCAATAAAAGTGCAAAGTCTTGGGACCCAGTCGGGTGCTACATTTTGAGTGTGCCAACTCTCCTCTCTGAAGAATGCACTTTGAAGAGTACACCTTGTTTCCCTTTCATTTTGCTTTGCATTTATAAGCCTGTTCCAGCCAAAGTCTCCTCTGTGTTTGTCCTTGCCCTTTCTCATCCTTGACTATGACCTGGATTGGGTACCAGTTCTATAGAAATTTCCATTTTCAGGCCACCAACTATACCTGTGAATTGTGTGGCACTTTGGAAGTATGGGTGTAGAGAGGTAAGTTAATGAGTTGGAGGCGAGCAAATATTATTTTCACTTGACACGGGGTTCAGTTGGGATCATGGGCACATTCTTTTAATTGTTATCACACTCACTCCGATCTGTGCCTTCTGTTTCAAAATTCTTCCTTGCACTAAATGAATTTGAGTTGTGTGTATGTTCTCGAAAGATAACTCACATGAATAATCTAAATTAACACTGGTAAGAGTTACACAATTAGTGAACTCAAATCCAAAATTCCTTGATCAGGGCACAAAATAATGGTGATACCTAATACCTTTTGCATTAACTATCTTCCAGATGCTCTTCGAAGTATTTTGTGTCTAGTAAATTATTTAAACTTTACTACCATACTGTAATATAGATGTTCTATATTTTGGAAAAGTTAATTAATTTTCCTGAGGTCACAAAAGTAGTTATTATTTTGAATCAATATAATTCTGACTCCAGAATCTAATCTCAGTCTCGACACTCTACTCCTTCCAAGTAGTACTAGCAGAGGTGCCAACAGGTCAATTATCAGTATATTGTCTATTCCAAAGAATAGTCTGAGTATGCCACATCACAGATATATTCATAAATATTTTCAGTTAACTGGTGTGCATGTATATCTTGTTTTATATGAGAATTGGCTAGAGAAATCATTCAGATATTAAATTAATATCTCCCTTTAATTTGTTAGCTATTATGATTTAGGGCAGAGATTTGACCACAATTCACTTTTTTTCCAATGTAAAACTTACCGCAAACCTAAATGTTGTATACTTACTGCTTACTAGTATTATTCTATAGTTAGAAAACTTACATTTTTGCCTCAGTTTCCATGAAATAAAAGTATCTTGGTTTCATTTTTACTTCACTGTGACCTGTTTAACCAAATGGAAACTTCTTTATAACTTTTTTTCAGTCAGTTGTTGGGCTTGAACTCTGGCCTGGGTGCTTTCCCTGTACTCTTCAGCTCAAGGCGAGCACCCTACTTCTTGAGACACAGCAGCACCACTTCTGGTTTTCTAGTGCTTTATTGGAGATAAGAGCCTCACAGAGGAGTTTCCTGCCCAGGCTGGCTTTGAACCATGATTCACAGATCTCAGCCTCCTGAGTACAGGTGTGAGCCACCGGTACCCGGCAACTTCATTGTTTTTGATATGATCATAGTCAAAGATATTTTGAGATATGCAAATAGCAGAAATGATAGGTTAACCAATTATGATGAGTATATTCTGTGGAAATGTATCAGGAACTAATAACTTTATAGCAGGTATCTGGGTTCAAGGCCCACCATGTTTTTAGGAACAAGACTATTTGAGATTTATAAAAAAAATATGGTTATTACTCTGTTGTCCTATTTACAAATTATGAAGGCAATAATGTAAGAAATTGCAATGCTTCCTAGAACTATTAAAAGTAAGTAGTTAACATTATGTAGTTCAGGCCACTTTTCATAAAGTATGGGTAATATATATTCTAATTACAGTATTAAATTAATAATATAATTTCTTGAGTTATAAAATATACCTCAGATATATCCAGATATATCAGATATATCCATCCATAAATAAGTACATATATGCACAAACACATTTATAACAATTATTATGAATGAGAGATCATTATGCTGTAGAGGATATAAGACAATCAGGATTAGAGCAAGGATAAAGGTGAGAGATTTTCAAGGACATATTGAAAACAAGAGTGATTGGATTGGGTGTAGTGGAGGGACAGAGTGCTCACCTAGCCTGCCAGAGGTTCTTGGTTAGATTCTCTCTGGGAAGCCTGGGGGAGGAGGGTAGGTATGATTGCAGAATGCATACTAATGTGTCGCTGTAGGGGGCATGGCACTGACTAAGTTCCCATGGTGAAGGAACTAGGACCTATTTCAGAAAATGGAAAGAATTTCAGCAGGGATTGAATTCAAAGAGGAACTAGCAAAACTAATAATAGATAGTTGAGGGTCACATGGACCATGGTTTTAAAAAAAATAAAGATGCTTATTTCATTAACAAAGAACTATCCAGAAGTACGTGGCTAGTCAACCATGTCCATAATCATCATAAACAGATTATGCTTACCGGCTATTTCTATTACAATTTATCAGTGATATTAGGCCAATTCTCACAGGTCAGATTGCTGTACTTTCTCTGAGGGCTTCAAGATCCTTTTCTTTGTTTGTTCTTCCCTACTGTGAATTCAATTGTATCACTCTCCCTCAATCATATAGCAAAAGTCCTAGTGGCATAAATTATTACTTTACTGGAATTGTAACTTCTAAAGAGATAACCAAGTGAAATTAGGTGGTAGACCCTAATCCAATTACCCTGGTGCTTTATGTAAGATGAGCATACAAAGAGACATACAGGTATACACCTACAGAAAAGATTCATTTTGGGACATAGTGTGGAGAGGGCTACCACCAAGCCAGAAAGAAGGGACCTCATAGACCAACCTCAGAAGCTTCTACTTCCTAAAATAGGAGAATTTACTCTTTGTTGTTAAATACCATTTGGTCTGTGATATTTTCACTATGATACACTTGCAAGACATCTCATCTACTTTTTCCTTCTCTGTGTTTCAATTTTAAATTTATAATCCTGTAATGGTGTTTTATCATAGCAGCTCATTTAATTTGGGAAAACGGTGTATTAGTATTATTTTAGGGGCACTCTTAACACTCCATTTCCCAGAAGGTGTTTCTCACAGATAAAATAAATTGATTTAGGAAACTAAGCAGTAAGGTGGGATCAGGTTTTGTGGTTTTTTTACTCTGGCAAAGTTCCTACTGAAGCTGGGGAGGTTATACAGGCTCAAATAATCATTGCACATCCACAGCCCTGCTGTTGGTGCGCTGGGATAGTTTTTAATAATTCCTAACATGTTTCCTTCAATAATTAATGCTTCGGTAGTTTTAAATGTTTCAGTACAAAAAACAGAACACCCCAAAGAAACAAAACATGCAGTCAGATCTCCACGTCATAACACAAATAGATGTCTTGCAATAATTTGCATGGAATTAATTCCATCCCAGGGTTCTGTTAAAAAAAAATTAGAAACCACTTAAAGGCGGAGTTCTGATAGTTTATGTGTCTCAAGACTCCCTCTCTGGAATCATTGCAAATCTTTGCAGTCCATTTTGTATTCCACACATACTTTGTCTCTTGATGGCTCTGATGGTTCTTAATTGCATTTCTCATAGCCAGTCTCAGCAGGATGTTTCTTTCATCTAACAACTAGTACTGATATGCCATCCTGGCTAACACAACTAGTCTCAGTTTAATTATTAATACTGTAATGCCTTTCCAGAAAACATTAAAGAAAACATGAAAGCACATTGCTTGAATAATTACTAGAGGTTTCTCTTTCTTTCTTTCTTTCTTTCTTTCTTTTTTTGGAAAGACTTAAAAATTATTTGTGTATTTATTTTTAACTTCTGGCGTCCAGAGTAGAGTTAGTCATAGTCATACATCCTTACTTTCTGGAATACTATTGATCTACTAAAGGACATCTGCATTTTATTCATTTATATCATTACTTTTTTTATTCCTTTCTGTCATTCTTATTTTTCTTGTCTCTTAGGCAATATTCCAAATGTGATTTTTGAAAAATTCTTGTATTTCATTTGGTTCTCATAAAATATGTACATATATTTTTGATTTGTAAAATTGGTATGCAAATTGGGTACATCTTTTTCTTCAGCACTAAGTCTCTAAGAACTCTTTCTCTTTTTAAAAAAAAGAATATGGATAAAGTAAGCTTTTACTCTTAATTTAGAGGGGAAAAAACTCTCACAAACAACAAAGCTCCAATGTTTTGTTAAACTTAGTTTCCCCAAACTCTAGCCTCTAATTAAGCATACAGTGTCATACCTCAGGCACACATTTCATATGGAGCACTATTGAAATACTCACTGAGGAGAACAAATATATTTCTGATTAGGATTGAAATATGATAATAAGATGATGCTGGCTATCCAACAGAACTCTTGATTCCTTCCTTTACACACCATGGAATGGATCTGACAGTATATGTCTTTAGTGGAGGTGGAGCTAAAACACAGCTGAGATTTAGTTTATGGCCTCCTCAGCAGATAAACAGTGTCTGTGCAACAGAATGTGTGGATAGGAAGCAAAGTGAGAAGTAGCAATACACATGCATGACTGCTTCTAAGCGTCAGGAGATCCAGGAAACTGGAAACTGAACACAGAACTCCTATCTTGAACCTTAGGTACATGTTAGGAAAGAAAGAAGTGGTTAATGGTATAGGTGATATACTTTTGGCTGTGCAGATTAAATTAGCTCATGTAAGCTTCTGATATTTCATTTATGTAATTTTCTGTTATTAATGCAATTTGATGATAAGATTGCTGGTCATGATATCAGATATTGCAAAATAACCTCGAACCGAAAAAAGTAGAAATAAAAAGTGTGATGAATGTAAATGTCCCAGTAACAGTTATTACCCATGGTCAAGAGTTTGGGCTTGTGCATATAACTAAGGGGGCTAGAATACTATTGTTTTCCTAATTCATTTATATTCTTAATAAAACTACTAAACCCCTACTAAGACTACTAAACCCCTATAAAACTACTAAACCCCCTTCTGTTAAAGTAAATTTGGCATATCTTTAATTAAATAAAGGTCATATGCAAAAATCTGAAGTTTTATATTAATTTTTCTAAAATTTACATTTGAAGGAAGTGAAATATTTTGGGCAGGAAGAAAGGTATTTGCAAACACTGCATGAGCATGAGCTGAAGTAACTTTGGAAAGTCATTCCAATGATAAAGGCAGAAAAATTAAATACTTTTTGGAAAATGTTTAATAACCACGCAGAAACACCACTGACAGATTGCAACTGGTAACTTTGCAGTGAACCAAACTCTTCTCACCTTTGCAGGCTCTAGTAGAAATATCTGCAATATTGAGATATTGTGCGATTGTCTGGATGTTTCGAGTCAGTACTGGGCTTATAATTATGGCTGTGGGCAAGTTTAGGCTCTCAGTTGATTGGATTACATTAACATGGAAACACGTGTAATGCTGTTACCCTTTTAGTTTTATTTACCAGACTAACATTAGGTATTTTATATTAGTTTATAGTAAAGATAGGGCAGAGTTAGAGGGATACTAGTGTTGGGTGTAGAGAATGCTAGAGGCATATAAAAAAGGGGCAAGCAACATCATGAAACAAAGAGGCTCTTTGTTGGAGTTCATTGTTCATCACTGAGAAGGTGTTGGCCTACCAATTGGAAAAGAATAATACTAGGATTAAATCAGTGATGGTCACAAGGACTTTATCCCTCATTCATGTATTTTAGTACCCTGGGGTGATACAGCACCAAGGACATGATACTAGGAGCAATGATGAATGTTGTTATCCCTTACTTTTTACTAGTATCTATATCTTTTAAGTAAAAATAAATTTTCATTTAGCAATATAAGTCCTGTCAATTGTGTCTAATAATTTCCATCATAGCTCATTGTCAGTAAGAAGCAGTTTCTTTCCATAATATTGAATGTCATCAGCCACTTTTCTACACTAACTCCAGAGTTTATCTGCTATTTTCTATGTTAAATAAATAGACATTAAGTGACTTGTCCTGGTGCTACCATTTGAAAGATTGGGTAGGTGATGTAGTCATAGACTGAAACCTAATAACCAAGGTGGTATTTAGGGCTCTGCTGTGAGAATGTAATTAGTTCTCCAAGAATGAGGCTACCTCTCAGTACTTAAGTATACTGTAGAAAGCACAGACTTAGAAACAAAGATCAATCCCTCACCACACACCAAATCTTACAGCACCTTGATCTTGGCTTCCCAGTCTCCAAAGCCAGGAGCAATACATTCTGCTGTTTGTAAATAACCCAGGCTCAGGAATTTCATGAAGCCAAGATGGACTAGGACTTCTAGCCATTCTACTTTGTTTCCTTTGCTTTTATCCTAAGGCAGATCTGAGTACTAAAGGATCACTGGGGCAAATGTATTCTTTGATTTTGAAAACCAAGGAAAATTTCCCAGAAAAAAAAGGTGACTAGGGAAAGATAGAAACCAAAAGGATAAACTGAGCAATCTTTTCTCTTTTAGGAATAGTATTACAGATGTGTGGTAATTGTGTTCAAGTTAAAAGGAATAGGGCATAAAGTGTAGCACTTACAAAAGAAGAAGGAGTCAGGCATTGCGCCTGGAAGATCTAATAGATAAAGCAGATGAATTCACAAATGACTACAAAATATTGAAATATTTAAGCAGGGGATGTAACAGACGCTCAATGACCCTGAGGTAAAGAGCCTGGTGGGGTAAGGTGATGGTGTTAAGGGAATAGAAGAGACAAACTTGCTGTGAGATTATTTGTCCTCCTAACATTGTATTCCACTATATTTAATTATTATGAAAGCAAGTTATAGGTAGAAAAATACTTTTAATCGATTCTGGGTCCTTCATTTGTGCATGGGAATGACAGCATGTGATAATTTGGGAATTAACTATGCAAGAGTTAGAGTGCCAAGCCATGCTATATAAACACCAAATTCGGAAAACATTTCTTTATTAATTGTACAAAGAGGTTTTACAGTGGCATTGTACACACTCATGCATTTTACTTTCATCAGATGGATATTCTCTATTGCTCTTACTCGCTTTTGTATTTCTCCTGGCTCTCCATCTATTTTTTAACAGCTTTTAGATCATTTTTATAAGCTACCTTCATCTATTTTGGTATGACTGAACTCTCATCATTCAATTTTCTTAACACCATTCCCATCATTACTGCAAATAGGTCAAAATTTGCAATTTTATTATATATACATATGCATGCATGTACAGATGCATATATGCACACATATATCCATGTGTGCACACATATATGTATTTATGTGCAGTATACACATATGCACAAATATGTTTGTGTATATGCAATGCGCATGTATGTGTGCACAAATGTATATACACATGTGTGTTTATGTCTAGATCCCACATATGGGAGTAAATCTGTGATCTGTGTTTGTCTGAGCCCGGCTCATTTTGCTTAACCTGATGGTCGCCAATTCCATCCACTTCCAACAAATGACATGACTTCATTCTTCTTTATAAATGAATAATACTCCATTGTTCATAGGCACTACTTTTTTAGCAACAAACATGGTTGTGAATTTTCATTATGTATTGACGTACATTTTTCAAATATATGCCCCAAACTAATATCACTATATTATCAAAATTACCAATTAATAAATGAGCAAGTGGGTGGAATAAACAATTCTTGAAGGATGAATCCCAAATGACCAATATAAATAAATGTTCAACCTCCCTAACCATAAGGAAAATACAAATGAAAAGGATATTATGATTTTATCTTAACTTCAATCAAAATGACTACCCACAAGTAAATAATAAGTACAAGTGAGAAGGTGTGTATGGGGGGGTGGTCCTTATAAACTATTGGTAGGAATATAAATTAGTACAAGCATTATGGAAGTCGGTATGGAGATCCTAACGAAGTAAGATAGTCTTTCAGCACTTTCCTGGCTCTAGACTGGGTGCCCAGCTCACTCAGTGAGTGTGAATCATTAAGGAACTTGAGTAAAACAAACTGAAACTCACCTCTGCTATGTATACCCTGTCCTCTCATTCTTCTGTGCACACTGGCTCTCTGTATCCCAATCTTGCAGTGCTGTTGCTATTTTGTGAGATTTAAGAGCCAAGGAGGACCTCATCATGGATTCAGGAGGGCTAATCACTGGGACAGACTCTTAAGGCCATCTGTTCAGTAGTTCAGCCTCAAAACAGATGAGTTTTCCTGCATCATTCAGAAGCTTGGAGAGGTTACTCTCCCAATCCTGCATTCCTGAAGTTATGACTCAATCACTCCTTCCATATGTTCTATTAATTTACTCCTTAGCCATGTCTCTGATTTAATGTAAAAGTAAGTATGAAAGTACTTGTACTAGTACTTTTGGTCTTCCATTCTGTTTCTGTAATAACTACAGGGAAAGCCAAACCTTTTTCTTCTTTGCAGATATTTAATTGTGTTAAAAATTACTTCATAATTATTTATGCAAATCTACTATTTTACTAGTTAAATTTATCCTCCTAACTTTCTTTTCCTTTGTATTTCTCAGTGCTTGATTTCTGTGTGAATAAATACATAGGGCTTTAGAACTTCTACTATTAACTTTTCTTTCTTTTGTATTTCATGCAATATTTTAGTTTTATGAGTCTCTTGGAGTGGAGCTTTATGTTCCAGTTATTTTTCTGACTACCCTAGAGTAGAAGAAAAGGGCCTGATTCATTGTCATGGAATCTGTAATTCTATTATTGTGACCGAAGATAAGTTTCGGCCAGCACATCATTCTATTGCTGCATATTGAACTAAAATCCATCAACTTTTCTGTCTTTCCCTTATAATCTATTTTATCACAGCTCTTTCACTCCGTCCAAAAGTAATCAGAAGACAGTGGTTTGTTCTAACTATATTTGAAAACTCTTCTAAAATTTATGAATTCCCTAGAGATAGATGCACTATTGATTTATGCAATTGTTACATAACTAATTCCATTACCACCTCCCCAAGTTAACTGTACCAAAGTCTACTATTTACTTATTGCCACTGAAAGATGTGGAAGGTCTTTCTTCACAGAGGGTAAGTGTCATGTCTGAATTGAAGGGTCTACTTAGGTAGAAATACTGCCCCTGAGTTAAAGAACATTTAGCTTAATTTGTCTTTTGTTCAGCAGAAATTCATGGTCACTGGAGATTAATAGTGCATTTTGCAATTTACTTGACTTCATTCTTACCTGGTCTGACATTCCTGTTGGGCTCCCTGGTAGAGACCTAAAGAAAGCCACTCCATTAAGCAATCCTGCTGTGATGTTTCTGATATTTTAGAAGTTAAATGCATTTCTGCAATATACATCCACAGGTTTGGGGAGAATATTTATAGATCTGTAGTAAGATGGTCAACAACAGAAACAAATTTCTACCAGTGTACTATCGACTTCAATTATTTTTTTAATCACATCTTCCATCATTAGAACTGTAACCTGCCACAGTTGTGCTCTTTAGTTAATGGCCTAATTTTTTTGCAGGGCTTTTAAAATAACTTCTAAAATTATATGAGGTAAAGATAAGATTAAAGAATGTTGGATTGAACAATGAAAAACTTGCCCAGCAACCAAGGACTTTTGAACACTAAATTAATTGGATAAAGAATTTCGCAAACCAGGGAAACTGTGTGTGTGGTATTCTGATGGGGTGAACTTTTATAATTAAAGGTTACATACCATAACTTCTATATTTAAGAACACACTTCATTCAAGAAATGACACTCAGCGCTCTCATTATGCCTATAATACAGCACAAGCCTGCCAAGTCTCAAATACTTAAGCTGAAGCTTGCTCAGAGATGATGAGCTTAATAGCAAAGAATATGTGAACAGTATATATATATATATATACACACGCACACATATATATACATATATACATATATACACACACATATATATACATATATACATATATACACACATACACACTGTAATCTAACTGTAATCTATCATATGACAAGATAAGACAATTGATTTTGAGTTTCAAAATCTGTGCAGTGTGTCCCTGTGTGAATAGCACAGCATTCTCTTTGGCTCTGTTGTTATCTGTATTGCCTTACTAGAATGGGAACAAAGGTGCCACTTTCAGCCAGAGTCATTCTGTGTGTCTGTTTCTCTTTTCTCCCTTCTTACCATATGACAAATAAATTCTGAGTAGAATTTGTTCTTCAGTTCTAGTTGTAGACTAAATTGGGTGTGGAAGAAACCATTGTGGACTCATGTTGGATAAGGATGTAAGAAACTAACAACTATTGTTATAAACCACAGCACATTCACCACTTTCAAACAACCAGCACTCAATCCTCAGAATATACCACAACAAGACCACACTGGTATATAGTAAGCAATCAATGCATAATTGCTAATTGCAAATCATGTCTACTACAGCCATTTCCCAAATAAGCATTTAGTATTATCCCAGCAGAAGATAATGATTATTTATAGGAGCTAATATATGTCTTGATTCCTAAAAAGTGAGCTTAAAACACATTTTTGGAAAATAAGGGTGACATTATCAAATTAGCACCTAAATAGTAAAACTATAATACAATTAAAATTATTCAGTCAGGGCTGGGAGTGTGGCTCAGTAGTAGCATGCTTGCCTTGCATGCATGAGGCCCTGGGTTTGATTCCACATAAGCAGAAAAAGCCGAAGTGGCGCTGTGGCTCAAGTGGTAGAGTGCTAGCTTTGAGCTGAAGAGTTCAGAGTTCAGGCCCAGAGTTCAGGCCCCATGACTGATAATAAATAAATAAAAAATTATTCAGTCGTTGTATCTTTATCATAGCAAAGGATTACTGACAGTCTCTTCACGGAACCAGATCTCACTTGGAGTTTTGGGGGAAAATGGACCCGGTAATAATTGGATTTTTGTAGTTTTGAATACCAAATAGACAAAAACATTAAGGGGGAGTTTTAAGTAATTAGGATTCTGGCTTTGGAGAGTTCAACTGAGTCTACAGTGGGTCAGTGCTATGTTGGTTCACTATTAAAAATTTCTTCAGGCAGTGTTAATATTGTAAATTGTAATGCATGCTTTAAGGAATATTTGGAATACTTACTGCAAAGAGGTGCTAGTAAGTGCATTTGGGCCATTTAATGGTTTGCAGATAAATCAGAAGTTTGAGTACTCTGTGATTTGGTAAACAATTTGCTGGTATACATTATTGTTCTTTAATTCCATATTACGTCATTAAAAACAACTAAAATGTACTTATTCTTTGTCTTTTGTTGGTCCTTGGGTTTGAACTAAGGGCCTGGATGCTGTCACTGAGCTTCTTTTTCTCAAGGCTAGCGCTTTACTACTTGAGCCACAGCTCCACTTCTAGATATGCTTTGGTAATTCATTGGAGATAAGAGTATTCAAGGCTTTGAATTGCGATCCTCAGATTTCAGCCTCTTGGGTGGTATGATCCACCAGTACCCAACTTGCTATTTCTTTTAAAAGGGATTTTACAACAATAGTATAATTGTGGGCCAGTGACTCACACTTATGATCCCAGCTTCTAAGGAGGCTGAGATCCAGAAGATGGTTGTTTAAAACAATCCCACTTGAGAAAATCTGAGCTACTCCATTTTCAAAAGCTAACAATGAGTAAGTAACTAACATGTAAAAAGCTGGGCTAGAGCTGTGGCTCAAGTAATAAATTGCCACCTGAGCAAACAAACCAAGCAGGCTTGAGGAACTGAGTGGAAGTCTTGGTACTGGCAAGCACATGAATGTAAGTGTGTGTGTGTGTGTGTGTGTGTGTGTGTGTGTGTGTGTGTGTGTGTGTGTGTGTGTGTGTGTGTCTTTCTGTTTGTGTGACATAAAAACAGCCCCAGAAAAGATGCCTCACAAACTGAATGAATAGGGTTTTATAGTATATAGTTTGAAGTTCTCAGAATGGTATTCATTTGATAGCAAAATAAGGAAGTGGGACAGTGCCTATCTTTTTACCCCTCTGCATACCCTGTAGCAACTGAAGGTTTTGGTTTATGTATTTTATCTATTGAAATTAATCTACCCTCTCTGCATAGACATGATTTAATACTACAGTTAACATACACAAATGTGTGTGTGTGTGCATATGTGCGCGTTGATGCCCATATTTTCTCTAAGCTACACTAACTTGAAGAGAGAACTGAGGATCAATGGACCCTAACAATGGCAAGCCCACATTCTGACATGAGTTCCAGATGGGAAACCTGGGTCTCTCAATGCAAGCTAATTATCTCATGACTCCTGGAGCTGCTTGTCAGTCGATCTGTACAGTTCTGCAGAATGACTGTGTTTTCTGGGGGTAATGGAAGGCCATGTCCTCTCCCCATTGTGTTGAGATCTGCTGTGAGGTAGCACAAGGAAAATATTCTAGGTTCTTGTCTCCTTCACTGTCTTGAGAAGTAGCAGTTTATTTTATTTCACCTTTACATTCATTATAGTCTTGTACCAAAAACGAGCTGATAACAAATAAACAATCCTAGGGGCAAGGCAATGGTGGGATGAGGTTGGGGATATGGAAGTGGGTGGCATGAGAGAAACTAGAAAACAATTTATAGGATTCTGTGTTCACTTCTACTTTTTTGTTGCTAATTTCTCTTGTACTGAACTCAAACTTTCTTTTATTACTTGTGGTAGATGAATCTCACTTTTACATATTGCTTGGTAGAGATAATAGGGCTAGGGAAGAGAGAGAGAGAGAGAGAGAGAGAGAGAGAGAGAGAGAGAGAGAGAGAGAGAGAGAGAGAGAGAGAGAGAGAGAGAGAGAGAGAGAGAGAGAGAGAGAGAGAGGGAAAGAGAGGGAAAGAGAGGGAGAGAGAGAGGGAGAGAGAGAGGGAGAGAGAGGGAGAGAGATTGTTTGTAATATTAAGGTATGACCTCAGGACTTTGCAATTTCTAGGCAAGCACCACTCTTCTTGAGAAAAATTACCAGCCCTCTTTGCTTTTATCTTTTAAGCAGAGTTTTAGTGCTTTTGTCCAAGACTGGCATCTGACCTTGATCCTTCTACTGATACCTCCAGAGTAGCTGAGATACAATATGAGCAACCATACTTGGCTCCAGGAGATAATATTATGGGGTAGAGACCATTTCCTCTGAATAATTAAGAGTTTTAATCCTCAGGAGCGGTGATCAGCTTTATCATATTGAATTAACTTTTCATTCATTTATTCATGAAATAATTCTAATATACTTATTAAATCATTTCCATGTGCCAGATACCCTGTAGGGGGCTGAGAATAAAGTGGTGAATAATCACAGTTTCCAGACTTGAAAGAGTTTACAGTGATGAATCACTACATTCTCTTGGACATTAAGTCCTCAACACTCCTTGCATATACTAAATCATTTTATATTCAGAACAGGTATTATTTATTTAGTTCTTTTGTTGATTATTTTTTATTCTTTTGAGGCAAAGTTTTGCCAAGAAGCCCAAACTAGACTTGAACTTCTCTCATGATACTCCTACCTAGGACTCTAAAATGCTGGCATTATAGGCACATTCAGTTTTCTTAAGTTCTCCTAAATCCTAAGTACAAGTCTGTTACAATCATTGTCATATCTAAATCTATTTGTCTATATATGTAAATACACATATTGAAATACATAAATATACATGTGTAAAATTTACAAATATGTATATATTTATGTCTCAAGGAAATACTTGCAGACTAATTAATAGTTTTACAGATAAGAAAACCAAAGATATAAATGTTTAAGTAAACAGTCTTATAGTTACTAGATATAGAGGAAAGGAAATGTGGTATTAAAAAGGCAGAGGAGGGCTGGGAAGGTAGCTCAGTGGTAGAGTGCTTGTCTTGCATGCATGAGGCCCTGGGTTCAATTCCTCAGCACCATGTAAGCAAAAAGAAAGAAGCTGGAAGTGGCACTGTGGCTCAAGTGGTAGAGCACTAGCCTTGAGCTGAAGAGCTGAGGGACAGCGCCCAGGCCCAGAGTTCAGGTCCCATGACAGCCAAAAAAAAAAAAAAAAAAAAAAGAAGAAGGCAGGGGACTTGATTTGATGTGCATGTATTCTGGGTTGTAAAAAACTCAGTTTTCACTGACTCTGAATTACAAATGGGGATCTCTGTCTGTTGCAAGGGGTATCCTTTTATCAACATCTTAATAGTCATCAATGTATTTACAAACTTCTTTCTTAATATATTTACAAATTTAAATATAAAAACAGACTGAGAAAATGAAAGTAATGAAATTGCTAATAAAATCTTAGTAAAATAGAGAAATGGTTAATATATGTCAACTAAAAACTCTCCATGCTTGAAATTAACCATACTCGAGATAAAAATGTTAAACAAGAACACACATTTGGAAACTTTCTAGTTCTTCATATTAGGAATTTTTTTTTTAAAAGAAAAGATCCTGGCTTGCTTACTACTCTGTTTTAGTAGTAGCTTTTAGTAAACAAAGTCATTATTATTCCTTCCTTCCTTCCTTCCTTCCTTCCTTCCTTCCTTCCTTCCTTCCTTCCTTTCCTTTCCTTTGTTTCTCCTTCCTTCCTTCCTTCCTTCCTTTCCTTTGTCTCTCCTTCCTTCTCCTCCTTCTTTTTTCTTTTTTCCCTTCGTCTGTCCCTGCCTCTGTTCCTTCCATCTTCATATACTCTGTTTTTCTTACTAGTATTCAATCCTTTCATTTAATCTTGTAGTGTATGTTAATTGTTCAAAATGGATTTTATTGTCACACTTGTATATACAGGAAATTGACCCCCTCATTTACTTTCACTGCCTCACTGGTCTATCCTCTATCATTCAAACAGCTTCAATGAGTTTCCCTTTTTTTAATTTAAATTTTATTCTAAAGGTGACATAGATAAGAGTTCAGTTACATAAGTAAGGTAATGAGTACATTTCTTTTGGAACAGTGTTACCCCTTCCCTCATTTTCAACCAGTTTTTCCCCTCCTGACCCCTTCCCCCACCCAAACTGTATAGCTCATTTCCAACTTAGTGTCTAGTGAATATCACTTCTGAATTGGTTTGGCCTTTCTCTCACCATTTCTGTGATTCCCTTCCCATCCCCAAATCAAATAAACTTATTTACAAGATAAAGGGTACAGAAAGCAAAAACAGTGACAAAAGGGAATAAACAGAAGGAAAAAACACTGAAAAACAGAATAATACAAAAAACACTCTTGTTTCCATTTCTTGTAGCTCATTTCAATAAGCATCATTTTATATGGTCATATGCACATGTGTATTGAGCCCTTGAGGTCCCCTCCTAAGAATATCCTCCTTTCTTTTCACTATGTAATTGTTTCTAGTACTGTTTATTTAATCATGTCTAAGTGTAATTATCATCTTTTACTATCCATTGGATTTACTTGTAGCTAGTTTCCTTTTGCTATTCTTAGACATCTTACTGGATATTCTGAGAAGCCATGATAAGAGGTAATGTTTTGTCCTGGTCTTCAATGCGATTGCAATCAGATGCAGTTATTTTCATTCTTTTCAACTATGGCTTCTGGTAAGAATTGCTTATGTGTCACTTTTCAGTATGTGAAATGCCATCTTTTTGTTTGTCTTCATCCCAAGAGAAGAATTGGATATTGCAGGTTTGTCTTTCCTATGTTAACAGACTCTTATGTTCTAGTTTACTCTTTCTTTTACTACCCTAAGCTTCATATCCTAATTAATGATCTTCTAAATAATGGATTTAAAATGAGTTGGCTTAAGAGGGGAGATTTGTATGGGGCTATAATGAATTTTAGATTGGAAGGGATAAATGTACACACATAAAAACAGTACAACACAAAAAGTGTTGAAATCTGACTTGGATGTTAGGGAGAGATTTTCAGAGGAAAAAACATTAGGAAAAAACATTTCATGAGTGACTGACAAAAATCAAGGCAAGTAAGAATGAAATGCAGGTAAGGGAACATATATTTCATGTAGATATAAATAAGCTGGTAGTGGGGTTCTGGTGGCTCACACCTGTCCTTGCTACTCAAAGAGACTGAGATCTGAGGATCATGGTTCAAAGCCAGCCTAGGCAGGAAATCTCTAATTAACTATCAGAAAATTAAGAAGTAGCGCTGTGGCTCAAAGTGGTATAGCTTAAGAGCTCAGGCACAGTGCCTAAGCCCCAGAGTTCAAGCCTTAAGACCAGCAAAAAAAAAAAAAAGAAAAAAAAGGAGCCATTCATTTATTTGTAATATTAAGTAGAGCACATACTATAAATAATAAAAAAAACACAGACTGGATAATATATGTGGGAAGCAGCAATGTGAAAGGTAGAAGTATATAATTTTGTATTTATCCTATATGTATTGGACATCATTGAACATTTTTACAGAGGAAAATGTGATGGTCATATTTGTATTATTAGGAAACTCTTATGTTAAAAGCAGGAATGGTGACCATGAATGCTTTGAGAATAGTCGCCTTTAGGAGACAGATAAAACAGGGTAGAGATAATGAGGACTTACAAGAAGACAATAGTCAGTATAGGAAAAATAGATGTAGTACATATTCAGGAGGGAAATTAAGACATTTTCATTATCTGGGTAATAAAGAAGTGACAAGAAACACTACCATATCTTATTTCATGAACAGGCCCCCTTCCTTGAAAAGGAGGACTTAAACACAGGCGAGCCTCCGAGGCTTGAGAGACAGATGGAACTAGATGGAGAAGAGAGAAAAATAGAAATCTGTTTTTCATATTTAAAAAGAATGTGCATATGTCTATCAGAGAGTTCAATTTCTCAATTCAATTGTTTCACAAAGGAAACTCTCAAGCTTCTGTTATCAAAATCTGGTGATTTAAGTACAGGCAGGAAGCCAGTAGGGTTTTGTAATTTAAATCCTATTTAATAACCATATGTACTAAATTGTCCTACATACAGAAAATAAGAAACGAGACAAGGAAATGGAAATGAATTACATTTTGATCTGTAATCCTCCAGATGGAAACAGTAATATCAAAATAGAAACAATTTCTTGTACTTTCGTTATTCCATATTTCTACATCTTTCACGTCTCTTTTTAGGTGGGGTTTGATGGGCTTTCTAGAAAGAAGGCAATTTCATGATCTGAAGAGTAGACAGGAAGTTTGAGGATTTACATCTTTGTTGTGCTTTAAGATATTGACTACATAATAAGCAAGGCTTGGACAAGATCAAAGGGCAAGGCATAATGATAACCTGCATCTACATAATAAGTTAATAGAGTCTTAAGAGATGAAGCATTTGCAGTATAACTTCCCAGGTTGAAGAATAGGTAGAGATTTAATAAGTCTAGCTTTAAGCTCTGGAGTTGAGTCCCATATCTGCCCTCCCTCCCCCATTTTTTTGTAGTGGGAACTGCACTGTTTTCTTCTATTTCTGACATTGCCTTAAGACAGATTCAGGTTACTGTCAAAGTCTGGCTCACTATATGATTAGCAGAGGTGCTCCTAAGTGGCCCGGAATGAAGAGTCTGGTGAAATGGAAATCTCTCTGAAGCTATCTATATTCACTGATGGGTGGGTGGAGGTGAGGTAATGAACTGTAGGTAAACATGTGAATTATGACAGTTTGGAAGAGGAAAGGACATAAAGATGAATTCCAAGAGAATTGCCAGAAAAGCAAAATATAATTGAGGAGAGAAGATTGATGATCAGAGTAAAACAGAAAGGAAAAATTATGATGCAACCAAGAGGCTTACAAGAGGATTACACTGGGGATATCCATCCTTTTAGAGAAGGGTTAGTCATTCTTACTTATTTTCCTTATTTGTTATTAAATGTTTCTATGAAGACCTGTGCTAATCCATCTGGGAGCAACTTTTGGCATCTGTGGATTGGATGAAATATGATGAGATTGAGAATCTCCATAAGAGATTGACAACTAGCATATATTTTGTAGCTCAGGGTAGAATTTATGTCCTCAAATTGTATAATTTGAGGAAAGAGTATTAAATGTTACATTCTTCTTTTTTTTAATCAGTCATGGGGCTTGAACTCTGGGCCTGGGCACTGTCCCTTAGCTCTTCAGCTCAAGGCAAGTGCTCTAGCGCTTGAGCCACAGCGCCACTTCCAGTTTTCTGGTAGTTTATTGAAGATAAGAATTTCATGGACTTTCCTGCCTGGGCTGTCTTTGAACCATGATCTTCAGATCTCAGCCTACTGAGAAGCTAGGATTATAGGTGTGAGCCATTGGCACCCAGCCTTAAATATTATATTCTTGATTTTATTAACACTTGTATTTTTTTTGCTGTTAGCCTTTTTAAAAAAATTATTTTTTATTGTGAAAATACCATACAGAGGGGCTATAATTACATGGGAAATGTAATGAGTACATTTCTTTTTTTTTTTTTATTGTGAGAATACGGTACAGAGGAGTTACAATTACATGAGCAAGATAACGAGTACATTTCTTATCAAGCATTGTTGTCTCCTCTTTGTTTCCCCTTCCTATCCCTTCCCATACTCCTCCCCTCCCCCACCCGATCCTCCTCCCACCCCCCACCAAAGTTGTTAAGTTCGTTTTTCGACATAACGACTTGTACATCTCATTGTTGCAATGGGTCCATCTGTATCCCTAGTTAAACGATTTGTTTTTTTTTTCCTTCCCCTCCACAAATTATAAAAACATCAAATACAGTGAAAGTTTGGGTTATACTGTGGGGGAGGGACATACAAAGTAACATAGAAATCTCTTATAAATATGATAGAAACAATTGCATGAAAGGAAAAAAAAAACAAAAAAATGAGTATGTTTCTTATCAAGCATTGTTGCCTCCTCCTTTGTTTCCCCTTCCCATCCCTTCCCATCTCCTCCCCCCTCCCCGCCAAAGTTGTATAGTTAGTTTTTCAACATAACCACGTGTACATCTCATTGTTGCAATGGGTCCACTTGTATCCCTATTTAAACACTTTATTTTTTCCCTTCCCCTCCACAATGTATTATTGTTTGTTTTGCCCACTAATATGAGGTCTTCAAAAGTAGGAGCATTTGTCATATATCCTTGCATTCTCTGTGGATACCATGGTAGTAGAACCAGAATATGATCTCAATAAGTGTTTGCAGAATAGCTAATGTATATAACCTCCTGACCAGTGTGGACAGAGAGTATAAAAATATCATTTTTGGATTTTGCCTGCCTGCCTGCCTGCTCTCCTTCCTTCCTTCCTTTCTCCTTCCTTCCTTCCTTCCTTCCTTCCTTCCTTCCTTCCTTCCTTCCTTCCTTCCTTCCTTTTTTTTCTTTCTTTCTCTCTCATCCCCCTTTTTTTGCCACTGGGTATTGAGACCATAATGTTGTTTATGCTAAGCAGATGCTCTACCACTGAGCTACATCTCAAGTTCTTCATATATATTTCTATAGAGAAGAAAAAAATCATCTTCTATTGGCTATTGCTTTGCCCAGGGTAGTTCAGGGTAGAAGAACTCTGAGTATTTATAATTTCTCTTGTAAATTATGTTGTATCTGGGGCCTAAATCGGTGTGATTGGAATGCATTAGTAATTGTACCTGCATCAATAAGAGTCTAGAGTGACGTGTTACTAGAGAATTGCTAGGCTTTGTGTGAACTGAGGGGACTAAGAATGAAAGGAAGAGGGAGTTCTCTTCAAAACCTTAAAGTTTAAAAAGCTATTTTTTCACTTTTTCTAGGAATTTTCTGGGAGGAAACTTTTGGCTTTTCCATTCATATAGGCATTTGGAGTTTTGCTTGTTAGAGTGCTTTGAACTGTATTTTGAAGGTGTTTTTATGTTGCGTTGTCATCCTATTCACATAATTCCTTTCCTTGGAACCTGAAAGGCACAGAGGAGGGTGTGAACACACTGTAAACTCACAAGACTTAAAACAATCAGAAGGGGAATGCTGTGTGACACCGGATGTCTACATGGCCACAAATGACATGACAGCCATTAAAAATAATCAGTGCTATATAATGGTAATACAGAGAAACAAATTTTAAATCAACCATTAGTTGGCAATTACAGTGTCACTCACTTGTCCTACCTTTTCTTAATCAGTTGGTGGTAAATTTGAACATGGTTTAGGAGAGGATTTGAGTTAGGCATGGAGCAGCTGCTAGATTGTTCCTGCATTGGCACTTGCAATTGCTTTTTTTTTTTTTATAGTGACCTCCAGTTTAAATTTATGTGTCTACTTAAATGTCAAACAAGCTAAGTGGTGCATTTCATTAATGAAAAATTAATGAAAACCTTAGGTTGGCACGAACTACTTGTTTACAATACATATAATTCATTAGGAAGACATCCGTCAAGCAAGGTCTTGGCATGGGTCTAGTGGCATTGTACGTGTCTTTATTTTCTTCCTTCCAGTTAATGAAAGTGCAAGGCTGGGCAAAAGTACACATAAAACAGATTTAATGAGTCTTTGGGGAAGTTTTACCGAATAGGTTACATGAGTCATAAATATCACATGCAAAATCTATTTGGTTCAAATTATTTAGGATTGGAAACAGCTATAATTTCATTTTATAATCAGAAAGTGCCGAAGCATTTAGACCAATAACTTAATTCCAGGCAAAAGTCCCACATTCTTCTTGGAGCCTTGTAATTAATTGGGTTCAATTTTGAACAAATCACTTTAGGATAGGAGAACACGGATTCATTTCTCCCTAAATGGAGGTGAAA
Organism: Dipodomys merriami; assembly: GCF_024711535.1. Taxonomy (NCBI): domain Eukaryota; kingdom Metazoa; phylum Chordata; class Mammalia; order Rodentia; family Heteromyidae; genus Dipodomys; species Dipodomys merriami. Next base: position 121,303,088 of record NW_027202270.1, on the reverse strand, counting down.
CTATAGACTATATCCCTGGATAATAGATAGGATCGTTTATTTTCAAAAGTCTTCAAAGATTATTTATGTGTCTGTCTTGATGAATACAGCTTCACTGATCCTGATAGTCTGATTCAACTGTATGATAGAAAATTTCTGAAAATCACTTCAAAGCAAAGCTTTCTTAAATAGAACAGTCACTCACTATATAAATGGCTGAGAATGTCAATGGTTTCCTCTGTTTCACTGTTTTATAGACTAGCTAATTAGCCTATATTAGTTGAACAAAGTAAGTGGTTTCCTTCTGACATTTCCATACATGCATATAAAATACTTTGATTCTTTCACAGTCCCATTAGTTTCCTGCCCCATCTTTTCCATTTCTCTTATATGTCCATGGTAGATTTTTTTTTTTTTTTTTTTTTGTTGGCCATGGGCTTGAACTCTGGGCCTGGGCACTGTCCCTCAGCTCTTCAGCTCAAGGCAAGCGCTCTACCACTTGAGCTACAGCGCCACTTCCGGTTTTCTGGTGGTTTATTGGAGATAGGAGTCTCACGGTCTCTCCTGCCCGGGCTGGCTTTGAACCGCGATCCTCAGATCTCAGCCTCCTGAGTAGCTAGGATTACAGGCGTGAGCCACCAGCGCCCGGCTCATGGTAGATTTTTTAAAAACAATTTTTACTTTCGTATTCTTCTCCCCACTCCTGTAGATTTCACATATTAGTCAAAACATGCTTTTGTGAGACTGGATTATTTCAATTACCATGATGATCCCTGTCTCTCTCTTACTCTTGCTTCCCAGTGTTTTCAGCTCTTTTATTATTTCCAGTACATAATAGTAAGTACTGGAGGGAAAATACACCATGAGGACATGCACTTACTCAGCATTGTATTCTCAGCTTATACCACAGGGCCTGTTACACAGAGAGGCCTCCAAATTGTGAGCTTAATAGATGAAAAAAGAACAAAGTAGTCATTCTTTGAGAAATGTCCTCAACAAATCAAGGTATTCTATCCTGATTGCCCCGCCTGTCTTATTTTCTTAGCAGGATGCCACAACTAATTTAATCCAGTCAGTTTTGGGGGAGAATTTCAATATTATGTCCTTGAGTTGAAATCAACTCTCCCTACTGCTTAAGGAAAGGCTTCGGCTGTCAGAGCAGTATCACCTCACACTAAGGGCAACAGAATGGCAGCCGCCAACCTACACACCGCCTGTCATCATCAAAAAGTGATAGTCACCCACAGACTCATTGGAACAACAGAATCTTAGGATATCACCAGATGGAGTAATCTGTCATGCTCACGCTGGAGAGGACAGGATGAAGTGTCTTTATGTGAGTAGAGGGTGCCAAGTGCCACATCATTTCAAAAGAGAGACCAAGGCCTGCCAATCATGGCAATTGTTGTAATGCAAAAAGGTCAGATAGTCTTGTCTTTATGTATCTGAAATGCCAACTTTCTGTCAATGATGAGGTCAGAAATCTGTACCAGATTAAAAGCATTTGTGCCAGGAGCCTCAAAGTTCCAAAAGGTCAGCATCCGTGCCAATCAAAAGTGCTAAACAGAATGGAAGTTAAGTTCTGCCTAAACTTAAATAAAAAGCTTTTAATTTTATTTCCAAACCAAATATCTAAGTCCTTTGAAGCTTTATCAAATCGTTTATAGTATATTGGTACTCTATGAAAACCAGAAAAAGACATAATAACATATATCCTAAACTAGTACTCTCAAACCTGTGTGTGGATCAGATTGGCTTGTTAGAACAGAGACAGCTAGGTAATACCCCTAGACTTCTCTCTCAGTGGGTTTGGGTTCAGTCCCTAAAATATGTATTTTTCAAATGATTTCCCAAGTAATAATCAATTAGGGACCATATTTCAGAAAACATTGCTTTATATAATCACACAAAAATACATACACACACACAAACACACACATATACATAATACTCCCCACATATAACAGAAATCCTTGCAGTTTTTAGCTTTTATTTTTATTTCATCTTTTTCCCCCATAGTTCTTGCCTATTGTTGCTAGTTTTCTTTCAGTAAACAGCATTGCTATATTTCTTTATGGTTAGATGATCTCTCACATTAGGGAAGTCCTAGATGATTACATACATATGAAAGCATAAACCCATATACTTAAGCACAAGACATTTATTTCTATTTTCATTGGCACTTACTGGTATTTATGGTGAGATAATAACAATATTAGTGGTAAAATCTCTGGCCCAAAATAATACCTAGAGCAAAATGATATACTCGATGAATTATGGATCAATGACCTTTTCAATCAGAAATCAAGTTTTTCTTCTTAAACAATGGACAGACCCATCTACTAGTCACGTTAATTTCATACTAGATGTCTCTTCTGTAATAAAGAGATACTGTAAACTTAACAGATATGTAAGGAAATACTTGATCTTTCTCTTATGAATGAAGTTTACTTATTCCTCTACAGTCTTATTCCATGGTCTCTTCAAATCTAGAATATAGACTTTATTCTTTTTTATTTTAAATTTAATTGTGATGTACAGAGGGATTACAATTACATAAGGTCAGGTAATGAGTACATTTCTTGTTGACCAGTGTCATCTCCTCCCTCATTTTCTCCCAGTTTTTCTTCTCCTGACCCATCTCCCCAACAAGTTGTATAGTTCATTTCTAACATAGTGTCTAGTGAGTATCCCTGCTGAACTGGTTCACCTTTTTTCCCACTGTTTCTGTGCTTCCCATTTCGAGTTGACATTACTGATCAATTACCAAGTTTTAATGTTGATTCTATTTCCCAAATGTATATCCAAAAATGTGCCCATTTCTTTGAGTCTTTTAGTATGTACAGTGAACAATAAACATCTTTCCACATAATTATTACATAAACCATCTCAACATTCCAAGAACATATTTTAGTCCATGTTTCCTTTAAAAATTATTTTCTATTTTTCCTTTATTATTGCTGTATTAATGCACTTTTATTGTAAATGCTTTTAACACTCTGCCTTGGAATTCAATTTCCCTCAAATGTACTTCTTTTAAAGTGTTTTTAGAATTGTTATTAGGAAAAGTGATGTGCAGAAGGGTTACAGTTACAAAAAGGTAAAAGTGCATTTCTTTCTTTCCCTCCCTTCCTCCCTCCCACCCTCCCTCCGTCCCTCCTTCCCTCCCTCCCTCCCTCTCTTCCTTCCTTCCTTCCTTCCTTCCTTCCTTCCTTCCTTCCTTCCTTCCTTCCTTCCTTCCTTCCTTCCTTCCTTCCTTCCTTTTCCTTTCTCCAGTCTTGGGGCTTGAACTCAGGGCCTGGCACTTTTTCTGAGCTTCTTTTGTTTAAGGTTAGCACTCTACCACTTGAGCCACAACAACACTTCTGGTTTTTTTCTGCTCATATGGTACTGAGGAATCAAACTCAGGGCTTCTTGCGTGTTAGGCAAGCACTCTACCACTAGGCCACACTCCCAGCCCCGCATTTCTTTTTAAGCATTGTCATCCCTTCCCTCACTCTCTCCCAGGTTTTCCATCCATCCCATCCACAAAAACTGTATAGTTCATTTTTAGCAGAGTATTGGTGAGTATTTATGCTGCATTTGTTTATCCTTTGTCCCTTCCAAGTGTACTTTTAGTAAAGTATCTATCTTATGTTCTTTTTTATGTACAAATAGGCACACACACACACACACACACACACACACACACACACACACACACACACACCAAGTCTCTGATAAAGAGACCTTTATTAAAGGCTTAGTCCTCAGGAGATGCTAACGGGAAGTTTTGACCTTGAGGAGGTAAAGCCTGTGGAAGGTCTTCAGATTATGAGGAGTATGTTCTTGAAGTCTTTGCTTTGTGCCTTGTAAAGAAAGTAGTAGTTTCTGCTATGATGTTCCTGCCATGATACGCTGCCCTTGTCTGAGGTTTAAGTCAGGGCCTCCAATGAGGGCATCTGGACTTGGACTGAAACCTGTGGAATCATCATGTAGCTAAGCCTTTTCTCACTATAGGTTCATCACTTCTAGAATTTCAGTGTAATAGCACTAAGTTGACTAATACTATTTCACTCTCATAAGCAATGTAGTCAAGTATTACATATGTATAAGGAGCATGGATCACTAATGTTTTCTTATTTCAAAATTTAGAATAAGTATAAAAATGGGACCATAGTAAGAATTCTGAGAATGAATCCAAGTTCTTTAACAAGCCAGACATAGCCCAAACATCTAGTGCCCACAGCCTTCCTAATCCTAAAGTGATCTCTCTCTGGATCATTTTGATCTAATTATGTTGGCTGTCTGTTTTTCTGAAAAGATTTCAGGCATTTTGCTTTTCCCCAGGCACCTCCTACATCTGGAATAGGCTTGTCCAACTCTTTCCCTCATAATTCTGATTTGATCATGATGTTTCATTTATATCTTCAGTTCTCAGAAACATGGACTGTATTCCACTGACTCCCATTTCCTCCAAAAATCTGGAAAAGTAACTACTTGCTATGTATTAATTAAGACTCTTAATCACAACTTGTATGCTTATTTTGCAACAAACTCACTACTTTCTCTATCAGATTCTGTAAAGACTCAGACCATTTTAAACAATGCTTAATGACTCAATTACTATTTTGTTGAATGTTATATATAAGCCTGCAGTAACCTAGAGAATCTTTAGCCCTTTATCATTCCCAGTAAGGTTATTTTTTTGTGATTCATGGTACAAACAAGTACATATGCTCTTTTCCTCTACATTCTTAATATTGTTTATACATTCATGTATTTGTAAAAAAAAGTAATATGTTACATGGTTTTAAAAGTTGGGAGAAAGATCGTGGCATTGGTGGCCCATGCTTATAATTTCTAGTTAAGAGGCTGTGATCTGAAGATTGTCGGCTGAAGCCAGTCCTAGCAGGAAAGTCTGTAAAACTTTGATCTCCAATTAACCACTAAAAGTCCAGAAGTAGAATTGTGGCTTATAGGGTGCTAACCTGGAGTTAAGATGCTCAGGGACAGTGCCCAGACCTTGAGTTCAAGTCTGCGTATGCGCATGTACACACACACGCAGAATGGCCAGGGTGGGTGAGAAGAAATTGTATGTGCGCTAGCAATCTTGTGCAATTGTTTCCTTTTTAATTTTTTTCACATGTTTATGTGTGATCTATAAAACTAGGTCATTTTATCTGAATGCTTCAGAGCATCTAACATAACCCATATGCACATTCTACTGGTCAGTTGTCTAATAGTAAATGCTCATATTTCCCACTTAACGTTTTCTGTGATGGAATAGCACATGACAGAGGATATTTTTTTTATATATTTATCCTTCCATATCTTGCTGTACTTTTCCTGAGATATAATTCAAAGTAGGATTGGTAGTTTATAGATTTATTTCAGAAATTTACTGTCAGAAATTGTTATTGGTCTTTAAGCCAGGCTCTGGTGGCTCACTCCTGTAATCCTAGCTACTCAGGAGGTTGAGATCCGAGGATCACAGTTCAAAGCCAGCCCAGGCAGGAAAGTCCGTGAAACTCTAATGTCCAATTAACCACCAGAAAACCAGAAGTGGCGTTGTAGCTCAAGTGGTAGAACTGAATCGTTCAGGGACAGCGCCCAAGCCCAAGGTTCAAGCTCCATAACCAAAAAAAACAAAAAAAAAAAAAAACAACAAAAAAAAAAACCCAACAAACCAATAATAATATTAATTTTGGTTCTTTCTTCTAAGATTCACATCTTGACTGAACTTCCCAGCTACTTTTGCAGTTAGGAATGGCCAGGCAACTCAACAAAGTCTAAGGAAATGAGTGAGAATAATGGGAGCCTGGGTCATAACATCTTATATATCACTTCCTGACTGAAACTTTCTGAATGGAGGCACAGTTTTCAGCCCTTGGAAGAGCAATCAAATGAAAGGAACTTACGGTCCTGAAACATAGTTTATAGGAAAGACAATTGATGGTAAGACTTGCAGTGAACTATGAATTGAAGGAGAATGATGCCTATCTTCTGGATATGACATTCTGACACGTGCTTTCTTGCATCAGAACTTAACATTAATCCAATGATTATTGTGTTCATATTGAGTTTTCTTTAAATAATTCAATTGCTGTAAATAAGACAGCTGTACAAAATTACATTCTCTATTATAAAGAGGATTAGTATTGTATGCAATCTTTTAACCTAGTGCTTGGTAAGTTTTATCTGACTTCATGGTCCTTCAAAACTGGTTTATGAGAGACAAATTTCAATCAAGGTTTTGTTTAATGAATTAATCAGTTGGCACCAGGGATTGAATTTAGGGCTTCTTTGGCAAGCACTCTACTACTTGAAATGGGTCCCAGTCATTTTTGCTTTTAATTTACTTTTTCTCAAGTCTTTTTGCTTGCACTAAAACTGGACAGTCTCAGATAGTAATGCCTGTATCTCTGACTTCCAAATAGATGGATTACAGGTGTGAGCCACATACCCAGCCTAGGTTCAGTACTTTTAGTTTACATATTTTGGATGCTAATTATTAGTTAACTTTATGTATACATAAACATATACAATTGGTTCTGGCATATTTTCTGTCTTTTTTCTTCCACAAGTACATCTTAGGTTTATTTGATTTAATTTTTTAAATATGATATGTAGTAGGAAATTAATTTTATTCTTATATATATAGAACTAATTTGCCCAATAATGTTTACAATGTCATTTATTTTTTATATTGATATGTACTAAGTTCTCATAGACACGAGAATCTGTATGTCTTTTTACATCTTCCTGTTTTATTCATCTATTATTGTTGCATAACTTTTCTTTTTACATCTATGATTTTATTATATAAATTAATACATGATAGAGGCTTAACTTTTTGCTCTTTTTTGAAAAAAACATATATTTTTCCACAAAAGCTTTTTAATCACTTTTCTCCCTTACCCAATAGATATAATTTTCTTTAGTTATGCTGAGTTTTATTAGAAATTTGGAGATATTTAATATCTTTTCGATGTCATTCTCACTATGGCTAAATTTAACAACCTAATTCTATTTTATAATTTTTATCAATTTGAAATTTCTCTTCATATAGTCTAAAACAGTATTTAATTTATTAATTAATTAATTTTTTATTGTGAAAATACTGTACAGAGGGGTTACAATTACATGGGCAAGATAATGAGTGCATTTCTTATCAAGCATTGTAGCCTCCTCCTTTGTTTCCCCTTCCCATCCCTTCCCATCCTCCCCCTAACCCCCCCACTCAATCCTCCCCTTCTCCCCCCCACCAAAGTAGTTGTAAAGTTCGTTTTTGACTTAACGACTTGTTCATCTCATTGTTTCAATGGGTACACCTGTATCCCTATTTAAACAATTTGTTTTTCCCCTTCCCCTCCACAAATTATACCAATATCAAATACAGTGAAAGCAGGGGTTATACTGTGGGGGAGGGACATACAAAGCAACAAAGAAATAATCTTATAAATGTGTTATGTTAGAAACAATCACATGAAAGAAAAAAAACATTTGAATGCATATCTTAGGGTTCATTTCCCTAACCTGACCTTTTCTGCTTGACTCAGACATACACTGGTTATTGCAAATAAGGGAAACCATGGGATCTATGTTTCTTTGGGCCTGGCTTACTTCACTTAATATAATTTTTTTCCCAAGCCTTTCCATTAATTACTAGATAGATTAAAATATATAAAAGTGCTAGTAGTACTTATTACTTTTTTCTGTTTTATTTTAAGTTGATAAATGCAGAGTGTCAAAATCTTAGTAAGATAGTATATTGACATATTATCCTGTGTTCATGCTAATTTTAAATTAGCTTTAGCATTATCCCTCTTGATAGTCTTGTATTTGCAACAACAACGAAGTCATATGACATTTGGGTACACTTGTGCACAATACTTATGGACGACCAACTCAATGGAGCAGAAGAGCTCACCATACATACTCTGAAATGAGAAGAAAATTGTACACTTGGATCCTAAGTCTAGACTACCTAGGCATTCTATGGCCAAAAGAAGTATACAGTAAAATTGTAAAGCCCCTAAGTCCCTTTGTGTCCATGCTACCTAAAGTAATGTTGACTCAGCCTTATTCAAAATTAAGAGAACTCCTATTAATCAGAAGAGCATCTTATGAAAGTTCCAGGGAGGAGTGAAGTCTTCTGTGAATATGTACTAGCTACTGCCTATCTCAGAAGTATGAAATATAAAATGGGAGAATACCTATATTTACATCCCCAAAAACTCTTTGTTAAAAATTAAATTTAAATCCCTGTTTAGTGTTCACTGAACATATAGGAAGAAAATTAAGACTGTGAAAATAAGTTTATTTAATCTCCTGAAATACTACTTTTAGTTCTAAAGCACTTCATACCACAACCAGTAAAGTTTGTACTTTCAGGAACTTGAATTTCCAGATAATCTGTAGAATCTATGGCTTTTTAAAAATAGGAAATTGAGGCTGTCCATTCTCACAATTCTATGGGCAGCAGAGGCCATGGAAATAGTTGAATATCCTAGTGTTCACTCACTATAAAGATATTTAGAGAACACAGAATCATACACAGTAATGAGAGTCTGTCTACTTGTTGGCCACAAAATGTCAAATATTTTGATTTTTAATATGTGAAGTTTTTAATATGTTAGGCTGTTTCTATTTGATTTCAAGTACTTGGCAAGGATTAATCTGGGGTTCAGGCAAAATATAAAATCTGTTATTTGAGAGATGAAAAACTTAAATGATATTGTATACCTGAGGTTTCACTTAAGAAGTTTAATTTTATTTTATCTATTTTCTTATATTTTCTCCAAATAATATCTGCAATAAAATGAAAGATTCTAGGTCAATCACAGTCTATTTGTATACTTATTTCTAGCTTCTACTTTGGTATTTTTTAATTTTATCACTGTTTTTCCAATTTGTTTTATTTTACTCATAGTTATTTATATTTATTATTATATTTATATTCCTCTCTTTTCCCTCATTTATTTCCTTATATTTTCTCTTCATCAATAAGTGAGACACACTTTTGTGATGAAATGTGGGTTATAACTGTGCATGCTTTTAACTAAATCCTGTGTGGGAGTGAAAGACACTGTGTTTGGGAGGTAGAAAGACACTGTGTTTGAATTCAACCCAAGAAACTGAGCAAGACCTCATTTCAACACTAGAACCCAACCTCAATAGCTAGAGGCATACCTCAAATTGTAGAATACTTGCTTGTTGTACTTACGGTTGTAGGTTTATTTAAACGAACCTACAAACCCACCGTAAAACAAAAATGAGAATCCCCAAATATTGGTTCTGTTATTTACATTTTTCTCTTATAAGAAACTTGACTGAGTTGGATGTTCTATATTCCTAGGTTTGGAGTCTGCTATGGTGAGAGTTGAGAGATGTATCTCTGTTGAGGTCAATGGCTCACTTGACATCATAAATTTGGATGTTTCTCATCTCATTACAGAATGCCAGGATCCTAGGTGCTAAGCATCTGCGTCTCTTGATCCCATTCTTCTAAGAACACACAGAGTTTAACCATATCCCTGAAAATTGTTGCTCAGTTCACTAAGGCTGATCTATAAACTAAAATGCTAACTGGTGAATTAGTGTTGAAATTATGAAAAGGAACCAAATATTCTCTTACAGGAGAAACAGCCAAGTGTTCAACAGAAATGAGAATGAAGAACAAGACCGTAATCATGAGAAAAGATATCTGCATGATCTGAGAAGCTGTTTAGTTTACAATCTGATGTATTCCTCCCCTGGGTGAGGTATATCTGCCAGGTTGAAATCAGTATCACTGCCAATGGGTCAGGATGCCCTCTTTTAACTGATGCAAATGAGATATTAACAATAACCTCTTGTGGATGGTTTTTATTTATCTGTACTTTGTAGAACATATTCATTCTGCTGGAAAAATTTTTTAAGTATATGCGATTGATTTTTCGGCTTAAATTTAGTCATAATCCAATTCAACTTCCAAAGTCCATATTCTTATATTAACTGATCTATGACATTCCAAATTTCTTTTATTTCTCACATCTTGATTTACAATGACTTTTTCCATTTCTCTAGACCAGTCTGTATGGATTGTACTTCTACTGATGGTACTACCATATCTATTGTAATTCCTACTAAGACAATTTCTTCTGAAGATGAGGTATTCAGTACAAAATGGATTTCATCTTCACAGCATGTTAAGGGGCTAAGCATAATTATTGTTATAAAGTGATGAAACAGTGACTTATAAAAGTCCAAGGCTAAGTAAAAAGTCCAAGGCTAAGTTAAAAAAAAAGTCCAAGGCTAAGTAAAAAGCAACAAGGTTGAATATGGAAGCCAGATATTAGTCTAGATTAATCTAGCTCCTAGATCTAAGTAGTACTAAATCAGAGTGGCTTTACTCTTAATTTGTTTTAGTGTTCTTGAGTACCTATTTTTTAAATAAAGTTAGAAAAAAAATAAGTAGCATCTGAAAATTGCTTTGAAACTTAGATTTTTTTCCCCCCAGGGGAAAAATATCACAAAATAGTGAGCTATTATAATTTATGTAGCTTTAAATCCACCAGGTTACAGTGACCCTGGTGAAATTGCTTGCCATGTTCTATTTGTCATAAATATTCTGTGAGAGTATTTATAGAATATGGTAAGTGTACGTGGAGCTTAGCAAAGCAGAAAGCAACAAAGGCGAGGTGCTTGCTCCAAAGGGACTGGGATCTAATTTAGATGTAGACAAAATGCTAGATACCTATAAAAAGCTTACAGAGACTTGGTTGATGGACTCATAACTCCACTCATGGCACAATAAATCAGGCTGTAACATTCTAAACATCGAATGGGTAACTCAATAGATCAGCAAGACCATGTTCTGGCTATTAAGGCAGCAGCAGGTGGCTTTTACTTTGATATGAATTGAGAAATGACCAAGAAGGCTGGGAAAAGAACATAATATATGTCCGCTTTTATATATGCTACATAACACAGTATCTTGAAAGGGAGAGCCATAAAAGTCACATTCAGAGGGGACTGTATTTTCCTTTAGTTCAGTGAAGCAGTATCATGCCTATATCTACAAAAGGCTATTGTAAAAGAAATATATTTTTATGGGTTATTTATTTTGATTATGCATTAGCATGGAAGCTAACTAAAGATGAGGGATAGTCACTAAATTGCAGTGAAACATATAGAAATGAAGAAGGAGTTTCATGTACCTCTTGAAACCAGGGATTTTTTTCCTTAACTCTAGTCATTGTTGATCACTACCCTTAATATGTACATAAGAATACATATACACATCAAGGAAGGATCCATCCTTACCTTTTAAGTGTTCACGTTTGGTCATCCTGCCTATTAAATCCATCCACGTGTTTTCTATGTGATCTTTCATGGATAAGCTTGTAAGTCAGCTGTATTGTACCACAGTGGAAGTGGGCCTGGAGTGGACAGCAATTTTACAGGATCAGATAACTCTAAACTAATGAGAGTACCAAGGAATTTGGTTGTGGCCAATAATTTAATTATTACCATCCAGCCTAACTTTATGGGTAATGAAACTGCTACTTACCTCTTCATCTGTCTAATTTTATGTTTTGCTTTCAGTTGATTCAAAACTTGGAAAGGGAGAGAAAATATGTGATTAAACTCCAATGCACATAAAAGATGTCTACTAAATAATTGAGCCAGTTAGATGACACATTAAAATTTAATTTTTGGCACCTTTTGTTTTATATGATCAAATGTAGCATTATATGTTACTTCAAATTTTGTTAGACATACATTTGTATATCACCTTCATAACAACTACTATTTAATTGTTTTATTCATATATTTAATGTGAACACATATTATTATACATTTATAATTACATAGTTTTGCTTATTTTTGGTTCTAAATTGTACATTCAATCACACATATATAATTTGTGGAGATATCCAAAGTTAGCCACATATGTATTAGGATCCATTATGTAAGATCATTATTTAGTATTGTCCTATGGAAAATTTTGCTTAAAAATTGAATAATTTGAAGTGTCAGCTTATAAACTATATTAATGGAGTCTGACAGCAAGTATTGAACTACAAACTAGTCTTAGGAATTTGAGTGCTGAAATAGAGACATAATATTAAAAAAACTCAATAAATAACCATATAATAAATGGAGAATACTAATTTTTAAAAATAATTTTGAAGTCTCTGAAAATTACAATCTATGGGTACAACAGCAAACAAAACTACTCATAAAAATCTACTCAATCTTGGTTTGCTACAAGAATAATTTTTAGGCCATCAGTTCTATTTTCCTCAATTCAATTGCTGTTATAAGACAAACATTTTTTTCTGGGAATTTGGAATGTTATCTATAAAGGAGAAAAATATAGTGAAACTTTAGATGTGGAATTTAGTTGAGGAAACAAAGGAGATCTTTATAGTCTTATGGTGATATTGTATATTTTAAGTTACTGAAAAAGTACCATGTTTCTCTAAAAGATAAAAAATGAAATTCTAGGATTTTGTACTTGTTTTTCACTTGAAGGTACAAACAAAATTGAATTGGTTTGAGGGAAAAAAAATAAAGCAGATTAAAATCTTCTCCCTCTTTTTTGGTCTCTACCCATTATTCTATATAAGGCTTTTGACCTTAAGGTCAAAGGGTATCATGGCATTTCTACTCTGAAACCCAGTGCAGTAAGAGTTTCCTGATGCTTCAAACAATATTTAAAGTGAGGTACAAGGATCCAGATGTGGAACTCGGTACTCAACATATTCTCTAATATAAATTTCCCAAAGTATAAAGAGCAAACACTTTGTAAATACTGGCTGATGCCTAGCTTACATTTCTCCTTACATCATTTCATGTAATCAGTTTCTTTATTAAATCATTTCAAGCGATTCTCTTTTCTAATACTGATGCCTTCAGGGTCAGTATTTGGTGAGAATTCGTATTTTTGGCTCTACCCAATAATTACTTATGGTTTTCATCTTTGTCTTTTACAGTCTTTCAGCACCTTTGCCCCAAGTCATGGGTGAATCCAGTGCTTTCAGGAAAGGAATGTTTGCCTTGCAATATCAACTCAGTATTTGAATTGGCACATGCCTTAACATTTAATTTGATACTGTTGTTCCTTAGCACAGAATTAGCTTCTACTGTGGGTTTGGAAGCTTTTCAGCATGGAAAATCAATACGATATGAAAAGGCTAATATGGTGTAAATTATATTGTTATGACCTGGCCAGGAAAGCCACCCCATGACTTCATTCATTTTATGTTGAGAAAACAAGTCAGACTGACACACTGCCAAGAGCAGTGCCATGTTTATTTACAAAATCACAAACCAAAGAAAATTACAAATTGACTCACTGGTGCATGATTCAATTTTTTAAATAGCGAAAAAAAATTCATGTTTTATATTACAAATTTCAGGTTGTCTTGTTACCAGAAACTCAGTCTCCTATATTTAATGACAATTCACAAATAATGATAACAAAGTTCTGAGGGAAACAGAAGTAAAAGTTTATTAATTTCTCCAGGCAAAATGAGGACTTCATGGGCTATTGCTTCAAACTCACAGTTCTACCAATGTCTAGTATTTCAGGTAGTTCATTTTTTAGGTACATGATAAAATGCATGTTGGTACCATTGTTGGTCTTGACTTTTATTTCCTGTGTGCTTTGGTTGTCAGAAGTTTACTCTTGTCCTGAGATTAAAGAAGGATGTAGCAAGGGTGTGAATTACCTAGTTTACTTGAAGGAAAAAATGGTCTGTTTAGCATGTGCAATTATGCATAATTCTCAGTCACTCCTGTCCTTGGACTCCAATGTGGCTGCAGGAAAGAATGATGCAGAAAAGACAGTAAGTGGAGGCTGAGATGCCCAGCTTCCATCTTGCCTTTAACTAATTTGTGCATCTAAATAATGACTTAGTGTTTCTCACCAACAGCAGCTTATAATCACCTGTTAAATTTCCCAGAGTTCAACATAGTTTGTATATTCTATAGGGCAAATTATGGTGGCACTGCTATGTATTTTGGACTTGATAAAGTCTGACGAAAGCCTCATCTCTGCAGGATAATTTAATCATAAATTAATGAGATTTACAAAGTCTTTCTACTCACAATTTACCCAAGATATTTTGTAGAAGAATTAAATAAGAAAAAAATATTAAATATCAGAATTTCTTAAAACTAGTAGCCCTTCAAAAATTTTAACTTCTCTCCTTTGCTTTCTTCTTTCTGGGTAGTTCTCAGAGTTTTCTTTCTTCTTGGTTTCTCATGGTAATTTTATAGGATATCTTACTAAATTAGACTTTCCTCAGTGAACAGTTTTCTTTTTTGAAGTGTTCTCATCAATCCAAACTTTGTCAGGCAAAGATGATGGGTTTCTTTATGCAAAGGAAAAGGAGGAATGCACGAAGCAAAATAAAAGCCTTTAGAATTACATATGATCCATACTTTGTCCTGTAAACAAACCCTATAACTAAAATCCAAGTCAGGTTGTACTCAGTTCTCTTCTCTGTGGTTATCCTGAAGAGATCACACCTCAGACAATCCTGCACAGCAATGTTCTCTGAGCTGAGCAGTCTGTAGCATCTGTGAAAATGCCACTGTGAGGTTATTGAGATGAGTTTTCCTCATCTTGGAGTCTGGCCCCAGAGCAGGTTCAGCCTGTGTATATCAGCAATCATCTCTTAAATACCATCAAAAGGAAAACATGATGAATCAATCATCCATAAAAGAGTAAATATCAAATAGAAATGAGCAGTGTTGACACTGGCTATTGGTGTAGGGATAGGAATGAAGATTTCGAACCTGGTTTTGACCTTTGAGTGATCCTAGAAGTTTAATTTTGTTTTCCCTGTAAGCCTCCTATCTATCTCCACCTCTTTAGTAGTTTTCAAAAGGAAAACTAAAACCAACAGCAAATAAAATTTTAAAAATGACCAAATTTCTATTCTATAATCTAAATTTACTATGAAAAATTTTATTTTACATTCTGTCAAATAGAAACTTATCGATGATGTAAACCTTTAAATGATATGAACTTTCAAAATGATATACTGAAATTATCATGAATATTGATAGCACAATCATGTATAAGTACGAAAACATAAAATTCCTTTTTTGTGTGTAATGAAACATGGATTTGTTTTTCTCTGCACAGACATATTTCACACATCACAGAGCATCTTTGTGTAGGTGAGTTCTATGAAAGCCATCAAAGACCTGTGTGGTAAAGCCTCTGCCCTGGGTGATGCTACTGGTAGTGGTAGAGTTTTTAAGAGGTGACACTTTGGGTAGAATTTATGGCAGGTTCTTAGATACTAGCGACTTGGAGTTCAAGAGGATGATTGGGAAACAGTTCCTTGTTCTCTTTTTTCTCCCTGGCTTGTGTGTGAATGCTGTGCCTCTGCTACAGGAACCTATGATGGTATACTGCCTTTGTCAGGGGCCTGAAGCAAATGGTTCTGCCAGAGTGCAGCCTAGAACCACCAAAATATGAACTCAAACTTTGCTCTCTGTCTGAGTTAATTGACTGAGGTATTTCATTATAGCAACATGAGGTTGACTAATACAATGTGATGGCCATTTCAACTTGGAAATCTAATAAAAAATCATGTGGAAATTCTATATATATTCTACTCTACTCTACTCTACTCTACGCTACTCTACTCAGGACCACCATATCTCCAGTTTGTCATGCAGCAAGCTTTTGGTATGTACTTAATATTAAGATCACGAATAAAAGGTAAATATGTAAGAGTTAAATACTGGCTGGATTCTGAAGAATGGTTAACTGGCCCTGGAAGAGCAGCAACATAATTTAAAGTTGAGACAGGACTGTATGAAGTGACAAACTAGAAGCTTGTAAAAGCCTCTACAAGGATTGGCTATTGGAATCAAATCATTCACTCACTCACTGACTCACGCATTCATTTAATAAGTATTGTTCTAATAAGTGTTACTATATAGCAGGGACTGTTAAAGCACTAACAGAAAGCTATTCACAATTATTGGTGTACAAATTTTAATATCTAGGAGAAAAAGGAAGGAGATAATGTCTAAGATATAGGTAATTTGTCTTGGATTCTAAGCTAACCTGAGGCAATCTGCAGTAAAGTCATATTTAAGAGGCTTGACATGATAACTTGTCAATACTCAAAAGAAATACTTGCCAATTTTATCCTTTTTTTTCAAAAAAGGTCTAAAAATTTAAAAAATCAGAAGAGGAAATATTTGAAAGATAATAGAAAGGAATCACTGCTCTGGAACAGGGAGATAAATAAGGAAAATGTCAGGCTAGGAGGCATCTAGAATGCTGATAAGTGAGGAGAAACTTGGCCAAATAGGAGGATTTCTGGAGTTTCCTCTGGTAGGCCTGAGGTGATCCGATGACTGCATATGCTGAGATATAGACACAAACGGAGAGAGATGAGTCATGTGTGAATCTGAACTTTTCTATGTATACTCATGTGTGATGTAATGTGGAGACCAGAGCTCAGAGTGAGAGCCTGGAGGTAGAATATCTCCTTCTTAGAGTAGAGGAACAGCAGGAGCTACTTTGGAAATGGTGGTGAGCTGCATTTAGTAGACAGTCAGGAATACAGGTGGGGCATGGCTGAAGAGGGCAAATGCGGAAACCTCATTAGAATTGAAGAGATTTTAGCTAACGCTAGGAAAGCAGATGTGCCTACCCAGAAAGAAAGCAAAGGAGAAGAAAGAAATCCTAAGTGTTCAAAAGCATGGAAGCCAAGAGTTCATGGAGCAAAGAGAGCTGGAAGAAGACCAGAAGGACTAGCCAGAGAAATAGGTGACAGCCTCACTCAAGCAGCTGAAAACATGGATTATGGATCTTTACCAGTCTGGCCCAGCAATAATGCACGCTGATGAGCTGAGTTGCTGGCAGACCACAGATTCCATTGTGCCCTTGACACTGAGAATTAGAAGGTTTCTTTGGAAGGAATTTGAAAGCCAAGTTTATGAATAAAGGGCTCAAGTTCCTCTAAGTGGAATCCCGGGTTTTTCGTCAGCCTCTTTCAAGCAGAAGACTATTTTTCTATTTGTTGCTAAGTATCTACTTTCTTTTCTATTATCTTTGGTGCAAAAGTTAATCTTTGTAGATTAAAATAGAGAGTATTGGATCTTGTCAACCTATAATGACAGGTATACGGAAACAGGAGGGTGGAGGTGAGTGGGGTGCCTCCTGAAATGACTTAGTAATAAAGAACTTCTCCTGTAAATGTATAATTGGTAACGGGCAAAGGGAAAGTATCCATGTGTGTCATAAAGATAAGGCTTCCTATCGTTTACATAATATCCACAATACCTTGATTATAAATTTTATAGTAATTAATACTGGTTGGCTAAGATCAGAATAGTGCTCATTTTGATAATTGAATTCAGATTTATTACCATCCTGAAAATGTACACTATTATTATTACTACTACTATTATTATTGGAGTTCCCATCAGTTTGCCTTTGTTATCTGGCAAGACATTCTGTATCTAGAAAATACTCCAAAAGGGGGCTGGGAAGGTGGCTCAGTGGTAGAGCGCTTGCCTTGCATGCCTGAGGCCCTAAGTTCGATTCCTCAGCACCACATAAGCAAAAAGAAAAAAGCCAGAGTGGTGCTGTGGCTCAAGTGGTAGAGTGCTAACCTTGAGCTGAAGAGCTGAGGGACAGTGCCCAAGCCCAGAGTTCAGGCCCCACGACCGGACCCCCCCCCAAAAAAAAAAGAAAAAAGAAAATACTCCAAAAGTGCTCAGATTAAGAGAATCAAAGGGCTCTCATAAATCAGGGACAGGCTATTGTGGTCCATTAGGGATAGACTAGACTGACTTTTTAACACAAAGAGCCAGTAGGAATCTTCTCTAACCTTTCCTGAGTCCATTTCTTTTCTAGCCTTCCTTGAGTCCACAGCTCTATGAAAGTCATCAAGAACAATTGCAAGCTAGCTCAGTATATGTACAGATAACTAGTGTCAAATCACAAAATTACAATAAAAAATGCAGATGATTTTTATTTGTGGTTCATGAATTGGAAAAGAGTCCAGTCTATAAATAGCAATAGGGATCACACCAGTAGTTGTTGCTGTAATGTGGGAATGAGAAAATAGGACAAGACCGGGAGCGGGGAGGGGTCTGGTACATGAGGCTGTACCAGACAACTGGGCTTTCGTTTTTGTAAAGGAGCAGAGGGAATATTTATCACACAGATTTATGAAGACTAGAGTATAGGGGATAAAATCTTATCTGTTTGAGGGGTCACTCTATTTTATAAGGTTGCAGTTTGATTATGTGACATTAGTATGAGTGACTCCATTTTGCTTCCATCTGCTTTGTTAGGGTGTAGTGTAGGAGCTGAATTCTAAATAATGGCTTCCCATACATTTTACTAAATGCTGGTTTATTTACACTGAAAATTGACAGGTTGCTCAACCAGATGGTGAAGAATCTTGAATCTGGAGATTTTAATAGCCAGGTTCCACTCTCTAATTACTCTTCATCTTTGAGAAGATTACCCTTTCCCTGTGCTTTAGATTTTGTTTTTGCTATTTTGTTCTGAGTTCTAATCTGTACCAGAAGGATGGTAAGATGCTTGCAATAAGAAAGAAAATAAGACTATCTGGTTGTGTTGAACTTCAAAGAATTATCAGATTAGGAAAATTATTGCATAAATATATAAATGCACATTCCACGTAGCATCTGTCCATCAATACACAGAAATCTGCATTAATGACTCCCTACTTCCTTCTTCATGCTTATGAAGAAGTAAATGCTTAAGCTAATCAAATCTTTTCTTTTTATTGTGAAAATACTGTACAGAGGGGTTACAATTACATGAGCAAGGTAATGAGTACATTTCTTATCAAGCATTGTTGCCTCCTCCTTTGTTTCTCCTTTGAAACCCTTTATTACAATGGTATTTTGTAGCTCTGTTCTACTTTCCTCTTCAGCTCATTTTAACTGTTTATCATATTTGGCTTTAGCTTCCATTGTTTTTGACAAAATTAGAAATACTTGTTAGAATTTATATATATATATATATATATATATATATATATATATATATATATATACTGTGAACATGATAGGAACTGCATATATGTACTCTGATAGTAGTTCTATCATTTAAACTTTCTATCGTATCAAGAAATTATGAAAATATTTGGGTCTCAGTTTTCCTTATCCATAAATGAAATAGTATCAATTTCAATTTTACATAAATATGATAATTATTACCACATTTTCTTTATCCATTCAACCATTGAGGAGTTGATTCCATATCTTGGCTATAGTAAACAATGCTGCAATGAACATAGTTGTGCTGGTAGCTTTAATGCAGTCTTGTATGTGGTCATTCGGATAAATGCCCAAAAGGCCAGGGGGGGGGGCAGGAGGGCCGGGGGAGTGGATTTCAGGGTCATTGGGAAGCTCTATGTTAAGTATCTTGAGGAACCTCCATACTGCTTTCCAGAGTGGTTGAACAAGTTTACATTCCCACCAACAGTGTAGTAGTGTTCCCTTTTGGTCACATTCCTGCCAGGATCTGTTATTGGTAGTTTTCTTGATAATGGCCCTTTTAACTGTGGTGAGGTGGAATCTCAATGTTTTGATTTGCATTTGTTTTGTAGCCAGAGGTGTCGAACATCTCTCCATAGGCCGTTTTTTATTTCTTCTTCAGAAAAATCTCTCTTTAGACTTTATTTAGCCCACTTATTAATTGGGTTGTTTCTTTGAGGATTTGTTTTTGGGAGGTTTAATTTTTTGAGTTCTGAGTAATATTTCAGATATGAGGCCCTTGACTGATGAATAGCTAGTAAAGATCTCTCATTCTGTGGGCTTCCTATTTATTTTGCTAGCTTGCCATGACGAAACTCTTCAGTTTGATGCAATTCCATTTATCTGGCCTTTTTTGATTTGATTCTGAATCTTTAC
The DNA here is from genome assembly GCF_024711535.1 of Dipodomys merriami. Taxonomy (NCBI): domain Eukaryota; kingdom Metazoa; phylum Chordata; class Mammalia; order Rodentia; family Heteromyidae; genus Dipodomys; species Dipodomys merriami. The sequence continues at coordinate 121,283,207 of NW_027202270.1, read as the reverse complement.
TTAAGAAGTTTTTACCTAAGGAAATCAACACAGAACTTAAAAAATGGCAAAACCTCCCATGCTCCTGGATTGGCAAGATTAACATCGTGAAAATGGCAATACTTCCCAAGGCTATGTACAAATTCAACGCGATACCTATCAAAATTCCACCCTCATTCTTCAAGGAAATAGAAGAGGCAATCCAAAAATTCATATGGAAAAATAAAAGACCCCGAATAGCAAAAACGCTCCTCAACGGAAAGAACACTGCTGGAGGAATATCAATACCAAATTTCAAACTCTACTATAAAGCCATAGTAATCAAAACAGCTTGGTATTGGCATAAAAACAGACCTCAGGACCAATGGAATAGAATTGAAAACCCAGAAATGAACCTACAGACCTATAGCCATCTAATCTTCGATAAGGAAACTAAAACAATAGAATGGAAGAAAGACAGCCTCTTCAGTAAATGGTGCTGGCAAAATTGGTTAACTACATGTAGAAAACTAAAGCTAGATCCTTATATATCACCCTGTACCAGAATCAACTCCAAATGGATCAAAGACCTTGAACTCAAAGCAGACACTCTGAAAACATTACAGGATGGAATAGGAGAAACCCTAGGTCTCCTTGGCTCAGGCCGAAATTTTCTGAATAGAGACCCGGAAGCACAACAAATCAAAGAAAGGTTGGACAAATGGGATTGCATAAGGTTGCAGAGCTTCTGCAGGGCAAATGACATAGCTAGCAAGATCAATAGAAAGCCCACGGATTGGGAGAAGATCTTTACCAGCCATACAACAGACAAGGGTCTCATATCTAAAATATACTTGGAACTCAAAAAATTAAATCCCCCAACAACAAATCCTCAAAGAAACAACTGCCCAATAAATAAGTGGGCGAAAGACTTAAAGAGAAGCTTCTCTGAAGAAGAAAGAAGGATGGCCAATAGACACATGAAGAAATGTTCAACATCCCTAGCCATAAAAGAAATGCAAATCAAAACAACATTGAGATATCACCTCACTCCAGTTAGAACAGCAAAAATCAAGAACTCTAACAACAACAGATGCTGGAGGGGATGTGGACAGAAAGGAACCTTACTTCATTGTTGGTGGGAATGTAAACTTGTTCAACCACTTTGGAAAGCAGTATGGAGGTTCCTCAAAAGACTTCACATAGATCTCCCCTATGATCCAGCAATCCCACTTTTGGGCATTTACCCAAATGTTTACAAACAAGACCACACTAAAGCTACCAGCACAACTATGTTTATTGCAGCATTATTTACCATAGCTAAGATATGGAACCAACCCAGATGCCCCTCAGTAGATGAATGGATCAAGAAAATGTGGTATATATACACAATGGAATTCTATGCCTCCATCAGAAAGAATGACATTTCCCCATTTGTTAGGAAATGGAAAGGTTTGGAAAAAATTATATTAAGTGAAGTAAGCCAGGCCCAAAGAAGCATAGGTCCCATGGTTTCCCTTATTTGCAATATCTAGTATAGGTATGAGTCAAGCAGAAAAGGTCAGATAATGTGATGTTAGGAAAATGAACCCTTAAATATGTATTTTAATGTTTTCGTTTCTTTCATGCATGTGTTTCTAATGCATTTATAAGATTATTTCTTTGTTGCTTTGTATGTCCCTCCCCCACAGTGTAACCCCTGCTTTCACTATATTTGATGTCAGTATAACATGTGGAGGAGATGGGGACAAACAAGTCGTTTAAGGATTCAGGTGGACCTGTTGCAACAATGAGAAGTACAAAATGTCATGTCAAAACCAACTTTACAATGTCGGTGTGGGTTGGGAGGGGGGTATAATTGGGTGGGGGGAGGGGGGAGGCTGGGAAGGGAGGTGAAGGGTAAACAAAGGAGGAGGCTGCAATGCTTGGTAAGAAATGTATGCATTATCCTGCCCATGTAATTGTAGCCCCTCTGTACAGTATGTTCTCAAATAAAATAAAATTAAAAAAAAAAAAGAAGTTTTTACCTGTGTCAAGGGACCCTAGAGTGTCCCTTAACCCTTCCTGTAATAGTTTCAGGATATCTGATCTTACATTGAGAAAATATGCTATATATACATAATGGAATTCTATTCTTCCAACAGAAAGATTGACATTTTCTCATTCATGAGGAAATGGAAAGAATTGGAAAAAGAAAATTATACTAAGCGAAGTAAGCCAAAACCAAAGAAACTGCATGAGTTCCCTCATTTGTAATAACTAGAATGTGTCTATAAATCTACAAGTAAACTCAATGGAAGTAAAAGACAAATAATTACACCTGGACATGATTAAGTAATCAACAATCTAGACATTCCCACAGTGAGAATAAAGGAGGATATTTTTAGGAGAAGATAGCATAGGCTCAATAGCTATGTGCATAAGATCCTATAAAATGATGCTTATCAAAATGAATTCCAAGAAGTGAAAGTAAAATTTTTTATCACGCTATTTTCAGTTCTTTTTTTAAATTTATTTTTTCTTTCTTTCCCTTTGTCTTTATTTCCTTCTATCACTCTTTAGATTTCTATACCTTTTGTCTTGTATATAAGTTTACTTGATCTGGAGAGAGGAAGGGAAAGCACAGAAATGGTGGGCCAATGGGTAAACCTCTAGACACTATGTTGGAAATGAACTATACAACTTTGAGAGAAGGAAGTAGGGAGGAGAGAAACGGGGAGAGAATGTTCAAAAGGAAATGTCTCATTATGCCAATCATGTGACTGTAACCTCTCTGTACATTACTTTTACAGTAAAATCTAATTTAAAAAAGAATAAAGACCTAAGAAAATAATTATACTAATTGAATGACTTCATAGACAAAGGGCTTAGTAAAGTGCCTATACTATGAACATTTACTATTAAGTTATAAAACCTTTACCTGTATTAGTAATGGCTCCTCAAATACAATAACATATTGAGAATGAAGTAAAGTCAGTGTCATGCTACAATTATACTGGATAATATTGCTAGTTGATTTGAGATATAAAATATTTTCAGGTTGCTTTTAAAATGAAAAAAAGTTGAGTGACTTTATTTTGAATGATATCAGTCTTTACACTAGAGCAAAGACTCTTGATCTTTGAGTCACTCAAGCTGTTCAGCATTTAGTATGATGTTGGTTATAGGTTTGTCATGAACCAATCCTCCTCAAACTCTTTCATGAAACACAAAGGAAGGAATCACTACCAACTTTATACTATAAAGCCAGCATTACACTTATTCAAAAACCAGATAGGGATTCAACAAATAAAAAGAATATGGACCAATCACTGTGATGAACTATGGTACAAAACTCCTTAATGAGACTTGCCAACTGAATTTAGCAACTAATCAAAAAACACCATGCACTACAGTTAAGCAGGATTCATCCTGGAGATGCAAGCCAGGCTTAATACATGTGAAGTAGTAAGTGTAACACAGCACATTAGCAGAACCAAAGACAAAAATTACATGATTATCTCAATAGATATGGCAAAAGCCTTCGACAAAATCCAACCTTTTAGTTTCTCCTTTCTGGAGAAATAGAATAGATGAAACATTCCTCAATACCATAAAGACTGTTTATAATAAAACTATAGCACATCAATATTTACATTACTATGTTTTTTCTTTTACTCTCTATATAAAGAGTGACACTCATTAAGTCAAACTGACTGTCCAGTTTTTCAGCATTGATTTATTACTAAAAGATGAAGAAGAAAGAGCTTAATTCTGATATTGCCTCAAAGTAGCAATTCTTTCTTCAGATCAGAGTATCTGTGAATGCATTGATCAACAATGCCAGTGTAAGAAAATTGCAGAAAAGTGAATAGTTAAATATATATTTAATTTTAAAGCAACTGTTTAATTTATCAACACAAATTTCAAATTATGTATCTTATAAATAAACAAAAATTACTGCAAATATTTGTTTTAAGAACTGAAAAAATAGCTGGGTGTGATGATGTATTACTGTAATCCCAGTGGGAGGCTAAGGTAGGAAACCTGGGATACTTAGTGAGATTCTCTCTCATAAAGTTTTCTTAAAGATGTGGGGATACAGATCAAAGGTAGAGTATTTGCCTAGCATTCATAAGGACCTGGGTTCAGTACTAATCACCAGAAACACACACACATACACACACACACACACACACACACACACACACACACACACACACACACACACACACACAGAAATGGAAAAAGTAAAGAAAAAATTCACATATATTCAGACATACAAACAAGTATGTTATACAGTGAAATTTCTAGGTGATGAAAGATAAATGGGAAGCCTATCTGCTTTTCAGATATCTTGGCCTGAATAAAATAGTGAGTTAATTCATGTTTAATACAGAGAATAATTTAGTTGTTCAGCAATTTTAGGAAATAATTTTAGGAAATCTATGAATTATTACTTTCGCACAATAGTATGTGAGCTTTTGAATTATTCAGCTTTTAGTATGGGGGAGTCATATTTAATTCTAATTTAGAACTAATAAAAGAACAATTTTTTGGACTTGTCATTCACTATTCACATCCAGAGCACTAATAAAATCATATGACATAATTCACAGAATACTAGAAGCTTCCTTTACTTTGCTGATCTTAGGAATTTTCGTTTATTTTCTCTATTAGAGCATTTTTATTAAAACCTTTTTTCATGAAATGAAGATTTTATTCCATATAATGTGGAGCAGTGCAATGACCTGTACAACCTATGATTGTTATTAGCATGATAAATAAATATGTACTTATATTGTGTTATTAATAGAATTAATTTACATATATGTAAATATATATACTCATTTAAAAATGATACCATTTGAGTCTCTAACAGAATATTTTTAAAAACCTGCTTGATTTATTTTGTCAGCGTTTTCATAGATTTTTAACTTGCTTTTCTATTTTAAACTTTATATTAGTAAAGGAAATAACTGGGATATGATTCATGGTATCCATAAGTGCTGAAATGCTTATGGTCACAACATGTATTTTCTTTCATTTGTCATTAGGAAAGTCTGTGATAAACCACAAAAAAGATCACAAATGGAGACATAAGCTCAATTATAGTCATTTAAAACACAGCCATTTGTAATTGAATAATATTTTAAAGATAGTGGCAGACTATATTTCCTGATATTCTTCTGTATGATGTAACATTGATTTAGAACTGCTTCAGTTCATTGGATACTAAAGTATCCATTTGAATGTACTAGAGAACACTCAAACAAGAAGAATCTGCAGAGTTTTATCTGATTTTGTCGTCATATATGATAGACTTTTCTCTTTCTTCAGCTAAATTGTAGACTACATGTATGTGGAAATTTTGACTTACAATAGTAATTCTCTCCTGTTCTTTAGAGCACATGCAGAGCTTATGAATTGATTAGTAATTACTTGAAAAAAATATTGTGTTTTAATGAGAAATTGCCTGAGGTATCATATACTCCTAGTCACAAATTATTTGAGTGCCCATTGCATTAAACATGGCAACAAGGAATTGGGCCTGGAATGAAAACTCTGACATTCTTTACTGTAGGTCCAGTAGGCCTGGTCCTTAGGCCAGTTTCCGTGCTGAAATTCTGGTTAATTGCACTTACCCAACTTTACAATGATTTATATTCTGCCCACCTAAAAAGTATTGATAATTTTAGGAATCTCTGCTGAATAAGAGGCATTTATACTTAGGTAACCAGTATAAAATATTATGTTAGAATTTCTGTATATAAGTATCAAGTTAGGGCTTGGGAAGGTGGCTCACTGGTAGAGTGCTTGCCTTGCATGCATAAGGCCCTGGGTTCAATTCCTCAGCACCATATAAATAGAAAAAGTCAGAAGTGGTGTTGTGGCTCAAGTGGTAGAGCTCTAGCCTTGAGCTGAAGAACTGAGGGACAGCGCCCAGGCCCAGAGTTTGTGCCCTACAACCTACCAAAAAAAAGTATCAAGTTAGTATTACGTGTTATTATTTGAAATGAATTTGAATCTTTGCTTGGCCCATTAGATTTGCAGTATCTATCACTAAACCTTGATTATATAATGAATGAACAATAGAATGAATAAAAATGATAGATTAGAGAGGAGTACAGGTAGGAGAAAAAGTGTACAATCTGTTTTTCAAAGCATAGAACCACTAAATTTTATTTATGAATTGTGAATTAAAAATATAATGTATGAAAAATTAGGAATTATTTTCCTTAACTGTATCCTCTTATAATCCTTTATTCTAATGATAATTGGTTACTATTTATTTTGTCAAGTAATATTTACAAGATTAAAATTTTCTTCAGTTTCTAGTTCTTTTTTGGCAAGTGCAATGAAAATCTGATACCTTTAACAATAGGTTTGAAAGCTTAAAAGCTGTTTATGCATGTTTTTGGTGATTAATATTTATGCATTTTTTACCTGAGTGCACACCTGGAATAATGTTCCGTGAATGTATGCCTTTAGAAACAGTCATAAGTTGGTGTTTGTCTTATAAATTTCCTCTTTTCCTTGGAAGATTTTTTATATTACTTGCATAATTTGAATATGAATGTGCATGATTTATATGCAATTCATTTGGTAGAAGACTACTTTAAGACGAAAAGAGGATCATAGAAAAAGTGCTATTTGTGGCCTCTTTTGAGGCTCCACCTGCTCCTGAGTTGCTCTCAGGCAAGTATGTACCATGTGTGCTTCTCCTAGGCCCAGCCAAGACATTGACCTCAGGCAGCTGCAGGGGTAGCTCAGCACAGATGTTAGGATTGACTCTTTTTATAGTTCCCCAAGCTCAACAGTTCTGGACCCCCACAGGGCCAACTCCCACTACTTCCTTCAAATTCTCATATTGGTTCTGTTCACAGCTTTCTTCACCCTAACTTTGACAATTATAAAAATCCCAGACTTTTATTTACAAGGCTTCTGGCTCAGAGCCTCCTTCCAATACTGACAATAAAGTTTGTCTCAATTTCTTCTTTGCAGGTTGCATCAGATTTGAGTCTGGCGACCTCCACACAGGGATGGTGAGTGTGGTGGCCATGTACACTGTGGGGAGGGGGGGGGAAAGGGTTCCTCTTGTGTTCAACCTGTCCTCTTCACATTTTCCTTTGTTGACATCTGCCGCCTTGAGGTACAACTGATGATTAGGCTTACTGTTCTCTAGTGTAAATAACAGGAAAGGATAGTTCAATGTTTAGCATTTTGAGGACCCTCTATACAGCTTTCCAGAGTGGTTCAACAATTTCCATTCCCATCAACAGCGTTAGTAGAGTTCCTCTTTTGGCCACATCCACATCAGCATTTGTTATCATTAATTTCTTCATATTGGCCATTCTTACTGGGGTGTGGTGGAATTGCAATGTTGTTTTGATTTGCTTTTCCCTCAGGGCCAGATGTGTTGAACTTTTTTTTTTTCATGTATCTATTGACCGTTTTTGCTTCTTCTCAGAAGTCACTCTTTACTTTTGCTTTGTTAAATGGCAAAAAATACAGTACACATCCTAAAACTTAAGAAAATGTGGAAAATATAGGTTGAGAGAGATGGATGAGAATGTTGGATGGATGACACTGATAAAGATGCATTATATTCATAAATTGCTTTGCTGAATGGAAACTCCTTTGTATAACTACTGAGAGATAATAAAAGTATCCAAAAAAACCCCCCAAACAAGACAAAATCCCCACAAAAAAAACAAGAAAGGAAAAGTTCCAGAACTTTCTAGGCGTTCTTTTTACAACCTACATTACATTGGGATTATGGTGAAAATCATGAACAAACACACTATGGCACTATCATTTATTTACTTACTTTCTAGGTCATGGTTACATTTAGAAATAATGATACTAAAACTTTGGGATGTGTTTAGAAATGCTCCAATCAGCACTGAGCTGAATGTGCATCTGTCATCAACCTCATCAAACTGATCTCTAACATGATTTCAAAGGTTTGAGGTTTAAAAAATGGTGATAAAAAAGGAATGTCAATAAGATAAACCTGCCATCTGCCCTGAATTCCATTGAAAGTAAGAAAAGTATTGGAATTTAATTTATTTTTCTTTAAACAAAATGCTACTCTTGCTAAGCAGAATTAGACACTAGGGCTACTGGGGTATATTCTCCAGATGCAGACTCTGCTCTCATGAACTCATAAGCCATATATACATATATATCCCAGAGAGTTAAAAGGAACAATGAACTTATGTTCAGAACTATTGAGAAGAGCAAACTAACAGAGCCTCCAGGTCAGGGAGTCTTCCTGGGAGATGATGTCTCACTTGAGTGTTAAAACTTCCCTGGGAAAGATCCAGGCATATTCAGATGACATTCTCAGCAAGGAGAATGATGTTCCAACTTCCTCGTAGAATCTTTGCTAATGGAAGTATTACCTATTTTCTTTTTGGAGCTTTTCTTCTCCCCAAGGCAATTATAGAGGCAAAATTTTCTGTATGGAAAACACTCAACCCAGGCTACTTTGTAACTTGGCTGTAACCATCAGAAAATCCCCAGCTAAACCTGAATGGAAGAGATCTCCAAGGAGTAGTGGGGATAGAGAAATGAGAGAGGTATTCAAATTTCAAGATTCCAGAAAGAAAGAGAGATCAAGGAGAGGAGAAGAGGAAAATGGGGAGGGAGAGAGGAGAGGAAAGGGGTGAAGGGAGAGAGAGAGATGGACAGAGAGAGAGAGAGAGAAAGAGAGAGAGAGAGAGAGAGAGAGAGAGAGAGAGAGAGAGAGAGAGAGAGAGAGAGAGAGAGAGAGAGAGAGAGAGAGAGAGAGAGAGAGAGAGAGAGAATATCAAAACACCTTTCCCCTGAGTAGCAGTAATGCTGAGCAAAGTTGCTGGGTTATCAGTGCTGAGAATAAATGGTGTCAGCTTGACATTTTGCTGCTGGCAGAGGCAGAACACCCTTGAGGAAAAGACACTGATCTTAATTTTGTTTATTCAATTGAGGGTGATGTCTTGGCAGGTTGTGATAAATGTGTTTAGAAACTGAAAGGGATATGGCTATTGTGTGGTTTCTGCGTATTGCAGTGTTGGTGTTCCCCATCTGAATTTCAGAGTGGCTCCCAAGTGGTGCATATTTAATCCTCAAACCATCAGGCAATCAAGACTGTGGCTAGTGACTACTAAGAGGCCTAGTGATGCCCCTCAAACATTCTTATCCCATTAGCCAAGCCAGGCAGTGTTTGCACAGGATTTCAAGAAAGATACCTTATTCCCCCTAAGAGCTGGTCACTGATGCATAAAATTCCTTTAAGTGAGATAAACTTTTCTTTCTGTCTGTGGTGGCTGAGGCTTAAAATGCAAATAGCCTTTGGGAGATAAGACTTTTGATTTCACTACTTTTCAATGAATGAGATGAATGAAATCTTATCTTTAAAAGTGAAAATTTAAATGTACTTTAGTGACTGGAGCTGCTATGTGAAGAAGAGAGTAAAGGAGGGGAGAGGCAGAGGGACTGGGAGAGGGAAAGGGGTGAGAAGAAGAGGAAGATGGAGAGGGAAAGGAGAGGAGGGAGCTAGAGAGACAAACAGAAAGAGGAGAAGAGCAGACAGAGGAGAGGTAAATAGAGAAAGTAGGCAGATTAGAAGAGAGGAAGAAAGAGAGGGAGGAGGAGAGGGAGAAGGGAAGAAGAGGGGGAGAGTAGGGGAGAGGAACAGGGAGAAACTAATGAGAAATGTGAAGAGGGTCTATTCTTTATGAAAGACCAGCTTTGGTTTGGGCCTAGGCTTAGTGGATATACAGGTGTAGTTCTGAATTTAAGATGAGGATACCTGCATACATACATATGTATGTATGTATATACAGGCACAACTTGGTAATTGGTATTTTTGGAAAGCAGGACACTTTTGTCTACAACTGTTCGGCAGTTTGTAACACCCTTCCAGTTCCCCACCACTTTGCAAACTATTGGCAAGCCTGTTAGATACATTGTAGGAAACATTGATAATAAATTAATGCCAATAAAGTTTACAGCTTTGGCAAGACAAGATCAGATAATTGGATACTCTTACAAGTGAAGAAAACACCTTTGGATGACTGTCAAGAAAGGAAATCTGGCTTACTAAGAACAAACCTTTCCTAAAATCAACCCTAAGTAGGAGTTTTTTAAATAAAATGAATTTTTAAAATAAAATCTTATGAGGCCCTGTTCACTTCTGAAGAGTAAACATCCTGAAATGGCATTAAAATATAAAATGTCCCATATTAACAACGTTTCCATAGCCATGAAAAAAACAGTACCATAGATACCGTTCTTTATAAGCTCTAAACCTTTACTGTCTTGATCTGTAAAATAAGCACACTAACAGATAATGTCTTATAATTCCTTTCATATTCTTATGACTATGGGAGGCAAAGGAACCTGTCTAGGAGTAGGGAAGTAAACAAAATGGGAAAGGGAAGACAATCATTATTATCCAATAGACTTGACAATAGACACCAGAAACTTAATTCAACTGAAGGCATTCCACTGTTATGTTAAAGACCACGTAAAGGCTAGGCAAGGGAGCAGGAGATCTGTGCCTTAAACTTTCGTGAGCATTATTGGAGGGTATCCTTGCAATCATAATTCACTTGCTCTTATACCCTGTTAATTATGTGGCGGAGATGGCTCCAGTAGCCTTTGAAAAACTTCTGGCTAGCAAAGTCTCAGGATAGTTGGAAGTTGGAAGAGCACTGATGTCAACAGGAAGAGAAAGGGGAATGTGAACAGTGGTGGGTGGAAACCATCTGCCACATCCAGTATTCATTCCTCACTTTTGCCAGCACACAAACCACATATGTGACAATTCCGATCGTATGATTTATTAATTATCCCGTTTGCAAATTTAGTACAAATATTTGTCCAAATTTAGAGGACATCTCATGTATAACATCTGTTTTCCTTATTTTTATCGTTCTCTCCTTGGAGAGAAAACTTTAAAGATGATAATTATAGGGTGGTTAAGGCAGTGGACATCAGTATGTTATGAACTTATAGAGTTTAAGAAAAATATGGAATCAAATCTCTTTTTCTTTAATCATTTTATAAACAGTTAAACCCTCCTTCTGTACATATCCTGCTGGCTGTTCATTGCATTATTTGTGCTTATTTATACACAGTTTTTAAAGAGAGTATGTTAGGAAATTTTTTTCAGTTTGAACTCAAGAATAAGGGCATCTTGTTTGGTTAGAAACTTGTACTACAGGAAAGAATATGCCTAGATTTGTATATTGCTGGTTTTAGACTATTATTTACAATATCGTGTACCTAACCAGTTTTCAAAGTACAGAAGTAAATGTTCTAATTTTATCATTTTTTAAATATAGGAACTCAAAAACAATTGACTGTGATTGAAATATTCATGAAAACCCACGTATAAACATATACCAAACAACCAAAACAACCAAACCAGTGATTATCATAAAATGAGATGTTTTTATTTTGGATATTACATATTCAGTAGTGAGTGATATATTATGACCTAATAGCCAAATATGTTTTCCACCTTATTTTGTAAATAAACTTTTATGGAAATACATTTTCACCTATTTTATGGTACTGCTGTCAGTGTTGAAAGGTTAAGACAGAGTTCTAGTTACCTGCAAATTTAAAAGTAATTATGATCGATTACTAACCACTGGTTTGTGAAGTGTATTTAGGAGATACTATCATTTATTCTCTACAACTACCAAATTTTAATCACTTTGATTTAATTTCAGCTAGATTATTTTATGGTGGTCAAGTAATACCTTTAATAAAAGTATAATTAATATAGTACAAAAATATACATGGGATAATATACATTTTGAAAAATGAGTGTAGGACTTTTAGAAAAAGCAGTTAGATAAATTGTGCATATGATAGACTTTGGACCCTCTCCTCTGTTTTTCTGGAAATGGGAACCTGGAACTAGCTAATGGTGAATTCACCATTCAACATTGTTGAAAGAGCAATCTTTTTCATTTCCTTACGAATGGGGCAATGTCATCCTTTCTGATGGCAACATAGAAAATCATATTAAGTGAAGTAAGCCAGACCCAAAGAAACATAGGTTCCATGGTTTCCTTAATTTGTAATAATAGGATAATCCTAGCAAAAGATCACAATAGCTCAATAGCTATTATAATAGCTAATATACATATGACCATATAAAATGATGCTAATCGAAATGAACTTCAAGATATGGGAACAAGAAGGTTGTTTATTTTCGAATGTACTTCGTGAAGTTATTTCCTTTTTATTCTATTTTTTCAATGTTTGCCCCTTTGGTTATATAGTCCTGTTGTCACTGCTTTTGATTTTGTTACACTGTATCTTGTATATATGTTTATCTGATTTGGGGAAGGGAAAGGAATAACAAAATGGTGAAATAAAGGACAAAGGGTGAACAATGCAACAGTGATACAAAACACTATGTTGGAAATGATCTTTACAACTTGGGAGAAGGAGAATGGTGGGGGGAGGGAAAGTGCCAAAAAGGAGGGAGGGGGAGCACTCATGACTTTACTTGTCTAACTCTAGCCCCTCTGTACATCCCTTTTACAATAAAATAAACTTAAATTTTAAAAAAGCAAGAGAAAAGTCTTTTGACCACTGGTCATATATTCACTTTTCTCTTTCTTTTTTCTGTTTTCCTTTTTTGTCAGTCATGGGGCTTGAACTCTGGGCTTGGGCGCTGTCCCTCAGCTCCTCAGCTCAAGGTAAGCACTCTACTGCTTGAGCCACGGTACCATTTCCCTCTTTCTTGATGATTTGACTATTTCCTAAGTGAGAGGAAAGAAAACTTTGGTTTACAATGATTAGATTTCATTGTTGTCTTTTGTCTTACATAAGTTACCTAATAGCAGCCCAAATACCCACTGAATTCTGCTTTAAAAATAGCTTTGCAGAATCTTCTTTCGAGAGTCATTTAAAAGCTTTTTTGACTGTATCTCTATAAAATTAATGATTGAAATGGGATAAAATCAAGTTAATAGACATGTTTTTTAAAATTAATTTTCTTGTCAGGATGATGTTCAAAGGGGTTACAGTTTCATACATAAGGTAGTGGCTACATTTCTTGTCATTATTACCCCCTCCCTCATTTTTTCCCCACTTTCCTTCCCCCCATGTTTCCTCACAAGTTGTAAAGTTCATTTCCCACATGTTGTCTTGTGAGTATCGCTGTTCCATTGGTTCACCCTTTGTCCTTTGTCTCATTGTTGTTCCCCTGCCCTTCCCTAATTCAGATAAACGTATATACAATACACAGGGTGCAAAATCAAATACAGTGACAACAAGGGACAAATCATGGGGGGGGGGACAAAAATGCAAGAAAAAAGAAATAACTTTCAATAGTACATAGACCTAGAAGAAGATCACAATTGTTCAATAGCTATGTATATATGATCATTGATCATGATGCCAAGTGAAATGAACTCCAAGATATAGAAACAAGAGGTTTTTCTTTAGAGTTGTTGTTTTTTAAAGTACTGGTTGAAAACACATGATTTGGCCTATTCTAATGGTCCATGTTTCTGGAAGATGAGTCTTCAGGGTCATGGGGTCATTGGAGGACAGAGCCTCTCAGAGGTGAGGTCTGGTGGGAGATCCTAGGGTGAGTGGAGGTGTGAAACAGTGTTCTTATGGCTTCTTGGTAATTCTCCTGGGCTGCACATTGCGAAAGAGCAGGTCTGATGTCCCCCTTCTTTACGTGGTTACTTGTACACAAACGTGCTTCAACCATGAAGTGATACCAATTGCTGTTAAGCCTTATAAGAGGTAGAATCAGTGGGACCTGCCTGAAGTTCCAAAATTGTGTGTTAAATAAGTATTTTTTTCTTCATATGTCTCTCGTCTCAGGCCTCAGGTATTTCATCCTAGTGATAAAAGATGTGCTCTTTCAATGTCATAGTATGTAGCTGAAAATTGGAATATTCTGTGACTATTCTGTGACTATGAATGAAACATACCCTCTTTCCAAATTTTCTTGTTTTATGCAATCAATCATTTATAAACTTTATAAAATGAGCTGGGCACTAGCGACTCACACCTATGATCCTACTCACTCAGGAGGCTGAGATCTGAGGATTGTGGTTTGAAGCCAATCTGGGCAGGAAAATTGTGAGACTCTTATCTCCAATGAACTACCAAACTAAAAGTTAAAAAGCTGGAATTAGATCTGTGGCTTACGTGGTAAAGCACTAGCTTTGAGCAAGAAAAAGCTAAGGGGATGTGCCCAGGCAGAGTTCAAACCACAAGAGTCTCTCCCTCCCTCCCTCCCTCCCTCCCTCCCTCCCTCTCTTTCTCTCTCTCTCTCTCTCTCTCTCTCTCTCTCTCTCTCTCTCTCTCTCTCTCTCAAATCACAGGAATCTCTCTCTCTCTCTATCTCACACACAAACATTTATATAAAGATATGGAGTTAATAAAAATACTACATTATAATATACAACCATGTAGTATGATTAATAAGCAAACATAGTACTTTTTGGACAATGGAAGTATTTTCATTTATAGGAAGATAGGTTAAAGGAAATTAATGTAAGTAAAATTTGAAAAACTTCTTAAGTTCCTCTTAGGTTAGAGTGCTTACAAGATGTTTGGTATTCTACCTGGTTGAAGAATAGAATTGTTAATGCAATAAATGGAACATATACAGATTTCCCATTTGTCAAATGCTCTAGCAGTCCCCACAACTTGGAATCAACTTACTGTTGACAACTTTTTCAATAATCTTCAACATGACATGAAAACCACTTTGAAGGTAAAGAGTTTCTTTCACTTTAAGACATTAAGTTGGTTTTCCAAAAATATCGAAGTTGAGAAATGCATTATAGTCATTGATGGACAGTTTCCTATAGGCACTTTTCTTTATGTATATTTTCATTGTACTGTAAGGTTCTGATTAGAAAAGTTCAAACTTTGTAAATAAAAAAGCAGACCAAACATGGTTATTGAATTAAAGCCATAGTAGCACTAAGAATATAACTTCAGTGGAGATAGAGTGGTAGATAGAAAACCCAATGTTATATTTGTGCTAATAATGTGCTTGTTTTTGGAAGGTCATTATCCAGGATGGACACTGGTGCCAGGTCCTCCATTTATTTTTGAGATAAAAAGAATAACATTTTCCCCAGGCCAGTCTGGACCACGCCCTGCCATTTGTGCTTCTTGATGTAGCTAGGATGACAAGTGCTCATCAAACCTCGCTTGATTATTGAGATGAGGTCTCCTGGATTATTTTGCCTAGAACCATGATCCTTCTAATCTCAGCCCCTCCTTTACTGTTTGAAATGGGCTCTCCCAAACATTTCTCCTGAATTAGCTTGGAAGGGTGCACCATTTGTTCTTCACTTCCCAACTAGCCAAGATTACAGATCTGAGCCATTGGCACCCAGCTTGTGTCTGGCTTACTTTGTTTAATACAATCCCTTTGAGATGCATCTATGCATCTGTGTTCTTGTATAATAGTTGATTCTTTTATTTTTTATTATTGTGTAATGTAAAATTCATGTACAATTGTTTATATAATCTACTATTTATGAATACTTGCAGTGTTTGAAGTTTGGGTTATATAAAAACATACCAAAGAAAATTCAGGAATATGTGCAAGCCATTTCATTAATTCCCTTAAATGTGTATCTGGAGGTATTTTTTTTTTTTTTAGTAAATGTGGTCAATGTTACACAATTGCTTCACTACCTTACACTTTCACCACATTGAAGCCAAAGTTCCATAGAATTAATAACTTGCAGTATTGTCTATTTATTTGTTGGCATTTTAATGATTTTTTTCTTTTGCATTCTGATAGGTTAGTTTTAATATCGATTTCTCTGATGCGGTATGGCACTTTGAACATTCTTTAGATATTCTCTTTGTGAAAATAATTTTCAAGAGCTCTATCCATTTTTATTGGTTGTCTTTTTTTATTAAGTGCTTAGATTCTAAATACTTGCATATCATTTTTATTAACTATTTCATTGATTTTTCAGTCCACTTTAATTAACTATTTAAGGATGATTTATGTTGTAAATTATTTTACATTTTTATACAATTATCTGAAAGTTGCATATATTAATACAAAATGTGAGTTGTGATAGTAAATGTTTTGTGTTCACCTGAATGTGTATTCTGCATATATTTACCACTGTGTCCCAAGAAAGCAATGAAATGGAATTAGTTGATAACACTATTCATATCTATAGCAGTTTTATTTACTTCTAGCATTTAATGAGAGAAGTTTCTTGAAATGTACAACTATGGTCATGGATTTATCATCTGTTCTCATTTCTGTCAAACTTTACTTCTTTATATTTTAATAAATCGTAAGCTATACAAAATTTCAGTGTATTAATCTTCCTGTTTAATGTATTCCTTGCCTAATGAAATACCTTTGTATATTTCAAATAATATTTCTTCCCTTCAAGTGCCTTTTGCCTGGTATTAATCAGCTTACAATAGCTTTCCTTTCATTAGCATGTTTCAATTGTTTAACTTTCTGCCTGTGATCTTTCTATTTATAGTGAATTTCATATAAAAAAGTATAGAAGTAGGTTGATTCTTTTCATGAATCTGACCATATTTCCTTTTAACTAGAGTGCTTAGTCTATTTCTAGTTAAAACAATGACACCTATTCTTGGTTTAAAATCTGTCATGTTGGTCCTTGTTTCCTACTTGTCTCGTCAGGGCTTGCTCCTTTATCTGTCATTTTCTGTATACCTTTATGACCTGCTTTACATCTATGCTTAATTATTCTTCTCTCTAAGTAAACTTTCTGGGTTGCCAAGGGAACCTAGAGCACAGAGTGCTAAAGCCTAGTAGAATTCTCTTTTATATGAAAGACTTTACTTAATTCTATGCACTCAGGAAGGGGTCCTCTTAATCACCTCTAAAAGGCCAACATTTTAATAACCCAATTTCAAATTTCTGAGGTGACACATTATGTTAGCCTTCTTTCTTAAAAGGAGTAAAATGCAGATATACTAACATCTTATAGCTTAGATTTATTGGTTTAAAAATTTTATTAATTATTAACAGCTATTAACAGCTACCTTCTTTGTAGGTGATCAATACTATAAGAGCATTTTTACCTCTAGTAGTCAGCCTGGGCTAGCCTCGAACTGCAATCTTCTAGATCTCAGCCTCCACTGTATTTAGAATTACAGGTATATGTCACTGGTGCCCATAACTTTTATTATTGTGTATTATTCTATTTTATTATTGGAATTTTCTTTTTTATTTTTTTTGGGTCCGGTCGTGGGGACTGAACTCTGGGCCTGGGTGCCGTCCCTCAGCTCTTCAGCTCAAGGCTAGAGCTCTACCACTTGAGCCACAGCGCCACTTCTGGCTTTTTTCTTTTTGCTTATGTGGTGCTGAGGAATGGAACCCAGGGCCTCAGGCATGCAAAGCAAGCACTCTACCACTGAGCCACCTTCCCAGCCCCTGGAATTTTCTTATGCCTTGTATTATCTAATTAATCAACTCAGTATTGTCATAGATATGTATGTATAGAATCAAAGCAAACACAAACAATGGTGTTTGAGACTCTAAATGACGTGTCAGTGTCTATGGTTTTTAATATGCCACTATATATATGCCAGCATATGTTTATCACATAATGCCTATATGCTTAATATTCGTAATTATCTCCTTTAGATGTAGCATACCGCTTAAACAGTATCTACTGTTTTAATTTATGGTATTTAATTAAAGGAAAATCTGGAAATGAGAAGGCCTCTTTATCAATAATGTGTTTAGCAAAAGAGTAAATATGATTTCAATAATAACATAGGATTAGGTCTTTTGAGTCATCCCCAAAACTCTATTTACTCATACTTATTTGTGTAAATGACAAGATCTTTCTTTGCTCCATTTTTATACTACTAGATCATATTTAAATTAGAAAAATTCGGAGATATGTTTCAGGTAAATGCATTTCATTGTAAACACTATACATATAAGAATTTGCAGTTTTATTTGATATTTTATTTGGGTCTTATTTGCTATTTCTTTTACATCACCTTATTATTTCATCACTGTATAATTTCATTGTTGCTTTATTTCCTTCTTATTGGTTCAAGGCAGGAGCATTCTTAGGCAGTAACAATGTTTTCCCAGGAAAGAGCAGGTAAATTCAAGTTTATCTTCTGCTTTGGAACAGAATTAAACATGTTGCCCTGCTTCAACAGAATAGAATATTTTTTCCCTTTTACATCCCACAGTAGTAAAAGAGGACGACCTACAAAATTTGTGGAGTTCAGTGAAAAGTGAAAAAGAAGATTCCTTGCTCAAAAGTAATGATTTAGAAATAATTTCAGGATACTTTGTGTCACGATCCTTAATGTTTCCCTAGGTATGTGTAGCTTCTTCCCCCACTCCTGCCCGACGCCCCTGTCCAGCTCATCATGGAGTTATTTTTCACTTAAGCATGACTATGGCTCTGAGGGAACTTACCCATTAGTGAAGGAAAGGCTTAGATAGCATTGTAAAGTCTATCGCCATCTGGCTTTGGTGATCCTCCAACACAAAGCAAAATCAAGATCCATGTTGTTCTGATACATTTCTGTCACATAACCAGATCAACTATCTGATTAATTAGAAAGAGCTACCTTAACTTTCAGACATGAAATCTATTGCTTTCCTATGTCTGCTGTCTATAAAACTAAGATAAAGTAGCACCTACTCACTCTTTTCTACATGACTTCTGAGAATTTTTTTCATCCAATGTCTCTAAAAGCTGAAATCCACATCGCCCCCAACACATAGCTTTCCAAAAACCCTTAAAGCCTTATATTATTGAGAAAAGAAAAAAAACATACTTTTGATATCATTTAGGAAGCTACAAAAAAACCAAAATCATTCTTCTCTCTAATTTGTACAAATATTACTTGATTACGTCTATATTCTAAAGAATGTCCTTGCAGTATCTATTTCCAAGAGTAGTAATTACAAAGCAAAATTTAATCTCACAGAAAATTACATTTAAATGAAAATAATTTTTAACTCTTGTGAACAGAAGAGGAATGAAACTATGTGATATTTTTTATACTCATAGCCCCTGCATCTTATTGAACCAGTATACTGCTAGGATCATCAAAAAAGGTGAAAAGAATACCATACTCTAAGTTACTTGGAGGAAGGGGAAAAATGCCTAGGCTATTTTCTTACAAAATTATTTTGCCTTTTAATTCCAGAAGCTGAATAGTATGTCTGTCTCTCTCTGTCTGGGTATTAGTTATCCT
Organism: Dipodomys merriami; assembly: GCF_024711535.1. Classification (NCBI taxonomy): domain Eukaryota; kingdom Metazoa; phylum Chordata; class Mammalia; order Rodentia; family Heteromyidae; genus Dipodomys; species Dipodomys merriami. The sequence continues at coordinate 121,264,043 of NW_027202270.1, read as the reverse complement.
ATTTGCAATATGAGGTGGCTTCATTGTGATATTTCCCTTATGTACATAATGTACCTCAAATGAATTTTCTCCTTCCAGTTTTTTTAAAATTTAATTTTATTGTCAAGGTGATGTACAGAGGGCTTACAGTTGTATAGGTAAGGTAGTGAGTCTATTTCTTGTCAAACTTGTTACCTCCTCCTTCATTTTCTCCCACTTTCCCTCTCCCTTCATCGCCCCCCCCCCCATGTTGTACAGTTCATTTCCAACATGTGCCTTGTGAGTATCGCTGTTGCATTGATTCACCCTTTGTCCTTTGTCTCACTATTTTGTTGTTCCCCTTCCCTTCCTTAATTCAGATAAATGTATATACAATACCCAGGGCAAAATCAAATACAGTGACAACAGGGGATAAACCATAGAAACCATAAAAAAAACGCAAAAGAAAAGAAATCACATAGTACATTAAAAACAACAACAAGGGAAACCTCTTGTGTCCATGACTTGGAGTCCATTTTGCTTAGCATTATCTTATATGGTGATATGTACATGCTATTGAGCAATTCTGCTCATCTGCTAAGATTATCCTAGATGTATACTAATTATTACAAATGAGGGAAACCACTGGGTCTATGTGTCTTTGAGTCTGGCTTACTTCATTTAATATGATTTTTTCCATCTTTCTATTTCCTTACGATGTCATTCTTTCTGATAGAATCAAAGAATCCTAATATATATATATATATATATATATATATATATATGTCACATTTTCTTGATCTATTCATCTACAGAGGGGCATCTGGGTTGTTTCCATATCTTAGCTATGGTGAATAATGCTGCTATAAATATAGCTGTACTGGTAGTTTTAGTATGACCTTGTTTGTGATCTTTTGGGTAAATGCCCCAAAGTGGGATTGTTGTGTCATATGGCATTTCTATGTGGAGTCTTTTGAGGAACCTCCATACTGCTTTCCAAAGTGGTTGAACAAGTTTACACTCCCACCAACAATGCAGTAAGGTTCGCTTTTGAACACATCCCCTCCAGCATCTGTTGTTCTTAGCTTTCTTGATTATAGGCATTCTAACTGGGGTGAACTAGAATCTCAATGTTGTTTTGATTTGCATTTCTTTTATGGCCAGAGATGTTGAACATTTCTTCATGTATTTATTGGCCATTCTTATTTCTTCTTCAGAGAAGTCTGTCTTTAAGTCTTTAGCCCACTTGTTAATGGGGCTATTCTTTCTTTGAGGATTTATTTTGGGGGGATATAATTTTTTGAGTTCTAAGTATATTTTAGATATGAGGCCCTTGTCTGTTGTATGGCTAGTGAAGATCTTCTCCCAATCCATGGGCTTTCTATTGATCTTGTTGTTTGCCATGTAGAAGCTCTGCAGTTTCATGCAATCCCATTTGTCCAACCTTTCTTTGATTTGTTGTGTTTCTGGGTCTTTATTAAAAAATTTTTGACCTGTGCCAAGGAGCCCTAGTGTTTCTCCTATTCTTTCCTGTAATGTTTTCAGGGTATCTGCTTTTACCTCAAGGTCATCGATCCATTTGGAATTGATCTGGTACAGGGTGATACTTAAGGATCTAAGTTTAGTTTTCTACAAGTGTTTAAGCAATTTTGCCAGCACCATTTGTTGAAGAGGCTTTCTTCTATCCTATTTTTTTGGTCCTTTATCAAAGATTAAGTTACTGGAGCTGATTTGAAACTTTGACAAAGTAGCAGGGTATAAAAGTAACCCTCAAAAATAAAAGACTTTTCTGTGTGCCAATAATGAAAAGAGTGAGACTAAAACCAGGAAAACAACTTCTTTTGTAATAGCCCCCCCCACAAAAGATGAAATACCTAGGCATTACCTTGACCAAGGAAGTGAAAGACCTCTATGATGAAAACTTTAAAAAAGGAAAATTAAAGGAAATTAAAATTAAATTAAAATTAAAATTAAAAGGAAAATAAAAGGAAATTAAAGCAGAACTAAAGAAGTAGAAAAACTTCCCATGCTCCTGGATTGGGAGGATTAACATCATGAAAATAGCACTACTACCAAGGGCTCTCTCCAAATCCAATGCAATACCCATCAATATCCCATCATCATTCTTTAATGAAATAGAGGATGCAATCTAATAATGCAATCTAATAATTCATCCTGCTGAAGCTCCTTTCTCAGCTCGGAACCATTTTCATGCATTTTCATGTACCAGGTGCGCAGGACACCACATGCCTTGTGTCCTAGTTTGAGGGAGGTTTCTGAAGAATGTGCCATTTGGCTGGTGTCTCCTTTCAATCCTTTCAGATATTTTCCCTAGATATAGTCATATCTTAAGTCTATACCACATGGTGTCCTAAGTAGCCTTTTATATCATTTTTCTTCCACATCATGTCTGCTATACTCCAATCCTTAGCAGAAAGAACGGTGCTGGAGGAATATCAATACCAAACTTCAAACTCTATTACAAAATTATAATAATAAAAACAGCTTGGTACTGGCACATGAACAGACCTGAGGACCAATGGAATAGAACTGAAGACCCAGAAATGAACCTGTAGACCTTCCTTTCTGTTGTTGTTGTTGGTGGTGGTGGTGGTTGTGGAGCTTGAACTCAGAGCCTGGGGGCTGTTCCTGCACCTCTTTGTGCTCAAGGCTAGCAGTCTACCACTTCCAATTTTTGAGTGGTTTATTGGAGATAAGAGTCTCATGGGTCTGGGGACTTTCTTGTCCAGGCTGGCCTCAAATTGTGATCCTTGGATCTCATCCTGAATAGTTAGGATTACAGTCATGAACCAGTGGTACCTGGCTTTATCTTTTCCATTATATTCTTATTTTTCTCAACTTTCCTCCCTCTTTTCTCAAACAGAAATTGGTAAGTTATATTATGTTGTATTTGATGTGTGTATGTGCATGTACATACACTTGCATGTGCAATGGCTTTCAGTTTCTGATTTTAAATAATACTAAAATCTAACTTCAAATATGCTACAATTGTACCATAGAATTTAAGCCAATATATGCTGTCCACATAAAAGGTTCCAAACCCCACCCAGCTCTGTCAATCAAGTTTTGCCCTGAGACCCTTGAGGAGAAGTTGAAAAGGAGATTGTGGGAAAATATGTGAACATAAATATGAGCATAAGACATACTTTATGTTTATGAGAGGTACACTTGGAAGGGACAAAGGGTAAACACATGCAGCAGACCTACTCACTAGATATTATGTTAACAATGAACTATACAACTTGTAGGTGTGATGGAAGGGAAAACCTAGGAGAGAGTGAGAGAATGGGTGACATTGATCAAAAATAAATGCAAAGCTGGGAATGTGGCTTAGTGGTAGAGTGCTTGCCTAGCATGCATGAAGCCCTGGATTCAAGTCCTCAGTACCACATAAACAACAAAAAACCCCAAAACAACAGAAGTGGTTCTGTGGCTTAAGTGGTAGAATGCTTGCCCTGAGCAGAAGAAGCTCAGGGACAGTGCCCAGGCCTTGAGTTCAAGCTCCAGGACTGGCAAAAAAAAAGTTTTCTTTCTTCTTCCTTTCAGTATGGAGCATGCTTATGCTAGTATGAACAAGTATAAATAGGGTGTATTTAGGGATGAATACTCTGTTTTCAGTATTTACTCTGACTAAAGAAATTAGTTTGGAGGAGTACTTTCTGCTTTGCACTTAAGGAACTAGTTTCTGCAAGAGTTCCCAAGAGGAGAAAGACTCAGAGATTTCTTCCAAAGTGGCTGATCCTCCTGGGATAGCCTCTGGCTGATTTCGGAGGCCACTGCCTGCTGTTTCCTGCTCAAAGGCCCCGCTGGCATTTGGGGGAATCGAGCTGGCAGAACAGATGCTAAATGTAGGACAGAAGCCCACGGGGTGCAGCTCCATCCTGCTGAGGCTGTTTTCTCAGCTCGGAACCGTTTTCATGCATTTTCATGTACCAGGTGCGCAGGACACCACGTGCCTTGTGTCCTAGTTTGAGGGAGGTTTCTGAAGAATGTGCCATTTGGCTGGTGTCTCCTTTCAATCCTTTCAGATATTTTCCCTAGATATAGTCATATCTTACGTCTATACCACATGGTGTCCTAAGTAGCCTTTTATATCATTTTTCTTCCACATCATGTCTGCTATACTCCAGCATATAACATGGGGACTATTAATACATTTGCAAATGTAATAAGTGATTTCTGTGCCCTTCCAATAAGATTGTTTTGCTGTTCAATGAAATAGATTGTTCTCAAAGTCAGTACCTTTTTTCTGAGATAGAATATGGGGAATAAGTGAATCCTCCTCTCCGTGAATTGTGTTATCTCCTTTCTTCTCCATAGATACCTTAGGTTTTGTGAGACTTTCAGGCTTTTAATCATAGTAGCTGCTCCGTTTACATATGTGCAAATAGAGGAGTACCATTTTGGAGGTTCACGCAAAGGCCCTTTCTCCCTCATGGTTGCTTCCCTATTTTGACATCCCAATGCATCTTGCCACTTTTCTCCTGGTCTGCTATTAAAATCTTTGCTGCTCTTAGTTAGTGTTGATTTTAATATTGATCTTTTAAAATCTACTGGCCTCATCAAAGTATGGTATTGAAGTAATCTAGCTCTAAAATGCTGTGGTCAGAATGAGACACCCATTTGCTACTATTATTGTCTTCATCCATCTTCTCTCTCAACACAACTTCCCTTTAAGAAAAGATCTCTTTTCCAAGTGTCACACTATCTAAGCTCTGCGTGATGCTGTATTTCCCCCAAGATACTATGTGACTTCAGCAGCTGAAACACAGAATGGGCTCTCTTTGACATCTTTCTAATTACATTAAAGAGGGAGGAGAAAATAGTACTAGAGACCAAAGAATGAAGTGAAGTGAACAGCACCTGGGACAGTGCTGAAGCTGCTGTACAACCCTTCGTGTTTGTTGGCAAGCACAATGGATAGCAAGTTACTTATCCCAGGGAATGTTTGTGTTGTTGCTTTCTAGTCTTCGCATGGCCTACATTGGTTTCCCTTGATGCTCACGCTTCTTGTATGATTTCACCACCTCTCATCTCCCCAGCATTTATTAAACACGAGGGATGAATGGCTTTAATAACCAAGGACTGCTGTAGGTGGGTCCAGTCTTAGCATGGAATAGTTCCATGAATTAAATTCTACTAGTCTTCTTTCTACTCCCTTTCTCCCAGCCTTCAGCTATTTATCTACTTTCAGTTAGAAGAACAACCTATTAGCTGACTGCTTTCCTCCAGTCTTCTTCTTTCGTTTGATGTATTAACAAAACCATCCATCTGTCTGGTTGGCCAGGGCCTTGCCTGTATCCATCACTGAATGTTCTAAACTGAAACAAAAGTATAATATGGTTAGCTATTTTCTAGTATACCTTATAGATTATTTCCCATCTATCAACAGTTAACCTAAACCAACAAACCCTTTCTAAAGAAATTATTATTATTATTATCATTATTATATGTGTCCTAAATTGGACCACTCAGTCTAGAATTTAAAACTTACATTTCACTAATAGCACAGAGGTTCAACTTAAAAATAATATACATGTATATATTCTTTCTTTCTCTTTCTTTCCCTCCCTCACTCTCCCCCCCCTTTCTCTCTTTCTTTCTTTTTTTCATATGGCTTGAACTCAGGATCTGGTTGCTATTCCTGAGGTTTTGGGCTTAAGGCTAGTGCTCTACCACTTGGAGCCACAGCACCCCTTCCTGTTTTCTGGTGGATAATTGGAGATAAAAGTCTCAGGAACTTTCCTGCCCAGAATAGCTGCATAAGTCCCTTGACTTATAATTTTTTCTATTATTATGAAATATTATTATTACTATGAAATAGTCTATTTTTCCTACTCAGAATAAAGTGGGAAATGAGAATTTTTAGAAACTGAAATTTGTTGAGATAATATGGTAAATGCCAATGGCTTCATATTCTTAACTTCAGAAAGATTCTTATTGGTTCAATTGATCCTTTTACTATCTTTCTTGATAACTTTTTGATAATTGTAACTGAAAGACTACCCCATGTAACTTTCCCCTAGTTAGCATAACAATGGTACACATAAAGTGTTAGATCAACAAAGAAAGTAGTTATGCAGTTATGATCATAATTTTATTTTACTTTCCCTAATGGAACATTTTGAATTGCCAAATATTTCCAATTGTTTTATTCTAAGAAGACTAAGAACACTTTTCTTTTATTTCTAATGGGAATAGTTTTAATCAATAGAATTGTGAATGTTGGCTTTTCAAAACTGAAATAGAGAGCTGGATGCTGGTGGCTCATGCCTGTAATCCTAGTTACTCAGGAGGCTGAGATCTGAGGATTGTGGTTCAAAGCCAGCCAGGGCAAGAAAGTCTATGAGACTCTTATCTCCAATAAACCACCAGAAAACCGGAAGTGGCATTGTGGCTCAATTGGTAGAATGCTAGCGTTAAGCTGAAGAGCTGAGGAACAGCACCCAGGCCCAGGGTTCAAGCCCATGACCGACAATAAAATGAATAAAAAAATTGAAATAGAGGTATTCTATTTCTGTTTTCTTTAAAATGTCCTTTGCTGGGCTCACATGTAGCTTATCTCCCAATAAAAGTCACTAGCTAGGAGACCCACAAATAAAAAGGCATCTCTTTTTATATGCTATATTTGTGTGGTAGAAAAAATTTCAAAATTGACAATGGCATTAAAACTTATTCAGTATTGATATTGTTAGTCATTGGCTTGCTGATTTCTCATAAGTACACCATCATGCCTTCTAAACTCTTCCAAATGTATTCAGTGAATATGTACATTTCAGGAAATGAGCGACAATCACTGGAGAATATTCCCAAAGGAAATCTTGCTACCAACATATAAAATGGCTCAATGCTCTTCATTCAACAGAGGAATAACTAGAAGCATTAGTGTTTGTGCTACTGGTTATAATCATCTCCGTAATTAGGAGTTCACTATCAGACCAATGTGAAGGTATTCGATTTCCAATCTAGGTTTCTTTTCACTTGATAAAAAAACTTGGTAAGTATGCATGAAGTACAAAGAATAAAAGATTTCCCAGACATATACTTCCTTCAACTCAACATACATCTCTCTGTAGGATAAGCCTGCCAGAAATGTGATTGATGTTCACATGTGTCTTGGGAAACCAGACTATCTCCTCCATATGTCACAAGCCTCACTGGTGACAGAGTTGGGCTCCTTATTATAGCGAATATATTAACAGATGATGTCATCGCATTAACTATTTAAATCAAAATCTTAAACAAATTTAAAATTTAGCTTAAAAATTAACTGTCATTTAAGTCACAATCTGTAGATTGGTTGAAACCTGTGCCAATCTAATTGGCAATCAGGAATATGGTAATTGCTTTTGGCATATGAAGGTGGGAAACATCTCCAGTATAAAATAGTGCCAAGTTGTGCATTTCTGAATTCCTTTTCTTTCTGACAGTGTTAATATTCTAATAATTTATTAGTTGGCATTCTGCTTCAGGATTTAAAACAAGGTTTAGTTTGGAATTTCAAGCAGATATTATCTATTTGTCTATCCATTCATTCATCTACCTACCTGTTATCTATCTCCTTATGTGTAGAGAAGGGTTTCTTAAGTTGGATATGGCTAGGATTTTGCTGTCCTTTCCATGTGGCATGGTTATTAGAAGTCTCTCAGTCCAATATCTAATGGATGCTGCCAGGCCTTCCTCCTGATAATCAAGACACTAACCATGTCTCTGGGAATTGTTTCCAGATGAAATAGCAAGTAGAGTGCATCTATTCCAGAAACTGTGGTATCTTGAACACACTCACTCACATGTATGATTAATGTATTCAGGAAAATGTCATCCTAAAAGTCACAGAGAAATTAATGTTAGGGACCATGCTTAGCTCATTCATAGCCCCACTGCTGATATCAAGCTGTTTCAAGAAAAGGACATTTATTCTTCTTTCATGTAGAAATGTTGCCTGTTTCCTATTTGAAGAAAGAATGGAATTTATTCATTTATTTTATTTATTATTGTACATTAATTGTACAAAGGGTTTCTACCATGATACATACTGTGCATACATACTGCACATTTATAACATCCTATATTGCTCTTTCTTTTTTTAATAAGATTTTTGTTGTGAGAATACTGTACAGAGGAGGGGTTGCAGTTTCATGGGCAAGGTAATGAGCACATTTCTTTTCAAGCATTGTTGTCTCCTCCTTTGTTTTTCCCCTATCACCACATTTCCCCACTATTTTTCAGCAGCTTTCAGTGGCTTTCCTTGTACCATCTTCCTATATAGACTCAATAAATTTTAGTATTATTTACCTGTCATTGTTATCTTTCCCTCTGTTCCTCCACTCATTCTATGTAGTCAAACCTCGATTACAATCTCTTTCTATATGTATGCATATATATATATATATATATGTGTGTGTGTAGATGTACATATATCTGTAGGCATGCATGTAGCAATATACTTTTATTCTATCCACATATGAGAAAACTATTACTTGTTTTAGTAAAGATATTTGACTTTTGCATAGTAGTGCTCTTACAAAGTTCATATAGTTTATATGTGTATATGTACATATGTGTTTATTAGTAAATAAAAATGAGCAGAAAATGGTAGTTGTGAAGAATTGCACTGGGCAAGTCCTCCCTGTGGAAAGAGCTATTTGTGGCCAGGTGGATTATGCTCGACTTTAGAATGACCATACCCTGCGCAGCTTCTTCGATGTTGGCCTAGATAAGGAACCTGGCATTTGCAAAGATTGTTTTCTCTATACCAGGTTGCTAGGAAACAAGAAAATTAGGAAAACCTTTATGAAGAATAAATGAGCATTCATTTACACACCTTCAAACCATCTAGAAAAACAGTCTCCACTTCCATCACACATTCTCTGAGAGAAACATCTTAGGTTCTAGCTACACTTTCAGACACTTGACTTTTAAGTACATTTTCAGGAGCATATTTGGAAAGAAAGTAGATTACTTTTGTTCCACTATATTTATATAAAATTATACAGCAGATGCAGTTTCCTCTCTCCTTTTCTTCTTTCTCCTTTCTCTTTCCTTCTTTCTTTCCTCTGTCTTCTCTCCCTTCCTCCCTCCGTCTCTCCCTCTTCCCTCCCTTCCTCTTTCCATCCCTTTGTCCCTCTCTGTCCCCTCTCCTCCCCCTCCCTTCCTTCCTTCCTTCCTTCTTTCTTTCTTCCTTCTTTTTTCCTCCCTTTTCTCTTTTCCTTCCCTTCCTTCCTTCTTTCCCACTTTTCATCCCTCTATCTTCATTCATCCTGTTCATCTACACACCTCTTTTCTTATTAATAATCCAACTAGTGCAGGACCCATTTTATATTCCTTTTATTCATTTTTCTAGTGTATGCTGATTGTTCAAAATGGGTTTCATCATCACAGATGTATAAACGGGATTTTAATCAGATTAACCCCCTGGTTTACTCTTACTGCCTCATCCTCCTCATTCCCTGCTATTTAACAGCTTCAGTGAGTTTCTTTTTGCTATTATGTTCCATGACATCTTACTGGATATTCCCAGAAGCAGTAACAGGTGGTAAAGAATGGAACGAGAGAAAGAACTCTGGGAATATTAGCAATGGCAGAACAGTATTCTCAGCCTTTTTGAATCATACATAAAATCTGAAAGGGCAACAAGATACCAAAATAAAAAATCAGAGAAAGCAAGCACAATATTTAAACAAACTAAGATTATAAGACATTGTTAATTAAAAAAATGTTCAAACCAGACATGGTGGCACATACCTATAATCCCAGATATTCAGGAGGTCATCTTAAACAAATAAGTTGGAGGCCAACCTAGTCAAAGTTAGTGATATTCCTTTTCTAAAATAACACAAATATATGAACAAAAAGTCGAAAGAGGGGAGGATCCAGCAACAGGGTGCTTGTCTAATATGTCCAAAGCCCTGAGTTATTTCCACTATTAGAAAAAAGAAAGAAAAAATATTAAATAACAATTTTAGAACATAATATTTCTTCAGGAATAGGGACCATGCTAATTAAGTTTTTACCACTTAAGTAACAACCACAGGCATCTTGTGCTTATTTATATTGTTAAGATAGGATATTGATAATTTTGTCCTTTGCTAGAGCTGGTGTCCTGAAGAACTCATGATCCTCCTCTTCTCAAGAGTCACTGGGATTATAGGTGTTCACTGTCATGCTGGGCATCATTAACTCTTCAACACACATTTCTGTAAAAAGAAAACATACAGTGTGAGTTTTCTCTCTTAACTGTGCATCACCAAATGCAAACTTCCTTAAGCTATTGGAAAAACAAAATGTATAGACAAGTTGATGAGAAAAAATTAGGAAGATAGACAAAGAAACAGTAAGTTTTCTCATAATGGTACCTGATATATTATCTTTCAGCTTCTATAAACAAAACGAAGCACTTTCTCTGCTTCATACAGAGATTCCCAGTTCTCTACCAGTGGAGCTGCCATCATGGATACAAAGGACACAGATAGCAACCTGAGGGATGTTACCTGAACAAGGGAACTAGTGACTTTGAGGTCAGGGTATGTCATAGGTTCTTTGTTCCAATGAGAAATACAGCCAGCATTTCCACACTAAGGAACAACCTTCATAAACTCTTATGAGATTATTTTTTAGAAGTTTCTGACTCAGTAACCTCATCCTATAAGGATCAGCCTGCCTCATTCCATCCAGGGCTCCTAGACTGCTATTGGACCTCTTTATCTCATGCTTCATTCATATCTGTGTTATTCCACTGAAAACAGGAACCACCAAATTTCTCATACTGAACTCACCATGTCATAAGGAACAGCATGCTTCCTGATTTTGTGTTTTTGGTTTAGATCTACTTGATGGAATAGTCAATTGGATAAAGAGGAAAATCTCAAAAACTATTCCGTGTGTGTGTGTGTGTGTGTGTGTGTGTGTGTGTGTGTGTGTGTGTGTGTGTGTGTGTGTGTGTGTGTGTGTGTGTGTGTGTGTGTGTGTGTGTATGAAGATTGGTACCTTTCTTGCTAGCATATAAAGACATTTAAAGGTCCTTGGGAACGATTCCTGATGTCTATTTTCACAGCCAGAGTTACATTTTCCAATAGAATTCTAGTAGATTTCTGTTAAATAGAGTTATAGAGGCTTGCTTGGTAAACAGATTTCCCCTATGCAGTTATTTTTGCATGTACATGTGTTTTAATTTCAAGAAATAATTTATCAAATATCTTTTGAAACATGGCCCAACCACTGAGTGCAGACCACCTATAAGCAGCTGACAGACTTTCTAATGCTTTTGTCTTGCACTGATGGTCTGTACACCTGGTATACTCTAAACTTCTGCAGAGTAGAAACCCAAAGGGTATATTCTTTAGCTTAATATTACCTGTAGTTGTGGAGATGGGAGGGAAGGGATGGGAAGGGGAAACAAAGGAGGAAGCTACAATGCTTGATAAGAAATGTACTCATTATCTTGCCCATGTAATTGTAACCCCTCTGTATAGTATTTTCACAATACAAAAAGCATCTAAGTATCAAAAAAAAAGAAATGTACTCATTAACTTGCTCATGTAACTGTAACCCCTCTGTACAGTATTTGCACAATAAAAAACATTTAAAAATATTACCAAAGGCTAATTATGTAACCATACAAGAGATATAAAGGTGAATATCATATTGGATCTTGCCCCTGGAATTTATTTTACAAGGGAGAAATTTAATATGCAATAGAATAGGAAAGTACTTCTGTTAAGGTAAACAATTTGCTAAGAGAGCGTTCTGGAAGAGATAGAAGTTTGGCTGAATGGAGTTGGGAAAGCTCTATAAAGTAAAAGTTACTTAAGCCAGGTATACAAACATAAGCACAAGTATACTAGAAAGAAGAAGGGCAAAGCATAACTAGGTTTGAGAACACATGTGTCTTCTGTTGAAAATTTTCAGGGTGATTCAGTTTCAGTTTCTCATCCTCTGCATTGTAACCCTTTATATACTGTTCAAACTTCTGTGTTTTTCCAGAACATTAATGCTTAGCTAGGATTCTCTAGTTCTATTTCCAAATTGTCCCAACCACAATCACATTGCTTCCAAAATAGCTGACCATGGAAACTTTCCATCTTTTTTAGATTGTAAATGAGAAATGAAAGGTCTTGGAATTGTGATCAGCTTCTCTTTACTTGCACATCATAAAACTCTCCAGGAATTTTCTGAGATAGGGCACAAAAAGCTATCCTTACTGAATCTCTTTCCACTCCATGTTTTATCCATTCTGAACTGACCCCATACACCAATATGCACAATGCTCTCTTTCTGTCAAGATTTTGCCTACCTTGTGCCTTCTGCTCTGAGCTTATTTGTGACATGTTAGCCTACTTTATTTCTTCTTATTGCTTAGAATATACTATTTTAGTGTTATTTTCTTATGTAACCTTTTCTGAATTTCCAGACTACCAAACCATTACATATTAAACCTCTTTGACTTGTCTATCTCTGAATCCTATTTCTTTTATTAAATAATGATTGCAATTGCTTATAGAATATCTTCATCCACCAGGAACCTGCATATTCTGTGTAAGTTTATTCCGTGCCTGTTATAGTTACTATTCAATTCTCAAAAACCTTAATATTTTTTATGAAAATAGAAAGACAAAGGGTGCATGTTGTCTCTTATATGTGGACCTTAGACCCAAAATTCCACCTCCTACATAAACACACACAAGGGCATATGCATATAAAAATGCATTAATTAAAATGTAGTATATGAGGCAGTGAACATCCATGGAGTAAGCCTTTTGAGCAACTAACTGGTAGTTTAACACAATGAATATCAGGAAGCTGAGAACATATTAAAATAATGTTGCAACAATATTGAATGGGAAGTCCAGTGGGAGGAGGGTAGATAGATAAAACAGGAACGGGGGACAGATAGAGCCAGAATTTTCAATGTGCATATGTAATACAAGAAGTAGGACACATGAAATGAGTCTGGGAAAGGGGCAGATGAAATAAGAGGAAATGGTGAAGACGCGATTCTGATCACATAGCAGTGGGCACTTGAAAGGATAGGTTAAATTATAGCACCCTCTTACAACCTTTGGAAGTGCAGAAAATGAAGAGAAATAATAGAAATTTTTAAAAAGTTGAGTAAATGAATGAACAACATGTAAACCAATCTCTCAGTAACAGCTTTTCTTTCTGTATTCAACATTCATTAAGTTCCAGGAATTTTCTATACAGAAAAAATATTTCCATAATCTCACTTTAATATAATTTTTAATATAGTCATATATAAGGTGTTGCTATCCATGGTTTCAGATAAAGAAACCGAGACTTGGAGTGAAAGCTTGTCAGAGATTTTACTGTTTAAAATGAGGCCACACTGACAGTATTCAAAAAGCCTTATTCTCTCTCAATGTGGTTCTTTTCATAAATCATTTAGCCTAATACCATTGTACAGCTGTCCTCTTTGTAAGAACTCTTGTATTATCTATTTTTAGAAATAGACATGCATATGCCAAGAGTCAATAAACAGACACCTCACGTAGTTCAAACTTGAAAGGTAGAAATCTAAAGCTTTGAGAAACATTTAACCTTGACATTCTCTTATCCTAATTGACAAGTCTGGTGTTGGTTACTTGCTGAGATAAGAGGGATTTTCAGGGTATAATATGCAGGTCATTGGTTTTAAGCTGGACCCATTATAATTTATTGGAGTCTTGGCGGTTCTAGGTGATATAAAGAAGAAAGATTGCCTTTATTAGGTGATTTTCCCATCTTCAGTAGTGCTACTTTAATAGATAATAATGGTTAACAACTTGATGACATTTCCCTGATTTTACTTTAGCATTTGGAAGGTGATGAATCCTAGGACTCAGTAATGTTGGAATGAGTTCACAGCCCAGAATAGTGAGTCTGGGAGCTGCAAAATCCATTTTTCTTCAACTTCAGCCTTGTGGCTCCAGTTCTGTGCTGTCCCAGGACAGCCTGACATTTGTATCTGATTGGTTGAGAGCTCTTAGAAGTAATTAGAGCACACTTGGATACCTACCCATATATTCCAATTTCCTATGTTTCACTGGAAAGAGAAGCCCAACTGATTATTTTGTGGCAAAGTTTAGAAAGGAAGCTTCAATACTAGTTAATATTGAGAGTCGATCTCACACTATGTAGCTTGGTAACTTTGGAGATGCAATGTCAGGGGCAATTGAATATGCAATCTCAGATCTCCTCTTATTTCTTCTCAATCCCCAGAATTTCAACATAGGAAAAACTAGTCATATCATGATTAACGATGAGGTTACAAATTGTCCTAGCAATAATAATGCTTGGATTTACATGGATATTTTGATGTATGTGACTGTTAAGGCAACTAAATGTGTCCCTTCATACATGAGTGGAATAAGAGCCCTGGCTGGCTGAAAGCCAAAAAAGGAAAGGCTACTGCATTGAAGCACCACTTCCTATATTTCCTAACAACTTCTGTTCACCGTTGTCTGTCTCCCAATGTGTTCCACTCCTTTCTCTAATCGGGCCGTGTCCAAACTCTCCTTTAGCTTCCAGGTTTATAATTGAGCTTGTTTCATTCAACACTGATTGTAAGGCAGAGTTCTCAGCATGACTCCTCAGTGACTCTTCCCTTTAAGTGAAGTTGAAAGCAATGAAAGGATCACATATTATTCTCATCCCATAACCTCTCCTTGTGAATGGATTCTTCCCTCAATACTTTACATAAAAGCCCAATGTATTCATTCCCTGGATGCCAGCCTTGTAGGACCCCAAGAAGAGAATCTATTTCAGCCAGTGTAGACTTGAACTGTGGAAAGAGTAGAGAGCATACTGGATCGTTTGTAACAATTGCAATCTCATTTCTCCCTCACACATGCAGAAGATTGTTAATACATCCTGCAGTGCATAACACCAGATTTTCAGCCCTAGAAACCCACTGTCTAAACTTCTGCCACTGATGAAGTTTCACAATTTTGCTACATTTGGCTCAGTGCTTATTGTAAGTACATTTTCTTCATTTGTAAAAAATAACATTTCTCATTAGAATATAGGCAACCCTCAAATAAATATTTAAAATAAGAATTAAAATATACTTTCAAATAAACATTGGAAAACATGGTAATAGTGAAATCACTGACCTGTCATCATTATATCCTTCTGTCTTTAATAATAGGTTTTCTTAGCTCTTTACTGTGGTTATGAGGTCCTAGGACTCGAGGATTTTTAAGATAAAAGACCCAGTGATTCTCAGCTTAAGTGAACAAAATAACCCTTATAATGAAACATTACTATATTTGTACTTTTTAATTTAAGTTTCTACCATTTATTTCCCTATATGAGAAGCACAAAATATTAAATGTCTATCTAAATGTCCAAATTCAGGAAGATTCAATAACCTGTAAACAATTATAATAGATACAGCCAATTTTAAGGGTTAGAGTTTCTTGTTGTTATGCTTTTGTAACTCAGGTCTTTCCCAAGCTTCCCAGATGTTTTGTAAAATCAATGTGTTGCTTTTTGAATTATTCTAAGTCAACAGGAGTTCCCCTAGAACAAATAAACATAAGAGTGTCTTGTAAAATCCATTGGTGTAAAGATCATTTCTTTTAATATCCTCAAAGTAAGTAAGCTCTTGACTATTTAGGAAATATCCTTCCTAGGTCTTTAGAAACCTAGAAATTACCTTATTCTTTCTATCTCTCAGTGGTAATAAAGACGTCTCACATTTTAATACATACTTGTCTACAAATGAAAGCTACCTTTCACACATAGAAGCAAAGGAAATTATTATATTATGTCTCGAACTGAAGAAAACATCTGCCAATGAAAAAAATGTCTCGGGCAGGTGTTAATAAAATCAGTGGTGAATAATCAAAGTACAAGTAGGCATTTCACTGTATCTCCATAATCTAAGGTATTAAAAGCCAACTATGTATTATAGCAGTGCATCTCAAACTTTTTTTTTGTCTGTCATGGGCTTGAATTCTGGGCCTGGGCGTGGTCCCTCAACTTTTCAGCTCAAGGTGAGCACTCTACCACTTGAGCCACAGTGCCACTTCCAGTTTTCTGGTAGGTTATTGGAGATAAGAGTCTCATGAATTTTCCTGCTTGAGCTGGCTTTGAACCATGATCCTTAGATCTCGGCCTCTTGAGTAACTAGGATTACAGGCGTGAGCCACTGGCACCCAGCCCATCTCAAACTTTTGTATGCATAGAAGTCACTTAGAAGACTCATTAAAGTACAGTTTGCCAGGTTGCACACCTTCAGTTTCTGCTTCAGTAGGCTTGGGTCCGTGCCAAGAATATACAGTTCTTACTATAACCCAGGAAACGTTGCTATTGCTGATTTGAGAACTGCAATTTGCAAATAGTGGGAAACTGACCCTGCTCCAGCTATTTTCTGATGACTAGCATGATTTCAGTGGGATGAGGAGCCTTCCAGGCCATGATGAGACATAAACTATATAAAGCCATGCCCGGAAAGAAAGTGGTAGCTTATTCCTTCTCCAATCATTTGTAGTAAAGCCCTGTGCCTGGTTTCTTAGATATGAAGTAATAACTCATCCTGATCAGTGGAAGAGGCACTCAAACAACAACATATAATATGAAGAGACTTACTGTTGTTCACCAATGTAATATGTGACAATGTGCAGACAGAAGCGAATGAATGTGGTCTTGATTGGTAATATTGGAACTACTCAAAATAATAAAGAAGGAATGGACCATGAGTTGGATATTAACTTGCAATAAAATACCTGTTATGTAGAGAAATCGGTATTCAGATGCTCCACAAAACTCATTTCATAATCTTATTTGACATGTATACACAATTACACACACACATATACACACACACAGACACACACACACAAGCATATCCTCAAAGTTAAATTTTATTAATCTTTGTTGTAGAATTACCTGCAGTTTCTTATGTAGAAGAATGGTTCAAAGTCTCTTCAGTCTTTTCTGTATTATTAATTTTTCTCTGTTGGCCAAACTTTCTTTTCTAGTAAATCAAGTATTTTCTGTTCAACAGCAGCTAGTTAGAAATCTATAGTTGTTTGCCAATTCATTTTTTGAACTTTTGTTATAGATTGAGAGACTACCATTTCACCTAAATTGTAATTGATCATTGATTTCAACTATGCTGCAGCCAATGGTCAGCTCACATTTACTAATTTTTCCCATGATAGATCAATTCTGAAAATTCTGTTCAATATAATCTATCTTGAAAAAAACTCTTACTTGAATATTAGGCTATCATGTGATTTCCTTTCTACCTTATTGCTTTTTCTTTGCCAATTCTTTATTCTCAGGCCTTTTTGACTATTTATACTTCATGACATATTTTTTTGTCTTTTATTTTTGGTACTGGGGATCGAACCCAGGACATTGCACTTGCTAGGCAAGCCACTGAGCTACATCCCAGCCCTTCATGACATATTTTTATATACAACAATATATTAAATATGTAGCTAAATTGTCTGTGAGTGTGTGTAAGTGCAGACATACAATGGATCCAGAGCATGAACTTGGGGCCTAAGATTTTTCATTCAAGTCTTGGGCTCTACCACTTGAGCCACAGTTCTACTTTGGATTCAATGCTGGGTAATTGGAGATAAAATTCTCACAGACTTCCCTTCCCAGTTTGGCTTCAAACCATGATCCTCAGATCTCAGCCTCCTGAGTAGTTACGATTACAGGTATGAGCCATTGATGCCCAGCAACTAAATTAATTTTTACAAATTTTGATGCCATATAATCATTACCTTAGAACCTGCTGGGGATAAACTGTTAACTTTACCTTGGTTATTACAATCATGCCAATGAATAGCCATGTACAATTTTTTTTGCACTCGGTGGGGGGGGGAGAGTCTTTCTTTGACTTTCACCAAAGTATAACACATGATGCACAATTAATCCTCCTTATGTGTGCATATTGTACCCATGGATTTGGCCCATTATAAATCAAAAGTAATAGAAAAAAACCCTTAACTGTGCATAATTTAACATAGGTCAATTAAAAGGGAAGCCTTGCATCTTCAGTAAACCTAATAAACATTTTTCTTATTCCTAAATAATACAACACAGCACTTATATGCACAGCACTTCTATCTTGAATTGCATATTATAAGTAATCTAGAGATGAACTCTACGCTGAACCACAATGTTGCAGTTTCAACTTCATGACTCCTTTAAAATCTGATTGGCATTCCTAAACTTGAGTTTAGGATTGTTTTGCATGAGACAGATGTGTGTGGCTTGAGGTGAGGTACAAGGTTTTGTCCTACCTTTCTAGAATGGTATCCCCACTCATGATTTGAGATCTCACAAAGTGTGGACTATAGCTGCATTCTTCTCTACTATTTTGCTTTGTAGATGATCTATAATTCCTGAGTCTCCTCAAACTAAAGTATAATTTAAAATGTTAGATCCAGAGGCTTAAAGAAACTAAAGAATCCTTCTCTCTCTCTCTTAGATCTCTATCCACCTTTGAATCATCTCTTTTTTCACCTTTCTTAATGTTCTAGAATCTGCCTACTTCATTTCATACTGGTGATTTCCTAAGCTATCTTTTATTTGAGTCTGTCCACGGAAAATCCAATTATCAAAGGAATAGAAATCATCAACATAATTTAGTTATTTTTAATCTGACTATTGAGCATTACCCAATGCCAAAATATCCTAAGCCTTCTTCCCATATCCTGATACAGCTCGAGGACTAGTGATTTTACAAATGAGAAAGCATTAACTTGTGACTAAATATTCCCTTAGACTTAAAAGTAAGAAAAACAAATTCCAAAACAAAAGCTGTGCCATTACTTATAATGAGATTGTCTACCTTTACCAATTAACATTTAAAGCTTTCTAACTTATAAATAATATCTCATATATAGTTTTATTTTTTTCAATAAACATCTTAGTAGAGTAGATAAGATAGTTTTTTATCCAATCATCCCTGCTTTCCAGATTTAAAAAAAAATGAATTTCAGGTCAATGAAGGGACTTTACTGAATGTCATTTAGCTGATAAGCATAGGGACAGGAAAGCAAACCAGGTTTCCCAAACCAAGGAAGGAAGAATTGTTTCTCATGTTATTTTGTCTCAGTCTGGGATTGTGAAGAAAGGAAATACTCAATAAAAGTCCCAATTAAACTAAAACTATTATGTGATAGGGTTAAATCTGGTATCTTATAGAGAAGAGACAAAAGCAACCTCAGGAGTTGCATCTAGGGGTTTGGAGAGACAGTGCTGCATATCTCCTTGCTCCTTTTATTATCAGTAGGCTGCCTTGGCTGCCTGTGTTTGTGGTTTGGATGGGATTTTTTATAGCGATGTTTACTCCGTTCCATATGTGTAACATTTTTTGCAAGTCATTTACTTGTGCTTTGGGAATCCGCACTGTATACTGCAGGTTACACACCTAAACTCCACATAGCTAGCTGTTTCAGAGAAAATCTCTCCACGACAGAGACTCATAAATCCCCAGTAGGTTCACCTGCAGACATAATGTCAGTGGATTGGAGCATCATCAGAGACTTATTCCTGCTTCTACTTAACAATGGAACCAGTTGTGTTTCCAGGGTAGAGACATGAATCTCTGAGAATATTTGGTGTTGATATCATCTTGATCTGATAAATTCAGAGGGAGAAGATTAGTAATTACTGCATTTTCTCCCTGCTAAAAGCATCTGTTTAGATGAATATCAGATTTCCATCCTTTTATCTGGAACAGCAACCTTACAACTTTGCTGTTAGCCTGAAACACAGATACCTAGTCCTTTCGTCTCACTTCAAGAAGTCCTAAAACCCAAATAGTATCAAACAACAAGTAAAACAGAATGAGTAAAACTAGATGTCTGGTATTATTTAGAGGAAGAATAAAGAGATTGTGTGTTGATAAGTTTCACTACCACCTAATAGCTAGTGTCAATAGTATGTTGAAGTAAAGAGATTTTTGTGATATCTGGGTTTTAGATACCACAAAAAACAAATCTTGGCTTGGAGTCTGTAATTGGGAATTTCTAATAACATAGACACCTTCGCTGTGGTCATTCTGCCCATTTCATAGCACTTGACATATGTGTGTGTGTGTGTGTGTGTGTGTGTGTGTGTGTGTGTATGTACACACACACACACACACATATAGGGTATATGTATATATAAAATTATTCATCCATATTTCCACATGAAAAATAACTAAAAAGTAAGTCTATACATGAGCATTTGACAGGCAGAAGAGAACTTACGTCATTAGTTTTTGTCCCATAATTGCACAGATGTGAAAACTAGGGCTCAGAAGCAAAATACATTTTGTCCAAGGTTATATACAATTTTTAGGGACTGAAGTAAGATTGGAAGGTAAGTGCTCAGCTGACACAGCCCTGGATTATATAATTGGCAACAAATTATTGCCATATCATTTTTAGAGATTCCACTTATGAAACTGTATTAACTGTATTAACCATATTAACCACTGTATTTTCAGTCTTAAAATTTAAAGTTAACTTAAGATTGTGTAATTGCTTAAACACCCAGAATTACTACTTCTAGATTTATTTCTAATTCTGATTTGCTGTATAGATTTTGGGTTTTTTGAAAGATATTTGAAATTTGAGAAAACAAGTTTTAATTCATTTTTTACAATCAGTTCCTGAACTTATTTTTTATTATTTAGGTTTTTTTTGGTCAATACTGGGTTTTTAACTCAAGGCTTTGTACTTGGCTTAGCTTTACCTTGCTCTGCTGTTATTCTGACATGTGAACAATGCCTTCTGACTGGCTTTTTGCTGGTGATCTTGGAGATGGAATTCTGCAGAATTCTCTCCAGGGCTGTCTCAGAATCTGAATGCTCTGGATTTCAGCCTCCTGAGTATCTAGGATTACCAGTTCCAGGCACTGCTGTTCAGCTTATTTTATTTTATATTTTATATGAGGTCATTTTATTTTTATTATTATTCATTATTATTTTTCCAAACACAATTTATTATTATTTATTTCCTAAAAGCATTGAACTCGTGGATCAGTGGTAGAGTGCTTGCCTTGCATTCATGAGGCCCTGGGTTCCGTTCCTCAGCACCACATAAGCAAAAAAAAAGCCAGAAGTGGCGCTATGGCTCAAAGTGGTAGAATGCTAGCCTTGAGCTGAAGAGCTGAGGGACAGCACCCAGTCCCAGAGTTCAGGCCCCATGACAGACCAAAAATAAAAAAAAAAAATTAAAGAAATGATATCCTGAAGGAATAAATTTCAATAATGAATCTGTTCCTTACTCGAAGGGAAATAGCATGTAGTCAGCCATTCTTTAGAAGACGATCTGGAAAAAGAAAATAGTCATTATGAGTCAGAGTTAAAAGCATCACTGAAGAAAAATGTCCCATTTTCCTCTTCACACAAATGGCATAAATGTGTTTGTGATTGTGGTGGTGGCCATTTCTCATGAGGTTTATAGCCGCGATGTGTCCCCAAAATGATTCACTGCTGCTTCAATTCACATGCCAAATTGTATCTTCTGTGTTTAAGTTTCAGATCATTCAATTTTCTAAATGTATAAATTCAGCCATTTCTGTTTGGTACAAAAATTGCAGAAAGTCAATATTACCCTCCAGTAACTTCAGTCTTCTAAGTTTTCAGAAATAACAACTCTTTTTCACATTTTTAAATAAAATACTCATTCCCCACCCTCATGACACCCAGAGGAATTTGGAAATGTGACAAGTCACAGAATCAGCTGTTGAAGGAAGACCTGCTTTTGGCTGATGTATTGAACCAATTTGCATTCCTCCTCAAGAACAATATGGCCACAAATGCCAGTGCATAAATTAGCCCAATTGTAGGCGGAAACACTCCCTTGCAAGCTGACAGAGTATCACCCCAAAATATCTCTGATAGCTCATAAATAAAGAAATCTGCTTCTCTGATCTGGTGCAGGCAGTAAAACAAAAGGAGAGGAGAGTAACTTTGAAGTCTCATAGTTCAAATAAGCGTTAAATCAAGAATTGTTTTTAAGTATGTGTGATCAATCAAGAGTCAGATAACTATTTTAAATTTCCAATGTTCTCATTTTAAATCTTATTTTATTTCTTTTTATTTTGTTTGCTGGTACTGGTAAGGATTGAACTCAGGGCCTTGGGCTCTCATTTAATTTTTTTACTCTACCACTTGTGCTACTGCTCTACTTCTGGATTTTTTTCTGGTTACGGCTTTTTAAGGATACAAGTCTCACAGACATTTTGCCTGGGCTGGCTTTAAACCACAGTCCTCAGATCTCAGCCTCCTAAGTAGCTAGGACTATAAGTTTGGTGTCTATACAAGGTAAAAGCAAGTTAATAAAGAAATGGGTAACATATACAGTAACTATCATGGAAGAGAAATAATGACCCTAAATAATGTCTGTGCATAGTCCCTAAGAGCAATGAATAAAGAAAAAGAAGTACCGGAGAGTCTACCTTACAGAGACATTTCAGGGCATCTTTCCAGGGAGAAAGGAACACGTTTTGATGAAAAGATCAATGGAAATGATGGCCCAGGGACAAATAAAATAGAGAAAGCACCTTTGTTAGGTACAAGGTTAGAGAAGCTCAGGCCTAGTTCAAGACACTTGCAGAAAGACAGGGAATTTCCCACTCTGAACGACTATAGTTTGGTTTTAACTGGCACAGATGCATCAGGAAATACCTGAAATCTCTAGGCTCGGGGTTTGGTGCTTAGACAAAAATGTGTTTTCTATATAATGTGCAAGATATGAGCTTCATAGAGACATGCAGTAATATGGGTCTGATTCACTGCTCTTTTGGTACCATTTAATCTCAGACTCGGCCTACCATCAGTGCTGCTCATTTGCTAAAGTGCAAGGATTATGACTATTCCCATGCAAAGCACTTTTCACACAATATATGGGAGGTTTTAAAGTTGGCTCTACACATTGTAATCTCAGCAGCTTCTCTCTTTTGTCTAGGCTGCTGATGTTTTTGTAAAAAAAAAAAAAAAAGGCATTTTCCTTTTTTGTGTCTGTTTGCAGACATGCTGATCAGCCAGCAGATGCTGCCCTGCTGCACAAAACTGAGCAGAGATATTTGTCTTGAAGCTTGAGCTATCATCAGTTCCCAGCGAAGCCAGCTGTGGAGGTTGGCAAATGTACTCGTCGGCACTTGAGTTTTTAAAGAGGAAAGCTCTACCAAAAGAGTCTTCCAAATTCTCAGATTTTTGGCTTAACTCCCTTGCTGGGAAATATTTAGAGTGCATCTCCTTCGTTTAAGAGGCGGTTACTGTAGGAGCCTAGGTTTTTCAGGCTAGAAGGGAATAGATGAAATATAGATGAAATTATGAATGATCAGTCAGAAGAAAAACTCCCCATGTACAGACTCAAGTAGTTCAGAGCTCAGTTTCAAGAGGTAGTGAGACCTGAATTGGAAATCTCGCCCTTCCAAAGCTAAGTTGTGCATCATTTTGGCCAAGTTATAGTGTTCTAAGAGTTAAACAAGATTAACAAGATTAATAGCCATTTTACTTTGATAATATGGTTCTTCATATTAAGCATACTGATTGCTGTTTTTAAAGTATCAAGTGCCAAAAATAGCAATGGCTTTAGATTTTTCAGTCTTTGGATTAACTACTTGGAAAGACTTTTGACTATGTGTTTAATTAATTAATTAATTAATTATTGTCTGGGGCCTGAACTCTGGGACTGGGCACTGTCCCTCAGCTCCAGCTCAAGCGTAATACTCTATCACTTGAGCCACAGCACCACTTCTGGCTTTTTCTGCTTATGTGGTGCTGAGGAATCAAACCCAGAGCCTCATGTATGCAAGGCAAGCACTCTACCACTGAGCCACCTTCCCAGCCCCATGTGTAATTTTATTAACAAACACAAATAACAAATGATTTATAAAAAGGATTATTTCCTCTGCTATACATTTTCATCTGATCTCTTAATTTTCCTTACTAACTTGATTTGTTTTGTATTTTCTTAGATTAATAATACAGAAGAAAATGAAGGCCTGCCTTTTATCAGTAGAATTTTTGATTCTCTCAAATGAACAAAGAATCCTTTAGTCTCATCTTACTTTGGTACTTTTCAGCAGATGAGAAGTTAGGCACCAGTTTGTTAATTTCTGAATATATACTTAGTAAATAATAATGCTTTTTTCTAAGGTTGATATAAAAACTTAAAATGATAAAATGTCTGAAAGTTTGCAACACAAATACCTTGTTAATGCAAAAATCCAAGACTGAGACTCACTCCTGAGGTGGGTTGGGTTTGGTTTGAGTGTATGCTCCAAAGCCAATAGCTTTGTGCCAGTTTGTTGGGAGGTGGACCATTTATGAGGGGGGGTTTAGGGGGAGGTAATAAACTGAGGACAGTACCCTTAGAAGAGATCAATGTAGTTTTCATGGAACCTTAGTTAGTTCCCAAGAGAGTGATTTAAATGAGACAAAGATGGCTCTTGAACCTCTTTAGCTTCTTGACTTGTGCTCTCTTTGAGCCAAGGGGTTTTCAGCAGAGTAAAGAAATTGGGGATGTTTGACCTTGGAGCTCCAGGCTATAAAACTGTAGGGATAGAGAATGGAAGTAGAAAAACCTCCATTCCTTATAAGTACAGTTTCAAGTGACTTGATAAAGCAACAGAAAATGACAGGAGGAAAGAACTAAATATAGTTCTCCTATGAAAAACAACCTTATCATTTACTTTACTCTCAGGAAAAACAAAACAAAACAACACAACAGAATGTCTACCAAGATGGCGACTGCATGAGTAAATAACTTAGATATGAAAGGCAAACTGATGTTTCATAAGTAAATACCTTTCCCTGGTGCTAAAATCCTTTAAAATTTGGAAGCTTTCATTTAATCCCATTGATATCTTGCCACCTGTAATTTTCACTGCTATTATATGGTCTAAAAAGCATTGTACAAGATCGGTGAGAGGTGTATGTTTTGGGAAGATAAGATGTCTACCTGAGAACTCCTGCAAAGAAACAAACCCAAGCCTTTGATTCCCATGTGGATTTGTGTCTATAATTTTACCTTGGGAAAACACTTGAGATTAAAGTGTGGTTCTCTGACAAATATAAAATTCTTCTCATAGAGATGATATTGAGTTTATATCCATGTCCATTTTAGTATATTGCGTTTATATCCATTTCCAGTGTAGTATATGTGATGGTTAATCTTGATTGCCAACTTGATTATATTGATTTAAAAAAAACCCTAGAGATTAGTAAAGCACACCTTTCGGTATATCTGTGAGGGATTTTGCAGACAAGATGACTAAAGGAGGAAGACCTTTAGTTCATGGTGGGGTATCATTTCCTAGACTGTGCCCAGATTGAATACAAAAGGAGAAAAGAGGAATTCTATAGACAGACAGCCAGAATTCTGTCTCTCAATCTCCATCTCTCATATGTCCTATATCTTCTTCTTGGCTGGCATGATGTGAGCTGTTCTGCTCCCTGTATATCTTCTGTGTTATAATTGTCTGGAATTTCTAAAACCGTGACACAAAATACACTCTCCTTAAGTTGTTTATGACAGGTCTTTTGTCACAGCAATGCAAAAGTAACATTATGAGAGAGTTTAGATCCTTTTATAATGATAATTTCATTTGTTCATAATTTGATCAAAGAGGGTACCAAAAATGACTAAAAGATTTCAAATTATATGAATTAACCTCTACATTTCCCCCAATATCAGATCATCACCAACTAATAGAAAAATACAATTTTTAAATTAAAGGAAAATCACCAGTAGAAAGAGTTTGAAGCAAGACAGCAGAATCAGTGATGTTAGAAAAATGAATTTTATTGTCTGGGCCTGCCTACTTTGTCTATCTGGTCTTTAAACTCTTTGAAATGGGAAGGTATTGTGTAAAACACAGCACCATGTAGATTAAGGCATATCATTTAATATTTTTTTTCAATTTTAACAAAACAATATTAATTGCAATCAAACCAATTCATGTTTGAAATCAGCATGTAAAGGCATCAAACCACGTATGCACACTGGAATGGAAAAATAATGCATGGGGGGGGGAGTGAAAGGAAAGAATATGCAGATCCATAGAATTTTTCATCTCCATGAAAAATGCAAATATCTCTCTCTTCAAAACCCTTTAAGGCTTCTGAAGGTCTTATGTCCTGTTTCTGTGGAGCAGTGATTGGCCAGGTAATGGCTGCACCTCTAGCATCCCATGAATAATTATCTCTGTCCTGAGTGCCTGCCAGCATGACACATCTTCATTTCATTAAGGGAAAGAGGGACAGGCTGGAATTGGCAATGGCAGAATTCATTTATCACATGTTAATGGAGAAGCAGCTCAGAAAAGGTAGACCTAATGAGATATTTCTAAAGAAATTAGCCAGTTTCTATTAAAGGACCATCTCTTCCGTGTCCACATTTGAGATGGATTATAGAGGACACAGAACAGGGAAGACTATCTCTGCCCACCTCCACCTTTGCTTTGATTTCCTAAAGCACATGATCATTTTTGGATAATCCATGTCATAACTGCTTGAATGAATCATTGTTGCAAAGTAAGAGCAAATTTTACCATAGATAACGCAGACCTGATTTGGATTTATATATACAGAGAGAAATATGCTGTGTATCTAGGCTTGGGGACCATCACTAAGATTGTTCATGTCCCAATCCTGTATCAAATAAAAAGAAAAGAAAAAGAAAGTTATCTCTCACAGATACAATGTGCAGGGCTCTTTTCAGCTAGCACTATGATCTCACATTCCACATTCTCTTCTCTAGCATGATTGCTCTTCAGTAACCAGCAAACGAAAGCTCTGAAGTGTGATGTTAGATATGTGAATAAATCATTGGTCATGTGACTGCCATACTTATTTTCCTTAATTAGAAAGGAAATTCACTCACTTGGTACAATTAGTATGCACTTAAATAATGACAGAAAAATAAACCAGGCTCTTGGGGGAATGGATATCATCAGGAGAGGGAAGCAACAGATGAGAAGCTAAAGGAAGGAGAATATGGTCAAAGGATTTTATATGCATATATGAATATAGAACAGAGGACCCTGTTCAAATTGCCTTAAGAAGGTGTGGAGGGAAGATAGAGGAGAGATCTAGAAGGGATTTGGGGAATTTTGTGCAATATATGTATGGTAATATCACAATACTTCCCGCTTGTAAAATTACTGTATGCTAACATAAATCACTGAAATATGGACAACTTAAATTTAGCAGATTCTACTGCTAAGTACTACTTAAAACTAGAAAAAAAATGGAGAGAAGTCTTCTCAACAGCATGGGCAGTATTTATAAGAAAATGGGAGCGAAGTGTAGGAATAGCTGAGTTTACTTCATTTGCTCTTGTGTCAGCCGGTGATTGGCTGTAGCTTGGCTGTTCATGAGTGGCTGCGACTCCGCTGTGTGTTAGTCTTCTAAGGTTTCCAATTTGACGGCATATTGTTAGCTTGAAGTTCATTAGGTAGGTACCTCAGATACTGGGTGCTTCAGCAAAGATTTCGTGCTCTTTTACCACTGAGATCATTAGCAAATCATTTACATAAAATTAGTCACAAGGAGCAGAATGTTATGCATATGCATTCTTTTTACAAAGAGAATTCCTAAATATGATTGATTGTGGTCTTTGCTACAAAGCAAGAAACTGGACCTTTTAAGATACATTTGTATAATAAATATTTATTCATTAACATTTAGTCTAAGTATCACAATTCAGATAAAGAGGCATATTCATGTAGACACATTTCCTTTCATGAGAAAAATATTCTTTGATGGATATACACAATAAATAAATAAGTTTGAACTGGATGATATTGGCTAACCCACCCTAAAACTTCACCAGATGTTTTATTTAAAGCTATAATGATGCTTTAGACATTAAACATTTATCCTAGTATAAAAACACAGATAATAAGTAATTAAATTGGACAGTAAATAAAATATGGGCGATATTTTAATCAAAGGTGTTGACATGAATAGATTTTCTACAACATGATTGTGGGAAGAAATCTTAGGAAGTAAATGAACTTAGGAAGATATGTGAAAGGCAAAAGAAAGCCAATACAATATTAAATGTTTCAAAGGCAGAGAGAGAGAGAGAGAGAGAGAGAGAGAGAGAGAGAGAGATTGAAAGAGATTAGGAGAAAGAGATTGAGAGGTAGAGAGAGAGAGAGAGGAGAGAGAAGAGGGGAGAAGAGAAGAGAGACAGAGACAGAGAAATCACTGACATTGATGGGAAAAATCACTAAAAAAAAATTCAAAAATATTGTAGAGCCAGAAATTGGAGTGACAAATTGGCAAAATGGAGCCATGATCTTGGCACTAGTATTTTGGGTAGATTCAAACCAAAAGTGAACAACATAGGAAACAGAAGGTTACAATAAGCAAAGCTGGGGATGTGCTGTCTATGAACTAAATGTTTGGCTCTTTGCCTTATCAGATTTCCATCTGTTGTCCGAACTTTCAGATCCTCAATAACACCTCTGCCTTGACATATTTTTTTCCTACAAGAGCTTAGAATTTTTTTTCATGAGTCATCATACAGTGAATAAAGGTTTTACAATATGGTAGTCACTGGCCACATATGACTGTGAAAAATTTACTAGCATCATATTAAGATTTCTTAGGCCTATAAGCCTTTACATGATAACCTCGAGATGACAAGTTTTGGATGAAATGGTTTTACAGTAATGAAGGGCTGCCTTGTTAGGGCTTAAATTGATACCAGGAAATGGAATCATTTCAACACCTAGTAAACTAAGAAGTAAGATAAGCTACTTTCTCTGTCTCTGATAGTTCTCCTTCCTCAGCATCTGTAATTTAAGTCTATTAACAAAACATCTTGTAACATTGCCTTTCTTTTTTTTTTTTTTTTCTAAAAATCACCTTTGCAATGGCTTTTGGAATGGCATCTTGTCGTGTCAATGAGATATTGTTAAGTAGCGGACTATTCTGTAAGAAACTAAAACAAAAGAAGCAGAATTGAACATTACTTTTTTTGCTGGTGTGGGGTTAAATCTTTTATAGAGAAAAATTCATTCATGTGCTTGGGGGTTTTTGAAGCTTTGGTTATGATTCTCCATGACTCCATTCAGGAAACAAAATTGCAGTGCTTTCCTTGCTTACACATTGTTTCAGGAACTTACTCCTGTCTACCCTGAAGTAAAGTTCTCACCTTAACAATCTTTTCCTTCTGTGCTCATAGTACTTAGTGGAGAAAGGAAACAGCTGGCCAGCATCTTCTCTGCCATTCTGCCATCACATTTTGACTGACTTCTGGCAACTGGGTTGTTTAGTCATCAGTCACAGGGGAGATTTTAGCGGTAGACACTCTAGAAAATGACACCAAATGTCAATTAAAAAATTCTGCAGGAGAATTTTGATCAAGTTGCTGCTGGCAAAGTGACCACAATCTTTTGAGAATGGTAATCAAAATGGGGAGATGATCATGACCTTATTCTCACAGGGAGCCCCATCTGGGTGTCAGCAGACCCTTTGAGGAAAATATGTCTGATAACCTCCAGTAAGTATACCTTCCGTATCCAGACAGCTTTATGGTATCCAACATAATCCATGATATCAACTCTCCAAATGTAGTAATCTTGTACTATTCTAATGGAAAGGACAAAAGACACTGGTGCAGCTTTGCTTCTGATTATGCCGGTGATGTCATGATTTATGGGAATGGTTCAATGGACTGTGGGGTTTTTTGAAACAGTAAGGTAAAAGATAGTCATTCTCCAAGAATCCCTTTTAAAATGATATCTTTTTATTTTTATTTATTATTTTATTGTTATTGTGAAGGTAATGAACAAAGGGGTTACAGTTACATAAGTCAGGTAATAAGTGCATTTCTTTTTGAATAGTGTCACCTCGTCTCTCATTTTCTCACAGATTTTCCCTCCCAACTCCCCCTCCACAATGTGTATAGTTCATTTTCAACATAGTGAGCATTATTGATGCATCTGTTCACCCTTTGTCCTACCGCATCTGTGCTCCCCCTTACCGCCTCCAAACAGATCAACTCACATATAAGACAAAAGTTACAGAAAACCAAAGGAGAAAAAACTCAAAAAGCAAAATAACAAAAAGCCTCTTGGTTCCATTTTTTGGATTCATTTAGATAAATATCATTTTATTTGATCATATATACATAGCTATTGAGACTTTGTGATCCTCTCCTAAGAATATCCTCCTTTCACTGTGTGAATGCCTAGAGTCCTGCTTAATTTTATCACTGGATGGTAAAGAGAGAAAACTACACTTGGACATGATAAGCACTATATTTTTCTTTAACAAGAGCTGTTACACCATCATCATTTTCTTATTTGTTATTCTATCATTGTTCAGATAGAAATTAATATTTATATGATGAACCAAGAGATTATAAATTTCTATTAATATCAAAAAGACTAAATTTTCCTCATTGAACTGTACGTATAATAAAAGAAAGAATTAGTAAGGTTTTCAGAGATTTGCAAATGAGATAGAAATAAGACAGAAGGAAACCTAATGTCAAAAGGAAACCTCATAGATTAATTGGTAATTATAAAAGGAAAAATATTCCATTATACTGGAGGTTTCTGGCATTGACTAATTTAATAATGTCACCAAATAATATCACTGGTAATGGAACAACTTGTCAATGTACTGTTTCCAACATGACATAACTTGGAGGTCAGAAAGTTTCAAAAACTATTTGCAAATATGTTTAGTTTGGATTGCCTCAGCTTTAAGACATAAGCTCTGCCACATAATAAATATAAGACATAGATGAATAAGCTAACTTAATAAAAAGTAGAAAAAAATACAGAATGTATTGAGTTTTGTAAGACAAGCAGCTGGTTTCTTTCTGTATTGTTGTTGTTGTTGTTGTTGTTGTTGTAAAAGTGATGTAGTTTATAGTTATATAAGTCAGGTAATGAGCACATTTCTTTTTGAGCAGTGTCATTCTTTCCCTTGCTTTCTCCCAGTTTTTCCCTCCTGTTCCCCCTGCCAACTTGTATAGTTCATTTTCAAGGTGGTGCCTAGTGAGTACCACTGCTGCATTTGATCACACTTTGTCTAATCATTTCTGTGCTCCCCCCTTATCCTCCCTAAAATAGGTAAACTTACAAATAAGACAAAAGTACAGAAAACAAAAATAGCAACAAAGGAGAAAAAAACACAAAAAGTAACAAAATATCCTCTTGTTTCCATTTCTTGGAGTTTATCTCAATAAACATGACCTTATATGGTAGTATACAAATAGCTACTGAGCCTTTGTGCTCCTTTCCTAAGATTATCCTCCTTTGATCTCACTGTGTGAATGTTTAGAACCCTGTATAATTTATCATGTCCAAGACTCTTAGCAAATCTGATTAAAAAAGAAGAAAACACATGCAAATAAAATTAGAGACAAAAATGGGAACATCATGAAATAAGCAAGATCAAGATCATTATAAGGAAATACTTTGCAAACATGTATGCCAACAAATTGGAGAATCTGGAAGAAATGGAAGTATTCTTAGAAAACACTTATATAGGACTGGGAAGGTGGCTCAGTGGGAGAGTGCTTGCCTTGCATGCCTGAGGCCCTGGGTTCGATTCCTCAGCACCACATCAGCAAAAAGAAAAAAGCCGGAAGTGGCGTTGTGGCTCAAATGGTAGAGCACTAGCCTTGACCTGAAGAGCTGAGGGACAGCGCCCAGGCCAAGAGTTCAGGCCTCACGACCTGACCCCTCCCCCGCAAAAAAAGAAAGAAAACACTTATACACTAAGGCTGAACCAAGATTTAAACCAACTAAATAGATTCATAACAAGTAATACACTTGAAATAGCAATAAGATTTGCCACCCAAGAAAAGCCCAGGTCCTGACACACACACACACACACACACACACACACACACACACACACACACACACACACACACACACACACACACACACACACACACACTGAAGTAGCTGAAAAATGAGTCACCATGTGTCTACATCATAGATTTTGGAACCTATGAAAGAATTTGCAGATGTGTTTAAAAATCATGAGTTGGGGAGATTACCTTGCTTTACCTGGGTACGTTATAATTGTTACCACAAATACCCTTTTGCAAAAGATCAAGATAGAGATTTTATCACAGTAGAGAACAATATGTCCACAGAAGCACAGCATAAAGAAATGTGGCCAGGGGTCAAGGACTGGTGGTAGACAAGAGTGGGAGAGGTAAAGAATGCATTCTACCTGGTATTCTGAAGGAAATTTTCCATGTGTTTCACTTAGTATTGTGGCCTATAACTTCATCCCATATGCCATTTAAATACTTACTGGTCATATTAAATGCACAGAAGTTCAACCTTCTAATGCATCTAAGATTTCAGGATAAAAGCCCCTGTTAGCATTGTAATAGTCATTGTTGCACTCTCTTTTCTATTTATGATAGTATAGTATCACAATTTGCTCCAAGGAAATGTATTAGGAAAATTTAACTTCCCACATTTTATTAAATACAAATTTAAACTACAACAATTGAGGGGATCCATTAAAATAATCCTACTGGAAATTCTTTTACAAATTTGATCCCTTATTCATTATTTTAAATATAAAAGTTATTGAACTAGATATCATTTTATATCTACATCTCTATGTATACAGGCAAAAAAACAGGGAGAAAATGAAATGCACTTTTAGATTCTACCATTTTCTTCTGAAGTCACATAAACAAAGCCTCCTTTCTCTGGTGTCCTATAGAATGATTGATAACCTTGCTTTGCCCTGTACTTCTTCATAGTTGCATATTCTTCCTAGTATCTGTTTTACCACTGAAATAAAGCCTCAATCACTCATAGCTTCATATATTCTTTGAATCATTTGAAGGAAATTACACCGTGCACTATTGTATGAGCTTTGTAAGAACAAGGATGACATCACGTTTAAGAATCTGGAGGTAATATGGGAAGGAAGAATAATGAGACAAGTGTGATTAAAAAATTTAAGCTGGTATTATAGGTAAAAAATGATCCAAATCCAGAAGAGAAATAACAGCTGACAATTGTAGGGACTGATAGATAATGAGAAAAATGTCTAAGAGCTGATGATGCTGGATGGAATTTTACACAATAACTCAATACTTAATAAAGAAATTATCAAAAAACCTACTTAGCATGATCTATTATAAAAGTGAGTTACTAAAACCTTCTATTAGTTTAATAATCATTTTGTAAGTGTTGAGCACAGATGTGTAATATTCTGGCTTTTCAATGAGGAAGCAAAGACACAAAATTAAGAAAATTTCCCAAGGGAACCAGGATATTAAATATCAGAGATGGAGTTGGGTCCTAATTTATCTCATACTAGATGTTTTGCCCTTTTCACTGAGTATAGTGGCAGCTTCAATAATAAACAATCCTATCATGTTCACAAAAGAGTGGCATATGGGCTTATTTGTTTAATAAATGGCAAAAAATTAAAAGTCGTAACTTTCTGCAAGCTGATTTGTATTGTCTTTCAATTCAGCTTGCCAAATGAATTCAACATTGCAAGCTGTTTCTTTGCTTTAGCAGCATGGCGCTTGCAACTTTTCAAAAATACAGGAATAATTTAAGAAACCACACAGAGATCTATAAGGACAATTGAGAAATGAATCCACAGTATTGTATTAAGAGAAAAGAAAATCTTGTTCCACCTACTATATCTCATTTATGATAGAGAGAAAGCCTACAAGATTAAAAAAAAGTTAGCAAAATTCTCTAATTTTTTTGAACTCCAACACATATCTGAAAATATATACTCAGGGACTCTCTCTCTCTCTCTCTCTCTCTCTCTCTCTCTCTCTCTCTCTCTCTCTCTCTCTCACACACACACACACACACACACACACACACACACACAAACATTTATAGGACCCCTTCTTGCTCTTAGAAATGTAATATATTGTTAAGAAAGTCTGCTGGGCTGAGGATTAACTTTTTGCCTTTGTTTGAAGATCACTAAGCTCTACTAAGATTGTGATGGCTAGTTATTTTAGGGTTTACATATTACTAAGTATGTATTAGTTACTGGGGTTTATTTATATTTTAGCATTGTAGTTTTATATTGCATTCATTATGCAAAACCATAACAATAATGAAATTTTCCATTTTAATGATCATGGAAACATTGCTGGGCCAGACATTTTGGAGATTCTGGCTTTGCTGTAATTTGACCTAAAAGGATGGCATGCCCAAATAAGGGTAATGCACCATAGGTCACAATTTTCATACTTGACATTATTCATTGTTTTGAACACTAAAGACTATGAAGGATTGATGTGGCTGTAATCCAGCTATCCTGGCTCCATGAAATCTCACTCCACTGGTTTGTCTTTTTCCTGCATCATTTGCAATCTTGTAATATACTCTTTAAATTTAACACAAAGATGAATGTGCCACTACATGTGAACTACGTACAGGACTCTCCTGAGAGTCCTGAGAGGGCAATTATGATTTCCATTCACCTTTAGCTTCACATGTGATTCAAGAGTCACAAGGGCTTGGCCTAATTAGCAACCTAGAATAATGAACCAGGAACTACCCACACTCAAATATCCTATGAATAGTAATTAAGGGGTATCACCATCCCTCCCTTGCTTAATTTGAACTTCCATGTGTAAAACAAGGTTATTAATTGTTTTGTAATTATTGGTTGCTCTTAGTTTATTCCCATAAGCAAACAAGTCACCCTTTGCAAAGGCAGTGAGATGCTCCCTCATTTACATTCAGTTTGAAATAAATGACTGATGCTTGCTTTGTGTATGAGGAAACTTATTTTTCTCTACAACTGATGAATGCCTCTCTATTAAATTTATTTTTCAAAGCTTATATTCCTCCCCTCATTTTTAAATATTTTTATTGTAAAGATACTGTACAGAGGGGCTACTGTTACATGAATAAGGTAATCAAGCATGGTTATCCCCTCCTTTGTTTTTCCCTACTATCCCTTCCCTTCTCACCTCCCCAACTTCTCCCTCCTCGCCCCCCAAGCTGTAAGGTTCATTTTCAACATAGTGTCTTGTACATCTCATTGTACAATGGGCCAATCTGTTTCCTTATTTCAGAAATTTATTATTCCCTTTCCCCTCCTCAAATTAGAAAAAAAATGTATATACAAGATTCAGGGCACTGGAATTGAAAACAGGGGTTATACTGTGGAGGAAGAACATACAAAAGAAACAAAAAAAATCACACAGTACATTACAAGTACATTACAAACAACAGCCACAAAGATAAAACCTCTGTGTCCCTCTCTTGGGGTTTATTTCGCTTAGCATCATCTTATATAGTTATATGTACATAGTTTTTGACCTTTTTTGCTTGTCCTAGACTTATACTAGTAATTACAAATAAGGGAAACCATGTCTTCCCCCAATTTTAGTCATACTTATTGTTGAGATCAGCAATGCAATATTTTAAGACTTTTAAAAAGAAAACTTCAGTATTTTATCATGTTAGTTGTAGAGAGCTGTAATTTAAAAAGCTTTTTAGAAGATTATGAAAACTGTAGTGATAATTTCAAATAAACATTCCAAATCTTGGATGCTCACATGCTAACAATCAGTGCCAAAACATCCTTTATTTCAAGTGTTTGAATATAGGATATTTGTTCAATTATTAGAAATACCAATACCTCCTGTACCACTCAAATTAAATTTATATTACAAAGCAACAATAATCAAAATTTGTTTGATGCTGGTATTGAAACAGACAGAAAACAATGGCACAAAGCAGAGTCCAAATATGAAGTCATATATACATTCTGAACTCATTTTTGAGAAAAGTATCAAGGGGACTCAGTGGGGAGCTGAAAATGTCTCTAATAAATAGCTCTGAGAAAATTGAATTTCTACATGCAAAGAATGAAACTTGACCTTTAGTTTATACCTTGTTCGAAAAAATAGATTTAAAGTAGATTTTTTGGGGAAAAAGCAGAAATCTGAATAGTGCTTGGTGCAGTGAGTTGAAACCTGGATGGCAGGCTTGTGGAAAACCCATGGATGAAAATTTGCAGCACTCCATCTCAGTCAATGTTTAGGCATAGTGCTCTGTACATAGTGCTCTGTTACACCAGCTCCAGGGAAAGCATGCTATCTGGGTGCAGTGGTGCGTGCCTGTCATCTCCAATGGCACAGGCAAGCACAA
Organism: Dipodomys merriami; assembly: GCF_024711535.1. NCBI lineage: Eukaryota > Metazoa > Chordata > Mammalia > Rodentia > Heteromyidae > Dipodomys > Dipodomys merriami. The sequence continues at coordinate 121,227,953 of NW_027202270.1, read as the reverse complement.
GTAGAAAATGAAAGCTCAAAAGGCCCAGGCATAATGTGAGACTCTATCACAATAGAAAAATATATTGAAGACATGGCTCAAGTATAGAGTGGGTGCTTAGATAACATGAAACCTTGAGTTCCTTTTCCAGTACCACCACAGACAGGAACCTATGACACTTCTAACAGAACATAGTATAAAATTTCTTGGAAATTTGTTGTTGCATTTTTTTCTTCTGGATAACACACTATGAACTCATAAATGCAATTATATCAAACTGAAAAGATTCTGCAGAGAAAAAAACAACCAAGAAAATGAAATGAATTTGCAAACCATATATCTGATGAAGGTTTAATATCCAGAATTTATAAAAATAACCAGAAATTCAATAGAGAAATAAACTAACTTATAATATGGGAAAATAATTAATAGATATTTCCCTAAAAATACAGGCAAATGCTAATGGGTATTGGAATGGTGTTCAATATAATCAGTTTTCAGAGATATGCAAACAAGCCAGCATGAGATATAGCTTATACCCATTAGACTGTCTAAAAATTCCAAAGACAAAAAAATGTTGCTGAGAGCACAGAGAAAAGTCTTACAAACCACTCATGAGAATGCACTTTGGCATAGCTGTAATGAGAAGGGGTATGGTAGCTTCCACAAAAAATTAAAAATAAGGGCTGGGAAGGTGGCTTAGCGGTGGAGTGCTTGCCTTGCATGCATGAGGCCCTGGGTTGATTCCTCAGCACCACATAAGCAGAAAAAGCCGGAAGTGGCACTGTAGCTCAAGTGGTAGAGCGCTAGCCTTGAGCTGAAGAGCTGAGGGACAGCACCCAGGCTCAGAGTTCAGGCCCCACAACTGGCAAAAAAAAAAAAAAAAAAAAAAAAAAGAATCAATAAATAAAAATAAAAATAAAACTTTCATTTCTTTTCTATTTATCTTGAGGAAGTAAATTTTCCACTTCATAAAAACATCTGCCATTCTGAGGTTCATTACCTTACTGAGTGCAACTGTCATAATGCAGAAACAACCAAACTCCATTGGCAAAGTAACTGTGTATGTGTGTGTGTATGTGTATACACATTGGGGGAAGGATTCAATAATTGGAAAGAGAGAATAAAATAGGCTTCTGTTGTGTTGGTAATATTGGAATCTGAATTCGGATGATATTGTTCAGATGTATTGAATTGTGAAAATCTATCTCTACATGAAGGAGATATAAGCATTATTTTGTATATATGGTTTCATTGGAGGTGAACATAAATGCTATAGTGCTTCATTAAGAGGCTACTGTTTCTACTTCTCTTGAATTTGGGTTAGTCTTATTGGCTGAAGGAATTATGAGACACGCTGAGGCCATCTACTATTTTATTAACTGTGAACAGTTCTGAGCCATTTCATGGACCTGACTATCCAGATATTGCCATGCAAGACAGGGGTAGTGAAAGACATGGTAGCACTTTGGTTGACTGTTTCCCAGTCGCTCTCACCAAGGGGAAAGGAAATGTGAGGAAAGCTGTTTAGATCTAAATCACACCAGTCAGACTGTTATCACTAAAGATACATTTCTAAACATCTATGCCAAAAAGCACTGATGATTAAGTTATATTTTTGCAGTGGTGTCTTCATACTGTAATTTTAGGAACATAGACGTTGGGTAACTTAGCGACAGTTGACAGTTTTGCTGTCTCATAAACTTAACAAGGTCTAGGTATAAACCTTATTTGGTCAAAATGATTCCATTAATTTAAAAATGTTGTGATAACTATATTTGATGTCAGTATAACATGTGGAGGAGATGGGGACAAAAAGTCGTTTAAGGATTCAGGTGGACCTGTTGCAACAATGAGAAGTACAAAATGTCATGTCAAAACCAGCTTTACAATGTCGGTGTGGGGGGGGGGGGAGGGGGGTACAATTGGGTGGGGGGAGGGGGGTAAAATTGGGTGGGGGGAGGGGGGAGGCGGGGAAGGGAAGTGAAGGGTAAACAAAGGAGGAGGCTGCAATGCTTGGTAAGAAATGTATGCATTATCCTGCCCATGTAATTGTAGCCCCCCTGTACAGTATGTTCTCAAATAAAATAAAATACAATTAAAAAAAATGTTGTGATAAGCACTATTCTCACCTTTCCAAACATTTAATAAGGAAAAACATTCTAGAATTACTTTATGGTCATAATATTTTATTTTTTAGCCACATCTAAGAAAAAAGGCTTTTTTTATTAGGTTGACAATGAGCTCAAACTTTTATTTAAACAAGCAATTGGTTACAATTATAAAATCTCAAGCATAGTATATTATAGGAGGAAAGAATACATGGATTTATAATGAAGTACATGTGCATGTTGTAAAAATATAAATCACTCTTCAGAGTGATAGGAATCCTTTTGGAAAGTGAGTTGGAGAAAAACAAATGTAACTGTCAGCCCTTCCCTTCCTGAAGTTATTTTTTTATACATTCTATACTTTTTGAACTGGAATTGGTACAGTTGGTTCAATATTGCAACAGAATGAAACTCCAGATGCTCACAGATGGTAAGCCTACAAACTTAATTAAAACTCATGCTTTATTATCCCAAAACACGAAAATTGAGAAAGCCTTGCCCAAAGAAAATGTTTATGTTTTCTCCTTCTCATCTCCAACCATCCAGAAAACTTTAGGGGTCATAGACATGGAATAAAAATCCCTTTTTGTTGCCAAGCAAGAGAGTAAAAGAGAGTTACAGACCATTAAACTAAGTACTAATTCAACTTCCACTTCAACTAACAATCATGGATTGTGTACTATATGCCTAGAATTGTATTAATGGTTTAATCAGTGTTTAACTAGAATATTCTAAAAAGAAATTAAATGTACAAGCTTTCATAGACAAATACATATTGAATATTCCTCATATTCAGGGCATTGCATATATCTGATTGTATTATTTGTTAACAGCAGAATTTTACTTTCTTTTTAAGTACACTGAAATGAAGTGAACAAATGTTATATACATTTACATGTACCTTGGGTTCTTAGAAGTTTTCCTTTCTTGTAAACATTTATAATGTTTTTATAGTGTCACATAGCTATGTAGACCATATTGGACTTCAGAGATTGTAGTCTTTGTTAATGCAGTTGCTTGTTTCTTTCAGTGTTTCCTGTTGGCTTATTTTTTTTTTTTTTACTAATACTTGAAGAGTAGAAATAAAGAAGTATCTCAAACAGGCTCACTTCAAGTTTATCACATAGAAGAAGTGGTTCCATCTTCAATAACTTCACACCCATTGAACATAAATTCCCTCACTGCCATATGAGGTCATTAACTTCTCATAGCAATAGGCAAATAGTTATATTGCTTACTTGGTAACAAAGTATATATAATACACTGTCTATCAAAATGTTTTAGACTGTTCTCTACAGTTTTAGACATCAATAACAGCAGTATACTTCAAATTATATTCTAACAATTGTTCAATATTTCTACAGAATATTTACTTTCCTGAATGTTCAGATTTGCTATTATATGGCTACCAGACTCTATTTTAAAATATTGAAAATATTGAAATTTGAAGACAGATACATATTTAAACCATCTTATTTAAGTTCATTTATTTGGTTAGGGTTTGGCAACATTTAGGGCTGTAATAGGGTGAAATATGAATTTTCTTACTTAGGATGCTCATTCTCTTTGCGTTTTCCTTTCTATCACCTTCTCTCAATTCTCTTCTCTTGTCTCCTTTATTTCCTAAACAAAAAGCCATATTAATAATTCATTTTAAGTTATTAGACAAAAGTATTATTATATTATTATTTTATTATCTTTATTTGAATAAAGAGGTTTCCATTTAACATGTCAGTTTATGAGGACACTGCTTCTTGATCAAAATCATCATTTTCTCCCATTTCTCCCAATCTCACCCTTGCCCTCAGATTTCCTAGTTCCATTGTCACATATATGCATTGAATATTACGACTGCAAAATGACTTAAAATGATGTGCTATTAGGAGGAAAATACATTATAAGGTGCATTTTACCAGATCCTCATGAAATACAATGAATTATACAATTTAAAAATGGAATAATTGATATGTCAATCCCATGTTTATTGGTTGTGACATTTGTATCATGCTGTAAGATTCAAGCTGGGTGCTGGTAGCTCTTGCTTGTAATACCAGCTACTCAGGAGGCAGAGATCTGAGGATTGTGATTCAAAGCCAGCCCACATAGGAAAGTCTGTAAAACTCTTTTCTCTGATTAACCACCGGTGGCACTGTAGCTTAAAGTGGTAGAGCACTAACCCTGAAGAAAAAGAGCTCAGGAACAGCATCCAGGGCAAGATTTTAAGCCCACCAAAAAAGCAAAAAATTCAAACATTAAGGAAACCTAAATGTAGGGTACTGGGAACATTGTGTCTTTGCAACTCTTGTTTAAAAGTGAAATTTTTTCAAAATTAAAAATAAATAACAAAGGATAGTTTAAATTATGAGCTCAATAAATGGATTACAAGAGGATATGAGATACAAAAAGAATGGAGTCATTTAAAGGACAATGAGATATAACGAAATTGTGATGTATGGTGTATGTGTGTGATGTATATAAGATAAGATATAATACAACTTTTAGAATGGAGGTCTTCCAATTAAAATATTATCATAAAGGTGATGTACAGAGTGCTTACATTTACATAAGTTAGGGAAAGAGTACATTTCTTTTTAAATGTTACCTCTTCTCTCTCTCCAAGTTTTTCTCTATCCCCCTCTAGCCCTACAAGGTGTATAGTTGATTTTCACATAGTGTCTAGTGGATACCATTGCTGAATTTGCTCACCCTTTGTCCCTCCATTTCTGTGCCTGTCCCTTACTCTCCCAAACTGTAAATCAGCAAACAAGATGAAAAGAAAAGAAAACAAAAAGTACACACCAGAAAAGTCTCTTGTTTCCATTCCTTGGAGTTCATTTTAATAAATATTATTTTATATGATTAGCTGCATGTAGATATTGTGCCTTTGTGCTCCCCTCTGAAGAATATCCTCCTCTGCTCTCACTGTGTTTTGAATGCCTAGAGTTTTGCATAATTTATCATGTCCCAGAGTACTTTTTATGAAACTATCCAGTTTGCTTACTGGAGATTTATAGGCACAGTCTAGCTACCACAAATGAAGAAAAGTATGTATCTTTCGGTCTGGCTCACTTTATTTAATATAATCTATTTCCTAGTCTTTCTATTTCCTTCCAAATGTTACACTATTCTTCTTTCTGATGGGTGATGATGAGTAGAATTCCATTGTGTATATAGACCATGGTTTCTTGATCCATTCATTCATCCAGTGAGGATTATGTGGTTCATTCCATATCTTGTCTATAGTAATAAATAATTCTGTAATGAACATTGTTGTGCTGGTAGCTTTAGTGTTGTCTTGTTCGTGTTCTATTGGATGAATGCCCAGGAGTGTGATGACTTGGTCATAGAGAATCTCTATGTTTAGTCTTCTGAGGAACCTCCATATTGTTTTGCAGTGTGGATGAATAAATTTATATTCCCACCAACAGTGTAATAGAGTTCCTTTTTGGCCACATTCATGTCAGCATTTATTATTGCTAATTTCTTGATATTGGCCATTCTAAGTGGGGTGAGGTAGAACCTCAATATTGTTTTGATTTGCATTTTCTTTATGGGCAGGAATGTTCATATGTCTATTGGACATTCTTCTCCTTCAGAGAATTCTATCATTAGCCCATTTATTAATTGGCTTCTTGATTCTTTAAGGGTTTATTTTGGGGGGGATTAGTTTATTTTAGATCTATGTGTATTTTGGGTATTAGGTCCTTGTCTGATGTAAAAAAGGTCTGGTAAAAATTGTCTTGCATTCTATGGGCTTTCTATTTTGCTTGTTAGCTATGCCATTACCATGCAGAAACTTCAATTTGATGCAATCCAAGTATTCAATCTTTCTTTGATTTATTGTGATTCTTAGAAAGTTTCTTAGAAAGTTTCTACCTGTGCTTGGGATTCCTAGTGTTTCCCCTACATCTTGCTGTAATGTTTTCTTAGTTTCTGGCCTTACCATTAAGGTCTTTGATCTGTTTAGAATTGATTCTGGTGCAGGGTAATATACAAGTTTCAGTTTTCTGCATGTGGAGAGCCAATTTTGTCAGCATCATTTGTTGAAGAGACTGTCTTTCTTCTAACCTGTGTTTTTAGCTCCCTTATCAAATATTAAGAGGCTATGGGTCTGTAGGTTCATTTCTGGGTCTCCTATTCTGTTCTATTAATCCTCAGGCCAATTCTTATGCCAGTACCAAACTTTTTTTATTATTGTATCTGTGTAATAAAGTTTGAAGTTTGGTATTGATATTCCTCCAACACTGTTCATCATGCTAAGGATTGCTTTTGTCATTTTTGACAACATTGCTGATACTGGAGGAGTTTGTATTAAGTGAAATAAGACAGAATCATGGAAAGGGGTATAATCTGTCTATGATTTATCCACATGTTGATCCTCAGTTAAAAAAGTTGAATAAATAGGAGTAGAGGATAGAACTGAGGTTATCACATTTATGATTATGAGGGAGATGAGGCAATGTAAACCACAAAGTACAAAATTGAAGTTATGTAAGTTAACTCTAAACTCCAGGAATGTAATGAATGATATTTTATTGTATACTAAAACTCTCTGAGAATAGATTTTTATGTACCCTTAACACATACATATAAAAAGTAACATTAGAATGTATTAAACTGTTAACTGTGGTAATGATTTCATGATGCTTACATAAAAAATGTTTACATGTTTACGAAACTTCATGTCACAACTTTGGGTCCAGTTGTGGGGCCTGAACTCTGGGCCTGGGCACTGTCCTTCAGCTCTTCAGCTCGAGGCTAACGCTCTACCACTTGAGCCACAGCATCACTTCTGGCTTTTTTCTTTTTGCTTATGTGGTGCTGAGGAATCGAACCCAGGCCCTCATGCATGCAAGGCAAGCGCTCTACCACTGAGCCACCTTCCCAGCCCTCATGTCACAACTCTTAAATTTATACAATATAGAAGAATGATAAGCCCATACAAATATCCTAATGGAAAAATAATTTCCCTGGACAGTGAAATCCAGAAAAAAGTAAGATAAACAGAGAAGAGTAAAACAATTCTAACTTTGATAATTGAAGCCACAAAGATAAAGGAAAAAGTGTAAAGGGCATTTAAAACACTATTTGAAGGTTTGATGAATAAGAATTTTCTAATATTAAAGAAGAGTATCAAGTCACACATTCAAAAAAACTCTTCATATCCATCAGATGAAGATGTACAACATCACAACAGGGCACAGATGTGTCACTGTTGAGAATCAAATGAGAGAAAAACCTTGAAATCATCCAGGAGGAAATAATTAATGGCTGATTTCTTGCTAAAGTAAAGGACAGGATGCAATAAAATAGCATCTTCAAAGTGTGAAACAATTATTCTAGAATTTTATTCTCACTCAAAATAGCCTTCAAAATAAAAGCCAAAAGGACCCTTCTAAACATAAAACCAATGAAAAAGTTCCACTTTCTAAACTTCCCATTATTGAAGTTCTTCACAAGCAGGAACAAAACCACACTAGGTTGAAAAACAAAAAGAAATTTAAATAGGAAATATTTTAATTTCAAAGTACTGTAATTATTCGTTATGATTGTTTACATTGCAAAGTTTTAGTTATAATGGAGTTTTAATATAAACACTTAATATGATACGTATGATATATAATGTAATAATACAGAGGTTGGATTAATTTTGGAGCTTGAGAAAAGTAAAATCTTCTACAATGCCTGCAATGATCATAAATACAAAGCAACAAAACTAAAGTATATTAAGTCAAAGATAAAGAAAAAGCAATGAATTAGACTTGTAGATTGTTTGCTATTACTATGAATGTTACTCATGGAATCTTGAAATGAGCCAGGATATATAGTTTGTTTATCTTGAAGGTATGAAGAAACAATCATGGCATATAACTAAGCAGACAATACAATAAAATATATGAAATGCTCTCATGATAATACACATATTGTTCCTCAATACAATTGCAGCTTTAACCTTGAAGAGATCAAGGTAAGTTTCCTAAAAATGTAAATGTGAAGAATGGAGATGAGTTACCTGTGGGAAATAGAGTAATATAGAGGAAATTTTGGCAAAGTGAACATGTAAAAAATACCTGGAATTGCTATAGTCAGAAGAACAAAAATCACTCAGAATGATTAGCAGGCCATTTTAAAAAAGAACATTTTGTTTATTTTAAATATTTTTTGTTTGTAGAATGATGTGTGTGTGTGTGTGTGTGTGTGTGTGTGTGTGTGTGTGTGTGTGTGTGTGTGTGTGCTTCATATCTAGCCATTGATTTAGTGGTGGAGGATAGTTAGCATTTGAAATGCCCTAATCAAGAGCAAACATCTGAAAATTTTTAATAGAAGCCAGATTTCAAAGGCAGTTCTCATGTGTGTTTCAATTAGTTTTATTTTTGATCAGTACTAAAATATATGTTCATTAGAATAATGAATTATAGTAATTTTTCACTGGTGAAATTAGTGATATTCAAGGCATTGTACTGACAAGACTTGCCTTTTCTTAAGTTCAATGTAAGACTCCATAAAGATCAACAACCTCTAGAAGTTTCATTGTAACCAATGGCCTTCATTAGATTTGCTCATAAGAGAGGGGGATTCTTATAGCTGAGTCTAATAGAGTGAAGCTTATTTCTTGCTCTGTTTTCCTCAATTAACCTTTCATGCAAGCTTCTTAGAGACTAGAGAATCAAACTACACTTGTAGATGGGCTTGATGAAAATGTTTGCACCTGTCCATTTAAAATTCTCATTGATATGATAGAATTTATTCTGAACCTTGCTAGCTAGTGAGATTACTGGGAAAGAAACCTATAGAAACATCACAGACACCACTTATTTCTAAATATTGGAATCTCTCAATACTTGCTCCCTTTTCCTCAAATAGCATTTGTGAATTAGGTTAGGATGACTTCAACAGTTGTGTATATGCATATGTACATAAATTGACACCTCTGATAGTAGTTTTGATCCTCAACTAGGGTACAAAAGTAAAAAAAAAAAACATGAGCACCAGAACATTTATTCATGGTAATAATATAATCTGATTAAAATTTTTGTCAGTGTGGATCAAGAGTGTTAAATGTATATCCTATAAAATTAAGAAAAGTGCAGGAAGGGTTGAACTGGGAGGGATGGATGAGAATGTTCAAGGGGAGACTGTGATCAGGATTCATTATATTCATATTATTAAATGGTAATTATTAAATGGTAATTCCTTTATGCAACTAATGGTAATTTTAAAAAATTTTAAAGTGTTGTTATTTTTTTATAAGTAGAGACAGGAAGTATGCCTTTTGCCTGTTAAGTAAAAGATATCTGTAAGCAGAGCTAGGATAGTTTGGGTAGTTGTGGAAGAACGGTGTTGATTTAAACTGTATACATAGAGTGGAATGATGAGGACTTGGTGATTTTCTGGTGTTTATTTTGTTGAACTTTGACTTTGCCTTTCTAAGGAATTATACTACCTGAATTCTCTCTTGAATCTACCATATTTCAATGATTACATTTGTATACACTTGCATACCACCCAATGCATTTGCTTATACATTCTTACGCCAAATCTAGCTTCAACATATAAGGGAAAATATACATTCATTGTCTCTGTGGGCCTGATTTGCTTTGGTTAATGTGTGTTTTTTTTCCAGTTCTTTCCATTTCTTTACAAATGGAACAATATCATTCTTTCTAATGGGTGCATAAAATTTCATTGTGTATACTGGATATAACTCTAACTTGGAGCAATCAAATCCAAAATATAGACTTATGCACACATGAATTGGCCCCACTGTGCTGCTCTCGTTTCTTTCTACAAGGTGAGAAGGACTTTTTTTTTAAATTTAATTTTATTTTATTTGAGAACATACTGTACAGAGGGGCTACAATTATATGGGCAGGATAATGCATACATTTCTTACCAAGCATTGCAGCCTCCTCCTTTGTTTACCCTTCACCTCCCTTCCCCGCCTCCCCCCTCCCCCCACCCAATTATACCCCCCTCCCCCCACCCAATTATACCCCCCTCCCCCCCCACACCGACATTGTAAAGCTGGTTTTGACATGACATTTTGTAAAGGTGAGAAGGACTTTTATTCACAATGAAGTTACAGACTTTATTTAGAGTCCCTAGAAGTATTATCAAAAAAAGAGGGACATAAACTTGATCAACATGAACTGATTGTTCATGGAAGATTTATCACAAATATAATTTCTTCTACCTTTATTATCAAGTTAAACCTCAAATACCACTTAAGAAATTCATATTGTTCTGTTCCGAAGAACATTTGTTAATACTTTCCATTCTATTAGAATCACTTTCCGGCAATATTAGTTGCTGTCATTTGTTTTACTGAACATGGAGAAATAAAATTTCCTTTAATGATATACATATGGTCCCAAACTCATAACTTTCTCTATTGCTTTGCCTCTCTGTCTCCTCACACTGCCATTATTTATTTATTCTGACATATACATTGATTTACGCTCCTCTTCACATTTGTTTATCCACAGTTTGTTCTCTTACTGGTTGTTTCCTTATTCATTGGCTTGTTGTAGATTATAGATACAGCCATTAAAAGTACTTGCCAACTATCCTTTTTGGTTCATAATAATCAATACATATTTATTCAAGAGCATTGATACAATGCCTTGTTTCTGCTAATACTGTATCTGCTAAATTTATTTCTTCAACATGAAAGAAGAACAAATATAGATCAATAAAAATGAACTTCACACTATAATAATTATACTTAAATAAAACCAAAATAACATCATGTCAAACAGATATTGTGTGTTTCCTAACTTAATTTGTCGTAAGTATTTCCAACCATACCTAAGTGTGGTTTTTTTTTTTTTTTGCTTATTGGTATATTTGAAAGTTGCTGTATAGTTCTGGGCATGGGAAAATCTACAAGGATAGAGCAAACAAAAGTAACAAGGTGATAATGACAGGGCAAAGGGACATGGCAGTTCTGGAAGACAGAAGAATAAGTTATCGAAGCCAATGATTCTAGGGGGCCCAATTCCTAGAGTTACCTGTTTCCCCTTTAGCACAAAGCACTCATTGCCTTACAACAGAATTCTGATCTTGAAGAGGAAATTGTAGCCAGGAGAATTGAGTCCATTCTTATCTAGTCTCTTTGAAATAATTTTAATGGACATGTATCTTTCAAATAATACTATTGGATTTGATGGTGCCAACCAGAGGTCAATAAATATTTTAATGATCAAAAGAAGAGAGAGAAATATATGAAGACACAAATCCCAAGTCACAGCAATAAATTCCTTCTTTCACAAAGGTGGACATAAAAAGGAATATTATCAGAGAAACTTACATCAGCAAACTTTGGCAATGTGCTAAGTTTCACTTTGCACAGCTTTTTCTTGCTTGTTAGAAAATGTCTATTGGCCTACAGTTCCCACAAACTTTCAAGTTCAATCTGGGGAGAAGTTTGGAGAATCATGTTTTCTTGGTACTTTGGTCATATCCATCCTAAGTTGAATTGTAGCTTGTAAGGATCAATGACCTTTATTGGCTATTTTCACTGGCATCTTTCCTCTATGACTCACCCAGAACCTTATGCAGACTATAGGTCACATCACTGATAATAATTGTTTGGTTTGATCTATTTAAAGATGACTCATTTTCACTGAACTGTAAGCTCCTTGAAAGCAAAGCCTGTGTCTTACTCAGATTTGTATCTTCAACATGTAAAATTGCTCACTTCCGGTGGAGCTCAATAAAAAAATAAAGTGTTCCAAATAAATAAATAAGACTGTAAGCTGACAGTAGAGGGTATTATACTTTCTTATCTCTTCTGATTTGTCAGCAAGTACCTAATTCCCACTACAGATTTTGTACATTTGGATGAAGACCAAGAAGAGAGGAGGGAGATGTGTTGTGTTCAGCAACAGAGTCCAATATTGAGCCTCCAGTATACACCACGCTCCACCAGAAAACAAAGTTGTCATCTCAAGGAAAATTGATAACCTTTGCCTAACCCAGCAGTGGGAGGAGCCTTAGCTAGAATCTTATTCACTGATTCAAAGGCTTATGACAATTTTGGCAGTGAATTCTACCTAGCAGAACAATGCACAGAAGGATGGACTTTACAGCAAAACTGCTGCAGGACAAGGCGCATAACCCTGGTACCAACTGGTCATGCCACTTGCTCCTCCATAAAGATTCATTTCAAGAGAACAGAGAAACAGTGCCACTGAAGAGACTAGACATTCTTCAGGAACAGCATGTTGCCCTCCAGGATCCAGGGTTTACCCTGAATTTTTCCTTACTAAAAGGAACACATAGATTAAATAGTTCAAATACTCCCACTTGACAATATTTCTGAGAATTCACCTGGGGAATTTGTAATTTCTGCCTCCAGAACTCTGGATTGTGCAACGTTAGAGAGCCTGGTTCCCAATGGCAGACGTGAAGGACATAACATATGGCAAAAGTCTCAATAGCCTTACTTCTGCCTTAGCATTTTGAGCTCCCCTATAATAAGAACTTGGGATAGAAACATCATTGATTTGGAGATAATATTGACTCAAGTAAGGAGTAAAATAAATAAATTCATCATTGAAAGAATTAGATGGGATCATATCATACACACACATAATGTTTAGGATGTTTATATTTGACATCTGATTCAATTTACAGCTTAATATTTTATTTTTACCTGGAAAGGTAGAATATTTAAAATGGAAATAGTAAGTAAAAATTTTACATGTATTCAAAAATAATATTCAAGTCATTTTTAAGACAAAATACCATATTCATTTTTTATCTGAAATCTTCACTTAATTGCACCTTAATAGTTGTAGTAAAACAACCTATATGGTAGTTACTGCATTGTATATTTATGAAGTGGCAATTTTCCACATACAGGATGTGGCAATTTTCTAAGAACACAGAAATTTCTTAATTATGGTGTCTGCTCCTTATTGCTACTTTAGAAATGTACTTCTCCATTCAAATCTATTGGGACAGAGTTTACCCATGCAAGGCAAGAACTCCAAGCTTAAACAGATATTTGCATATGTAAAGTGGAACTCATGTTTGCAAGCAAGACTGTCTACATTTCCCTGGCAGTCTTATGGAAATCCATTCATAACAAGCAAGTTGACAAGTTAAAGCAAATATGGAAAACAGTGGTATGGGGTAAGAGTGGGTTTTCTTTAGAATATGAAGCTGTGTAAGATCTTTAGCAAAGCTTACTTCATACAAAGTATCTGCAGACAATAAAGTATAAGCTGTATGCTGAGGCTTTGTCATAGTTCAACGTGTAAAAAGAATTGTCATACAGAGATTTACCAATGCTTTAGTTATTTCTTTTGAATATTCAGTAAATAAATAAATCTATGCATGTTCTTTTTTTTCTATCCTAAGAATTAACTTTTCAGCAAGCCTCAAATTGACTGTCTCTTGTAAATGTCATAGGTTCTGAACTTGTTTTTCTGATTTTAAATTTAGAAGTGTGGGCGGAGAAGGGAAAAGAGGCAGCATAGTAGGAATGTGGATTAGAGAAGAAAAGGAGTAAATGTGAAAGCTTGAACTTTAAGGGTGTGAAGAGTTCATCTAGTCTGGGTCCCTGAAAAAGAAAAGCTATAAACTATGGATAAATGATAACATCCAGATGTTGGAAAATAGAAAGCCAGTCATTTCTGGAAGCAACACACATAATAGAAAAGTAAAGGAAAGGGAAAAACCTCTCATGCACTAGTCAGTAAGCACCAGTCAGCAGACCTCCACTGAAGATCCCTGCTGTTCAACCTAGCACTTTATTTTTCACCTATAAGGTTCCTGACTACAGGGATTGAAGATCCTGTAATATTGACACTTGATCATTTCATGAGGAATATGATGGAAATGAGCTATAGATCCCCTAACAACCCAAAGATTTCTGTCTCACAAGTTGATGTTGTTAGAATTAAGCAAATATTTAGTTTTCCCCTACTGAACCCTGTCACATTCTAGGCCACATTTAACAGTTCTATTTAGCTACATCTCTCATGTATTATATATGTTTATTATCATCAAGTGCAGGAGAACGACTCTTTCTGGAATAACCAGATTGCAAGGCAAGTAAAATGGATGATGTCATAAAGAAATTCTGTGTATTTATCTCATCAGTGAAATATAATTTCTGTTGGAGCAATTTTGTTAATTTTCCCAGGTGGTGATATTTTTAGTTTTGAAGTCAAGCATGTCAATGCACAAAAAAAGAAAGCAATTTACAACTCTGCGAAGAAATACAGCCTCTTCCACTTCATTTGTGTTTCATCTTGATTATCAACACATTTGTCATCCCCCTGTAATTTATTCATTATTTTTACCAGAGGAGTATGGAGGGGGAAAAAGAAGATAAGTGCACTTGTCAAAATGTGAAACAGATGCTCTAACAATGATTGGAGACAATTAATGTTCTCAGGGAAGTAGCAACACGCTGGGTATATGTTGAGCTCCAGAATTTTCACAGCAAACAGACTTGGGAAATACCAATGTGAAATAAAGGTTCTCTATATTTTTCAGACAAAGAACAGTATACTCTGACTCCATTGTGGTCCATTTTTGCTATGATCTGATAGTTTAGATCTTTGCAGCATAAATCATCAGGAACAATGGGAGCCAAATGTAAATTGAGCAATTTTGAAGTGTGACTCAATGACTTTTCCTTTTGCATCAGCAAATTTTGAACAAGTCCTTGGATAGAAATGGCTATGGGACAAAGGATTACTAGGCAGGTTGTATGTGTATGATTACTCATGAATCCCTAGTGAAAACAGCATGTGAATGAATGGGATTTCATCTGTAATATTTCCATTTGTTCTTTTTAAAAAATTATTCTTGTTGTAGTGAAGGGTTTTCAGTTCTAGCACCTGTTAGACTCCTCACATTTTTATCCACCTTGCTTATATTCCTACTTTGGACCTCAACCTCATTGCCATTGCATGGATATCACCTACATTTTTATAGTTCACTTCCTGTTCCTATTCTCCAATTCCACTATTCCTAGTTTAGCAAGTTCCTAACCATAGGGATTTCATTAGTGTTGAGCACTTAAAACTCCCTTCTGCTCTTAGACTTACACGATGATCTGTTATGAGCAAGCTAGTCAGAAACATAGTTGGAAATGCTTTTGTTTTCCTACATTGTCAGAATGTATTGAATAACAATAAATTCACAAGCACTGTCAATTTCATTCATCTTTCAAGAAATACTGAGGTCACTTGATAGCTGCAGCTATTTGCCAAACAACAACAACAAAAAAAACAAAAACAAAAACAAAAACATCCACCACTGTCTTAACTACTTATTTCAACTCTCAGATCATATGTTATATTTGACACATTGACAATATATATAGGTACTGCTTAAAAGAAGTTAAAGAGGCTACAGAGTTCAGAGGGCTATGCTTGAGGTGCAGACAGAATGGTTACAGGACTAGGAAAAATCTCTCCAAAATTTTCTCCGGAAGACCAGATAAGAAGTTTTATGATCCATGGGTACAGAGTTGTATAACGATCAATGATATCAAATACAAGACCTGGAGACAGACCGTTTCTGGTGTCAGTTTGAAGTGGGCATGGGTGAAGTGTCATGGGCAAGAGAAACTAGAGTTGGACAGCGGCAGAGCGCCTTTGCTCTGGCAAGTTTCCTGCCAAAGGCTTGTGACAAGTGGCCAGATGGGTGCAATCAGTATGGCCACCCAAGCTTAAGTCTTGTGGTGCTCTTCCCTCTCAGGTGAGGGGGTTGCATCTGGTGTAATGAATATAAATTCTGGGGTCTCTGATATGATTTGATAGATTTTTTCAGTGCAATTGTTCATTGGCACAAATAATGTATCAATTTGTACCCATGGTCTATGGCAGATGAAAGTGTTTTGTGTTGATAAACAACATGCACAACCATTCCTCTTTGTCATAGATCATCAAAATGGAGTAGCGTAGGTCAAAACTATTGTTTTACAAAATGATGGATCGAGGCAAGACATGGCCTTAAAGCTTCTTCTCTGTACATCACGTAGTGACCTAAAGTGGGCATGCCCTGTGCTTTTCACTAGCCCATAACCAGGGTTGGACCAACTTTGATGTTTAAAAACACAAGTACCCCATTTATTAGGAAATGGAAAGACTTGGAAAAAAATTATATTAAGTGAAGTAAGCCAGGCCCAAAGAAACATAGGTCCCATGGTTTCCCTTATTTGCAATAACTAGTATATGTCTGACTCAAGCAGAAAAGGTCAGATAAGTTGATGTTAGGGAAATGAACCCTAAGATATGTATTCAAATGTTTTTTTTTCTTTCATGCAATTGTTTCTAACACATTTATAAGATTATTTCTTTGTTGCTTTGTATGTCCCTCCTCCACGGTATAACCCCTGCTTTCACTGTATTTGATGTTGGTATAATTTGTGGAGGGGAAGGGAAAAACAACTCCTTTAAATAGGGATACAGATGGACCCATTGCAACAATGAAATAAATGAATACAAGTTGTTATGTCGAAAACAAATTTACAACTTTGGTGGGGGGAGGACGGATAGGTGGGGGGGCGGGGGAAGGATGGGATGGGAAGGGGAAACAAAGGAGGAGGCTACAATACTTGATAAGAAATATACTCATTATCTTGCTCATGTAATTGTAGCCCCTCTGTACAGTATTTTCACAATAAAAAAAACACAAGTACCAAATACCCCCCTCAACTAATGAGAGGTATTAGAGTTACTTAGGGTAAAGATAAAATAAAATCAGACATAGGATGTATTAAGAGGCTTTTTTCTCATTGGTGTAGCAGTCCAGTGTGGATTCTGGTTATGCAAGGATGTAAAAGTTCCACTGGTCATCTGGAAAGCTCACTAGGAGTCTTGATGTTAGTCACATTGAGCTGGAAGAAAGGACAAAGGGGCACAGAGTCAATCCCTTTGTTTCTATGTCTTGTTTGTATCTCTTTAGATGCCTTTATCTGCAGCTCAACTGATGGCTAATATCTTTTGCGATGGAAGGCTGGCAAAGTTAGTCTAGTCCTCTGGCAAAGAAAAACTATGTAAAGTATTGTTAAGGGTCAAAAAATTAGTCAACATCAATGAGGGAGAACAGAAATCACCAATGTGGTTAATAAGAATACAATCCAGGTCATTAAAGCCTGAATGAAGGTTAGCTATAAAAATTTTGTGGAATTAAAAAGATCTTTTCAACAAGTCATGTATTTGTATTTTCATGAGTAGAATCACATTTTTATTTTCCTTCCAGAATGAATTTCTGGGGGCCTGGAACAATGCTCAGTTATGATTTTTCAAGACTGCAGATATATCAGGTGAAAAAAACCTTTTAGTAAATCCATATTGGCTCCAGGCACATCTTGGGAGTAATTTGAAGTGTTTATTTAAAAGATTCCCTCATAAAATCTTCTTTGCTTTCTTTCACTGCTTAGTGCAGTAGTTTAATTTTATGGAACTCTATTTGCATTTTCTTTTGTTAGAAAAAAAACACATTTACTATATTATTGACTATAAAAGCAAGGCATGCCTATAATAGAAAACATGAAAAACTCAGAAGAGCATTAAAAGTATAATCACATTTTAACCTTTCCACCTGAAAGATTATTATAAACTGAAACTCATGATTATAGTTGCACCCAGTTTTGTCTTGTTGACTGTTATGTCTTCAAACTCTTAACAGAATTCCCAGTGTACAATAGAAACATGAAAAATATATCTTGTATAGAAAATAATAGAATTCATCCACTAGTTTGTTCCTAAATGTTTTGTAATAACATGAGGATAATTTTTATTAGTAAAATGACACCCATCTCACATTTCTTTCAACATGCTAGTATTTACTATATTACGAAGAGTTATTAATATTATGTTTAGTATATGCGCATGATTCCCTACTATGGACATGTCAACTAGTATTTAATTAGTTTCTATTTTGAGCCCTTTGGATGAGTTCTAACAGTTCATTAATATGTATGATATTCTTTTCAAGTGTTCTCCATGGAGATTTTTGTTTATCTTTCCAAATATATTATCCGACCACCAACACCCATCCCAGCTTTATTTCCAGTTACTAATAAGAGTTGTAATTAGTTGGCTAAAGAGCTGGATATTACGATTCTGAGCCCCTCCCTTCAGGTGGAGCAGTCTAGATGACTTAATTCTTGTCAAGAATATATAAGTACCAAGTACTATATACATAGTACCAAGTACATCTTTCAAGACAAATTCAGTCACAAATCCATGAAATAGAATGGTAACCTTATTATATCAAAGGAAACTCTTGACCCAATACTGTTGCTTCCCTCAGGAAATTAGCTTATTTTTTCTTTGCAGTCACTAATGTAGTCACCTACACCATCACTAAATACTTCAGTTTGAGCTAGATTCAAAGACTTGGATCAAGTTCCAATAGGGTTACCATCTCATACATAGAACTATGTTTCCAGAATTTATTTCACTTCCATGATTTCAGATGAGAGTTTAAAATAAATGGATAAAGAAGCAGAACTTGATTTCTACTTGGAAGTCTGTCAGTTCAAAGTAGTTAGCACTTCTCAGTGACATTCAGACACACCCCCAGTAGTGCTTCTTAAAGTGCTTATGGCGCCCATCAGCATCATTTGATGGGCTTGCTGTAACCAACCCCCAAGCTTCTGCTTCAGTAGATGTGGAAAGGGCTAGCACACATTAGTGCAGTTTAAAGTTAACAGCAAAATTGAGAACAAAGTACAAATTTCCCACATATTCCTCATCCCCACAATAGCATACACCTTCATATGTCCCCGAGTCAGTCCTGGACCTCAGATTGCACTTTCAGAGTCACTCTTCCCAGGAAACCTGGACTCACTTCTTCCAGAAACGACAAAAAAAGAAAGACAACAAATCAAATAAAGTCTTTTGAGTTTTCATTTGCCAAATTAAATGTTGAAAGAACTTCATGAAAGCATTTTTTTCTCAATGGGACAATAATTACTGAAGCCACTTCATTTGTCTGCCTGTCTTTAAGTAGTTGATATATATTTGGAACTTGGAGTCTCTGGATTGCCCTCCCCACTTTCTTTTCTCTTCTCTGAGGCAGCCTAAGGAACATGTGGAGAACTAACGTAGCTGAAACCGATTGATCTACATAGCTACTGGATCACTGCTCTGTGACAGAGATTGCTTTCTCCCCACTGCTAGCTTGTTCCAGTCATCAGATGGTTAGCTTATCGCTGAGGCTTAACACTTTAAGTCATCCGCTTGTCCTGTAAGGCTATTAATCTTCACAGTTTAACAGAGGCTTCTAGACATGGCAGAATGGAAGAGAAATCTGATCGCTGTAAGCTCATACCCCAGTGCTTTTCACTTCTGCAATTTATCCATTACATTGGCTTAAGAAACTGAACAGGCTAGCTGGGCACTTGAGAAGGCATATTTAAAGTTTCTGGCCCAGACCCACAAAATAGACACAGGGAAGAACACTTGTCTAGCAGATAACAAGCTGAACTGGGCTTTGACATGTGTATTGCAAGACTCCTTGCCAGAGCTTTTAGAACTATGACACTTTCCTTTTAAGGAGTTCACAAAGTCACTTTGAAGAAAATATCATCTGGACGAAAGTAAAATGTTTTTTTGTCATAATTTGGCCCAAATCAGAATTTGGCAAAGGAGAGAGTTCTTGAATTGTTAATCTCATTGGCTTCTCTAAAGACTCATAACATTTATTACAGGTTATTTTTACTGATACACAGCAGGTATCAGTCAGTTTGCCCTTTATTTCTGGGGAGGATGTGTCATAAATAGAACTAAATGGTTATTGTCATAGACAATACCATATGCTCCAAAAGCTAGAGCGAGCTAGCTGTTTGCTAGACACTGGTGGCTCATGCCTTATAATCCTGAGATCTGAGGATTGCAGTTCAAAGCCAGACTGGGCAATAAAGTCTGTGAGACTCTTATCACAAATAAAGTACCTATGTGGAAGTGGAGCTGTGGCTCAAGTGGTAGACTACTTTCCATGAGCAATAGAGCTCAGGGCCAGTGCCCAGACACTGAGTTCAATTCCTATGACTAGTCTGCAAGCATGAGTGCATGTGCACACACACACACACACACACACACACACACACATAAACACACACACACACACACACAAACACTCACATGCACACATACATCTACACCACAGAAGACATAGTTATTTGCAAAAGTGAGTTAAAAATCTTTGAATGTTTAGATTAAATCCACATCCTTTAGATTGTGTTATTTCCACAAAATTGTTGTCCTTTGCAATGGTATGTATAGTTATATGCTTTGTAAATTCTATGAAATCCAACACATGAGAGAGTATGCATAACAACTATGAAACTTTTGTAGACAAAGCTCCTTGTAGAAGTGACTCATAATTCTCTAAACCAGTTTTTTTAATTGTCTATGCTTGGCTTTCTGAAACTGCAAGCCCTTCATTTTTAATGTTAAAATAGTTTTTATATCTATATATCTATACACAAAGGTGTGTGTGTGTGTGTGTGTGTGTGTGTCTGTGTGTCTGTGTGTGTCTGTGTGTGTGTCCTGGAAATGAGACACAGTCACAACCATCCTGTATCTCCGGGTCTTTAGAGAATTGCCACAGGTCATTATTTTGACAGAGACTGAAAATTTTCATAGCTTTCCTTTTAAAAATTGAAGCAGGTCACAATAGCAGTGACAGCAATTGGCATTTAATATCTTCCCTGGAGGCATCAAAAGAATGTCTGAATGTGATTGCCTAAGGCAAAGCAGTGAAGCAGCCAACTGATACCAGCTGCAATGATCCAATAACGCCTATGTGAAGACTTTTGTGTAATGACAAATCTCAGTAATGAGGTACCAAAACAGAGTAACATACCTATTACCATGCTATTTTAAAATAGATATAGCAACCACAGTTCCCACTTTTTTTATCTACCCCCCTCCCAAAAGGGAATACATGGTAAGACAATGTTTCTTTCTTTTTTTCCAAAGGGAATTCATGGCAAGACAGTGTTTGGCTGGTTGATGCATTCCCATAAGGTTTTAAATCTTTATCTGAATACTAGGAATGTCCCTTGACTACTATGTTTTGTTTCCGTACACAACCATTTGGAACTGTGCTATCACTGACCCTTCCTAGCTCTCTGGCCTTGGGCAAGTGATGTACATTCCCTGAGTTAATAATGTCCTAAGAATAAGATCTTCCGATAGTGATAAGTGATTCTCTGGAGGGCTAATATGTCTGTGTTTTTAAAAAAACATTATTCTACCTCTTTACAATTTGATCCAGCCTTTTTATTTTATGTTTCATCTCATGAGGTTCAATTGTAGTTCATTTCTCACTTATATCTTAGGAAGTGAATGTCATATATATGGGCACACATACAGATACTAGCTTTTATTTGCAATAGAGTAAGTTCTCCACGCACATTATCTTATTTAATAATCAAAATAACCCACTATGTTTGCTACTGGTTCCTGAACCATTTTACAGGTTATAATGCTGAGACTTTTAAATAAACAAATGTATCTTCAGGAGGAATAGTATAGAACTGGAGGGAAAATGGGGTGAAAAGTACAACAGTGGAGCTCACTGGACATTTATGAAAGTGAACTATACAACTCATGGATGGAGATGGGAGGGAGGGACAGGGAGAAGATGAGGGACAGAAACACTGCATGAAAGGACATGTACTCATTTCCTGACTCATGTATTTGTAATCCCTCTGTGCATCATCTCTATAATAACAATAAAGTAAATTAATTAAAAATGTTGGTCAAAGCATTGTATAAAGTTATTGTGACTTGTTATAAAAAGAGAGTTGTCAAGACTTGCACACAAGTTTATGAGAAGCTAAGACTTTATCCTTTTCCTGCTGGTAGTATTTGAAGAACAATGATCTGGTTTTCTGCCTGGGTCCCCTCTGAACCCTCTGTACCTGAATGAGTTGCTAGGAGGTCCTCTGGATTTTGGTAGAGCTCTTTAGTTTAAAATACAAAGTATTTCTTCATTCTCATTCATGGTGCCTACCATATGCCAAAGCCTGGGCAAAGAATAGATAGCAGATCCAGAGATGAATAAAATATCTCCCATCAATGACTTCAGAAAGTAATGATAATAGAATATTTATACCATAGAAGTGTGTGAAGATTGTACAAATCAAAAGACAAGTTCTGCAGTATAATATCCATAATGTAATGAAATATACACATAATTACATAACCAAGACTCTTATTTCAATCAAGACTTAGAGAGTGGTAATAAGTGCTTGTTAGGGGAGGGACACAACTCAGGGTCCCATACCGATGTAAAGCCTCTGTTTGCCATGTAATTGCATGGTAGATATCAATGCCAAGGAGAATATTTCAAATGATTCAGAAGATCAATCTGAAAAAAATGATTTCCTCCATAGATTCATTCCAAAATCACAAACCTACAAAGAAGTTAGTTGATATCCTCCAACAAAATTCAAAAGAGGAATCAATATGATGGTAGAAATATTACAGTTGCCTGTATTTTGTCTTTCATTTTAGGCTACAGGGCAAGCAGCATTATTATTGAAGAGACTGTTAAAAATTAGAATAATTCTTGCAGTGTTAATAAGGATGCATAAGTGATTAGCTATGCATCAAGGTAGTTCTAATGGGTATGGAGACATGTCAGCCTCTGTGGACCACTTACTAGCTATTACTGTACCATTAGCAAAGAATACCAAACATTTGACAAAACAAGGAGATGTGTATCATCTCTGCAGAGGCCTGTAACTTGTTACAAAAAATCTTACAAAGGAATTTAAGTAACTCCCTTCAATGCCTGATGAAATTTAAAACATTCAGCACAGACAGTCGTTAACATATATACTATGTTCCTCTAGACACACTTCACACAATTATATAATTTATCATGTTACATTTACAGATTTTTTTGATGAGTACTTATTATTTCTAAGTTAGTATTTCAGAACAGTTCTCCTTGTTTTGAGATCAGTTTTTTTTTTTTTTACCTAGCACAAACTGGTTTTGAATTTCAGATCCTCTTTTTATGCTTCTTCTTCTTCTTCTTCTTTTTTTTTTTTTTTTTGAGTGCTGGGATTACGGGTGTGAACTTTCACCCCAGGCTCAAACATGAAGATGAAAAGAAGCAAAAGTTTCCCTCCATGAGGACTGAGACCACGTTACACAAAAAGTATACATTCACAAGAGATATTTGCAAAGGTGCTGCTGCTTTTAGAAAGTAGAAAAACAGGGGTGACAGTTTCCTCTGTGAGATGTTTAGTCTTCGATGCCACTTCCTGCCATGCACTTGATTTTAACCTTTGGATTTCCTTGCCTCTGAATTCATAGTTTAATTATGGAGCCTAGAATCCTCTGGGCTTCATTCGCAGCCTTGTTTCCTCCGCACTTGACCTCACCAGTGACTCAAGAGTTCCACTCTGTAACCTCAGCATTAGGTTGGAGGGATGAGCCAAGAAGCCCCGCTCCCCTGGGCTCAGCTTGTCTTCAATTAGAACTCCAATACTGCGCAGCCTGTGCCCGCGCTGTTTTGATCTCTTTACTTCTGGGTCCTGTCCAGATGAGGTAGCTCTGTGTTAGGTTTCTCTTCACCTGAGTGCCTTGTTTTAAGTGGTTCTCCAGCAAGTCAGTATTTCCCAGACTTCATTTATTTCTGCACGGTGCTCAGGACTGTGGTCATTCACGTTCCATTTGTGTGGTTAAGTGAGAGGCTAGGTTATTTTTAAATTAACTTAATTAATTTTCAGTTAGTTTTTCTCCTTTACCTCAAATTGGATTAAAGAAAGACAGAATCCCTGATATTAGTGATAATGCTGTTATCACGGAGTCACATGGAAAAGTACTAGACCTCACTTCAAAAGAAAATCACTACACAGAGAGCTACAGTTGTAGGAGTAAAGTATTTGCCTAGCATGTGGAAGGCTCTGGTTGTACCCAAGAAGTGCGGGTAGATAGGTAGATAGATAGGAAGATAACTAGATAAGAAATAGCAACTATACGTTTCTTCCTATAATTCTGTAAGAACTGATGAAAGTTGGAGTTTTTTCACATACTACTGCATGCCTTATGTCTGAGAACTTTTCTCTGATATGATGGAAGTATGTTACTAAACACAAAGATAATGAAACTGCTCTGTTTTAACCTATTATCAAAATGACTAAAGCAAAGTAAGGACAGATAAAAGTGAAAAATTAAAACACAGTACAGAGTTTCCTTGCTTTCTACTTTCTAAAATAATTATTCATAGTCAACAGCATATATGAAATATACATATATATATTTAAAACCTAACTACTATGTATGGAAAGGTACATGGTATCATAAGATCAACAATCCCAAATTAATGAAAAGGGAAGGGAGTAGAAGATTCTGGAACAAATTGGAGGGGTGCAGCATATTCTGTTTTCTTGTCCTGTGCTTCTCACAGAAGCTATAGCGAGGGGATTACACTCTTCTTTCCCGACATGTACAAAAATTAAAAATTAGTAATGAAAGAATTAATCTATTTTAAGTGATAAACTACTCATTTATGGCTATAGATCATATAACTTTAGGAAAGTTTGGTTCGATTTTCAGCATCATTTCGCAATGATACTATATAGAAAATAAAATAAAAAAGTTATTAAAGTATGTGCTGGTCATAAGAAAGGGAAAGGATGGATCCTATCTGTGATTATTTGAAAAGTCTTGACACTCTAAAATACTTGCCTATGTGGTCTCTGAAGTACATTTTAATTTATATATACCCCTAAACTAGATTCAGCTACAAAATTCTTTCATAAAAACGAGTTGCCAAAACTTTACTCGATTAAAAAGGAAGTCCTTCCAAGTTGAAATTTTACAAAGCACATCTTATAGGTGATGATATATTAAATAAAAGGTTACTTTAATAATAATTTTCCTGCCAGCACAGCTTCAATGCCATATAAATGTTTCCTATTCAATTACCTGTGCACATTTTTCATCTTCACTGATTTTGCAATGATCTGAATATTTCTCTTAAATCCCACTACATTAATCCATCAAAGTGCTTTATTCATTAGGCAATGAAGTTTCCCACCTAGAATATTGCCAGGGAGGATGATGGCATTTCCTATTCTTTCTGCCTCTAGACTGTTACTCAAGGAGATATTCTTATTCTTCTCGCTTCCCATTATTCAAAAAAGCATAAGGGGTTCACTGTGTAGAGGCAGAATTGGAAGCCAACCAGAACTAGACTACTTGCCTACTTCAAAGGATTCTTTTCTGCCTATCCATTACCTTTTCAGATTTACTTAATGAATCACCTTTCTGGGATTAATTACTGCTGATATTTTGTCAGCAGAATGTTCATTTAATGCACAAGAGCAAGAAAAAAGAAACAGTTCCTATTGTAAGAGGCATCAGAACATCAAACAGAGAAGATATCAAAAACTGTTCTAAGCAGGTTGACAATTGATTATGATTATCCTAATCTCTCCAAATGGCAAACTACTCCACAAGATATAGCATTCATTTCTTCAACTCAACTTTTATGTTTTCTGTTTCTTCTTTATAAACTTCTTATAAACTTCCCTCATTACTTGGATAGCACAGAATTATCAGGCTTGCCAAGAACATCCTTAAGTTTTCATCAGATGAAGGACTTTAGCACAATGGCAGCAACCTTACACTGGGCTGGTAATGAAAGCAATAAATGAATCCCTCTGTGCTGAATTAAAGGGAAGATAAAGGGTATTTCTGTTTGCCCTAAATCAATTCCTTCTGCTTCCAGGGCTCCAGGGAAGTTGGAGTTTTGAACACTTCGGCATTTTATGTAATGGGAAGGGTACCTGATCTAACAAGTAAGTGAGGTGGATCCAATGTATTGTTTTGAGGTAGCAAGGAGGATGGACAGGATCATGTGAACTCTGAGATGTTGCATTATCTACAGACACATGCTGCATTGTGACATTTTGGTTAACTCTAAATGCTTTCTACAAAGCTCTTCCATAATAATAATGGAGAAGAAAACGTCTAGATTTATGAAGAAGTTGTACCTGCTGATGGATTGCTGATGGTTGTATTTGTGGACTTGCTAATAGGAAGAAAGCTACTGCATCATCTGTGCTACAAAAGCATAGCCATTGTCTTTGGTACGTAGCAGTTGATGTCACAAAAAAAGATTACTATTATTCCTTTGTGTACTTAGCATACTATTATTTCACCTTTATTTGAGAGTGTTAGAGAGTGTGGTTTTCTTCCTTCTCAGAAAAGGGAGAAACAGTAAAATAGTATGCTGTGTTCCACAGGCGGCAGCCTCATTATCCATCCTTTCCTGATGTCTTTTTATGGTATCAATAGGCTGTGTTAAATGATTAGCTCTGTACTATTTATATTTTTGTAAGAGTTCATGATATTCATATTCACCCAACAAAAATTTGCCTGTGGATGCATTGCTTAGCTCATACCCTCATATTAAGTAATGCATGTCGGCTGCTCAGTTTTCAAAATATCATATATTTACTTAGTTTATATGTAGAAAGAGACTGGTATGGAAAGAAACTCCTTTTCTCTGCAAAAATTTTATTTATTTATTTATTTATTTTTTTGTCGGTTGTGGGGCTTGAACTCTGGGCTTGGGCACTGTCCCTACCCTCTTCAGCTCAAGGCGAGCACTCTACTGCTTGAGCCACAGCACTACTTCTGGTTTTCTAGTGTTTTATTGGAAATAAGAATCTCGTGGACTTTCCTGCCCAGGCTGATTTTGAACCAGATCTCAGTCCTCCTGAGTATCTAGGATTATAGATATGAGACACTGGTGCCCAGCTACAAAAATTTTAAATATGCACAAATATGTATGATATTTTACATAATAAAGTAGTAATTGCATTTGCAATGAAGTTTTCCTTTTCATTTTCAATCCCTCCTACATTTGCCTTCCTCCCTTTTCCTGCTAATACTAATCGCCGACTGAGCTGGCTTTATTTTCCTCTCATTCTGTTTTTAAGTGTATATTAATTACAATATGGAGTTTCTCCATGCTCTTTTAGATATGAATATATTATAAATTAATTATTTCTCTTGCTTTGTCTTTTCTCACCCCATCTCCCTCTATTATCCACAGCCTTCATTGATATACCTTGGGCCATTTTCATACCTAGATGTAATTTGTGTCGATACTATTCATCTTGAATCATTCCTTTTTCTTTTCCCTCCTTCAAATTTTTAAGCAATCCCATAGTTAGAATCATGCTGTATGCATGTATGAATGTTTGTTTACACCTACATAAATATTCTATGTGTGTATATATGTACATATTATCCATTTTATCTATTAGGGCCCTTTAACTGATCGAACAATTTGGTTGTTGTGAACAGAGATCAGCCAACATGTCTTTGCAAGGCTCTGATATGCCTTATAGTGTTATTGCAGGGACATCTATTTTTAATTTTTTCAGAAACTACCATACTGATTTTCATTGTGATTGCACTAGTTGGCATCATCATTAACACTGGATGAATGTCCCTTTTCCTTGAATCTTCACCAGCTATTTGTCAATATTTGTTTTCTGGTGATTGCTATTCTGCCTGGGGTGAGATAGAATCTTAATGTGTTTCCTTTTCTGGTAAAAACGTTGGACATTTCTTCAGTTATCTACTAGCTACTTATGCCATTTTTTACCTGAAAAATGTATTTTTAATTTAATTGATTTAGTTTCATTTTTGTTCCTTTTATCATTCTAGATCTTATTTCTTTATCCATTGAATAGCTGGAGATTTTCCTTCATTCTGTAGGTTTTCTCTTGGTTCTGGTGCTTACTTTTTATATTGTGCTTAAACTTTTAAAAATTTGATATAGTCTGATTTGTCCATTTTTGCTTTATAATCTAGGTTATAGAATCTTAGTGAGAAAATAATGACCCGTGCTTATAACTTCCAGAATTTTCCCTGTGTTTTCCTATATTAAAGTTTTAGGTCTCTGTTGAGGGTTTCTTTTTTGGGTTTCCTCTCTGGAGCTGATTGTACAGAGTGACAGACGAAGGGCTGATTTCAGCCTCCTAGATGTGGAAACCCAGCATTACCACAGCCATCTGTTGAAGAGGCTCTCTTTTCACTGGTGTGAATTTTTGGCTTCTTTGTCAATGACAAAATAGCTGTTGTGTGATTTTACTTCTTGTTTCACTGGCCTTCATTTCTGTTTTTGTTCTTGAACAGCCCGATAGGATAATATGCAGTCTGGGATTGTGATTCTGCCAATTTTGCTCTTTTTTGCTCAGGATTGCTTTTGTGATACAGGATCTTGATGATTTCAGATGAATTTTTGGATTGATTTTTCTATTTCTGTGAGAATGACATTTGTACTTTGATAGGTACTACATTGCCGCTATGTATTACTTTTGGCAGCACAACCACTTTCATGACTAATTCTGTCAAGCCATGAGCATGGTAAGTCTGTCTTTCTTCTGGTGTCTTCACCAAGGGCTTCACTGCTGAATTCAATCAGACCTTCAGAGAAGAACTAACACCAATACTCTAATTTTTCCATGAAATAGAAGAGGCAGAAAGGCTAGAAAACTCATTCAATGAAGCCAAGATTACAATTCATTCCAAAAGCATTCAGGGAGCAAAAGAGATTATAAACCAATCTCGTTGATGGATAGAGATAGATACTCAACAAGTTCTTGAAAACCAAGTTCAATACAATTTTAAAATATCAGACATTTTGAACAAATTAGTTTAATTTCAGGGTTCAAAGATGGTTCAACATAGAAAATTAAGGAGTATAATATATCATATAAATGAGCTTGACCCATGATATCCCATTTGACACAGGAAAAGTCCTTGACAAAATTCAATGTATTTTAATGTTAAAAGTTCTGACAAAACTAAGAATAGAAGGAACATACCTGCATTTAATAAGGACTATATATGACAGACCTATAGCCAAGATTATATTACATTTTGGAAAAATAGAAATCTTTTCTCCTAAAGGCAAGAATGAAATAAGTGTGTCCTTTTATTTCACTGTTCTTTAATACAATAGTAGAATTCCAAGTCAAAGCAATTAGACAGGAAAAATAAATAAAAAGAATTTAAATTGAGAAAGAAGTAGTCAGATTATCTCTACTGGAAAACCCTTAAGATCCCATCAAAATTTTTCTAGGTCTGTTAAACACATTCACATTAGAAGTCATTGTATCAACTGCAACTAAAGTAACTGAAAAAGACTAGACTATTAATGCTATATACTTGATATGATGGATTAAACACTATACCCAAGCACAAGTAAGAAGATATATTCACCCAAAGTACCACCATCTCATGAGCCGTATCAGAAAGGTTGAGTTTGTTACAAAATGTGCATAAAAGAGTAATGTGTATGTATGTGTTTAATAATGGTATTACTACAGGATAACTATAGAGAGTAATCTCCTTTACATACTTCTATACTTTGTTGCTCTCATATAAACCCATAATTAATGAAGAGATGACTTTGGAAAAAATCCCTCAACAGCCTTTCATGATAAACAGCTTTAAAAAACTAAAAATAGAAGAAAATATCTTAACATGTTAAAGGCTACATATAATAAACTTTCAGCCATCATCACACAAAATAGGACAATAGAGAAATCATTTCCTTTAAAGTCAGGACAAGAAAAGAGTGTTCAAAATCCTTGTTCTTATTCAATGTATTACTGAAATCCTTAGCTCGAGAAATAAGGCTAGAGAAAGAATAAAATGAATTCAAGTAGGGAAGGAAGGTGCCAAATTATCCCTATTTGCATAAGATATTATTCTATATTTAAAAGATCCTAGAGATTTTGAGAAAACCTCAAAGATCTGATAAGCACTCTTGGAAATATAGCAGGCTATAATATCAACATTCAAAAATGAATATTTTTAAAAATGTACCAACAAGGACTGAATTGGGAAAGATTTTGGGAAATGAATTGTGATCATTTTTGAGAGTATAATCTAAAATAGACCTGTAGGAATAAATTTTTCTAAGGAGGTAAAAGGCATCTATTATGAAACCTATAAGACTTAAAGAAGACCAGAAGATGGAAAGACCTGCCAAATTCATGGATTGATAGAGCTAGTAGTATAAAAATAGGTATGCTACTAGATGCAATCTGAAGATTTAATGGAAAGTTCTGCTAGAGTGGCATGTCATTGTTTACAGAAATAGAAAAAACATCCATCCCAAAAATGATCCTAAAGTTTCACTGTATACATAAAAGGCTCTGATTAGAAAAAGTAATGTGAACAAAGTTAGAAGTATTAAAACATTAGACTTCAAATTAAATTACAGAGCCATAGTAGCAAAATTAGAATGATACTTCCACAAAAATAGACACAAAGACTAATGGGAATGAAAAATAGAAGATCTCAAAATAAATGCACACAACTAGAGCCATCTTATTTTTTTTTGCCAAGAGCTTAAACATATATGGGAGAAAAGACAAGCTATTAGAAAAATAAGGGTGGAAAAACTGGTTATCTATATCACAAGACTACCTGTTCTATACTGATTTCTTTTTATTGTTCTATACTGATCTCTTTTTATTGTAAAGATGTACAGAGGGCTTATAGTTACATAAACCAGCTAATGAGTACATTTCTTTTTGAACAGTGCTACCTCTTCCCTCCTTTTCTCCCAGTTTTTTCCTTCTGACCCTCTTCCCTCCACAATTTGTATAGTTCATTTTCAACATAGTTTTGAAATAAGGATCACTGCTGCATTTGTTCCCTTTTGCCCCTCCATTTCTCAACCTCCTTCACCCTCAGCAGAATTGATAAACTCACATACAAGACAAAAGGTAGAGAAATCAAAAACAGTGACAAAGCAGAAAAAAAGCAAATTAACAAAAATAACCTTTTGTTTCTATTTCTTGGAGTTAATTTTAATAAATATCATTATATATACTTGTATACAAATAGCCACTGAGTCCACACTGATTTCGTAATGACTAACTAGTTTATGGCATGTAGCTACTTTCTGTATTGAATAACTTATTTCCTATTAAGAATAATTCCATGTTGCTAGAGCCCCCAGCCTTCTCAGAATGGGGGAAATCATCTAAAAAGATAATTGTGGATTTTCAAGAAGCTCAATTTTGGTTCCTCATCACTCTTATTCTAAATTCAGGGTCTAAATTCCAAAGGAAATGGCTTACTTTCCCTCAATCTCAGTTTCTTGAGCACTCCACTGTAATATTAACACAGACCTTGTTGTAAACTTTCAATTAAATTGATCTGCAGATCTAAAAAATAATTGGGAAAATTATAATTATAGATATGTAATCCTTTACAAAGCACAGACCTTGTAATAATAAAGGAAACATTTATTCATGGTATTTGCTTTAAATTTTGTAAATGGCATCAATGTTTAAAATAAGATTTTTCTCAGTAATTAAAAGAATTATAATATATGTATATACATATGTATGTATCAAAGTGTTCTTTGACTGCAAAGAACACTGCTAAGAAGCACTTAAAAATGGTTAAGGGGTATACAGATGTAATTCTCAGAAAACAAAACTCAAATGCTACACAAACATGTGGGGAAAATGTTCACTGTAACTCAAAATGAAATATCAATGTTAAAATAATAATGATATTTCTTCCATTTACATAAAATCAATCCTCTAAAGGTAATAGAGGATATATAGAATAGTTATAGAATATACTGAGTTGATCAAGTCCAACTTTTCATTTTCATGGTTTGGATAAATGTAAATTGGTGATGTCTTTGGAGAACAATTTAGAAATTAATACTAAATTGATAATACACATCTATTTCTTACAGTAAGGAATATATTGTGTATGATAGCCTAAAGAACCCAAGATAATTTATTAAATACAAAAGCAATAGATGGAAAACTATAAACATGCTTCTAATTATGTAAATAACTGTATACAAATCTATATAAATGCAGTTATAAGGTACAATGCAAGCATTTTGTGCCATTGTTATAGCTTGAACTTGTAAAACACCTATGTAGATTATTATTAAATTTAAATTATAATTACTTGAAATGAAAACTCCATTTATTGTTATATACTAACTACCTGAGTTTCTATTAGGCCTAGACTAAATATTCAATATTATTGAATAAACTCAGGTGCAACTATGATACAGGATATTTTAAATTTCCACCATCTGACTCTTTTCTTAGGTTCAATTGTTGTAGAATCTCCCCTCATGTTTCATAGTTGTCTAATACTTAGCTCATTGAAAAGTGGGCCCTAGTCCCAACTCCTCTAAAACCTCTTCTTTTCCTAAACTCTTTCTTACTCCTAATTCATTACATAAACTGGAGATTGATCACTTATTATCACTAATAACTGACACAGTGTGTGAACTTGAACTATTGCAATACAGTTTGTTTCCTCTTCTTGTCAATGCATCTTTATATACTTAGAATATTTCTGAAATGCTGATATCTTCAAGTGTCTCCTGAGTTGAAAATGTAATAATCTCCCACTCTTTGTGGGGTAAACCCATAACTATTGCTTGTGGCCCATGTGAGACTCCACATTTGATCTTCCCAACCCCAGCTTCACATAAGACTATTCCATGCTCACCAGTTACTTTATTCTACACGTAACAAGTTATTTTCTCCTTCTGTGCTTTTAAACACTCTCCTTTGGCTAAATTTCCCTCTCCCTTGTTCTTTGAAAGCAATTCATTCATTTCCTCAAGGAATGAAATATTGGAAGCATATTCCTTGAGAAGCTGTTAGACACAAATTCAAATATCCCTTAACCATATACTTCCATTATACTTACAAATAGTTCTATGCTCATTTCTCCACTGAAAGACCATTTCAGGACTTGACAAAAAAGTTATTGAACCAGAAAGAAAAGTATAATATGGCCACAAATTTGCTAGGTGGTCTCAGGAATGAACAACGAAAGTTTCCTCTTACAACATATAATCAAGGAAAGGACAATGATGAATTATCCATATGAAAATAATATAATGATATTTATATTATGGTTAATTTTCTTCATCCATTGAGAAGGAATAATAATTCTTTTATCACATTCTGACTTGAATTTTTGTATCAGTGATTCACATATGCTTTCCATAATATGTATAGCTTAGGATATGTATTGGAAAATTATTTTGAGGACTGTTAAATATAGAAATACAATGATCATTCAAATCTTTCTCTTTGACCCTTGAAAATGTGCTATGAACAATAAAAACATAGCAAGCAGGTTTAAACAACTCAGGAGTGTAAGTTCCATACCGTTGTACATATGTGCAAATTTTCCTCAGATAATTTCATCTTAGAGAGCAAGAAATGTCTCATTATGAACAGAAATTATTTCATAAGAGCTTATTCATCACTCATATCACACAAGCCTTGTAAAGCAGAGCAGACACGCTTTTATTAACAACCACGAGGCAACTTGAAAGGACTGAAACGGAAGGTTACTTTTGCCTTTTCATTTTCTAAGGCTTTACCAAAACTCATGAGAGATCTAGGCATTATATTCTTTGCTATTCTATAGGCAGAAATTAAGTCAAGATACAGAAGACTTCATCTGCCACATGAATTTAACAGATTTAAATTAATATTAGTAAAATTACAGCTTTCTGTCATTGTGTTTTTCACTAATTAGCCACTTACACTGCTTTCATCTAATTATTAAATTGCTTGACTAATAATTGAATAGTTTTAATAACTGTCAAAAAGAAGGGTCAGGGCTGGGAAGGTGGCTCAGTGGTAGAGTGCTTGCCTTGCATGCATGAGGCCTTAGATTCAATTCAAGAATTGAATCTTGAGCGTTGTGGCTCAAGAGGTAGAATGCTATCCTTGAACTAAAGAGCTGAGGGACAGTGTCCAGGCCTAGAGTTTATGCCCCATGACTGACAAAAAACAAAAAGTATGATCTCATTGCAATAAGGATACCTACAGGACAAAATATTGGAAATGAACTTTACAACTTCGGGCTGGAGGACAGGTGGAAGTGTGGGAGGTGGAGGAGGGAAGGGACAGTAAGACAACAGCAAGGAAGGGAAGGGGTAACAATGATCAGTAATGTACTCATTGTCTTACTCATGTAATTGTAACCGTTCTGTACAAAATCTTTACAATAAAATTTTAAAAAAGAAGGGTCAGGAAACTGTAGTGTGTGGTCACATCTTATTTGTGTAAGACACAAAAACTAAGTTTTTATTTGATATTTTATACTAAAAATCAGAGATTTCACAATGCATAAGGATCTCAGATTCTAGTTCCAATGTCCATTAATATGTCACACACGATATTTGTATTACCTGTAGGAGTCTTTACACAAGAATGGACAAAGTGAATTGTAAGGAAGAGACTATAATCACAAGGCCGAATATAACTACACTGTACAAAAAGTTTGCTGAACGTATCTAAAGCAAAAGATGATGTAGAATGTTTTTTCATTAAAAATTAAAGTATAACTTAGTATATAAAAATAATATCTCTGCTGGGCATTAATGGCTTACATCTGTAATATTAGCTACTCAGGAAGCTGAAATCTGAGGGTCAAGATTCAAAGCTAGTTCTGGTGGAAAAGTCTCTGAGAGTCATCTTCAATTGACCAGCAAATCACTGTAAAAGGAGGTATAACTCAAGTGGGAGAGTTCCAGCCTTAAGCAAAAAACAGCCAAGCAGAATGCAAGGCCTTGAGTTCAAACAAACAAACAAACAAAAACTGTCTATAAGACCAATGTATTGTACATGTCCCTGTGTTCTCAAATGATATGATAAAGAATGTGTTTTTTATAACTACTACTTGCTAATCCTTGCAACATTAATCTGATGATTATTTTCTCACATTTTAAACTTGCAGATGTCTTATGATAGAACTTAAATAGGGGAGAGGATAAGACAGAAAAAATTGTATAGATTACATCTGAAATGATTTGTAGGAGAAATACTCATCATATTATCTAATTGTATATAAATTCAACACTTTGCAAGTAGTGATAATTTGTATTGGGCATACAAAAAATAGTGCTTTAGCTGAAAAGATATTTCTGACAACACTCAGTTGAAAATTTCTAAAAGGAATGTGGAAAATATCATATATGAGACCTGTAACATACATGGAGTAGCTTCATGTCTAGAATGACATAGTGCGATGTTGAAGGAAAATCAAATATGGTAGCATAAACATACAGACATCTGAACAAATTGCAAAGCCTATTACTTCTGTATTTCTGGAACGTGGCTGAAACATCTTCATCCATCATTGAAACCTATAGACTCCCAAGTTAATTTAGACTTGCTGACAGTTGTGTGGGAGGAATGGTTTCAAAACTACAGTCATACGCTTTGCACCTCTTAGTTAAATGTCACTCAGGGTTTCAAACATGAGCCTTTTATCGACTGAGATTTCACCTCCAAGGTGAAGACTGGCAGCCCAGACTGCCTGGTTGTTTTCGATTGGTTATTCGTTTGAGTCAGAGTCAAATAAATGCCAAGCCAGTCAAGAGAGGATTCCAAATGCCTTTCAATTTTCAGGGTGCAAAAAAAAAGAAAGAAAAGAAAAAGAAAAAGAAAACCTCTTTGTTTTTGAAAAGACAGCAAATTTAACTTCCCATTACAAGACCTGCATGGGTGTCATTAAAGCTCCCATTCTTCACAAAATGTTGGTATGTACAAGTTTAAAAGAGTGAGACCTGGTGAACATGCAGACAATATTTTTCCTCAGGGATTTAGAACAAAATTGTTACCATTAAGTTCCTAAGTGAATCGGTTCTGCAAGATGTTTTTAGGGGAGGGAAATCTTAAAACAACAGACATATTGTATCTGTCTTTAAAAGCTGCAGGGAAAAGATGTTATCATTTGTGATTAAAAAAAAAAAAACAACCAAAAACTGTAAAGTAGCTTTCAGGTAAGTAACTTCCAATTTTAAGTTCTTGACCCTCTACTAGGCTATGTTCTGGGAACTGCGTAATGTGGTTAATCCTCTATTAAGTACTGGCAATGCAGATTCTTGTAGGAATTATAGTTGCACAAAATGTACAGAATGTAATGAACATTATCTTTCTAAGTTCCATAGTAATAATAAATTATTATCATAGCTGGATGCATTATGTATTTGTCCTTTTCAAGTTTTATGACAAATAACTTTTTTAACTAAGTTTTTTTTATTGTGAAAATGCTGGACAAAGGGGTTACAGTTACATGAGCAAGGTAAAGCTAGAATTTTAGAACCAATCACCAAGGCTGATGGTTTCATCCCAGGGTTATAAGTGCAAGATAACTAGCATCCACATATATATTTTCTGAATAATTAGAAAATTTGGTAGTATCAGTTGTTTATTCAGTGAGAAAGACAAAGATTGTTTAGCCTATAAATAAAAGCCAGGGGTCCTTCATTTGAATTAGCCCAGTTATCACAACTGATGGGAGACGTGGATGGCTGATGTTACTTTTTGCATATAATTCTCTATTTTTTTCTATACAATTTTGACAATTTTATAAGACAGAGGTAGAAGAAAAAATATATCGAGAAGCTTATATTTCTAGTCAATTAATGACACAAGTTTTGGTAGACACAATAATTATCATCACCTAGTATCAGCTAGTGCTTCTGCCTTTGCCCACAAGTATTTAGTTAGTCACATTCATTTAACAGATTGAAGGAGATTAAAAGTAAGAAAAGAAGGGAGAATATGGTTGTTTCCTTTCCTATATGTTTGGCTATGAGGAAATAATTGTGTATTAGCCAAATATTCTCTTGAATGTTTGTTCAGACATACAATGTGTAAAATGAATGCTGCAACTTGTGGGCAGGGACAGGAAGAGGAAACCGTAGGAGAGAGAAGGGGAGATATTGTACAAAAAGAAATGTACTAGTTACCTTTCTTAGGAAACAGTAACCCCTCTGTACATCACCAAATTGTAACAATAAAATTATATTTAAAAATGCTCTGAAATTTTGTAAATAAGCCCACTTTGAAACCATGTTTGCAGAAAATTCAAATATAAATTATTTTAGAAGACTATTGGAAGATACACGGTAATAATGGTCATAATCTTACAAGAGTCATTTTTTTGTTCAGAGAGCCAGAAGTAGAATAAAAGAGAAACTTCACCATAAAAGCATCCAGAACCAAGTCTGTACGTACTATTGGCATAGAATTGAGGGAAAAGAGTTAGAAAAGGAAATGTGAGGTGAAATTAAAGGTATTATTAAGAGATTAAACTGTAATGAATTGGGTAACAAATATAAGTATGGGTGAAAGTATGTAACAAACATATGTATATATGTAAGTAGCAAAAAGAGAAAATGTAATTTTGTTATCAAAAATAATAATGTAAGCAAACATAGGAGAAAAAAATTAAAAAGAATTACCAGAAACAGAATTTATGAGATACAGTGACAGAATTCTTTTAGAATATTTATCTATAAGTAGTTGTACAAAGGTGGTACCATTTAAAAAAGCATTTTATGAATGTCAACACCTCCACTTTCTGTAGGTTCACTATTAATTTTGTCTCCCTGAGCAAGAATTTCCTGAGAAACACTTATTTTGAATCCTAAGCAGATTTGGTCATTTATTGTTTTTTTAAATCTTTCATCAGCAAATTCGATAACTTTTTACATGTAACAATGCTTTTGGTTTTAAAGCCTGTATTGTCAGATACTGATATAGCTGTGTTTGATTTAGTATTTTCATGGTCTACTGTTTCCTTACCCTTTTAACTTTATGTCTTGGTAAAAATGTACCTTTATAAAAGTATATTTTATAAAGAAAAAAAGCATTTTATGAATATAACTCATCTTGATAATGTCACCTTTTCTATAGTCTCACCCACCCTTCCTGAGAGAATTCTTAATAGACCAGAAAATACAAATACTATATAAACCAATAAAAGAGAATATCAATTAAGTTAAAAGAAAATCTAAGCAATCCAATATACAGAAAGTAAGCTCAAATAGAACAGCAGTAGCAACAGACAGGGGGATGAAATTCTACCAAGAAATTGTAGAAATGAAGATAAAAGAAGGAAGGCAGAGAAAATGAATGGGAAGGAAAGACAGAGAAAGAATTAAAACAGAGGAGACAAGCAGACAAATTAAACCTTTTAATTCCAAGCCAATTTAAATGCAAAGAAAAAATTCATTACAAAAATAAATAATAAGAAAAAATAAAAGCTATAAACCTCCAGAACTTGAAATATATTCCCACATGAACAGCAGCCAGAATTGCAGCAATAATAACCAAGTCTAAAGAATTTCTCTGAGGAAGTATGAGAATAAGTAGAAAACAGTTAATGAGCATTTGTAGTATAGAAACAGATATAGAAGAACATGGAAATAGAAATTATGGATTTCCCTTTTGCTTGAATAGCACCAGAACTCGGCCTTGGAGCTACTAGTAAAATTCAATGAATACACATTGAAATTGGAATGAAAAGTGACAGGAATGAGCAGAAAGGGAATGAGGTGCTGACAATAGAACAACAAAAGAGAGGCAGAGTTGCTCCTCTAAAAGAGAAAACAGAAGAAAAAACCACATTTATTTTATTATGAATTATATATTATGTACATATATATATA
Source organism: Dipodomys merriami (assembly GCF_024711535.1). NCBI lineage: Eukaryota > Metazoa > Chordata > Mammalia > Rodentia > Heteromyidae > Dipodomys > Dipodomys merriami. The sequence goes on along the minus strand of NW_027202270.1, from coordinate 121,189,356 downwards.
TATATATATATATATATATATATATATATATATATATATATATATATATTGCTGGTGCTGGGGCTTGAACTTGAACTTGGGTGATGTTCTTAGCTCTTTCTGCTCAAGGCTAGTGCTCTACTCCTTGAGTCACACCTCCACTTCCAGGTTTTTGGTGGTTAACTGGTAAAGTTCCATGGACTTTTCTGCCTGGGCTGGCTTTGAACTTCAATCCTCAGATCTCAGTACAGCTAGGTTTACAAGTGTGAGCTACTGACACCTGGTTGAAATTATTCTTCTAATAGAAAACTAACCCAGCAATAGGACAATGTCCTTTAGCTAAATATATATTTGAATGAGTAGGAGGATTCATTCAAAGAAACTGATATGAGAATTTGTTTCCTGCCTTAAGTTTAAATCATGGGATACAGAGTTGAAGTATAAGCTAAGGTGTTGTTTTAAGAATTATCTCTTACATTTTTAAAAAAAAATTAAAATGAAAGGACTAAGATCTAGGAACAACAGAGACAATTCAGGGAAACAAACTACCAAAAGTAGACATGACACACTTCAATATCTCCAGTGTTTGATGAACAGAAACCAAAGTCAGACTATGCTGAAGGACTAGTACCTTCAGTTAAGGTTTCTATCAGGCTGATACAACTTCCAGGTGAAGGAAACAGGAAGATTTAGTTTTTGCTCTCCTCCCTCCCTAAGACTTCCTGTTAGGTCCTGGGGCATGGTTGGTAGTGAACTAAATGACTGATGATTGTAATATACTGAAGTCAGCCTCCTGGAGAAAGGACAGGCAGAGAAGGATGGAGGCTGAGTCTCCTGGGGCAAAAGGAAGGAATCCTGCATAGGCATGTCCAATTTTATATTGGACATGAAAAATTGGTGGATGTGTTGACGGCGTTCTGCTTTGAAATGTAAAGTACATTTGTAGTTAATATGGATAATTAGTGGCCCTAAAGCTCTTTTATTCTTAAGTTTATCAAAAATGAAGTGGTAAATACTTTTTATTATAATACTTTTTAAGCTAACTGGTCTCTTTGCCAAGGGGTAAATTATGCATGATACTGTGGCTCCAAGGAAAAGGTATCACAGAATAGATTAAAAAGTAGCAAGCTGGCAAAGACCAGCAATCAGAATTGGTGGCAGTACTTTATAGAGATCTCAAAATTTTAGTATATATGTATGTCACTAAGACCAAAGAGTTGTGTGAGATGATCAAAGGCTATATCGTTAATCTTTTGGAGAAAGGCAAAAAATGAAACATTTCTGGAACCTGTGTGTCTCTAAGAGTTTTCTAAGCAAGTCCAAATCTCATGTTGTCAATACTCCAGGATTTTCTTTAAAGTTTCTCAATCTTATATCTTTCCATATAGATATGCTGAAATGGAAACTTGTAGGGGGGATGGGCTGATGATGATTATTCTAGTGAAGATAATCTTTACCACTTAACATGCACATGTCTTCCAAACTGTGTTGTGATTTACACATACCAACACATGAAGCCATACCATAATTTTATTCATAGCTACTTCTTACAGATGACAGTCATATTTGGGTGAGAATGTAATTGGCAATGATGTAGTTACAAAGAGGTAGTTGGGAGCTGATTCCACACACCAGGATCTCAACTTCTCTGGGTCTTTGGTGTGTGTACACAGCCACATCATGCTTTCCTCTCTTCATGGTTTGGTACGTTTCCAGAGAGGATAGTGCTATTAGAAAAAGCATGTCTCCTTCACCATCCATGGGATGACATCCCGACATCTCTAATGTCTTATTAATATGAGGCAGGTCTTTTGCAAAAAAGTCAGTCACTTTCATTATCCTTTTACACAGAGTATAGAGTTGTTTAACTTATATATTCATTTTTGACTGAATTCTGGAATTTAAAAAATCTTCAACAAGGATGAGACTTGTTTTAATGATGCTCTATAAGAAAAAAATAGTTTTTTTATGAATAAAACCTCATTTATATCCAAGGATGACAAAGCAACACAATTGCTAGATTATGACTGTGATCTTAGTGTCTGATCTGCTCAAGGATTTGTCCACTTTCTTTCTGTTCTCCACACTATCATTAAATGAAGCAAGCCAGGCCCAAAGAAATATAGGCTTATGTTGTCCTCATTTGTAAGGAATATGTCTATGATATTTTTAGCAAAGGATCACGATAGCCCAATTCTACATATAATGTAGCATATCAAAATGAACTCAAAGAATTGGAAACAAGAGGTTCTTACTATTAGGGGCAATTTGAAGCAAGAAAGCAATCCCAATGCCCAAATTAGTTCCTACTTTCATTATCAAAAGATAGCAAAGAAACCTAACCAATACTGGATCCTTATAGCTCTAGTATAATGATCTAGTTTAGTCAGTGTTGATTTTGGGTGCAGTAATTAATCTTTTGTAAACCTCATTTTTTTTACCACCAAATGAAAGCAATTAAACAAATAGGACTTGATAGAATTAGATATACTTAATAAAAGAACCAGCACAGCTCTTCCAATTGCAAAATAAAACATCTCTTATGATGATTGTTATTTTCCTTTTTATTCAGTAAATCTTTTTTATTTTCAATTTTATTGTTGTGTTTTTCCTTTCTTTCTTCCTTCTCTATTTTCCCATGCTTTGGTTTTCTCATTCCTTCACTTCAATACCATTCTGTATATCATATTTAAAAACAATCCTGTACTCTAGATACTCTATTAAAACTGAATTATATAACATGTGAGTGGGAACCAGAGGAAAACTTTGGAGAGAGCAGGGGAAAGGTTGACACTGTGCATCACCTTATGATAATACTCTGTATTTCACCCTTATAATAACAATAAAAAATCCTGTAAACCAGTGGTAATATAAATGCACACAGGTACATGAATAGACATAATAAGAACACATACGTAACTAAAACATAAACATGGATACAAATCAATCACTTTGTCAATCAATCCAAGCATCTAATAATATACTGATTTTTATGACAAATCTAAGTATGTTTAATATTTCTAAGTATATTTAATATTTGCCAAATTAAAGTTTTAACTGACCATTTCCACCAAATACACAAGTAGTTTTGATATAAGTTCCTTCTCTAGTACTAACTGTAGTGATTATATGTATACTAGAAAATTCTGCAGTTATTTTATCTACTGACCTCTCCTTATATCTTTTTTAACTATACTTGCTTTCAAAATTTATTTTTCCTTGTTTTTGCCACTTTGACTAGTAGAGAGAAGCCAAAAATAAACCCACATATAAATTCTCTTACGTTAATTTTGAGCCCTTATAAACGTACCGTGGTTTCCTGCAGTTTTCCTGAACACATTTCTGACAGAAACCTACAGGTTCTTTCATCTCCGACAGTAATCACAATGATTTTGCAGGCTCAAGGCTTCAGATGTATCTTGGTATTTTAAAAGATCTGTAATTTTAGTTGGATCCAAAATAGTCAAACTTCCAAGTCAAACTTCCACTGTATATCCAAGTTGTCATATTGCAATGTATAGGGTTTTTTTTATATCATTTTACTGACTGATCAGCCTACTGCCATCAGAGACAACTATGAAGTCATGCATAATGAAATTATTGTCTGTTGATCATCATTTTAGAGCAGAGGGAATTACATAATTTGGATGACTATGTGATATAAAAAGTTGCTATAAGTTAGATGGCTTAAAATAATAGATTTTTCCCCTCCCCTAGCCTCTGAAGGTGGAAAGTATAAAATCAAGGTGCTGCTTTCTCTGCAGGCATGAGAGAAGAATCTTTCCAAGTCTTTAATGCCGCTGGTTACTGGCAGCATTCTTTAGTTTATGCCACATTACTCCGGTCTCTATCTTTGTTTTCACGTCATATTTTGTTTTCTGTTCTTCCATTTCTAAAATGAGCCATTCTTTTTCTCCAATCTTCCTTGGACTTAAGACCCTCTCAGGTACTTCAGAATAGTACCACATAGAGAAGCTTAATTATGTGTACAGTATGAAGACCTTTTTCCCCCAATTATATTCATAATAAGGTCTAGGAATTTTGACATAAGCACCTCTTTTCAGGTCATTATTCAACACAGATAGTAAGTGCTTAAAAACTGGAATGCTAATGGTCATTCATCAAGGTTCCCTAGACAGAGGCATATAGGTGGCACATAAACCATGCATGCACTACTTTTCCTTGCTTTCTCCTTTTTTGATATTCTATAGAGTTTCCCATCTCATTAAACCCTTTAATATATTTGAGGCACCCACAGAAGTTCATTGTAACTGAATTAAATCTAAAAGTATGCAAGTAGCATGAGATGGATTTGCTCAGGAAAACCATAACCAAATGATCTATCAGCAAGTCATAGAAGAAAATCATGAATTTTATTCAATGTGCAATCAGACAACCAATGAAAGTTAAATAAGCTCCTGCTTATTTAAGTATCTCTCTACATATCTTCTTTGTCTCCAGGTGTGTTAGTGAATAGCCTAGTTCAAGAATATGGTTTTTCCCCTATACATGCAATCTCTGGGGGAATAATGTAACATGGAAAAGATACATTGACAATTATATGTCATGCCTCACAATTCTATTTTTTCCCATTCATCTCACTAACTAGTTTCAGTTGCTAATTAGTTCTAATGCTTCATGATGAGGCTTAAAGGATGAATAAGTAGTCTATTTCAGCATCAGGGAAAAGCAATTGTGTCAACATTTCCAATTTTGATGTTTCATTCTATCTTTCAACTAGTCAATAATTAATCACAATACAGAGAAAAGTCTTTCATCCCTACCATTTCTTTATTTCTCTGCCCGAATATCTAAATATTCAAGTTCTTGGATTTCCCCTCACTCATCACCTCACAAGATATACCGATTTCAGTGTTAATACATAACGTTAGTAGTTTATTTGGTAACTGTTCAGTGTTTGCACAGTTGTCTGGATGGGCTCCTCCATCTAGTCACACAAAGGAGCAGACATTCCACATTATGTCAGTGTTATTTTTTTCCTCCCAATGACTTGTGGATTCAGATGGAATGCAAATATGAGGCTGCAGAAAGTGTGAGCCATATGTGAAGGATAAAGTGCACTTCTGTTCATATACATCATGTTATCTGACTTTTAGCAGAATTTTATAGGCAGTAGAAGACAGAGCGTCTGGCATTTTGGAAGATTTCAGAATAAGTGGATAAGAGAAACCACACAGGGGGAGCTAGACAGGTTTTGTATTTGTTAGGGATAATACACAAGAGACATCTCTTGCCAGAAGAATTTTGAGATAATCACTATAGATGTAGTCATCAAGGGTTGTGTAAATGCCTCCAACGCTAGTAGCTAGATAGGTCCATGTTTGCTGTTGGTCATCTGTAAACTGGTAATGCTGATGGATTCCTTTTCACAACTACTAAGATTTTGAAGTAAATTCCCATATGCAAAATATGTGGCTTATAGGTTAGCTTGTATTGTCATTTTCTTCCATACCCATCTCAACAGGATGCAAATCTCAGGCCAATATTACAAATTCAGCATCGTAAGAATATACCTTGAGGACTCTAAGCTATAGAAGTCAAACTGCTGGGAATTATCTAATAAATAATCTGAAATGGTATCTATGAATGTGGCAATTTTACCACTTTTTTTGTATGTGCTGGTTCTGCAGCTTGATCTTAGGGCCGGGGTACTGTCCCTGGTTGGTGGCTTCTGCTGCTGCTGCTACTTTCTCTCTTCTTTTTCTTCTTCCTCTTTCTTCTTTCCTTCCTCATTTTTCCTTCCCTCTTCCTCCTCCTTCTCTTCCTCCTCCTCCTCCTCCTCTTCCTCTTCTACTTCTTCTTTCTTCATTTCTTCTTCCTCTTTCGTTCCTTCTCCTTTTCCTGCTCCTTCTCTCCTCCTCCTCCTTCTCCCCATCCTCCTCTCCCTCTTCTCCTCCTCCTTCTCCTTCTCTCCCTCTTCTCCTCCTCCTTCTCCTCCTCCTTCTTCTTATTTCTTTGCATAGTTCTCTACTACTTGAACCCCAATGTCACTTCTGGTTCTTTGGTGGAGATAAGAGTCTCCTGGACTTTTCTTGTTGGCTTTGAACCTCAATCCTCAGATTTCAGATTCCTTAGTAGCTAGGATTATAGGCCTGTGCCAGTGCCAGCTTAATATTACCCACTTTCAAAAGAATAACAGATTTATTTATTTATTTATTTATTTATTTATTTTGGTCGGTCATGGGCCTTGAACTCTGGGCCTGAGCACTGTCCCTCAGCTTTTCAGCTCAAGGCTAGTGCTCTACCACCTGACCCACAGTGCCACTTCTGGTTTTCTGGTGGTTTATTGGAAATAAGAGTTTCATGGACTTTCCTGCCTGGGTTGGCTTTGAACCTCGATCCTCAGATCTCATCTCAGCCTCCTGAGTAGGAGTACAGGTGTGAGCCACAGGCGCCTGGCTAACAGACTTATTTATATAAGTAGAATAACATGGCCAAGTCAATGTGTTGAACTTTAACATCGAAATATATTCAGAAGTATTTTTGTAGTCTTCCTTGTTGCTTTCATATATGTTATTTAAGAAGTCCTTTACTCCTTCTTTAATGTTCATTTAAATACAAGTCAAAATGGAATTAGCTCACTTGAGGGGATGGGTAGAACAGATGTAGGGGAGAATAATAGAATGGGTGAGACTGATCAAGACACATTGAACTTATAAATTGATACATTGAGTTGAAACCTCTGTATAATTGCCTAAAGATAATAACAAACACATAAATTTAAATGATTAAATAGAAATAACACTAACCAAAAAACATGAAGTTCATCAAATTGTATTTGAATATTAGGGAATATTTTTCTAAATTATTAGTGTAATCTCTATGAACTGCTTTTGGCTGTTCCTAAGAAATTTCTAGAAAAAAACTAAAGTTATGGCTATTAAATTAAATTCATATCTATTGAGAATATATGATCATATTTTTATTTGAGATTAATTAACCTTCTTGATTTATGTAACAATATTGAAAATATAAGATTGTCATTCCTGAGGCATATTCTAATATCATTTTTTAAGTTGAAGAATATAATACCATGAGGAAAGAGGATTGAGTTCCTTTGGAAGGAATGAGAGACATAAAAGTATATAGTGTGTGAGTAAACCTGTAGATTTTCTTTATGAGCTAACTAAATGAAATAGAAATGCATCTCAGAGTCTAAGATGCATTCACCACAATGTGTTTCTTCAGGTTAACAGCTTATCAGTTGCCATTCTTAATGTGTCAGACAATTCTGTTACAAAAAAATGAAAATCCTACTCTGTCATGTTTAAGATATTCCCTATTAGTGTTATATGATTATAAATCAAACACCGAAAGAGAGAAACTATTGCCTTTTTGGGCAATAACCCTTCCCCCCTATAATAGTGATAACACTGTTTGGGAGTCAAAAGACACAAGACCATCATCATTTATGGATAATCTTGCATAATCATCTGTCCAATTTCAGGCTTGAATTCTTCAGCTCTAAAATGGTTGCTTCCAAGAACTTGCATCCAGTGGCATGAGAATGTGAATCAAAATAAAACTCCTACCTCTCTATGAGAAATCCAGTCCAAACTTCAGAAAAATGGGCATGGTCTCAAATATACATATGCAAATAAATTCATCTCTAGGAAAGTCATCGCTTTGATATTTTACAAGGGAAGTTAGCCATAGAAACCCTGTGACATCATAAAGCAACCACACTGTTGCCTGTACTTGGTCAGACATTTATCTTAATTACTGCTTACTTGGAGGCCATTGATTATTGCATTGTACTAAACTGGCAAGATCTCAGAATTTTGAATAGTCTAGTAGATTGACCTGAAGGTCTAGGATAAAGTAAAAGGTAGTGCTTAGGGATACTGGTGCAGAAGAAGGGCTGAAAGGAAAAACTGGAGCATTTTATTATGATACATTTTACAAGCACATTAATGTCTTGTCTATCACTTATAGCATTACAAAAATAAACTTGGGTGGGGGGGAGGGGGGAGGCTGGGAAGGGAGGTGAAGGGTAAACAAAGGAGGAGGCTGCAATGCTTGGTAAGAAATGTATGCATTATCCTGCCAATGTAATTGTAACCCCTCTGTACAGTATGTTCTCAAATAAAATAAAATAAAATTAAAAAAAAAGAACATACACTTCAAAAAAAAAAAAGAATGACGTGATACAATTTCAAGGCTAGATTGTCTCATGTGAGATACAAAATTGATGAATGAATAGTAAGAACCATGTTGTTTCTATATCCAGAAATTAACTTTCAAATATGCTAAATAAATAGTTTATATGAATTTATTGATTCCAACAAAAAAAATAAACTTCTGATAAGACATGTTCCAAAGTGTATCCCGTCTTTGAAAAATCAACACAATACTATTTAGTTGGTGTATTATATACTTTTTTATTGTCAGGGTAGAAAATATTTAAGCATCTATTCATCTATATAAATCTACATATATAAATCTATATAAGTATATTTTATAATATAATATCATCTTTATTTTTTTCTCTTTAAATCAAAATTAACTATTGATTTTTATATGCCTCTTTATATTTCACCTCTCTATCTCTTGTTTTCAACTTTGCTTCATTAGTATTTTATTCTCTATTCCAATCTACCCTTGCAGAGATTTCACCCCAGTCATTCACCAGAATTTCAACAACTATAAAATATGTTTCAAACACTATTCTAAAAGTTCTTTTATATTTGTTTTCTTTTTACCTATTTATACACTAACATTGTTGAAACATTAACTTCTTTAACCCCAAGCCGGGTAATTTATTAGGATTTTGATTCCCAGTCACACATCAATTGACAAGGAACTACTGTTATAGAGATAGTTTAGTCTTTATCAAAACATGGTTAGGTGACCCATGACCTATTGAAGAAAATGAAAGTTTGAGCAAAACCACAAAATTGAGAGTAAAAATACAGATCACTTCTCCACTTCACTGTTTAAATATTTGGCCTTTATTGAATTTTGTTGATAGGAGGAACCATTGCAACAATGAGATGTACAACACGTTTCGTCGAAAAATGAACTTTACAACTTTGGCGGGTTGGGGGTGAGAGATGGGAAGGGATGGGAAGGGGAAACAAAGGAGGAGGCAACGATGCTTGTTAAGAAATGTACTCATTACCTTGCCCATGTAATGGTAACTCCTCGTATGGTATTTTCACTAAAACAAAAAATGGAGGAATGTATGAAGAATTGCCAGTTTTGTCATTTCTGAATATGAATTTCATGGAATTTCTTTTCAATATGTTTTTGCCCATTCTTAGTTTTCATTCTTAATTTGTCATCTTTAAGTGCATGAAATTATGATACTTTTCCAAATTGGCTACTGCTGATCATTTTTGTGTCCATATCTTGAAAGACACTAGAGGAGAAATGTTCCAGAAAAAAATCTGTCTTCGAATTCAATGGCAAAGATAGTTGATAATATTGATTTCCCAGTATAAATAAGTAGCATGCTTGCCATTCTGTAGCTTACCTCTCTCAACATTGTAAGAAAACTTGATCATTTATTACTTTCATAACCCTAAACACTTCCCTGATGAGGTCAGTATTAGTACTTTTTGAGAACAATTTTCTAAAGTATTCTATCCTGAAGCTACATCTTTTTACTCTATAGCTTCTTAGTATTTCTTGCTTAGGCATATGGACATCAAAAGATAGTCTGGACTGGAGAAAATCTAGCAGCTACTTAATGTGAAAAAATTCTCTTTAATAAATGCCTCCACCTTTACTAGCTTCTTATTTATAGTGATTTCATGGACAGGAAAAGTCATGAGAACATAATCTATCATTTTCTTTTTCCATAGTTTGGTTTGTATAAAGGATTTTATAGACTAGTTTTATAGTCAAGGAATCTTTGCTTACCTCAGTTTCATGGACTAATTCCATTTTTCTCAAGAGAAAATAGTGAATGTAATGGATAATACAGATGTATTCTTATATGAAAAATCCAAAGTCAACTCTAGAAATTCTAATGGTTTCATGTATCAATAAGCAAACAAGTAGTCAGGGCTTTAATATGTGAGAAGATTTCATTTTTATACATAAATATGTATGTATAGTCTGACATGCACACATACATATATAAACACAACAACTAGACAGACAGATAGATAGATAGATAGATAGATAGATAGATAGATAGATAGATAGGTAGATAGATAGGTAGATAGGTAGGTAGATAGATAGGTAGATAGGTAGGTAGGTAGGTAGGTAGATAGATAGATAGATAGATAGATAGATAGATAGATAGATAGATAGATAGATAGATAGATAGATAGATAGATAGATAGATAGATAGATAGATAGACAGACTGTAGATATATTTAACCAGTTGAAGAGAATAAAAAAGATCTCATCAAGGTGAAATCTTTTGATCTAGTGTAGATACTAGAGCCAATTTTCCTAGACATCTTGTGAGTTTTCATATGAAAATTGTAATCATTACTGTTAACATCAACAACTTCAAACTCACTTACTGAGCCTACAAGCATACAAAGAACATAAAATTATGTTTAATATATTAATGACAAAGTGTTCTGCTCATAGTTGTAACTAACATAATAAGAACATTGCATAGCTTGGTTCAGTGGATCAGCCCTATAAACCTTGCTGTTTGGGAGGGAGAGATGGAGGCATCATAGGCTTCATAGGTCTGTAAGATAAGTTTGTAGGATTCCATCTCAACCAAAGATGAGGTATAAGGGTGCATGCTTGTTATCCCAGTCAGTGGGGAAACACATTGGTTGGGCACAGTAGACTGAGCCTGTCATTCTTAGTGACACAGGGAAGCCTAAATAGAATGATCTAAGGCCAGGATGATATGAGCATAAAGTGAGACCCTAACTAAAAAAAAGTAGCAAAAACAAAAACAAAAACAAAAATACAGAAAATAAAACTACTGCAAGAAGTGGTAGGAGTTGTGGTTCAAGTGATAAAAACATCTGCCTAGAAATGTGAAACACTGAGTTCAATCCCCAGTACTGTCTTCAGAAAAGGAATGCTACATTGCTTGATTGTGACTCTAAAAGTTTAAGATCTAAGATTTTTTTCCCCTAGCTTTCCTAGCCTATCAAGAATGTTGTTTCCCTTAAAGTAACCACATCATGTTTCCTCTGAGACTTTTGTTCATTTCACTTGGCATCTTTATATTCTATTCTTTCTCCAGTTTCTGACATAGTCTTATAGAACTTATACAGTAAATTACGTACACAGAGAATTACTGCATAAGTCTTCACTTTTAAAACTAAAGTAATATAAATTTTACATAATGTTCTAGTCACATTTCACTACTCTAATTCTCTCCCCACTTAAGAGATTTTTCTCTTACTTTTTGTCTTTCTCTTTGGTTATTAATATTTAAAGCCGATTGACAGAACAAATTAATGAAAAACTCCTCCTTTTGAATCATTCAGCCGTTTGTTTTATTTTAAAGCATTTAAAAGCAAAGTTATTGTTCAAGGGGGACTAAAATCTATAAATGCTTCAAGGTTTATACCTTCTCTATTTAAAAATTTATTGTTCTCTGTTGAAAAATATTTACAAAATTAAAATAAATAAAATGATCAGAAAGGCAGGGAAATCCATTAAACTTTCCTTACTGCCTTGCTTTATGGAGCACAAATGCAACTGAATTGTTGAGTCTTATAAGACAATGAAATATTACACTTTAAAATTTGTTTTTGTGAGAAATTATTTCTATGTCGACCTTGAAAGACCACACCATTTCATGGCAAGGTAAAATTTCAGTTAAGTTTTCTAAAAACAACTTCAGAAAATAGTTTTGCTGAATTAATATCTACACTAATATATTGTTTTTAGAATTCCATAAAAATTCCAGCATTTATGATATAAAAATTTAAAAATCTACATAAGACCACTATCTCTAATTAAATCTAATAATTCTGCACTTTTGCCATTATATGTAGTAAGCATCACCATATTAGACTGAAGGACCAATCTACCATTATGTTTCAATCTCAAGGAATACGGATTCAATAAAACTCCACTGCACCTGGTCTTTAGTGTTCTAGTGTTCTATTTTTCACCCTTTTTCTTATAATTCTTTAGAGAAATACAAATCCAATATATGGATATCTGCTAAAGATGCTCTAATGATTTTTTCCAGTTTTCTTTGTTGATTCCCATGTTACTGTTCAGATAAAATTTTAATAATAGAAGAACTCCTGAACTTAGGACTTTGTCTTGCTCATTTTCTCTGTCATAAAAATTAATAGGCATACAAACCTTACCACCATATTTCATCTACTCTGTGCAGTTTAGTGAAGTCCTTTTGGCGAGAATTATAATTAGTTTAGTATCAAAAGAGTTCTAGACTCTGAAAGGTGCTCTGACGCAGCTTTCATATAATTAGTTGAATTATTTAAGGGGAACATCCTTCACTGTACAAAGGCTGTTTCTGGAAATGGGTGTGCTAATTCTGGCAACACATGCACAGATGAACTGTGGAGCCTTCTAAATTAAAACAACAAGAAGACAAGAGAACAAAAAGCCTCCACACAGTCCTAATTTAAGATTCTTTAAATTAAAAATTGAAGATGTCCTTCTCAGTAAATAGATTAAACTAGCTGTAACTTTACAGTTATTTGGAGCTCCTATTATTATACATAATGACAATAGCAATGGTCCTCATTTCTTTCTGTATTACTTAAAATTTGAAGAATCCTATTAAGAAAAAAATGTATCTCATCTTTAATGCTTTAAATAATTCTGGGAATGGCAAATCCTATTCTGGCAAGTGTGGATTTTGAGACTAAAGGGATTCCATGTGGTTTCAGTTCACAGAAAACAAGCAAACCTCATCCCCTGATGTGCTACACAGTGATATACTTTATTTCCAGAAACTATTGTTATCATTTACATTATTGACAATTTCCACCAGACACATGATACTTGCTAACACACTTTTAGTCATATTCACTATTGACTATCAATTATTTAATCTTTTTTTTTTTTTTTGTCAGTCGTGGTTCTTGAATTCTGGGCCTGGACGCTGTCCCTCAGCTCTCCAGCTCAAGGCAAACACTCTACCCCTTGAGCCCACAGTGCCACTTCTGGTTTTCTAGTGGTTTATTGGAGATCAGAATCTCACAGACTTTTCTGCCCGGACTGGCTTTGAACCGTGATTCTCAAATCTCAGCCTCCTGAGTAGCTAGGATTACAGGCGTGAGCCACCGGTGCCCAGCTTCAATTTTTTAATCTTATCTCTGTCAAATCACCTCTTAAATTACTCTAATTATTATAGTAGAAAAAAATGCCTAACTACACCTCCTCATTTTTTCTACCTTTTGATTTACATAATAAGTTTAGTGAGATTTTGGCCAAAAACTATATTGCACTGGTACAGACTATCTTAATCAGATGAATCCATTATAAATAAGTCATTTTTCTCTGGCTCTTTGTAAAAGACAAATATCACTTGTTGTGGCCAGAAGCAAAATGAGTGTTCATATTGTGCACTGTCTTATGCTGCAAAGAATTGGGGTTGCCATTAGGAACTGAGAGTAATCTCTGAATAGCAGCTACCAACAACATAGAACTTCTATCATAGAAGGGCAGGATGAATTCTAACAGCTAGTGAACTCAGGAGAGTTCTCCAAGCCTTGTACTCTGTCCTCATCATAGCCTAACAAGACCCTAGATAGGCAACTAGCTAACCAAGACACAGATGGATGCACAGAAAACTTGAGATAATGCATTTGTGCTCTCTCCAGCAGTGAATTCTGTAGCATTCTGTTAAATAGCAATACAAAAGAAATAGTCATCTTATTTCATGATGTTCATATGCCTACCACAAGCAGCCTTTTTATCTAATAGCTATAAGGTTAAATATGCAGCTAGAAAGCCAGAATTCATAACACAGTAAATATGAATAAGTCTAGATTTTCTTCCAATTTTACTGTCATTGAACATTTTTGTAATGCAAATTTCTTGAAATAATACAAAGGTTTTTGAGTGTCTTGTTCTACTAACATTTTTTTTTAGCACAAAAACCTGGAACCTCCTGGTCTTTATATTCATTTCCTTTCAGTGTTTTTATCTTTTTGTCCTCTCAATGATTCTTTCTAGATATTCCTATTAGGATTTTTCTCTTCAGTAAATATTTGTTACTGTAGATTTACTTAGAATGTTTCTTGTAATCTATCAAAAGGGCTCCTTGGATTTTGAATGATCACTTATAGGTATAGACATATAAGTTGCTGTAATTATTTCACATATGTGTAGATAGCCATTCAGTGTTCTATGAAGAGAAAACAAATGGGAATCTCAGTAGTGTCAGCCTGCAATACCTCTGTTAAAAGGAATCATGAGTTTAAGATTCCTTTAAATAAAATTTCCATGTGAATTCCAACATGGAGGTTACATGGGATAGTGAACACTAGGGAATTCATCTCTGGGACTCAAAAAATCATAACTCACACATGGTGGAAGCATTTTACAATGCTTTTTGTGCATTTGAAGTACTAAATTGTGTTATTTTCTTCTTGATTTGATAAAATATAACATATTTCACTCATGGAACCAACTCTACATTATTAGTAATGGATAATAGGTCTCTACCAGTGGGAAGGATTGCAAAACCAAAATGTATCTATGTGAGAATGTATAACATTGATTGATAAATAAGTCTATGGTAGTGAGTGAAAAGGAGATCACATCTTTTAAGTTATGTACATTACAACCCTGACATAACTATAAATATCCAGTCACAAAATTAATTGAGAACAAGATTTGATTATATTGTCAATTTTGTAAAATAAAAATGTTATTTGAGAAGATTCTGATTTCTCAGTTTTATGGTTCTTTATTTTCTGGAATGAATCAATATATACTTGTTCTTCCTTATACAAATATAAAGAGCCATTAAAATGTGTTAAAACACATGAGAAAATTATAATTTATAAAATACTTTTCTATTTCAAAACCGATATTTTTCCCAAGTAAGCAATCCTCTGAATCTTGTAATGCAATCTTATTAGATCCTGCACAAAAGGTACTCTTTAAATGCTTTGTTTCTCTAACAAGTCTCTATGATTCTACATATGAAAGTCAGTGCTTGTGAAATTAAGTCCTACTTACTGTTAGCTATCATGTGCTTTTCCCTTTTCCATGCTGCGTTTTTTTGGTGAAAAATGTAAGATAATATAATTGCAAATTATATTATCATTGCAAATTGAATCCCAACTTCAAAGCTATTTGGTTTCCTCCTATTCAGAGGCTAAGGTTGGTAGAGTGATGCTAATTTACCAGATGACTGGGCCATGAAATTCTTTTTTAACACCCTCATGTTTCCTAAAGAATAAGGAAAATGGAATTAATGATACCATAATCAACAAAAGACAGTTGGTAGTATTTGTAGAGAAGAGATAATGACCACTGTAGAAATGGGAGAACCATCCTTCACTACCTCATCAACCCAGGTTCAAAATCAATAAATATCATGATACTAGTGTTTCAGAGAAATCTGGTGTACACTAGGGGACTAGTCATGTTGTTAGGTCAACAGCCATAGAAAGCAAACTGCTAATATTCCCTCCTTCCATTTCTGCTCTAGTAAAACTTATTTTCTGATTTCACAAACATTTTAGGAGAGTTTTACAAAGGCAGGTGATTATGCCTGAATGAAATGAAATGTAATTGAACAGTCTGTGATTTTGATTTATAGTGTAAGGTTCGGTAACAGTAACATTGCATTTCCAAGATGAATGTGTGAACATTGAAGAGATTTGAGCACAAATACATCCATGATCCTCATGTCTGTTTCTGGGGAACATAGGGCAGAAAAGATTTCAGTGCAAATACATTTGTAACCCTTACAAGCCTTGTGCACACATGCAGAACTTGGCTTGATGAAGGATAGGAAGTACCTCTTCTAGAAAACATCCAATTGTCCATCATTAACACGTCAATAAAGACAAGGGATTATAAATCATTGTAAATTCCAACATGTTTTTGACAGCTTAGCTGAATATCAAATAAGAATACTATTAACTCAAGTGTAATATACTCTATGGAGAGTGAAAAGAGTATATTTCTGTAAAAAAAAAAAAAAAACTAAGTCAAAAATAAATACCAGGAAATGGAGAGGGTGAGGCCAAAAGGCTAAAGGTGAAATTAGGCAAGGGGGGAAGGAACCCAGGCAAGAATTCATTGTATGTATCACAGAATTGAGAAATATAAAGGAAGGCATGGGTCAAAGGGTGAAGGGATTTGAAGTGGTGACATGGATCAAGATTCACAGTACATATAAACTACTTTGTTAAATGACCAAAAAACAATACATAACCTAAAATTAAAATTAGTAAGGGAGGGGTAGATTGGGAAGGGTGGGTGAGCATGTGGAAAGGGTGACAGTTATCAAGATGCCTTGTAGTCATCAACTGCTTTGTTAAATGGCAACTCCTTTGTACAACTACTGAATGATAATAAAAATTATTATTTAAAAAGTGTACCACTGATCACATTTTAGAGATACTTCCACATTTAATCGTTTTTGTTCTCCTAATGTTTTGGCCCAACTACTCAGCATGTGTAGCATGGGGTTGTTGTTGTTGCTTTTCCCACAAACTTCCTAACTGGTAGTTCATGTTAAAAAAATGGTTAACATCCATTAAGGCTTAGCAACGTAGAGCCTGTCCTAAGTTATTTATAAAGCAACTCTATGGGTAGGCAATATTTTATACTACTTTACAAAGAAACTTTGAAAGTTGCCTTGTCAATTAACTGGTAGACGTGAGCTATGAATGAGTCCCTTTCTGCCCCAATGCATTTTCACTGCAGGTGATGAACTCAGCTGGTCTGTAAGGGCCAGAAGTGAGCAACAGAGCTTGAAAAACAATTTGAAAATAGTTTGTGTTGCATTGTTCTAATGTATGTACAACACAACTATGGCCACCTCCTAACAATGTTGTCTTTTAAAACATAAGCTTTGACCAAACCAAGCGCTGGCCAGATAGGGAAAGGGGCCATTGGTTTATCCATTTCTGCCATTTTTCTTATAGAATAATCTGTGTTATTATTAAAACAAATTTATACATTTATCCCTTCTGAAAACTGCATTAACCTGGAACTCTATTTGAGATTGAATTCATAGGCAATTGTAACCCACAAAAGTTATTCTCATTGTGTCCTTAAATTATCTCCTATCTCTTGCCTACTCAGCAATACAGTCTCTGGTCCAATCACAATGAGGAGCACCTGACTACCTAGTTAGCTTTTAACCTCAATCCTGTGTCTCAATAATTCCTGTTTCTCTTCCTTTATTATGCTTTTTCCTCATTTGAGATGCAAATCACACACTAACAGAACTTTCTACAATCTTCAGTTTCCATCAGAAATGCAGTATGCAGGTAGACAATTGCCAGGCAAGTACAGAATTAGGAGCTGGAGTTTGTTCTGAGAGGGAGAATTGTTTGAGGCAGTTTTTATGTGGGTAGTTTTATTAGAAAAAAGGTTTGAAGAATAAATAAACTGATTTCCAATTAACCTGATGTGCTATGTGTCACTTTTCCTATTTGCAGAAAAAGAAGGTCTTTTGTTTCTCTGGGAGTTCCAGAGGACAAGAGGTTAATCCATTATTAGTGCAATGAGGAACTTCATTTACAGATCTCTGCTGTATTGTTCTTGTGTCTTTGAGCACTGATTTGTACATTTTTATACAAATTGGGTTGGGAATACATCTTCAAATATCTAAGACTATTTAAAATGGTATAATTTTTGTTTGTTCTCTACTTTCTTATCAGGTTGACACATTACATTTTTCTCGCATGGAGTTGGAATAAATCACTGGCATTTTACACAGGGCTCAAGAGAATCTTGCTGTGCAAATACAGCTTTTGCACTAATGTAAATCACAGTATATGGCTTACATTAGAAAATCAATTATTTCTAAATGAAAGGTAGAACCCTGATTATATTAGGCATACCAATCTGAAGGAAATTCATCATGTATATATATTAAGACAGATTTTGTAACAATAGGGGTTTGAGGCTAATTTTGTA
This sequence comes from Dipodomys merriami, assembly GCF_024711535.1. Classification (NCBI taxonomy): domain Eukaryota; kingdom Metazoa; phylum Chordata; class Mammalia; order Rodentia; family Heteromyidae; genus Dipodomys; species Dipodomys merriami. Next base: position 121,171,335 of record NW_027202270.1, on the reverse strand, counting down.
TATCGGTGAGTATCAGCTATGATTTATTGTTTCATCTCTCCCAGGGTTCTCCTTTCTCAGCCACTTTTTACAATAAGTTAGGAGATGGGAGACTAGTAATGAGAAGGCAAAAGGAAACAGAAATGAGCAGTTGAAATAATACCATAAACATCTGTGTATGTGTGCAACTATTTATTCATTTATTGTGGATCTCTTATGTCTATTGTCTATCTCTACCAATCAACTAATCTATCTTTTAATATGGTTTCATATCTTTCTATATGTATCTCTTAGTATTTTTAGTATTCTCTGGCATTTGTATGTATAATAATCTATCTTTTTGAACTGTCTTATTGAGCAAACACAATCAAGAGATTTAACAATAAACTTATATAAGCTTCTTTCCCATCTGCCCCACAGGTAGAAATACATTACTCTCCTAGCCTCATATTTGTTTGTTTATAATTTCTGATTTTTTATTTCCAGTAATTTCAGTTACAAATCTAGGTAATGCTGTAGATTATAAAGGTATTGTGTAGGTCCTTTTAAGCAGTTTTCATTTAGAATTCAAAATGGCTATTTTTATGTAATTACCTAAATGTCAACCTGGATTTATATAAAACGATTCTTCCTAACTTAGGCCTAACCTACCCCGAAAGTCATCAAGTGTGAAGTGCAGTGTGATTAAATTCTTGTGCTGCAACTTACTCTACTGGTCCCAATGGATGTTTCCAAGCCTGGAGGCTTGATTTAAGAAAGGGGAAAGTCAGGGGCTAGGAGTGTGGCTTAGTGATAGAGTGCTTGCCTAGCATGCATGAAACCCTGGGAAGCTGTAAGTGGTGGCTCAAGTGGTAGAGTGCTAGCTTTGAGCAAAAGAAGCTCAGGGACAGTGCCCAGACCCTGCATTCAAGCCCCAGGATTATTATGGTCTGTGTTCCTGAGATAGATTCTAGATGCTTAAGGTTGCCGTCCTCCTAAAGGTCATCGAGGGGTTTCCTGTCATGAGTTGAAACAAAAACATGAGCATATTTATTTTCTTCTATATTTGAATGATTTCCACAGTGATTATATACTGCTTTGTTATGTTTAAAGCAGTAGAAAATAACTATGTTCTCAGGAAGTCATGTTTAATTTATGAGAAATACTTGATTCAGCCTTTGAAAAATATTGTAAAAATATTTTATAAAAACACAATGATAAAATGTTAAGTAATAAATATCAGAAAATCAATTGGTAAATGTATATTCAACCCCTAAATATTTCAAGGGGTTCTAGACAAATGGTGGCAGAGTGGACTAGTGTTTTGTTGTTGTTGTTTTTAATCCATGTTTATTTCAACTTGTGATTTTGAGCTATTATATATTATTTTTATAATCAAATTAATCAAAATTGTTTATGGTATGATGTAGAAATAATTGGATCTCAAATTGAGAATGTATTAGAATCCTCTACATATACATTATAGCTGCATATAACTTACTGTGTTAGTTTACTTTTCTTAACATTTGATAGTCATTACTTTTCTGAACATTTGATAATCTTACTTTTCTTTTTTTGGTATAAAATGCTCTATTATTTACTTTATTTCTATTAATATTATACCTTACAGACAACATCTTGAAAAAAATCTATGCACATAGAATTTACAAAAGCCAGGCTTCAAGAATTGAAAGGAATAGAATACATAATAATAGATAAATGGTAGAGCACATATTAAAATGTTACATATTTGGAGCTAATTTAATGTGTAATAACTATTGCTTTTAATAATAGCTATTTTTTTATAATGCCACATTAGTGAATTTTTCCAGTCACTTCTCCACTAAGGCTCCATAAAGACAAACTTTGCAGGTAAGTGATTTTTTATATCTGAGATCTATAAATTAGAATTAATTTTACTTAGTTTCCCTTTTTTCCCTAGTGTGAGAGACCTGCTATATTTAATACAAATTCAATATCTTTTCATCTCAATCTCAAATACTTTTACTTATTCACAAATCAAACATACACATCATGCTACTCAATTCCAAAATATTTACTGGAGGCAATGCAGTGAACTAATTTTAAAGCCTTCAGTCCTAGAACTGATTAAAGTGGTTGCCATAGGTAAAGAAAAGAAGCTGCTGTCACCATGTTATACTTTTTTTTTTTTTTTTGGTCAGGGGGCTTGAACTCTGGGCCTGGGAGCTGTCCCTTAGCTCTTCAGTTCAAGGCTAGCGCTCTACCACTTAAGCCACACTACCACTTCCAGTTTTCTGGTAATTTATTGGAGATAAGAGTCTCTCAGACTTTCTTGCCCCTGGCTGGCTTTGAACCAGGATCCTCAGATCTCAGCCTCCTGAGTAGCTAGGATTACAGACACGAACCACCAGCACCCAGCTGTTATATTTTTATGTGAACACAAATAGCCCCATTTTCCTTGCAAAACAAGAGGTTTGGATTCTACCTTTTGAAAGTGATGAGGGTATCTGTGTGTGCCAATGAGTCTCTCTATAACTGAAAAATGGTTTCCATTGATAATACCACATTGATGCAGGCACAGAAAGGCTTAAAAATATTCCAAATTACACATCATAAGTTATGATCACTTTTTTACAAACACAGTGAAATCACTTAGGAGGTAATTTAGAATATTTTTCTTTAAAAGCTATCCTTTAAACCTTCCAAGAATTTAATCTAAAATTTTACATATAACTTTATATATATTAGTTAACGTAACTCAGTCCTCATTGTTCATTCCATAGAAGTCAGGTTTTAATAACCCAGGGGTAATAGTTGAATTCTTTTGAAAATGGTCTCTTTGTTCTAATAGAGGCAAATTAAAGCAAAATGATTCTTTGTAAACATGAAATGCCATCGATTGTTGTGAAGGTTCCAAAGATACAACCCAAGGAAGACTTTTATATTTTTAATTTTAGTTGTAGGAACATATTGGGAGAGTGAAGAATTTCTCTTGTGGACAAAAATGAAGAAAAGGAAAAAAAAGAAGAAGAAAACAGAAGAGAAATGTAGTAATAAGGCCTGACTCTATTGTGACTCTTCTGAGTATCTGAATGAATTCCTTTACCAGGTAGCATTTGGTTGATTTATTTAAATAGAAGCAATGAGAATAATTATATGATTCCTTGGCTTTTTGAACATGAAAACATACACGACAGAATTCAATGAGCTATAAAACACTGTATTTTTTTTTTAAATAGTACCTTCACAACTTGGAACATAGCTCAAATGGTCAGACCCGTGGTATAGCAAGCTCCAGCTTCTCAGTAGAACTCCAGTACCACAGAAAACAACTCAGCACAGTTATATAGTGACTTTAACACATAAGCACTCTAATTTTTTGTAGAGCAGACAAAAATCATTCTGTCACACCAGCAGTGTCTTTTACTATTCAAGCAATAATTTTAACCATAGGTTTTTGTAGCTAAAGGTTCATGTACTTCTGTTTTTAACAAATTTGTGTAGGATACATTATATTGACAACACATTGACTTTACTCAGAAGACATAGAATTACGAAGTTGTTGATATCTTATTGTGGAACACCAAAACATTATTTATCATCTATTTAATGTAAAGTTCATTATGCTCTAGGCAGGAAAGTAGGAACATTAACAGAGGAAATAAAAAAAACTGATTCATCTTGTCTCAGGAAGACAAAAACATTCATTTCCATCACTTAACATTATTTCTGTAGGCCATGGAATTATTGGGTACTGAGCCAATTCAAGGGTTTTTTTGGCAGGTGTTTTTTCGTGTGTAATCTACATGAAGGTGATTTCTTCAGTTTTTCTGATTCTGTCTTCTTTACTGGCAGATATTTTTCTACTTGGAGTATTTTTCTACTTGGTTCTAGGGAAGAAGTGTTTGAATGAACAGGTGGGACTATTTTCTTTTGATAAGGTCATCTCACATCCTCCACAATTCTTCCTCTTTAGCACTCATTCATTGTGTACACTGGGTTTGCTCAAGAGGTATTTTTAATCATTAATTTCCCAAAGTTCAACACTATAGATAGATGGTTCCCTTATGGAGGGAAAAAACTAATAACTATTATATGGGTAAATGGTTGTTTCAAGATTGAAATCTCCAGTTATGTGAAAAGTTTCAGTTGCCTTTCTAGATCAGGCAAGTAACTGCAAAGGCTCATTCTGTGTGTTCTTTATTTTCTAGAGCTTGAAAGAAAACCAGTACAGTTCAACTGACTTAAGGAACTAGTTCAACTCTATCTTTAAACTAATACAGACACACACAGACACACAGACACACACCATGCACACACACATGCACACCTCACCTGTCCAAAAGCCTCAAAGGCAGCCTAAACCCTTTAGCTCTGGCATATGGATTCTTTCCATTTAGTCTTACCTTTGTCTTCTAATGGTAGAACTCTGTGCTCTTCTAAAACAGTTGTCTCCTGTTTTTGACAAACTCATGTACTCTGTTCCTCAATGTGAAAAATTAATGAAGTAATGCTTAAGTAAAGTGCTTTCAAGCCAATAAAACATTATACAACTCATGAGTTATTATTATTTATGGCTCATGTTTTTACAATGTAGGTCAAGTTTGATTTCTTCCACAGTTCCTTTCCTACCAGCAGAGGTCACAGCTATCAATCCTCACTTTCTAAAATCCCATAGGAGATGTTGTATTTCTCATTTGCCACATGGAATAACTCATGGCCCTGATTAGAGTGCAGGTTCAGCAATGGGAAAGGCCAGGCATCATTTATCTTTGAGACTCCCAGAGTGTCTGGAGCAAGGTCTCCAATACATTAATGCATATTTGTTGATGACTGTTGCCATCAGTTAAGGCATTTCAATAAACAAGCTCGTCACTGGAGCTGTTGATACATGGTACTTCCATAGTCAGTAAGTTTATCTGTTGGCCTGTGTTTCTTTCCTTCAATTTCCAAAAAGTTTCTCAAAGAAATGATATGAAAGTTCAAAAAACACACCTACTTTTTGTTTAATACATAGGTATGAATGTAATTATGAATTTTCATGTATCATTACATCTATACCTGTTTCAATTCCTGCTGTAAACTCAACCAGATATCACACACTTCATTACCTCTTGCATAATCTGAGCAGTGACTTCTTTCTAAGTATCTGAGTGTGAGTTTAATTGACCAGGTAAGGAACTTGCTCAAACAAAAGGAATGGCTTACTATCATTTCAGTTGTAAACATTTCCCCTTTTGTATGTTATGCATGTACACTGCGTTTTTTTAAACCAATTCAGGCCATTTCTTACTTTCTGTTTTATTTTGTTTTTAATGAGGAGGTTATAAAACCAGAAATTACGTTTCCTCTGAAGTGTCTCAGAGACCCCCTCAACTCTTCTGCTGCATTGCTCTCCTGATCTCTTCCCAGTCCACACCTCATCAATGCTTCTATCCATTGTAGACAAGTTAAAAAAATCCTTGAAACCTGTAAGTATTCATATTTAAGACAATGGGATTCCCAATATCTAGAATAATAAGATTTATAGGGAATAGAAACACATATTGGAAACTGTCAAGTGATATATTTTATAATGCAAGGCCAAATAAGTGGTGGGAGATAGCTCTATTTATACACAAAGAATAAATGATTTTTCCCCTAAAAAATCTCCCTAGGTACAATTCTTTCTTCATGTGGACAAGTACAGGCTGTATATTTTTATGGCACAATGTTGTGTTACATAAATATGAGCAGATTTAAAAACAAAACTGACACACGGTTTTTCATACGATCCAATTAATTTAAGAATCTTTGTTGTAAATGGTTTAAAACAACCCCTCAGTTATCACAGCTTTTTAAATATTGAATTCAAGTTTTCGATTCACTATTCCTCTAAAGATTCAGGACATACATGTGATTGGCTATTAATTACCAACACTCGTGTTCTTTATCCTTTTAAAAGCACTTGACCAAAGGAGACAGATGTCAACAAGCACCGAGGCAAAAATTTCTATCTTGCCCCAAGTGCAGAAAAGACCCTAATACAATGAAATAAGTTTTTACACAATAACCAGCTTTTCTATCTTTGCCACCAACAAGGTTCTGGTGCTTAATTTTTCCTTCATACTGCTGTTACCAGGACCCAAAATTTTACTGGACATTATTATGATGGATGGATTACTAAGAAATTATAAATGTGGTAAACATTTCAATAGCATGAAGTTAAACTTAAATATTTACTGCAGAAGATACATGATATGTCTAGACATAGTAATGCAATAAAAGCTGCGGAGAATAATTATTAACCTTGCTCAAATTCAAATTGCAAGAAGTATGTGTTAAACTGGAACAAATAACTATAATTAAAGAAAATTTAAAGTGACAGTAGTAAAATTGTAAGGCTTGTCTGTTTTTTTCTTACAATCATTGAAATAGTTATAAAGTGTCAATAACAAGTATTAAAAATTTAGCCACTGAATAATAATCTTTAAATATAATATGCATTACAATTTTATTCATAACACCCCAAAATTATCTGGTTGTGGTCCACTCTAGAATATCCATAGAAAAATAACATTAAGCCGGGCACTGGTGGCTTATGCCAGTAATCCTAGCTACTCAGGAGGCTGAGATCTGAGGAACTCAGAAAGTCCATGAGATTCTTATCTCCAATAAACCACTCAGAAAACCAGACGTGGCACTCTGGCTCAAGTGATAGAATGCTAGCCTCAAGCTGAAGAGCTGAGGGACAGCACCCAGGCCCAGAGTCCAAGCCCCAGGACTGACAAAAAAAAAAAAAGAAAAATGGAATTAATTTTATTTTTGTTTTTGGCTTTTGTCCTAAATATATCACCATATGGTTTACTTTTATTTCTTAGTATCTTAGAAAATTATTCCTTTGCTTTAACCAGAAATTCCTTTATACAAATATACGTTGTGAATTATAACTATCCAAAACCATAGATGGCCATGCCATTAAACTCACCTCAGAATAAAGAAATGCCATTCACCATTTACACTAACTAGAGTGAAATATAAATTTCCTGTTATTTTTTATAATTTAAATAAATGTAGAAACTACTACAAAAATAAATGATTTTTTCATGTTCTAAGCCTAGAAAGATAACATCTATATGAATAACAAATACGAATTTTAAAAATTAAAAACCACTACAAATGGTAGTTTAAGTAATATTTAATGCAGTAAAGAATGAGTCTAATCATTTAGTTAGATTCTTGAACTATGTTCAAATAATATTGAATTCTTAGTTTACTCTGGAAGAATCATTAACTCTAGTATTTTTAAATGTAGTCAATACAGATAGGAACTGAATATAATTTTGATGAATAAAACCTCATACAACTATTTATTTTACACCAGATATTTGAGATTTTGAGCATGCACAGATTTCAACAACATGGTTGTTATGGGTATTGCTTTTGGAGCCAGTCTTTCTACATTTGAATCCTAGATCATCTATTTATTGGCTTTGTTTAAGTAGATAGCTTGTTCTCCTACTGCTAGATTTACACCATGTAAAATGTTGGCAAGATGTTAGAGTTCCTGTGATATTTAGTACGGGGGTTTGAACTCAGGGTCTAATGCTTGTTAAAGAAGTAGCCTACCACTTGAGGTATAATACCAACCTTTGTTTTCATTATACTTAAAATAGAGTCTTACATTTTGTCCCAGTCCAGTATGGACCATGATCTTCCTCTTTATACCTCCCATATAACTGGGATCAGAATCATGTGCCACCATGTGTAACTTTGTGAATATTTAGTAGGTTACCATTTTCACAGCACATATATAAGTGCCCAACATGGAGCGTACATTCCATCAGTGGCCAACTTATAAGTATTGCATTTTGCCTTGGTAACACCTGTAACACTCTTCCACTATGTATCCATCAGTCTTGCTGATGAACCAGAGGTCTCTTTGAACACAAATGATAAAACATGAATTAGATGACTATTCTTTTAGATGTATCAAGAATAGTATACAACCTGCACCATTCTAAATGCATACAAGGGTGGTTGTTTATTATATACAATGCACGATAATGTAGGATGAATAATGCATCTCTCCTCCAAAGAAAATGGTATCTATGTTTTTGTTATGTGGCAAGTGAGCCTATTCTTATTATTAACCAAAATATCTTCAGTACCTCAGATTTTGTCTTGGATACAGATGCATACAGAGGGGATACCCTACAGAGAAATTTGAAGAAGATGGGCACCTTCAAGCTTAAGGGATTTAAGTGAAAAACAACCAAGTTAACAGCCTGACTTCAGATTTCTACTTTCTTTACAGTGGTTTTAGCTACCCAGTCTGCGGTACACATTGCAGCTCTAGAAAACCAAAGCACAGCCCTTTAGAGACTAAATTGTGTGTGTGTGTGTGTGTGTGTGTGTGTGTGTGTGTGTGTGTGTGTGTGTGTGTGTGTGTGTGTGTGTGTGTGTGTGTGTGTAATAGTACAACATATGTTAGTTTCTCAAAGTAATCAACCTGGTATTTTTGCAAAACTTTTGTTTCACTTTAATGGATGTTCAATGAATAGAATTTAGACATATTGCACTAGTGAGTCATACTAGTTTTTTTGTGTAGCTACAATTTATTTGTTCTAACTGCAGTAGAGTTTTAATCTGTGGAATACATTGGAACTTATTATTCATTCTACTCTTGGTAGATATTTGAGTTCCTTCAAGAGTTGCTGTCATTAGCATCTTTAAAAATGATTTTCAGTGAGAATGCATAAACCGTTTTGTTGAATATTTTCTCAGCAATAATAGTACTAGGGCATAGGTTCAGGTGCATGTTCATTGTGGAGAAGTTCTAAGGGATATTGCTACAGTATCTATTGTAGTGCTACCATTAGTAGCAGTACCCATAGATCAACTGGATCCCATATCTGATTTAAATTCAAGTATACTATTATGAAAAAAATTGTAGTTATTATAACTGTCGAGTTGATAAATACACATGATTTATTTACTCCTGCCATTGATCTATATCAAGATAAAGAACGTTTCCATGATTTGGGTTCCGTTAGTGTTAATTTGAATGTTTAAGGAGCATCGACATAGTTCATGATGGCTAAACATATCAGGAATGCTTCCATTGAATTATAGATGTCACAGAACTCATTGAACATTTGTATCAAAAATAAAATTAACATATAGAGTGTATTTATGTACTTCATTTTTTTTGCTTAATACATGTATAGACAGTATTATTTGTGTTATCTGTATTCTATCTATCAGCTATCTAATCTAACCTCTATCATCTATCTATTTTCTTAATCTCTGTATAAAGGGCAGAATAAGTAACACATACATAATAATCACATGGAAAAGTTGCCTTCTTCTATTTACTATGATGCATACCACAAGTTGTCTATATATATTCAAATACTGAGGATGTGTGCATTGCTATTTATTTCTGTCAATACTGAATTTCTACCCAGCTAAGAACTGAGTGAGGCAGACCTTGCTGCTCACTTTGAAAATCTTCATTCTCTCAGGAATCACATTTCTTGAGCTCAGGATTGTCCAATGATAAAGAAATTTTCTTTATGTATTTTGCCACACTTTAAACTCTATCCTGGCTGACCTTGAGGTATGTCATTTGAGTTTGGATTTCCAGTTTTATTATAAACAATTACATTGATAATCTTTTAAATACTGTCATAGGTTATTCATGTTTTCATTTTTCTGAAGTATTTATTAAAAGTTTCTATTAAACTATAGAAAATTATCTTTCTATTGAATAATCTGATTTCACACAGATTCTTAGAATTTCTTTTTTTCAAACAAGTACTTTGTCTGCTCTATATTGTGTAAATATATTCTCAAAATATGTGATTATTTTCTGAATTTTTCTATTGTCTTTTGATAAAATACCTTAAGTTCAATAAGATTCTTTTGATCTTTTTTATTCCATTTGTTAGCTTTTCATGTGTTTTTAGTAAGTCTGACAGCTTGAGGTCATAAGAATATTTTCTTATGCTTTAGTCTAAAAGCTTTATTGTTTCACCTTGCAAATTTGTATGTATAATTCATCTGAAAGAGACTTTTATGTATGAAGTACATTAAGATTGGAAATTCAATTTTCCTAGCACCATTTAAAGAAAAGACCACTATACAATGGAAGTCTATGCCTCCATCAGGAAGAATGACACTGCCCCATTTGTTAGGAAATGGAAAGACTTGGAAAAAATTATACTAAGTGAAGTAAGCCAGGCCCAAAGAAACATAGGTCCCATGGTTTTCCTTATTTGCAATAACTAGTATGCATCTAGGATAACCTTGCCAGACAAGTAGAAAAGGTAAAAAGCTATGCATATATGACCATATAAGTTGGTGCCAAGCAAAATGAACCCAAAGATAAGAGACACAAGAGGGTTTACCTTTGTTGCTGTTGTTTTTAATGTAGTTATCATGTACTGTGTGATTTCTTTTGTTTTTTTCATATGTTCTTCCCTATTGGTATAACCCCTGTTTTTACTGTATTTGATTCCGGTAACCTGCATCTTGTACATACATTTTTCTAATTTGGGGAGGGGAAGGGAAATAACAAAATGCTAAAAAAAAAAAAAAAAAAAAAGATACAGGCTGACCCATTGTAACAATGAGATATACAAGACACTATGTTAAAAATGAACTCTACAACTTCCAGGGAGGGGGTAACAATGCTCAAGAGGAAATGTATTCATTACCTTACTCATGTAAATGTAACCCCTCTGTACAGTATCTTTACAACAAAAACAACAACAAAGACCATTCTTTCTTCACTGCTTCATGGTGACTCAGGTATGTTTACAACAGCTTCAACATTGCCTATTCTTATAGGATATCCTCAACAATTTGCTATTTTCCTATTTTTATGTACTATAATTTTAAACAAATATATGGTGGGCATGTAATTCTTCAAGTTCTTTTTGTCTCTAACATGGCCTTGGATATTTAGGCTTCTATTTAATCTGATCATGCTTGATTTTCTCAATTATTTTGATGTGGATTTTTTCTAGTGCTAAAATAGATTATTTATTGTAGAGATTTTACTATCTTATTTCAGCTACATTGATAGACATTACAAACTTTAGCCAGACATTGGTGTCTCATGCCTGTAATCCTAGCTACTCAGGAGGGTGAGATCTGAGGCTTGCAGTTCAAAGCCAGCCCAGGCAAGAAAGTTCATGAGATTCTTATTTCCAATAAACCACCAGAAAACCAGAAGTGACACTGTGGCTCAACTGATAGAGTGCTAGCCTTGAGTTGAAGAGCTGAGGGACAGCACCCAGGCCCAGAGTTCAAGCCCCATGATTGACCAAAAAAAAAAAAAAAAAAGAAACACTTTATATATAATTGTATTTGTATTTGTTGTTACTTTTATTAAAAAGAAATTTGAGCCAGGTGCTGGTGGCTCACGCCTGTAATCCTAGCTACTCAGGAGGCTGAGATCTGAGGATCGCGGTTCAAAGCCAGCCCAGGCAGGAAAGACTGTGAGACTCCTATCTCCAATAAACCATTAGAAAACCGGAAGTGGCGCTGTAGCTCAAGTGGTAGAGCACTCACCTTGAGCTGAAGAGCGGAGGGACAGCGCCCAGGCCCAGAGTTCAAGCCCCACGACCGCCAAAAAAAAAAAAAAAAAAAAAGAAATTAGAATTGTCCATTTATTCTATAAATAGAAATCTTGCTAGACCTGAATCTTGTTACATCACTTATTAAAATCCACAGTTTCTTTTTGCTTTTTAATGTTATAACATGTTAAATAAAAATTGTAAAATATATATAATGAGTGCAATCTTATATATTTATATATAATATAGCTTAATTATGTACCATATATTATACCAGGTTAAATGACTCTCTATTTTCAGTTTTACTTGGATGGTTTCATTCTGTGATAGCATATATTTATTGCAAAGTTTTTATTTTATAATAATTAAGCAAATTTTTCACATTTAATTTTCATGTTCATGTTTTATCCATATTTTAAAATCTTTAATAATTAATAGTGTTTCTGCAGCTCTTTATAAGTGCTTGAAAAATTCATCAGTTTTTTTCTGTTTTCTATTATTTCTATTATCAATCTGGTTATGACATGAGTTTTTTTTATTAAGTCTGATATTGTGTTGAAAAGATTGAAAGTTGAGGTTACCTTTATGCACATAGTCCTTTTCCTTCTAATTTGCAAATCCTGAAAAACTTAGAGATAAGAAATACTTAGGGAAAACCATAGTATCAGCAAATTTGCTTTAAGGATAATATAATATACAAAGGGTTAATTATTTCTTATGTTTACTAAGATGTCTAGGTAGTTTTGCTTGCATGAACGATGACAGATAAAGACAAAAAATTATGTCTTGAATAACTTGATAATGTTTTTGGAAAGTACCAGTGAAACTGATTTCCCTGAAGGTCACTCAAATCAAGGATTAAGATCAACTGGTATTATTGCTCAACAAACATAAAAGAAAAAAATCATCTTAAGCCAGGCACTGGAGGCTCACGCCTGTAATCCTAGCTACTCAGGAGGCTGAGATCTGAGATTTGCGGTTCAAAGCCAGCCCAGGCAGAAAAGTGCATAATACTCCTACCTCCAATTAACCACTAGAAAACCGGAAGTGGCGCTGTGACTCAAGCTGTAGAGTATTTGCCTTGAGCTGAAGAGCTGAGGGACAGCGCCCAAGCCCAGAGTTGAAGCCCCACGACCTTCACTTCAAGTTTCTGAAGCCAGCATGATGCATCAGAGCTGGTTGAATTACCTGTTATTTGAGCATATTCTAAACAACAAATGATTTTTGTCTACTGTCGAACACAGTACCACATTGGGCAGGGTAATCACATGACAATGAGCCTTAAAATTAGATCTTAGTGCCAGGATTCTATCCTTTATTAATTCATATATTGTGAGCTACTGAGAAATAACTACTTGGTATTTTGAGTGTGTGTGTGTGTGTGTGTGTGTGTGTGCAAAAGAGCATTTTTTTGATTTGTTAAAATTATAAAATTTCTCCTGAAATAAGCTCCTATGAACTAGACTATGTATTATACATTCTACAGCATGAGAAAAGATCTTTAATCCCTCAGTTTGCACTGCCCAACTGACCTTGGCCTGCTCATTCTCTACTACAGGTAGTCACAGCTGCCTCTAGCCTATTGCCAGGCCAGCTTCATTCCTCATTTGCATGAAGCACCATCCTTAAAGGGACCACGGTGATTATTTCAGTTTCTAAAGAAAATAAGCACATTTAATGAAATGAGGTTACTCATCACTAAGGTGCTAATGATCTGCATGATTAGCTTACAATATGTGGCACTCCACATGGAGGGATACATTGCAGAATTCAAGCTCTGTGAAGCAAAATTTGACCATCTTTGCTGTTCTGAATGTATCTTGTCACACCCCAATGGTCAGTAGGCTGATTGAGTACTCGCTAGTGTGTGAAAGTGACTCATAGCCTCACTTTTCTCCCTCTTAACCTGTTCCACTGAGGATGACCTATTGGAGCTTCAGGTAAGGCTACTGAAGACCTCAAGTCCAGTACATTGTGGTATACGAATCACACAGGGGTCAAACTCAGTACTAACTCTCCCTGTGGGATCTGATCAGCATTGCCAGAGTTCAACAGCTCAGTTATTTTCGGGTTCCTGTAGAAAAAAAAAAAATCAATGTCACAAATATACTATTCTGCGATATAGTCACCTCCCATCCTTTGCCTGAAGAACATCCTGCCTTCGTACTTTCTGCATCTCCTTCTGTAGGGCTAGATCTCTGGCAGGAGGTAAGCGAGAACGACACGCACAAGGAACACACCTCCGGAGAACAGGCTTATGCAGGTCTCCTTTAGTCTTGTGCAAGGGCGAGGGCCGGGGATTAGCCCCAGTTTTCCCAACCTCCTGAGTCCTTCCCAGCCAATTACTTAGCGGGGAGTTGGTGTAAGGCATTTGTGAAGGACACTGCTTGGTGACAGGCACTGATTGGTCCCCCGGGGGACATGTAGGGAGCATGGACAGCTCATGGCTGGCAAGCCAGGCAGATCTCTATGAGCAGGAAGTGTGCTTCAACTGCTACTCTAGCTGACTCAACCAGATCTGACCAGCTCTACCCACATCCTTCTACATGGTCCTCCGTTCCAACTCCTGTGTAAAGAAAAGGCCTAGCTATAGGACTCATTACTATGTCAGTTCCAAAGGGAAATACCAAGTAGAGCCCTTCTAGAAACGAAGCTGAAGGGATATGCAACAAGAGACTGCCATAGTCTCTGGCATCTAGGAAGATCACTGCTTTGCTTCAACAATCCTTCCTATTTTGCTTCATTTTATTCTTTTAGCGTGTATATTTATAAACAACCATAGGCCACAGATTCCATCTAGTAAAAAGCAGAATATAAGCACATGAAAACCATTTAGGTACTAGTGGAATTTGGAAATCATGTAATATTTAACCTTCCCCATTCACACCTACTTAATGGCCCAGGCAATGACATTCAGAGAGACTACTTAACTCATTAATTTGGATATTTGGAAACTAAAGTCTTTTTAGAAACAACTGCATTTTTGACAAATAGTCTTTACTTCTGTCCCTGCTTTTCAGGCTTGAAGAAGGCTTACTGTTTCCAGAATAAACACAAACCCTTCCATTTTCCAGCCCAGGTCTCACTAATTTCCATCTATTTCCATTTTTCTGCTCTGTTTTCTAAGTATTATCCATTTAGTTCTAAGAAATGTTTTTATCTCCCGTAGGTCATTGTGTCTACATTCCTGGCATTCATTTTCTCCTCTGCCTGAACAACCTTCTTACGATAAGTGATCATGTGACTGTCTGCTTTGGCCCAGGAGGGCCTCGTTTTTCCACTTCCAGTGACCTCAGCTTTCATTGCCTCTGTACCCTTCTCCTGAGGTGAGAATGCTTATCATACTTCCCTCACATTGTTGCTGAAAATTCAGAGTAATTTATGTATTAAAAGTAATTAGGTTAGTCTTAGATAAATAAAGAATCCAGAATATACATCTACACACTTACATACACACATAGATGTATAGGTATGCATGCCTATGTATGTATGCATGTGTCTATGTATTACGTATACCCACATAAACACACAACATACATACATGTTTCCTTTTGTAGTGTTGGTGTTCAAAACTACTTGTCATAAATTCCCTTTATCAATGTTATCCCACATACTAATTGGTTAGATTTCTGTATATTTTCTATTAAGTCTTCAGATATTCTACCTCATTGCCAACATACTCCTTCTCAACTAAAAATCTGTTCAAATCAATCACTTGCTTAAAATAGCACCCTACACACTTCAGTTTACATGAATCTCTAGGCACTTAAAGCTTGGCTCTCCCTCTTATTCTGCCTGACTAAATGTACCTTTATCTCCTGTATTAGCATTCTTCAGAAAAACACACTAATAGGACTCACATATAGATTAAGGAGAAAAGGTTTATGAAGGAAATTGTTCACATGACTGTGGTGGCTGAGAATTTCCCTGACTGGCGATCTGAAGGCTAGAGATACCAGGACCTATTAAGAGTGTGGCCCAAGCCAAATCCAAAGACTGAAAATCAGGGAGGCCAACAGTGTACCTCTCTAGGATGAAAGTGTGAGGACCATGGATTTGGATATAAATTCTGCTGTACAAAGACAATGGATGCTAGAGATCTGATGTGCAAAGCAACAGCAATGATTTATCTCAACTCTCAGACTAGTGGGTAATTGAACATCTCTGTTAATTCTCTTCAGGCCCTTTCCCTGGAACACTGGCTTATACACTAAGCTCTGCTAGATTAAACATATCTACCTATCATTAGGTAAGTATTTAATAAATGGCTGCCATTTTTCAAAGTATCATAGGGGTGGACATATGAATCTATAGTAGAACATTTAAAGACTGGCCTTTGATCCTCCACACACACACAAAATGGAAAAGGACCCATAAGACGAAGAATAAAGTATTAATGTCTATACTAATTAACTATTTAAGTGAAAGACAAGAGATACTGAGACATTTTTTGAGACAATGATATGATTTCACATAATTTCTAATCTCAGGTTAAAAGTAAAGAAAAATGATGCATTCATTCTATTTAAATCATTTCACTACAAATCTACTTCTAGTTCAGATAATTTCACATTTAACTAATTTCTCTTATCTTCCTAATAACTTTGTATTCTTATATTTTATCAAAAACTGTGAGTGCCTAATTAAACTGAATACAATTGTTTCATTCTGATTGTTTTGTAATTGTTTTGGAAATATTTAACCTGATTAGGCTAAACAAAATGGAGCTCTGTGGATGGATAAGATAAATGGAAAAGAGCAAGTGGTTTTTATTTTTTTAAGCCTAATTGCTATCTGGAAACATTTTTACTGGAAGAGGCAAATTCTGGAACTTGCATGATTAATAGATATAATTAGTATACAAAGGCTAGAAATCAAGGTTATCTAATGGGCAATTCACTCTACAGTGCAGCCTTAGCCAAAATCAATACGATAATGATCATTTTTTCCTCAATTGAGAGAAGTATAGACTTCTGTGTGTGTGTGTGTGTGTGTGTGTGTGTGTGTGTGTGTGTGTGTGTGTGTGTGTGTGTGTGTGTGTGTGTGTGTGTGTGTGTGTGTGTGTGTGTGTGGTGATGAAGGCAGATTATAGATTGGGATGGGTCCAGAACAGGAAAAAACAAAGATTTCTAAGGAATTGAATACTGGACAGAGACATTGACTTTATCTTCTTTTAGTCTAATTGGTGTGAAGTACAGTAAAAGATTAAGAAGTAAAAGATAATGGAAATATGTGTCATCTGGGAATCAGGAGAGCAAAAGGAGCATTGACTTCATTGTTGTTAGGCAGACAAGTGATCTCAGCAAGTTTAAGTAAAGAGCTATTAAAAACATGAATTCATCTTTAATCTCTCTAATATTCCTCTAAAGCAAAATGGGAATGTTTTTGTACAGTTGCAATAAAGAGAAATTGCATAAAATATGCAATGAAATGTTGTGTTTCTACACCCAGAAAATGTACATGTCTTACTTTCCTTGTGACCTTGGAGAAATAAACTCTCTGCTTTTTAGTTCTCTGGTGTATTTAATATTTTTTCATGAATTTCCTAGATGGTATTTAAGGATCATTTTATGTAGCAAGAACCAGATAAGCAATGATTAACCAGCACATTATTTTTTGTTGTCAATATTATTATTATTATAAATATTTATATATTATATTATTTATATGATATTATTTAATTATATTTTTTATATATTATATTTTGTATTATAACATATAGTCATTATAGATGATATAAGTATTGTTCCTCAAACACAGAATGGCATTAAATAAATATACACTATATGTACAGGTGTAGGTATGTATAAATATATATAGTGTACAATAAAGTATAGTTTATTCATTAAGGAACTCTCATAATATTCAATACAATTTTAAAATTTAATTTCTCTACCCTGTGTAATATGGTAACAAGAAAGCTATCTGAGGTTTTTATTTCCACTTTAGCTTTACTATTTGCTAATTTTATCATGTACATCAGAAATGTGTCTTCTGTTCAGCTCAGCTTCACCTCAAGATACAGCGGTAGGTTCCTTATATCCTCTCTGGCTATTCTTAAGGGATTGGCAATGTTGAAGTTGGAGGTAGTAAGACATTATGTAACATTTATATAAACATTTCAACAAGACATTATATAACATTTATATAAACATTTCAACATGAAACATTAGTATCAGGAATATATTAGGTAGGGAGATAAAGAGACAAAAGACACAGGAATTAAAGGAGTATAAATGAAGGCTAGTGTCTAGATTGTGAGAATGAAAGGGATTTGTTTTTAATCCTTGTACACTCTGTCTGATGTAGCCCATAACAAACAGCAGAAGAAGAATAAAATTGGTACTACATTTAAATTCAAGCAGTGTCACTAACAAATGGTCTACTGAACACATTACCTAGTTTACAAGGTTGCTTTAAAAGTAAAGGAAAATGTGTTTTTCAAACAGTCAATACAGTGGTTGGCACATAGCTCTCAATAATTGTAACTAATAAAAATTAATTATGGAGTAATTTCACATGAATATTTTTTAAAATCTAGAGATCTGTCATGCTTTGGTCAATAAAAAGCAGGGCTTCAGTGATATGCAGATCATATGGTCATATCTGTCCTGGTGATTCAGTATGGCAATACAGTCAGTACAACTATAATAAATTAAAGCCAGATTCATCATACCTATAAAAGTAAATACAACAACCAACGGTAATGACAAATATGAATCAAACTCTTGGAGTCTGTCTCTGAATTGAAATTGCTTGGCCAAGTATCACCTCATTAATTCTACTACCCTCAAGATAAATGAACAAATTTTATAATCTTAAAAGCACTGAATTAGATTTCAGCAAATAGTCAGAATTTTAAAAGGAACATTTTTGAAATATCCTTAATCTTATAAAGCTTTGTAATTCAAAGAAAACCTGAAATCCTGAAATATAAGCACAGAGAGAGAGAGAGAGAGAGAGAGAGAGAGAGAGAGAGAGAGAGAGAGAGAGAGAGAGAGAGAGAGAGAGAGAGAAAGAGTATGTGTAGGGTAGAGGGAGGGTGACTGGATTTAAAAAAATTTTCATTAAAGAAAGGACTGAGTGTCTCATGATAAGGCATTTGGACATCAAATCATTCCCCTTGTCAAATTCCTCTCACATCACATTGGATTTTTTTTTTTTCTTGTCAGTCCTGGGGTTGAACTCTGGACCTCGGTGATGTCCCAGAGTTCTTCAGCTCAAGAGAAGTGCTCTACCACTTTGAGCCACAGCACCACTTCCAGTTTTCTCATGGTTGGAAATAAGAGTCTTTCCTGCCCAGGCTGGCTTTGAACCATGATCCTCAGATCTCAGTCTCCTGAGTAGCTAGGATTACAAGTGTGAACCATCAGTGCCCAGCTACTATATTAGATTTTTAAGTTTGTAAAATAAAATGCTTTGAACAAATTACTTTGGAATAAACAATTATGAAATTCAAAGTATTTTTTACATAGTATTTTGCATTTGCTATCTAATTAGAACCACAGTGATAATGAGAAAAAAATACCCAAACAGGACACATTCTGCGTGAGCAAACTTTAATATTATGGAGATCTTACAATGATTCTTTTAGAGTTGTTTTTAGAATTTAATGATGAAAATGATCCCATGGAAGGAAAGATAGCATGACAATCAAAACTCTGTGTTCAATTTGAATATGCACAATTGCCAATAAAATTTCAAAAGAGACATGTGTTTTAGAAATGGTAGTTTATGGGGGAGATCTTAAAAGAAGTCATATATATGTGAAGTTTAAAGAAAAGCTAGTATCCATGTTTAAGAATTATACAAGATTGTAAGATTATTTAAACATAGTTTAAGGTTGTATAAACTAAGAAAAAGGGGAGGACAAAGCCTTATAAATATGAAAATTGGGGTATATCACACATTATCACTTCATGGTTAGCTGGTACCAATGCTTCTGAGCTTGTGGTTTTACAGCACATCCTGGTAAGATGGGGAAGAATAGTTCTCCATGCCAAAGCTGGGAAATAAACGGAGAGACAGGAGTAAGCTGGGGTCCAGTGTCTTCTCAGATTTCAACCCTTTGACCCTACTAACACCTCTTAATAGAGGACCAACCTTTGGATATGTGAGAATACAAGGCCTGTTAATGATCCAAATAATAGTGTGAACAAAACTTCTCTGTGTTGTTAAGACTCTTTAATGGCTTGGTAGCATTTGTTTTCCATTGGTATTTTGAATTTCACTGGGTAGCAGTAACAAGTTAGGAGGAAGTCGAAAAGGGGTTGTTCTTTTTCCAAGTGGATTGTTGATGGAGATGAATTGGTCCTATTCCTCGTTGAGGAGTCTGGAGTGTGAGCATCTGTCCTATGCCTACTTGCACCCATTAGTCTTAGGAGAAAATTTAGAGAAAACTTTAAGTCTGCATAACATTGACCCAAGAAATTTAATACACTAATGCAAACACAATGTGGGCCTTCATCGTGATGTCAACAGATAAGTGTGTGTGTGTGTGTGTGTGTGTGTGTGTGTGTGTGTGTGTGTGTGTGAAACTTTATTTCAGAAACACAAATACTACTCATGCCACCCGCAAGACAGCGGAATAGTACTATTTCAACAGAGCAGCTACAAAGCATTTGTGTTTCTTAGAGCCATATGTGACTCCATTTTCCAGCAAGCTAGCATGCCTCATCTGTCTCTCTCTCCCCCTCCCTCCCTCCCTCCTTCCTCTACTCTCTCTCTCTCCCTCAAACCCACCTTCTGTCCTGTCTCTTTTTCAAATAGCCTAAAATTTTCATTGTTATCTTTTTACATGGTACTTGGAAGAAACAGTAGCATTTCAAATTTCCATTAGAATTGAGTTGCTCTTCTCAGTGATAAATAATGAATTGGTGTGATACTGAAAGAGAAATTCTTTGCTGTATCTTGTACCTCTTTGACTTCCCATACAAAGTAAAACAAACCACTTTGTAAGATCAAGTACATTTGAATTTGTAAGATCAAGCGCATTTGAATACCCAGAGAAAGATGTCAGTTGTTGAATACAAGCGGTAACAGTTTCTGATATCAGCCTACACTGTCTTGCTAGTGGATGACTTTTCAATAATACTATATTATAAACAAAATACTGCCAAATGTTGATCTCTGGAGCCACTTGAGGTTTTTATAGCTTTCTGAAACCTATCATAAAATGTGGACTTGCATATTTCCCTTGATGTATATTATATAACTCAGTTTATGGATGGTTTATAAATCATCATTTATATGTACAGAAATATGGATGAATTATAAGCATATATATTCCTTCCTCCACTATATAATTTTAAGAATAATTTAGCCAAAGCTTGATACATGAGTTTGAGATTATCTTTACTTGTAGAAGTTTTAGTCTAGAATATTAATTCAAGATGTTCTCTGTTCCTGTCTTTTAAGAATAAGAAGTTGTAAATCATGAGCATGCAAGGCTCAAACTATTCCCAACAGTAGTTTGTTGATTCTGTTTTATTTTTTTAAATCTCTTCATTTCAGGGTGTTATAAGTTGAAAATAAGTATATAGAATAATAGGCTTTCAAGATACAATGGAAACTTAGACTTCATCTATGGAAGCACAATTGATTGTGTGAATAGTTTCTATACTTTCAGTCTAGAGGTGGGTGAAGACTTCTAGAGTTCTTTGAAAAAAATGTAATTAAATTGTGAAGAAAATTGTATTCTAATCAATAGTTGTCCTGATAAAATTTATCTTCAGGACCAAAGAGCAGAGGTTTAAGGTTTTTAGACACTGTTCTGCACATATTAAAAGACTACCTTCCAGTCCTTATTGTGATGTTCCTGTTTTGGTTATACCTGTGAGTCTTTCATCTGTTTCTCATAAGCTGAATCTTTATTGGATTCAGTACTCCCGTATGTAAACTTTATTTTGTGAGAAAAATAATTGTCTATTTTGAGATAGTGATTACTAACAGTAGGCATTCTTTTTGTGATGTACACAGGGATTAAAGTTACAAAGTAAGGTAATAAGGACATTCCTTGTCAAACTTGTTACCCCTTCTTGAGTTTTTCTCCTACTTTCCCTCCCCTCACCCTTCCACAAGTTGTACAGATCATTTTCAACATATGGTCTTGTGTGTATCGCTGTTGTATTGGTTCCCCCCTTGTACTTTGTCTCACCATTCTGTTTTCCTCCTTCCATTCTCTAATTCAAATAAATGTATATACAATACCAGGCTACCAAAATCAAATACAGTGACAACAGGGATATACCATAGGGGGAAGAACATACCAGAGGGGAAAAAATCACATAGTACATTAAAAACAACAAGAAAGAAAAAACCTCTTGTCCATGACTTGGAGATCATTTCTCTTAGCATTATCTTATATAGTCACATGTACACAGCTATTAAGCTATTCTGCTCATCGACTAAGCAGAATAGTACTATTTCAACAGAGCAGCTACAAAGCATTTGTGTTTCTTAGAGCCATATGTGACTCCATTTTCCAGCAAGCTAGCATGCCTCATGTACTCATTATTGCAAATAAGGAAAACTATGTGACCTATGTTTCTTTGGGTCTGGCTTACTTCACTGAATATGATTTTTTTCAAGTCTTTCCATTTCCTTACAAATGGGATGATGACATTCTTTCTGCTGGAAGCATAGCATTACATTATTTCTATCTCTGTCTGTCTGTCTGTCTTTCTCTCCGTCTGTCTGTCTATATTACATTTTCTTGATCCATTCATCTACCGAGGGGCATCTGGGTTGATTGCATATCTTAGCTATAGTGAATAATGCTGCGATAAATGTAGTTGTGCTGGTAGCTTTTATGGACTTGTTTGTGATCGTTTGGGTAAATGCCAAGAAGTGGGATTCCTGGGTCAAAGAGAATCTCTATATGTAGTCTTGTTTGATACATCCATACTGCTTTCTAGAGTGATTGAACAAGTGTACACTCCAACCACCAGTGTAGTAGTGTTCCCTTTTAGCCACATCCCCTCCAGCATCTGTTGTTTTAGATTTCTTAATTATAGCCATTCTAACTAGGGTGAGGTAGAATCTCAATGTTGTTTTGATTTGTATTTCTTTTATGGCTAGAGAAGTTGAACATTTCTTCATGTGTCTATTGGCCATTCTTATTTCCTTCTCAGAGAAGCCTCTCTTAAAGCCTTTAGCCAACTTATTACTAAGGCAGTTGTCTCTCTGAGGATTTTGGGGGGCGGGATTTAAGTTCTTGTATTCTAAATATATTTTAGGTATGAGGCCCTTGTCTGTTGTATGGCTAGTGAAGATTGTCTCCCAATCCATGTGCTTCTATTGATCTTGCTAGCTATGTCCTTTGTCATGCAAAAACTCTGTAGTTTCAAGCAATCCCATTTGTCCAAACTTTCTTTGATGCGTTGTGTTTCTGGGTCTTTATTAAGAATTTTTTTTGCCTGTGCCAAGGAGCCCTAGAGTTTCTCCTATTCCTTCCTGTAATGTTTTCAGGTTGTCTGCTTTTACTTCAAGGTCTTTGAACCATTTGGAGTTGATCCTGGTGCAGGGTGTTATATAAAGACCTAACTTCTGCTTTCTACAGTTGTTTAACAAATTTTGCCATCACCATTTACTGAGGAGGCTGCCTTTCTTCCACTATAATTTTTGGCTCTCTTGTCAAAGATTGGGTGGCTTATAGGTCTGTGAGTTCATTTCTGGGTCTTCAGTCCTATTGTGTTAGTCCACAGGTCTGTTCTTGTGCCAGTACCAAACTGTTTTGATTACTATGACTTTGTTATAGATTTTGAAGTTTGGTATTTATAGTCCTCCAGCACTGTTCTTTCTCTTAAGGATTTTTTGTATTCAGTGTCTTTTATTATTCCATATGAATTCTTGGATTGCTTAATATAGTTCATTAAAGAATAAGGTTAGGATATTGAATTTGTAGATAGCTTTTAGCAGTATTGCCATTTTCATGATGTTAATCCTCCCAATTCAGGAACATGGGAGGTTTTTCCTCTTTCTTACTTCTGCTTTAATTTCCTTTTTCAAGTTTTTAAAGTTTTTATTATAGAGGTCATTCACGTTTTTGGTTATGGTCATTCCAAGGTATTTTTGGGGATGGGGGGTGCTATTACAAAAAGAGTTGCTTTCCTGATTTGAGCTGCACTCTTCTCATTAATGGCATACAGAAAAGCCATTGATTTTTGAGGCTTAATTTTGTACCCTGCTACTTTGCCAGAGTTTCAGATCAGCTCGAATAACGTGGGAGTGGAGTCCATGGAGTTCTTTAAATTCAAGATCATGTCATCTGCAAAGCGGGAGAGTTTTACTTCATCTTTCCCTATTTGGATCCCCTTTATGTTTGCATCTGGCCTTACTGCTCTTGCTAGACATTCTAATAGTAAATTGAAGAGGAGTGGAGAGATCAGACATCCTTGTCTTGTTCTTGAGTTGAGAGGAAATGGCTTTAGATTTTCACCATTAAGTATAATGTTAGCTGTAGGTTTGTCATATATAGCCTCTATTGTGTTGAAGAATGTTCCATGAATTCCTAGTTTCTCCAGAGCTTTCATCAGAAAGGGGTGTTGGATCTTGTCAAAGGCATTTTCTGCATAGATTGAGATGATCATGTAATTCTTATTCTTGCTCTGGTTAATGTGATGAATTACATTAATTGACTTGCATATATTGAACCAGCTTTGCATCCCTGAAATGCATCCTGTTTGATGATAGTGTTTGAATTTTTTGATGAATTGTTGAAGTCAATTGGCCAGAATTTTGTTTAGAAGTTTTGCATTGATGTTCATCAAAGAAATGGGCCTACAGTTCTCTCTCTCTCTTTTTTTTTTTTTTTTGATGAGTCTCTGTCTGGTTTTGGAGATGAGGGTTATACTGGCTTCATAGAAAGAGTCTGGTAGTGAACTTTCATTTTCAATTTCATTGAAGAGTTGGGGGAGTATTGGTGTAAGTTCTGCTTTGAAAGCCTTGTAGAATTCATCTGCTGGTCCTGGGCTTTTCTTTGGATGGGAAGTCTCTTATTGCTGGTTCTATTTCAGTGATTAATATGGTATATTTAGTTGGTTTAAATCTTCTTGGTTTAGTTTGGGCATATCAATATTTGCTAGAAATTCTTCCACTTCTGCCAAATTCTCAAATTTATTAGCAGAAAAATATGAGAAGTATTCCCTTATAATGTTCTGAATATTGTTTTGTTCTGTGGTGATATTTCCATTCTCATCTCTGATTTTGTTTGTTTGAGTGTGTTCTCTTCTTTTTTGGTATGATTTGCCAAGGATCTGTCAATTTTGTTAATTTTTTGAAGAATCAACTCTCTTTTGTTATTTCTGTTTTTTTCTAATTTATTTAATTCTGATTTAATTTTAATTATTTGCTTCTGTCTACTAACAGTAAACTTTTTTTATGTGATCTAAGCCAGGGTTACATTTTTAATTCTGTCATACATATATATATTTAAATATGTATATATATGTATGAATATATATGCATACATGATGTTTTTCTATAGTGCATGCATATTATTGTCAAAATATATTAATATTCCACATTGTTCTTAAAGTACATTATTACTATTATGATTATAGGAGGTTAGTCATTTGTTAAGGGCAATCCTGTTGAATGCCAGTAGAAGAAGATCAAGAACAGACTAAACAAAAACATTATATTTATAAAATCTTTGTATGTTCCAGTACTGTTGCTTCAACTTAAGGCTTCTTGTTTTTGATGGAGCTATTTTCAGTCACAGCTTGTACTTTACCAATTGAAGCACTCTTCTAGTCTGACATTTTTCTGGGAAAGAATGCCCAATTAATAACACTATTTGACAATGAAATTAATGTTAGATTGGTGTGGTATACAAATTTGGGATAATAAAAATAAATAAACAACTTTCATGGTTGATTCATTAGTTATAGAATTTGGGGAAGAGAGAACTATCCTGCCAAAAAAGAATTTTAACTGACCTCTTTTTCTTTTTTAAGTGATTTAACCTAACTTCTGTGATATCTTCATTCAGTAAGAAGTTCACTACTTGTCTATGCTTTGTTATGTTTTGGCTTTAAAACAACTGCTTTGGTGTTTTGTTCTTAAAGGATGGCAAGTCTACAATGGGGGTTTATGTTCCTGAACAAATTCCCTTATATTTGGCATTACTTATGCATTCATGTTATGGTATCCCTCCAAAAATAGCAATAATCAAATAAAATAATTATTTACTTCAGTTTTTCTGTTTGGACCTCACAATTTGTGAAGATGAATTCTAAAATCTAGAAAGAGTCAACATCAAGCCAACAGAGGCAGGTTGCCAGTAAGTCTGATAGTCTAGGCAGGGAGTTAATGACTGTTCTGAGTTTAGTTTCTATAAGTGCATTCTCTTGAATTGTCCAAATCTGGTCTTTGGACATACACTTTTATTTCTTTTAACAAGTATTCAAATCCATAGAGAAATCCTATAGATTTCAGAATCTTTATAGTAAACCACTAGTGTAACCATTTTTCTTTACTTTTTAAAAGCTTTTTAAATAATTAAAGGTATTCTAAATTTCTCCATTTAGCACTGAAAAGACTACAAGGGGAAAAAAATTGAGGACCAATATTCCAGAAATTCCAACTTGTATAAAATTATATTTATCAAACTATTTATTGGAGCTTTATAAAAGTAAAATATTTCAGCACATACAAGTACCAAACATATTTTAGTAATTATATATATATTTGTTTATTTACTTGATCCCTCATCATAACCATCTGTGATAGCTATTAATTTCCCCCTCTCATGGAAAAATTGAGTTATCTTGTTTCAAGTATTTCAAATGCTATTGTAACCATAATTTCTCAGGGAGTTTATTCTTTCTTTAAAAGTCTCTTCTCTTTCTAAGATGTATATGAATAACTTTCTGGAAGGTGTAGATTATCACTGAATATACTATTACATATTTTACAGTTTTATTAAGATAGCTTTTTATTATTTTTTACTTACCTTTTTCCATTCATGTATTTTTAATTGTTATATAAAGGTGATGTACACAGGGATTACAGTTATGCAAGTTAGATAAAGAGTACTTTTCTTTTTGAACAATGTCACCCTTTCCATTGTTCTCTCAAAGTTTTTCCCTCCCATCCTCACCCACAAGTTGTATAATTCATTTTTAACATAGTGTTTAGTTAGTACCACTTCTTCATTTGTTCCTCCATTACTGTGTCTCCCCTTATACTCCCAAAGACAAATAAATGAACAAATAAGACAAAAGGAAAATAAACAAAAATAGCAACAAAAAATTCTTGTTTCCCTTTCCTGGAGTTCATTTTGCTAAATATTACTTTATATGATCAAATGCACATAGGTATTGTACCTTTGTGTTCCTCTCCTAAGAAAATTCTCCTTTGATTTTACTGTGCATGAATGCCTTGAGACCTGTATAGTTTATCATGTCCCCATATATATATAATATTATATATATATACATATATTTATATAATGTATAAATGTATAAATGTATATATTTATATAATGTATAAATGTATAGATATATATACATTTATGTATATATATAATATTATATATACATATATTTATATACACATTTAGTTTTTGTTTACCATCCAGTGTGATTTATTTATTTAGAAGCACATTCTAGCTAATACAAATGAGGGAAAACATGCAGCCAGTCTGGAATTCTTTCCTTAATATATTTTTCCAAGTTTTTCCAGTTCTTATGAGTGGTACAATATCATTCTTTCTGATGGATGTGTAGAATTCCATTTTGTATATATTCCATATGTTCTTGATCCAAACTTCCACTGAAGGGCATCTCTGAGCTGATTTCATATCTTGGTTATGATAAATAATGCTGCAATAAACATCTCTGTGCTTTGTAGATTTGAGCTTTGCATTGAAAAATGAACATTTCCCAAAAAATATAGAGTAGTGATTCATACTCTGATTCTTTTGTTTTGTCTTTCAGTGGATAACTACTGAAAAATCATAGGAGCTTTCAGAGTGGATTTATGGTTCAGATCAGGGTCACAAGGTGTTCTGTTTTATTTTTAAAATCCCAATCTCTATATGCAGTTGTAAAGTAAGTGAGAAGTTTCACAAAGTTCCCCTCCAGTATTATAAAATCCTGCCTTCAGGTTTTATTATTAGAATGAAGAAATATTAATCTGGGATGCTCTAACACAAAAATTTTTCAGCATTGGCAATATTTCTGATGTACATTGTTCAAATGATGAATCAGTCCTTTAAGACATATAAAAGACTTCCTTTTATTACTCCCTCTACCCCATCAAATTTAATACCATATATTTAAATAAATTACTATGTTAGTGCTTTCCCTTTTTATTTATGCTTTTGGGTGGTACTTGGGTTCAAACTCAGGACCTTTTATGTGCTAAGCAGATATTCTTGAGCTATGTACCCAGCACTTTTTGCTCTGATTATTATTTTTATTTAATAAGATTTTTTTATTGTGAAAATACCATACAGAGGGGTTACAATTACATGAGCAAGGTAATAAGAACATTTCTTATCAAGCATTGTTTCCTCCTCCTTTGTTTTTCCCCTATCATCCCTGCCCTCCTATCTCCATGACTACACTTCCTTCAGCTGCCAAAGTTGTAATGTTCGTTTTTCACCATAGCATTTTGTACATCTCATTTTTGCAATGGGTCTGCCTGTATCCCTATTTAAACAATTTGTTTTTTCCCTTCCCTTCCCCAAATTATACCAACACCAAATACAGTGAAAACAGGGGTTATATTGTGAGGGAGGGACATTCAAAGCAACAAAACAATCACCTTTTAAATATGTTAGGAACAATAGCATGAAAGGAAAAACCACTTGTGTCCTTACATTTGAGTTCATTTCACGTAACATCATCTTATCTGACCTTTTCTGCTTGGCTGAGGCATATACTAGTTGTTGCAAATAAGGAAACCATGTGACCTATGTATCTTTGGGCCTGGCTTAGTTCACATAATATAATTTTTTCCAAGACTTTCCATTTCCTAACAAATGGGGCAATGTCATCCTTTCTGATGGAGGCATAGAATTCCATTGTGTATATATACCACATTTTCTTGATCCATTCATCTACTGAGGGGCATCTGCAATAAACATAGTTGTGCTGGCAGCTTTAGTATGGTCTTGTTTGTGATCATTTGGGTAAATGCCCAAAAGTGGGCTTTTTTCTGGGTCGTAGGGGAGCGCTATGTGGAGTCTTTTGAGGAACCACCACATTACTTTCCAAAGTGTTTGAACAAGTTTACACTCCCACCAACAATGCTCTGATTATTTTTGAGGTCAGTTCTCCCTTTTTACCCTAGTAGGTCTAGAAAATAACATTTTATTTATTTATCTGATCATATGTAATGTAATATACCATGTCAGCCATCTTTTGGTTGAGATGGAGCCTCAGTAGCTAGTTCCTCAGGCCTGGCCTCAAACCACCATCCCTCATTTTCTGCCTCCCGTAACTAAGATTATTGATGTGATCTGTACTTTTAAAATGTAAAAAATACCTATTAAATATCTGCTCTGTGACATGAAGCTTTCAGTGGTTTATAAAAAGCATATTTCCACAAAAATGCAAACATTCCTGCATCTAATATATATGATGATTTTGGTTTAGATCAATATTTAGTGTTTCTATTACTATAGCTAAGTGAATAGTCTTTGTAACCAAGGCATACATCACAACTTAATTACATTCACCGTAACATTTTACTTTCTTTCGTTATTTATTACCACTAAGTGTCACCTCATTTTCTTAGAATCTTAAAAGCTCTCTCAAATTTGTCTTTTGCATATAATTTTCTGTGATTCTATTAGTTAATGTCTTTGACCCACTCAGAGTTAACATCCTAGAACGTTTCTTGAACATATTCTCAAGGACTTCTCTGTTGTTTATTTGAACCCTCTTTTGGTTGATGCTTAAGACTGTACTGTGTAGGCTGGGAAGATGGCTCAGTGGTAGAGCACTTGCCTTGCATGCATGAGGCCCTGGGTTCTATTCCTCAGCACCACATAAGCAAAAACAAAAAAGCTAGAAGTGGCACTGTGGCTCAAGTGATAGAGTACTAGCCTTGAGCTGAAGAGCTGAGGGACAGCACCCAGGCCCAGAGTTCAGGCCCCACGACCAAACCCCCTCCCCCCCCCCAAAAAAAAAGAAAAGACTGTACTGTGTAATTTTCTTAGTTATTTTGGTAGAGTGTCTTCTTATTCAGATTCTTGAAGAAAGGCACTGCCCCAAGTACTAACATAGTTTTTGCCTTCTTTCCAGTTTACTGATGGCCTTTCTCCATTCAGAATTCTAAATTTTGTCCAGAGAGTATTTTAAATGTATAATTTGTCAAAATTGCCAGTTATCTCTTGTGGCATGCATGCACAGAAACCAAATTTTGAAAAGAGATGTTTCCTTTGGCCCTTAAATGGATTGTGAATTTTTGCCTTACCTGAGTTTTCAGTTTTGTGTTTCTGAAAGACATTCTGAAGCAGTGTGGTGTGTTACTGCTATATTGGAGAAGACCATCCCAGAAGGCAAGAATGTGAGAAAGGAATATATTAACTTGCTGGAGCTGCCATAACAAAAGACCCACAAACTAGGGCTCTTCCACAACAGAAATTTATTTTTTCACAATTATGGAGGTTTCCAAATCCAAGATCAAGATGTCTACTATTTGCCTTATTCTGAGAATCTCTCTTTGGCTTACAAAGAGAGTGTCTTCTTCTTAGTGTCTCCACACAAACTTTGTTTTCTGTTGATACATCACTGGTGTGTCTTCATCTCCTCTTCTGTTGAGATGCCAACCAGATTAGGGGTACAGTTTATCCTAATGACTTCTTTTTAAATTAGTATCCTGATTAAGGATCTCATCTCTAAAATACAGCTCATTCTGGTGTTAGGGATTGGAAAATATGAATTTTGAAGTGACATACTGTAACCCATAACAAGAAAAACGAGGTTAAAAAAGGAAGAATCAATAAAAAGAATGCTTGCCAGAACTTAAGATCAAGTATTTAAAAAAAATCAGGTTACTTAGTAGCACCTCTGGAAGGTCATAAGAAACAATTGTCCAGGCAAGTTCATGTGCAAAGAGAAAGAGAAAGCAAAGCATTTACCAAATCTTGGATTCAGTTGACCATGACTACGCTATGACTGACAAGTTTACAAACTGACAAGTCTTTATGTTTGCATAGGACAGAATAGATCTGTGACTTATCATTCCTTTGAATAAAAGTATGATTTCTGGAGATGAAGCACGATCTTCTTGTTCTGCATAAGAGGTGTTTGGATGCTCTTACTGGTGGCTGATGAGAAGTTCTTGCCATAGAAGAATCATTTTGGCTCAGTAGTTCCGGGCTCTAGTGTGTTATGTTGATCAGTTTCACATAAGAAAATGATACCTCTTCTTGGAGCATATGATCAGACAATACATTGTCAAGGGCATCAGGCAAGTGATATCAGGATGCCGGAGATAATTTTTGGTTGTTTTCTGTCCCTCAGCCTCTATTTTCTTTTATTCAATGACTAAAAGAGGTGATGAAGAGGGCAAGTTCTCAGACTAGTGCCTGGCACTTGAAATATGTTGAACGAATATAAACTAGTATTATTGATAAATCTTTAATTTGTTAAATTGTAAGACTTGTTGGAGGGTTAAAATAATATATGCAGGGTATCAAGTACTTTATTAAGAAAATGTTGCTATCTATGTGCAACAGATATAGTTATTTCTCTTAAGGCCTGTATAGGCTAAAATTCATCATTCATTTGAGAATTTTGAAGACTCACAGAATGAAAGTACATTTATTAATTAATTTCTGATTCAAATGAGAACATGACAAGATTAATTGCTTTTAAAAACATGCTTGCTGGGAGAATAAAATACATTTTTAACATTCATCTTTATGACAGTCCTTTTGCAGATTGGTAATCTGAGGCTCCCTATATAGGTCCAGTCAGGTAAGCAGAGTATATCTATCTTCTCTCTTACAAACAGAAGATGCCATTCACATCTTATCACTGTAGCTTCTAAGTAGTCATGAATGTGATTATTAATAGCATGATGGTACTTATGTAGTATCCCCATTCTGGCTTAAATAATAAAAGAATCCAGGTGGACACCTTATCATGGAGCTCCAGACATGGATAAATGGCCTGTAGACAAATCTTAGGCAGAAAGAAATTGTAGTACCTATCTTCCTGTATAACACCCTGTTGCTTTCTAAGGAAACATTGTTTCAATATACACAGCTATCTGTTAAACAGCTTTTATCTTCTGAAGACTGTTTAAGGAGTATTATGTAGTTTTACAAAATGAATTATTGAAAAGAGTGAAAAATAGTCTCTGAACTACTTACTTGATATATGGAGATACTGTTGTTAAAAAATAGACATTCCCAATAACTGACCACATGCTCACCTCCACTGTTATGCAAGAATAGATAAGCAAAACAAAAACTACTGGGAAATAGAAGAAATGGAATACAGTCACACAATTAGAAAAAAGCGAGCTCAACTGATGAGATGCATTCTAAAAGAGTTCCATAAAGGCATAGCTTCCCCTGATTAATTTTTGCAACTTTATAAAGTACATTTTATTCCTTTGAAATGGAACAATGGGAAAAGAGCTTCCTCAATACAAAAAGAAAGGTGTTGAAGAATTTCATAAACCTTGAAATATTTCTATTACACGGGTGCAGAAAATTTATGGCAATTATTATTTAGAGTAGTTGTTACTTTCAAAAGACATAATTGTCAAAACAACAATTATTTTAAGAATCAAAACTGTGGGATGTTTTTGAAAATCTCTCTTGTAACATATCCATTATTTCCAAAGAGAGATGCTTAGACATTTCATATAGAAATATCTTGTGATACATGATAATCTAAAAATAATCTCCCCCTCTTATGTTTCATTTTATGCCATTTTAACCTCATTTTATGTGGTCACATTAGCTTCAGTTTTTAAGTACAGTTTAGTTGTAAATTCAGATTTTGAATATCTACAGCCTCTCCTTTGGATTATGATCTTCACTGTCATTTTCTCTTTTATTCATCATATATATGTGTATATATATACATATATATATATGAGTGAATTAATCAGTATATGCAAATTATTGGCTGACGCCTATACTTAGCTATCTTAAAATCTTCAGTTTATAAACCTGCTTTATAAATGGTCATTGACTGAACAAATTTTTATGGAGAAGGATTCATTTCTTTTTTTTTTTTTTTTTGTCGGCCGTGGGGCTTGAACTCTGGGCTTGGGCACTGTCCCTCAGCTCTTCAGCTCAAGGCAAGCACTCTACCACTTGAGCTACAGTGCCACTTCCGGTTTTCTAGTGGTTTATTGGAGATAGGAGTCTCACGGTCTTTCCTGCCCGGGCTGGCTTTGAACCGCGATTCTCAGATCTCAGCCTCCTGAGTAGCCAGGATTACAGGGGTGAACCACCGGCGCCCGGCCAGAGAAGGATTCATTTCTATAGACAGATTTTAAATTAACTAGTTATTTACTGAAATGCATTCAAGTGGATTATCTTGTTTACTGATATATACAACATAAAGATTTTAAATTTCTTTAAGATGAAATTAAATCTTCATAACATTCCTTAATGCAATATTTTTTACATTATTTTAACTTTCCTTTTATTTATTTGTCCTACATTCAGTTCATTCATTTGAAAGTTCTAAATACATGTAACAGAACCAGCCCATCAACCCTTCACATGGCAATCTCAGCTCAGGCTGAATAATTATTAATTTTTTAAATTTCTTTTTTGCTTTTATTTTTTTAAATTTATTTTTATTGTGAAAATACTGTACAGAGGGGTTACAATTACATGGGTAAGATAATGAGCACATTTCTTATCAAGCATTGTAGCCTCCTGCTTTGTTTCCCCTTCCAATCCCTTCTTATCCTCCCCCCCACCACCACACACACACTAAAGTTGTAAAGTTCGTTTTTCCACATAACGACTTGTGCATCTCATTGTTGCAATGGGTCCTCCTGTATCCCTGTTTTTACAATTTGTTTTTTCCCTTCCCCTCCACATACACCAACATCATATATAGTGAAAGCAGGGGTTGTACCATGGGGGAGGGACATACAAGGCAACAAAGACATAATCTTATAAATATGTTAGAAACAATCACATGAAAGATATCTCTCTTTTTTTTGTCAGTCATGGGGCTTGAGCTCTAGCCCTGGGAGCTGTCCCTGAACAATTCAGCTCAAGGCTCATGCTCTACCACTTGAGCCATCGTGCCACTTCTAGTTTTCTGGTGTTTTTTTTTAAATTGTGATTAAGTGATTACATAATTTCCCAAATTTTACATTATTATGGAATAATAATGCTTATTTAAAGTCACAAGCTCATTCTAACTTTCCTGTAGCAAATTGTCTATCATGGTCTATAACATATAATGGTGTACACATATACACCATACATGTGATCAGCAGAATGGGGTTATTTAGTAGTGGTTCGACCAGATGAGTGGAAGTTCTTTGTTTCTTAAGTCCTGTTAATTTTGTCATATCACCTAACATTTTGGATTTAACATCCACTTATCAGGGAGACCATGTACCGTTTGTCTCTTTGCTCTTGGCTTACCTCACTCAACATGATTTCTTCTAGCTCCATCCATTTCCCTGCAAATGCCATTATTTTGTCATTTCTAATGGCTGCATAATATTCCATTGTGTATAGATACCACAATTTTTGGATCCATTCATCTGTGGTGGGGCATCTGGGTTGTTTCCATATCCTGGCTATTGTGAACAGTGCAATGCAATTTTTTTAAATACGCTAACATTCTTCTGAAACATTTTTATCTTTTCTAATCACCTGAAACCACTGGAAATAATTATTTAAAACACATTTATTGCATGTTTCAGTTGAATGTCTCATATTTGTGATTTTAATTTTCTTTTAATAGCTATTAATAATTAAATTTTGCAGATATGAAAGCTAACACTAAGTGCATTTTAATGACTTTCAACATGCTATGTTAGCAAAAGTTAATCTTACCTGTGTTTAATTCATTTGTTTATATAACTGATCATCTGAAATATATTTATAATTCTACATCTCTTATTAATCTCACTTAAAACAACTAAGAAAGTGCTAAATGTAGAATTTGAATGTACCACATTGCCAAAATATTACTTTGATCTTCTTTGACTTGTTTATTCATATTTTATTATGAAAATACTCCTGAGAAATAAAAATGGCTAAAAAGAATGGGTAAGTTTTAAGCATTGTACTACTCAGTAACAAAGAAACATAGATTTATAGTTCTAATAACTCCACAGATACTCTTTTTCTTTTCCCCAATGTTTATTCAATAATGAATACAATAGACTCCCACAAGGAGACTTTGCCAAGACCTGTGTTGAAGATAAAGTCAACAGGGTAGAAACAAGGAGCAAAAGAAATATAACTTGCTATTAAAATCAGAGTTCATTTAACAAAAGTATATTCTAAACCATTCAGCGTTCCTAGCAGCCTATTAATTCTACTTGACCAGATTAGCTAGAATTCTTCATTTTCCTTAGAGTTAGCCTAAGATCAAAACTCAGATGGTTGCTAAACAAAGAACTTCAGCTCCATTCTTTGAATGGTTATTTCCTGTTCAGATAATTGGGTACAGTTTGTCAAAGAACTTGCTGTCTTATAGCTTGCCCATTTGCTTGAGGGCGGAAGAGGGGATGAGATAATTTTATCTTTAAAAGCAGAGAATTGAATTTGTAGCTTTAAGAATTTGAAATCAAATGCTCCAGTAGTTTGTTGTTCTGAAATGTGTTAAATTTTAAATATGTTGGATAACAGAAAAATTGAGAGACTTTCTCTTGAATCAGTAGAATGGACACTCCTTTAATTCTTGGTTACTACACATTATTTTTTATTTAAGGCTACTGGACTCTTTGGTTTCACTATTGTAGAAGTAAAAAAAATTAAGGAAGTTCTAGATGTATTTTTCATGCCCAAATATACTATCCAATGATTACGTTTCTGAAGGCAAAGATTTAACTGTGTTATTTGCAGAAGGATTATGCATTATGGCTGGTTCATTTCTTAAATCAGAACCAGCCACTGCCCATGGAAGTCTATTTGGCCTATCATTCAGCTATATTCAAAAATCACTAGCGATGTACATCATTCAGATGACTCAAATTTTACCACATTTTTATTAAGGAGGTATTATCTCCCATATGAGATGCAAAACCAAAGACTTGAGAAGCTTAAATGTGTCTTGAAAGAAATAACACTTAAACTCAATTCTTATGAGTTTAAAAGCTTATGCTTTACAAAGCTTATGCTACAAATCCTGCACAAATAATTTGTGTTAGAAGGTAAGCCAGAGATGAGTCTTAATCTGACTCAAATTATGTGGGCATATTTTCTCTAAAATGTTATAATAAGCAGTCCTTAGAATTCAGAAACATCAGGATCACAATTGAATGAGTGAAACTGTACATTATTTGATTACCTAGCTAGGAGACTTTGACCATACATTGAAAGCAGATATGTGGTTGCTTAAATTGAGTAGGAAGGGTGGTGGGAGGGTCAGGAGGGAATGATAAAAAGGAAGATGAGAATTAATTTGGAGTTTTGGTAGTTAATATTCGTGTTAAGAGTTAATATTTCACAGGTTCCTGCATATGGCAAAACATCAAATCTTGTATACTCTGAAAGTTACTATTAAGAGAATAAAAAGACAGACCCCAGATTACAAAGACTTACTGATACATTGTTTAAATCTAGGCTAAAGTTAAAAATCTCCAAATGTTAAGAGCAGAGTTAAATATTTAAATACATATATTTAAAAAGCTATATAGATAGCAAATCAACACAAAAGATAGTAAACATTAATTTGTTTTGGTAAATACAAATTCACATCAAAGATAGATACCCTGATCTCCTATCATGTAAATAAAAAAGGAAGCTAGATAGACAGTCCAGGCACCAGTGGCTCACACCTGTAATCGTAGCTGAGACAATGAAAGGATAGACATTTGAGGTCCAGGTCGGCAGAACAAATGTACAAGACCATTTGTCAACCAATAGCATGGCACAGAGGTTCTGACGGTCATCACAAACTCTGTGAAAGTTGGGACTGGGAAGATTATGGGCCTAATCCAGGAATGTCTGCAGGACTCCATCTCCACAATAGGAAACTAGACACAGTGATGTGGACGTCTGATCCTGCCATGATAGGAAGCATACATAAAGTAGGTGGATCAATACCCAGACACATACTCAGGTGGGAAGCAAGTCACTTGCTAAAACTAGGGCTAGAGGTATTGCACAGTGGTGGAATTACCACGTATAAGACCTTGAGTTCAATCTCAATGTTAAATAAATAATAAAATTCATAAATAAGTAAATAGGAACAGGACAAATAATAGAAGTCGAAAGTACCATGTACTAATGAAGACACAGGAGAAATTATTATTTTTTAATTTTTATTGTTTTTCTATACATGTATATAGTAATATGTATATTACGCACATATGCATATACACATATGTACTATGTAATACATGTGTTATATGTGTGTGTGCTAGCATTCTTTTTTTTTTAATTGTGAAAATACCGTATAGAGGGGTTACAATTACATGGGCTCGATAATGAGTACATTTCTTATCCAGCATTGTAGCCTCCTCCTTTGCTTCCCCTTCCCATCCCTTCCCATCTCCCCCACCCCTTCAACCTGCCGCCAAAATTGTAAAGTTTGTTTTTCGACATAATGACTTGTCATTGTTGTAATGGGTCCATCTGTATCCCTATTTAAACGATTTGTTTTTACCAACATCAAAGCAGGGGTTATACCGTGGGGAAGGGACATACAAAGCAACAAAGAAATCACCTTATAAATATGTTAGAAACAATCGCATAAAAGAAAAAAAAATTGAACACTTATCTTTGGATTCATATCACTTAACATCAACTTATCTGACCTTTTCTGCTTGTCTCAGACATATACTAGTTATTGAAAATAAGGGAAACCATGGGACCTATGTTTCTTTGGGCCTGGCTTAGTTTACTTAATACAATTTTTTCCAAGCCTTTTTATTTCCTAACAAATAGGGCAATGTCATTCTTTCTGATGGGGGCATAGAATTCCATTGTGTATGTGTACCACAGTTTCTTGATTCATTCATCTACTGAGGGGATTTTTTTTCTTTTGGTCGGTTGTGGGGCTTGATTTCTGGGCTTGGGCGCTGCCCCTGCGCTCTTCAGCTCAGGGCAAACGCTCTACCACAGTGCCACTTCAGACATAGGGGAAATTATATGTTGTAAATAGAAGTGCTAGGTTCTGGCTTAGTGTCAGAAAGTGTGCCTACTATGTGTGAGGACCTGGATTCCACTCCTATCATTGCCAAATAAAAAAGAATGAATATCACTTCCACGTTTTTAGGTGAAATCATAAAGCTGGAGTGCAACAATTTCAAAAATTGCTTGTTTATAATCATGATTATAATGGTGAGCTGGTGGCTCATGACTGTAATCCTAGCTACTCAGGAGGTTGAGATCTGAGGATTGTGGTTCAAAGCCAGCCTGGGCAGGAAAGTCTGTGAGACTCTTATTGCAAATAAAACCACCAGAAAACCGAAGTGGTGCTGTGGCTCAAGTGATGAGTGCTCACCTTGAGCTGGAGAGCTGAGGGACAGCGTCCAAGCCCAGTGTTCAAGGTCCACAAACAGCAAAATAATCATCATCCTCACCATCATGATTATAATTTTGTAAGGCTATGGTGTTAGATACTTCAGTTTTCTGTTATATGACACTTTCAAACTCTACACATACTTTAACAGAAGTTTAGTTTACTGCCACAAGAGTTATGAGTTTCAGAATTCTTTTCTTTGCAATTTCATTAAAGAAGTGTAATAATCCAAGTGTATGCTCAAGTCATTATATTATCTTTGTTTCTATGATAATTATCAGCTCTGGCACAATTATCAATCTTACCACTTGGCCCTGATATATTCTTCTACATGTAGATTTATTTTAGAGACTTAATAGGAATGCATAGTAAAATTATTCCTCAAGACCAGTTTGATGAAGGCAACTTGTTATTTTCACAAATGCTGGTCTAAAGCAATTTCTAAAGCATGAGGCTGTTTAATGTTGAAGAATAGCAAGATATTTTATGCTAGAATTTAATAATTTGCACAAAGATCCACCTCTGGAGCCTCATATCCGTACTCTTCATGGACTTTTTTCCTTAAAAAATCAATATTGTTTAAAGTTTTGGATATTTTTGTTTATTTCTTTTTGGCTTTCTTATTTTCTTTTTAAATGAATTTTATTATTATTGTAAAAGTGAAACACAGAGAGTTTATAGTTATATAAATAAAAAATAGTGCATTTCTTTTGGGAAAAGGTCACACTTCCCTTGCTCTCTCCCAATTTTTCCCTGCCATTCCCAGTCACAATTTTTTTTTTAATTTTTTTATTGTCAAGGTGATGTACACAGGGGTTACAGTTACATAAGTAAGGAGTACATTTCTTGTCAAACTTGTTACCCCTTCCTTCATTTTTCTCCTACTTTCCCTCCCTTAGCCCTTCCCAAATTGTATACAAGTTTTATTGTTCATTTTCAACATAGTGTCTAATAAGTACTACCGCTGTATTTGTTTACCTTTTGCCCTCCCTCCATTTATGTGCTCCCCTATACATTCCCAAAGATAGATAAATGAACAAACAAGTCACAAGAAAAAGAAAACAAACGCAGCAACAGAGAAAAAAATGACTTGTTTCTATTTTCTGGAGTTCATTTTGATAAATTTTATTTTATAAGATCAGATACACATAGGTGTTGAACCTTTGTGTTCCTCTCCTAAGAATATTCTTTGGTCTCATTGTGTGTGAATGC
Source organism: Dipodomys merriami (assembly GCF_024711535.1). Taxonomy (NCBI): domain Eukaryota; kingdom Metazoa; phylum Chordata; class Mammalia; order Rodentia; family Heteromyidae; genus Dipodomys; species Dipodomys merriami. The sequence continues at coordinate 121,131,971 of NW_027202270.1, read as the reverse complement.
TTAGAGATTTTGCAATTTACCATATCCCAGTGTATTTTTTTAACCATCCAGTGTGTTTACTTGTACATTTATAGGTATATTCTAGCTACCACAAATGAGATACCACAAATGTTTCTTTGGGTCTGGCTTACTTCACTTAATATAATATTTTCCAAATATTTCCATTTCCTTATGAATGGTACAGTATCATTCTTTTTTGATGGATGATTAGAATTACATTGTGTAATATATCCTACATTTTCTTAACCCATACACTACCGAGGGACATCTGGGTTGATTCCATGTCTTGCCTATAGTAAACAATATTGCAGTGGACATGATTGTGCTGGTAGCTTTAGTGTGGTCTATTGGTTTTATCTAAAAGCAACATGACTCTTTTCTGCTTCCTACTTCAACCCTTCTGTCTACTGTTTTTTTTTCTAATTATGTTCAACACTTTGCCTTGAGAAAAATTCTTTATTAAAATATTTCTCTCTCTCTCTCTTTTTTTTTTTTTTTTGGTCGTGGGTCTTGAACTCTGGACCTGGGTGCTGTCCCTCAGCTCTTCAGCTCAAGGCAAGCACTCTATCGCTTGAGCCACAGCGCCACTTCCGGTTTTCTAGTGGTTTATTGGAGATAAGAGTCTCACAGTCTTTCCTGCCCGGGCTGGCTTTGAACTGTGATCCTCAGATCTCAGCCTCCTGAGTAGCTAGGATTACAGGCTTGAGCCACCAGCATCTAACTTATTTGTCTATTTTTAAAAGTAGTGCCTCACTATGAAGTTTGGGCACTCTATCTATATACGGAAATGATCACCACAAACATGATCCTTTAGAACATTACTGTGGAGATGGAATAGTTGTTCTCTTTGAATATTAGGATGATAGTTGGTTGGTTCCGGAAGATACAGGATACATTTCATGTTCAATAAATGTAAGTCATGGACTATCAATGATCTAATATCAAAAATAAGAGCAGAAAGATCAGCATATTTTGGAATGTCAGAGAGAAGATAAATGAAGTGTGGAACAGAGTTTCTAAGAGTTATGTAATGGACCATCCATAAAGTCAATGGGAAATCCAGTAAGATGGCTGAAGCAGAAGAAAAGACTAAAAAAGCTAAATATTTGATTCTGTCTTATCCATATCATTCTCTATTAAGGAGATATAAAATAGAGTATGTACAATTAGATAGCAACAGGACACTAAGAGGCAGGATATTGTCATAATCCAGCACACCTACGTGTTCTTTGATGTTCAAAACTTGCATATGAACCAATATCATGTGATGGATACTCTGACTCTTCATTTAACACTTGTAATATTTGTATAAAAGTCTCATAGTCAACATAACAGATGAATGAAATCAGACAGATGATGCGGCCTTACCCCGAGTGGTTCTAGGAGACTATGGGTCAAAGGTCTCTAATGCTTATTGTCTCCTGTGTAGATAACCTATAAATATACTTCATTATACTTAAGTATCTCCATATAAATACAATGATAAGAGTTGTTACATTATTCTAAGGTATAATGATAAGAAAATGTGTGAACATGAATTTTTATAGATGTCAATTTATTTGCAAATATTTCATACTGACCAATGGTTGACTCCACAGATGTTGAGTCCATAGATAAAAAGGAATAAATGTATATAAACTAACACACATATGGATTGTATATTTTTGTATGTTTTATATAGTTAGTAGTAGAGGAAAATGAAGGAATAAAGACAGAACAAAATAATCAAATCACTGCTAACTTTTAAATAAGTAAATATGTTTTATGTTGTGAAATATCTATGGAAAATTTTCTATTAATTCAAGATTATCCATTTGAGGGAATAGAAAGTATTTAGTATGAGATTTGGCAATGATGTTGTATATACATATATAATAAAATAATTTCTCTATGCTATACATTTATTACCAAAAACATTAAATCATTTAAAATGGTACATTGGTATTCTGTATTCCCATTGTTGCTATGGAGAAAGTAACAGTGGAAATTTACAGAAAGAAGAGTTTGTGTCTTTCTGAGGGATTACTTTACAAATTCAGGCAGTTCAATTAAAAATTTGAGACCAAAGGACGTGGTTTTAAAAAAAAGCAAAGTTATATTACATTCTGAATTCCCAAATTTAATATGCCCCTGTGTGCCCTGCAATTAGTGGTAAGGTATATTACAAATTAGATTTGTCTCCAGCTTAAGAGAGTTAACATTCTTAATTCTTCATCTTTTACCTACATTCTGCAAGTACTCTGAAGAAGTTTATAAACCACTCAACAGTCAAAAGCAATCATAATTAGGTATACAATCAAACTACATCTAAATCCACATAAAGTGTTAAACATGATGCTTAAAAATTCTCCTAATTGCAATTTCATAAACAGTGTTTTTAACTTTGGCATTAGAAAAGTGTTCAGTCAGTTTACATTGCTGTAGTGTTTATAAGATCACCATGAGAGTAATAATTTCTGACCTTGAGAAATAATAATGATTTTAGATGTGGAAAGTATTCAATCAGTTGCTATTTTAAACAGATAGAGGTAAATAAATGCCATCAGTGCATTGGTAGAATTATTTTGTTTAACCATTAAAAGAGTAATTCATATTTAGTTAAATGAATAAATATATCTGATATATGCAATAACAAAATTAAATTCAGAGATGATTCAAAAAGTATTGAAAACACTATTCCTTCTTTATACTTTTCAGAAAACCAGTTCATATAAATATGATTTAACAATTCTGGTATAAATTAGAAGACAAAATCTACAATAAGAAAAAAACTTAGGTGCCTCCAGTCAGCTGTCAGTCCTTGAACAAGTAATACATGTTTGTAAATTTTTATTATATAAGGATTAAAATTTTGGGCTAGGCACCAGTGGCTCATGCCTGTAATCCTAGCTACTCAGGAGGCTGAGATCTGAGGATCAGGGTTCAAAGCCAGCCCAGGCAGGAAAGTCCAAGAGACTATTATCTCCAATAAACCACTAGAAAACCGGAAGTAGCGCTGTGGCTCTAGCAGTAGAGGGCTCACCTTGAGCTGAAGAGCACAGGGACAGCGCCCAAGCCCAGAGTTCAAGCCCCACAACCGACAAAAAAAAAGTTAAGATTTTAGTTGGGATGGTCTATAAATTCTATGAAATTGAGGTGTTCTAAACAGTGGATGTACTTGAAAAAAATAGAGATGTGTATGTACATCAGTTTCTATTAAGGCTGTTTTCCCCATAATCCAATATCTTTATTTTTCTGGGGACATTACTCAATTATGTGCCTCAGTTTCTTTTTGGCCTGATCCTGTCTGCAAGTAATACAGTGTGTCTGTACTCTATTTTCATTTGGACACCTTCAACAAAGAAAATGAGCTTCTCTTTTTCAAATAAGTGGATAATTATCAACCACAGTGGTGGAAAAATTAAAGCAAAATATTTTAGATGTGTTAGTTATTCTTTCCTTTGTAAGTAAATTTTCCATTTTCTTACTTAATTTATAAATCATGAGATGGATTTAATATGATAAAAATGTGGGACAGACCAGAATTATGAAAAAATACTCTAATACTACTTATAAGTGAGCACAATTTCTGAAGAGTAACAAGAAGCAAAAGTCTACCCTCCAAAAACATTGCCAGTTAAGGCTGAGAGATAAAAAATACATATATATCTTTTTTAAGATAATATAAATATCTCATGCTATTAAACTGTACAGATAAAGCCAGATGCCAAGGCAATAAACTATTTTGGGCTGGGTGTTGGTAGCTTATAGTTGTATTCCTAGCTACTCAGGAGGCTGAGATCTGAAGATACTGGTTCAAAGCCATCCCCAGAAGAAAAGTCTGCAAGACTATTATCTCGAATTAACCACTAGAAAAATGGAAGCACTCAAAGAGGTAGAATGGTAGCCTTGAGCAAAAAACAGGGATAGTGTTCAGGTCCTGAGTTCAAGTCCCATGTCCAACAAAAAATGGTAGTGAAGCATTCAAGTTACTTTTTTTTTTTAATTGTATTTTATTTTATTTGAGAACATACTGTCAAGTTACTTTTTTACAAGGCAAAATTTACTTCAGAGAAAAATATATCATATCTGATGTAATATACTTCATTCTGACAATCCAACTGTAGAGCATAGAAGTATGAGGGGGAAATTAGCTTCACATTTTGGAGAAAAGACTAGTTGAGTAATTAATAAGAACATGATATGTGGATGCCAGAAGTCTGTACTCCAAGCTACTCAGTGGGCAGAGATCTGAGGAATATAGTTCAAAGTTGCCTGGATAGGAAAGTCTATGAGACCCTTGTACCCAATTAATCTCCAAAAAGCCATAAATGGGGCTGTGGCTGATGGAGGAGATCATCAACTTGATAAAAACAAACAAACAAACAAAACAAAAACAAAACAAGGAATAGTTCAAGACCCAGTTCCTGCACAAAAAAGTACAAATCATAAGCCAGGTGCCGGTGGCTCACGCCTGTAATCCTAGCTACTCAGGAGGCTGAGAGCTGAAGATCATGGTACAAAGCCAGCCCAGGCAAGGAAAGTCTGTGAGACTCTTACCTCCAATAAACCACTAGAAAAGCAGAAATGGTGCTGTGGCTCAAGCTGTAGAGCACTCATCTTGAGCTGAAGTGCTGAGGGATAGCGCCCAGGCCCAGAGTTCAAACCCCACGACCGGCCAAAACAAACAAACACATCATGAAGGGAAATACTTGTTTGTGTGCTCTGTTAATTTTCCCTACAAATATCTTTCAATAACCTTGATAAACCAATCATCTCTCTGTTCTGATCACAAATGTATGTATTTCTATGTTGTCATGAAAAATATAGTACTATTTTAAGTTAGTTGAGCTTTAAAATCTAATTCCAACAAAGGGCGAATTTACAAAAGACGAAAGATCTAGCAAATTATTTTATAATTAATTAAAGGCAAAACTTTGGTATGATCCAGATGAACTGAGTCTAGTAATTCTTATCAAAAACATAGAACTTCCCAGAGACCTTAATACCAAAAGAGGTCTTTGAGTGGAAAGGGAATTATAACTTGCTTTTGCAATTTTGCTTGACTGACACATCCGTCAGTGTCTTTATGAGCCAGCTGACCCACCTGACAGAAAGTCCAACTATATTTCCAGCATCTAATGAAGAGCTGTTATGTTGCTCTTCTAAAGGTAGAGCAATCTCACATTTAATAGCGTAGGTTAAACAGGTGAGCAGGAAGTGTTGAAAGAGGCTGCGGGTCTGTGTTGTTGTTAAGACTGTTCTTATTACTTGTTTTTCAGCTACTGAAAGAAAAACTTAGAGACAATTTTAAACTTTTCATAGTTTACCTGCAACTTTGACCCTGGAGTGGAGAAATAGTGTAATATTGTCTAAGATTATTTTCATTTGACAATTTCTTCCATAATAGAAAAGACTCCAGTATCGATGTCTGCAGTCCTTGTGGATAAATCTGTAGGCTTTTATTCCCACAGGAAACAATTCCAGAGAAATTTGTCTAAATTTAATATTTTAAGACTAATTAATTAGTGTAGTATTTAGGTTATAGTGGGTAGTTCCAGTGACTGATACTGAAATTCATTTTCTACTGAGTACTGATTTTTGCTATATAAAGGTAGAGCAAAGTAATTATATCACATATTTTGTAATTCTCTCAAGGTAGCTATTAGAATAGATTAAACACAAATCCTGACCTGTCCTCTGGCTTTAAGTAAGATGTCTTTTAGTAGGAATGATATGTGGATATTATTTAACTCCTTTTTTCCCTTTCTTTCATTTTCTATATCAGATATTCTTCTTGCCACCCAGAAAATGGCATATTGATTTATGTTTGTAGTGGGTCAACTTATTAGGAAATTATTTGAATATTTTATCTTGAAGTGGATTTAAAAATCATCTCAAGAGGACTAAGATATGTCAGGGAACCTTCCTTCAGAGAGCAGTCAGAAGATAACCAAAAGATATTTTTCCAAGGGTCAAGACTGAGAACATTGAAGAGAAGACAATGACATTGAACCTTCCTTAATTTCTCCCTTAGAACCTCTCTGCAATATTTCTTCCCCATGAGCTACTAGTCTATAAATTGGTTATTGCATTTCCATTGGCCATTTAAACTATTCTGGACTTGTGGAGGTTCAAGTATTGTTGATCAAAACCTTCTTTGAACAGTTGCCAAACAGTTGAGCTTGTTGCTTTAGTACTGGGAAAAATTGTTCCTATAGAATAGAATAATCCCATTTCAATATGCACAGACACACATTATATAATCGACTGAAATTTATGGAAAACAAATAATATTCAAGTTTTGAATTTACTGATTTAAATACCATTTCTCATGATGAATATAAAATCCATTTTATATCACCTGAAATTGAGAACCAGTTTTTGTGCTTTTTTAAATTATATTATTTATTAAGGCAAGAGATCAGTATCTTAGAAAAATAAATACCACAGGTATCTTCAAAAAGACAACCTCTAATATAACTAATTGGAGGTCACCAAGAACAAGTTATTGACTCTTTTCATACTTCTTGGAGGTGTTTTTAAGCTCACCACAAGATGAAATTAATTTATTCTCTAATATTTATTTAGAATTTTTATGAATTAGTATATAGTATAATTTCAAACATTTATTAAGTGTATGAAAATTTCTTTTTTTTATTTTGAAAATACTTTACAGAGGAGTTACAAGTACATGGGTAAGATAATGAGTACATTTCTTATCAAGCATTGTTGCCCCCTCCTTTGTTTCCCCTTCCTGTCCCTTCCCATCCCACCCCATCTTCCCCCCGCAAAGTTGTAAAATTCCTTTTTCGACATAACAGCTGGTACATCTCATTGTTGCAATGGGTCCACTTGTATCCCTATTTAAACAATTTGTTTTTTCTTTCCCCTCCACAAATTATACCAACAGCAAATACAATGAAAGCAGGGGTTATACCATCGGGGAGGGACATACAAAGCAACAAATAAATCATCTTATAAATATGTTAGAAACAATCGCATAAAAGAAAAATAAAAGCATTTTAATTCTTATCTTGGGGTTCATTTCCCTAACATCAACTTATCTGACCTTTTCTGCTTGTCTCAGACATATACTAGTTATTGCAAATAAGGGAATCCATAGGACCTATGTATCTTTGGGGCTGGCTTACTTCAATTAATGTAATTTTTTCCAAGTCTTTCCATTTCCTAACAAATCAGACAATGTCATTCTTTTTGATGGAGGCATAGAATTCCATTGTGTATATATACCACATTTTCTTGATCCATTCATTTACTGAGGGGCATCTGGGTTGGTTCCATATCTTAGCTATAGTAAATAATGCTGCAATAAACATAGTCGTGCTGATAGCTTTAGTGTGGTCTTGTTTATAAACATTTGGGTAAATGCCCAAAAGGGGGATTGCTGGGTCATAGGGGAGCTCTATGTGGAGTCTTTTGAGGAAACTCCATATTGCTTTCCAAAGTGGTTGAACAAGTTCACACTCCCACCAACAACGCAGTAAGGTTCCCTTCTGTCCACATCCCCTCCAGCATCTGTTGTTATTAGAGTTCTTGATTTTAGCCATTCTAAGTGGGGTGAGGTGATATCTCAATGTTGTTTTGATTTGCATTTCTTTTATGGCTAGAGAGGTTGAGCATTTCTTCATGTGTCTATTGGCCATCCTTCTTTCCTCTTTAGAGAAGTTTCTCTTTAAGTCTTTAGCCCACTTATTTATTGGGTAGTTGTTTCTTTGAGGATTTGTTGTTGGGGGATTTAATTTTTTTGAGTTCCAGGTATAGTTTAGATATGAGACCCTTGTCTGTTGTATGGCTAGTGAAGATCTTCTCCCAATCTGTGGGTTTTCTATTGATCTTGCTAGCTATGTCCTTAGCCATGCAGATGCTCTGCAATTTTATACAATCCCATTTGTCCAACCTTTCTTTGATTTGTTGTGTTTCTGGTTCTCTACTAAGAAAATTTCAGCCTGTGCCAAGGAGACCTAGCATTTCTCCTATTCCATCCTTTAATGTTTTCAGAGTGTCTGCTTTGACTCTGAGGTCTTTGATCCATTTGGAGTTGATTCTGGTGCAGGGTGATATGTAAGGATCTAGCTTTAGTTTTCTACAAGTAGTTAACCAATTTTGCCAACACCATTTACTGAAGAGGCTGTCTTTCTTCCATTCTATTTTTTTAATTTCCCTTATTGAAGATTAGATGGCTATAGGTCTTTAGATTCATTTCTGGGTTTTCAATTCTATTCCTTTGGTCCTGAGGTCTGTTCTTGTTTCTTTTTATTAATTGTGAAAATACCATACAGAGGGGTTACAATTAAATGAGCATGGTAATGACTACATTTCTTATCAAGCACTGTTGCCTCCTCTTTGTTTCCCCTACTCATCCCTTCCCATCTTCTCCCCTCCAGTCTCCCCAACCCCCACCCCAGAGCCAAAGTTGTAAAGTTTGTTTTTCGACATAACGACTTGTACATCTCATTGTTGCAATGGGTCCACCTGTATCCCTATTTAAACAATTTGTTTTTTCCCTTCCCCTCCACAAATTATACCAACATCAAATACAGTGAAAACAGGGGTTATACCATGGGAGAGGGATATATAAAGCAACAAAGAAATCATCTTATAGTATGTTAGAAACAATAGCAAGAAAGAAAAAAACATTTGAGTCCTTATCTTGGGGTTCATTTTGCCTAACATCAACTTATCTGACCTTTCTGCTTGTCTCATACATATACTAGATATTGCAAATAAGGGAAACCATGGGACCTATGTTTCTTTGGGCCTGGCTTACTTCACTTAATATAATTTTTTCCAAGTCTTTCCATTTCCTAACAAATGGGGCAATGTCATTCTTTCTGATGGAGGCATAGAATTCCATTGTGTATATATACCACATTTTCTTGATCCATTCATTTACTGAGGGGCATCTGGGTTGGTTCCATATCTTAACTATGGTAAATAATTCTGTAATAAATTCATTTCTTTTTCTCCAATTAGGTTGTTATAGAAATAGCCAATTTAAAACATGCTTAATAAGGTAAACCCTAATCCAATATAATTGATATTCTTACATCAGGTAAGAATTTGGGCACAGAAACAAACACATACATAGTAGAGACAATGCAAAGACAACAATGGGAGGATGAAAGAACAAAATGAGATGGATGCAGATGTTAGCTAGGGAATGAAAAAGGATTTCTGGATGCTAAGGAGAGTTAAGGAGGTTCCACCAGAGTCTCCTTCAGACAAACTGATTTTGGATGCCTGACTTCCAGAATGGTAAGAGAACTATTTAAAATTATGTTAAAACACTAGGTTGGAAAACTTCATTGTTATAGCCCCACAAAGAAAGTTTAGCTACTAAAACAAAATACCACAGATTAGGGAATGAACATTTATTCACACAGTTCTTAAAGCTAGTTTGGCCAAAGTCAACATGCCATCAGATCCAATACCTTATGAGGATCTTTCTGTTGGATGGTGCTTCTCACATGGGTGGAGGGGAGATAAACACCCTGGGTCTTTTTAATAAGCATACCAATTTCATTCAAGGACTAATCATCTTTCAGAATACTTTTCTTCCATTGCTTTAGGAGCTGAGATAGCTGAAATAGAGTACTCTGATCTTGTTCAGTGCTCTTAAAATACAAAACGAGTAGACTCCAGAAATGAGGTCACTATGTGAAGTTCTATGTCTAAAAGGTTGTACTAATTGTAGGTGTCAGCACACAGCTTACTCTATCCATGGCCTCCTGCTTTCCTTTTCTGTGTCCTTTGTTAACCACTTTGTGGCACAGTGGTTCTCTCCCTTATAGCTTATCAGTGCTTTGTGGAAGCCCTATCATTCACTTCTATTTGTTTTCTGAACTTCCTCTTCTTGCCTTTAAGTGACTGTGGAACACATAATGATGAGTTCCTGGTTGTGTGGACATTATGACACTCACATAAAGCATTGCATTGTTTAGTTCTGCACATTAAACTATTAAAAACCTTCCCATTTTCCACTTACTGGAAAATACAAAAACAAAATGTCAAATAAATCATAACTGTTTGCTTTATAAATAGGGAGGCTTGAACACAGAATATTAAACTTAATAATAAGAAAAGAATAGCAACAACAAATAAATCTATGATAGAAAGACTTACAAAGGATGAGTTGAGTATGGGATGTTTTCATTTTAATAAACCCATGGGCAGTGGGTTGAAACTAACTTCGTAGTGCCATGTTTTTGCTTTCAAAAACAAAAATTTCTCTACTCATATTTTAGGAGTTTCCCTTAATTACATTTTATTTGTACTGTTTCCAAATTCTGAAGTAGGAAAGGAGTTTAAAGTTTTTATTTATTGTTCTTCCCAGACATCACGCAGTCTGCCTAAACTATCTCGAGTTTGTTTTTTTCCAACACAGAGAATCAACATAAAAAATTTACATGCAGAAAAAGAAAAAGACACGCAGCACCGACAAGACTGAGTTTTGTAGGGAGAGAATATTCAGTGCGAATTTAGCTTATTTTCTGTCTACATCTACTCAAGCCACTTCTTTACGACAACTTCAGCTTCTTGATCTGATGCTAAAAAGCAATCTGGGAGTTTATGGAAATTTTAGATTTACATGAGAATTAAAAGGTTATCATCATATAATAGTCATAGTAGCTTCAGTAAAAGCTTTTGTTCTCATCTTTTCAACATCTCCCTGCCTTCCTAGGAGGCATTTTAGTTCTTCAGAAAGAAAGAATATGGTTGAAGAATTGGATGTGATGCTTGTCTACTGAACACTAAAAATTCCTAGAGTGAGCAATTTAAGTCATAGAAGTAGGTTTTTTTTTAACTAGGCTTCAGGTTGCTTTAGGTATAGCTCTTTAATTTATTACTACAGATGTTGCCCAGATGATGCTGGTGCAAAGGTCTAGCAAAGATGGGATAAGAATGTATACTTAATCATGTCTAACAGCATGGCTCCTGAATGCCTTCCCATTACATAATCCATGTTTGCTTCTCCCATAAAACCTCCCATTACAGCACGCTGCATCATTTTTGGGAGGACAGTTCCAAATCAAACATATTCATGTTACAAGTCAAATGATTCTCCCAGATGCCACCGCAATAAACATTTACCCTAGATTTGAAAAAAAAAAATCAAGTTATTACTAGTCTGTCTTGAAAACTCAATGAGTTTTACATGGAATCAGTGTTTTGCTTTGTTTTGTTTCTTTCTGTCTGCAGTACCAAAGAACCTTGTTACCAGAACTCCTCTGACAGGGTTTTGCTGTTGGACAAAGTGAAAAGGAATTAGTTCACACCCCCGTGGTGACTTGGCTCTGTTGAGATGCCTGGGGATAAACCTGGCTCTGTCACTTCAACAATAAGTTTGCTCTCTCAGCGAGCACCTGGAAAAATAGTCTGGAGTACTTTGTCACCATTGCTAGATCAAATATTAATTCCCTCTTGCTTCTTAATATTTGCAGACAAGCGCTCCTATTTAAGTAATAATGAATTTGCAGCATCCCTCTATGTCTTAGAAAGGAGTGGCTTACATCCTATCCCAGGAACTTCAGGCAGCCAGCCTGTAAGCTATAAAACCTCAGGGAGGCAGAGGAGTCAAACGCCAGGCTGTCACCGCCTTGAGGAAGATGGATACAACTATCAATAAGCCAATAAAGCGAAGGCAAAGTGAGCCACAGCTTTGGCTTCTGTGACAAGATGCTGGCGGAAGAAATGACAAGGCAGAAAAGTCAATAAAGGAGCTTATTACAGCCAAAGCTGATAAGTAATATCATCATCAATAAGCAGAGACTGAGCTACCAGGGAGAATTCATGTCCTGTCAATGGAGCAGTTAGAGTGGGTGGCAGAGGCCGTTCTATGTAATATTCTAGGAATGCTGGATAGTTTCCCCTTTCTGTGCCATTCACTGCATTCAGAGACTAGAAGGTAAAGTATACAAATCTGGAGTAAGCCTTTCCTGGCAATGCAGGTTTGGAAGCCACAGCTTTAACAGTGTCTCCTGTCTACTACTGGTCTGGCTTATTCCATAGGCATAATTTTTTTTTGATTAGTCATTATAATTTCTTTTCATCCAAGAATTCAGTCACTCTGAAGCTCTATATTATCACTTACATGAACTTGTCAAAGCTCATTAGTGAAGACTGGAGGTTGTCTCATCATGAAGTGGTACAAAGTTATTTCACACATGACTATAGAGGCATGAATTCCTATGCATAAGAGAATCAAAGTAACATCAGCACTGAGTACAGAAAATATTATAAAGAACTATGGAAATTATCTGGGCACCTTATTCAGTGGGATCAACTTAACAGATAGATCAAAGAGAAATAGTTTTAAGCACACTCAATTATCTAATAATCTTGAAAGTATATATCATATATGATAATATTTATATAACTATGTATAACTGTACATATAAATACATATATATGCATGTGTATATAAGTATATTAACTATACAAAACATATAAACATAAGTATTCATGGATATATGTAAGCATGATTAGATGTATATATGTAATATGTATACATAATGTAACTATACATGTATATGTATATATGCATAAGTGTAGCTACATGTGTGTTTATATACATATCTGTATATCTCACTATGCACATGTGTATTGTATATAAGACATTTATTTTTTTAAAAAATTCTTTATTGTTATTGCACGGGTCACCCCTTCCCTTGTTCTCTCCCAGTTTTCCCTCCCATTTCCATTTAGAAGTTGCGTAGTTCATTTTCATCATAGTGTCTAGTAAGTATCGCTGCTGTATTTGTAACCCCTTCCTCCCACCACTTCTGTGCCCAATTATTCTCCCAAAGTCAGATTAATAAAAACAAGACAAAAGGAAAAGAAAACAAAGAGGCAACATAGAGGGGAAAAAACTACCTCTTGTTTCCTTTGCATGTTTATGTATATATCTAACTATGTATAATACAGAGGACATTTTTGTTTGTATATTCATTAACATTCAACTCCTGTTCTATTATACAACTTAGTACATTGATGAGATACACAAAGGAAGAAAACTCAGATCAGTGGGCATGTTATTATTTTTTAAGAATAGTTTTAGCCAGATACTGAGGGCTCATGTCTGAAATCTTAGCCACTCAAAAGTTTGAGATCTGAGGCTCATGATTCCAGTTCAGCCCAGGCAGAAAAGCTCTTGAAACTCTTCTGTCCAATTAACCAGCAAAAGCCAGAAGTGAATTTGGCTGAAGTGGTAGAGCTACAACCTTGAGGGGGAAAAAAATGCCTAGTGAAATTTGAAGACCTTGGTTTGAGCTGAAGTACAAAGCACAAAGAGAGAAAAACAGACAGACAGACAGACAGACAGACAGACAGACAGACAGACAGACAGACAGACATAATAATTTTTTAGAGACAAGGTTAAGTCATGCTAACTGAGATATATGATAAAAAGTTATATTATGTATGAAAATTATATTTGATGGTTTTCTAAGAGAAATTCAAATTTTGCAATTTTACTGAATCCTTCCGTGGAAATCTGAAAATGATCAGGGATTCTGGGTCTGGTAGCCCATCTCAGATTATGCACCACAAATTCATTAATTCATAGAGAAGTCAGATTTGGGTGTGAGTATGGATATCATATATAATACTCAAAATGAACTTTGAAGGTTGGATACATAACAAATATTCTATTCACATATGTTTGTTTCATTGAGACATATTTATACTAAAACATTGTTGGATGCTTTGTCACTTTCCATCAAAGCCTATCTTGATATTCTTTTTTTTTTTTTTTTTGCCAGTCATGGACTTGAACTCTGGGCCTGTGCTTCTTATGCTCAAGGTGAGTGCTCTACCACTTGAACCACAGAGCCACTTCTGTTTTGAGTAGTTTGTGAGAGATAAGAATCTCACAGACTTCCCTGCCTGGGATAGCTTCAAACCACAATCCTCAGCTCTAAAGCCTTCTGAGTACCTAGGATTACAGGCATGAGCCACCAGCACCCGGCTCCTATCTTGTATTTTTATTTGCTGAATTGGACAAGCCTAAAGCCAGTTCGCTAATGTTTCCACACCAAACTGAGGTAGAAATTTTATTTTTCTGGTTTGGGCTTCCTCTGCTCGCCCTTCACACATCATTTAGAATTCTCTAATTCCCAGCTCTCCTGACCCACTGCAGACAGACACTCCACGCAGCTCCAACTGCCTCCGTCAATCTTGACTCTGTCCAGATTCAATTTAAGCCTCAGGCTACATTGCCACGTTTGTTCAATTGTTCTCTTTCCCGCATATAAGTCATACTTTGGCACATTGCTCAGTGGAATTCCAGGTAAAGCTATGTATGAATATGACCCAAGATTAGGTCAGTTATCCTCAGAGCCAGTTATTTCGTCTTCCTTCTGAATCTTCAGAAATATAAATACAATAAAAAGAAAAATCCCCGGGATCAGGTGAGACCAGCTCAGCAATAAAAAGGAAATCATCCATCTAATAATCTGTGCCATTACTGTAATGGGGTGAGATCATCTAAATTGTAACTTTTAATGGGCGAATCCAGCTCTCCGCAGCCCACATCCCACCACAGTGTCGGCCAGAGTCCCGTGTTATTTTCCACCTGTGATTCAAATTCACTCTGCTTTCCTCCCATTTGTCTTATTACCCTGACCCGCCAGAGTTGATCCCAGCAACCAATGCTGTTCCCATTGGAAAGAACTGGAAAATCTGAACTGTACCCAAAAGCAAAAATCGTTTTGAAATCTCATCCCACAAGTATAATGACTGTTAACTTTCCCTAGACAGAGAGATTCCTTGATAATGTTTTTTCTATTCCCCAAGAAAACTTTCAAGTGTTTTACGTTTTTCTTCTATGAGATGTTCTGAATATTTATTGTTGGTCATTTTGTTGTTGTTGTTGATGATGATGATGATGTTTTGAGATTTTTTTTTGCCTGTCCTGGGGCTTGAACTCAGGGCCTGGGCACTGCTCTTGAGCTTCTTTTTGCTCAAGGCTAGCATGCTACCACATGAGCCATATTCCCAGCTCCAGATGTTTTGAGATTCTTATAAACAGATGTGGTATGTTGAAGAGCCTTGGTCAATTTTAAAAGCATATGATCTTCATACATTTTAATACTCTGATCATGAGTTAAATGGGCCCATTCCTTTACCAAAACAAACTCCTCTCTTCCTATTATTTTCCCTCTTAGGAAATCAAATTGTTATTTTCGTTATTGTTGTTTTTTTCTTCTACTTTCTATAACCAAAAAAAGTAAGCAAAATTCCAGTGGACATTGCAAAGTGGTAATAAGCATTTCAGTTGTATTTTCAACATTTCAAATAATGTTACCAAAAATCACACACTAAACTTATGGAAATAACCAGAAAGTTGACTTATATGTATGTTGTCTGTTAAAAGTATGTAGACAACTATATTCTTCACAGTGTTTAGTAGTTAAAAAAATTGTACAATATGAATGTCCAAGTAGAAGGCAAGATATAAACCACACAAAGATCAGTGTTTACTGATATAAGTTCCAAATTATGTGCATGTCAGATAGAGAAAAATAGAGGAGAGAGAAGACAGTGAAAAAGGAGAAAATGAGAGGAGGAAAGAAAGACAGACAGAGACAAAGACAGAGAGAGAGACACTTTCTGGTGGCAGTCAAGATAGATTTCCAGGACATCTTGTCCTTCCCATTTGTGGATCTAAAACTTTTTGGACAAAATAACAAAAGCTATTCCCATAGGATTCCAAAAAACGAATAGGCAGAATGAAAACAGGAGGCAAGCTTGAATGAATGCATGTTAAGAACCAGGTTTCTTCTCTTAATCCATTTCCTTCTCTTCTTCATTTTCTTCCTATTCTTTCTCTTCGTTCTGTTTTCTCCTCTTTCTCCTTCTGTTGCTCTTTATCTCCCTCCTCTTCCTTCCTTCTTCTAGTCACAGTAATAGTAGTAGTTGTTTGGCAGTACTGATGTGCTTATACTATAATGGTGTCACTCTAGTTCTGGCTTGGAAAAGGAGCCTCCTCATGCCAAGAGTATATGAGGGATCTGCTAGCTTGTCTTGTCTTTTCTCTCTGTTGTTTTTCCTGGCCTATAAATGAGGGTAGATTCAGATAGTTTCAGAGACAGAGTCACACTTGCCCTGACACCAGTTGTGCACATGCACGTAAAACCCTGGTGGGAGCATTTATTTACAGGGATACTAAAAAGGAAATCTGTAAAAGTCCAAGATAGTGAGTGAGAAATCTCTATTATTTCCTCTCTTCCCAGCCTATGTGAGGAAGATACAGATATCTCAGGCAGAGCGCTAGGAAAAAGGCAGCCTTGGGAGCCAGTGATCGCAAAGTTAATACCAGAGACAAACTGGGAAAGTTGTCCTCTAGTAGACATTGTCATGAAGATACTAGGCTAAAGGACTTTATGCCTGACTGTAGATACATTAGAAAGACGCAAAGCAGCTAGGAGTTTTGTAAAATTGAACTAATATTGAATGCTATAGGAATAACAAAAAAAACAAGGAAGAAATTACAGACTAAACCTAAATAATTTGATGGCCTGAAAAGAAAAACAAAACCCACATTCCATAAAGGCTTTTAAAACTGTGAAAATGCCTCAGACTGAAAATTATGCATAGCTAGAGAGTAGTTTAAACTTGGTCAACATACAGAGGAAAAGAAATATGGCAAATTTTCAAGAAGAAAGATAATTAACAGATGCTAAGCCAACTCAGAAATGACCCAGATATTGAAATTATTAGCCAAAGACTTTATCAGATCCATAAAAATTATGTTCCATGAGGTAAAGATGAACACTCTTGCAATAAATAGGAAGGTCAAATTTCTTGGCAGAATATTGAAAACTTTTTTTAAAAAGAGAACAATGCAATATTAGAAATAAGAATAATAATGTAGGATGTAAAACAATATAAACAGCAAGTAAACCATATAGAAGTGGGTCTTTAGCTCTACAGGAGACCAAAAACTATTGGAAAATGTAATAATCAAAGTCCTATAGACCAGATAACACATGGTTTCAAAATGTTGATATGATTATGTTCATATCACATAGCACAGACTTTACAGCAAAAAAGAGGGATATTATAAAATGATTGAAAGAGCATTTCACTTAGTAAACACAGAGTGTATGTGAACTTTCAATTACAAAGCATCAAAATAAGGGGGAAATATAGAATTTAAATAATTGATGTTTAACTCCGAATTGTTCATAAATCTTTGAACATTTCCTTTTCAATAATTATTATAAACTCTATGCTTAGCCTTTTGAGGAACTCCATACTGCTTTCCAGAGTGGTTGAACACGTATACATTTCCACCAACAGTGCAGTAGCCTTCCCTTTTGACCATATTGGCACAAGCATCTGTGGTGAGGTGGAATTTCAATGTTGTTATGATCTGCATTTCTTTTACAGCCCGAGATGTTGAACATTTCTTCATGAGTCTATTGGTCATTCTTATCTTTTCTTTGGAGAAGTCTCTAAGACTTCGGCCCACTTATTGATGGGGTTTTTGTTTCTTTGAGGCTTTGTTTTGGGGGAGTTTAATTTTTTGAGTTCTAAGTATATTTTAACTATGAGGATCTTCTCTGATATATAGCTAGTAAAGGCCTCACAATCTGTGGGCTTTCTATTTATCCTGCTATCTATGTCCTTTGCCATGCAGAAACTCCTTAGGTCAATTCAGTCCCATATATCCAGCCTTTCTTGGATTTGTTGTGTTTCTGGATCCTAGGAAGTTTCGACCTGTGCCAAGAAGCCCTAGTGTTTCCCCTGTTCCTTCTTGTAATATTTTCAGGTTATCTGCTTTTACCTAGATGTCTTTGATCCATTTAGAATTGACTCTGGTGCAGAGTGATATATAAGGATCTAACTCCAGTTTTCCACATATGTATACCCGTTATTTCTTCAGAGGATGAATGGATCAAGAAAATATGGTATACACACACACACACACACACACACACACACACACACACACACACACACAATGGAATTCTATATGTCCATCAGAAAGAATGACGATGCCCCATTCATAAGGAAATGGAAATACTTTGAAAAAATTATATTAAGTGAAGTAAGCCAGTCCCAAAGAAGCATAGGCTGCATGTCTTTCCTCATTTGCAATAACTAGAATATGTCTATAAATCTACAAGTTAATCCAATCGATAGTAGAAGACAATTAGTTACACTAGGACATGATTAATTAAACAACACTGTAAGCATAGCACAATGAGAATAAAAGAGGATATTCTTAGGAGAGGATCACAAGGGCTGGATAGCTATGTGAATATGACCATATAAAATGATGCTTATCAAAATGAACTCCAAGAAATGGAAACAAGAGGTTTTCTTTTTTTGTACTGTTCACAGTTATGTCTATTTTCTTTCTTTTCCCCCCTTTTGTATGGTCACTGTTGCAATTGTTTTTTATTTCTATACTCTTTATCTTGTATATACATTTATCTGATTTGGAGAAGGAAAGGGGAATCACAGAAATAATGGGAAAAAGGGTGAGCCAATATAACAGTGATATTCATTAGACACTATGTTGGAAATGAACTTTACAACTGAGGGGAAGGTGGGAGAAAATGAGGGAGGGGGTAATGTTCAAAAAGAATTGTACTCATTACCTTACATATGTAACTGTGACTCCTCTGTACATCACATTTCCAATAAAAGTTAAACTAAATAATAATTAGAACATAATGAAACACAAAATTAGTAAGATTATAAGAGATTTAAGCAACACTATCCACTAACTTGAATTAATATTTTAGATCATTCAACACAACTCCAGAATTCTAAGTGCATGTGGTCATTAAAAAGTTGTGACTAATTTGTTCCATAAAATAAAACAACAACATTAAGACAATATATTATATAAAATGTGTTTTATGACATAATTTAATAAGTAGCTAATATGGGAAATAAAACAAACTCTCTAACCCCTTTGCAAATTAATTATGAAACAAAATAATTATAAATAATACATGGATACAAAAGAAATTTTTAGATAATTTAGGAAATATTCTTAAGTAATCACACAAACCAATATTCTCTAACAACTACCACTCTATCCATCAATCATCTATCTATCTATCTATCTATCTATCTATCTATCTATCTATCTATCTATCTATCTATCTATCATGACAAATTAAGTTCCTCTGTGAATAACAGGCTAATTCATCACTCAAAATCACTACTAAAATTTACAACTAAGGAGGAAAAAAAGTCATATGATCAACTCAATACTAATGGAAGAAATCCTTTGCCTAATTTAATATACACTCATGATAACTTAGGAAATCAGAAATAAAAATAAGTATCCTTAATTTCTGAAGATATCTGTAGAAAACTCAAGATGATTACAAAACAAAACTGAAAAATTGCATCCATTATCACTAGAATTGATAATAAGAAAAACCAATGCAACAGCAATACTCACAAGACAATATGTTGGAAATGAACTATATAACCTGGTAGGGAAGGATTGGAAGAAGGGAAAGTGGGAGAAAAATGAGGGAGGGGGTAACAAGTTTGACAAGAAATGTACACACTACCTTATGTATGTAACTGTAACTCCTCCATACAACAACTTGTTATAAAATTGAATTTTAAAAATTTAAAAAGAAAACAAAGAAAAACACCAGAATAATTACCACTGTGATTATGTTGAAAATCCTAGCAGTCAATAGGAAAAGTAAATAAACATCTGAAGGGAAATATAAGATGATTTCTGTTTTCAGAGACCTTATAGAATACCCAAATGGATATACAAAAGAATTCTTGAACTTCTAATTGCAATTATCAGAATTTTAGGTTTTGTGCACTCTTACTAGAACATTTTATTGTCAGATTCTTTACTAGTTTGATTTTACTAGGTGTGTAAGGTATCACTTCATACTTTTAATTTATATTGTTCTAACAATTTTAAATATCAACCACCATTCCATGTGTCATTTTGTTACCTATATACCTTATTTGATAAACTGTTTAATGCTCCTTTCATATTTTTCTTTTTTTGTATTGTCAAGGTGATGTACAGAGAGGTTACAATTACATTAGTAAGGTAGTGATTGCCTTTCTTGTCTAACTTATTACCCCTCCCCTCATTTTTCTCCTTCTTTCCCTCTCCTCATTGCCCCTCCCAAGTTGTACAGATCATTTCCAACATACTGTCTTGTGAATATCACTGTTGCATGGGTTTCCCTTTTGTCCTTTGTCTCACCATTTTGTCCTGTTCCCTTCCCTAGTTTAGATAAACATATATACAATGCCCAGGGGACCAAAATTGAATACAATGACAACAGGGGATAAACCATAGGGGCGAAAAACATAAAAGAAAAAAGAAATCACGTAGGACATTGAGAACAACAACAAAGAAAAACCTCTTGTTTCCATGTCTTGGAGTTTATTTCGCTTTCAACATAATTTTATTTATATTTTTATTGTCATATCTCAATTTAGGACACAAGTTCATTGTCAGATTAACAATCAACAAACACCTGCTTCTTGCTGTTGTTGTTGTTGTTTTGGTGCTTAGTTGGAGATAAGAGTATTGTGGACATTTCTGCCTGAGCTGTCTTCAAACATTGTTCCTTAGATCTAAGCCTCCTCAGTAGCTAAGAGTATATGTATGTACCACCAGCATCTGGCAACTTTTTTCTACTTTTATGAACATATTTTCGTACTTTCATCTTACAACTATGGTGCATAGTCACACATTTTCCCATCCCCTTGAAGCTATCATTTTACATTTTATATTTAGTCCATGATTTATTTTTATATTTTTAAGTATTAGATACCAGTAAAGGCTCATTCTTTCATATGTGTAATTATTTCAGATCAGCTTGTTCAAAACACTATGCTTCTATGACATTGTCCAAATTTACTGCATTAAAAATTGGGGGGAGTCTATTTCTACATTCTATTTTGTGTTTCATCTTCTATTGTCTATCTATCATCTATTCTTCTGTCTACCATCACCTATCTAATATATATGTAAATATCTACCAATAAATTTATTTGCCTCCATTAATCCATCTTTATAGCTATTCTTTCTGTGATATTAAACTCTCTTGTTTATATCAACCTTATAGTAAATCTAAAAATATTAGCCTGCGTTGCTCAACTATCATCTAACTTTTTAAATTTTTCAGCTATTGCAAGTATTTTTCCTTTCAATATTGATTTTGCAATTTGTCAAAATATGCATAATTTTACTGCTTATTGTGATAATTAAACTGAAATTTAAATGGGGAAAATTAAACCTTTGCAATGTAGGCATATGATGCATCTACATTTATTGCAGTATAAATTTCTCTATTCAGTTTTCAGCATAGCAATCAAATATATAGTTTTTTTATACTTAGGTATTCCATGTTTAGTAGTATTATAAACAGTGCTCTTTAGTTCATTTCAAATTGCTTGGGTGTAGATTTATAATTGATGCTCATATATTATTCTTATATCTTCATTTATTGAATGGATAATCAAACACCTCTGCAAACCCAGTTATTTGCCAAACCTCACAGCAATGTGCAACAGGAAATAAAAATTACTTAATAAAAAGTTCTAAGTGCACTATATATTCTTTTCACCATTTTTCTATATGTTTAGTTACTTTTATAGAGCAAGTACATATTTCTTTTCATAAGATAATAAAATATAGATATCTCTTACATAATAAAAAAAGAATTCACTTTTGGTGATTCAGCATTTGAAAATTACTAATTTAGTACACAGAAATAATCAATCAGTTTATCAACAAGTTTAGATATCTTATGATAAGCTCTTATCCAGAAATACATTTTAAATTTTAATTACTTTTGTCACACTCTAAAGGAGTTCTCACTATTATTAGTACAACAAGATTTCAGGCAAGTGAACTGGCTGTTGACGATATTAACTTGTATTAAAAATATATTACTGTTCCATGAGCCATTAACTTGGTAGGAAATGAAAAACAAGAGGGTGGCAGGAAAAAATTAGAACCACAAAAGATGTGACACAATTCCATTAAGTGTATAGGGTAAATGTTGACAAGACTTTTGACACATAATTTTAAATTACTTTTATTGCAAACCTTAAAAAAAGAACAGAAAAATTGTACATATTATTGAATTTTCATGTTATTTGAATACAGGTATATATTGTATAATGTTTAAATCAGACAATATGTGTGTGTGTGTGTGTGTGTGTGTGTGTGTGTGTGTGTGTGTTTGTGTGTATCAGGACATTTTTGTCTCCTCAAAATTAACTCTTCATGAAGAAAAATTCAAAATCTTTTCTTATTGATTCTTGAAATATACAGTGTATTACCTTCATCAATATTCATCTTGCTGAGTAATTTTTTTTTCAGTTCCTGGGGCTTGAATTGAGGGTCTGGGAGCTGTCCATGAGCCTCTTAGTGCTCAAGGCTAATGCTCCAACACTTGAGCCACAACGCCACTTCCAGCTTTTTCTGGGTAGTTTATTGGAGATAAGAGCCTCATTGATTTTCTTACCTGGGCAGGTTTCAAATCACAGTCCTCAGATCTCAGCCTTCTGAGTACTAAGGATTATAGGCATGAGGCACCATCACCCAGCTACTGTATAATATTATGCCAGACATTTTTTTATTAATAATTGTAACAACATTCTCTAAAATATGAAGATTTTGATATGGGTACTATATACCATTCCTGATACTGAATATTGGACATATTTTTTTCTGGAAACACAGTGAAAAAATTTGAGGATCTCCAGGTGGTATATATACAAAATGGAATTTTATGCCTCCATCAGAAAGAATGACATTGCCCATTTGTTAGGAAATAGAAAGACTTGGAAAAAATTATATTCAGGGAAGTAAGCCAGACCCAAAGAAACATAGGTCCCATGGTTTCCCTTATTTGCAATAACTAGTATATGTCTGAGTCAAGCAGAAAAGGTCAGATAAGTTGATGTTAGGCGAAATGAACTCCAAGATATGTATTCAAATGTTTTTTTTCTTTCATATGATTGTTTCTAACATATTTATGAGATGATTTCTTTGTTGCTTGTATGTACCTCCCCCACGGTATAACCCCTGCTTTCACTGTATTTGATGTTGGTATAATTTGTGGAGGGGAAGGGAAAAAACAAATCGTTTAAAGAGGGATACAGGTGGACCCGTTGCAACAATGAGATGTATAAGTTGTTATGTCGAATTTTACAACTTTGGCCGGAGGTGCGGCGGTGGGGGGCAGTGGGGATAGGAAGGGATGGGAAGGGGAAACAAAGGAGGAGGCAACAATGCTTGATAAGAAATGTACTCATTATCTTGCCTATGTAATTATAACCCCTATATATGGTATTTGCACACACAAAAAATTGAGAACCTTAAAGTAAAACAAAGAGGATCTTAGTATTTATTGATTCTATTGACTCAATATACCTATTGCCTCATAGCTCCAGAGTTTTTATACAGCAACTACACATCCACAGGCAGAATTAAATCAGAATGGCTACCTACCTCTCTGTGGCTTAGGTCTAACGTTCTATCTCTCTCAGTCTTTCTATTTCTCTCTTCATCTATATCTCTATTTCTATCTCTCTCTATATATAAAGCAAAGAAAGCTGAGGATGAATTAATTACATAGCCTCACAACTAAGTAACTATGACTTGATGAATATACCTGAGTTGGACAGGGTTATATTGAAATAATTGTAAAAAAAAAAACTGAAGACTAGATTTCTTACCAAACCTCCTAATATTTCATAGATAAAATTTTTACACATAAAAATAAATGCACTTATTTGAATATATAATGGCTAATAAGAGAGTAAATGCTGATTCAATGTGGATTTAACTAGGTGGGGTTTCCATGTGTCCTCTCTAATTTTACCTACTTTTGTCTTAAATTTAAGATATTCAATCTGACTTAAATGTTCATATCACAAAGTTACTAATGTTAAGTTTTATTTAAATTATTTATAAGTAGTTAAATGAGTATCAATTTAACATATCAATGCATGGGTAGAATGGAACTTGATCAATGACACACCATTCTCCACATTTTAAAACTGTAAAGTAACACTGTTTTAAAGTTGTATTTAAAATGAAAAGGGTGGGCAACAATCTATATAGATCTACTTTCTCAGAGGAGAGGAACTATTGGTGACTTGCTTTATACCCTGTTGTATTTTTAATGTATGACAAAGAGAACAATGATTAATGACACAAATAACATGTATTGTCTCAACGTATTGTAAAGTTATTGTGGTTTCCATGTGTCTTCTCCAAAATTCAGGTGTTAAAATGTAATAGTTACTGCAGTAAAACTGTATTCAGATTAAGTCAGAGGCTCTTTTCAGTGTAAGGATGCTCTTATGAAAAGTCTTAAATTAGGTGATATGAAAGTGTATACAAATGTATTAATGGAAATATGGTAGATTCAAGGCAGATTCCAAATAGTGTAATTCCTTACAAAGTAAAAATCAAACTTTAGCATAATGAAACACCAGAAAGCAGGTACTCAAAAGGGATGCAATAGGGTGTGGTCAAGGTGAAAAGTACCCAGAATGAAGAGGAGAACAGGGCAAAATGCAGGTACGAATTCCAGGCATATCCTAAAGAAAATTAAGAAGAGTAAGAGAAGGGGTGAATAGAAGATGGATGAGAGAGATTATTGAAAGGGATGCCATTTATCAAGATGCATCACATTCATAAACCGCTTGGCTAAATGGCAACTCCTTTGTGCAACTAATTAAAAAATAGTAATAATAAAAATGTTTTCAACACAGTAACAAAAATTAGTGGAAGGTGTTAGACACAGGTGAGGATCCAGCATTTCTCTTTTCCAGCAGACATAATCCTTGCAGAACCAAAATTACTGATACCTTAATTCAAGCTTTTCTAGTCTTCAGCACTGTGGAGAAATATATTTTGTTTTTGTTAATATTATCTAGTGTTGGGTATTTTGTCATAGAACTACAAAATGCACCTATGTGGAAAATACTTGAGGAAGGAAAGTAACAAAACAATGTAAAACCAAGACTGTATTAGGTTATTTAATAAATTTGGCCAGTTGTCTACTCTATACCATGTAAATATACTGTGAAAGCTCATCTTAGGAAAGAATGCTATAAAGATAAATTTCTTACCTACAGTGGTTTTAAATGCTTGCCTGGTAGATTGATAGATATAATCAAAATATTTGTCTCTTTGAATATTTGAAAAGATTAAAAAGCTCCACTGCTAATTTATAGATAATGATTTGAACAAATATCCATTTTGAAGTTGCAGAAACTAGTAGTTTTATGAAAATGTGATTTGATGAATACTCATATACTTTGGTGAACTTCCTTTCCTGCTGAGTTTCAAAACTTCCTCTTCATGAAGGAACATGCCTTAAAGAGCATGGGAAATATTCCTCTTGATAATCTAAAGATTTCAATTGAAAGCTTAAATCAAATTTGCTTTTAATTTGAGAGTTACAAAAGTGTTATATCAGCTATTTCACTTATTTCTAGTTGAGTAACAAGTCACAATGTACATATAGTATGTCACTTTATACCAGGCAGACAATGTATATTAGACCAGCTAGGGCTTTATTCCACATAGTTTTATTTGTATTCATTTAGCTAGGTTCATTTCTTTCATTTTCATTTCCGTGTCCTTGCAACTGTTGCATTTGTGAAGTATGTCTTCAAGTTCATTTTTTTCAAGACTAAAACTATTTTTAAATTATGTTTTCCAACTGTTTTCTTCTAATATTTATCATTGAAAATCTAGCACAAAAAATATTAAAAATTATTTTTATGATTAATCCTTGCAAATCTCATTTTGTTAATATGTGAAATACTTATAACCAAAAAGTAGTCTTCACTGTGGTCTGGAAACAAAGATGTTTTCTTCTTTGATGATATGTATTATAGGGTAACATTTTTATTTTATTTTTTTATTTTTTGTACCTTTTTTATTGTAAAAATATTGTACAGAGGGGTTACAGTTACATGAGCAAGGTAATGAGTGCATTTCCTGTTGAGCATTGTTACCTCTTCCTTTGTTTTCCACCTCCCATCCCTTCCCTCCCACTTCCACAACTACTCCCCTCCCCACCCACTAAAGTTGTAAGGTTCCTTTTCAACATAGTGACCTATTGTAGCAATGAGGTGTACAAAACACTATGTAGGGTAACATTTTACAATAATAAAGAAATTTAAGCTTAATGTAGGGAAATATGCTTATGTCTTGAAATCTCAGAGGAGCACAGTAGATAATCACCAATTTGTGATTTAGTCAACAGTGAGATTCCTGAAAGACTATCCATTTCATACATTTCTCAGAAGACAAATCACTAAATATCTGCTACTTGCTTTAGGTTCCGCCAATAGGTCAAAATGACTACAGATTACTGGTATCTGTGAATTTGGTACATGGTGTTGACTACCTAGGTACATGATCAGCTATTGTGGGAAGTACACTGTCAAAAGGTAGGCCAATATCTCCAGGATGTTCTCCAGCTTCAACTGAGGAGCATTTGATAAGCAGTGAACTCTTCAGTGTTCAGGAAACAGATTTTATTCATGGTACCACTGGGGAGCTGGGCTTCTCATTTGCCTATCTGGACAGATAAATATTGGAAGCCTCCCACTGACCAAATTTGCTGAAAACTGGGAATATCCCAACATTGTTCAGAATATAATCACATCCCCCACAGAGACTGTGATTCCAATGACATATAGAATGTTGTTCTCAAGCCAAGTGGTGCTTGATAATCATATTCTAGTGAATCCTGAATGCTTCCTCCATATACCCTTCATGTCTAACAACAATTATATCGCTGTTTACTTTTTATGTTAAAAACAATTAGATATACCATTAATGAATGCTGTTTCGCTAAACATAGTTAAAGGAGATGTATTTAAAGAAAGAAGAAAACATCCTCAACATAAGTTTCTCAGTACCAACACTACTAAAAGGACAGGTGAGCAAAATATTCTGTTCCTGAATTTGGATACCTCTACATATTCCAGGACATAAAACTTACAAATAGTAGGTGTCACCAAGAGCTATTCTTGTTTTCCAGATATATTGGAAAATACTTTTTAAATCCACTTTCTTAAAATTAGAATATCTCCAAAACAACTGAATGCTTCTGTCAAATTAACTGCATTGGGAGGCCTGGCTAGGGCTTTATATTGCCACGATGCACACATAAAACATGCTGCATACATGTGCATAATATATGTATTGACATGCATACAATATGAACAGTTTGCTGTATATGTGCTTGAAATAATGAGCTCTTGCTCATTGGTCTTACCAATGTGCACATCTAGTCAAATGTAACCTAAGCCTTCTGTGTCTGAGATCAAGACAAGCACTGATTTCTTCATGCCTAGGCCTTCACATTTCTACACTTCAAATATATCCTCCCTTTGTATCCCCTCTCATATTCAAGAGTATGATTACATCTCATGCGATCATTACATCTCATGTGATCCAAAAATCACACTTTGTTTATAACTTTTCCTTATTCATTATACTTTATACCATGCATCAGTCCAAACTATTCAACCTTTTTCCTGCTCAAAGGTGTTAAGTTCTAAGCTTAGTACAAAAGGCAGAGATAACAAATAACAAAAACTATTAATCATACAAGTGAATAAGCTAAGAATAAATTAATGATGAAAATTGATTTATACTCAACTCACCTCATACTTTGTAGTATAAATATGTATCACTTGAAATGGTAGTTAAATTTGCCAAGTAGTAAAACTGTTTTCTTTAATCTGTTCTTACTTCTCTTTCTACATCTTCCTCTTCCTCCTTCCCTTTCTCCCTTCCATGTTTCCCCCCTTTTACACTCCCTCCCCCTCTTTTTAATTTCCCTCCCTAGGATTCTTTCTCATTTTCCATTTCTCTCCCCTCATTCCTCTCCTACTTCCTCTTTATCTCTTGGTTGAGCATATGTATTTGAAAGTATGTAAGTTAAATGTGTACTCACATCAATTGCTCTCCATCATCTTGACCTATTTCTCAGTATGTCAGCATCATTCCTGAGTGTATTTAAATAGCTGCATAAATGGACTATTTAACTTTTTGCTTTTATCCCTTCATATTTATCCTCCATACTGTCTCCCAAGTGAGATTTCAAAATCACAAATAGATTCTTGCTATTTCCTGTGCTCAATCCTATTGCTTGGGAAAATGTATTGTCATAAAGTCTTAATTAGAAATGATACTACAATAGATAATTACTCTAGCCTTCATTCCTCTACCTGCATATGGTATAGATTTTCTCATGCACCACACATCATTTTAAAGCATACTCTGTGTTTGGACTTACTAAGTCTCTTTCACTTTGTGTGTGTGTGTGTGTGTGTGTGTGTGTGTGTGTGTGTGTGTGTGTGTGTGTGTGTGTGTGTGTGTGTGTGTGTGTGTGTGTGTGTGTGTGTGTGTTGGCAAGGGTAGAAGGGGATCTTGGGACACAGGGCTTGAATGCTGTTCAAGCTTTTGTGCTCAAGGCTAGCCTTCTACCAACTTAAGTCTTATGGACTTTCCTATCTGGGCTGCCTTTGAATTATGATCCTCAGATCTCAGTCTCCTGAGGAGCTAGGATTATAGGCATCAGCCACCAACACCTGGTTTCTTTCTCTGTTTTAATGAGGTACACAGTATTACCTCTTTCAAGCCTTTGTGCATTGTTGTATCTGCTTGCTATGCCTTCCCTATTCCCCTGTCCTAAGTCTTGGTCCCAGAGTACGCCCTGTTTATGTTCTATCAGCACTTCCACAACTCTCTGGGGATTTTTGCTTGGTCAGTGGGGAACAGTGACAAGTAACTGGCAGTTTTCCTCTTGCATTCCCTTAATATCACATCTACACTTTACAAATACTCTTTTTAAATGAAATATCCTTTATCTTTCAATTTTGTGCATACTGACAATTTCTTTTTTTTTGCCTGGAATAATATAACTGCTGTCAGTTTCCCATTCCCCAACTAAACCTTTCTAGCCCCCAAACACACACACACACACACACACACACACACACACACACACACACACACACACACACACACACACACACACGTCTATCAGCTCATTTTACTTTTTATTACATGCTCATAATTCAACTCATAAAACAAATAATTTGTGAAAATATACTTATTGGCCATAATAAGAGTGCTTAAATGGTGCTGTCGAAGGAGAAGCTGGGAAAGTGTATGGCACTTCCAAACTTATGACAGCTATCATCACTGGGGATCAGAACAAGCCTATTTTTTCCTTATTTCCATGAATTCAACAAATTTGCCATTTATTTCATCCTGGTATACCAGAGGTTTAGGGATGGACAGTGGGTGACACTTTAGGAAACCACTGTCTCTAACACTCGATTCTTTCTCAGTTCAGGTAAGGTAACACGATGCTCATTCACGCTCTTGAGGAATAATCAGCCCCTGAAGGGAGATGGTGTCTGGATCATTTAACTGGAAGAAATAATGGGAAAAGAACTTAGTCTGCTTAATCTGAACCATCGCAAAAGGGACTAAGTTTGACCTCTAAAAAAATGAAAGAATTGTTCTGCCCCATTGCATTTTAAACTATAGGCATGATGGACATTTGTAGGGCAAAGGCAATAGAGAACCTTCTTTCACACGGGGTCAGTACAGACAGGGACGAAATTAAAACTAAGTTAGAGGCATCCCATTTCCAGCAGTACATTCTCATTTAGTAAAGCTGAGTAAAGTGGAAAAGTAATTGCTATTACTGAGAGCATTCACAAGATTGAACTCTAGTTTTATTTGTAAAATGGCATCATTGAAGGGTTATGTATTTATTCCTTTTCCTTCCTTTTGACTGTAAGAGACAGTATGTCTACCCAGTGTATAAAATATTATTTGTTATAAATGAATTCAATAAGTATTAATTCAACTTAGGTTCAACTTGGTGCTTTTGGCATTGGATTATCAAAACTGAAAGCTCAGTGATTAAGAATGGTTTGCATTATATTTACTATTTGTATTATGTATTAAGTAGTTCATCACTAATAACTTAGAGACTATTTTAAAGGCAAGAAGAAATAATTTAGGCCAAATGCTGCATTCATTAAATTAAAGAAAGATCATGTCCAGAGCATATGCCTGCTGTTAAGTAGAACTCTTTAAATAAAATTCAACCACTCTATGGAAAGTTTGAGATGTGACAATAAAGCAAAAATTGCTCTCCAGGTATTTCTTCCCCTTCAAATTGCCTGTCAATTTTTAAGAATTTCCAAACCATGAGAGGTATTAAATTTGATTTTAAAGAGCTATTTTTCAGATGCTAGTGGAAAAAAGATCACTTAATAAAATAATACCACTCTCATGTAATAAACAAAATTTACATTGTAAAATGAATGGAAACCCAAGGAATTAAGTATTATAATAAGTCAGAATTTATTAATGGAAAAAATTCCCTAAACTATGATCAGGTCATTATTTTCCAAAAGCTATTACAACAAAGAACAAACAAACTGAAACTTAGTGGCTTAAGAGAAGGAAAGGTAGATAAGTGATAGATAGACAGATGGATAAAGATAGATAATTGATAGATGGGTAGATAAATAGATGGTTGAATGGAAAGACCTATATAAATAGGGTTAAAGAAATCACAACAGTTTTCCTTCATAATTCTCTCTTATGACTAGGTTCAGCTGGGGAGTATTTTTTTTGTCGGTAGTGGGGTTCTGTCCCTGAGCTTTTCAGCTAAATGTTAGTGCTCTACCCCTAGAGCTACAGCAACACTTCCAGTATTCTGGTGGTTAATTGGAGGTAAGAGTCTCATGGGCTTTCCAGCCAAGGCTGGCTTTGAACCATGATCCTCTGATCTTAATCTCCTGAGTAGCTAGGATTACAGGTGTGAATCACAGGCTACTGGCTGGGGAGTTCTTTTTGTATGCAGTTATTAGAATGTTTTGTGTCCCATTGTTACAGTTGATTCATTTGTGGAAATGGCTGGGAGGGTGCACTTTTCTCTTAGTAGAGTGTTAAGATTCCTTTATCTCCAATGAGACTGTCCATTAAGCCCCTATCTCCTGCTGGTCTCTTGTCAGTATAACTAGATAACATCACTAACTTGGGGTTCCCAAAAGCTCAGAAGCAGAAGTTGTCAGATATTTTAGGGATTAGATATGGAACTGGAATTTGTATTTCACGTTATCAGCAAACTAGATAGTGGCCCAGACAAGATTCAGTGTGTGAGGGAAGACAAAAGAGTGTGAACACAGAGAGGCAGCTTGGATGGGACTATTTTATCTACTATTATCTATTATTATTATAGACCTAGCACTGACAAACAAGTGTTTCAAATGTGAGCCTGTATACTTTTTGAAACACAGAGATCTAATGAAATTAGGGATAGAATCGTAGGAAAGTTCAGAGAAATGGAATTTGATAGGAAGTAGAATTACACATTTAAAATAGAAACTAAGGGGTCTGTACATGAAGGTAAGCCCAGAAAAACTGTGTGTTGACTTTGTGTTGACTTTTAAGAATGATTCCATGTGTGTGTACATGCACACATACACTATTTTAGATATAATAATAAACCCATATAATCATTGATGGAATGTTTAGAAGTAATCATAAGCCATATAAACTATATGAAATAATTTGAGTACATCATTGGTCATATGTTTCTTAAAATTTGGCAAATAGTAGAGTAAAATGTATGATCATCTTATTTGTTTTGTTCTTGGTAGGTTATTCTGCTTAGAATTTCTACCTGTCATAGGCTAAATTGTAACCATTTGTTTCCTAAAATTCACATATTCTACATGAACTATAAAATTAATTTACAGAACTGAGAGAACTGTCCATAATTGTTTTTTTACTTCTGGATACTCAGGGAATTCAACATTGTAACTTGTTGTTTTGCACGTTAGGATTTCTTCCTTTCTTTACTGTCATCATTCCATTAAGAACACCTTTATTTTTCACACACACAAAGGATAAATCAAATCTTGTATATCTTAGATCTAAAGAATTTTATTTTGCTTTCTATTCTGCTCTCATTTGCATTTATTTCTTGATTTCCTTTTTCAGTAGTTTGCTATTATCTTTGCAATGCTTTTCTCATTTATGTATATTCTTTCAAGTTTACTAATATGTAGATTCAAGAATATTTTCCTTTTAGCCATGTTTGTTCTATTCTTTCATTCTTATTTATATTGTCTCTATTATTGCCATCTTATCCATATTAGATATTATTATTTGAGTTTTATAACCCTTTAGATTTTTATTTTTATCTTTTCATTCTGTCTACAATTTCTAGTTCTATTGTATTATTGCTGGATACTTCTGGCCATTGAATTACTTCATTTGGAGAATTTTTCAAATAGTTACTTCTTACCATAGTTGTTATTTTTTTCAGGCCTTCTGCTCAAAGAAAAAAATGTTCAGTAATTAAACATTCCAACTAATATGCAGATCTGACTGCCTAAGAAAGAGAAACCTTTGATTGAAATGTGACTAAAATATTTTTCAGTAAAATTCCACTCACTGCTTCTGTGAAACTATCTGTGCCTAAGAGAGTAGGGACATGGTTTGGCTCTCACTAAGCAGTTACAAGATATCATTTGAAGATCCAATTCACAAGCACACAAAGACTTTGCAAGACAAGGAAGTCATCATTTATCTTGAAATGTGGCTTGACTTTGATTCCAGATTTGTGTTGTATTTTTCCCCCATTCATGAAAGAGCATTTCATTTCTCAGACAAGACACAGCCCAGTAGATCTTGATTTCCCAGGAGCCAAAAGTATTTATGGTCTCTTTGTCATTCTGTCAATTCTACTTCTTTATGTATTTTAGTTTGAAGAGAATGACAGAAATAAGCAGGGACCATATGATGAAACCTAAAAGTGTAACACCTTTAGCGCT
Source organism: Dipodomys merriami (assembly GCF_024711535.1). Classification (NCBI taxonomy): domain Eukaryota; kingdom Metazoa; phylum Chordata; class Mammalia; order Rodentia; family Heteromyidae; genus Dipodomys; species Dipodomys merriami. The sequence goes on along the minus strand of NW_027202270.1, from coordinate 121,099,097 downwards.
CATCACTATAATGTAGGTCCCAAACTATGATGCATGTAGTTGGAAAGGGTCCAACTAAAATTCAAAATGTTCTCTTTATATACAATGTGTAAACACAACCATTTCATAAACACAATCACTCAGCACATAATACAGAGGCCATTGTATTAAAAGTGGAGAAGACCTTAGGGTTAATGTTATTATAGAGAAATAAGGTGTACTTCAAACTCTGGTTCACTGACATTCTGGTTAGTTAAACCCTTCTTGTCTTCGTGGTAAATTGAATCTACTCTCTATGTACTGTGTACCGCTAAAGTCATTCTAGTAAAGAGAGGTTTTTTAAAGATCAATAATATTTAATGTGCAAAAAAGCCCAGAGTGAAGATTTTGTTTTCCAAATTCAAGGCAAATTTTAATTTGAACTTATCCTTCAACTTCACATTCTGGCTAAAAAGAATCTCACTCTTCCTGGGTCCTTGGGGGCCCTCAGTCACTGCTCCTACACACTCGCATGCACACACACACACACACACACACACACACACACTATATATATATATATATATACATATATATATACATAACACATATACAATACACACACACACATATACACACTACAAGCACACATACACACTCACAATGTCCATAAAGCATGTATACTTGACCCTTAGTGCCAAAGAAGATGCATAATCGGCTCCAAACATAAAGCTTCTATAACTTATGTAAATATAATAAACATTTATCGAGGAAAGTTTTATCTTAGTTTTAAAATTTCTCATGTGAGATTTTATTATGCTCATCATTCACATATTGTAATGAAGCAAGATGATTTCTCTCAGAAATTATTCCCAGTGAGAACACAATTATTAAATACCATCATTGCTGATAATAATTAAACTTTTATTATCTCAGCTTCAACCCTGTCAAATTCAGGCTCTCCAGAGGGATGACTATGTGAGATGTATTAAAAAAAAAAAAAGTATACTGAAGTTAAGACTAACAGAACAGCCGAGCAGGAATGCAGCTGGAAAGTGCAAGGATTGTTCAAAAGTCCTATTTGGAGATTCTGAGATGTTTTTACTTATAACAGTTCTGATACCAGGCACTGGTAGCTCATGCTTATAATCCTAGCTATTAAGGGGACTTAGATTTTAGGATTGCAGTTCAAAGATAGGTTGGGTATTGAAAGAGTCTATGTGAGTCTTATCTCCAATTAATCACCAAAAAAGCTTCATGTAGAGCTGTGGTTCAAGTGATAAGAGTAACAGCCTTTAACAGTAAGGGACAAGGGACATCACCCAAGCTCTGATTTTAAGCCCCAGTACCAGCTTAAAATGATCCACAAATGTGTGAGTCTTTTCTTTACACAAACTGATTCGAAAACATTCTGGATTCCAACTGAGTGTCTAACATTAAATTTTATTCCAACACTAACTCTCCAGAGCCCAAGAATCAGACTGTACAGCTAAAAAACTCAGCCCTACAACAAAAAGTTCTATTCTTCAGATATCAATGGCAATTTGGGCCTTTTGTACACCTGATTCACTGGTAATAAATTCTAGGATCCAATCTCAGGTTTGATCCTTTGTATGACAAGCTCACAGAACCCAGGAAAATACTCTGCTAACAAAAGGACAAAGCTACTTTGTTATGAAGGATGGTGTGTGAACAGTCAAATAAAAGACACATACATAACATAAGGTATGGGAGATAGAGCAGAGGGAGCTTTTATGTTCTCTCCAGGCATGACTCACTCCCCAAACTGCTTATGTATATAGAAATGTCGGAGCTCTAAGAACTCTGCTTTCTATGATATTTAAGGAAGTTCACTTTCTTAGATGTGATGGGTTTAACCATTTTTCTTATTTTTTATTGTGAAAATACTGTACAGAGGGGTTACAGTGACAAAGGCAAGATAATGAGTACATTTCTTGTCATTTTTATTGGTGATCACCTCCATCCTTATCCTCTTGTTCACTCCCCTCCACTTCAGTCATGGGGATTATGTTTCCAACCCTCTCATCATGGGACTGGTTTCAATAGTAATCAACTATTACCCTGAAGCCATTCAGGGGCTCAGCAAGAATAATCATACCAGCATGAACTCAGGCACAATCAGACTCTCATACCTACAATTCAGGTAATTCCTTAAGTTGTTCTAAAGTTCTTATTTTAGGATGGACATCAGATACATATTTCTTATATGACAATATCATGCAGCATGATCCTCTTTTAGTCTTGCTTTGTTTAAACAAAGATTGAGAAAAGTGTTCCATTCCCAGTAAGGCCTAAAATATTGAGGAATTAAAAGTTAGACATGCCAAAAAGAAAACGACATACGAGGGGTTATGAAGAGAGTATGAATTTTTAAAACCTCATCTTATTGTTGGCCATCTCTCTTTAAAATAAGTAGGGCTCAAAATACATGCTTCTTCAAAAATCTATTCATCTAATATACTGAGTTTCGAAAGTAATATCCAAATCCAAGACTACCTCCTTCAAGAATCATACATGATTTCATTTTGTTTTGTTTGTTCAAAATACATTGTGCTATTTTTATTAGTCAAAGAAGAAAAATTATGTGAAGGAGATAAATGAGAAAGAGTTACTTTATGTGCTGTTGGCAAATATTTGGATGCCTTTAGTTTTTAACTCAGCTGCTTGAACCACACAGTAATTAGCCTGGTTTCTTTGAGGAAAATCTTCAGCAAGGCTGCTGGATGAACTAATATTGCTGTGCTTCGTGTTGTAATCAGATTTGTAAAGTCTACAAAGATTAAACCAGGTAAGCCAGGAAAAAGCAAAGTATAGCTTTGCACACTGGAAAATTATAAATCAAAATTTCCCACTTGTACAGACCAGTGGAATGTCAATCCCCTGTACAAGATGTAGAGTCTTGAACACATAGGAATCTATGTGAACACACCAAGTAAGAGAGACCAGAATCTAATATTCACAAATTTTGAAAATGTAGAATTTGGTCCTGACCTGTTTACTTTGGGGTATTGTTCCTTGTCTTCGTTCTTTTCCTCCTTAATTTGACACTTGTACTTCTTATTTTCTAACTCTTCATCAAATTTGAGAAATGAATAGCTCAAATATGGACCAGACATAGTCCTTCAGTAGGGTTTGGCATGATGAACACACAGGCAGTTCAAGAATAAGAAATGGAAATATTTCATGACCTCAACTTTCAACTTTTTCATCACCAGTTTATGTGATTAAAAAAGAAGTAAAGCAGAGGGGTATAGATCGTTTAAAAGCTACACCTAGGTTGCATTAGTTGAGATGAGGGTCAGGATGTTCTTAAACCAAGAATCTCACAATCTCTGATTTCTAAGTAGCTTCTTGTAAAGGGAGAAACTAGGGTACTAAAGGATGTAGATGAAAGAAGTGGTCCAAGTAGAAGGGCGGGGGAAAAAAAGAAAAATTATGTGTTAAAAACTGATACCAGTGGTTTATACCTATAATCCTAGACAGTTAGGAGGCTGAGATCTGAGGATCTCAGTTGAAAGCCAGCCTGGGCAGGAAATGCTGTGAGACATTGTAAATTAGCTACCTAGAAGCTGGAAGTAGATTTGTGATTCAAGTGCTAGCCTTGAGCAAAATAACTCAGTGATGGCACACAGGCCCAGAATTCAAGTTCTAGGACCAGAACAATGAACAAACAAAAATGATGTATTAAAGTTAATGATTCTGGGCTGTGAAATGTATAGTAACCAGGGAACAATAGTTAATAAAAGAGGAATAGTTACTTCATTAAAACATCTTAAAGCTAAGGAGAAGATTGAGGTTTTATTTGGGGCAGGAATGCTTTGGCAAAGCTAGGGTTTCCCTTCTGCATTTTTTCACAGTGAGTTTTTGATTTTTTGAAAATTCCTATGGTAAAGTTTTATTTGGAATATACCAGCGAGATTATATGTTGGTTCTATTCTCTAAATGACAATTGTTTTCTGTTTTGTAGACCTTCTTAGAGGTTTCTTCTCCCAATGGCACATAGTTACCTTACTTTGGTGAAATTTGGTGATCACCAAGAAGAAAACAGAACTCAGGGTGAAGTTGCTGAACTTACCTCATCATGGCCTTTAAATGGTAATGCAATTACTGCTATCTTGAAACTCCTTTGAAATATTGTGATACCCAGAAGGAATAGTAAAATGATTGTCCGCTGATAGGCATTCCTTGCTGTTTCTGGGCTGTCAACAAAGTAAAAATGATTTACAATAGAGGAAGAAGGATACCATAAAGTTACTGATGCCTACATTTGAGGAACCTGCTTTGCTTGTCCCTTCTTAGGCTATATGTCAAATTTTAAATTGTTATTATTTCATTTTTCCTAAAATATAAGTTGCCTGTAACTTCAAACAAACAAGGAAGACTTTTAGTCAAAATGTTTCTCATGAAATATTTGCCAAGAAATACCTGAAAAACAAATGCATTGTTTCTCTGAAAACATTGAATGCCCCAAGGAATTAGCTGCAAATGAAATAAACCAATAATGTACTCTTCCAGTGAAAAGTACACACAATAAGGCAATAACTAAGATATACAGTGTGTATGATATTGATTTCATTTTATTGATTGAAATAAGTCACTAAGTGTTTTTCTGTAGGAAAAAAATTAAAGAAGGAAGAAGAGGAAAGGAGCAAGAGGAAGAGAAGAGGAAATATTAGGGAGCAATATGAAAAGAAAAGATTTCAAAGCACACAATTGTTTTTACAACAGTTTTAGAAATACAAAGAATAGATAAGGTAGTACAAAGGATTTCTTTCCATATATATAGCAATAGCTGGTTTCCTCTCTGAAAGTCAACTTGGCTTCCAAATAGCACCCCAAATCCCTTTCGAAACATTTAGATTTGCTGATGGATGTAGACTTTTTATGTAGATTTGTTTGGAACTGAATTCCCAAGAGCAAACATGTGTAGAATCTAGCAAACCTTACAAGGTCTGAAAGGTATCTCAGCACCCAATATGCCTCATGAGCTTTCAGAATTTACCGCTACCTCAATTTGCATTATTTTCCAGTTATTTGGCTTCAATCTTGTTTATCTTTCTCAAAAAATGCCAAATAACATGTTCCTACTTCTTGTTAGAAAAGTCCAATTTTACCTTCCTTTCTTGGACATTCAGTTAATCATTTTACATTGAGTAGTCTTTCACTGGAGCTATGCTATGCCTAATTTTAAATCATACTGCATAGCCAAGTAAAGCCTTTATTGTAATCTTATTGGGAATTTTTTGGTTTCATGATACACGTATCTGCAATTATTTGTATATGTAATTATCACATCTCACATTAAGGTTTGTAGGGAGGACTTCAACACTAATATATTGTGTGAATAGTGTTAGCCTGTTTTTCTTCTTTATCTGTAAATTCCCAATGCAGCAATGAGAATCATGGTCCATACAATTGACCATTCAGTGAATTGTTAAGTCTCTGTATACCCTACACCCTCTTCCCCCCATCCCACAGTGCAGAATGGTTACCTCATGCCCTCCAGGACATATCTTGATCAGCGTAGAGTGATGATGTGTAGTAACATTTGTGTTTAGTAAAGATTTGGCTAGTTGACAAAGTCATCTAAATCAGGCATCTCCTCCAACTCCCTCGAGTGAGGTTATACCATATATTCTCAATATAGTTAGACTCTTGCTGAGTCTGCATTCCTGCTGGGAATCCCATGATCTTATAAGTGATTTGCTTTTTATTGTAATATTAAGATTTGTGTTCCCAATGTCATTGTTGATAGATGTTAACAAAGGCCCTCTGCTACATGCTGTGTCATACAGAATAGACTCACTATCCAGAGATCTTGTGCTTTATCTGTCTATATTCTGTGTTCTATCACAGGGATGTGCTACAGTCTCTTTTCCACTCACATATTGGAGGATAGCACCTTAGCTTCCAGTCCTTTCATAATTACACATAATTTTGAGCCCAGTTGTGGGTATAAATATTCAGCTTAATCGCATAAAAATAGGGGCACAATGGTTGGATTATTTAGTAGATTATATTTAGTTATGCTGAGGAACTGTCAAAATAAGCCAGACAATGCAAGTTCCCATGTCAGAAAAAAGTAAATAAATCAAAAAAAATATCCAAAAGTTTTCTCTAATATGACTGCATGGTATTGAATTTCAACTGGCAAAGAAAGAACTCCTGCAGCTGATATCTTCTCCCAGTCTTTTAGATTTTAGCTCGAATAATAGCCTACAGCTCACTTTTGTTTAAATTTTCAACTCCATGATGATAAATTATATTGAACAGCTTTGGATTCGAAGTTCAATTAAATCCGTGAATGGTCAATTGTATGAGCCAAATTTCTCATTGCTGGAGTGGGAGTTTACTAATGACCTATTAGAAGTTTTAATGGATATTTTAAAGAGGAGATTTGAAAAAAGTTAGAAGCACACCAAAACAAAAGCTGATAGGAAATAACTGAAAAGGATGATAAGAAATTTCACTCTTCCCAAATCCGCTGTCACCTCTGCAGATAAAGTCACAGATCAATGGAAGCATTAACAGATTTTCACGTTTTAAAAAAAACACTGTGCTAAGGTAAGGTTTTCCTAGATGGGGAACAAATGAAATATAATTCTATTTTTACAGTAATGACTAATCAACTGAAGTTGTTTGGGTAGGTCTAAGACGGTTGGCCAATTTTGTTTTGTTTTCTTTTTTTTCCTTTGAGTGGTAAAGAAGCATTTTCTCTCAAGAAGACTCACTTATTACAAATCTCTGCTGCAGTTCACCTTGTGACAGTATTTATATTTAGGAGGCATCAAGTATCAAGTAATGCAGTAAATCCTCTCTGTATATTAATAAAACTAAAAAATGGAGACTCTAAAACATTTGCTTGCGGATTCTGCTCAGGTTTTGACAAAGAGCAGTGCAGCTAAGCATCTCATCTAATGTCCTTAGCCATGAGGAACGAAACACAGATGTGAAATCAGACAATTTGCTAAAATTTCTTAATTATTCTAGTATGTCCTCTATCTTACAGAGCTTATCCTAGGACAGGTCAAGAATGAAAAGCAAGACTTCTCTTACATAGTGAGTTTCACTCATCTTTTGAAGGACAAGAAATTCACCACAGCCAGTTCAATGGATCTAATAAAATTCTCTCTTCTGAAATTATAGAAATGTAGAATTTTAGATCTGTAGTAAACCTTACATTTCATCCTATTTTCCCCCATTTTATCAGAAAGGACCTTAGAGTGAACAACAATAACTGTTCTTAAGTGAACTGAAAAATTCTTGGGGGTTGAAATTATAATAATTTTTCTAGAATTAGTGTTATTTTTTCTACTACATTTTTTATATCAATGTTACCAACATTGTAGATTGATGATTATTTCCTTTTTCTTCTGATTAACCTGACAATGTTTGTCAATGCCTCTGGCTGTGGCTTAGAAGATGTCCATATGTTAAAGACCTGTTCCCTAAAATTGCATTTGGGGGAGGTGGCAAGATCTTTACAGAGTGGGGAATTCATAGGGCATGTCTTCACAAGAGACATAGAACCCTTAATTGCTTTTTGTGTGTGTTATTATCTGGGCCTACAATGAGAGCAGCTTTCCTCTGCCATGAATTTTTGTCATCATGTCCTTCCAACTCTGGAAACCCTGGGTATGAACCCAAATCAACCTTGTTTCCCTTAAAGTTAATTATCTCGGGTATTTTGTCACAGCAATGAAACGCTGACAAAAATAGTTTCAAACCACATTAGTGGTATGGTAGAAGCTAGGACTTTACCCGAATTTCACTTTGTATTGCATCAGAAAAGTAGAAACAAAGCCTGCTCTGTCTCTGATTGCCACCATAAACCCTTATAGTAATGATCACTTCATTTAAATATAAATTATTTTTTCTTCTAGAGGAAATCATGTAAATCTAACTGGCAGAGAGTATTTCTGTTTACTTCCCCAAGTGACACATGTAGCAATGCCACAGTAATTTGATCTTGATTACTATAATAACAAAAGCAAACTCTTGTGAGGGATTCTTTTGTATTTTTCTTTTAAAGATGAGAGGAGACCAGGGAAAAAGTGATAGCTAGCTTTATGCTTTTAATGCCTTTGGTTGCCTCCTGGTCTCACTACAAGACCAGAAAATGAGAGAGATAGCTGGCAATAATGCATCCAATTATTTTGTCATTAAGGTTTTATTGATGAAGTAAGGAGAGGGAAAACAGCTAAGAAACCAAAGCTCTACTTAATTTCAATTTTTAGCTTGCATAGCATTTGATAAATCTTCTAGGGAAATAAATACTAGCAAAAGATAGTAAGCTAGGGAACATGTTAGAGTTTGTTTTGTAAATGAGGGTATATATTGGACTGTAATTAAAAGCTTTAATAATATAATTAATGAAACTGAATGTTTCTATTATGGGATGCTAATTTTTTAGTATCTATCTTAATAGTGATGACATCATTCTTCTGTAACTAGTGTGGGCTATATCTTCCACATTCAAATGCCATGGAAATAAGATCAACTGATCAAAATTAAATATTTTCCCCAAAATAGCAGACATCTTTATTAGTCCTAATTCAATGTCACTAGCCTTAAATTAGGAAAGAGGAAAAATCCTTCCTAGACAAAAATTAAATTCACAAAAGAAATACAAACAAGAAAAACCCCACAAAAATGTAAAAGGGAAACCTCTTTAAAGCAAACAAAATCTGGACTGATGTGAGAGAAAAATATGTGATTAATTATGTCTAACCAAAAGTAATAGAGAAAAGGAAAGATATGAAACATAAGAAATCCTATCACAAGTAATGACATGAAAACTAATAAATAGTTAACGCTGTGGTCCCATGTCTAGATCCTACCACAGGTCAGCTCATTTGCACTTCAGCTTGAGTGCTAATTTGGTGTTCTAGATCCTCAGGGTACAGAGTTTTAATACAGAACATGAATCTTGGGAAACAGTCTCATTCCATACTTGATTGTACAGTTTCTAAGATCAGCTGTTATTTTGAAGCAAAAGATATGGCTGAGACATTTCTCAGTCTGTGTATCTGAGTGACAGACTAATATAAGCGAATGGAAATAATCATTGTCCATTGGATATCTTTTAATGATAATGCAAATTAACAACTTACCCAAAATGTCGAATGTGTAAAATAATAAAAATTGTATTTCATATACAAACATCTACAGTTTCCCACATTGTCTTATGCAGCCTTTGCACAGCTGAGAAGTTCTGTCTCATGGCTCCCTTATGTTATTAGCTATGTAGATGAATCCAAGCAGGTCCATCTCTTGGCCATAGCAGAAGTGAAGGAGTCTAATTAAGGAACACTTTCCATGAAAGTATTTCTTTTAGTATCATGCTTTCTAACTTTCTTTGCCAGTAAAGTCATATGGTTTGGCCCAGACTCAAAAGATAAAGAACTACTTTATCTGTGTAATGTGAGTCATTGCAAGCTTTTATGACAATGATCAGCTTTATAGGAAAAGATAAAGGATTAGAAGTCTTTCACATAGCCTATCACAGGAAGAAGTCAGATGTACAACCGTTCATATTGAATGGAAAAATCCAAGAGTAACATTACAATAGGTCCACAATGCATTCTGTCATTTAGGCTAAGTATGTAATTACAATTGTTAGTTATGATCTTATAAAAGTAGTTTCAACTGTAACTTAACAGTATCAAAAATTACTCTGACAGTTAAACAGATATACAGAGAAAGTGTAAGAAATTAACTTTATCTCTGAATTGTCTTATTCTCTTTACCTTCGTATTCTTAGCCCTCACTTCAGCATTATTTTGTCTACTTCCATAAGATATCTCTTAAAAATGAGACAGAGTATAAGCGAATAATTTTCAATACAAGATCTTAGGATGGAAGTAAAAATTATATTAAAATATAAAATTATTTATCTCTCATTCATTTTTCCTGATAGTATAGTTGATAAATTAGAATAACTAATAACTTGTAAGTATTTGAATGTGACACACTTGGAATAAATCTCTTAATGATGAAATATTTAATATTTTATAGTTTATTGAGCAATTTTGTACAAAATAAATTCATTTTTCAGTATTTCTGATACTGTGTCATAGATAATATTTATCTTTAGGTAAAGATTTTCAAAATATCATCATCCAAAAATGTTGTGTATATTTAATTCCTTTTTATCAGCACAACTGTGTGGGTTTTTTTCATACACAGAATTTTTTTTTAGCTTGAAGATGATACTTTCTCATTTGTTTCATTTAATAACCTCTTCATATAAATGTGTTTCGGGAGTTTGTAGGTAACAGTTTAGTCAGTATGATTTAACTTCATGACAGACATACTTTTGGCTTATATACATTCCCTGAGGATGAAACCAAGCCTGACTGAGAAGGGATATAGCATGTCATATGAAACCATTTATGTGTTGAAATATCAGAGCTGTCAGTCTATTTCATTGACATTGATTTATAGGTATGATAAGGTGAATAAATTAATAGGTACAATAGACACAATTTTAAGAACAGAAATGTTTCCCAGCAACTATCACTGGAATTCCACCATCATAATGGGAACTCATAAATAAAAACCAAGATCCGAAGTGACTCTCCATGCTCAAGAACACAGAAGTTTTGAAGTTATCATGATGTACATAAGTACTTCCAAATTGTGTGCGTATCAGATACAGACAGGAGCTCTTGAACTACTGGTGAGAATAGTCCAGGGATTCTGTTCCAGGAATCAAGACAAGCATTTACTTTGCTTAGATAGTTAATGTCTTTTCTGACTTATGATTGCCTTACTATCTATGGAATACATTTATGTCTCTGTGGAAGCAATTATCCATAAAACATCAACATATGTTTATATAGTAGACAGCACTTTTATTGGTCCCTGCAGTGCATATTACAGTAGTGGAAGATAAAGTTTCAGTGTAATATGTTTTATCTATCATTCAAATCAAAGAATATACAGTGCTTTAGAATTTTAGAAATCACTTGACTATCAGACGGACATGTAGAGTATTAAATTGGACGCAATTTATTAAAAGTCTTAGCATGTAAATATAGTCAATAGACTTGGTTTTAGCTTAAATATTTTATTTAATATCATTCTCACCAATGGAATCAATTCAAGAGATTTGCAGATGACTCATGCTGAGTATTTGTTTACCCAAATTTCCTGGTATTAACTTGAAATAAAGTAATATTATTCACTTAATGGAAAGATTGTTTTCTAGTCAGTGGCTTGCAATGCACAATTGTATTGCTAGCTACTCAGGAGGCTGAGATCTGAGGATCATGGATCAAAGCCAGCACAGGCAGAAAAGTCTGTGACATTTTTATCTTTACTTAACCACCAAAAAACCCAGGACTGAAGCTCTAGCTCAAGTGGTACGGTGATCTCTTTGGGTAAAAAAGCTCAAGGACAGTCCCAGGAACTGACACACACAATTGTAAGGAGTTACAATCCCATAGATTTCTGTGGATCTAAAAGAGAATAATACACTAAAATGTAGGATTAACTCAAAATAACGATCATCTCTAAATGAAAGACTTCTGCTTTCTTTCTTATAATTTGGAAATCTATGACTATTTAAAATGACATTTTAGTCATGGAAGGCAAAATAGGAAAGCTACTTGGGATACTTTGGTATTTTAATGGCATTGGAGCCTTCTAAAAATCTTTGATTGACATGAGCTTCAAACTGTATCAATGTACTATGTGTCTCAGTCCCATCACGATTTTTTGGTACTTCCATCAATTTAGTAAAGTTAGTCTTTTGTTTGGATGTTAGTCTCTCTAAGTGACAGAGAAGGAACGTTATTACTTGCCACTATAATATCCTAATTTACTCGAATTTGGGTTTAATAAGGCAATAAAAGGATCATTACTTTTGCATTACATTAAACTAAAAAGCCTCTACTCAGCAAAGAAAATAGTCACTTGGCTGAAGAGATAGCCTACAGGATGGTAGAAAATCTTTGCCAGCTCTGTATCTGACAAAGTACTAATAAACAGAATATACAGGAAGCTGAAAAAAGAACTGAATTACCAATGACTCAATAACCAACTAATAAATATCTAAATAAATTGCATAGCTAATTTTCAGAAGAAGTAGTCTTCTGGTCAAAATTCCTTAATGGAATGCTTAACAAAAAGCAAATGCAAGTCAAAAGAAATTGAGATTTCATCACATTCCAATCAGAATGACCATAATCAAGAAGGCAAACAACACAAAATACTGACAATAATATGAGGAAAAGGGAACTCTTGTACACAGATGATGGGAATGGGAATGGAAATTAGTATGGAGCATCTTCAAGAAAACTAAACATAGGACTACCCAAGGATCCAGCATATATGACTCACATATATATGTGAAGGAATGCTAAGTCAAGATACAATGTAAGCATTTGCATACCCATACATCCAGCTCTCTTCACAACAACAAGTTAAAGATGCTTCAATGCCTTCCAAATGATGAATAAGTCAAGAAAATATGATGTAAATACATAGTGGTGTATTATTTGGTAACACACACACATGCATACACACATGTGCACATGCAACATGTTTCTATTTGTAGTACTGTTTCAGGGACTGGAGAGCAAAGAAGGTTAGGGTTAAACAATACTGAAATACATCCTTGAATAAAGAGAAAAATAACATTTATTGAAAAATGTGAATAATTTGGAGAATTGGGGAAGGGATAAATGTCAAAAAACAAAGGGTCCGTCTGCTTAAAATACTGTGTGAATATGTGAAATACCATGATGAAGCCAATGATAAGCTATTATGTATGAAATTTAAGATTAGCAACTTAAGCCAGTATAAGTCATATACCATTCTCCAATAATATTAAACATATTTTATTCATAGCATTATCAGATAGTAACAGGAATTGAATACTACAGAAAACATCTTGCATTTGAAAAACAATGTTTTACAAATTACCTCTGGTATAAATCAAGACATTTAGAAATTTGTTTGATAGACTTCCATGAATTAGATAGGATCTTAACAATCTTTCAGGATTGAATACCCTCTATCAATAAGAACATAGCGTTTACATCTTTCTTGCCAATAATTTAACTTTTAAAAGTAAAATTTTAGGCGAGAAGTTTATACTCTCATTTAATGAGGGAAAGAAAATGTTCTATGTTTTTGTTTTTTTTTTATTTTCTCTGCTTTATCCTATTATGCTCAAATAAAACCTTGCTAAAAATACTGATGGAAGGCAATTATTGTTTGAAAGATTTAATGATAAACAAAATTACTGATTCCCAATATAAATGTTTTTCTAAAGGAAATATTTAAGTTAATTGAGTGTCTCCATACCCTGAAATTGAATGAAACCATTAAATCATGTTTACAATTTCTTATAAAGAGATGGCCTAAAGTGAAGAAAAAGCTATTGAATTTATATACAGTATTGGTCCTAAGATTCAAAATATACCTGATACATGGATTAGAAGAAGAGAACTTAAAATAGACATTTTCTATTTTGATTTCATTTCAGTTTATTGATATTTTCCTTTAAGATGTTTCTGAATTATTTTTCAGAAATTTTATAAAGTTTTACAGTTTTTAAATTAATTTTAGTTTAACATTTATAAGTAAATATCTTCTTGAGTAGCTTCGAAGTGTAATAAATTTTCTATATGTTAGATATTTAGTATAATTTTCTGTGTCCAAAGCTCTGACTTTTCATTTCATTTTCAGAAAGCTGTATGATTTTGTATGATGAGAGAACATAAGTATTTGTATAATGTAACATTTGACCATCCTGACTTGTAATGATTTTTGAATACTTAGTTTTTAAGAGTCCAGTCATTGATGTGTTTTAAAAAATTACTATACTTTCAATTTGCAACTAAACATTACTCAGAATATCAAAAGTTTACTATGATTTTTCTCTTGGCTGCACACAGAACTCTAAAACTACATTTTCTTTAGTTCATTTGCTTACTGCCATAGTTGCCTTAAATAACAATCACTCAGAAGTTATAATGTACTAAGGTTTTTACAAATGCTTTTAAAATAAGTCCCTGTCTTCTCATTCAATGTTATTTTCTTTACTTACTTTTAGTTGATGGCTTTCTGATAACAGAGTAGCTGCATGTGGCGGTATATCATTTTCATGTTTAAAATTATTCAAAAACAGGCTTTGTTGTTTTCATGACAGAATTAAACTGAATGAACCAAAACTAAATAGAAAATTTTGCTATGCACAATTCCAAAATGATGATCTGGTACCTATACCCTTCAAGACAAGTTTCCCTTGATTTCTTGAAGTGAAGAAACAATACTGAATGTTTTGAGGTCAATAGGACACTACCAGTTTGCCTGATTTAAGCAACTTCAAAACCCTTTGTCACAAAGAATGTTTGTCTTTTCATGTCTTTTTATGAACCTAAAACCATCATTAACTGGTCCCTAATGTCAGGAAATCAAATGGAAGGTGAGGATGAGGGGAAATGAATGCTAATGATAAGGACCATCCCTGATGTGAGAGGAAAGAGTAGGGAAAGAAGACATGATGCTGTTAAAGTGCCGTTTCACATGATGGTCATTTTCATTATTGTTCAACAAGACTTCCTGCAATTTTACTTTATGTTCTCATCACGACTCACCTTTTACATTGCACAGCTCCCAAGGTCGTATCAGAAAACACTTTGAAAAGCATGGGTTCCGTTGAAAACATCCTTAAGACAATTCAGCAGAGACAGGGAATGCTCAGAGACAAAATACCCTACAAGGAAGGGGATTATTTATTAGATTGGAGTGATCCACTTGGAATGAAAATAGTAAAGCAGAGACTAACACCACCAATCATAAGGGGAAAAAAAGAAAAAAAAAAAACAACGCGAGAGTCAGACCTCTGAAACCATGTAATATCATCCAGATCTTTTCTCAAGCTCCAGAGAGGATTGTAATTTATTCAAGGACTTCCAATTAAACAATTATCTGGAGTGGAAAGTTGACCAGTGAGCTTTTTCTCTCAGTGACTGTTGAGTTAGATGTCCCCTTAGATTTGAGGACATTCAATAAGTATTGATTATTACTAATGACTCTATATCATAGTGAAATATTGTCCTACTCTACAGCACTTTCAGTGTTTAATCTGAAAGTTCTCTGTGCCAACTAATTTTAACCTTTTTGTATTTGTTGTAAATGGAACATATCATAAATGGAAAATGATGAATGGCCTACTTAAACAGCAGCTTCTTACATACAAGGTCATGTTGTATCCATTGTTTTCTCACAACTTTAAATATTTACTAGTAGACTATTTTTAGTCTATCATTCACTCTATCTTCCATGAAATCAGTGCCATAAAACGCCACTGAAAGCTATTTGCTACAAAATATTTTCTGCCACTAAAGCCAGTGCATAAAATGGAAGTCATTATTTATATTTTTATTAATAAAATTTAAGGTGGCCTTTTCTGACCCTTTTACCAGTACACCTAGAATATAAATTCACTTTTCAACTATTATTTATTGCCATGTGTACATGGAGAAGGACACTTTGGAGTTTCAGATTAAAACTGTGCCTTCTTAAATCACAAACTTAACTGGCAATGAATCTGAAACTTCTTAGATACTCCCTGTGGCATGAATTATAACTAAATCTGAGTTTTGTGGTTTTGGTAGTCCATGACATGATTGTAGAGCAAGGGTATTTGATTGCTAAGTATTATAAAATAATTGAGATGTGTTTGAGTGTTTTGAAGATACTTCAAAGGGAAAAAATTAAAAGCAAAAAGCCTCATTTCACTATATTTCATGAAAACAGTGCTCCCATGGCTTAATTCTTAATGCCTTTAAGAAATAATGTACCTTAATGTTATCATTAGCAGAGTAATATAGGATAATAATGAGATGGGAATGTCTAATGAGAAAGTGTTTTGCTTTGGTAGATTACTCTTAGTAAATGGAAATAAAACCCTGGTCTTTTATAACTTTGGAAGTTAAGGTAAAATTGATTTCCATTAATGTAAGACTTTGAGACCTCCAGAGCTTTTTGAAAGCATAGACACTCTTTACAGAGATTATTTGCACAATTAATCTATTTAGGATTGACAAATAACAAAGGTTGGTTTCGTTTCTGATAGAATCAACAATTGTTCAACTATAATTAATATTCTCTGCTTAGATCCATTCTGCATATTAATATATAAAGGATATATACCACTTTGCAGTGAACATGAATCTATCTTAAGCAAAGAACCTGTATGTGCTAACATTCTATTCAAGAAGCCATTCACAAAAACTGTCACGCTACATATTTGATTAGAAATAAAGCAAAATCAAGCAAGGAAGCAAAAAGAAAGAAAGAAAGGAAAGATTTGAAAAAGTATCTTGCTAAAGATCCTACTCAACTACTGGAAGAAATTGATATTACATCTGATAATCTGATATAGAGACATACGCTCTTTCAGAGCCTTCCTCAGCCTGTGTTCATTGGTCATTATTCTCTAAATATGCATTTAATATCTTTTTCAAATGTACTGGTGTTTATCAGAAAATGATTCTCAGGTTGATTAGATAGCTAGTATTGTTTCAAGGGGTACTATCTTTAAAAAAATCAGTATAGTTGTAACTGAATAATTTTGAATGAAATTCATCATCTGCCATAGCAGATAATGTGGTGTTTTATCCGTAAATTTCATAAGACATGAATTCTATGCTTCCATCAGAAAGAATGACACTGCTCCATTTGTTAGGAAATGGAAAGACTTGGAAAACAAACTTTTTTAGTGCCCTTCTTACTTAATTTACACTTTGGACAGTTCAGTAAAACTTCTGTTTTACAAATAAGACAAATGCGATAAAATGAAGCCAACTTTTGATTCCTTGTGAAAACACCACTGTCATTTCTGTAGGAAGGTTCATTTTAAACTGTGCAATTCACAAACCCTTTGCAGGATTCATTTTCTGGAACATATTAGGCCTAATTTTGAAGCCTACTGTGTAGCTACCTCTCTGTCCATGGTAATAACATTCCCAAACTCCCAGGTATTCCGAAAAAGATAAATAAATGAATAAGCAAATAGTATGCAGTAACATACACGCTGTCATACAAATTTGTACGGGATGCCAGAAGAGAGAGACATTACCGGGCTTAATATCAAGACTGTGACATGACAAAGAGTTTCAGTACTATATTATGTTAATTTTGCCTTTAAAAGAATGATAGGAAAACATGATTCAGAACCATGACATAGAATTTCAGTACCATTTTACTTTCTTTTATTTTTTCTTCTAAAAGAATTATAGGAAAACATGATTACAAATTAATTTTCAGAAGGTGTGAGGATGAATGTGTGTGTGTGGAGATGTGTGTACCTGAGTACCTGGAGTATGTCAATAACCATTATCACAGTCTAGAAAACATATTTTTAGGAACAAAACAAATTACATAAAGAAAAACAAATATTATAATGCGGCAACGATAACTGCATCATTGGTCGTTGGTATCCACAGTCAGTTATTACTCTGTTTGTGACCAAGAGCTCTAATTTTATCTTATAGCCCCTATTGTCTATGCTAACATAAGATCCCTTTTCCTTTCTTACACTAATGGTAAATTTTATTTAATTTTCCCAGCAAGAACGTGAAATGCAGGAGAAATCTAAACAAAGGCTCTATTCCTCTCTCTTACAGATTCAATAAACATTCTAATTGGTCATTCACATAGCCTGATGACCTGTCCTCCACTGGTTTACTTGATGGCTAAAATTCAGACAGGACGTCAGACTATCTCAAACAAACTCTGAGAAGTAAATTTATAAGCTGGGTCATTTATTTCTGTAGGAACCCTGTGAACAAGAATCACTTAACAGTTTTTAAATTATTAGATTTTTTAATATCATACAGAGATATCACTGTATTCACTAGATAATTATCGGGGAAAATGAGCAAGCCTCAGAGTGTATCATAAAATATTTAAAGCAAATCAGAATTCTCATGGGAAAAAAAAACCCACATAATAAAGCAGAATTAAGAGAAGATCATTTTCTCCATTCTCCATGTAGATACTTACCAATTGTCATTACGGTCATTATAGACAACTGGAAATGGATGTAGGAAATAGCTGCTAATATTCCAATGCTGTAACCCATTCATAACTTTGCTTACAAGGAATTGGCAGCACACAGGAGTGTCTGCCTGGAATTTGTGCATTTTTCCTTCCATCTTCCAATTTTTAATTAAAGCATGTGACATTAAAATAAGGAAGACACCAAAAGCAAAATCCAAAGACAAGACACACTTCTTGCCTCAATCATCTAATCAATGGAGGCTACAAAATCTGGATTTTTGTGTGTTTTTTTCTACAGCGAATGATATGCGTATAAGAAAAGGAAAGGGAAAATGAACTTTATTCACTGTGTTTCAGCCCACTGATGGACAGAGAGAAAGATGGGAGAGACAACTATAACTCCACTCCTCATGTAATCTCTGCTCTGCCATCTCACTTGGTACCTTATCACATTCATAAGCTGTAAATGTTGTCCAGAGAAGCAGAAACAATCAGGGGCAGAGAGATACATAATTTATTTTTATTTATTTTATTATGCTTCTTTTAGCATTAACACATCATGTAGAGGGACATGTGGATATATCACATGATGTGATATATCCACACGTGCATACAACATACTTTGATCAGACTCACCTTCTCCTTTACTCACCCTCCTTGTCTTCCATCTTTCTCCCAAGCTTAAAAAGCATCTTTATTCCACTTCTTCTTATATACAAGGACTATTTTGATCAAATCACCCTCCTTCACCCTCTCTTCACCTTTCCCATCCTACGCTACTATACCAATGCCCTGGACAGGACCTATTTTCTTTTTTCTCTTTGTTGATTTTTTGTTGTTGTTGCTGTTATCTACTAATTGACCAAAGGGCTTTCACCATGATATTTCACATATAAATATACAGAATTTCAACCAGATTGTTAACTTTGTCTGCACTCACTTCTACCTTCCAACACCCTTCAATTTGGGGAGTTTTCTCCATTAAGGGAAGAATTTTGTGATTGTTTTAACCCAAATATGCAATTTTATTTTCTCTATTAGAGACTAGCATAAGTGGTTATCAAACATGAAACAAAAAAAAAGAAAGTCTATTGAGAGAGATCTTCCATGAAAGTTCTTCCTATGTAAAGGCAAGACATTGAATAAGAGCATAACAAAAGCCAACATTATTTACTCAAGTATTAGTATCTCTCTATTTGTATCTTTGCAAATATTAGTCCACAATGGTGCCTTATCCTTATCCTTTAGTACGCACAGTATTTTTTACTTAGCATATCTAAGAATTTAAGTAATTAGTTATGTGAACAAAGTTATTTAGGTAAGATCAATTAAAGTGGCATTATTTAAACAACAACAACAACACATTTTCCTGTCTGTGATAGTCAGCATGCATATTGGATTGCTATTTCAAACACATCCTATGTTTCTTATGCCAGGATTTGAATCTCACTGAGGACCCAATGAGAGGACTAGTTGCAATGGGATTCTGCTTTTTACTAATACTAGAGCTCTGTTGGCATTGATCCTACTATCTTTGTATGATAGCTACAATGTTTACAATCTCAGTGGGGTTACCATTGTGTAAATGGATCATCAATGGTTTACACACTAACCAGATGTGGTCGCTAACCAGCTTGCTTGGGAAGCAGAGATCAGAAGAATCACTGTTTAATGTCAAATAGGACAAAAAGTGGTGGTAAAAAAACACACCATTCCAACCAATAAATCTGATTATAGTGGCTTGCACTTGTCATTTAGCTACACGAAAAGCATAAATGATCCAGTCAGATCTTGCTGAAAACACAATTTCCTATTTAAAATATAACCAAAACAAAAGGATTTGGAAGCATGGCAGAAATGGTAAAATGCCTGCTTAGCAAGCATAGGGCTGAGTTTGAATCCCAGTTGAGCCACAAAAATACATACATACATACATACATACATAAATACCTAGAAATAAAACAGTTCACACCAGATTAAATAAAGGATTTATTAGTTGTAGCCTCATATATTCAACCAGATTCCTCTGACATCAATATCACTAAAGCTACAAGAAACAACAGGATAGAGTTATCATTACAGATATCTTAATTAACATAAATATTGTCATTTTCTTTGTCTTGGGCGTACATATACTTTATCTAGGATAATCTACTGGCTCAAAGGAGGTTTGATGTTCTTTAAAATAAACAAATATCTAGTTGTATCATAATTTTTTTTCATAATGACTTCTAGGATCAAATATTTTATTCTCCCAAAGTCTCTACAATCCATCATCAAATGTAAATTTCACATGGCTTTTGCATATGCCTCAAATCTTACCATTGCTACTTCAAATGAAAGGCTAGAGATATGGAAACCCTCTACCCATCATTCAATGGCCCTATCTAAATTTAATTATCCATTTTCATATGACCCAGAAGATCCAAAATTTGTGTTTCTATTTAACGGAACTGTCTTGCGTCACTAGAATGGATAGCTGTCTTCAAATATTATCATAGTACCACCTCAGGTAGCGACCTTTCAACCAATTAACTCAATCAAATGGAATTTGAAACAAATTAAACATGTAAATACATATCTATATCTATAGTATATATGTATGTATATATATGTGAGTCAGATATATTTATAAATGATAAAATCAGAAGGTACATATAGATACTCATATGTATCTACATGAGTCAGGTATATTTATAAATGAAGAAAATTGTGAGTATTAGGAAGCACTGGGTATGATTCAGAGAAAAAAATCAATAAAGTTGGGTGAAAAACCTAAAGAGAAAGTTAAATCAAATCAGACACAATATATACTCATTTTTATTATATCACTATTCACAAAGATAATAGCAAAGATTCTAACTCGGCCTTATTAAAATATGTACATAGATATTTCATTCTCTACTAAAATATTTTCTCCTGTGACAAATGCTTGACATAGATTAGTAAATGATGTGACATTGAACAATGATCTATTTCAATGCCATCAACAATTAAATTTCATATGACTCCAGTAAATCCAAGTGAACAATGCATGCAAATAGAGAACTATCACCTCCTGATTACTTATGAGAAAACAAACAAAATACATAAATGAGGAACATACATGTTCCTCAATAAATGCGAAACAAGACAGAATTATATTTTAAATAGGATAGTATCTATGAATTATTTCTTACAATGCCTTGTGAGTCTCATTAAAGTTTCTCTCTTTGGAAAGATGATATAATCATTCACGTCATGGGATTTACTTAGTTTTTTTTTTATTCAACTTTAGTTATCACTAAGCCAAAAAATCTGGAAAAGATATTATAGCTTCAAGTTGCTTGTGCATAGGAGAGACTTAACAATAGGAGACCTCAGATTGTATAAGGACATACTTTCTTTCAGATAAAGTTAACAGTTTCACAGAACACTATCATCAGGTGTTTGGCAACCCTCTTTGCCTTCAAAAGAAGAACCCGGCTCTGCATATGTGGGAATAGAAAAATCTGCATAGATTGGTTGAACTAGAATTCAAGTAGTCAGCCAACATGTGGAAGATATCAGCAAAAGTTATTCCAGTGACCTCACACTGGCAGCTCAGCTGCTCTGTTCCAGAATAAGCAGATTGTTCAGAGTACATACAACTTTGTGTGGACAGATGTAAGCATGAGGATTTGAAAAAACACTGGAATTAAGTAGAGCAGTGACATAAGGAAGAAGAAAGATGGGCATATCTAGATGTTAACAATCAAGCCACAAGGCCCATACCATTGCTCCAATGGTAACATCATCAAGACAGGCACTCAGTCCCAGACAAAAAATAGTGTGCTGAAAGAGAGTGAGGAAGTGATGGTAGATGCAGTTTAACATGTCAACTAAACAGCATTCAGATGCATGCTGAGATGCATTGAAAAATTAATGTTGGGGAAAACATAGAATCTAAATGACTCTCTTAAGATACACTTTGATAAAACATGCAACTGGGATTTACAGGTGTGAGAAGAGCAGCAATAAAATACATTGAGTGTCTAGATAGCAACCATCCTCGTTTTGTATTTCCTCAAGGTATTTGGCTGAGCTTTCCACTGACAAGTTCCCTTCTGAATGATATCAATATGAAAAGAAAAGTCACTTGTTTACTGCAAATATCAACCAAAGAAAGCAGGAAAGCAGGAAATACCTTTGGGTATAGTTAAGCTTTGGATATTTTTCAAAGAACTCCTGAGACTTAAGACAGAGGTTTGGCTTCAGGCAATTTCTTTCTTATTTGAAAGATTACTTTTGATTCACAAAGTCAGTTACTAATGTTACCAAAAGGTGAAGATCTAATCCAGCCTTTCTCCTGTTTGTCTTTTCACTCTATCCAAGTTATAGATGACTGATCTTTTGAGAAGAAGCCAATGATTATTAGCCTGAGGTTTGGGGGAGTACCTGAATTTTGGAAATTTCATTTGTACTGAAAAGAGTAAAGTTGAGTCTTCCCACTATACACTATCTAGAGCTCTCACATAAAGTCATCTCATGATGATCTTTTATTTAGTCAGGACAATCCCAAGAGTCACACAAGTTTCTCCTGTACATACAAATACTTGACTAATGAGCTTGTTTGATCTCACTGAGTAAATTTTAAACAGCAAAATGTGTCAATGAATTTCATATTTTGAAAACATACAAATTCTGGAATGACAAATTCAGATGTGGATAAAAAGGGAGATTGTTTTAATTATTTATTCTCTTGGGTTTAATTATTTTTTGTTGTTGTCTTTTTTTTGGGGGGGGGGGTAATGGGGCATGAACTCTGGGCCTGGGCGCTGTCCCTCAGCTTTTCAGCTCAAGGCTAGCGCTCTACCACTTGAGCCACAGTGCCACTTCCAGCTTTTTTTCTTTTTGCTTATGTGATGCTGAGGAATCGAACCCAGGGTCTCATGCATGCAAGGCAAGCGCTCTACCACTGAGCCACCTTCCCAGCCCTGGGTTTAATTACTTTTATTATTCTATTTTCCATAATGTTGGACAAATATATATGGTAAGAAATATTGAATTTCAATGGTTTATTCCTCTGCTAAGTTTGTAAAATAGGCATATTAATTAAGAGTTCACTTAGATAGGTTGAAGGGAAATCAACAATCACTAGATATAAAGAAGATAGAACATATTTATTGCCACATCAATGTGAGGTACCAATTAATTACAGTGGGTAAAGAGATGACTGTAAAGCCTACAGTGCACTAATTTATTTCTAATTGACCATTTCACCATCTATGAGGGGTAATCTTTATCTGTGTGGTCCAAGATTGTGGCATTTGTGACCTATACAATAAATGAAGATAGAAAAGATAGCTCAGTAAAAAGGAGAAGAAAAAGTCTTCAAGAATAAAGACAATCTGAGAGACTCAAACTTATACTCTACTGACAAGTAATTAATCAAACCACTACCTCCGGTTACAAAGTAATCTGATAAACTTATTATTTTAAGAGTTTTAAATATTCTTATTATAAAAGTAGAACATTTGAAAGACAAGTTGTTATCAGTTTATCCCATAATATATCTACTTTGGAAGCCTGTGACAAGCAATCTACATTTCTTTCTCCAAAGATCTAACATGATCAGCAAGCGTGACCAGCACAAACAACTGTCTGATGCATTTATTAACATCCCGTCAGAGAGTAAATCAGTAATATAATTTTCACTGTGGTAGTCTGCAGTTTATAAATTCTAAAAGGAGCTGAATGCACCATAATCTTCCCATTTTCCTAGTTTCTGAATAAATAAACAGATATAGCCAGAAGAAGATGCTTATGTATTTTTGCATAAAGGGTAAAAGCCTTATGAGAAAATTAGGTTATTTCTACTTGCTATTTTCTAAGACAAGATCTTTTGCATATTTGAGAGGAAGAAATTAAATATGTCTAAGACTTAAGCACCTGTCAAGCTGTTTCAAAAGAGTTTTCTAAGGCTTGAGATGCCTTAGAATTAGGAATCTCCAAGGAAATCAAAGTAATCTCATATAAAAACTCTATTAATTTCATATTCCCTTCTGTTCAGCAGGAAGTAAATTAAGTATCTGGAGATCATTAATACTTGGTGATGAATCAGTTGAGTTACAAATAGAAATCAGATTCCTTATTCAATATATTTCATGGCCAATCATCAAGGAATAATCTAAACATAGGAAGAAAAAAATACTAACAATGTTTATAGAACTTAATTGAATTGTAAATCTAGATCACATATTGCAAAGGAAAAGAGAAAATTATCTTGTTTGTAAAAGTGAATTGACTTGAAGATATACCTGGGTTGAATTTTTCATATATATATATATATATATATATATATATATATATATATATATATATAATAATGACATCCTCAGGATATAAACAATGTTTCCAGTTTCAAAAGTTAATCAACCCTTATATAATTTCATCAGGGTGAGTCCTATATTGTGCTATTTAGACTGAGGTTCTCATGAATTAGCAGTGAGAAGTTTAGAATATGGTACTACCTTAAAACCTCCTGTGAAATATGGGATTCAATTAAATAAAATTTAACAAAGTCAACAAAGTCAACGATCAGTGAACATTGCTATTGTATTGCTGATATTATAATTGTTATTGTTATTATTATTGATATTAATCATTGGAATCCTTCATAGGATCAAGGAGGATATACAATTTTAGAAAGAGTCCTTTTATTCAGTCTTATATAGGTAAGTTATGTATATTTGTTATTCATCTGTGCATTACTACCTAAAAGGTTCACTGCAAATAAGACAGGCATAGTTTATCACACAAAGTATTTATGGGTAATATGTTTAGAATGAACATTGGTTAGGTGTTGGTGGAGTGGTTTTTGGTAAGGTCAAAGAAACTAGTTGAAAAGATACTAAGTTGGGTTTATGAAGACATCATGTCTGGTTTTTATGGGGTTCTCTGAAGTTTCAGTATCATTCACTATAGTCAAAACTTTGAACCAGAGAATCACTTGGAGTTTCCTCATCATTGCTTGAAATGGGTATTGGTGGCAGGCAGTTATTGGGAAGAAATAATGACATTGGGTAAAGTGGTTAGCTTCAGATGACTAAGTCCCAAAAAGTGCGGATAGCAAACCATTTTACCCAACAGCAGTTTCTCCGAAGAAAGTATCTTCAGTTCAAATGCAGATCAAGACACTACTGTCATGTTACCCACTACAATACATCCTTTATGTCATATAGATCTGAGCCTAGCTTCTCAAGATCTTTGTGTTTTTGTATTTTTTATTGTAAAAATACTGTACAGACAGGTTACAGTTACATGAGCTAGGTAATGAATACATTTCTATTCGAGCATTGTTGCTCCTCCTTTGTTTTTCCCTTATATTTCTTATAGGGTAAAAAATATGAGAAAAATTTGCAACAAGATTAATCAGCTGTAAGCCCATAGATGTAACTTGTGCTATAGCTAATAATCAATATTTCCTGTTCAGCAACTGTTTTTTAGAATACCCCTAGGTAGGCTCTGATCTCAATGACTTACCTTGAAGGGTGAAACAGACCATCGTGAATGAAGGTCTGAGCCATATTCATCATGTTCTTTCAAGCCAGCTACATTTGTAAACTTATCTTTAAAATGAATAAAGAAATATCACGAGGCCATAGATTATCTAAATTTCAAATTTTTCATTATAATAGGATGAGTACAGATGTAGTATCCATAATTATGGAGAGCAGATTGTAAATATGGTAAGTTTCATGAATTCATTTTGCTATTAGTATTAATGACCCAGCAATTCCCCTTCTGGACATTTATCCAATAGATCACAACCATGGTGGAAAAAAAAGCCATCAGCACAACAAAGTTCATTATAGTGCTATTCACCATAGCCAAGACATTCAATCAGCACAGATGTCCCTCAATGGATGGATGGATCAAGAATTTGTGGTATATATACAAAATGGAATTTTACTCATACATCAGAAGGAATGTTTTTTGTACCATTTGTAAGGAAATGGAAAGAGTTGGAAAACAGTATATCAGGTGAAGTAAATCATACCCAGAGAAACTAAGGTTGCACAGTTTCCCTTCTTTATGGTAGCCTGTAAACTTGTAAACAAACATGTTGAGTTATAAATGAATTAATTGAAGTTAGTAGACTCTATGAACAACTCAAATAGGGTAATTTTGTAAAAAGACAAAGTCCTAGTAAAACAAAATAAGCACCAGGAAATGGGAACTTGCAAAAGGGAGGGATTTGAAACTAAGAGGAGCGATATAGAGGAATGAGGGGGAAGGGGGAGGGAGATTGCAGTGTTTTATCTAAAATATATTTAGAACTCAAATTAAATCCCCCCAACAACAAATCCTCAAAGAAACAACTGCCCAATTAATAAGTGGGCTAGAGAAACTTCTCTGAAGAGGAAATAAGAATGGCCAATAGACATATGAAGAAATGCCCAGCTTCTCTAGCCATAAAAGAAATGCAACTCAAAACAACATTGGGATTCCACCTCACCCCAGTTAGAATGGCTATAATCAAGAACAATAATAACAGATGCTGGAGGGGATGTGGACAGAAGGGAACCCCACTGCTTTGTTGGTGGGAGTGTAAACTTGTTCAACCACTTTGGAAAGCAGTATGGAGGTTCCTCAAAAGACTCCACATAGAGCTCCCCTATGACCCAGCAATCCCACTTTTGGGCATTTACCCAATCACAAACAAGGGTATACTAAAGCTACCAGCACAACTATGTTTATCACAGCATTATTCACCATACCTAAGATATAGACCCAACCCAGAGGTCCCTCAGTAGATGAATAGATCAAGAAAATGTGGTACACACACACACACACACACACACACACACACACACACACACACACACACACACACACACACACACACACACACACACACACAATGGAATTCTATTCCTCCATCAGAAAGAATGACATTGCCCCATTGGTTAGGAAATGGAAAGACTTGGAAAAACTTAAGTCAGGCCCAAAGAAATATAGGTCCCATGGTTTCCCTTATTTGAAATAACTAGCATATATCTAGGATAAACAGAAACAGTCAAAAGCTATGTACATGTGACCACATAAGATGATATTAAGCAAAATGAGCCCCAAGATAGGGACACAAGTGTTTTTTTCTTTCTTGCTGTTGTTTTTAACAGATTCACAATGCACCATGTGATTTTTTTTTGTTTCTTTAGTATGCTCTTTCCCCATGGTATAACCTGAAGGATTGACCCCCCTTACCCTATTGTCCCAGGCCCATACAGACCCCAGCAAAATCCCAGGTATGTGCGAACTTGTTTGACGT
This sequence comes from Dipodomys merriami, assembly GCF_024711535.1. NCBI lineage: Eukaryota > Metazoa > Chordata > Mammalia > Rodentia > Heteromyidae > Dipodomys > Dipodomys merriami. The sequence goes on along the minus strand of NW_027202270.1, from coordinate 121,071,805 downwards.
GCTGGCAGGGCAATCCACATAAGTCTAGTTGTAAACATCCCATTGTGGGCCCAACTGAAAGGCCCCCACCTTCCTTGACCTAGTGGCTTTTTCAATAACCTCTGCCTGCTTGCTTGGTCCTCCTATAAAAACCCAGCTCCTGTCCCAACTCTTTGGCACAGCCTCCAAACCCGCAGGAAGGTCTGCGCCCCTTGCTGGTCCTCAATACACAGTCCTCTCCTGTTGATGATTCAGTCTGGCCTATTCCTTTTCCATTCTCCTCCATGTTCCTAACATAACCCCTGTTTTCACTGTATTTGATTTGGGTCCCCTGCACTTGTATATACATGTGTCTAATTTGGGGAGGGGAAGGGAAATAACAAAATGCTGAAATAAGGATACAGGGTGACCCATTGTAACAATGAGATGTACAAGACACTATGTTGAAAATGAACTTTACAACTTCATGGGGGGGGCAGGAGTTGGGGAGGTAGGGGAGGGAAGGGATGGTAGGGGAAAAACAAAGGAGGGGGTAACAATGCTTAATAGGAAATGTACTCATTACCTTGCTCATTTAACTGTAACCCCTCCGTACAGTATTTTTTACAATACACACACATACAAACATATATATATATATATATACACACACACATATATATATATATATATATCCTGGTTTATACTACAAAATTAAGAAAAGTAAAGGAAGCGGAATATTGACGGAGGTGAGAATATGATGTGGTGACACTGATCAAAATGTATTATAAGCTGCCCTGTTAAGTGATATCTGCAAGGTGCACCCTGGAAGGTGGGGCAGAGTTTGCTTCAAGGTGTACCAGTTACTTAGGTGATGCAGGTACTAGGCTGAAACTTGAACAAGAGGAGGAAGGAGTCTGCTCCCCCTACCCCGGGTGGACATTACAGTACCTCCATTTACACCAACTTAAAAATAAAATAGTTTTTAATTAATGAAAAGGCAGAAGGAAATAACTGACGGGCTGTAGCCCAAACTTTATAATATGTGAGAAAATCGGTGGGTATTTGGGAAAAAGTTCCTTTTCAACCTTAATATGTACTTGAAACCTTAGCTTTACTTTATTTTCTGAGTAAAGAATACATTAGAGACAAGCAAGGATGAAAGCAGACAGGTGGTAGTTTAGAATTCTTCTTCAGCTATAGATCAAGAAGGGTTTGGGGGCTTGAACCAGCATAGAACAATGCAAGTGGTAATGGATCAAATTCTGGGCATCCTTTGAAGACAGAGTCAAGAATTTTACTAGTACATGGATGTTAGGTATATGATAAAGATTGAAATTATTTTTGTTTAATGGAATGACCTTTGTTTACGATGGGAGACTTAAGATCTCTTTTCTCCATGGTACCTGATTATCTGAGAAAAAAGAATGCATACCTTACTCTTACAAAATGTGATTTCTATGTCAGCAGTGTAATCGATACTATGGCATTCTAATTGCCATTAGTCAGATTCTTTTTTTTTAATTTAATTTTATTTTATTTGTGAACATACTGTACAGAGGGGTTACAATTACATGGGCAGGATAATGCGTACATTTCTTACCAAGCATTGCAGCCTCCTCCTTTGATTTACCCTTCACATCCCTTCCCAGCCTCCCCCCTTCCCCCCAATCCCTATCCTTCTCCTTCCCACCCCTTCCCCCCCACACACACTGACGCTGTAAAGCTCGTTTTGGACATGACAACTTGTACTTCTCATTGTTGCAACAGGTCCACCTGTATCCTTAAACAACTGGTTTTTCCCCATCTCCTCCATAAGTTATACTGATATCAAATATAGTGAAAGCAGGGGTTATACTGTGGGGGAGGGACATACAAAGCAACAAAGAGATAATCTTATAAATGAGTTAGAAACACATGCATGAAAGAAAAAAACATTAAAATACATATCTCAGGGTTCATTTTCCTGACATCACATTATCTAGTCAGATTCTTTGACATATGGATTCCCACAGAATTTGAGGTAGAACAAAGAAGTTTCATAAAGGACTCCTATAGACTTCTACAGCTTTAACTCATAGCAGTTTTCCATGTATGCCCTCTAATTCAGTCATTACAAAGTCCATTACCTGAAAACTAGGATCTGTCACATCTCTAGGCGAAACTCATCATCACTGAAAACCTTATTTAAGATTATGGTTGACATTTATTATTCTGGAAAATGTTTACAACTGCTCAACCTCCCAGATCCATGCCCTGCCCCCCACCCCAGCAACCCCCAACCTTTCTCAGCATTCCCTGAGGTATGATACTAACGTGTCTTGTAGAATTTTTCTTGTTGCTTTATAATAACATATAATTCTCTGGATCTGCAAAACCATGAAGGTAAAAGTTATATGATTAATTCTTATATACTAATCACCTGGCATATTTTTTCGTTAAAAGAAAGCATCAGTAAATACTTGTAAAGTGGTGTGGCCACTACTTTTTTTAAATGAGAACTTCTTATCTACTTTAAAAATATGTCACAGTTATTGGGAAATCAAATCTAGATCAATTGAGCATGAATTTCCAAAATAAGTATTTAATATTTTGAAAAAACTGTGTATTAAGCAGGTTTTTGGTGGTTCTGATACTATTTTTTTCAACTGGTGATTTTGTGATAGAATTATACTTAACCAAACTTATAGATACAATAGTCTAAGTTTCTCAGAAAAACAATAAAAGGAAAAGGAACTCCCATTTAACCAAGTAAAATATAATTGGCAGTTGGAAACATGAAGATATCTTAATCCAGAGTTCTTAGTTTTGTTGTAGAAAGTTCAGCTACTTACAACCAAAAATGTTTAGTTTAAAAAAGAGATAATAAAAATACATTATAAGAAATGTACAAAAGATAGGCCAAATTCATAGTTTTATGTAGAAATTTTAGGGGCCTTCATTTTGAAAGAGTTAACTAAACCAAATTTATTGATAGTTTTCTTTGTTGTTGATTCTTTTGTTACCAAAGAACTTTTAATTGTATAAAGGATTTAAATTTCTAGACTGGTATCTAAAGTAATAAAGCTGAAATTTCATTTTTCCTTAATTTTACTTTGAGATAATTTTTTAAAAAATATTAGGCCAAAGTTTCACATACATTTCCATCAATTCCTCTTTCTTTTGGTGAAGAATAAATGTCAGCACTCTCTAGATAAATGTATGACTTGATTCCTGTTCAGCTTGAATTGTTTCTCTATTGCTTTTGTGAGAAAAGAAATAATAGTTTTCCCCCCCTTGGGGAAAACATTCGTAAAAATGGGGTGTTTTTTCAGATTTATCTTTGAAGAGGAAAAGAACTGACAACCATATCCATCCAGAGTAAAAGCACCTTGAGATTTATAAGAGTCTTTGTTTTTTAGCAACAAGAGAAGAAACAAGAAGCTAAGATGTCTCCAGGGAAAATTGAAATGCTATTTGTGTTAATATTTCTATTTCTCTTGTATCACCAGTTCTAAGTAAATGGCCATGGGGCTTTAACTTTACTTTAGCAAACAAAGTATTCTCTACAAATGTAATGTTTGGGGGAGTTAAGAAAAAGACAGAAAATGTTGTTGTTGTTTTAGGAGAGTTCTCACATTCCCCTTGATGAATTATCTTAACTTGCCAATAAATTAGACTTGTAAATAAATGGACAAATAGCCTAGAGAGGCTCAGGGAAGCTATCCAAATGGCTTTGTAGCTTTATTTTATTTGTTGTCCTACCATACACTAGAAAGTTCCATGCACGTGACCCAATGTAAACAACCTTTTAGCAAAGCACTACCCTCACACATAGCTCTAAAACCCCATTTAAGCTAACAGGAAATAGAGATAGTATTTATGATGAACTCTCAGTTCCTCCCTTCATTACTTCAGGTGTATTGAGACAAGTTTTAAAGGATTTTTTCTGTGCATAGTAACTTCCTCTTGACTTTATTTGCCCCCGCATCTATAGGTAGATGAATCTTCCTAAATCTCCACATTGTTCATGTCACTTCACATTCACTCATTCACAACAGCAATCACTGCAGAAATACTAAAATATATCCTGTGTCCTTTCTTGTCTGTCTTTAACTGCACTATCCATTCATATCTGCACACACACGGAATCTCAACTCTGGCTAATTAGAAAGCACAGCCACCAATATTTGCTGTTCCTTTCACTAAACAGAGTGGGTACTTCCCAATTTCTAGAATGTAGGCTGGCAACATGACCTACTTTAAGCAAAAGGACTGTTGTTTTTCAACTTCTAAGGCTGGGCCTTAGGACTTTTATACCCTCACAGAATGTGGCCCCGAAGACTGTGTAAGGATGGATGCATTGCTTCATACCTATGATCCCAGCTATCCCAAACACAAAGGTCCAGGAGGGTTATGGATTAAGGTTAGATCAGACTAAAAGACAACAGCACCTCCAACTCAATCCATAAGCCAAGTGTCATGGAATACACTTGTGAGGTAGTTAGGAGGACTGTTTTGCCCCAGGCAAAAATATATGGCTATATTTTTAAAAATAAGTAGAAGCAAACAAGATGATAATATGTATCAAGTGGTAGAGCGTCTTCTTCATGTAAATCTATGACTTTAAACATCAGTACTGTCAAATAAATAAGAAGACAGTATAATCTAGTAGAGATGACAGGTCACAGAGAACAGACAGGAGGTATATGAGATGACTGCAGAACAGAGAGCTAGGCATGAGTGAAGCCATCTTGGGCCTCTCAGTTCAGCTCATCCTTTACCTAAGTGCAACCTCAGAGATAAGCCCCTCCAAGAAACAGCAGAGGAACTGCTCTCTTTTGTCATGTTAATTACAATGCAACAATATACTGCTTTAAGCCACTGTGGAATTTTTGATAATCATTGATATAGCTTGATAGGCAGGTATGTTTACTTGGTAAATGCACTTGTAAATGTCAGATATCTATTAACTTAAAAAATGGACAATGATTCTTATTTTATAGAGTTTAGGATCAAGTAAGTATCGAATAGAATGAGATCATGGTTCCTAAACTCAGAAGATATAAATACTAATGAATATAACTAGTAAGTGCACCATGAGATACTTCTTGCCTAGGGCTCTATGAAAAACAAAGATCAATAGAAAAAATACCATATACCAAGAAACTATGGGAGTACCAAGACAGGTCAATTCTATGTTTAAAACTTAGTGATTGAAAGGTCTTGGTCCAGTAACTATTCCATGCATTGGGATTTATTTTTATTAAATGTATATAGTCATAGCATCTACCTCCAATGTTAGCTTTAAAGGTTAACTGGAATAATTTATATTGTCTGGCAAATACTAAGTGCTCATGAATATTTGCTAATATTATTATATTTACTGCTTTTTAAAGTCCACACATCCTTTCAAAGCATTTTATAAAGAAACTATAAATCTTGCATCACAATTCATGCTTATGTGTTAAAATGTTATTGCAATTCAGTGTGTGTGTGTGTGTGTGTGTGTGTGTGTGTGTGTGTGTGTGTGTATTTTAATGTGGTATATTTCAACAAAACCTCCAAGTATCTACCTTACCTGTTATAGAATGGGATAATTTAATAATTGGATGCACTAGAATGCAGGTGGGTTTTTCTTTTTGTCATTTTCTACTGTGTTTGGAAAAGGCAGCTTTAAAGAAATTGGCAGAGGTGCTGCTGAGAAACAGCTGGATGCAAATATATCATGAACAAAGCTATAAAAAGACAGTTTCTCCATTTGCCTGAATCTCTCAGCTACACTGTTAGTGATGCCTAACAAGGAAGACTAAAAAAATTCATATAGAGGTAGCTTTTTGGAGTCTGCAGGCAGGATGCTATTAGTGTGGGCATCTTTTTCTCCACCCTCAGGTCAGAGCAAATATCTGATTGAAATATTTTGCCAGAAGTGAATAAAGCAGGCAGAAGTGGGGAAGCTGAGTTAATATTCAAGTTTGCTTCAGGAGGGAGCAGTCAATAAAGGTAGCCACAAAGCAGTGTCTAGGCCAAAGCAAAGCCACTGCCTCCCGACAAATAGGATTTTTTTAAAAAATTAGTTTTCACATACTTATCAAGTAATAAAAAAGTAACTACCTAGCATGGCCTTTCTTTTCCTCACAATGCCACACATTTGAAATTATTCTTTGAATCTTTTATGTCTAGAATATATAGTTGCTTCTGTTGCTCCAATAATGTTTTCCTTTATGAACTTTTAAAAAAAGAATTAGTAAACCATTTCTATAAATGGAATATATTAAATATTTTAGACTTTCTAGACTAATACTTTGGTTTCCTCTATTTACCCTTGCAATTGGAGTGCAACAGCAACCATAGATAATTCCAGTGGCTCTGGCTAAGTTTCAGCAATGATTTATTCACCAAAACAAGTGAATGATCAGATTTGGCCCATAGTCCATAGTTTGCCGGTGTCTATTTACAAGGTAAAGAGAGTTAAGTAAGAATCTAAATGATTGAGATTACTTCATCAGTTGTTTTAGGGTTTGGGGGTTTCAAAAGATTTTGTATCTAGGTAGACATTGAAAACCATTAATCAATGATTGACTTTTCACTCTGTATTAATGACCCACAAAAACACACATCCAATAGAAAGGAGCCATTTAATTCAAATCTCCACGTTTTCAATTTGTTATGATGACAGGTACTTAAGCAGATCTTCAATAGACATGTGTTAGGTAAATTCCCCATATGTGAGCATATCCATGAAATAGGTAATAGGCTAATCAGACAAAAATATGTAATAGACTTGATGGAAAACATGATGTATAAATACGTTTCAAGGATCTGTTTTATGATTCTGTTTCACACCGGTAGTTACATAGATAACTGGTGCTGTTTACTAGAGAGACTACTTTGCTTGGAACAAAGTACCTGGAAGAAGAACATGAGCTTGTATTGGGAAGACTGGAGTTTGAGCTGATTTAGCCAGGACCCTGAAGCATAGGTATGAAGCTCTGAATTACCTGAGTAAAATCAGCCCAAGACCCTTTCAAGACATTCATACTGGAAAGCTTGGAATCGCTGTGGCATCTTGGTAGTGTGTTTTTCTTTCATGTTCCTTATTGTTTATTGTTTATTTTTAATGCCTAGCTTTTTCTTAAAACATAGATAGAGCAATGTGAATTTCTTTCTTTTATACCTGGTCTTAAAATATTAGGTTATATTTTCTCATTTAGAAGTCATCTAAGATCATGCTCTAAAAACTTTAAAACATATAGCTTTGTATATAAATGATGACAAGATGAAATTTACTGTCCTTTCTCTATCGAAGCATATTAGCATTCATAATATTACCATCAAAGAGGTACTTGACTTTTTAACTCAGAAATCAGATGGGGGTAAATATAGAATCATTCAGAGCCAAGTATCACTCTCATTGTAGAATGAAGGCCAATACAGTAGCAGGGGCTAAAGTGCTTGGTTTATTGGGTAGAGAGTTTCTAGAGTGGGTTTGCAAGTGAGTCCAAGTGGTAAGCTTGCATCTATAAAGCAAGGTAGTTAAGGTTAACTTCAATCCCAGCAAATGCCTATTGGGCCCTGCCTCCTTCTTGCTCTCATTTTATTCTTAATTAAACCCTAAAAATAGGAAAAACAATAAAGATAAAAGATATTGTTGAGAAGGACTTGAGGCAACATTTCCTTAATGTCTAATAATAGTAGATATATTGCAGCAAAATTACAATTTTGATTAAATACACTTGAGAACATCAGCGTAAAACAGAGTCATATTGGGTGCCTTACTCCAGGGCTCTGCAATCTATGAGGTGCATTTTATAGCTCCAACAGAGTCGTCCAGTGTTCAGATGATACAAAAAGGTTTTGACAACAAAATCCTTTCTATTCCCAGAAAGTGTCTCAAGAAATAATTAATGAGACATATTTTCAGATATACGGGCATGGGTAATTTTGAGATGGCTATTATATTAAAAATAACCTTCATGAATGGAAATTTCATCAAGTAAAACCAAGATGAGGGCTTTAGAGATCACTGGGGCCTAGTGCTTATTTTCAGGGCCAGCTATGGAGGTTATGTGTGAAGGAGAGAATCATTGCAGAACAGAAAACTAAGAAGAAACACGTTATATTCTACAACTACAGAATTTTCAGGGACCTAAGAAGTTTTCATTTTTAAGGTTTTGATTTTTCCCCCTTTTATTTCTTCCCATTTCCTTAGTCACCTTTTTATTCTAACCAATAAACAATGTCATTCCTTTGTTTGGATGCTAATTATTGCCAGTGGACACTTTCAGATGTCATAGTTCAGAAGATAGAAGGCATTCTATATTAGTTTTATTGCAAATAGGTCTTCCATATAAATCATTGTTGTTATTGTATTTATGCTGAAAGTTCAATGGCTTCTCTGAGGAAAAATTGTCTTTATTTAGGTCATAGCCACAGTCTCTTATCGAAGCTACTACCTTCAAAGGGCATATAAGAAAGACAGGAATATCACATGAATATACACAGATGCACAATGTCTTAGGGGGTGATGTACAAATAAATTCATGCAAAATAGAAAAGAGGTGTTTGTAGAAATGTTACTATAAACCATTTACAATTCCTGAAATAGAGAAGGTATCCAGTGATAGTGTTGGAAATTTGCATTAAAACATTTAATACATCTTGCAGTAGAGAGTACATATTAGTTTTTCATGCAAACCTGAACAACATAGTTAAAGAAGAAAAACTAGTATCTATTTTTTTAATGATTAATGAGCAAAATCCTGGGCAGGTGAGGTACACAACTCATAGAAGAACCAGGTGCATATCTTTGTTGTAATGTTTGCAAAACTGTAACAACTTCTGTTTTCATGGCTGTGGCATATTAAAAGTAGCATTGTCATTTTCCAACCACATAATGCCTAAATGATTTCCTATTACTTACAGTGATGGGATCATTCATCAATAAAAGAAAGGAACTATTGATAGTCGATGAATGTGAATCAATATCCTCACACAAAACTAAACAAAAGGAAGTTTGGGAATTTGCAGATCATCACACTTGAATATTTAAAGGATACATATCAGCACTGGCTTATGAGAAAATGATACCATCTGAGTAAGGAATAACAAAGAAAAAGATTAGAAAGAACTGTGCTTGGCATCCTATATAGCATAGGAAGGGTATTTATTCATCTAGCCAGACTAGATAATCTAGTACAAGATACTCATCAGGATGAGCATACAGATGATTTTTGTCTTTGATGTAGGAACAGCATAGACCCAGAACAATCAGAGCTCTTTCTAGTCCTCCTAGCTGATCATCAAAGAAAGTCATTATCTTCTATCAAAATCACACATTTTCTTGGTAACATAATTGCACTCCCAAATATAGCTAAGGAATCCAAGTAGATTCTTAAATCTAGATTGCCAAACTATAAATGTAGAATCCAATGAAATAACAATTGGTATTCAAAGAAGCCGGAAGGTATCACCAATAATTAAAAACTAAAAAGAATCAGAACCAAACTAGAATTGAAACATTTAAAATGAATAGATAAAGGTTATTAAATCAGAAATATAGTCACTTGAATGGAAGGGAGAGAGTGAGAGAGGACTTCCAATAAAACAAGAAGTCTCCATTCATATCAATAGTCTACCACTACCAGCTCTTCTTAGCTGCACATAGCATAAGCTCCAATAGCTCAGAATGGACACTGTCTTGGTAATGCACCCCTCATTTTTTCCTTTCCTTCTCTTCTGTGTTGTTTATAACCCTCCTAATTTGTGTCTCAAAGATCAAATCCTAAATTTATCACTTCCACTTAATTGCTTTCTTTGAGATTAGCCTCTGGAGATAATTGAAATACTGAAACCAGGATAATGCCGACCTTGGCATATTGTACTAAATACCTAGCCCAAGATGTTGCGTCTCTTAAAGGGAGCAAATAACAAACTGAGTACAAGTCCTTATGCCTCAGACCTGGTTTTCTCTTTTTGTAAGTGTTTGATTCTCTCAGATAAACAAATGGCATTTGCCTCCATTTTAGCCTTTGCCTCCCAAAGCTGACTCTAACCTTTTCCTTTTATGTTGTGTGAGAGCATGGGGAAGGTATCTAGACAATCCGTTTCCTTTCATCCTTAAATACCAAAAATCCACCTGCAAACCAAAGCTTTGAAAAATATCAAAATGGCTACGGAATGGAAATACCCAATTTCAAACGAGGGCCGTCGCACATTCATAGCAGTGAAATGTCAAATAAAGATCTGTCAAGACCTTTTCATTTAGACATTATCTATCTTTTTCAGAATAAAAGAAATACACCACAGCATCTCAGTAAGTTTCATTGCTTTACTAGCATAATAATTTTATTAAACTGTAGAATATTTCCATATCAAAATGTATTTTATCACTTTATCTATTTGAGCAAGATAAGAGTGATTTCTTTGTGTGAGTACTTGGAGGACACAGTATGAGATATATTATATGGTAACTAAAGGGTCCTCTATCAATTGAACATACAGCAAGATTTTCTACCACTATCGTGAACACTTACTTATTTTTAATAGACAGATTGGGAAGTTTACATTTTTATAGGCTTTACAGAAGTAGTCTTGGATCTCTGTTATCAGAATAATTGTGATTTGCTCAAAAAGTTTTCTTTCTTGATGGAAAAAACATACACAAAAATGCATTTTTATTTTGAGAATTACATTCAGCCCAACATTCTGGACTGAAGAAACTTAGATTTTGGAGCCAGCCCCTTTCCAGGGGCCATATTGAGTAGATGCTTTTTTTAAAAGGTAGTAATATAGTGGCTCAGAAATCTACAAAAGTCATATAAAATAACATAATTTTTTATCATATACCTAAGTGAACACTAATTAATTGTTAATACTCATAATTTTTTCAAACCTTTTAAAGTAATGGCTCTTTCCTTGACCTCTTTCAAAACTGTGAGTGGAATTTTAGACCTTTATCACTTTTCTTCATTTCTTCTTCTTCTTCTTATTATTATTATCATCATCATCATCATTATTATTATGCCAATAATTAGGTTTACTCTTAAGGACTTGAACTACAATCCAAGTTCTACCCCTTGAACTATATCCTATCCTCCTCCCTCCCCCGTTTTTGCCTTTTTTTTTAGACAGGGTGTCACACTTTCCACTGGAGTTATTTTCTTCATCCCTCCACTGTCTGAGTAGATGAGATGGTAGATGTGTGTCACCATGCCCAGTCCACCCATCATCCTTAAAAGAACAACAATGGGACAACTCACACTACATTGAACATAACCTTTCTCTAAGAAGAAGGATGTCTATTTCTTTTATTCCTCAGATGACTTATACGGAGGACATATGATTATAACATTCTCTTACTACCTAGGGGAAATTATTTTAGCAAATACTATAAAGCCGCATTCTCTCTATATAGAGAGATGGGGTATATATAGATAGCAATAGCGAGAGAGAGAGAGAGAGAGAGAGAGAGAGAGAGAGAGAGAGAGAGAGAGAGAGAGAGACAGAGACAGAGACAGAGACAGAGACAGAGACAGAGACAGAGACAGAGACAGAGACAGAGACACAGAGAGACAGAGATCTATATGTATGTGTATATCTTGTATGTCTAATATGCCTTTACATCCTCTTCATGTTGCAAATAATGATAATCATTCTTTCATAACAGACTAACTGAAGCCCTGTGGTATTCTATTACAGTATACCAAGTCCATTTTTCTCACAAATGAAGTCAGCATTGCCAAACAGAAAACAACTAATGAGCACTTCTACTACTGGCTTCTGCAGCACTGCTCAAGGTGTCCTGGCCTATCCCTTCATCTAAAAAAAAAAATGATGCTTTAAATATTAAATGAGTTCATTTATGCCAGATGATTAGAATAGAGCTTGACATATAGGAAGGACTCCATAAGTTAGTCACTGTTATTATAAATCTTCACATTTGAACATCATCCAAGACAACAATTAAAATAAAAAAGATGTCTTTGCCCCATCTGACTTTCCAACAGTACAGACTTTCGTAGTTAATGTTAAAATAGCAACCGTAGTCTAAAGGTGTCTGCCTGTATGTTTTCACTTTGAACAGGCCAGAGCAGGTTTTACAATCTTTGTAAGTTCAAGAAATACACTTGTGTTGTAATTCATTTATTAAATTCAATTCGCATATCTAGTATAGGTATGAGTCAAGCGGAAAAGGTCAGATAATGTGATGTCAGGAAAATGAACCCTTAAATATGTATTTTAATGTTTTCGTTTCTTTCATGCATGTGTTTCTAACGCATTTATAAGATTATTTCTTTGTTGCTTTGTATGTCCCTCCCCCACAGTGTAACCCCCGCTTTCACTATATTTGATGTCAGTATAACATGTGGAGGAGATGGGGACAAACAAGTCGTTTAAGGATTCAGGTGGACCTGTTGCAACAATGAGAAGTACAAAATGTCATGCCAAAACCAGCTTTACAATGTCGGTGTGTGGGGGGGGAGGGGGGTATAATTGGGTGGGGGGAGGGGGGAGGCTGGAAGGGAGGTGAAGGGTAAACAAAGGAGGAGGCTGCAATGCTTGGTAAGAAATGTATGCATTATCCTGCCCATGTAATTGTAGCCCCTCTGTACAGTATGTTCTCAAATAAAATAAAATTAAATTAAAAAAAAAAGAAGAACAGATTTCACCTTAAATAAATATCATTCAAAATTCCTCCTATAATTTTACATATTAATATTTCAAAATCTAAAAGAAGCTAATGAAGACACCAATATCTTATCCACAAAATAATTGTTCTTTCAGAAAATGGTACTATAAGAAATTGAGGTAAATATTAGAAAAATTGTATGAGTATATTAGATCATGCCTTGAAATTAAAAGCATTTACTAAAAGTTAAAAAAAAAATTCAATTCGCGACCTCACTGATCCTTCTTTTGCATTAACTTCTTTTTTTTTTGCATTAACTTCTTATGCAGTGTGGATATATATAATGAATTTGAACAAGATTAAGATGATGCACAAATGAGGATCACTTCCAATTCATCAAGGCACCTTGAGGCTGAATCTTTTTTTGTTCTCCAAACAAAATGCATACCTGAGCAGACCTTTTTTCTTTATCTTAATATATTAAGGGCTCTATACCTTTGTAATACAAGCAAGAAAGTATTTATGTTCTCATCCATCATAAGATTTATGGCTGAAAACCCTATCACAAAAGATAGAGTATAAACAGAAAACCATACACATGTAATATGTTGGATGTGAATGTGAACCTTCAGAAAGAGAGAACTGACAGCCCAGGGAAATTGTATTCTTATGTCTAGGTTTGTGTAGAATGATTGGTCAGCAACAAATATATGCTCTGATGGTAATAGATTAGGGCAACTTGGCATTCTGTTGCTTAAGATTCTTCTATGTGCTTCCACATCTTTCTTTCATTTTGATAAAGGACCAGACATCTGACAAAATGAGGGAGAACTCTTTGACTTGAGAGAAAAAAGGTAGGTTAGATGATAGAAAGTTGTAAGTGGCCTCCCTGTTTCTTTGGTGCTCTGTTTCCTTCAGTTGCAACTACTCAGGGCGGTATGCTGTGCTTTGAGCCCCAGCAGAAGGCCATGCCTTCATAGAGACTTTTAAGATAACTTCAATCTGACTATAAAAGCCACTGTGCTTCAATATGTTACCCAGTCTCATGTTGAGTTGTCCATTTTATTTTTTACTAATGTTAAAATAGATTGACTATATCAAATGCTGTCAGAATATTTATTTCTATTAATTAACTTCTTCCATTTAATCAGGAAAACATGATTATATTTAGAATTGAGTAAATTCTAATATCATCTTGCTTTGTACTTAGAAATATGCTTTATGACCGAATATCACTTAAATGAATATAGAGCTAGATAAATATACAGTTAACCCAACTTGGTTAAAACGAAATATTGTAAGATCGGAATTTTTAGTCGGGGGCTGGGAAGGTGGCTCAGTGGTAGAGCACTTGCCTTGCATGCATGAGGCCCTGGGTTCAATTCCTCAGCACCACATAAGCAAAAAGAAAAAAGCTGGAAGTGGCGCTGTGGCTCAAGTGGTAGAGTGCTAGCCTTGAGCTGAAGAGCTGAGGGACAGTGCCCAGGCCCAGAGTTCAGGCCCCACGACCGGACTCCCCCACCCCCTAAAAAAAAAGAAAGTTTGGGCTGGGAAAGTGGCTCAGTGTTAGAGTGCTTGCCTTGCATGCATGAGGCCCTGGGTTCGATTCTTCAGCACCACATAAACAGAAAAAGCCTCAAGTGGTGCTGTGGCTCAAGCGGTAGAGTGCTCACCTTGAGCTGAAGAGCTGAGGGACAGCGCCCAGGGTCAGAGTTCAGGTCCATGACTGGCAAAAAAAAAAAAAAAGGAATTTTTAGTCAGTCCTCTGCTTCTTTCCTTCTTTGCCTTCTCTCTTTCTCTAGTTTTCTTCTTTCCTTCCTTTACCTTTCCCTCCCTCTCCCTTTCTTTTCTTCCTTTGTTTCCTTTCTTGATTCCTTCCTTTGGTTTCCTTCTTTGATTCCTTCCTTGGCTTGCCATTCCTTCCTTCCTTTCTTCCTTCCTTCCTTCCTTCTTCTTTCCTTCCTTCCTTCCTTCCTTCCTTCCTTCCTTCCTTCCTTCCTTCCTTCCTTCCTTCCTTCCTTCCTTCCCTTCTTCTCTCTCTCCCTCTCCCTCCCTCCCTACTCTCCTCTCTCTCCCTCTCTCTCTCTGTCTGTGTGGTACTGTACCTGTTCATGCATGCTAAAATAGGTGCTCAACCACTAAACTACATCTTCACTGCCTAGCTTTGGAATGGAGGCCTAGTTCTCAATAGCAGCTATACTGGATGGATCTTGTGCTATGTTGATTCTCATATGATGGAGAAGTCTCTTGTTCAAATTCATCAATATTTTAGTCCTATACTGGAAATTATTTTATTAATACAAGTGGATATCTTGGAGGTAATGGGTTTGAACTCAGAATCTCCTACTTGCTAGGTAGGAGCTTTACTGTTGAGCCATGCTTCCAACAAAGACTTTTTAATTTCAAGTTATTAAAATGTCTTAAAATACATTTTCTGTACTTTCATTAGCCTAGGTTCTCATTCATGCATTCATCATTGTGATCTGGATACACAGTAATTAATCCAAACCATTTTCCTGTGGCTAAAGGGAACATCAATTTTCCTTGATTGTTCAAAGAATACACCAGGTCAATGAATGCACCAAGTTAAAAGGTTCTAGGTCTCTAACACTAAGGTTAGGACAAAGTTACAATACAGTACTGTTACCTTTATCTAAATATAAACAAACAGTAATACAAGGACCACCGCAAATATGGCCCCTAACTTATATCCCAATTAAAATATAAATTTTCCAGAAGTATATACAATGAGAGATCAGAGTTTGTATTTTAGTGGGCTGCAATTTTCTTTTCCTGTTTTCTTTTTTCTTTTACTGGTATTGGGGATTGAAATCATGTGGGCAATTGTTGATGTTTTCTTCATGCAAATTTCTTACAGACATCTCATTGCCTGATTCTATCTTACATCAAGAAGTGTTACTAAGAGTTATCAACAACATGTATAAGGCAAAAACCTAATCACAGATTAGGGAATCACTGATCTCATAGTTGGTAACAAACAACATTTTTACTCTCACTCAAACTAAAAGTTTCCTTGAGTGTACCACATGTCAACATATGATCAGCCAATAGCAGGAGACTCTCCATCTCAAGGCAATGTATGCCTACATTCAAGAGTAGAGAGATTCACTGGATAGGATTCCTTTGTAGATATCAACATGAGATAGGATCAACCAGTAATATAGGGAATTCCATAAAGGAAAAGCTTAATATGTTCAGCAAAGTCAGCGATTCTTTTTCCCCCTTTCTGTCAATAGAAAAAAAAGTGATAACATGGAAATCAAACTTTTGATTTGCAATTGTTTTGAACTTAGAGAGTGCCTATGACATGATGTATAACATAAGAAGGACATTTAATACCTAATCAAGCTGATGGGCCTTTGCCAATTTCAGTGATCACTCCTTCAATTTCATCACACATCCTATCTATCTCACTTATTTAATATCTTAAAAATTTACATTCATAGCTATCTACTTTGTATCCTTTGTGTTGTGTCTGGATTAAGTCGGAAAGCACCTTGAGAGTAAATTTGGATACCATATGCTAACCTCTAGTTAAATGATAGTTGGTTCTTCATTTATGTGCTTCAATTCTTTGAAATTAAATTGTCTCCTTTGAGAGGTCTGAGTTTATATTTCTTCTTGTTTTTTTCCCACAGAAAAGAAAGGCAATTTCTTTTTCATTAACCCTGTTTACTATGCTCCTGTTGTTCGTGTATAAGATATAATGGCCAAATGCAACTATTTTAAGTTTGTGTGTAAGAAATCAAGATGATAAAATGCCAGTGAGCTGAAATAGCCACAAATAAAATAAAAGAGACTGTAAAAGTTATGACAGTGAAGTGGGAATTTTCAGGGCACTGAAAACTATGGACAAAGAGATAGATCCACACCCTGTTCCTGTCTTTCATGTTAGCACTTATGCCATTTATTGGAAACATTCAAAATAAAGGAAATAATACAATAGTTTTAAGAATGGCAAATTGAAAACTGAAAGATAAAATTGGCAAGGGAGCATACACATTACAGGAACACCGTGCGAGTACCTCTCATTTTTTAAGTCAGAAAACCACAGTATCTCTGTTTTATTTCTAAAGACCCCCACAGCTCCCAAAAAATCTTTCTTCTTAAACATAGGTAATTCAGAGAAATAGATTATCTATGAGCTTTGTTGTTACTTAATTCTCTCATGGTATAATATGCTGGATGGAATTGAAACTTAACTCAATTTATACATGATTTGTTTACTCTGGGATGCATGTGATTATAGGCAGCAAGGCATGGAGTTTCAAAGTACCAGGTAGTTATAATGTTTGCAATCATAGAAAGGCTGTTAAATTTGATGGAACTTGTAACAGATCATTTTAATATTTCTAAAAAGTCTCTCTATTTGTATATATACATATAATATATATGTGTACTATATATATGTAAATACATGCTAGATGACCATGAGGTTTAAATGTAAAGACATAGAACTGAGAACATGGGATTCTCAGGTCCAAGTATTAATTTTTGCAATTGATGAACACTGCAACCTGAGAAAAGACATTTAAATGTTTCTGACCTTCTATGTTTAATTCCTTAAAAAGGAGAAGTATAATTTTGTCATATCATGAAATGTGCTACTTATTACTAAATCTCAATGTGGTACAGATGGACAAAGTCACAATTTAGAAAAATAATGACGCTGAGTAGATATGTTGGTGACATCCTGTGAGCCATAACACATGTTCAATACCAGAAATGAAAGAATAACTCAGTCATAGTATGGACTTTTCTGTATGACTTTTATTAAAAGACATCTACAAGTGCATGTCTGACTGTGTGCATGCGCGCACACACACACATACAAACAAACGCACACACAAAGTATCCCAACATATTAATAGTTGGTATCCAGAGCTCATAATTTTTGTTAAGGTTGTTTCAGTTTCCTAATTTTCTGTAATATGCAAACATTTTCTAAGTGAAAAACACCAAATACCAAATAATTACAATTCATTTGTTAATCACTTAATAGAAGAATTTTATGTCACTAGGAAATTTGAGGCATATGTGAACAGGAATTTCTGGGAAGGCCTCTCTTTTACTAACACATCATAGACTCTCAATCCCTCATTTAAAAAATTAAAGTAATAAAAATACTTTTTAGAGTTTCTGCAGTCTGCAATGGATTATGAAAATGTTTGTTCCTCCCTTTCCTTATCATCGCTGGGGGGATGACCTCATTGCTTCTAAGAGAAGAAAACAAAGTGCAAATATATTTTTTAATGTGACTTTTCTTTTCCCCTTCATTGGTGCTTAAAATCTCAATTCACAAGGAGCCAAGAACAGGGGAGAGGTTAGCTAAATGTTATGTAGCTACTATTATTAAAAGCCAAATTTACTGTTAATAACAAAATGTAAATAAACAATTAAAAATGTTGCAGTACTACAATATTTTTGAAAGACAACCTGGAATTAATGTGCACACCTATATGCATGCTAAGAAAATAAGTTGTTTCTGGCATACAAGTTTTAGTTTATATTTTATACTCGTTTTTAAATTGTTTAGAATGTTAAAATTTTTTATGCAATCTAAATTGAAGCCTTTTCTAAGGGCTCGAATGCCACTTTGAGTAAGCTATCCTTTCTTCAACTTGGTGTGTGTATTGCAGGAAACTCAACATTGCTTTCCTTCACTCATTAAATTCCAGAAGGTAACGCACACCAAGCTTTTCCCCTGCCAAAGAAACCCCACAAAACAAAACAAAACAAAAGAAAAAACAGCAGGGCGCCTGTGGCTCATGCCTGTAATCCTAGCTACTCAGGAGGCTGAGATCTGAGGATCACCCTTCAAAGCTGTCCCTGAGACTCTTATCTCCAATTAACCACCAGAAAACCAGAAGTGGCACTGTGGCTCAAGCGGGAGAGCACTCCCCTTGAGCTGAAGAGCACAGAGACAATGCCTAAGCCCAGAGTTCAAGATCCACGACAGACCAAAAAACAAAACAAACAAACAAAAAAACATTTTCCACACACAATTTCTATCTCTAGAAGAAAAATACAAACCTTGCTTCAGGTGTTATTGTGTGAAACTTGTAGTGAGATGATAATTATGTAAAAGGCCATGACCATGTGTCATTCCACTGTTTCCCTAAGACTACATTGCCTCTTGAGGTTCCCTAAGACTACATTGCCTCTTGAGGTCAGATCCATCTCAGTAGTATAAGCACACTCTATGATATTCATACAGGAAACCACCTAAAATATACATCTCTGAATGTATTCTCAAGGCAACACACAGTTGACTGTGTATCCATTTATTAAACACACATGTTGTCCTTTATATTATTTCTTGTTTAGGGATGAATCTTGCAACTTTCTTTACTGTACAGTGTCACAGGTATTCATATGCAAATATATTAAGATTATACACTGAAGTCTCCATACATTCAATGGTCTATGTAGCAATAGTCTACACATGCCTCTTGGGTTTATGAATTTAGTAGCTCAGGTATTTTCATTCAGTTCATAATGTCCTGTACTTTCTTCCTCAAAGTCATTGATAATCACTCTATTACCGAGAATTACATTTTTACTCTAGGAAAGAGAAAATGAAGACAAGGTAAATGGTGACATGTCAGAGGGATGTGATTTCATTCACATCCTGGTGGCAGAAATGGTCAGGTGACGATGCATAGCTTCAGGAAAGCCTAAGGAATTAAATGCATATAAAGGCCCATTAGCATCCCAGACAAAATGGGTATCATCTTACATTAGAAGAAATGGATCCTTGAAATGGAATAAGCTATCATCAATGTCTGGCACATTATGTAAACATAGAAATTTGCTCCTAATTCCTGTTCTATTGTCAATTGGCTGTTTATTTAGTTGTTGCTTTTGATTTTATGAACTTGTTATGGATTGTACTTCTTCTCCAACATCTATTCCATCTCTTACCCATTGTGTAAACACAGCAGGGGCCTTTGAAGAAAGAAGCCATTTCATTTCATTCAACGGAAATTATTTTCAAGGAAAAGGTAGGGGAAAATGGAGGGATGCTGTTCCAAGGAAAGGAAATAGCACATTTCAGCTGATATGAGGAGACAATAGTCAACAATCAAAGCAGCTCTCAGGATAGAAGCAACTGCTAAATATAGAGCAATAATAAAAATCTGAAAAAAGGAACACAAACTTGTTAAAATGCCACCAAGTCATTATGCATCTTTTGCCCAACAATTTTGAAAATCCAACTAGGTTGTTGTACACAATGAGACAACATTACAGCTAAGGAAGAAGTATGTATACTTTCTGAATCACATTTCTTTGAATCTGATTACTGAACTCCACTGATCATTTTTTCCCTTCTCCTAGACTCTGCTTTACCACTCATACTTGTGAAAGTGTGAAGTAAGCTGCTTGGGTTGAAATTTAAGGAAAAGAGAAAACGTTGGCCTTGTCTAATTTTTTCCCTTTAGAAAATGTCTCAGATATCTTGAGTCTTGGAAAGTGGTGGTTAGTATATAAAGGCATACTCTTTTGTTCCTTTGAAAAAGGCATGAATGGTAGGAAAGTTGTCATAGAGTCTTAATTAAGCATTTCATATTTATACGATTACCACTAATCTACAAGAGGTAGAGTATTTAAACCTACATCAAAGAATGAGAAATGAAGTGTTAGGAGTATGAATCTTGATGATAGGCCTTTGGGTAAGGTCTATTTTTGGTTCCTTACTCTTCAGGGTATCAATTAGAGATCCCATTTATCATAGTCTTCCATGACTCAAAGTTTGCTGAATGGCCTCACAGAAATTGTTCTTAGTTTCCCTTTTGAGCTCCATGGCAATTTATTATTTTCCAGCATCATTTCTTTTCTCCAAACCAAACATGGTGACTAGTCATTGTGTTATATATTTTTCTTTCCTTTGTATTTGTGCTACGGGGGATTTAACTCAGGTTCTCCAGCATATTAGGAGAGACCTTAAGTTTATATGCCCTAGCCCTTTGTTTGCAAGCTTACTTTTCTTTCTTAGATAGTGTTTCTAACTTAGCCTGAGCTGTCTTCAAAATTGTGATCTTTCTATGCTTGCCTTCTGAGAAGCTGAGAGATGTACCATGCCATACCTAGCCTACATATATATATTAATTTAATCCAAGATGATCAAAGAACTCTCTCCTTTTCATCCTCCTCCCCTTCATCTTCCTCCTCTTCTTCCTTTCCCTCTTTTTCTTCTTCCAGGAGTCTCAATAGCGTCCAGTGTCAAAGATTTTTGTTTCAAGTGATAGGAAATAACGTAACCAGACTATCAGACTACAACTGACACTTTTTCTTGTTCACCTTGGATGAATTGTTTTCTGTATTGACATCATCCTCACTTGATGTCTCATTTCATGACACAAGAGATTGTGAACAGCTCCAGAATGACATTTACCCTGGTTAAGTGCACTAGATAAAAAAGATACATTCTGGTGAATCTTACAGCCAATGGTGATGGGTATAAGTAAAATCTTCAACCAGTTCATTAACTAGTGGTGCAAAACACTGGCTCATCCAAGTCTAGATCAATTTAATATCCATGGGGTATGGTGGTTGTAATAAGAGGTAATTCTAGATTCTAGTCTAAGGAGAAAAAGATCTGAATTCTGAGAAGATAAAAAGAACAACTATATATATATATGTATATATGACAGAATTTTTGAAATGGCTTCTGGTTTTAAATGCCTTCTTTAGGATATGTATTAGATTTATTTATGTGTTTTCATAGGTTATATGTTTCATATAGATTATATGCTTCATAGATGATCTCTTTCCTATATTGCATTCTATTTTATAGAATTTGGACCCATGCACAAATAACACTAAAGCAATGCCTTTTCCTTAGTTACAATTCTTATACTTAGTTCCATGCTAGTTATGGTTCAACAAATAGTACAGTTGTACATTCAACCTCTACAAATAGAATTTACACACAATTGTATTTATGCACATAATTTCCAGTGCACAGTCTGATTGTTGCTGGAAACCCCTTAATATATGGTAATGATCAGATATGGTTTCACTGGTAATAGATGCATAGGTTTCATTGGGTACTACCATTAGCTAGTGATAAACTACGAAGTTCTCTTGGTATTTGTTTCTAGTCTTTAAAATGTTTTGAATCAAAATTTCTATCTCCTACAATTTCTTCTAAACACAAGCTTGAAGGAAATCTGATTTAGGGCTCATGGTATCATGATTTTACTACAGGAGGGTCTGGGTACTTTTTGAAAAATTTTAATTATCATTCCTGGGCTTTTCCTTTATCATCAAAACTAGTATATTGTAGTAAATAGTCAACACTCTCCTTGAGAAATACTTTGATATGGTAGAATTTATTTGAAGCTATAACGTTTTTTTCCCTCTATGTAGAAGAGGGTTTTATATGCCCCACTAAAACCTTTCTACATCTCATATAATTCTTTTCTTTTCTTTCTTTTTTTTTTTTTTGTCGGTCATGGAGCTTGAACTCTGGGCCTTGAGCTCTTCAGCTCAAGGCTAGTGCTCTACTAGTTGAGCTACAGCTCCACTTCTGGTTTTTTGGTGATTTTTTTTTGGAGATAAGAGTTTCATGACTTTCCTGCCTGGGCTGGCTTTCAACCTCAGATCTCAGCCTCCTGAATAGCTAAGATTACAGGCTTGAGCCACTGGTGTCCGGCTAACATCTTATATAATTCTAACCATTACACTTCATGATTCTCTAAGAGAAAAGCCCTCCAAATAAAAGTTCACTTATTGCAATTTGCTGGTTTTCCTTTCATGTTACATTGGTACTCACTTCATTTCTTCTTAGCCACCATTTTTCATTCTTTTCTCTCAAATAGGGAATACCTCACTTATAACACGGGGCCAGTGAATTTATCCAACTGGAAGGTGTTAACCACAGCTTTGGCTCTTTGCCCAGGTGTACCAGAGCAGCCACACAATGGATACCTGTCTTGTAAAAGCTTCTGGAAATAAAAATAGCACCAATTGGTAGCCTCAAATCCCTTTAATATTCTCTGTGTTTCAAATTGCAGATTAAAAGTTTGTAGGCAAAACATTAGAACCAGTTCATTTACTTCCACTGTAGACATTACTAAGACAAAAAAAGGGAGAAGCAGTGATGAAGAAATATTCCCAGTGAAGTTGTCTAGCTAAGAAAAATACACTGAAGTTTAACAACAGAAGAACATTTCTTTTCTTTCTTTCTTTTTTTTGTCACTTGTGGAGTTTGAACTCAGGGCCTGAGTGTTGTCCCTGAGCTTTTTTGCTCAAGTTCTATTTATTCCTTTAAGCTACAAAGCCCACCCTGATTATTTTTTTTATTTCATTTAAGTTATTAAAATGATATAGGAACAAGTGTGTGATATAGTTATATGTTAACTTCTCTAAAGAAAATTGAAATAACATAAATTAGCTGCAGATCTACTCTAAATTCTTAGAATAAAATGTTAAGTGATTTACGAGAGCTATATTTGGAGATGTGTATGACACTGTTACATTGTGTAAAGTATCTGTGATTTCTGTTGGAGGTAGTTAAAAGTCCAGCTTACATTATTGTGACTTTTTTGATGCCTTCATGACAGAATAAAAGCCTTATCTCATTTATATATAGTTTGTGTCCAATCTGAGTCCAATCCAACCCTGAATTCTATCTGCGGATTCCTGTGGTTCACCTTAAATTCAGATGAAGGTACATGAAATCTGCTGCCTTGTATGCAGTCAGTTTTGCTAACATTTCATCTATGAGCGTTAGTACAGAAGGGCTGAAATCATATCCCCCCTGAAGACACTCTCCAATAACATGTAGGAAATTTATTCATTCTTCTATAGCTGTTGTTCAATAGTTATGCAACTTATTTTCCAGTTGAATTATTGTCTTGCTTATTGTGTTGGTCCCATAAATTTTTGGATTATTTGTATGTAAATATTTTTTTATGTGTTTATCTTTTTTCCCTAGCACAAGGAAGTTGTAGATGCTCAATAAATACTTCTTGATTTGAATTCTTAAAAAAATAAAGAAAACAGAAGAATATGGTTGGATGCCTCAGACTTTTCCAATTTTAGAGCTTAGTACAGAACCACCATACTAAAAATAATGAGGTACTGATAAAAGGATTCACATAGATAGATCTTTGGAGCAGAATTAAGTAAACCCTTACAATCATAATCAATTAAAATTTGACAATAATATCATGAAAATTAATTGAGAGTATCTTAGTAATTTCAATAAATACTGTGTACTAATTAACTAGCAAACAAAAGAATGTATTTGCACTTCTTCCTTACAGTAATGCAAATGTTAACTTACAATAAAATATAGATAGCCTCAAATGTAAGTTCTAGTAGTAACAACCGAGAAAACAAGAAGAGTACATTTTTCTGACTGTGGTTTAGGCAATATCTTCAACACACCAAAAATCACAAAAATACAAAAATAAAAGATAATATGGACTTCACCAAAACTAAAATATTTTGTGCTAAAATTGTATTACCAAAAATGTAAAAGAGTAAAACAATGGAACTAAAGACATGATTTGCAAATCATATGTCTGGTAAGAAATGAATATCTAACAATATAAAGTTCTCTAACAACTCAATAATAAGAGATACATAACATGTTTGACTGTATATGTATACATAGGTGTATAAATATACAATGGGCTACTTTTTTACTCATAAAATGAACTATTGATACATATTAAAACATAGATGAATTTTTAAAATATTCTAAGAAGTAAGCAACAAAACAATCCCACACATTGCCAGGTTCTGGTGGCTCACACCTGTAATTCTACCCACACAAGAAGCTGAGAGTTGAAGATCAAGGCTCAAAGCCAGCCTGGGCAGAAAAGTCCATGAGATCCTTATCTCCAATTAACCACCAGAAAACTGGAAGTGACGTTGTGGATCAAAGTGGCTGAGCACTATCCTTGAGGTCAAGAATGTCAAGGACAGCATCTAGGCCTTCAGTTCAAGCCCCACAACTCACTCACACACTCTCTCTCTCTCTCTCTCTCTCTCTCACACACACACACACACACACACACACACACACAATTTGGAATTACTATATAAAATATTTGGAAAGGGCTTGCATAGAGAGACAAGAAAGTACAGTAATGGGGACTGAGGAGTGATATTGGGAATGAGGAGAGAAGATGACCGAATGGCTTCTAATTAGAATGAGGATGATCTGAGAGACTAAAAGAATTTCTGAAATTAGATTTGGTGAAGTTTTTTATACACTATATATGATCAGAGAAATCAACATAAAATGAATCTAAAGTAAAGAATTTTTAGTGAAGTTGTTGAATTAAGAATTATAAATTCAACTCGGAAATTGGTATTATAAGTTGACTTTCATTAGGGGTAATGGCAATTTGTTTTGATGGTCTGTGTCATAAATTTTAATTATAGGCATTTTAAAGCAGGGAAGCTAGATATATTTTGATCATTCTGTCTTCTCTAGCCTGCCAAACGCACAAGATTGGAACATTTATAATCTAGTGATTTAATTATTAAGTAGACACATGGAGAAGCAAACGGAATGGTGAAGGGAGACTTTGTGGAATCAGTCTCAAAAGCATTACTTTTGGAGATACCTCTGAACTCTACATAGACGTATTAATATGTGACATTTGAATGTGCAGATAGATAACCAGATAGATTGTTTTTTGTTAGTAAAAAAATAGATTCATATACAAGTTTGTGAATAAAAAGTGGAATCCTGATGCACATCCATCAAGTTAACTAACCTTAAGAGAAATTCTCTTTCCCCAGAGTAAGTCAAGCATTAATTAAGGCTTGAATTGCATTAGTTGAGCTCTAAATTCACATGAAGGGCAAGGGGCAAGACGATTTGCTTTTCTGTCATTATGTGTTGAATATTGAGTGAGCCCAGAATTAGAGTACTGTACACAACTCCTGGAAAATTAGTTACATATGCAGCTCCTGTGGATTTTTGAGGCACATTAATAACCTAGAAACTATAAGGTCCCTGGTTGTATTGACAAAGATATACTTTTATTTCTGTCAATTTTTTCATATTGTCCATTTTTATTATTCCATATGCCAGAATATAGATAAATCCCAACTTTTATTCATGGAAAATATTATACATTTTACTATTTTACTATTTCAAAAGGGAGAAAGCACAACGATATTATCATTATCATTTTATTAATAGCTTACACCAATGTGACCCACATTACCTATATACAAAGTAAAATTAGACCCCTTATCTGAAATAAACCCTTAAATATTTCAGATACCTTTCTTTCCATAATCGTGAAGGATCATGAAGCATAAATGAGCAGGTTTCTTTCTTTCTTTGTTTCAATTTCTCCTCTCACAATCATGAACCCAGTGGTTTGATGTCACCAACACATACCACACACACACACACACACACACACACACACACACACACACACACACACACACACACACACACACACACACACACACCCCGCGGTTTTATAGAAGTATCAACACAGATTATGGTGGAAGGTATTTGCTGACATAAAATCCTAAGTATAAGTGATCTCTGTTATTATCCTTTACCTTAAAGAACTAAAAGCATCACAAAAATTTGCTTTTTGGAACTAGATCACCAGCAAAAACAAAGGCAGGGCCTTGGATACTATAGCCAGCAGGGGGCAGTGAAGAACCATGTACAAAACTAGGCTGGGGGCTGAGGGTAATGCTTCCAAACCTGCTGTGCAACCTGTAGTTAATAAAGAACTGGGCATAGGAGCAAAATAACCAGGTTTAGAAAAGATTTATTTCAACTGCATAAGCAAGAAAGTATACAGCTCCTTGACTAAACTCCATCCCTGGAATTCACAGCAGGGCAAAGTGTGTTAGTGATCAAAGTCTTACCGCCGAAGCTCTAAATCATTGCTGCTCCAGAGACCATTTTCCGTGTAGTTCCAGCCTCCGCCCCTGCGGCGAGCCTCTCCAAGACCGGCACAAGTGATTTGACAACTTTAATAACAGAAAGATGGTTGACTTTTGACTTTCTAGCTGGGAAAATGGGTAGTTTACAAATAAATCTCCACTGAGAAGCCGTGGCCTTTCTCCAAACGAAACAGACAAATGTGGGTTATTGCACCAGCTGTGTCACCAGGCCGATCTCTCGAACTCTCTGGAATTCAGTTTCACCAATTAAAAAATGGACCAGAGTCGATGATGATGAAGGCAGCTCCACATCTATCGTTTTATATACTCGGTTCTGATCTATCATCACAAGCCCTCCTCTCAGACTACTTTGAAGAATTCAAGTGTGTGTTTAATATCCTTTGAATACCTTCTATAGATGGCACATGTAAAGTATGAGCAGAACAGAATTATTCCATGGTATGAAAGATATTGAAATGCCCTGGGTGATTTTTCGCTGCTTTAGATGACAGAGATTCATAATTCTTATCCATCCCTGTTTAGTGATGCATGGTAGAAAATGACTGGAAGTAACGTTAGAGATGTCCCAGGGCCCCCTGCGAGTTTAGCTCAGCATACCTTTCACCAGGCAAGAGCTATGCAATTCATTGATTGACTTTTAACTACTAATAACTCGCATCATTTATTCACTTGCTAATGTTTGAAAATTGAATGTTTAAACCTTCCCATAACAATCCTAGTTCCTGAACACTTTTCAAAACGAACTAGGACAAGCAGAAAAGGTTAAAAGCTATGTACATATGACCATATAAGATGATGTTAAGCGAAATGAACTCCAGTATACGGACACAAGCGTTTTTTTTTCTTTCTTGCTATTGTTTTTAATGTATTTATAATGTACTATGTGTTTTTTTGGTGTTTCTTTGGTATGTTATTTCCCCACGGCATAACCCCTGTTATCAGTGTATTTGATTCCCATGTCCTGCCTCTTGTATATACATTTTTCTAATTTGAGGAGGGGAAGGGAAATTTTAAAAATGCTTAAATAGGGATACAGATTGACCCATTGTAACAATGAGATATGCAAGACACTATGTTGAAAATGAACTTTCAACTTTGTCGGAAGAGGGGAGGGGGGGGAGGAGGTGGGGAGGTGGAGAGGGAAGGAATGGTAGGGGTAAAACAAAGAAGGAAGTAACAATGCTGCATAGCAAATGTACTCATTACCTTTCTCCTGTAACTGGAACCCCTCTGTACAGTATTTTTACAATAAAAATATTTTTTAAAAATCAGAGAAATGGACCAGACAGCACTGATAACTCATTTCTACATAGAAAACAGTTCCCAAAACTCATCCTGACTCCTCCTCTGGGAGCCACTTCATTGTTTCACCAAGACCATCTAGGTATGGACTAGATTCCTTGACTACTGTAGAAATTATTGTATTAGACCTTTGGATCAACATCCGGTTCCAAAAGTCTGGTTTTGGTTCTCTTTTGTAGTAAGCAACAAATTATACTCAATCTTTTTCAGTGTCCTGGTTGAAATATATATGTATATATACTATTTATATATTATATTGAAATATATATACAATATATATGTTATATATATATATATATTCCTTGATGTCCTCCCTCATTTTAGTAGCAATGTAATTTTTCTCCCAATTATGATCATTTCCAATAACTCATTAAAACACAACTTCATCTTACTAGTATTTTAGTAGTAAGGTTCTTAGAAACCAAAGTCTTATTGATGCAAAGTAAATGTGCCACAATAAAAACAAAGTAATTTATTTAAAAGATCCCTCAGATCCTTAAAACTCATTGATCAAATTGTCCAGACTCAAATAATAAGAGGTAAACTATAATGGTATACATCATTTGCTGACCGTCTTTGCTATATCAGATCATTAAGGCCCCCATTTCATGAGGAAGTGCTGTCTGTGGGGAGTGTGTTGGTTTTCCAGGTCATGGAAACCTGAGATAGAGGGGGAGAATGAGATATCATTGAATCGAATCTGGTTCCTGGTGAGGAATGTAAACCCAAAGAGGGAGACTATGCAGTAGCGTCTGTACCGTCCAGTCCCTGTGGCCTACTCTGCAAGATTGCAGTTGATTGTTTCCCTTTGCCTGTATTATCCTTAGGTGGTCTATGTTTTAATTTCCTGTTGGTATTTGTGCTTATGTCCATATTTCCTAAGAGATGGTTTGACCCTTTTAGGGACATAGGCGATTACTTTTCACCTATGTGTTCCTCTCAAAGATGCTTATGAAATCTGTTCTGTGGCATGTTGTAGTATTGAATCTTACTATACAAGGGCAGATTTCTGACCGCTGTGGCAGACAGTTAAGTGGTTGTTATGACAAATATTGTAAACCGGAGTGGAACATCTGGGAGCCGCATGACAGGGGCACCAGAGGTGACAGCTGTGCACACAGCTAAAAGCTGGCATTTGCAAGCACTTTTGGGGAATTAAAAAGAGAACAGAATGACAACATTTGCAAATAAAACACCCTCTGGGTATATTCCAAACATCCAAGATGCCATGCCTGGAAAAAAGCTGAGTCCATTAAGAGAAACCTCCACCGTTCACCCTTTCAAGCCTCATTGATTTTTTATGCACAAATAATGGCATATTTGAGTATGATAAAGTGAGGGATTCAGTAAGTAAAGGAGGGAAGTACCACAAACCACCAGAGGGGTTGTAATTACTGTGGGACTTCTAAAAGCAAAACCAGGCTGCTATTCAAGCACGTCATGAACATGTGAACGCTAAGGCTTTCTAAGCAAACTTTCAGCTGGTCTCAAGTACAATACTAGTGAAGGGGACTTAGCACAGAAAGGAGATTCTTATGCAAAAATGGTTATTTTAAGGGCTTCTTCTTCTAGTTTCCAAGGGTTGTTTGTTCCACAGCCAGTGTCTTATACATTCAATGGATAGTCTCTCATTCAAGAACCTGAAAGGCCTTTCATTGATTGACTAGGAAACCCTGAACTTCAACTTGACTCAGAGGATACCAAATTCAAATCAGGAATTAAATCTTACTTTCTGACTTTACATTAGGTATGCTAGTTCAAAAGTAAAAGAGTATTATATTATCAGAATAGTATAAAAATTATTTTAAAAGTGAAAAGACCTAGAAAGAGTTCTTGTCTACTTAAAAGGAATTACTTTTAAAAAATCACCCATTTTTAAAAACAAGATAATGGTCCCCATATTATGTTCTACCTTAGTCTGTTATGTTAGTATAACAAAATTCCCAAAACTGTTCAGCCTACAATCAGGAGAAATAATGAATTATCAATTAGAAGCTAGGAAATGTGAGATCATTTGAAGACAGGTTCCATATATAGTGAGGGCACTTTCCCCCATGGCTGGCAGTCTTTACGGTGTGTCCTCACATTTTAGAAAGGCCTAAGGGTGTTAGTTAAGCCTCCTTTACAAGAAACTGCTGACTTTTGTATCTTAAATATTCCCAAAGGCTCATCTTTGAGATTCAGTATGAACTCTGGGCATAGCATTTGCCAGTACATACAAGTGTCTATGTCCAACTAAAGTCATACACACACACACACACACACACACACACACACACACACACACACACACACACACACACACACACACACACACACACACACACACACGTTAAAGGCAAGGTCTCTAATTGAGTGTTACCAGAAGGCAGTCAAAGGTAGAAACTGTGGGAGGTTCCAGGGCATTGGGAATTCCCTTCAAAGGGAGTTAGGGTTCCCTGACTCGCAGCCATGAGTTGAGGGGCTCTGTTCTATCATATGCCTCTATAGTGACCTAGTTTCTTCCCATAAGCCCCCCAAGAAGTCAACATACCAAAGACTAAGACCTCCAAAACTGTGAGCCAAAGTTAATCTTTTTGTAAGTTGAATATCTTGGTTATTTGTTACAGAGATGGAAAACATATGAATGCAGACATTAATGCTATTCATGAAGATTTATTTCCTGCCCGATGCTTCATCTATTGCCACATCAGATAGTCAGATTTTATCCATTTTACAGAGAGAGAAGGCATATCTCAAGACCTTGGCATCTCCAAAACAATTTATAACATTGAAAGAATGTATACTTCCCTCTGTTTCCAAGTAGGTGGGTATTTTGCACAAATGGCCAACAATCAAAGCCCAGATATAGTTATATTTATCTACTTTGTAACCTTAGGCAGTTTATAAAACTCATTGTGTTTTATTTGCTTAGCTGTAAAGTTATGATAATAACATGTAGGTTTAATCTGAGCATTAAATTTTATGTGCTTCAGACAGGGCCTGGCACATAACAGTATTGTTACTAGGGAATTGTATTTTATATATTATATATCATATTCATATTATAATAATTATATATTTTTATACATACTTATTTTCAAGAATTTTTTACCCTCATGCTATCATGTTGGTTGAGGTTTCTTCTTGGGAAAGGTGGTTTTAGAACCTATACTAAGAGCAATCATAGCAATCATGATGTTCTTGGTCAACTTGCTCACTTTTGTTGAATATTTAAATTTCATGGTCTTTGTCTATGATAATTGCTCTTTCATAACAGACATAATCTGCTTAGTTAGACAAGAAAAGTCAAGTGGAATGTTCTAAGGACTGAAACGCGTGCTTCGTAGGACATAGAAGGGTGGGTCTTTGTGGGGGTGTGAATATTTTTGGATATTCCAAAATTACAGTAGTATTCAAAGACTGTTCCACTCTTACGAATGTGCCAACGCATATTCCAAATAAAGCAGAGTACTTCTGAGTGACATTAACAGTGCCACAGCAAGACTGCGAAATGAGAAGAAATAGCACTCCACTTCCTGTCCAGCACCCCTAAGCCTCAGGAAAAGCTAATGGTCAATGGGAAGAAACACAAGGCAAACACGATGATTTCAGCCTACTTGCCAGGAAAAGGCCTACAAGGATTTGGTATAATAAGTAATAGAAAAATTTCAGTCGTGACAATTTAATGATACTCTTTTTAGTAACGAAATTTTCTAGGACACAGAATGTCCTGTGGGAGAACTCAACACTGCCAAATGGTAATGATGAACTCCTACATCCTCTAGTCTTCCAAACTTTGTAAGTTGGTCTTTTCTCTGTGTATGTCTCTGCTTTCCTCACACAGTATACTGACCAAAAAATCTTGGAAAATATAACATTATCATTTTATTGAAGAAGCAAAGTTAAAAAAAATAAAGCAACAACAACAAAAATCCTAATCAATCCTGTGTCTGACTTTAAAGAACTAATTTTGTTATTCCTGGCAACTGTGCACTCTCCACTGAAAAGACACAGAGACACACAGACACACACACACAGAAAGATAGCACACACACCCAGAGAGACAGAGAGACTGAGAGATGAGGTCCTCTTCTATCAGAAAAGGACAGTGAGTATAGATTTCTTCTAATTCTAGTAGTCTATAATTTCTGACTTGTAACAAAGTTCCCCTCCAAGTGAGTTGTAAGTGGGGAAACTGATCAATAGAAAAGGTGAATATTATCCACCAGATAATTCAGTAGCAGCTGACAACACTGGACAGAATATTAGAAAACGCCATCATAACATCATGGAGTTTGAACTGACAGAAGATTTGCAAAGCATTTGTATAGTGAAAGTTGAACAATTGTTGTCCAATTGGTTTAACATATTAATCCCTTCCATGAAGGGGCAAATGAATCGTTTAGGTAAGAGAATTTTGACATCCACTACATAGATCAACATGTCAGTAAAATTTTGTATACCTATTGGTAAAAATATACTTTTTTATATGTCTATCATTTCTATCAACCTATCCTCTGTCATTTATTTACCTATCTACCTAACAGTGTGCACGTATGTATATTTAGTATATATAAATCATTGTAATTTCTTTCTTTTTTGTCAGTCATGGGGCTTGTTCTACCACTTTGAGCCATGGCTTTAGTCCTGGTTTTCTTGTGGTTAATTGGAGGCAAAAGTCTTATGGACTTTTTGTTTTGGCTTGGCCTGGCTTCAAACTGCAATCCTCAGTTCTCAAACCTTCTCTGTAGCAAGGATTATAGGTATAAGCCATTGGTGCTAATTGTTCTAAATTATATACGTAAAACATATCAAAATTATCTCTTTTAACTTGGAGAACTTGACAGTAGCATGGACAAATGACTTATTCAAGTACCTCATAAAAGATTATATGAAAGCTTTTCAACCTCTCTGGAATCAAAGGAACACATAATGTAAAGTTTCAAAGATCTGCAATGTCATACCAATCACACCGATGAAAGATGAATCTAAACTAAAAGTATGATTTTGAAGCAAAAAAATGGAATAGAGAGTTGTGGGATATGGAGAAAAGCATCTCTCATTTACTATTAATAACACGAGAGTGGTTCAAACAATTTTAGAAAATTTCTTGGCACTGTCTAATTCAGTGAACATTTCCCATAACCTATAATCTCAGAAGTCTACTTCTGACTATATTCCTTATCTCCTTCACATCTACAAAGTTGTTCAGACAAAGATTCTTTGTTAACAGTCTACCTATAACCATATGACCCAGAAAGACAATACCTGATTTTCTAGTTATTTTAATTTATATTTTGTCAGAAGGATATTGTCTGTCCTTTAACAATGAAACTTTTCTATCATCTGCTAAACACTGAAGAATATAATGAGAAACCCTGGATCAGAAGGAAGAGATGAAAAATTAGGCTCAATGAGAGAAGGTTCTAAAAATTCTTTCTATAAATGAGACAATTTGTGCTCCTACTATAATATAGAAACAAGCTTCCTGCCTAGCCCTGGTGCTTTATGCTTGTAATACTAGCTATTCAGAAGACAGAGATTCATACATAGGATTGCACTTTGAAGCTAGCTAAGAAAGAAAATTTTTGAAAATCCATTTCAAAAATGCTAGACTGAAAGTACGGTTCAAGTTATAGAGTACTACTTGAACAAGCAAAATCCCTCAGTCTGAACTGGTTCCAGGAAAAAAAAAAAGAAAAGAAAAGAAAAGGAAGAAAAGGAAATGAACTTCCTGTAGAAAAAAAAATACAAAATACAGAAAAATAGAATAAAAAAAACACAGAGGCCTTGTTCTTACCCACAAATACTATTAACATATTTTAAGTTTCTCCTATTTTTTTCTAACAAGAACAAGCATTTTTTGAAAGTTTCACACAATCTTGTAGGATTTAAAATTTGAAATTTTTCTTGTTTCAAAGAATATTTCATTGAATGATAAAATCATACTTTATAGTATGATTTATATTATGCACCTTAACATATGTTCTTTGAAAATATGCACGTCAACACAGTATTTCTTTCATGCAAGTATTACAATTTATCTTTGTTAGCAGAAAACTAGTTACAACCTAAATCTAAGAACACATTTTTTTTTTATGTGTGCCAGTCCTGGAGCTAGAACTCAGAGTCTGGCTTCTATCCCTGAGCTTACTTTGCTCAAGGCTAGTACACTTTTACTTGAGCCACAGTTCCACTTCCAGCTTTTTGGTGGTTAACTGTAGATCAGAGTTGCACGAATTATCTTGCCCGGGCTGTTTTTGAACCACAATCCTCAGATCTTAACCCCCTTAGTAGCTAGGATTACAGGTGTGAACCACTGGCATTCAGCTACAAAACACTTTTTAAGTGTTAAATAACTGGACAACATAATCTTGAAATTGATTATAGATAATTCATCCACTTCCAAGTGCTCTAATTGCTTCAAATATTTTCATCATTAATTAGAAAAGAAGAGTGAGGATTTATGGGTACCACATTTATACTGTAGGAAGATGTACTCTGTAGACCCATGAATTTTAATTCTTCTCTTTTAAAAAATTTCATTGTTTTTGTTTTCAAGCATTGGAAAGTTCTGTGCTGTTTACAGATTTATTTTTTTAAGTCTGATGTCTAGTGAGTATATGGTTTTGGTTTGGAGGGGATACTTTATTTTAAAACGTATTTTAAAACGTATGTTCAAGTTCACTGTGATCTCAATTTCACCTTCACTAGGCGGTATCCTCTTTGGGACCACTAGCATGCATTTCTCTGTCCTTTTTTGTTATTTCAGTTTTCTGTACTGAATCTTCTTCCCACATGTTCAACCTGTGGGTTTTAGGGAAGCTGATACTACTACCACCCCCAGGAGTGGCTAAAACACCCCATCCATGTGTCCCCAGTGGTTGATTCAAAGATGGATTGGAGCTCCTTTGAAGATGAGGATACTTGTGTCGGTTTTTCTGGGAGCAATGGGAAAGAAGGGTAATTCTTCCTTTCTAAACTACCTAAAGGGATGCTTTTCCTAGTTGTTTGAGATAAAAGAGAGTGCCAACAGCTATATCTGTTTGATATTGCAGTTGGTAATGTTTCATTCTGGCTTTCCCTACTGTGCATTTCATAGTAATTATGGTTATTATTGCTACCTTATTTTTACTCCATTCTATTTCTTCCATGAAAGACATGTTGGTCCAAGAGAGTAAACATTTACCCAAAAGGAAGCTAGAATCAAGAAGAAGAGGCATGACAGAGATAGAGGAGTAAAAAATTATCTTCTTCCTATGATTTGAATTGTTGGATTTGAACCAGCTATGGACTAGAAGCTACACATGAAGTATTCAGCACTAGAAGTTAAGGAATTCCTTTTCTGTTTAAGTCAATCTGAGATGTGCAATTACTCGCAAATCTAGTATGTCAGTGATACAGACATAATGGTTACAAAGTAGAATTGAAATCGAAGTTTGGTTAAGTAGGAAATATTAAAGTCAGAATTTCAGAGCCAGGACTTTAATATCTGAATCGAAACCTTTATTAATCAATTCACCACTATGTGCTGCTGCACTTGTTAGACATACTTGGAGCTCAAAAGTTAAATTTAAAAAAAAAAAGAAAGTGAAAATTGCTTAATGTGCACCAAGTGTTTTTGTCTACTAGTTTTTCAACGACTTTGAAGTCAAAATTTCTGTGACTCTTTTCTTTGGCATGGATAGAGAATTTTGCTAAAGTGTTTATATATTTTTGAGCACCAGGAGCACTTGAATCCAGCAATCTCATCAGGCTGTTTTTCTCCTTGTGCTCTGTAGGAGAGGGCATGGAAATTGTTGACCTAACAAGTGGTGGTCCCCAATTTCAATTACTAAAACTTAGGCCTGGTAATGGACCCTCAGGAGTACTACAATCTTTGTCTCTGTGTGTCCAACCATGTTCTAACTTGAGCATGGCTTCTGAGGACAGGCGGACTCCTCAGGTGATCAGTTTTTCTCACAGCCTCTTCCTTAGTGCAAAGTAGTCTTTTGTCTTGTGTTTATTCTAACTCTGCAGGGAGTCACAGCTAGCTTCCAACTCCAAGACAGGAGGGTCCTTTCTTTCACACAGCCATCTTCAAACCAGGGCTGCTTTCTCTGTACCATTGCCAAATTCTTCTCCTTCGAAGGAGCTGAGGAAAAGCCTAACAGGGCAGAGATGTATTTTTCTTGCTGGCTGGATTTGTTTTCATCTAAAACTCAGCTAAAGCAAAGCCATCTATTATTGTCTGCTGGTTTTGAGTGTTATCTGAGGGGGTATGGATACACAGCTCTAGCTCTCACAAAGAATTTTGTGAGGTGCTGTGAATGCTTTCTTCCAGGCTGATTGCTACTCATCTTGAGCTCTAGCCCATCATTGGACTTTCAATGAAGGCTGATTCTCCATATTATACTCTCACATCAGCCAACTTTTGTACCTTAGGTTTGGTTTTGTTTCGCAAACTCCCAAATTGAGATATCATTTACTAATTCATCTAGTTTGCTCTTTTGTATGTAATGGAAAAGGTAGAATCTTTGCTCCTCAAAGGAGCTGATTTATAAGAGACCGGCTAAATACTGAATAGACAGAAACATAAATAGAAAAATCACAGTTCAGTGAGGACTAAGCAACAATATACTATTGGGTTGCCTGTTTCTGGGGAGGACCTCTGGGAAGGTTTCCCCTAATACCCAACACTCTCTGGGTTGCCTAATATCAAAGGTCAGTGTATTAATTTCCTAGAACAGTGGTAGCAAATTCAGCCAAATAGGATGGCAGAAAGCAACAGAAATTCATTGTCACAGTTCTGGGATGAGGAGTCTGAAATCAATGGGAAGCAAGATTGTGCTTCCTGTGCAGGCTCTAGACAGTCACTTTACACTTTCTGAATTTGCCGGCAATCCATGGCAATTCTTGCTGTGTAGGACGATCCTCCAATAGTTCTATCTTTCTCTTCACACATCTTCTTTTATATTTCCATCTTTCTCTCTTTTTTTTTTGTTGTTGATAGTGGGGGCCTGAACTCTGGGCCTGGGCGCTGTCCCTCAGCTCTTCAGCTCAAGGCTAGCATGCTCTACTACTTGAGTCACAGCGCCACTTCTGGCTTTGTCTGCTTATGTGGTGCTGAGGAATGGAACCCAGGGCCTCATGCATGCAAGGCAAGCACTCTACCACTGAGCCACCTTCCCAGCCCTTTCTCTCCTTTTTGAACAGGACAATAATCATTAGACTCAGGCCTACCCTTATCCAGTATGGTTAGATCTTGATTGGATTTTATTTCTGAAGATCTTAGCTCCAAATGCCTCTTGTAGGAGCTCCAGTGATAGAGTAGAATGCATCTTTTGAGGCACACCAAATTCAATTACAAGTGATGGAAGAATTGATCCATGGTAAAGTCCTAAACTAAGCACCCAAGTTTATCAAATCCTCTTCCTCATTGTGCTATTACCAGATTCTGAGAAACTCACACCTTTCCTCTGTGTGTATATCTTATATGCTGCATTAAAAAAGAAGAAAGTAGATTCAATCATTTTAAAAGGTTTTTCCAAATCTAGGTTAATATATATATATATATATATATATATATATCTGCTGCTCTGATGTCTCACCCCTTCTCTTCCTTCCTGTCCCCCACTTATGTGGCAATGTGAATTCCACAGCTCCTAACACAGTCTATTATAACTATTAATCGCAGCATGCAAATAGGTTTGTTTCTGTATTCTAGATCAGGAGTGCTGCTTTTTAGTTTGGATCAATCTCCTTACCTCTCTTATTGTGTAATGAGAGATGTGCTCTAGATTAGTTGGGTTCAGTAAATGTACATTGTTCACCCTGCTTCTCTCATGGTTATATATTTATCAGTTGTCTTCCTATGGCAGTTTCAACCCTTTGGGTTTAGTATGTTGACTCTCAAGTAAAGAGATCGCCTAATCTAAACAATCAACTCTCATAACAGTTTGTTCATTTATTTTGACAAATGTGGACCCGTTTTTATTTTTAAAAACACCTCCTTGTAACAGGAAAGTATGCTAAAATGTACCATGGGAAAATAACAGCATCTGAGTAATATGAGCCAATGCAATTTCCTGAAAATAATGTGTTACCATTTATGTTAAGTTTTAAAGAGAGGTTGCCCAGTAAGAACCACACCATGCACGTGGTATTCAGGTAAGGGGTTGGTTTATTCATTGTTCTGGCTGGCACCAGGCCAGGCCATGTTAGCACTCCACACAGCTGGGAAAGACCTGGGAAAGAGAGAGTCTGGCCCTGGGCTAGGCCTTATCAGGGGTAGGGGTGGGAAAAGGTGTGGCTACATGGATTCCAGATGTGACCTTAGCAGATGCAGATGTGACCTCTTCAAGTTGTGCCAGTTGCCTAGATAATGCAGGTACTTGGCACTAGGCGGAGACTTTCCTGTGAGGAGGGTGGAGTCTGCACACTTTCCAGGGGTGGCCCTTACATTCCAGCCTTTTAATAATCATGAAATAGGGCGCAGATTCTCTCTGGCTACTTCCTGCTGACAAGGGGCATCGACATTAGGGGTAGAAGGTTGCAATGTGGTCCCCTCCCAGAGAAGGCAGGGAACAGCAGCAGCTAGCTGTCCCTTGGTAGGTGTGAGTCCTTAGATGAAGTCTGGGGGAGGCAAGTCTCTTGAAGTCTGGAGGAAGTCTCATGAGGCATTGAAGGGCTGGCAAAAAGTACCAGAAAGCAACTAAATGGCAAGAGGAAGGACTTGGGGCTGAAAATGTTGGTAGAAATGTCCTTAGCTACTTCTGACATTTGGTGACTAGGCAGAGGAGAAGTCAGGTAACAAAGGCAACAATGTAAATTCCTGTCCACTTAAAAGGTAGACAGGTACAGACATTAGATGGGCAGGCTTCTCACTTCTATTGACCTCCCGGCTCTGGTTAATTTTGAAAGGGCAGGCACAAAGTGGCTGCTGTGACATCATCTCCTCTTACTCCTTTCCATGGTCCCTTGTTCCCCAGACTGGGTGAGTCTAGGTGCTCATTGCTGGGATGGCTTGTCCCAGTTAGTATTCATGGAAGTTTGAACTCAAGGCCTGGGAACTGTCCCTGAGCACTTCTGCTCAAGGCTAGTGCTCTATCACTTTGAGTTACAGTACCACTTCCAGTGTTTGGCTGGTTAGAGATAAGAGTCTTGAGCCATGTTTCCAACCTGGCTCTTTGCAGGTTAGTTGGGTGATGGAGTCTTAGGGACTTTTTAGCCCAGGCTGGCTTTGAATTGCAATCTTTGCCACAAAAACCCTTTATGATTTCCAATTAAAGCAACAGAAAGATCAAGTAGAATAAGTAGAGCTTACCTGGTCCTTATGAAGAATTGACCATAAATATTCTGCAATGACAAAATCATTAGATGTGATGAGAATCTTAGCACAGATATGCCCAATATTTTAGAACCACATAGTCAGTAGTAGTGTACACAACACCAAAGAAAAAAGACAAAACTAAAAATCTAAAATTTTTGGCAACAATGTTTGGACATCTTTGCTAACAAAGCACATCAGATGGTTGGGCCTCAGTTACCATGGCCAGTGAAAAGAGCAATTTGGTAGCAAGCACGGCAAATTAGAATA
This sequence comes from Dipodomys merriami, assembly GCF_024711535.1. Taxonomy (NCBI): domain Eukaryota; kingdom Metazoa; phylum Chordata; class Mammalia; order Rodentia; family Heteromyidae; genus Dipodomys; species Dipodomys merriami. The sequence goes on along the minus strand of NW_027202270.1, from coordinate 121,032,449 downwards.
GATGGATGGAGGAGCAGTAAGCTTGGTCGAAGGGTATGAGTCAAATGGGGCCAAACCCTTAACCCACTATGTGGACAAGATGGCGAACTCAAGATGTTGAATTTCTGAAAACATGCAAAAAAATAGATCAAGCCTAGATTGCCTAGCCTTTGAGAGGGAAACTAGAGGAGGGTCCCCAGAACCCAGCCTTCATCACACTTTTCAGGGAACAAGCCAAAAGAGAAAAAGTTGGACATGATTCTCAGAGAGTAAAGAGAGCCTGAAAGTAAACAGACTTCTGGCCATTTACCATTTGCAGAGGCAAAAATTGTCTAAATCTGAGAACAACATAAAAAATTAGGAGCTCTGGCTTTCCAGGGAGAGCAGGAGACATTTCAAAGGCATTTCAGAGGAGTTTCACAGCACTGGAGTGACACACAGCACCCATTAAAGGTGTAGGAGAGAAAAAAATGTAAAGGAGAGCTTATTGGATGGAAGTGTCATCCCAACTTGCCACCAGAGTCAAGCATCCTTGGCTCCAGAGGTGACCGGCCTTTCAGTTAAAGGCCTAGCAGGTTCTCTGGCATGGTACCACATCTGGAGAGAGACTGAGCAACAGAGAACCCTTAGAGAGTAGTTCACTCACCAAAATGTAGAAGTGTGGAGGTGGATGCAGAGGCCAGCAATGGTATTGATATGCTGTGTCTTCAGCAGACAAACTGGCTCATAAAAAGGCCATCAGAACTGTGGGTATACCTCAGAGCAAATAAAAGGAAAATAAAAAGAAAAAAAAACACAGAGAGGAATCCCTCCTGTCCTGACTTTAAGCCCTTCCAGGGTTCAAACGGCACCATTTATGTTAGGTTTTAAAGAGAGGTTGTTGAGTAAGAACCACACCATGCACGTGGTATTCATGTAAGGTGTTGGTTTATTCATCGTTCTGGCTGGCACCAGGCCATGTTAGCACTCCAAGAGGCTGGGAAAGGTCTGGGAAAGAGTGTCTAGCCCTGGGCTAGGCCTTATCTAGGGTAGGGGTGGGGAAAGGTGTGGCCACATGGATTCCAGATGTGACCTCAGCAGATGCAGATGTGACCTCTTCCAGGTGTGCCAGTTGCCTAGGTAACACAGGTACTGAGCAAAGCCTTTGCTATGTGGAGGCTGGAGTCTGCTCGTCTTCCAGGAGCGGACCTTACATAATGTGGTATACATAGTGGTCAGGGAGAGAAAAGTGTTTTGAATAGATATGCAAAATTATATTGTATATTTAAATTAGGCATGCAAATGCCTTTCCACTGTATTCCTCAAAGAAATAAAATAATTACAAACTGAGGTGATTGGGGAAGAGGAAATAAACAAAGGAGGACAGTATGAATTAGGAAAGAGTGTTATGAATACTCAGAGTAGGTGGCCAAAAAAGATCATGCTAAAGATGTAACATTAAAGGAAAGATATGAAGGAAGGGCACGAACCAGCAACATATGAAGTGTGTGTGTGTGTGTGTGTGCGTGTGTGCGTGTGTGTGCATGTGTGTGCCCGTGTGTGCATGTGTGTGCGCATGTGTGCGTGTGTGTGCGTGTGTGCCTGCGTGTGTGCGTGTGTGTGCCCGTGTATGCGTGTGCGTGTGTGTGTGTGTGTGTGTGTGTGTGTGTGTGTGTGTTGAAATACTTTTCCAAAGAGTTAGGATTCCACATGCAGATACCCTATATCAAGGAAAGGCTTGGCAAAATTATGATGTGGTCACACAGAGTAATGAAATTGTACATATTGAGGTTTGGCAAAGTTTTATAAGGGGACAATCATGCAGAATTTTTATATCATGCCATAAATTGGAATTTTCTCCTAAGTGTTCTGGTAAGCCACTGAACGAATCTCAGATGAGACATGATATGGTTTGATTTGAAATGATCATGTTGTTTTTTTTTCTTCTGTAGATAGGCTGTTGGGTTGAGCTGCATTAAGGCGATTGTATATAATGCTATTACCTGGAATGTTATTGACAGACGACTTATAACATCAAATGCCACAAATGCTCAAAAAATGGCAAGTCCAGATAGTTCCACAATGAAAGTATATATGGTGCTTCACATGTGGTGAGGATTTGAGAAGTTGAATAGAAAAATCCTCCACTCTAAATCTCCCCCCCACTAACTTTAGACTAGTAACTTAACTTCACAACACTGAAGTTCCCTGTTAAGGAAAATTGGAGATTTGTTCTCTGAAGTGATTTGGTTAACCTCAGTGATTCTCCAGATAAGGAGATGGAATCCCTGCTCTGCTGGCAAAAAGAAGATTAAAGTGAAAAATCTATGTACAAATTGCACGACATTGTGAGGAGTAGGTTGTTCTACTCAGCTTCTGCAATGTGAAACCCAGTTTACTACTTCCTGGGAAAGAAATGAGAAAAGTTTTCTGAGGAAACAAATAATGTCAAGGAAAAAGGTGTTCAGTCACTGATAATTGGAGAACTCAGAAAACAATCCAGCCAACCCATTTACACAGACTCAGGATAGGTACCTCCCTTGCATATTTTTGGTCCATCACTTTTAAAATGCATCAGAGCAATGATCCCCAAATACATGAGGGAGGTCTCAAGCATAAAACATTTAGAATAAAGCACAAAATTATATTCAGCACTGCGGAATCCATGCAGACACAAGGGAAAAGGACACATTCATTTTTATATGACTCTAAAAAAATGCAAGCATTCAGAAAGACAAAATTTCTTTGCCCAATCAACATCAGACAAGAATATTCACTAGCAAGGTGTAGGTAGAAGCAGAGTTCAAGTAAAGTTGTGTGTCTATTGATACAAATTAGCAACAGTTAGATCAAGAGTAGAGGATAAATGCAAAACTTGTTTGTATGCAAATGTGTGTGGGGTTTGTATGCAAATCATTGAGACTCCAAGAAGTCTGGCATGGTTTGGATTTAAATATTTTGGGGAGAAAGGCAAAAGAGGATACTACATTCAATCTGGGAGTGTTAATGGGTAATATTTTGGAGAAATTAATGAGGACAGAGGACACACCACCGTCTAATAAAGCACAGATCCTCTGCAGTCTAGTTGTGGTGTTTTTTTGTTTTTTGTTTTCCTGGTCCTGGGGCTTTAACTCTGGGCCTAGGCGCTGTCCCTCAGCTCTTCAACTCAAGGCTAAGTGCTCTACCACTTGAGCCACAGCGCTACTTCCAGTTTTCTAGTGGCTTATTGGAGATAAGAGTCTCAGGGAGTTTTCTGCCTGGGCTGGCTTTGAGGCGCGATCTTCAGATCTCAGCCTCCTGAGTAGCTAGGATTACAGGCTTGAGCCACAGGCCACCGGCTTAGTTGTGGTGTTTTAATTTCAGTTGTCCTCTGTCACATGAGTTTAACATTACTTGGTGGGAAAAACAAAAGAGGAGGTAACAATATTTGATAGGAAATGTACTCATCACCTTACTTATGTAACTGTAACCCCTATGTACACTACTATTTTTTTTAATTGTGAAAATACTGTACAGAGGGGTTACAATTACATGGGCAAGATAATGAGTACATTTCTTATCAAGCATTGTTGCCTCCTCCTTTGTTTCCCCTTCCCATCCCTTCCCATCTTCCCCCCTCTTCCCTCCCTCCCCTTCCCCCCCCAAGCCAAAATTGTAAAGTTCATTTTTCGATATAATGTCTTGTACATCTCATTGTTGCAATGGGTCCACAATTTGTTTTTTCCCTTCCCCTCCACAAATTATACCAACATCAAATACAGTGAAAACAGGGGTGATACCGTGGGGAAGGGACATACAAAGCAACAAAGAAATCATCTTATAAATACATTAGAAACAATAGCAAGCAAGAAAAAAAAAAAACATTTGAATCCTTGTCTTGGGGTTCATTTCGCCTAACATCTATTTTTATAATAAAAACATTAAAAAAAACTCTTTAAGAAGACTAAATACAATTGTGTTTCTATTCCACGGATCTTGTGTTTAGGGAAAAATGAGAAGTCCCTCAGAAGACGTCCTTTCCCTATGTTTGGAGAGAAAAAGTGTTTCAAAGATAAGGTCAGAGGAAAAGGGCAAGGGGTCCTTGCTTGGCATTGCTGCTCTAGTCTAGCATCTCAGTTCACCAAACGTTGTGATATTTTCAGAGTCCCTATAAGAGGAAGTTAAGGCCAGTTATGGAAGCAATGCCTGAAACTCCAGAACCTGGGAGGCCAAGATACAAGGTTCGTGAGTTTCACATCAGCCTAGTCTACGTGGCAAACCTGGAACCAGCTTGTATCTTATAACATAAAATATGAAGCATCTCCTTAAAGGCTCATTATTGAAGGGATGGTCCCAGATACAAATAGGGTTGACAGGTAGAGGTTTGGGGAAGTGATTGTATTATAAGGGTCTTTCCAGAAGATTAGCCAAGTGGGGAGGATATGCTTTGTATGTTGGCAGCCCCATCTAAAAGGCTGAGAATTTGGATGCAATTAAAGAGAAAGAAGGAGAAAACCTTCCAGCATAGGCATTCTGTTATGCTTCCTGGCCACTGTGGGTTGAGCAGCTTTGCTCCTCCATGTTTATCCACCACAATGTTTTCACTCAAGACAGCGCAGGAACAGAGGAGCCAGATGACCAGCGATCGAAACTTCTGAAAAAGTGAACCACAATAAATCCTGCCACCCTGAATTGGCTTCCTTTGTGTTTGAGGGTCCCAGCAAGGAAAGTGTCTGACTAACATATTGGGCTGCATATCATAACTATGTCAAAACACAAAACAAAATAAAAGCAAATCCAACAAACAGAAACAAGAAGCAAAGTAGTCTGAATGATGCAAGCCAAAGATGCATCCTAGGTCAACAGAGGCCTGTAAAGTTTGAAGGTTCCTTTCTCTGTTTTGGAAGGAAGGAAGGGAAAAAGGGAGAGAGGAGTGATGGAAGAAAGCAAGGGGAAGGAGGAAGGAAGGGAATAAGGAAGGAAAGAAGGATGAGAAGAAAGAAGGAAGGGAAAAGGAATGAAGAAAAGCAGGGAGAAAAGAGAAAGAATGGAATAAGAGAATGGAAATAGAAGCTACGTAGGACAATGGGCCATAAATTTAAATGATCCAGAGTGATGGTCCATTTTCTTTGACTTCTAATTTTTTTCCTCTTCTTATCACACACTTCTCTCGGCTTCTATGTAATGGCAATTTGTTTTATTAGTTCATTGTTTATGGTAGGCTGTCTGGCCTATGTCTTCTTTATGATTAATTTTCATTCATGTACTACAACAGGCTACCTGATTTTTTACTTTCCAAATTCACCTTCCTGGGTAGAAGAATCTCTCTGGCCAGGTGGTAGATATTTTGGTAGAGCATATTGACTAGGCCTTTCTAAAGACTGTTGGATCAAACCCTAGATTTGCTATCTGCATTCCATTTAACTCTGACCTAAAGGCATGTGTCATATGTTAACGGCAGCCATGCAGAAAGCTGTCCTGCTAACAGGACCAAAATATAGAAAATTCATCTCAGAAAAGGTTATATGTAAAAACATGCAGAACTAACTTTATAAAACTAAGTTTACATCTGCTTAAAAGTCTCATATGCCATTAGTCTTGCACTGGTTGCACGGACTGTATTTTAAATGGTTTACCAAAAGTCAATCAGCAAAATTATAGCAGATCCAGAAAAGATCTGAAACCAGGTAGGATTTGATGCAACTTAAGTTGCTATCATCATTAAAAGCATGACAATAAACAAATAACAATGAAAGGAATCTCAGTTCTCTGGTGGACCCTTCCAATAAAAACATCACCAACAGTCCATACTCACCTTTTTTTTTTTACTCGTATTTGTCCTGAGATCCATATATTAGGTAAGAAGGGCACCTCTAAGGATCGTGTTTTCTGTTCTTTTTCTTATTTTTTTCTACATAGAGTTAAATATTTTGTTTCTAAATTTGTAGATTTAACTTATATTTCAAAATTTCAAAGCAAAAAATAGGAAAAATGGGTTGGGCAATGAGGTAAATCAAGCTAAAAACAAACCAAAAAGACAATGAACAATGAAGATAAATGGCTTCCACGTGGCCTCTGCCCTCATCTGATTTATAAGTTGGCTTGAAGTTCTGAAAGTGTAGATTCATTCACTCTGAAAAGGGATAGGTTTGCTGCCCATGGCTTTTCTTGGAGCACATGTATCCTATGCTTCTGAGAAACAATTCTTGGTGTTTTATTTTCCCTTCTGGGATCTTATTCCATGAGAAGAAAAGCAGACCTGGTGGGAAGTAATAGCAGGCACTTTATGGACTGTAATTGATGAAAGAATGAAATGCATTAACTAATTGAGAACAGAAAATTGGAGCCCAGGATCCCATTAGAAATCTCCTGTACTTCCTAGATCTTTCTAAAGATTTCCAAAATACTTTGGGTTCCCCTTGCTGTTTTCTCTATGCTCTGTTTTTCTTACTAGCTTTCCATTTAACCTGAAATAATGAAGCTAGTCATGAAACCATGCAGATACCTATTTTTGTTTCAGATAGACTAGAAAACAAAATAAAAAGAGAATGAGAAGTGATATTCAAACATTTTTTTTTAACCTAAAGATTTTAGATGTGGTAGTAGCACTTCAGATTGGAATAATGAATTCATGTGGAGGAACTCCTCTAGCTGAAGAGAGGTAAAATAAATGCATGCTGGAATAGGAACAGATGTGTATGGATGCTTCTTCATGCTTTTCTTCTTCCTCTTCTTAATAAAGAGTTGAAGAAAGTGAACATGCTGGACTTGGGAACACCGTGAGCTTAAATTCAGGCAGTTTGTGACTGCAAAGAAACAAGGCAGAATTAGATTTGACTGTGAGTGCACTATGTACTAGTTTTGTTGTCTTAGTCAAGTCCTCTAAAATCAGTGAGCTTGAAGAGGGAAAAGTAAATATGCCACTGGTGTGCTGTTTCTGGGCTGTAAGTGTTGTCAGGAAGGCTTGAAGGTGGGAGAAATGGCAGATTTGAATGCTTAAGGATAATAAGCATTTATTAGCTGAGGGCAGATCACAATTCGGTGTTAGTCTTGGCCAACCCTTCCCCCACTCCCCTTTTCTTCTCTTTTTCCTCTCTCCTTTTCTTGGATATCACATATCTCAGTGCCTTCAGTGTTTTGGCTCAGTAGCCCGTGCCTAGTGCTTTATCACTTGAGACACAGCTTCGTTTCTGCCTTTTGGGGTTTTTTTTGGAGGGTAGATAATTAGAGATAAGATTCTCATGGAAGACCCTGCCTCGTCTGGCAGTGATTAAACCATGATCCTCAGATCTGAGCCTCCTGAGCAGCTGGAGTTGTATGAGTGTGCCCCAGTGCCAGAATGCCAGTCATTTTTTAAATGTATTTTTACAATCAATCATTTGTAATATATATTTTACAATCAATCCTTTTATCTAAGTTTTGCTGACTAGATAGTTATCTTGAAGCAGCGCTCTCTTTTTTTTATTTCTATATGGTCCCTATTTTATTTTATTTTATTTTTTTACATATTTTTTATTGTGAAAATACCAGACAGAGGGGCTACAATTACATGAGCAAGGTATTGAGTACATTTCTTATCAAGCATTGTTGCCTCCTCCTTTGTTTCCCCTTCTCATCCCTGCCCCCCTCCTCCTACCTCCCCTCCCCAAAGTTGTAAAGTTCGTTTTTCAACATAATATCTTGTACATCTCATTGTTGCAATGGGTCCACCTGTATTCCTATTTAAACATTTTTTCCCCTTCCCCTCCCCAAATTATACCAACATCAAAAACAGTGAAAACAGGGGTTATACCATGGGGGAGGGACATACAAAGCAACAAAGAAATCATTTTATAAATAGGTTAGAAACAATAGCAAGAAAGAAAAAAAAACATTTGAGTCCTTATCTTGGGGTTCATTTCACCTAACATCAACTTATCTGACCGTTTCTGCTTGTCTCAGACATATACTAGTTATTGCAAATAAGGGAAACCATGGGACCTATGTTTCTTTGGGCCTGGCTTACTTCACTTAATATAATTTTTTCCAAGTTTTTCCATTTCCTAACAAATGGGGCAATGTCATTCTTTCTGATGGAGGCATAGAATTCCATTGTGTATATATACCACATTTTCTTGATCCATTCATCTACTGAGGGGCATCTGGGTTGGTTCCATATCTTCATTATGGTAAATAATGCTGCAATAAACATAGTTGTGCTGGTAGCTTTAGTATGATCTTGTTTGTGATCATTTGGTAAATGCCCCAAAGTGGGAAGAATGTGCCAAGGCTACCCGCACCTATACTAATCAGTGTAAGGGCCATGTGCATCTACTGAATTTGGTTTTTACGTGCAGTGGGTCCTGGGACAAATTCCCTGGGTATTCTTTCATTATTTGATATTCTAATCTTCTGATTTTATCTCAACTAATAACCATAATGTGATGAAATCCCCCAATATATGCACACACACACACACACACACACACACACACACACACACACACACACACAAACACACACACACACACACACACACACACTGCCAGCAGAAATCAAGCTATTTAAGTTACAAATTTCCGCAATGCAAACTCACAGGTTTTATTTTCTGTGTGACACTAGACAAGACACTTGAAGAAGTAAAGTGATTTGGGAGTTCTGCTGCTTTGTCAGCCCTCTTCTTATGACAGCATATGACAATCAAAATAAAATTCCTTGTCAAACCCAACAAATCCCTGGTACATGTCAGCAAAACTGAGACTGGATTTCTCTGATTTACTGCCCTAGACAGTAGAGCCTATGACCATCTCACTACTCCATGGACTCACCCATTATTTTTAAGGTCTATAGAAAATTATTTTTTGTTATTGAGCATTAAGAGAAGCTAGAGCTATAAATCAAATATGCGGAAATAAATTCAATGTCTCCCAGATGTGTTCTGTTGTCGAGGGAGCATTTTCCTTAGCTAAGCCTTCTTCCAGTGACATGAGAAAAAAACATCCCCAGCCATTTGGCAAAGCTTTTCTGCCTCCTTCCTGCCTGTCTTCTGTCTTCCTTGACACTGCTCTCTTGACTACTGAAGTTGTGGCTTCGTTTGTCATCTTTGGCTCTGTTCTGTGTTCACTCCATTTCATAACTTACTTGCTTTACTCGGTTAGCCTTTTGTGTGAAAGATAATGTATACAGCGGTGTTTTGCAATGTCTTAGACTGGGATGTCATTTATAGAAAACACTGATGTTTTATACCTGAACAGACAGAAATAATTGTATGAGGTTTGGTTTTTGCATCTTTTTTATTTAGAGCAATGGCTTTGGTTTCTAAGTCAACAAGTCTAAACTTCAATTTCTTCATTTAGTAAAAGCCAGACAGCTAGTAATTTACATAATCTCTGTAAATCTTATTTTTCTTAACTATCATGTAAAGAAATTACAGGCAATGCAGGGCCATTTTAAGAGTTAAAGGATATAATCATTACGGAGTACTTAGCACAAAGACTTACTAAAATATGACCTGGATAGATGTTGCAAACCACTCTTCCTTCTAATAATAATAGATCTCATCAATAAAAGACCCTCAAAGGAGAGATTTGATTGGTTCCTTTGCCTCCAGCACCTATAAGAATGCCTAACTGGTTACAGAAGCTTCATGGATAAACAAATAAAAGAATGCCTTACTATTGGTACCTTGCTAAGTGGATCAGCGTATTTTCTGGATATTTATATTAAGAAAAATGTATGATTCTGTCTATCCCCCTTAGTTAAATTTTCCTGGATTTTTTTTTGAAAAAAATACATGGAGTTTTATGGTACAATGTCAGATTACAGCTGTAAACCTGGAGAATCAAAGCAAGTAGCTTAATGGATCTAAATACAGGGGAAAAGAAAAGAAGTTGAATTGTGTCTCAAAAGCACTTTTCAGTTACAAATGATGACACAGTTATTATTTCTTTATGAAAAGTAGGAATTTGTTCCACAGTTTCCAGAACAAAGGTAAATGACCAACCCAAAAGCCAAATTTATGATCTCAGAATATAATGTCACATACTTTTAAGTCACTTAATCCAATTCAAGTACTAATTTTTAAGAACATATGCCAAAAGTCTAGGAAAATCATCAGTTTTTGTCTACATACAATTAGAAGTTCTTTCTCAGAGCCAAAGTTGAGTTCATTTCCATTGAGATAAAGAGCAGAGACAATGAAAATAAGGAACACTTCTAGAAACTCTGCTATTTGTTTGAGGATTGTGGTTATTTTTAGATTTCCATTCTTCTGGAAGTTCAATGAAGAACATGAAAAGTTGATGTTTTTATTAAAAAGTCATCTACTCTTTTCAGAGAAAAAAATCCATATATCATAATTCTTTTTAATCAGCAGTAATGAGCTGATTTGGTTTTGCAGCTCAGAACCATCCCTGAGTTATTAAAGAAGTAGTTTGTTATAAATGAAAGTAAAGCATTAACAATAGAACTTGCAATTAAAAGAAAAGGATTCCTAGAATATAAAGGGAACAACATAAAATTAATTTAGAAAGAAATGGAAAGGCAGTGATATACACTTCAATGATTTGGAATAAGACCTCACAAAGGGAGAAAAGACAAACACTGAAAAACTTCCAGTGCTATATGAAAAACTGTTTGGTATTCAATTATTATTGTGTAAGAAAGAACAGGAAACATCTCTCAACATATTATTATGTTGACCTCTAGCTGTTAGTTTCATGTAAAGTTTTCAAATTTGAGAAGAAAACTAGTTCAGAAAAAAACATCTTCTTGATTTTCAGTCCTTCAGAACACTATTAAGAATAAGAAAAGAACTTTTCCAGCTTTCCATTATTTGATTTTTCTTCTTTTCATTTGAATATGCAGTCTATGAATGCCTATGTACCCACTTGAATTTATCAAAAATAGGGCTATTTTTCAGCATGATGAGTTTATCTCACAATAAATTTACATTATAATCATACAAGGCCACAGGCATACAGATTTAAGAAAATAAAATACAAAATGTTGCAATATTGTGGCTCAATGTGAACTATTTGTAGTTAATGTCCTTACTAAGAGAGACAATACAATACCCATTGACATCTTTCATACACAATTTCCTTTAAGTGGAGATTCTTCTAAACATACTAATATTTTAAAACAATGTTAAAGATAGATTATAATTAACCATTCATCTATTTTTTCTAAGAAATGAGATAATAATTATTACTCCATAATTTTGTTATTTTACCATGATATAATATGCCTACACTGCCTTATAAAATGAATAGGCTTAAAAGAGATGAGTTGTTTTTCAAATGAAAGTATTATAATTAATTCTACAAATTGAGGATAATGGCCTTTGATGGCATGTCCTAAATAAGATATGCAGTTTTTCTGTTAAGTAGAACATTTTCCAGTATTTCCTAAGGTGAATCATGACATATTAGAAATGCATTCTATATTTATTTTAGAATTGCTTATGTCATGATGAAGATTTCATTTTGATGGAAGGTGTCATTCAATTAATTTTTGTGTTTATGATTTATATGAATGTTATTAATTTTTAATGCTGAGAATTGAACCTCCAGCCTTCCTCATGCCCTCAAGTGCTCTATCTCTGAGTTATATCCCAGCCATAAAGGTATACAACCTTTGAATTTAATCACTAGAAAGGTTTCATCATAAATCAATAAATAAATACTAACCTGTAAGAGAAGCAATATAATTTCACTAGTAATAAATATAGAGATTCTTAGAGAAATATAATTAATCATTTTATGATGTAACCTATGACTGTAAACCAGTAGGAAGGAAGGTTCATGGATTCTGGTGGGATAAAATGCATTTTCATCTCCTTAATTCAAATTTCTGTAAACATCATTTTCAAAGTACTGAATTCCACTTTGGTAGTCAATTCAGGTTATAGAGCATCAATCCCTAATTATCTACATAGGAAACTATTTTTTTTTAAAAAAAACCTCTATGATATTTTTTCAGTACAATTAACCCTTGGGGTCTCCATGTAGAATAGGGTCTAGAGATGTAGCTCAGAACAACTGTGCTTGTTTTGCACGCTTAAGGATTCAAGTTCAATCCTCAGCACTCTGAAACATCTTTGTTTTTGAAATATAAAACAGCACTTTTTCAATCATAGTAATTCATAGAAAAACATACTTAGAAAGTGATGAAAGGAGTGGGGTGGGAGAGATGTGAGAATGTTGAAAGATGTCAAGATGCATTCATAAACTTCTTCGTTAAACGAAAATCATTTGCACAAATACTTAATGACAATAAAAATTGATTGGTTTATAAATACCACAAACACATACTTATCGGAAAGGAGCTAAATGTGAAATGTAGTGTGGGAGGACTTACACAATCAGTAAATAAATGTGCATGGATGTGAAATGTTTATACGTTCCTAAGGGACTTTAACATGCTAATTATTACATCCTAGCATGGCTGTACTTTATAATTCCAATATTTAATTGATTGAATCCATGTAAAACTCATTTGCATATTATTTTCCTGATCACTGTACAATTAAAAGGATGATTAAATCTCACTTTTAAGAATAGACTTAGTGGGGCTGGGAAGGTGGCTCAGTGGTAAAGCTCTTGCCTTGAGTGCCTCATGAGGCCTTGGGTTCGATTCCTCAGCACCACATAAGCAGAAAAAGCTGGAAGTAGCGCTGTGGCTCAAGTGGTAGAGCCGCTAGCCTTGAGCTGAAGAGCTGAGGGACAGCACCCAAGCCCAGGCCCCACGACCGGACCCCCCCGCCCAAAAAAAAGAATAGACTTAGCCAACTGCCGTTGGCTTATGGCTGTAATCCTAACTACTGAGGGGGCTGAGATCTGAGGATAACTGTTCAAAGCTGGCCCAGGCAGAAAAGTCTCTGTGAGAGTCTTATCTCTAACTAAATATTGAGTAAACCAGAAGGGGAGTTTCAGCTCAATTGGTATAGAGTACTACCCTTGAGTACAAAGAAGAGGCTCAGGGACAGCACCCATGGCCTCACAACCAAACTTTAAAAAGTGTTCCAAAATTAGAAATCATATTAATTGAAATTAAGACAATTTTCCATATAGATAATATGTTACTCCCAATTCCTAGGCATTACTTGTCTTTAAAATATGGAAATACTGGGCTGGGAAGGTGGCTCAGTGGTAGAGCGCTTGCCTTGCATGCATAAGGCCCTGGGTTCGATTCCTCAGCACCACATAAGCAAAAAGAAAAAAGCCGGAAGTGGCACTGTGGCTCAAGTGGTAGAGCGCTAGCCTTGAGCTGAAGAGCTGAGGGACAGCGCCCAGGCCCAGAGTTCAGGCCCCACGACCGGACCCAAAAATAAAAATAAAATATGGAAATACTGAAATCTTATCATGCACAAGGCCTTTTTAAATTTTAATATTTATTATAAAGATGACATACAGAGAAGTTATAGTTACACGAGTCAGGTAATGAATACATTTCTTTTTGAAGAGCGTCACCCCTCTTTCATTTTTCTCCAGGTTTTCCTCCCACAAACCCTTTTCCCCCTCAAGATGTATAGTACATTTCAAACATAGTGCCTAGTGAATCCCACTATTTCTGTGCTTCCCTTTTCCCTCCCCAAATCAGATAAACATACCTACAAGACAAAGGTACAGAAATAAAGAATATCAACAAAAGGGGAAAAATACAGAATAACTACAACAAAAAAGAAACGCAAACAGTGCAGTAAAAATCTTTTTGCCAAATGGGATTTCATGAAACTGCAGAGCTTCTGCATGGCAAAGGACATAACTTGCAAGATCAAGAGAAAGCCCATGGATTGGGAGAAGATCTTCACTAGACATAAAACAGACAAGGGTCTCATATCTAAAAGATACTTAGAACTCAAAAAATTAAATCCCCCAACAACAAATCCTCAAAGAAACAACTGCCCAATTAATAAGTGGGCTAAAGACTTTTTAAAGAGAAATTTCTCTGAAAAGGAAATAAGAATGGCCAATAGACACAGGAAGAAATGTTCAACTTCTCTGGCCATAAAAGAAATCCAAATCAAGACAACACTGAGATTCCACCTCACCCCAATTTGAATTGCTATAATCAGGAACTCTAATAGCAACAGATGCCGGAGAGTATGTGGCCAAAAGGGAACCCTACTGCATTGTTGGTGGGAGTGTAAACTTGTTCAACCACATTGGAAAGCAGTATGGAGGTTCCTCAAAAGACTCCACATAGAGCTCCCCTATGACCCAGCAATCCCACTTTTGGGCATTTACCCAATCACAAACAAGGCTATACTAAAGCTACCAGCACAACCATGTTTATCACAGCATTATTTACCATAGCTAAGATATGGAACCAACCCAGAAGCCCCTCAGTAGATGAATGGATCAAAAAATGTGGTATGTTTATATATATATATATATATATATATATATATATTTATATGTGTGTACTACAGACATACATACATACATACATACAATGGAATTCTATGCCTCCATCGAAAAGAATGACACCCCCCCCATTTGTTAGGAAATGGAAAGACTTGGAAAAAATTATATTAAGTGAAGTAAGGTAGACCCAACAAACATAGGTCCCATGGTTTCCCTTATTTGCAATAACTAGTATCTCTCTAAGACAAGCAGAAAAGGCCAAAAGCTGTATACATATGACCACATAAGATGATGCTAAGTGAAATGAACCCCCATATAGGGGCACAAGTGGTTTTATCTTTCTTGCTGTTGTTTTTAATGTATTTATAATGTACTATGTGATGTTTTTGTTTCTTTTGTATGTTCTTCCCCCATGGTATAACCCCTGTTTTCACTGTATTTGATTCCGGTCCGCTGGATCTTGTATATACATTTTCCTAATTTGGGGAGAGGAAGGGAAATAACAAAAGGCTGAAATAAGGATACAGGTTGACCCATTGTAACAATGAGATGTACAAGACACTATATTGAAAATGAACTTTACAACTTCGGGGATGGGGATGGGGGTGAGGAGCCGAGGAAGTGGGGAGGGAAGGGATGGTAGGGGAAACCAAGGAGGAGGTAGCAATGCTGTATAGGAAATGTACTCATTGTGTTACTTATGTAACTATAAACCCTCTGTACACTATCTTCACAATAAAAAATATATACAAAAAATCCTCTTGTTTTCATATTCTGGTTTCTCTTCAGAGCATATCAATCTTTTGCCTTTTACTACCAATCTTTTACTATGGTAAAAACTAAGGCTTTTTGCATTTATAGTCCAACAAAGAATTAATCGTGAAGATATAGAATATTATAAAATGTCTTTGGTGGTCATGTCTATAGAGATGAAGAGATGATTAGAAGACTTTTTATGCAATTGAGATTTCCTGTGATGCAAGGAAAACTAGCAAATCAACACCGTGGATGTGCATCATGATGCTCAGGGATTGAAGAAGCATCAGTTTTAACCATCTTTATGCCCTTCTATGCTCTCTATCTCATTATATTTTCCCATCCCTTCCCACTTCCCAGTGCCATGGTTGTAGAGGGAGGTATATACTGGTAGGAGGTGCAGATCTACCAGAGCATCAAGTCCTTTGCAGGCTTCTGGGCTGAATGAAGTATGTCTTAGGAAAGGAGAAACATTTAACACTGAATTTAGGAATTTCATTTACTAGCTTTGACTGACTAAATGTGTCTGATGAAAAGATCATGTCTCCACACACTATCTGCACATAAGGAGAAAAGCTATACATTATTGAAGGGTTCAAACTATAACCACATCAAAATAAATGTTCCAAAGTAGTATCATTTTGACCTGTAACATTACCTGATTGTATTCCGAAACGTTGGATTCAGTTCTATGTTTTACCTGACTTTTTCTATATTATATTTGTGAGGTACATTTAAAATTTTCATTTACAAGTCATTCATTTGATTATTATGTTGCATTCTATTTTGTGAATAAATCATGTTCAACATTTTAATTATATTGATTATAAGTTACACTTTTTTCTCTTCACTTTTGGTCTTAAAATGGTGCTATACACCTTCTTCTACATTCCATTTTGGGGCCATTCTATTTTAGTCTTTGAAAGTAAGATGTCTTTGAGAATGCAAAAATATCATATTTGAATATAAGCAATGGATACTTAAATTGCCAGACTTGTGGTGTCATATTTCAATATTATTATACAAGGATGAAATCAATCATGTTTCCAACAAATGTTAAATTTTGAAAATTAGACAAGTTACTACAATGTCTCTGTGCCTGAGTTTCATTATCAGTGAGACAGAGATAATGGCAAATACACACACACACATATGGATATATATATATATATATATATATATATATATATATATATATATATATACAATCCTTAATAATACATATAAGCTACTCAGAGTAGTACCTGGCAAATAGTGCATATGAAAAATGTCATTCCTAATTTACTAAATGAAAGTTGTAGTTGAATAATCAGCCCACAATTTGATACCTTATCAAACTTCACCATTTTGCAGCTTTAACTTGTTTCAACTGTCACACGTGTCTTTATGAGAGTGGGCATTGATCCTATTTATTATTTTTTAATATATATTTTATTGTAAAGATACTGTACAGAGGAGTTACAGTTACATGAGTAAGATAATGAGTACATTTCCTATAGAGCATTGTTACGCCCTCCTTCGTTTTTCCCCTACCATCCCTTTCCTCCCCACCTCCCCAAATCCTCCCTCCCCACAACAGTTGTAAAGTTCGTTTTCAACATAGTGTCTTGTACATCTCATTGTTACAATGGATCAACCTATTTTAATAGAGGATAATTTTACATATGGGAGAATTTATTTAGCCAATTAGAAAGTTACTTTTTACCTATTAGATCTAAAACCTGTTTCACAACAGAAATGAATATAGTATTTGGTAAGGAAACATGGATGTTAGTGGCTATTAATCATGTCAACCCTTTGAGATGAAGGCAAGGAATTAAGTATTGGAAAACATGTTTTCCAAAGACAAGGAAGATGTATATGTACCTGTTGTGCTTCTAAGAGCACACATACTTATTCCCACTCAGTTTTTCATACTCACACATTCTTAGTTTCACTTACGGTTTCATTCACATATGAAGCAGTCATACACCCCAAACAGGGCACACACAATAGTTTCTCAATTATATGCACTGTTTTATTTGTAATGAATTTAAAAGGCCATACTGACATTTATAGAAGAGGTCTGGTGAGATAAAATTATATCTATCCCTACATAGAATACTTTCATGTACATGAATTCTTTTGCATACCATACATAGAAAGGTACAGGCCATTGCAGTGAATTCAAGTCTCCAAGAGTACAATATAAGAAAGGTACAGTCCATTGCAGTGAATTCAAGTCTCCAAGAGTACAATATAATCTATCAAAACCCATCTCTCAGTCAGTATGGATATAAAAATAACTTTTTCATAAAACATTTAATTAGTACAAATTGTTTGCAATGGCACTTGGGAAATTGTAGGCTTTTTGACAGAAGACTTTTGATTTTGAGAAGTGTCACTTCCTAAAAGTTTGTATAGAATGTATTTGGGATATGATATATAGCACTATGTCAAGTTGCTGGATATAAAATAATTAAATGTCAGAGTACCTGTCCAAGCTCTGAAAAATAGTGATATCAATCTTTTTTGAAGATATATATATATATGTTTTATTATCTTTATGTAGTTGTACAAAAGAGTTCCATTTAACAAAAGTTTATGAATACAGTGCATCTTGATCAATGTCATCCATTTCAACATTCTCACCCATCCCTCCCAATTCACCCTTTCCCTCAATTTTCTTAATTTTATTTGTAGGATATACTCTGAATTCTTGACTGCATTTTTTCCTCCTCCTAAGTTCTTGATTCTACCTCTTCCAGTATGGGACAGAGATTGCTTAACTATGTTAAAATCTCTATCTTTAGCTATAAAATTATATCACCAATATCCACCTAGTAGCAGTGATGTCATAGGGACTGGATGTGATAACCTCTGTGAATTACTGAACATAATGACTAACATAGAATAGTCACTTTTGGTGATTACTCATTTTATGTGCAAAAAATTCAATTTTAGGGAATAAAAATATGGAGAGTTTCTTGCTAATTTATCTTCACTACTTTTTTTTCGCAAATACATGATAACACACAATACCATAACCCTAGAAAGACTTTACTTAAGATAGGAGCTAGGCACTTTATCAGACACAATGTTAATTTTTATGAATTGGTGGTGTAATATATGAATGTTTTATAGAGCAAATCATATCAGTTACAATGCCTGTTTATCCCTCTGAGATAAATAATGTGTTAGAAAGATTTTCTTCTTAAAAAATAACTGAGCATCACCTTATATGGACATATGTACATAGTTTTGACCTTTTCTGCTCATTTGATAGGATTATCCTATATGTATACTAATTATTGAAAATAACAGAAACCATAGGACCTAAATTTCTTTGGGACTGGCTTACTTCACTTAATAGAATTTTTTTCAAGTCTTTCCATTTCCTAAAAAATGGGGTAGTGTCATTCTTTCTGATCCATTTCTTGGTCCATTCATCTACTGAGGGGCATCTAGGTTAGTTCTATAGCTTAGCTATGGTGAATAATGCTGTGATAAACATAGTTGTGCTGATAGTTTTAGCATGTCATTGTTTGTGATCATTTGCTTAAATGTCCAGAAGTTCATTTCCAACATAGTGTCTTGTATCATTGTTGCAATGGGTCATCCTGTGTCCTTGTTTCAGCATTTTGTTATTCTTCCCTTTCCCATAAGGAGAAGAACATACAAAGAAAACAACAACAAAAAAAACATAGTACATTAAAAACAACACCAACAAAGAACACCATATCTTGGCATTCATTTTGCTTTGCATCATTTTATATCATCACATGTGCATAGCTTTTTGAGCTTTTCTGTGCATCTGATAAGATTATCCTAGATGTATACTAGTTATTGCAAATGAAGGAAACCATGGGACCTAAATTTCTTTGGGTCTGATTTACTTCACTTAATATGATTTTTTTTCCAAGTCTTTCCATTTCCTAACAATGGGGTAGTGTCATGCTTTCTGATCCATTTCTCGATCCATTCATCTACTGAGGGGGATCTGGGTTATTTCCATATCTTAGCTATGGTGAATAGTGCTGTGATAAACATAGTTGTACTGGTAGTTTTAGTATGACTTTGTTTGTGATCATTTGGTTAAATGCTCAGAAGTGGGATTGCTGGGTCATAGGGAGCTCTATGTGGAGTCTTTTGAGGAACTTCCATACTTCTTCCCAGAGTGGGTGAACAAGTTTACACTCCCACCAACAATGCAGTTGCATTCCCCTTTGGCCACATCTCTGCCAGCATCTGTGGTTATTAGATTTATTGAGCATAGCCATTCTAACTGGGGTGAATTGGAATCTCAATGTTGTTTTGATTTACATTTCTTTTATGGCCAGAGAAGTTGAGCATTTCTTCATGTATCTATTGGTCATTCTTATTTCTTCTTCAGAGAAGTCTCTCTTTAAGTCTCTAGTCCAGTTTTTAATGGGGCAGTTGTTTCTTTGAGAATTTGTTTTTGGAGGATTTAGTTTTTTGAGCTCTAAACATATTTTAGATATGAGGCCCTTTTCTGTTGTATAGCTAGTGAAGATCTTCTCCCAATCCATGGGCTTTCTTTTGATCTTACTAGCTATGTCAAAGGAGAATATTCTTAAGAGAGGATCACAAAGTCTCAATAGATATGTGCATATGATTATACAAAACTATGTTATATAAAATGACATAGAATATGAACGTCAAGAAATGGAAACAAGAGTTTTTTATTTTGCATTTTGTTTTTTGTTTTCTTTTTTCACCTTTGTTGTTGTTTATTTCTGTACCTTTGTCTTTTAAGTATGTAAGTTTATCTGCTTTGGAGAGGGTAAAGGGGAACATGGAAATGGTGGTGCAAAGAGTAAACAAATGTATTAGTGAGTAACACTCACTAGATACTATACTGAAAATGATCTATACAACTTATGAGGGAGAGGGAAGGTGGAATAAGGTTTGAGAAAATGAGGGAAGACGTGACACTGGTCAAAAAGCAATGTACTCATTACCTGATGTATGCAGTTGTAAACCCTCTGTATATCACTTTTACAATTTTTTTTCAAATTAAACAAACAAATATAGCTAACTAGAAAACAACATACTAACTCTGGATTTTCAGTCTTCACACACCTCATACTAAACTAATAATCAAATAAATGATCCTGATTATTACACACTCCTTTTCATTCTTTTGCATGAATACATTGAGTTCTGATTTATAATATCATTTCAAAGTGAGTGTGTACCTTTCAGAACTCTGTAACTTGATCTCCAAGCAAAAATTTACCCCAGATTCAGGCTCTAGACGTAAGGCCAGCAACACATTTTTAAATATATTGTATATAAAGCTATATGACTCAGACTTGGGTTCATTTGGGAGAGAAAAATAAGAGAAATACCATATACTTACTCCTGATTTTGAAGGAAATGGATTGATTTTCTGAGAATCTACACATTACTAATACTTAGGCAATTTTTTCAACTCTCCAAATGCTGTTTATCCCTGTGGCGATTAGAAAGGTTTGCTCTGCTGTTTTAATAATCAGATCTGCAAATTTCCATTTAGCATCACATCCCAACAATCCAATCTGAAGGTGATTGACATCTCTGCTTGTGCATCAACTTCTACTAAGCCAGATGTTTTACCTCCCCTTCTGCCCAGAATGAACATCTTTTTACGATCAATTGTCAAGACAAATCTGTCTATCAAGACAGCACTAATGTTTAGATAGGAAAGTAGAAATCACTCAACTGCCGTCATTCTATCCTCTTTGTCTAGATTGTTACAATTTTGCAATTAGGTTTATTTTTTTTCAAGCTGAATATCAGTTTTGCTTTCCCTGAAAATATTTGTTAGTGTCAGTGATTGCCTTTTGACCCAGAACAATATAATCTTCTAATTGCAATCAAAATGAAGATTTGTTTATGTTAGGCCATAACTTGAAACTAAGATTGCTAGTGATTCTGAAATAAAAATGTGTAGTTTTGTCTTAAATTTAGAAGCACAAGAAGGACTTCAGTTTTTCTTACTAATCAGCCTGGTTTCTTCTCAAGTAGATTGGGGGGACAAAAATGATGAGACATCAACTTATCTTTCCTATCATCCTATCCCTGATCTCTTGACTAGAATAATGTATTTTTTAACAAATGCAAGATGTCATTGGAACTTGAAATGTTATTATACTGATAACATAAGTAAGAAAATGTCTCCACTTGAAGCAAATGGAAAATATTCCAGTGTTCTTTAAAGACTGCTACCAGTTAATAAAGGTGGTGTTCATTTGGGAGAAAATTTCTTAACTATCTGAAAAAGCCTTTAGTAAATATTCAGCTCAAATTAAATTTTGAGATATGAAAACACAATAAGAGTTAATTTGGGAATGATTTAGGCATAGTTGTAGAATCTGGAAAATTACCTATTGTTTCACTGTGACTGATTTCAAAACTCAATTTCTTTTTACTATGTGTAATATATATATATATATATATATGTAAATATATTTTTATGAAAACATTCATAGGGAGTCAAATGCCAAAAGGAAATTGGCCAAAATTTTAGAGAGACCACTCATGGAAAAAAAATTTGCTTTCCAGAAGAGTATTTTTGAAGTTTTAATGCTAAGTTCAGAAATACTGTTTCTGGGTGTCATTTCTTAGGAAGAAATATATTTATAAAATTATTGTCTTAAGAATCACTTATTTGTTGAGTGGCTCACCCTATAAACTGAGCCATTGAGGAAGTTGAGATATGAGTATGGTGGTTTAATGCCAGCCTGGCCAGAAAAGCCCATGAGACTCGTATCTAGAAATTTCCAGCAAAAACTCTAAAGTGGTTAGACACATCTGTCAATTTCTAGTTGTACTAATATGAGAAATCAAGACTCTTCTCAATGCTAAGGTAAATGAAATGATGGACTAGTTTACATCTTTAATAACATTTTTTAAAGAAATGGTCAGCAAAGATCAGCTAAATCTTGAGACAAAATTGTCTTTCTTGGTTTGCTTCTATAATTTGAATGATATGGTAGAGTAAGTAAAGATGGAATATAATATCTGACTTGGATTGTGTAAAATGGATAGTGAAAGATTTTAAGATATAAATGTAAGTATGTTGTGGATAAGACATCCCTGGTAACTAGCTATGTTAGCTAGTAACTGTAATTGTGACCCTGTAACTGTAACTCTAATGTCTGCTTCTGCTATTTTCTGAGCAATGGGAACTCTAACCAAGCTGAACCATCACCACCCTTTGTTCTATTCCCAGCAGGAAAACCTTGGCAGGAAATTTTAACTTAAGGTGCAAATTTCTTGTAACAACCATTGGCTAAAACCAGCACCCAGCCTCTCCCTTTCCCTGCCCTAACCCAAAATGCTTAAAAGCCGATGTGGGCTGGCACCCGGGCTGTTTCCTGGGATCCCAACTCCAGGTGCTGTTCTGGAGCATCAGCACTTTTCCCTCAATAAAATTTTTTACATTTTGACTGCGGACTGAGTGGTCTCACTGCACCTCCTCAATATAATAGTTATAAAAAAAATATACCAATCTTGAAAACTCTTCGGTATTATATTGTTGTATGTGAACTCGGTAGGAGAGAAAGAGAAAAGCCATATTTTTGAGAGGTTGAATTTGGGAGTTTTTATTGGAGAGCCAGCCACTGTGGAGGACTCTTGTCTCAAAGACCTGCAGCCGAGCACCGAGCTTACACAAAACTTTTAAAGAGAAAACAACATGTTTGGGATGGAGACCCAGTTCCAACAGAAGCAGACCATATAGGGAAAACCAGGGACAAGCAAAACTTCCCTAAGGCTAAACAGCATGACATCTGCATATTCTCTGAAGCTGAGCTCTCCAAGCTCTCCTGGAGCTAAGCATCTGCAATTCAAAGAATGGCTTGTCTCACCTCTAGGCTTTTGAAGCTGGGTGAAAAACCGCCATTACCCAGCGAGGTGCCAGGATGGTTGTGAGGACAAGACAGTGTTGCTTACACCCACTCTCCTTATTTCAATATTTCTTTATGTCTTCCTTTACAGAGTCTTCTCTTTCTACCCTTTCTACTGCCTTATTTCCCTCCCTATACTCTTGATAGATGCGTGAAAATTGAATCTGAAGACAGGAAGATAGATACTTAATAGAAATCGATACTCAGGCCTTGTTTAATTTCACAGAAAACTTTTGAGCAATCATGTGGGTACAAAAATAATATCTAAATGAATTCATATAAATCAATCTTACCAAACTACAGCTACTAAGTTGGAGAAATGTGGGTATATTAAGTTTTAGTGGCACCAAATAATAAAAAAGGTGTCCAAATAAAATCAAATTCTTCAATAAAATGTTAAATATATTTCACACTGCCAGTGCATGCCCCTTAGTGAAGTACTTTTCCTAGTGAAAGATTTTTCAGAAGAGGATGGTCTCCATAACAACCCAAAGTTGAGATGAGGAGAAAGAGAACATTCCCCATGGTTTGTCCTTAAACATACCACTCCTTGCTAGGATAACTTCCCCTGTAATGATCAATACTGTTTAATTTGGATTTATTTTATATGGAGTCTTGGAGGATTTTATTTGCAGAGATTACAGAATTTAACAAGAATAGTGTGACTGCTTTAAGTCAGTGTTACTCATATGGAAGAATCATGAAGAGGTGTTGGTGGCTGTTGGCTAAGAACATACACATCTGGTCAACAATAATGCTGTCCCTTTGGTCATCTTCTGTAGATGGCATTTTATTATCTTAAGGTTTTTTTTGGGGGGGGAGGTATTTGGCAAGGGGTAGCAGATAGTAATGAGTTCTGTTTTAATGAAGTTAGAGAGTATTTCTTTGTTTTCTAGTATGCCAGTTTCTGCAAATGTTTCTCATCTTTGAAAACAGTGAAAGTCCTAAAGCCAAGGAGAGAAGTTAACTTTGTATAATTAGGTATGATTACACAATCCCTTCCTCCCTTTTAAGATCATTATTTGGCATGATTTCCCTGAATACAGATAAAAGTAAGAAGAATGACAAATAAGAGAATCAAAAAGTAGCATATCTAAGATATTACTTTAGCAAAATGATTGTGTCAACTGGGCACTGGTGGCTCAGGCCTGTAATCTAAGTGACTCAGGAGGCTGAGATCTGAGGATCATGATTTGAAGCCAGCCCCAGCAGGAAACTCCATGGGACTCTTATCTTCAATTAAATCTATCCCCCCCCCAAAAAAAGCAGGAAGTGGCACTGTGGCTCATATAGTAGAGTGCTTCCTTGAGCAAAAGAAGCTGAGGAACAGAGCCCAGGCCAGGACCAGCAAATAAAAATAAAATAAAATAAAATAAAA
The DNA here is from genome assembly GCF_024711535.1 of Dipodomys merriami. Taxonomy (NCBI): domain Eukaryota; kingdom Metazoa; phylum Chordata; class Mammalia; order Rodentia; family Heteromyidae; genus Dipodomys; species Dipodomys merriami. The sequence goes on along the minus strand of NW_027202270.1, from coordinate 121,008,138 downwards.
TAATTGAGTCATTGGAACTAGTAGCAGATTTAAGCATAAATTAGTTAATAAGTTAAGGAGCATCAATGTGCTGTTAGAGGTTTTATTGAATGATGAAAGGGTGACACTGATCAAGCTCCAGTAAACTGCTTCATTGAATGTACAACTACAGAAAGATAGCAAAAACAATATGCTTTTCCATTTTCATTATACGTTGAGTCACTTTTCTATTGCTGTACTGTGCTCCAATTACTGTGTTCAGGAAAATCTATGTCCAAGACTAAGAAAGCATGACTGCTTCATTTTCTGTTCATTCCTGCTGGGAAGTATTTGTTGAAAAGTGTACCATTGTGTCCACAGCACTTACCTAAATAACTATGTCCCAAATAATTTTAGGTATAGAAACTAAAGATTAAATTTTATGAGTGCTAACAATGTTAATGAGAGGTTTGCTCCAACTTCTCAAGCTTCCTAAGTTTGAAATAGCCTCTACTAAGCAAACATACTCTTTGGGTTCTTTCTTTGAACGAATTCAGGATTAAGATTTCTTTTGTTTGTGGCAAGACCAAAATCAAGGAAAACAAACAAAAAACACACACAAAATAATGTTTTGCAGGTAAAGAACAAATGAACTTCAATATAAAAACAATATCGAAACAATCTTTAAAATTATAATCCAAGAAAAATTTTCAGAAATTGAATAAAATATAGTTTATGTATTGTAAAATTTCTCTAAATACACAGGAATATTTGTACAGAAGAAACAGTTGTGAGAAATATTATGGTTCATCTAGAGACTTCAAATATTAAACTATCGGAGTAAGCAAAGTATTAAGTACACAGAAAAAGGCATACTGTTCAAAGACAACACACAATCTAGATAAAAATAGAGTGGGGTTTATTAAGGAAAAAAAATTTTAAAAAGCAGATGTAATCCATAATTGTATATAAATTCAAACAGTTATTTAAGTATAAGAAATTTGTTTTAATCATAAAATGGTTTAGATTTTATACCTATAATCCTTCCTTGAGAAATATATTTCATCAGAGCAGTAAACAATTAAGACAACATAATTTAAAAATTAAGAAACAGGATTAAAATAAAGATGGCTGTTTTGTTAGAATATGAAATATTCTCTGTATTTTCATGAGTTGAATATACAAAACTTATATGATCATGTTGTTTTGGAAGTTTTAGGGAACTTTAGGTGATAGGTCTTAGGAGGAAAAAACAAATGGATATATTAGTCTTATAACATTAGTAGTAAAAAAAAAATAGAATCAGTATTGTTAATTTAAGAGAACAAAGACCACCAACCAACTTTTGAATAGGAAAGGTTTGGAGGAAATTGACTGAGTTAACTTTAAAATATAAACAAGTATGTTAAGTCAGTTCTCTTCCATAAAAGTTACTTTAGTGTTCTTGGCTTAATATTGCATATTGATGGTGGAGTTCTGATATTATTAGGTATTATCTAATGTTTGTCTCCATTTTATAGCCGAAGAGGGTAGAAGATAAAGCTACTTGTCCAGATCAGAGAGTGATTAGGTGGGTTGAAGCAGGAACACTCTTGTACCTTTTCTGATATCTCCACTGGCAGCTTCTATTGAACAATAATGCAGGGCATATTTGTCATGCACAAGTGTTGGTGCGCTAATTGTGTGATATTACAAGTAGTTTACTGCATTGTTTTGCTGCTGGTAATTGCAACTATGAAACATACCCATAGGGAAGTAAAAAAAATAAAAACAAATGACGCAATGTTGATACACAGGCCTCTCATGTGTACAATGAACTGTACATGGACATATTTTGAGCATATTGATGGAAAGGATTAACCAACTATGATTTAAAAATTCAGAATACATTGGTTAAAAGTATAATTCAATTTTTGAAAAGAACAATAGCAAGAAAACATTTTTTTTACCGTCTTTATATTTAAGGAGTGGACAAAGTAATTGCAATTTATCAAAGCTATTTATGAATACAGTGTATCTTAACAATGTCACCTTGTTCAATATTCTCACCCATCCCTCCCCTACCCATCCTTTCCCTCACTCTTCTTAACTTTGAAGGATATGCATTGGATTCTTAATTACATTGACTCCCTCTCTTCCTCCTTATTTGTCTACTCCTTTTTCTTGACCCAACCCCATGCCAACCTTTTGAGTACATGCTTTGTGGTGTTTTACTTTGCTGAACTTTGACTTTGCCTTTCATAGGAATTACACTATTTGAGTTCTCCCTTGAATCTCCCATATTTCAGCTAATACATTTGTATATACTTGTGTACCACCCAATGTATTTACTTACAATTTTATAAGCTAGATCTAGCTTCTGCATATAAGGAAAAACATTCATCCCTTATCTCTCTGGGTCTTTCTTCACTTATTATAATTTACAGGAAAGCAATTTTTATTAATTTACTTTATTGTTATGATATACAGAAGGATTACAATTACATGAGTCATGTAATGAGTACATTTCCTTCTGTAACATTTCTTCTTTTTCTTGATTATCTCACAGTCCTTTATTTCGGTATCCACCCAGGAGTTGTGTAGTTCACTTTCATCAATGTCCAGTAAGCTCCACTGCTCCACTTTTTCACCCTTTTGCCCTTGAGTCCTATACCTGCCTGAGGTTGTACACTTGAATGTACCATATATAAGGCAAAGAAGACAAAGTCATCAAAAACCCAAAACCAAAACAATAGGAAGTGTAGCAAAAATATAATCTCTCTCTCTCTCTCTCTCTCTCTATATATATATATATATATATATATATATATTGAGAGACAGTAGATAAATATAGATATAGATTATATCTATAATATATATAACATATATTATGTATAGTTATATAAATATGAAGAGACGCTTCAGCCTTATGCCTTTGTGTAGGAAATCAATTTTTTAAAAAGGCAAATGAAGTTCAAATAGAATGTCAGTGAATTCTTACTTTCACTAATCCTAAATGAGAAAAAATTAGATTAAAAATGGTCCAGTTAGTTTCCCTTGCCAGGGCAAATGAAGTTCAAATAGAATGTCAGTGAATTCTTACTTTCACTAATCCTAAATGAGAAAAAATTAGATTAAAAATGGTCCAGTTAGTTTCCCTTGCCAGGATCTGTGATGACTAAACATGTTGATAGAGAAGCAGGCATTGCTTTCAATTCCAGCACTCAGGAAGTTGAGGCGGGAGGGTGTGAGTTCGTGGCTTCCGTGGACTACATAACAAGTCCTACTTTCTCCTTCCACCTAAACACACAAAATGTGCATAGAAAACTAGCCACTAAACCTCAGAAAGTGCTGGCGTAATTCCATCACATTTTCCTGAATGTCATCATAATTATTAGTAAAAAGCTTTTGTTTTTCATAATTTTACTCACAATCAGAGTTTTCCTCTAAGAATATTTATTTGATGTCCCTAATCCAGTCTTGGCCTGTTTCTGTCTTAGTTTAGAAAACTCTTATCTGTTTGATGCATTATTTATTTACATGTATGTTTTGTATATCTTTTCAGGGCTTTGGCAGCCTACTTAGGGAATCACAGTCATTCATTCATATTTTAATCTGAATAGGCCTGGTTTCTTTGAGGTCCCTTCTGACCATTACAAAGGCCCAGGTTGTTTTGTTTGGTGATTCTATCAAAAATAATTAGTCACCATAAACGTTGGCTGTTCTTACCAGCTGAACTCCAAAGATTTAAAATGGCTTCAAGCTTCTCTCATCCATGTAAATTAATTTAAACAAATATAATTGTAGCACTTTTGTCAGCGGAAGAAGAGGGGACAGATGTTTTCTTCTATTCTCCCTTATACCTCAGGAATGCCATTATACTTCAGGAATAGTGAATGGTAATAGTGGGAATCCACCTGGTATGAGAAGTAGGTAAGGCTTCTGTCCTAATCCTATATTCTGAACTATGAACCACAAACGGGAAGGAAGGTGGTACTGTTTGGCAAGTAAGCATATAATCAGTAGCCTGGGAAAAATATTTGATGCACCATGAAGTAAAAACATTGTTGATCTCTCACCTGCTGCTACGTAGATGTAAGACTACTTACTCAGGAAATTGGTGGGATAATACAAGTTGAAGGCCAGCTCAGGCAAAGCCCATTTCAAAAGCAAAAACTATAAGAACAATTACCAGTAAGGGCTGGAGAATGGACCAAGTTGTAGAACACTTGAAGGAAAGGTCTTGGTTTCAATCTCCATACATTTTCTCTCTCTCTCTGTCTCTTGTCTCTCTGTCTCTCTGTCTCTCTCTCTCTCTCACACACACACACACACAACATCCACCATTACCATATTAATGGAGTTAATAAACATTCTATCAATTCAGTTTTCTTTCCAAAGGGAAATTTGCACTGAAGTCATAATCCTTTCTTGTATATTTACTTTGGTTTGTTATCATAGAAATATACAAATACATAAAAGTTTTGTTTGCTTGTCTTACAGCTTGAATTAAGGTTTGGATGTCTAAACATACATATACTTTTAAATTTATGTAAGCATTATGTTTAAAAATGGCTATTTAAAAATATGGTGACATCTTGGTTGAACTAGTTTTTTTGGTAAAGTCACAAAAACAATACTGGTTTTATTCATGTTTTTATTTTATTTTGTGATTGCTAGATGAAATAAATGACCCTTCTACAGGTTTATGACATGTCAGTAACCCTTCCAAGAACCTTGAAGGCATTGAAACTTTTTAACTTTTTTCAACAGCCCCATGAGGAAGTTTCTGTCCTATTTCTCACTTTACAAATGATGGAACAAAGGCAAATAGTTAAGCTACTTCATCAAGGCCCCACCTCTGTGAAGTAACTGAACCAGAATTCCCAGCCCAGTCACTTCTTGAGGGTAATGTTACAGAAATCAATGAGCTTCACCCTAAAGGAATTTGAGGTTTTGTACAACCAAAAAGGCCAGGGAAGAAGGCAGCAATAAAACCACAACACAAATTGGAAGTTGGTAATTCAGACTTCCAGCTTCTAGGTTATTCAGAGTTTATTTTCCTGAGTGAGGAGACCATGTGGCTGGATAGCAGTGACCCTGTCACATGTAATTTTGTATAATTACTAGTTCTTTCACAGGGTTTGGAATAAGCATTAAAATCAGCATGAGTCTCGGCGCCATCTTTCAGTATGTCTGCCAGTTACATTGTGTTTATTTGGCTGAGAGTCCTGTATTTCTCCTCCTCCATAATACAGCTCTATACTTTATAGTTTACCAATTCTATGCCATTGATCTAAGGCTGAATTTTGCAAAAAAGAGGCCCAGCCTCTAAACTTATCCCTCCAAGTCATTGTTAATTCGAAAATGATAATAGAGTATATAATATTTATTCTTGTAAGGTTTTTGTTTTTGTTTTTGTTTTTATTGTTGCTGTTGTTTGTTTCAAAGGAGATTCTGAAGTATATCTTGTTCTTAACTTTAAGGCATGAAGGTGTCATAAATATGGAAACGTTTGAAGTGGGCCCTGAGAGGACCTGAGCTGACAACTCTATTCTAGGCTTTGCCTTTGTTTCAGGGATTTTAAACTCCATTTTTGACTGACCTTTAAGGGTGGTCACTAAAAACTTTTTTTTTAAATTTAATTTAATTTTATTTGTGAACATACTGTACAGAGGAGTTACAATTACGTGGGCAGGATAATGCGTATATTTCTTACCAAGCATTGCAGCCTCCTCCTTTGTTTACCCTTCACATCCCTTCCCAGCCTCCCCCCTCCCCCCCAATCCCAATCCTTCTCCTTCCCCCCCTTCCCCCCCCCCCCCCCCCCCCCCGCACCGACGTTGTAAAGCTCGTTTTGGACATGACAACTTGTACTTCTCATTGTTGCAACAGGTCCACCTGTATCCTTAAACAACTGTTTTTCCCCATCTCCTCCACAAGTTATACTGACATCAAGTATAGTGAAAGCAGGGGATATACTGTGGGGGAGGGATATACAAAGCAACAAAGAGATAATCTTATAAATGCGTTAGAAACACATGCATGAAAGAAAAAAACCTTAAAATACACATCTAAGGGTTCATTTTCCTGACATCACATTATCTGACCTTTTCCGCTTGACTCATACATATACTAGATATTACAAATAAGGGATACCATGGGACCTATGTTTCTTTGGGCCTGGCTTACTTCACTTAATATAATTTTTTCCAAGTTTTAAACAGTGTTCAAACTAGAAAAACAACCTTAATCACAGGGTCACTTCTTGGCTTCTATGATCCTAGTTCCTGGGATGAAAAAAAAGCATCTGGTCCCCATCCCTTTGACAACCTAACCTACACTTGATTGTTCCAATTAAAAAAGACTGACCGATAAAGCAGATAGTTTGTAATCTTGCTCAACTGGCAACACAACCCGCTTATGATAAACCCCACCTTTTGCCCACCAAAAGGTTAACCCCGACTTTTGCCTGCCAAATTTATATACCATTTTAACCCGAAATGATAGGCTGGTTTAAACAGCCATTATGAGACAAACTGTAACCCATTGGCCACTGGTGTGTGATCTGGTATGATTGTACAATCTTTTGTGTCTGTGACAATCCCATTGGTCACCTGTGTGTGACTGGGCTCGACCTCATGAGTTTTGCCTTTAAAAACCAAAGCATGTGGGCCACTCCGCGTAACAGTATCAGCTCCCAAGCCTGTGCTGTGACCCTGGATGGTCAGTGTAGGAACTCTCTCAATAAAGTTGCTTTTTGTTAAACAACTTTGTCTAGGTGGGCTCTGTCACTCCACTCCTGACAACTAGGGGGGCTTTGTTGCCTGAGTAGGGGTCTTCCTACTACATTTCTAGCAAGACACTGTCTCTCATTTTTGCAGTCTGGCAGTAGGTGAACTCTCTCAGTAGACTGCATATAATTATGTGTGGTTTAATGCTGAGAACAATTCAGTGAGAGTCATGCCCTTATCATTCTTTTCATGGCAAACAGACTGTCTCAACGCATAAGTGGCTTATTTCTCCAGCCTTCTAAATTTGATTCCTGGTTTTATAGATCGGTCCAAACCACAGAGAACTGGTTGTGTTTTCCTGAATATGCAATGTTCCTACATACTACATTCTTGAGGATGCTATTCTTCTGCCTCCAATAGCTTTCTTCCTCTTCTCCCTGCTCCATCTCTCATTGACCTTCATTCAGAACACTGCTGTAGGCAGGACGCAGAAGCAAGGTCAGCTCATTCCGCATGGCTGTGTAAAGAATCCTCCTTCCATGCATGTACTAAGGACTCATTTCCTAAATTCTCCTTAGGGACCAGAGTACACGCCTCTATGTAAACTTACAGATCCTTTTCCTTTAAAATAGGTTTGGAACATAGATACATGTGATTTTTAATTTCAATTAACTTTTCACATGCCTTCTTTTTACAATTTTCTAAACCTAAGGTATTATCTCCCTGAAGTTGTCTGAATATTACATTCTCCTTTATTTACTAAGTCTATGTTAAAATTATATAGTATTTAAGGATAATTATGTTCTTTATTTTATGAAAGAAATAGAGAGACAGATGGCCAACTTGCCTATAATAATAAACTCTAATCTAGAATTCGGCTTTCCTCTTTTGAGCTGCTACTTACGAGATTCCTATTATTTAAGATGAAATAAGAAGAGAAAGCAAAATACATTTGAATGGTATGTATTTTGATTTAACGCTATTCAGTACTTAAGTATTTAGTAAATCCTAGTTCCTATTTAGAAATTCGGAGTTGAATGAGACGTTCATAGAGGAACATAAAAAGAAAGGTAAAGTTGATTGGATGTAATATGTTTCAAAAGTAAACTTTTAGAAAGTGAAACTAATTTGTCATGGAGGCTGACCTATAGTTTCATTTTTAAGGACTCTTTTTTTCTTTTCATGTTTAAAAGGTTCTATGTCTCTGTGATTATTGTTTGTATTTATGTAACAGTTCTTACAGGTTTGCCTAATTGCCAAGTCTTAACATGGAAAATGCTATGAAGATGCTAGCATAAGCTACCAGAGTAAAAGGAAAATACGAGACATGGTGCAAAAAGGCTCATAAAGAATCTTTGCATTGGTTGGGTACTTATTGAACTTCCATAAGTGCAAGTAGAGCAAATCATTCTAGAATATGAGCTCTGTATGGTTTTTGTCAGTTGGATTATTAATATTCTTTACAGAACAAAAGACGGAGGGGACTACATTATGGGAAATAGAACAAATGCTAGAAGAGATAATGGGAAGAAGAAGGAAGAATGGAAGGAGGAAGGGAAGGAGAGAAGAGAGAAGGAAGGAGGGAAAGGAGAAGAAGGAAGGAAGAAAAAATAGAAGGAGAAAGGGAAGAAGGAAGGAAGGGAAAAAGCAAAGGTGGAGTATTTCATGAAACATATACTTATGATATATCCCTATGTTACAGAGCCAGCATTTCCTATCGAGCCAACATCTCTCACTCTTCATTGTCTCCTGTTCCTATTTGAAAACTCTTCTCAGAATTTTCCCCTTTTTTATTTAGCAGGTTTCATATTAAAGTATCTTTCTGTAATTGAAACAAAATACATACACCTTTCTGGAGTTTATTTTTTCAGGTGGTTCGATGTATTACCACCTCTGCCCCAGAGACAAGGCTAGTGTGAGGTCATTCTCTCCTGTTCCCTCTACAGTGTGAAGTCAATGAAGCCTAAGCTGTGGCTTCTCTTAGAGAGTACAAGAGGACCTTTTCTCCAGGTGCTATTCCCTAGTTGCTCTACTGTTTTCTTTCCACATCCCGCAAGTATCTGTTAGTACTTTCCAAGTAAAATATTCTCCTTCGATGTAGAAAATAGTTTTCAATGCTACTATCTATCTGATAATGACCTAAGAACTGAGAAAGGATGTTAGCTTTGCCAGAACAAACATATTTTCCCAAGAAGCAATGTTTATAGGGCTCTTTACACCTAGATTCTCAGATGCTTTATTTTATTAGTGGTATTTATTAGAAAAAAATGAGAAGAGATGTTTGGTCTTCTTAATATTGAGAGATGTATTGAAGTAACCGACAGCAATTTTTCAAGAGAAAAAAATAACTTTATTGGAACATAAATTCTGTTATTAGAGTTAGTCAAAGATCATTCATAGAAATAAGAAAATAATCCAGCTGGGTGCTGGTGGCTCAAGCCTGTAATCCTAGCTACTCAGGAGGCTGAGCTCTGAGGATCATGGTTCAAAGCCAGCCTGGGTAGGAAAGCCCTTGAGACTCTTACTCTAACCACCAGAAAACTGGAAGTGGCATCTTGGCTCAAATGGTAGAGTGCTTGCCTTGGACTGAAGAGCTCAGGGACAGTGCCCAGGCTTAGAGTTCAAGCCCCACAACCCCCGCCCCCCACAAATCTAATAATAATAGGTCTAATAATAATAGATTTCATTAGAATTTGAATTATTCCCCAAAATGGACTTTTTTGACCTATATATGTGATGCAAGTGCAGATATGGAAACTGAAGGAACAGAGGGGCAGGGATCAGGTTCCTTTATGATACTATGACCACCACAATCACTTATATACTCTGAAAAGGGCTAGTAAGAAAGTCATCCTAATTAGACCTGCAGAACTTAAGTGCTTGTTTTGTAGAATATTAGAGAGGCAGGGCAAAAATTACCTGGGATATGAAATGAAGGTGAATTTTGCTAGGAAAGGGGAATCAGAGTAAAAGAATATTTATCAGTAAAATAGACATATTCCAAATGAAAACTGTAATCACAAAGCTTCAAAAAGTGGTAACCCCATTCATTACTTAGATATGATTCTGGACTTCCAAATGTACTAATGCACAAAATTTTATAAAATTCTGTCTTGGTTTCCATCATAGTTAGGAACAAATCAACATAATAGGTGAATTTAAGAGAGAAATATTTGATTCTGATGCCCTGCATCTTGTATATACCTTTTTCTAATTTGGAAAGGAGAAGGGAAATAACAAAATGCTGAAATAAGGGTACAGGAAGACCCAATGTAACAAGACATTATGTTGAAAATGAACTTTACTACGTTGGCAAGCAGGGGAGGTGGGGAGGAAAGGGATGGTTGGGTAAAAACAAAGGAGGAAGTAACAATGCTCCATAGGAAATGGACTCATTACCTTGCTCATGTAACTGTAACCCCTCTGTACAGTATCTTTACTATATATATTTTTTAAAGAGAGAGAAATAAAGTCACTTCTAACATTTCTTCAATTCAAATAATGTAATTTATTGTTTCTTTTACTTGCTCTGTGTTCTGGCCAGGTTAGACTGCCCTCTGAAATCCTTCGGATTTTGTTGGTTACTTTGAATATCCAGCCAAATCATCCTTCAAAACATGAAGTTTTAACTAAGATAAATATTAATAAAAATCTTTAAGTGTTTCAAATATGTTAGCTAGGTAGAAACCTTTTTTAAATTTCTATTTTAGGTTGTTTTCTCTCCATGATAAGAATTCTGACCATATGTTCATATGGAAATGAAATGACTGGTCATTTGTGGAAACTGTATAATCACAGGTAGATTTTATGCAAACATGTACACAAAATATAAAGTAAAACATCAATACAGCATAAAACAAAAGTATAATGGAAAGTCTTAATCTCAATTTTTTTCAGAAGAATTTTATCCTTGTAGTAATAAATCTACATTTAGATATTCCTAAATACTATCAATACTCATAAGCATTTGTCTTCACAGGAAAAGCTACAACTCTATCATTATTCTTTCACAAATGAATTTCTTCATCTATCAAAATAACAGAAAGATATAAAGTCGACTAACTACAGAGAAAGAAACATTTAGGCTTGGACATTTTTCAAGAGGATTTTGATGGATTTATAAAATCTCATTATTCATAGCATGCAAATATTTTTTGCTGTTGGTTGCCAAATTTTTTAATAAATCAAGCAGTTCTCACATTTAAAACTTATAAGATTATTTGGCAAGTGTTTTTGTTTTAATCTTATAAAAATGGTGTTGAATGTATTATGTAGGTCAGTGAAACATATATATACACATATATAATTTATAAGTATAAAATCTCAAGTACCTATCTACTGTTGAATTTCTGAGCATGGTGTGTTAGGTGTTATTTTAATTCTAATATTCATTTTGAGAGGAGAATGAGATGTTTGGCAAATTCTAAAATAGAAATATTACTACATTGAGCTTTTGGAAATTTATGGTCAAATAGTCTATATAAGTTAAAGCTAGGCAGTACATAAAACATTATATAATTTTTCATGTTTTTGTAATGTAACATCTAAACATAAGTATGTTTCTGAAACTTCAGTTTTGCCATTCTTCAAAATGAAGTTAACAACCCTTCAGAAATGAAGGGGAGAGAAAAAGAAAGAAAAGAGAATTCAAATATCTGAGCTGGTATTTTAAACTTGCTTTGCTACTGGTTGCAACTTCTCCTTTATGTCTTTGCTCATGAGTTTTTCTCTCCCTTTTGTCCTCTATTAGTCTTCTCTGCCTTCCAAGCATAGCTCGGGACCCCCGCCAATTGTAGGTGGTTCGCATTTCTTCACTCTCCCCAAGGGATTCTGCTTATTCACTTAACCACTTAGATGAAACTTATTCACTTCTCACTTAGATGAAACCACTTTTGATCTGGGAATGTCCTGCATTCGTTTTTGCATCTGAGTAACAATATCAATTCTGGATGTAACCCTTCAATTAACATCTCTTGAATTGAATGTCTTTGAACTTACTTTCCAAAACCAATGTCAAAAGGATATTTAATAGACCCATGGTAGAGAATTTGGGATGGCTGATAGGTGTAGTTATAGTAAATGTTGTGTACATATAAAGAAAGCCTCCCATTTTTTCCACTCAGTTACCCCCTATCCCTAGAAGCTATACTAACTCATTTATTATTAATAGGGACCTTGTCTGAGCATTTTCTCCTCAGGAACCATCTCTATTTGCTGTGAGAGTTAGCTCCTGTTAGACCTATACTCTATTATATGGGAACCACCTCACCCAGAAGGTTACACTTTGCTCTCTCCTTGACTTCAACATTGCCATAGCCAATAACTGATGGACTGGGATTAGGAGTCTGGTCACCTTGTCTCAGACTAGAACAAATGGTGTTTGGATATTTTATGTTCCTCAGCTTCTGATGGGATCAGACTACGACTGAAATTTGTCTAGAGTTGAGGATATCCTTTGGCTTTGTTTATGCTTCCCTACCATACCCATGCTTTTCATTCCTACAACCTTTATTTAAAGCCCTAACACAAATATCTGCCTTGTAGCTTCTGCTTCTAAGAATAGTTGAAGACTTTACTCAGATAAAATTCACAAAGATTGTATTAATCCTACCATTTTCCATATTAGAAAGCTGAAGTTTGTTCTTCTTCTTTCTTAAGAACTAGAAAATTATTCCAAAATGATTGGCTACTTCTTATGTAGTCATTCTCAAGCATAAATGAGACCTAAATTGAAGCAAGAAATATGTACATGGATAGACACAGGAATAACATGATATGCCTGTGGACAGCTTATTGAAATTGAACCTGAAATGACTCCAAAATTCATTCAGATTTATTTTGTATGTTTCTCTCAGGGCTGGTATTCTACAAGTGCCAGCCACAGTAGATTACACAGCCACTCACCTTTATTTTGTATTTAAAATAACTTACCTATAGGACCAAATTGATTTTTAGAGTGGGAGTTTGTAATTGCACTTCTGAAGCCCTAAAGAGTTAAGGGGGCTTACATTAATATATTTACTGCATTCTACATATGGATACAAAATATGTTTGTGCCCATGTTATTTATATTGTACAAATGGGGAATCTGGTAGTCTCAAACTTTGGTTGTGTCAGTCAATCATGGTCATCTTTTCCATATTTGACCTTACAGGCAGAATTTCTCCTGTAACAAAATGCCTACAGATAGCAGATCCTTACCCAGAATGCCTGGAGGATAGAGAGAGTCCTGTGACCCCATTCTCTCCTTTGGAATTCTGAGAATGACTCTTTCTAGGACTTAAAAACAAACAAACAAACAAACAAAAAACTCCAAACAAAACTTCAATATGAATGTTTAGCCATTGTTCTTTGCTTTTCTCTGAACATATGACACAAGGATTATTACATTTTTATCTCAGGGACATATTGATACCACAAGGAGGACTGAGATGAGAGAACTGAGAAAAGTCATGGGACATAATGATGGAGACCTATCTGAGTACCCAGCCATCTCTGAGATTCCCCTCTTCAGATATCTTGTTACATGAAATAGAAATCATTCTTAGCTCAGCTACTTTTAGTTGGTGCTCTATTTCTTGTAGCAGAAAGCATCTTTGAGTGGATTAGAGAAGAGTAAGCCTTACAGAATTTTAGGTACTTGTCCCATTTTATAGAGATGGTAAGTGACAGAGTAAGCATTTAGAGTCAGCTCAACTGACAATTCTGAGTTTCTAAGTAGTGTATTTTTTTACACCATACAATGCAATGTCTAGGAGAGTTTGTTTTTTGTTGTTTTTTAAAAATGATTTTGTATAGTTTTTTTTTCTTTTTCTTTTACTTCTTCCCAATGCTTCAGATGGTTCAGAACATCAGGATTTCTCAGAAAAATGATATGCTCAGGGAGGGATTGTCTCTGAAGTATCAAAGATGAGATCCTAGCTTGTATTAACACATATAAAAGCATGAAAACAAGTATTTGTAACTCTAGTCATTGTATTTTAAAACTGACATATATTCCTATCTCCTGTTTATATTTTCTCTAAGAAAGCAGACGGAAAATATTCTAATTGAGTACAGAGCAATATAATTTGAGTCAGATACTTATTCTCAAATTTTCTTTATATAGATTTCATTTTCTATGGACAAAGATGTTCAAAGGCACATTTAAATAATCCATAATATGTTTCCCTCTTTTTCTATTTCTTTTTTTCTTCTTTTTTAAAAATCATATTCAGTACACACAAGAAGATTGAGAATAGAAAAACTCTTGGACTTGTCTCTGGAGATATTCACACAGATTCACACATAGGGATTTATACAAAATCATCATGTGAGATGTTTACATTAAAGGGTAATTTTTTATTTCTATTTATTTATTTTTATTTTATTTTTTTGTCAGTAGTGGGGCTTGAACTCTGGGCCTGGGCGCTGTCCCTCAGCTCTTCAGCTCAAGGCGAGCGCTCTACCACTTGAGCCATAGTGCCACTTCAGGCTTTTTCTGCTTATGTGGTGCTGAGGAATTGAACCAGGGCCTCATGCATGCAAGGCAAGCATTCTACCACTGAGCCACCTTCCCAGCCCTAAAGTGTAATTTTTGAAATTATTATTGAAGTACTTTTCTGTTTACAAGTGTGAGCTTGAAAGACTGGTCAATCTTGCCTTTCATGAAACTTTTTTTTTTATAGATTGCAAGATGCTTATTATTTCCTTGTAACAGATATCCCTGCATGAAGCTTCATAATGATGGTCTTATTGCCACAGTAAAATATCTTTCTAATGTTGCACATATAATCACTGGTGTAGTAGAACTCCCAGAGAAGTATAAATGACCAAGAGGAAATAATTTACTTGGAAGATATTGTTAGCAGAATGAAACTGAATAAGGGTAAATGAAATATAGAGTTGATTATTAGAAAAATAGTACAATGATCTCCCAAACAAAAGTTAACAATAATTCCTTTGGGAATATAACAGTACATTTTACAGCATTCCAAACTGTTTTTCTGGATTAAGAAAAGAAGAATTATTCTGCTTCTGAGAATTTCTTGCAGTTTGCAATGGATTACTCTAAGAATTTTATCATTTTTAAATGTAATTTTCCTGTAAAGCATATATGCTAAGGATTATCAACTCATTATCATTCAGATTATGAAACTTAAAGAAAAGATACCTTTCAGATCACAGATAGTAATTGGTAGATATTGTTTAAATCCTAAAATTTTACTATTTTTTAAAATGCCACTGTTAGAAGCTCAAAAGAACTCTGTTGGTAAAGAAGATAGGTTTTTTTCTGCCTATTGCACTTCATGCTGATAAGCAATGTAAGATTTTTAGGGAAATATTTTATGTATGTTTCAATCATACAGAAAAGCAAGAATCAAGTTTTCTCTTTTAAAATGAAAAGAAGAAGACAGTGAACAAGAAATAAAATTCTACCATGAATTGGAATACTAAATATCTTAATCTGAGAGAAAATTACCTAAGGTATATACATGTGAAAAATTATCAAGCCATATGTTTAAGATTTTACACTTTATTATGTAATATTTGTATAAATAAAAGAATAAAAATGACTATACAAATGCATGCACATATATTTACATCTATAATGACCTATGCATACACATGGAATCCTTGCATATGTAAAATCATTGTTGCAGTAGTGATTTTTGTTTAATATTCTCATTGATAAATATATTCTGAGAATTGCCTTAAAATTGTGCTTATAAAAATGCTCAACTATATAAAACCTGATTTTTGTTAGAGTGAAATGGTAAAATTATGCAATGATGATTTCTAAATTTATTTTTATATATTCTATTTTCAATAACTACAAACCAGATGCAGAGAAGATAGTCTATAGGTATACACTCCTTGATTAAATAAAAGAAACTTCAATGGAACTGAGTAGGCCTTTTGCAAATCTTGTAAACATCCACTTCCCCCTTTCTCCTGAATCTGGAATATATCTTTTTTTTCTTTTTTTTTTAATATTTTATTTTATTTGTGAACATATTGTACAGAGGGGTTACAATTACATGGGCAGGGTAATGCATACATATCTTACCAAGCATTGCAGCCTCCTCCTTTGTTTACCCTTCACATCACTTCCCAGCCTCCCCCCTCCCCCCCCAATGCTTCCCCCTCTCCGCACCGATGTTGTAAAGCTCATTTTCGACATGACAACTTGTACTTCTCATTGTTGCAACAGGTCCACCTGTATCCTTAAACGACTTGTTTTTCCCCATCTCCTCCACAAGTTATACTGACATCAAATATAGTGAAAGCAGGGGTTATACTGTGGTGGAGGGACATACAAAGCAACAAAGAAATAATCTTATAAATGCTTTAGAAACACATGCATGAAAGAAAAAAAAAACGTTAAAATACATATCTAAGGGCTCATTTTCCTAACATCACATTATCTGACCTTTTCTGCTTGACTCATACTTATACTAGATATTGCAAATAAGGGAAACCATGGGACCTATGTTTCTTTGGGCCTGGCTTACTTCACTGAATATAATTTTTCTGGAATATATCTTAACTGTGATGTTCTTTCTTGGTTTTACAACTCACTGAAACTTCTTTGGACCATCTACCTTGTGGTCCGTAGCTCTCTAGCTACTATGTAAGCTTGTCCCAATAAAACAAACTTGTATATAGTTCCCATTTTCACTCTTGTCCTACATGAACTCAGTAGCTGAGAAGGAGGTGGTGAGGTGTGTGGTTATAAATATTGTAATGGGTGCATTATACATCTTAGAAAATCGTCTGAACATGGTAAAATGAGGACTCTCAATAAGAGTGACTGTCAAAATAATACAATATCAACCTCTTTCAATGTAATATGAAGCTGAGAAGAAACAGCAAGGTGGTCTCTTTGTGTGTGTGTGTGTGTGTGTGTGTGTGTGTGTGTGTGTGTGTGTGTGTGTGTGTGTGTTGGTTGTGGGGCTTGGACTCTGGGCCTGGGTGCTGTCCTTCAGCTCTTCAGCTCAAGGCTAGAGCTCTATTACTTTAGCCACAGCTCCACTTCTGGCTTTCTGAGTGGTTTGTTGGAGATAAGAGTCTCACAGACTTTTCTGCCTGGGCTGGCTTTGAACAGTGATCCTCAGATCTCAGTGTCCTTAGTAGGTAAGATTATAGGCATGAACCACCAGAGCCTGGCAATTATCTCATTTTGAAAAACATCCTGCTCCCATTTCATCATCCATCTTATTCTGATGTCCTAAAATTAAAGAACTCTAAGATGCAATTGGAAATATCAAGGTCTTTATTTCGGTCAGAACCTACATTGGCACGTTCCTAGAAATATAAACTCATTGTTTCACAATTAAAATATTTAGGATTAAAATGTAGAATTTTTTCCATTACTATATAAAATGATCTTTTTTAAAAAAGCTGGAGGGCTTTGATGATGTCAGTTGACATTTCTCAGGAACTAGTAACAATTTTGAAGAACTATTTAAAAAAGAAAAAAACACTTTGAAACAATCTTTAGTGCTGTGGTCCAATTCTTCTCATAATTATGTGTGTCATAGGCCCTTTGTAATACTGCCTTTTGATCATCTGTATCTTTTCTGATATTAGTGATCCTGATTTAAAAATTGAAGCTTTTTTCTAGTTCTTATTTTATTTTGTTCATGTGTTTATATCATAGAGCAACACTTGGCACATACTAGGTATACAATAGTGTTTACTGATACTGAAATAAAGAGGAATAAATAGTCTAATAGGTAAAACAAAGTGTCATTTCTGTTGCATATATATATATATATATATATATATATATATATATATATATATATATAAATTCCAGAGTATACTTTGGGCAACTCTTGAAGATTTCACTTTTTGACATCCTTCTTAAATTCTAGGTGAGAACAGAAGAACAGAAGCCAGGGTAGATATGTCTGTCATTCTCAGAGAGTCTGTCAATCATCACAAAACTACATATGATCTGTTACAAAAGAAGAAGACAAGGTGCCTTCATTCACTGGATTTTATTCAGAATGTTGACCAAAATAGACATGTTAGTTTTAATTGACCAATGTTATAAATCATTTGGAAAGGGTTATTAGATTCTGATGACATATATTTGCTGTGTTTTGTGTTTAAGTACAAAGCAATTGTTCTTTCCTTCGTTTGGCTTATAAATAGCCAGATCTATTTTCTTTTAAATGAATGATCATTGATTAAACATGTCCTTCCTGAATTTCTAGCCAGCCTCCCTCTTTTACTTCCTCTTCTTGTTGTCTTTTTGTGTCTCTTTCCTTCTTGTCCATTTATCAAGGTTTTTTTTTTTAATACAAAACTACATGCCTATATGTTTTGTGTCTAATGTTTTGTTGCACTGGGGTCTTTATTGAAATATCTGTATTTGTTTAAAGTTGATAACCTTTTCTCTCTACAGATTTAAAATTTTATTGATGAACAATAAGGCAGTTTATTTGTCATAGTGCCAAGAACATTGACATGAAAGGGATAAACTAATAAATGAAGAAAAATAGGAAACATGTTTCTGAATGATAAAGTATGTAGTTATAGATTGAGAAAATACCATATGTATGGAAAGATATTCTAACAACATATTGGATAAACTTTGTATGTCAGTTTAAGTGATTCAAGTAGTTTTTTTTGTGTTTTTATTCTGTCCCAGAGCCATTGCAGAATGCTGAGGAATAGAGAGCTTTATGCAGATCTTTACTTGAACTTAAAAGGTCAAATTCCACAGCAATCACGCCTTAAAAGTTTGACTCTATATCTTTAGGATGAATGTCTAGAAGACTAGTAAGTGGAAATGACAGAGAATATTTCAGGTGCTGATTACATGTTAATGCTGGAGGACCTTAAGAAGAAGGCCACTGAGACGTGGTTATTGAAATATACTCAAGTGAAATGGTGAACTCAATCAGCAAAGTTCATATTTGGCAGTTCATAGCAACAAGTGTAGAAAATGTGTTCATCGCTTCGGATGCTATAACAAAGTGCTATAGACTGAGGAGCTTAAACAACAATTTTTTTCTCATAATTCTAGAAGCTGAAGGTACAAGAACAAGGTGCTGTCTAGTTCCATTTCTAGTAAATATTCTGATCCTGTCCAATGGGCAGGATTTTTTTTTAATATCTTGGCAGAGAGGGAATGCGCCATCTGCTATTTCTTCTCGAACAATATTTTTAGATTAATCCCTCAAACCCCATCTAACTTTAGATACCTCCTATGTGCAGTCTCTCCAAATACAGTCACATCAGGGTTTGGGGCTACAATATATACAAGATATAAAGTATCGGGGAACCCAATTCAATCTTTGTCAGAGAAGAAACAATTTCTAGCTGGCCATTTTTATCTTTCTTCCCATGTCTAAAAGTTTAAAAGTGATGATAATGTTTATTGGTCTGTTCTAATCTTCTACACTGTGAAGAACTCTAATGAATATTTCAAAATCTGCATGTTTAATACTAGAAACAATGTTATATGGTAATGGAATAAGTATTACAAATACTAGAAAAATGTTTCAGGGTACTGGTAGATGGAAGGATTCTATACATAGCTGTGATTTCCATGTTGAACCCAGGCCATTAGTTCTTACTTTCCAGCCTTCAAATGGTATAATTTGTATGATTCAAGTTGTGTCCAGATTTAGGGAGAGACCAATAAATTGTTGAGGTCCAAAAATGGAGAGAAATTACATGTTACTTTTCATTCCTATGCTCTATTTGGTCCACACAGAGTCTGAAAGTTGATTCAGACATGCTATGGTTTTCAAATCCCATCAGGAAAAAACTTGCTAGTCACATGGGAATGTTCAAGGGAAGGAGTCACGTCCCATGGTTGAATCTCTCCAGAATAGACATAATCATGTTGGAAAGGAAGTTGGGTTTCATTTCAGAGCCCAGTATGAGCTGAATACATGGTTTTCTGCTTCCTCTTTGGAAATCTCAGTAGAATTGAAAGGTTGGAATTGCTTGGGACACAACATATAGGCAGCTGGTGGTACAGCTTTCAGGCATGTTTTCAAAGATAAGTGCTTGTCCTATCTCCCAATGTCTCTGGCCTACAGTCAGTGACAGTTGGACTGTATCATTATAGGCTTAGTACATTGTTTAAAAGGTCCAAGCTATTTAAAATGCTAAGCCTCAGAATCCTGAATCCTTCCAAATACAGGACACATGGGCATTTTTCTAGTCTTATATAGACATAATAAGCAATATAGCAGTTTTTGTAAGAAACATTCTCTCATTCTTCCATATGACTTGAATTTCACAACACTCTTCCTAAAATTTTTATCATTTGAAGATGTGATACAATGCAACTGACAAATAAGCTTATCTGAAATTTCCAGACAGTCCCCAAACCTTTAGTTTAAAGGAAATACAGTGGTCTGAGCCACTAATAGGCAATGATATTAGAATCAGTTGAAAGGCATTGAGACATCATTGGATTTCAATTGATCTTAGGTACATAGGTACATTTCTACTTGCTGGGCACAACTGCAACATCTTGATTTCCTGGGGTATGATAAAGGTTGACAGAACAGTTAATTTGTGATCATCATATACTTACTTGAAGGCTGGGAGTGTGGCTTAGTGGTAGAGAACTTGCCTAACATCCCTATATTTCCTTGATTATTTGCTATTTGATACAGAACCTACAGAATAGAAAATATAAGCAATTGAATTTTAATTTTTCTTCCTGTACATTGGTTTATGGTTGCATGTTTGATAGAGAGAAGCATTAGACTTAAGAGTTAGTCGTTGGATTATGATGTATACACTTGGCCTCCAGTTCTGAATACATTACACACACATTTTACAAATTTGTTTTCTATTATTTATTAGTCACAGCTCATTACCTAGAGAAATCTTATATCAGAGAATATCTAAAGTATGCATAAGTTTAAGAATATAGGCTCTTCATCTGCTTTTGCTGAAAATGAACAAATCATTTACATTTTCACGCTGTCAGAAGTCAAGTCTGAGACTGGCTGCCCTGATTCTGATGGTGCCATTGCCTTCTTCTTGGACTCTGTCTTCTTTTGCTGGCGTGGTTACAATAGGAAGCCAATGGAAAGTGAAAAGGAGGAAGTGAAAAAGGAGTTTGTAATAAAGAGGAGAAGGGAAGTCTGTGTAGCTGGAGGGGTTTGGGGATCACGTACGATTTTGCTTTAGTTTGGATTTTTGTTTTGCCATTGTCCTTCATTTTCTTTTGTGTTAAACAGGGTCTATTATAGAGTAACATGGTGTGATGGAGACACTAACTCCTGAATGAATGAACAAGAGGTAACAATGGTTTCATGGTCTTTCACTATTAGTTTATTCCCTTGGTTGGCTGTTCTCTGGACACAGTTCCAAGGGTCCTGGCCTTTCCATCTGCTCCATGCCTCCCAACAAATTCCTGACTCACTTCTCTACACAAATCCAGACACACAATGAATACAGGCAAAGCTAGCTTACTGAATTTGTCCTGTTTAAAATTACTGCTCTGGTGACCTTGCTTGTGGCTGAGCCTGCTAGACATGATGCCACAATGAAAGGAAGAGAAGGGCCTAGTGAGCATGTCTGGCATGGTGCTTTGGTATGCTTTCCTGACCCTGAAAGAGGCCAAGATTGAGAGATAGTAAAGGTTGTTGTTTTGTTTTTTTATTACTTGGAAGGATTGCTTTTACAACAGAGCCCTAAACTTCCTATGTTCTTCAAAGATTGTCTTTAGACTGACTTATCTTACAAACAGATACTGCATTTCAGGGGGCTGGGGGGAGAATTTGGCCTTGTAAGGAATGAGATTATAACTACCAGAGGAAAGTTAGTCAATGAAGGATAGTTAACTGCTGGTATCGATGTCCTCTGCCAACCATTAACATCTTAACAGAATTAGAATCGCTTACTAGCTGACTTGTAGAAACAGACATTAACATTTGCCTAATATGCTGTAATTATAATGAGCTACTTGAAATAATGATAGAAATTTCTTCTGAGTTGAAGGCTATGTGGTTTACTCAGGGCCTTATCATTCAAATCTCAATCTCCATAAAATGTTCATAACATTACTCCACAGATACGATAGGCTTGTTGGTAGCAATCCATTCTTGGACTCATCATTGAATGAGGGCCTAAAGGAAGAACAGAACTAAAACATGTGGCAGGGTATCCATAGGATGCCATCTGCCAATGCAGACACTTGAAAGTACAGTGCCATTCCAGGCATCCTCTATTTTTACAGCAGTCATAATCCCAGAGTCCATTTCCCTTAAAAGCCCGCAGGCAGGATAAAAAAATCTCCTGTTCAATTCACCACAGCAGAATCACTCACACTATGTCTGAATGGGTAGGGAGTTTATTGAAAAAATCCAAATGTCATTGCTTCTGTTTTTTACTCTTCATTGCTATGATGCCAGTGGTCTTTTCATACTTAGCATACTAGTAAAAACATATTTTCAAAATGTTCTTTCACATTATGGAAGAAAAGCAAGATTTTCTGAAAACCCCATTTTCTTTAGGATAAAACATAGGAAACTTTCAAGGATGCTGCTTTTTGATTTTTCGATTTATTTTTATTTTTATTGATGCATGTTTGCCTGGTTAAAAGTTTCAGCTTCCATTTATTTGGCTGTCAAGAATCCAGATGATATCAAGTCATTGCCTGGAAGCTTACATTTTATCAAATTAACTTGTTGCAATTATAGCTTATTACTTAATTGACAGGACAGAGCCAATATTTAGCAAGTCTGGTATAGTTGACTAGTTTTACATCATGCACTTCTAGGAATAAAAGCTTTTTAGAGGGCAATGCATCTTAAGTACAACCATATTTGTGAATATGTATGCTAAATTCTAGAGGGAAACCTGCATGAATTTTATTTTAAATCATCAATTTGGGAAATAGGTAGGATGGATCTAAAACCAGTGGATGCCTACAGAATCACTTAAAAGTTTTACTGGTTTGCAAATAGAAGAGTTTAGAATCAGAATGGCAATGCAGGCATACTTAATATTTTAAAATATATAATGCTGTCTAGAAATGATTTTATTCTTGTTTTCTACTCTTTTTTCGAGAGAAGTCCCAACATTTGTGACTTTGTAATCAAACCACCATAGTAAGTTCAAGTTCATAGGGAAAAAATGTCAGGCCTAGTTCATAAATTCTTTTTACCAATAGTCTTACTTGGTGGCATTTTATAATTTATTTATAGGTTACCTCTGAATAAGTCACCAAAGCAGACTCATTGCATGTGGTATTGTAAATCCCTTAAATGATGGGGCAGCTGGAGTTTAGTACTGGAGTATATTCTGATCCAATTTGCTATCCTTGATGTCTTCTTCTGATTGCTTAGATGTCAGTTGACATTCAAGATTCTGGGAATTTGCACAACATTTAGATGAATGAAAAACCAAGCTAGACTAAGCTCCAGGGAGGAATATCAGAGTTGCTTGCCATACTAAGTCTTTCTGGAGAATTCCCCTTATCTTTCCCCTTAATCCAACATGTTTTCTTCTACCTTCCCGAGACTCTCCTGATTTTCTCAGTCCAAAAAACACAGACTTCTCTTTTCCTTGAGCTTTTGATCTTTGAGATACCTCAACATTTAATTTAAGCAATCCAGCTATGAATTACTGATAAAGAAACATTCTTGTACTTTAGAGAAACATTTCTGTATAAGTATAAAAAGTGATACATTTAAGACAAAATTTAAAAGAACAGATACATATTGAATTTCATAGCTTTAGGGAGTGTTTGCACACATTCTTGTACATAGCTCAATAGAATTCATATAACTATTTAAAATAACTTTATGAAGACCTTCAGTAACATTGAAAAATGTTGGTTATATAATGTACAGTTGGGAGAAATATAGGACAAAATTTTATAGTCAGTATGATAATTATGGAATGAAGAAATAAAACCTTTGCATAAAAGTACTAGAAGGATTTATACCAATATGTAAATCATATTTTCACATGAGTAGTGGTAGTTTGGATGATATAAAAGTATTTCCTACTTTCCCATATTTCTCAAATTCTATTTAACTTATTTAGTCAAGAAAAATTTATATTGCAAGATACATGTTGGTGTTCCTACCAAGATAGGTAAAAGGAGTTAACTGACTTTAATACTGAAAATGTATAAAAACAAAACAAAACCTAGCCTACAATAAATTAAGCACTCCAAAGTTTTAAGCCACATTTTTTTAAAAGAGAGAGTAATTACCATGGTGAATTTGGAAGTCAGGATAAGCATTGTTGCTTAGTAGACCCTCCATTTAATTGATTTTATTTAATAAGTTTTTTATTGAAAAAATGCTGTACAGAGGGGTTACAGTTACATGAGTAAGGTAATGAGTACATTTCCTATCAAGCATTGTTGCTTCTTCCTTTATTTTTCCCCTACCAGCCCTTCCCTCCCACCTCCACAACTACCCCCTCCCCATGCCTAATTTGTAAAGTTCCTTTTTCAACATGGTGTCTTGTACATCTCACTGTTACAATGGGTCAATCTGTTTTTTCCTTTCTCCTCCCCAAATTAGACAGACATCAAATAAAATGAAAACAGGGGTTATACTTGGGGGAGGGACATAAAAAGCAACAAAAAAATCACATGGTACATGATAACTACGTTAGAAAAAATAGCAAGAAGGAAACAATCACTTGTGTCCCTATCTTGGGGTTCATTTCGCTTAACATCATCTTATTTGGTCATATGAACATAGCTTTTGACATTTTCCGATTGTCCCAGACATACTAGTTATTGCAAATAAGGGAAACCATGGGACCTATGTTTCTTGGGGCCTGGCTCACTTAATATATTTTTTTCCAAGTCTTTCCATTTCCTAACAAATGGAGCCGTGCCATTCTTTCTGAAGGAGACATAGAATTCCATTGTGTGTGTGTGTGTGTGTGTGTGTGTGTGTATGTGTGTGTGTATATCACATTTTCTTTTTTTTTTTAATTTAATTTTATTTTATTTGAGAACATACTGTACAGAGGGGTTACAATTACATGGTCAGGATAATGCATACATTTCTTACCAAGCATTGCAGCCCCCTCCTTTGTTTACCCTTCACCTCCCTTCCCAGCCTCCCCCCGCCCCCCACCCAATTATACCCCCTCCCCCCCCCACACCGACATTGTAAAGTTGGTTTTGACATGACATTTTGTACTTCTCATTGTTGCAACAGGTCCACCTGAATCCTTAAACGACTTGTTTGTCCCCATCTCCTCCACATGTTATACTGACATCAAATATAGTGAAAGCAGGGGTTACACTGTGGGGGAGGGACATACAAAGCAACAAAGAAATAATCTTATAAATGCGTTAGAAACACATGCATGAAAGAAACAAAAACATTAAAATACATATTTAAGGGTTCATTTTCCTAACATCACATTATCTGACCTTTTCCGCTTGACTCATACCTATACTAGATATTGCAAATAAGGGAAACCATGGGACCTATGCTTCTTTGGGCCTGGCTTACTTCACTTAATATAATTTTTTCCAAACCTTTCCATTTCCTAACAAATGGAGAAATGTCATTCTTTCTGATGGAGGCATAGAATTCCATTGTGTATCACATTTTCTTGATCCACTCATCTACTGAGGGGTATCTAGGTTGGTTCTATATCTTAGCTATGGTGAATAATGCTGCAAAAAAAACATAGTTGTACTGGTAGCTTTAGTATGATCTTGTTTGTGATCATTTGGGTAAATGCCTAAAAGTGGGATAGGGGAGCTCTATATAGAATCTTTTGAGGAACCTTCATACTGCTTTCCAGAGTGGTTGAACAAGTTTACACTCCCACCAACAATGCAGTAAGGTTCCCTTCTGGCCACATCCCCTCCAGCATCTGTTGTTATTAGAGTTCTTGATTATAGCCATTCTAACTGGGGTGAGGTGGTAGTTCAATATTGTTTGATTTGCATTTCTTTTATGGCTAGAGAGGTTGAGCATTTCTTCATGTGTCTATTGGCCATTCTTATTTTCTTTCCAGAGAAGCTTCTCTTTAAGTCTTTAGCCACTTATTTATTGGGCAGTTGTTTCTTTGAGGATTTGTTGTTGGGGATATAATTTTTTGAATTCTAAGTATATTTTAGATATGAGACCCTTGTCCGTTGTATGGCTAGTGAAGAGTGAAAGCCTAATCCATGGGCTTTCTATAGATCTTGCTAGCTATGTCCTTTGCCATGCAGAAGCTCTGTAGCTTCATGCAATCCCATTTGTCCAAACTTTCTTTGATTTGTTGTGTTTCTGGGTCTCTATTAAGAAAATTTCGGCCTGTGCCAAGGAGACCTAGGGATTTTTCTATTCTGTCCGGTAATGTTTTCAGGGTGTCTGCTTTGACTTCGAGGTCTTTGATCCATTTGGAGTTGATTCGGGTGCAAGGTGATATATAAGGATCTAGCTTTAGTTTTCTATAAGTAGTTAACCAATTTTGCCAGCACCATTTACTGAAGAGGCTGTCTTTCTGCCATTCTATTTTTTTAGCTCCCTTATCGAAGATTAGATGGCTATAGGTCTGTGGGTTCATTTCTGGGTTTTCAATTCTATTCCATTGGTCCTGGGGTCTGTTCTTGTGCCAGTACCAAGCTGTTTTGATTACTATGGCTTTGTAGTGACTATCCATTTTAAGTAACAAAAAACATGACCTGAAGTTATCTTATGAATACAAAGCAAAACTCTTACCACTGAACTATACCTCAAGGCATGGCTTTATGTTTAAAGCTGAATTTTTATTTTTATTATTTTTTATTTACTTATTTATTTTTGCCAGTCATGGGGCCTAACGCTGGGCTTTTCAGCTCAAGGCTAGTGCTCTACCACTTGAGCTACAGTGCTACTTCCAGCTTTTTCTACTTATATGGTTCTAAGGAAGTGAACCTAGGGCCTCATGCATGCATGGCAAGCATGAATTTTTAAATTGGAGAGAGTCTTATTCTTGTGAATGGTAACTGGGGAATAGATAATAGGATTGTTAGACAAACACAAAGTCCTTTAATTTCACAGAGGGAAAGATTTACATAACTAGTCATATCTTTCCTTGGGGAAGTGACCGGGAAGGAGAGAATGAATGAGAGGTCAGTAAAGACATAGAGTCTTGAGTTTCAAGTGCAAGAAAGAACCAGCATCCAATACCTTGTTTCTTCAAAGCACCATTTGGAGGTTTCAAGGCTCAAGCGTAATTACTGTGGTAGACATATTCATGAGAGTCCACTCTGTGCAGGTAAGGATTCCCCTGGAACCATAGAGACCTTGGTGAGGGGTATAAGTTCTATTCAAACACAATGAGCCAATTAGGGATTGAGTGGCATACCTTTGACTCCTTTATAGCTTAGCACCACATAGTGCTCCAGAACTGCATGATAAAGTTCACTGGGAAAGGTCAATATGTATTCTTTATCCTGCTGCCTAGTCGAATAAATAATAAGCATGTAACCTGTGAACTGAAATTTTCATCCACATATGGTTTTGAGAAATTTTAAACTAATTCAATGAATAGTAACTCTTTTGTACAACTACTTAAAACTAATAAAACACAATTAACCTAAAAGAAATTCTATTGCTGACTACTAGGATCAATATTGTTACAGAATGTAATATCTTTTCATTAGGCATATATCAGTGGTCAAGTAGTAAGAAAAGTATAGATTTTCTCAATGAAATCATGAAAAAAGTTTTCCTAGTGCTGTAGCTTACTTATTTTTTCCTAAATATTCAAAATTGTAAGTTTATAGACACTGCTTTCGAAGATTCAGAAATGTCACCCAAGACACAACATGTTACTTCTGATTTTCTTCTTCTGTTGAGTCTCAATCTCCTGTCAGCTCATTATCACAATCCCAGACTTCATGTTCATATTTACAGTTAAAGAGATAAGGTAAGAGCCAGTGATGCCTGAATGATTTTTTATTAGAAAAGCAATTGATGTAAGTTCTGCTCCTCTCATTGAACATGTAGTGGTATGCCTTGATGTTTACAATGCTGGAACTATACATTTCTGTAATAAATCAAACCAGGATTATGTCAGTAAGAAATCTGAGGGCATGGTTTTGTTTTGGTTAAGCAGCTGACATTGGATAAAAAAAAGAAAGAAGAGAAAGCCTTCCTTAATTGCTTTCCTCTTTCTTGTCAACTTTATCTTTGACAAGCCCAACATTTACCTTAACATTGCAAAGACCAGGCAATAAAATGAGTAATTTAATATAGTTGTATGTTAGTGGATTTTTATGTCCATTATTGGATGTTTCACTACTGCCATGTCTGTTTATCAAACACTGATTGGTATCAGAGCTTTAAGACTTCAATTTTTTAAAAAAATGGAAAAGAAAATCTTGGCTTTTTCCCCCTGTTTATTTTCTATTTATATTTCTTAAAGTAAACTTCAACCATAAGTATAAGCCATATTCTGTCAGGGTTGGTGAATTTTGATAATGCCAGACAAATCCTAAATTGAGAATGTACACTTGAATGCTGATTGTGGATTGCAAAGGCATAGAAGCATACATCCCCAGAGCCATTCCCATATGTGAGGACAGAGACGGGGATGCTAGCCAGTGACATTCTTCTGCATGCCGGCTTTAATACCTCCACATCGATTGTGGTATGCTAGCCAAAACAGCATCTTTTGCACCTTGACTACTATGTCTTAAAAAGTACAAAACGCAGGCAGAGAGAATATGATGAGATGACGTGCCTTTGCAGAATCCCTATTCCTAAACCAGCAAAGAGCAAGGACAGTTGTCAGCGATGTATTGAAGAAAGATAAAACATATATCTACTTTGTTTCTTTGGTGAAATGACTGAGGGCATCAGTAAAATCTGTCACAATTGTAAGAGATGTGCTGCATAAACCACAATTCCGGCAGTATCTGTCAGCAGTGTCTATCATCTACATACCTAGAGAGGCTGAGACCAGAGGATTGCAAATAGAAGGTAAGCCTAGGGGCTTTGAAGCCAGTTTGAGGCCAGCCCGAACTACGTAGAAAGACTTGAAAAAACTGTGCAATCAGGAAATACAAAGCCTTGCTGCAGACATTCTCTAATTGTTTGTTCTGGAGTGGCTTCTTTGCCTTCCTTTACTCACTTCTTTTATTCAATCTCCGGATACTTATTTACTAAATTTACCATGTTAGGTGCAACAGATGTTGTGTTAGGAAGAGAAGAGAGTTCTAGATCTTCTGAACTGATACTGTTTGTGTATGACACATTCAGGCAACAAGTTGAACTTCTAAGACAGAAAGTTCTGTTCCCACATATGTCTCAGTATTCAACCTTATTTTGTCCTATCAGATTCTATCCTCTACTTTCGAGATGAGAACAGAACTCAGCCATTAGCTGATTCAAGAAGAGAGATGAAAGAAGATAATCGCATAACCATAACTTGATTTTGAGCTCCTAAAGCGATAATAATATCTCTTCCTCTATGTGTATGGGATTTTCTCTAGCAAGAGAACCATTTTACAATGTTTTAGAATTTGTTCCACTTTTGTATACCTACCTGACTTTAATTCTTACATTTTTGCTCATTCATAAGCATTCTCAGACCTCAATCTTCCTTGATATTTAATTACCATTAAGAATGATGTGTTAGCTGGGCACTGGCGGCTCACACCTGTAATCCTAGCTATTCGGGGGATGAGATTTGAGGATTATGGTTCAAGGCCAGCTTGGGGCAGGCAAGTCCGTGAGACTCTTATCTCCAATAAACCAGTAGAAAAACTGGAAGTGGCACTGTGGATCAAACGGTAAAGCGCTAGCCATGAGTTGGAGAGTACAGGACAGTGCCCAACCCAGAGTTCAAGAATGATGTGTTAAAGATAACAGGCTTTTCTGAAACTTGGGCAACATTGCTGTAAATCTCTTAGCCAAATAAACTATATTAAAGAATTATAGTTAAATGAATATAAAATATTTGAACAGGAGAACACGTTGGGCATTTTTTTCTGTATGCTTACAATATAATTCTCTTGGTAAATGAAAGATATTACAACATGGTCTTTATTAATGACTTTGTGTTAATCCAACAGTAATAATGCTTAATAATATTATTTTTTCTCTGTCACAATGACTTCAGTAGGTTATCTAACTGCCACTTTTCCATAAGTGCAATCATTACATTTTCAAGAATTGTAATGGAGACAGTAAATGGTTTACTGGAGGCCAGGCATGGTCTTCTTGACTTTTCTAATTTCATCATAGTAAATCTCTTATACTGGAAAAACTTGAGTTACAGCCTTATACTAATTTATACCTCTATATTTGATTCACCTCTTATTAGCTTTATAACTTATAACCATTAGCCTAATTTGTTATTTTAAATGTTCTTGTTTCGTGAGATGTGGATAACTATTATTTTGAAAGGATAGTGTAAGGATTAGAAGTTATATACCTAAGACCTCATGTACAAGATTCTCAAATAATGACTTGTCAGTTTTTGTGTCATTTAATACACAGAACATATTGAGTAACCTACTCCATGAGAAAATTCCAGGTATATGAGATGAATAAAATACTGCCACATATAAAAGGAAAGTATAATTTTCAGGGAGGGTGTGTATAAACAACAGGTAATTGCTAAGAAATACAAAGGGAGAACTTCTTTCAGTTTTTCTTAAATCATTTTTTAAAATTGACAATGCTGCACATTGAACCCAGAACCTTAAAGATCCTGAGCAAGTATTCTGCCATTGGGCTATGCCTCCAGAAACTTCTTTAACAAGTGTCACAAAGCCCCCCAGGACACATAAACCCAGGCCTTCTTAGCTTCTGGTTTGGAGTCACTAATTGCAGCTGGACAGTAATGCTGGAGCTCACTTTTAGAACCACATTGGTTTCCACAGAGTGATAATAGGATGACTTACCTCATAGGCTTGTTCAAAGCAGTCACCACTTTTTAGGTTTCAGGACAAATGGCTCCTACTTCTAATTCTTGTCGTCTAGCCACATGGCTGGTTAAGTGTCTTGTGGCAAATAGTTATTGACATCCTCAGATTTTCGCCAAAGTTATTGAAAGAAGGGCATTTGCTCTTGAGTTGCTCCTGCTGAGGGAGCTTGCCTTGCGTCTGGGAAGCATTTCCATAATCTCCTGACCTTAATCCCACTGGATGTCCAGAGATTCCGGCAAAAATCCACAATTCATCGGAATGTGTGTTTGCCCTCTGGCTCCATGTCCCTCTGCCTGAGTGATGGACAGCCGTGGACTCTCCTTCTTTATCCTGCAGGTAGCACTGACATTTCCACTTCAGACCATCAACTTTAGAGCATCTAAAGACCCTGAGCCAACCCCGGAAAAGTGTGTTCTTTCTGGTCCAGCACCTGCCTGTTTGCTTCTCTCCATAAATTGCTGACTTATAAGAGCTACTCACATAAAGTGTGAATAATCCAATTACTGAAGCTTAGCCTGAAGCGTTTATCCCAAACAAACCAGTGCACACTGACACTGGAAAAAATAAAATAAAAAAGGAAAGAACAAAAAAAAGGGGGGGGGGGACATAGGAAGGAAGGCAAGTCAAAAACTTTGGAGTTACCAGAGCAGCAGTGCAGAGTGACTGATTAAATTCCTTTTGTCTTTTCAATCAAGGCTTTCACATAAAGAGTAAAGAGCATCTCTGCTTGCTGCAAATCTGGGTGTCTTGACAGGCAGATTTAATTTAGCCCTGCTTTCTGCCTGATGTAGAGTGACATGCAATAGGGGCTGGTCTGGCATATCAGATGGATGGGGTTGCACGCAAAGCTTTTCAACACTCATCTCCACCCTCCCTTCCAATCCTAGACAAGAAAGTAGGTGCAAGCTACTGCATCTGGGTCCCAGGAATGAAGATGGTACTTTCTCTCTGGAAGCAGCCTCTGCAAGCAGAGAGTGGAATTGAATTGACAGGTGACATGATTGTTCAACTGTACTCTGCGGGGTCCGAATTAGATTCTGCCACTTCCCAGTGGGTACAGGCTAAGAAAGTTATTTCACACCTGTTAGCCCCAGTTTTATTTGTCCTAAAATGGGGAAAACAGAGCTCGTACCTCACCAGGGTATTGGTGCAACTTCATTTCTATCATGTCCTTCGTTGATTGTCTGACAAAGACTATGAATTCATTGAGTGTTAACAACTTGCAGTGTATTTTTTTAACTTAGTAAGAGTATCAATAACAAGAATTATAATAGTGTCAATTGTGTACCTTTTTTGGTGTGACTCCTAGATTAAAACTACTTTGCCACCTGACTGATAATAGCCTACTAAGTTTGCCTATACAAAAACTAAAAATTCTAGAAATCTTTAACAGGATGTACCTTTAAATCCAAAGGAGCCAAACAACTTTGAAGGACAATAAGATGCCCCTCAGTAGATGATTAGATCAAGAAAATGTGGTATATATACACAATGGAATTCTATGCCTCCATCAGAAAGGATGACATTGCCTCATTTGTTAGGAAATGGAAAGGCTTGGAAAAAATTATATTAAGTGAAGTAAGCCAGGCCCAAAGAAACATAGGTCCCATGGTTTCCCTTATTTGCAATATCTAGTATATGTCTGAGTCAAGCAGAAAAGGTCAGATAAGGTGATGTTAGGGAAATGAACCCTAAGATATGTATTCAAATGTTTTTTCCTCTCATGCCATTGTTTCTAACACAATTATAAGATTATTTCTTTGTTGCTTTGTATGTCCCTCCCCCACAGTATAACCCCTGCTTTCACTGTATTTGATGTTGGTATAATTTGTGGAGGGGAAGGGGAAAACCAAATCGTTTAAATAGGGATACAGGTGGACCCATTGCAACAATGAGATGTACAAGTCGTTATGTCGAAAAATGAACTTTACAACTTTGATGGGGGGGGAGGAGGGGGTAGAGGGGAGGATTGAGTGGGGGGCTGGGGGAGGAAGGGAAGGGATGGGAAGGGCAAACAAAGGAGGAGGCTATAAAGCTTGATAAGAAACATACTCATTATCTTGCCCATGTAATTGTAACCCCGCTGTACAGTATTTTCACAATAAAAAAATAAAAATTAAAAAAAAAATGACAGCAGAGAATTCGTGAATTAAGTGAACAGAACTCAAAACAATGGACATACAACTGACTGTTATTTGTGAATGTTTCTCTATGTGATATGCTTTCACTAGTGAGTGTATGTATGATTTTTAGGATTCCACAGCTCACTTCTTTTTTAATTTAATTTTATTTTATTTGTGAACATACTGTACAGAGGAGTTACAATTACGTGGGCAGGATAATGCATACATTTCTTACCAAGCATTGCAGCCTCCTCCTTTGTTTACCCTTCACATCCCTTCCCAGCCTCCCCCCTCCCCCCAATCCCAATCCTTCTCCTTCCCCCCCCCCCCCCCGCACCGACATTGTAAAGGTAGTTTTGGACATGACAACTTGTACTTCTCATTGTTGCAACAGGTCCACCTGTATCCTTAAACAACTGGTTTTTCCCCATCTCCTCTACAAGTTATACTGACATCAAATATAGTGAAAGCAGGGGTTATACTGTGGGGGAGGGACATACAAAGCAACAAAGAGATAATCTTATAAATGCGTTAGAAACACATGCATGAAAGAAAAAAACCTTAAAATACACATCTAAGGGTTCATTTTCCTGACATCACATTATCTGACCTTTTCCGCTTGACTCATACATATACTAGATATTACAAATAAGGGAAACCATGGGACCTATGTTTCTTTGGGCCTGGCTTACTTCACTTAATATAATCTTTTCCAAGTTTTTCCATTTCCTAACAAATGGGGCAATGTCATTCTTTCTGATGGAGGCATAGAATTCCATTGTGTATATATACCACATTTTCTTGATCCATTCATCTACTGAGGGGCATCTGGGTTGGTTCCATATCTTAGCTATGGTAAATAATGCTGCAATAAACATAGTTGTGCTGGTAGCTTTAGTGTGGTCTTGTTTGTAAACATTTGGGTAAATGCCCAAAAGTGGGATTGCTGGGTCATAGGGGAGTTCTATGTGAAGTCTTTTGAGGAACCTCCACACTGCTTTCCAAAGTGGTTGAACAAGTTTACATTCCCACCAACAATGAAGTAAGGTTCCTTTCTGTCCACATCCCCTCCAGCATCTGTTGTTGTTAGAGTTCTTGATTTTTGCCGTTCTAACTGGAGTGAGGTGATATCTCAATGTTGTTTTGATTTGCATTTCTTTTATGGCTAGGGATGTTGAACATTTCTTCATGTGTCTATTGGCCATCCTTCTTTCTTCTTCAGAGAAGTTTCTCTTTAAGTCTTTCGCCCACTTATTTATTGGGCAGTTGTTTCTTTGAGGATTTGTTGTTGGGTGGTTTAATTTTTTGAGTTCCAAGTATATTTTAGATATGAGACCCTTGTCTGTTGTATGGCTAGTAAAGATCTTCTCCCAATCCGTGGGCTTTCTATTGATCTTGCTAGCTATGTCATTTGCCCTGCAGATGCTCTGCAACTTTTTGCAATCCCATTTGTCCAACCTTTCTTTGATTTGTTGTGTTTCCGGGTCTCTATTCAGAAAATTTCGGCCTGAGCCAAGGAGACCTAGGGTTTCTCCTATTCCATCCTGTAATGTTTTCAGAGTGTCTGCTTTGACTTCAAGGTCTTTGATCCATTTGGAGTTGATTCTGGTGCAGGGTGATATATAAGGATCTAGCTTTATTTTTCTACATGTAGTTAACCAATTTTGCCAGCACCATTTACTGAAGAGGTTGTCTTTCTTCCATTCTATTGTTTTAGCTCCCTTATCGAAGATTAGATGGCTATAGGTCTGTAGGTTCATTTCTGGGTTTTCAATTCTATTCCATTGGTCCTGAGGTCTTCCACAGCTCACTTTTTGACACATTATTTTCGTTAATTTCTGTATTCTGCATATCCTGGACACTTGGAGTGTCTCCCAGTGGGTTTCTGGCACTGTGGGCTTGCTTGGTTTCAGGTCTTAATTATTGGGGAGGCTCCACAGGCTCCTTCCTCTTTTTGTCCCACACTCAGTAGTTATCCTTCGAGCCACATTTCCTTTCCGGTTTTTTGTTCAAGGCTTCCATGGTGAATTCATAAAACAGATTGTTGCTGCAAGAGATTCTCACACAGCACCAAAAATACAATCTCACATAACGTCCTAAAGTACCCTGGTGTTTTCAGCTATGTTGAAACTTTTATTGAGTTTTGTTCTATTTAGCTTTGTTTCTGTTTAGTTTTGTTCTATGAAGCTAGTAGTGAAGAGAGTAATTAAGTGCCTAAATTTCACTCTCTCTTACTGTCTCTCTCTCTCTCCATCACTATTTTCTTGATTTACCTACTACTCCCACTGCCTCAGTCTCTACCACCATTTCTAAGAAAGAATTAAAATTCTTGCTACCTCATTATCATACTAGAACTAGGCTTCTATTATGCTCCAAAATTACATGTACACATTTTAAAAATTGCTAAAGTACTTTTCAGAATGAATAGTCATCAATTATGAGCCTCAAATAGTCTTTATCTTTTTCAGATCTGTTGTGGTTCACGATTTTAAGAGAGTACCCTTACCATCAGAACAAATCCCAAAGACATTGTTTGGTTCTGGAAAGAGGCCTTCCACTTAGAGAAGTGCATTAGATATGATGATGATGATGATAATGGTGACCACTAACACTTGTAGAGAGTTTGAAGCCATCCAGGAACTGGGCTAAATGCTTTCCTTGCCTCAATTAGTAAATCCCAGAAAAAGGCTATGTGAAGAAATGCTATTACTTTTTCCATCTTACTTGAAAAGAAAATGAGACTTGGAGTAGTGAAACAATTGGTAGAAAGCCCCAGAAAATATTCTACAAGGGAAAACCAGTTGGTCTGATTTAACTTATGGAGCTGTTACAGAACTCACCCTGTCACTCCACAATCTGTTCAATCCGTGGGAGAATTACTGGGTCATAAAGGGAATTTCCAGCTTCAGCATTGCTTTGCACCCCAAGGTCAACAAAATTTATTTGCCACTTGCTTTCAGACTTTGGCACAGTAGGATAATTGGAAGCAAGAGATTCAGAAAGCCATAGGTATAGCAGACATTTGGAAAAGAAATTAAAAACCAGGGTCTCATTTTTCCATCTGAAAATTGGGAAAATTATGTCTTACTCCTTTCTATATCATGAAGCATTGGAGTTGAGCTCGAAAAATATTAATAATTTTCTTGAAATGTAAACATTGAATAGACATGCACATAGACTATACCATAGAATTATTCTCTTACAGAGTTGCATGGTTATATGTGGCTACCACAACCTATCTAGCCTAGATTTTGTTGTTACAGGGAAAACATTCACATTCTACAAAATTTATCAAAACACAAAGGCTGTCCAAATAGAATTATGAAGAGAAAGCTGGTTACTCATTCTATTTCTGGACTTAATACCACTATTAACTACATTACATCATCAGCCAAGGGCATAGATTATATTTCTCTTGAAATGAAGAAGGAAGGCTAGATTACCCCCCACCTCTCTCTCTCTCTCTCTCATGCAATTTGTAACTTGCTCATGGAAACTGACATACACATGCAACTGTACCAGGAGGATTTGGATTTAGCGACAATTCTATGCTCCCTACAATCTATATCCCAGATTAAGTTTTTCCCTGTGGATGTTACTTTCTGAGGAATGATTCATTATCAAATATTGGCAGGGTCACTTTGTGTGTGATGTGGATATTAACACTAATGTAGCATCAGAAAAACAAAGACAGATACTTCTTTTGGTTTTAATTTTATGATGTCTTTCACTCCTTTAAAAATTAGTGACAGCACTTAATTTCATTTCTATTAAGCCAAAATATTCCTTTGTTCTGGTAGAAAGATTCAAAACGCAACTCAAATAATCACAGCCATTTCAAGAGGTTTTCCTAACAAAAATACATTATGCCAATTCTTCAGGGAGCACATGGGTTTACCTTGAATGATGTGTCTTGCTATCTGCATC
The DNA here is from genome assembly GCF_024711535.1 of Dipodomys merriami. Classification (NCBI taxonomy): domain Eukaryota; kingdom Metazoa; phylum Chordata; class Mammalia; order Rodentia; family Heteromyidae; genus Dipodomys; species Dipodomys merriami. Next base: position 120,971,557 of record NW_027202270.1, on the reverse strand, counting down.
CCAGATTACATGGCTAATATATGGAAGCATTTCAGACAAGGTCCCACCCAGCCTGCTCAGCCTCAGAGTTTTTTGGTACTTGGGAGAACAGGAAGGTTCAGAGGATAGTTGGGCAGGATGTCAAAGTTTTTATGAATGAGTGCCATAAAAGACCTAGTTAACTTGTGCCCTAGCATAGAATAATAGGGAAATGAAGGAACCTCAGAGATGACCTTACCTGATAATGTAAGGCATGTTCTGCCTGATACTGATCAAGATCCTCCTAATAGTACATTCAGTAGAGTCATGTTATAAATAAATGATTAAAGGAGTAAATGGTAGACTAAAACTAAGTGGGATTTAAACCTCCATTCCAATTCTACTTTCAAGCTGATCTTCGTTTTCAGGGATTTCATCTCCTCTTAGCTTCCTGTCCATAAGGATCTTGTAATTCATTTAAACACACACACACACACACACACAAAACACACAACATACAACACACACACAACACACCACACACACAACACACCACTGACAAACTGACAAGCTGGGCTGAGTAGAGAGGAGAGAAAGAGAATGATGAAATCTGTACAAAAATTGGCTTGTCCGTCCGTCCTTCCTTCCCTTCTTCCTTTCCTTCTCTTTCTTTCTATTTCATTTAAAACAGATTTCTTTTATTAGTTTTTCCTAAACTTGACTCATATTTATTATTTTTCTTTAGTGTAAAAACATGACTTGGAATTTTAGCAAACCCATTTGGATAATGCAATGTGGATAAATACTTACACACACGTTATCAATCCCCACTCTCCAGCCTGCGCTGTGTAAATCTAACTGGTCTTGTGGCCTGTCTACACAGAGGGCAAGTAGACCACCTTTTATTTTACGTCTAGTTTTAACTTTCCAATCCACCCCATCCCGACACCCAACCGCTTCCCTGCAAAACACACTCCCCTCCCTCCCATCCCACAAACGTTTAGATGAAATGGCCATTAAGAACTGAGTCCGTTGCATAAGAGTTGTCTTACTTCCACAACCAGCACTTCAAGGAGCTTCTGGCCTCATGGCAAACCAGCTGAAGCACACCCAAGAAAGGCAACTGGATACTGGAGGCCCAGGGCTTGAGGCCTGTGGATGGTGAGGGAGGGGGAGGGAAGACCTCCACTGGCAGTTGTCTCCATAGCAAACATTCTAGGCACTTTCTGTAGAGATAGACAGAAAACACATTCTAGCTATGCACAGTGTAAACTTATTTCCAACCCAGGCTTGTACTAACAGACTCTCTGCTACACAAATTAACAGTTGTTACAAAGATCCAAAACATATCCAACGAAACTTATTTTATAGTAACAGTTGCTAAGGCAAGTAACCAGCTCTGGCCTTTACAGGCTCCCCTTAAAGTTTCCAAAACACCCGATCCTTCCTATGTGCCCCAAAGAGCACCCGGAGAAAGCGTGGACTCACCTGATATGTATTGCTACACCTCAAGGAATGCGGTGTCGCTGCAATGTCGGGCTCCGCGTTCCCAGCGCTAATCCAGGACTCTTCCCATACAGTCCAGTGTATCTGAGGTTTCTCATCATCTATGAGCTGTTGAACAAATACAAATTGTCAGGTTCATGACAGATATAAACACTTAAATACCATAGTCATCATGAATGAGCTAAGAGAGCACTTTTAACTCTTATCCCAGGAGTTTGGGCTGAATTTACGTAGAACATCTCCAACCTGAACAAACAGGTCAGGATCCATTGGTTCCTCAGACTTGCCATGCCACCATGGGACAGTATTTAATCTGAACTCTCTGAGAAAATTAAATCGTTTTGGCATGTGGGGGTCTTCATGAAGACACTTTCAACAAGTGTCTCAAAGTCTAACCTCCTGTTTATATAACTTGCTTTGAGGGGAGAGGGTATTTCCAAGAATAGCACATGACATTTACTGGGAGCCCTTTCCCAAGGGAAGGAGGGAGGGAACAGGGCTGGAGGTGAAGCATGAGGGTGCCTTGGATCTTCTCCTATGCTAACCCTACATTAACGCCTAGCAGGCCCAGCTCTGGCTCTGAAAGAGAGGATTTTCATAAGAATGCACCTCACTTTGCTCAGAGCCCTAGATCCAGGAACTTCTCAGACTGTGGGTTATTGTAAAAACCAATTTAGGTATAGGGGTAGCTATTCTATCTTTTCTCAGTTGTTATCCATAAAATCTCTACTTGCCTTTGGCTACAGGCAGGAGTATGATTCCAGCAAGATCCTTGTTTTGTTTCTGACAATAATAAGAATAATGAAGGTAAAGGTTTTAACACAGAGGACTTGGCCCTTGCTCCTCTGGCTTTTACTCATACCATCATAAATAAAAAATACATCCACAGGTTACCCTCTATAATACAATTTATTCTCAGCCAAAGGGCTATAAAAGGAGAAATGTTATTTAATGGGATTTTCAAGAAGCAGCCACAGATACAGAAATCTCAGTTGGTAACTTTTTTCCTGAAGAGAGCAGAATAGTTAGAAATGGCAAATATCTGCTAAAGGCTTTTGGTAGCTCTTGGAAACAACGTTGAGGTTCTAATTAGAATTTTATTATGTGTAAGTAGAAAGTATATACTTGAATGTTGAAAGTATAGACACACATATATGTACATTATATATAATAATGTATATACTAAGTAGACACACATATATAGTGCATATTTACAATAAAAGATACGGAAGATTATGAGTTTATACATGGGTATTTTTATTTACAACAAACACATATAATAACCCTAAAAAAACAGGTTCTATTCTATTTAGTTGGTTTTGTAAAGGAGACCAATGTTGCTTAGTGTTAATACTGGCAACTCTTTCTGTCAAACCAGCAACCTTTTTCATTTCTCTGTAAGAATATCATTACTCTTTTCCATTGGTTCTCTCCTCTCCTTCCTTTCCCCTTTGCTAGTGAAGCTGTTGCTCATGTTGTCCAGCATTCTATGGTTATAGAGGTGGGGTAATGAAACGGGATTGATTGATCAGCCACTATAACCCATCTCCTGTACTGCTTTTCCGGAAATGTCTTCCAACATGCAAATGTGATCCATGCAAGCTAACCTGTCTCTGCTTGAATTTTCTTCAGAAAAAAATTTTTTTTTAAACCTTGAGACTTGGATAAACTATTTTTGTTGTTCTACCTGTGGAATGAAATTTTATGTATCACAGAACCTCAGGAGAATTAAAAGATAATGCATAATGCCTATGTGCATATAATCATATAAAATAATGTTTATTGAAATGATTCCAGGAAATGGAAACAAGAGGTTTTTTTTTCTTTGTTGCTATTTTGGTTTTCATTTCCTTTTGTCTTGTTTGTTCATTTATCTCTCTTTGAGAGAGTAGAAAGGGCACAGAAATGGAGGGATGACAGGTGAACAAATGCAGCAGTGGTACTCATTAGATACTCTACTCAAAATGAATTATACAACTTGTGGAGGGGATGAGAGGGAAAAACTAGAAGACTGAGGGAAGAGGTGACACTGTCCACAAAGGAATGTTTTCTGTTCATGACTTATGTAACAGTAACCCCTGAGTATATCAACTTTATAATAACAATAAAAAGGCTTAAAAATAAAAGCCAGAAACATAATGATTTTTCCTCAAAATATTACCTAAATTTTAATTTGTAAAAAATCTTCAATGATACTTAGTAAATCATGAAAATGAACAAAATAACAATAACAATCTTGGTCATAATTAAGCAACAAGATGGAAAGCCACAGGATATCAAATTTTTGTTTTATTTGAGCGGTGGATAGCCTATAATTTGCCAGGGTATGCTATGCTTTCTGACTGTAGAACAGCAACTGTGAAGAAAAGAAGATTATACAGTATTCTGGAACTACCTGGGGACAAAATAGAAGTCAGGAAGGAAAGAAATCACAGTGGACACAAGGAGGGTCACCTAGTACATAAACCACCCATCTTTTGTCCTTCCTACAAGACTTAGTGATGTTTCTACAATTCCTAGTATTTGGAGTTATGTGTATTTTTACATAGGCAAGGGAATGATGCCTTCATTACAAGAACATGAGTAACCAAATTCTTATCTTCAACCCTAAAGTCCCTTAGGAAGAAACAACACATAGTTAGGAAGAGATTCATAATCTGCTACAGTATTCAAGAAATTCCTAACTTCTTATTCAGGGGCTCCTAGAAGTCAGTGTGCATGAGCTGAAGTTCTGGTTTGACTTGTGAACTGTACACATAATTCCATGAATGTTGACAAATGGATAGACCATCACACAGATAATATCATTTTGAGGACTGTCAGCTTTCAGAGGGCTGCTCCCAAGATGAACTTATTTAAAGCCCCAGTGAATGTGGTATTTTTAAGCTTGAAAATGCTGGTAGCTGTTTCAAAATATGATTCATAGGAGATAGTTGGTTATGAATAGAAAAATAAAAAATAAACATAAAAAAGAAAAAGAAAAAAATAGAAGGTTGTATAGAAGTCACCAAATGTCTGTATGTCTTTCATGGAAACATTGACCTTTCATCTTCCATTTTGCTCCTAGGTGGCTAAAGAATGCTCTTCACACTTCTTTCCTTCACAGTGACTATTCTGTAGTCACAGAGCACATCATATGCTAATATTAAGGCTTGCTTACTAAGCTATTTCCACCCAAATGACAAAAGTAGTTTATATCTATCATAGAACATTTCCATCCTTTTTTTCTCACACCCTTTAAAATTCAGTGGAGTAAAGAACATAACCAGGATTGCAAATACATTGTCAAAACATGTGACCAGAAAAACCTTTCCTGTTCTTTTCCTGCTAAAAGTATCCACTAAATACATCACTCTTTCAGAATCCAGAATGAAGCATTTCATTAAGTGGTAAAGTAATGCTGTAGATGTTTGAGCTTGGCCAGCGCATCATTTATCTATTGTATCTGATCACTCAGCTCCTACCAATTCTGACAGGCTCCTCATAATTTACCAGCTCTTGGGCTGCTTTAGTCAGCTTTCTATTATAAATACTCAATACAATGAACTAATAAAGATAAAAAGGTTTATTTAAACTGACAATTTTGGGATTTCCAATCCATAATCAGTTGGTCTTGATGCTTTGGGCCTATTTTGAAGCAGCGTATCACAGAAGTACATATGGCAGAAGAAGACCACTTATCTCCTGTCTAGGCAGCAAATAAAAGAAAAAGTGACTCATGTCTTCCAAACCCCATGGAGAGTACACCCCTACTGACGTAAAGACTTCCTATAAAACCTTGTCTGTCAATGCCTCCCTCCTCAGTACCACTACCTTATGGGACCTTTAGAATCAAAAGTAAAACAAACTCCTGTTCTCAGCTCAGATGTCTTCTCCACTTGTGCCAGAGGCCCTCAGAACAATTTAACTAAAATACTGCCTTCTCTAGGAAACTTTCCGGTGATCTTTCTTATACAATTATCTATCTTCTACATGATGTTATCAGTATTCAAACATGTGATAATACTTCGTACCTCCATTCTCATATCTTCTCTCTGCTCTCAACCAATAGTCTGCTCCACTTTAAAAGAAATGTATGAATAGTTTCTCCATTCTGGCTTTTGCTATTGTGTCATGTAGGCTCTGAATTCCTCCCTAGTACTCTCCAAAGTATTCATGTCCTCTACTCCCTTGTTCACTGTTTAATCTTTGACTATGACTATACCACATTCTTCATACCATTAGAAAAAGTCAAGCAATCTCCTCAGTCCACAGTGGAGCACATGGTAGTGATAGTACTTATATCTAGTACTAGCTATTGTCCAAGGCGTAAGGATCAAGTGAACAGAAAATATATAAAAAACTGAATAATTGTCTTTGTGTTTATTTATTTGCATTTATTTATTTGCAAAACCCATTTTACTATTGTTTGTTGGTTGTGGGGCTTGAAATAAATGCCTGGGTGCTGGCCCTGAGTTCTTTTGCTCAAGGTTAGTGCTCTACCACTTGAGCCACAGTGTCACTTCCAATTTACTGGTGGTTACTTAAAGAGTCTCACAGACTTTTCTGCCTGAGTTGGCGTTGAACTGTGAACCTCAGATCTCAGCCTCCTGAGTAGCTAGGATTACAGGTGTGAACCACTGGCACAAAGCTTTCATATAATCTTTTGCTTCAGAATGTGGTAGTGTATTGCACTTTTCTATATTGTAGGTGGAATTGGGATCAAATGTACAGCCTTATGCATGTCCAAGTACATTACTACTGAGCTATATCCTTAGCCTAGTAATATATTATGTAGAATGTTTTCACAATGATAGAAGGGTGACACTGATCAAAATGCAATGTACTTGTAAACTAATAAGTTTAATTGAAACTGCTTTGTACAACTACTGAAAGAAACTAAAAAAAATTTAAAAAATCAGTTACCTTCAATGAATGGATCTGGACTGGATCTTATGTCCTATGTAATGTAACTGTATTGCTGAAGTCAAAGTTATTGGTCCTTACACTAAATTCTGAGTACATAAAGTGTAAATTTTGTCTGGGAGAGTTGGTGGAAGGCAACTTATATTTCTTTATCTCATCTCCAATTCCATATAGAATACTCCAAAAATTCAATCAATGTATCCATGTGAATTGTTAATAGTCACTTAAAGTTGTGACTGGTTTGCACAGGTGACTGTTTGGCTGGTTGCTTTCCTGGTTTTCTTGTGAAAAATTAGTGAGGGTAAATTGGTTCCAAATTATGGACTGGAACAATCATTTCTGAATAATATCTTAACTCTATTTGCTATAGCTTCCTACTTTCATGTGTGTACCTTTCTAATCCTTAAATATTTCTATAGAATCTGAGGTCATTGATTAGTGACTCTCTTGTTGTTCTGAGCTATTGCTGATGGACAATAAATTTGAAAACGAACACATCAAATATCCAATCTTGGCTTAGCTGATATCACATTTCAATCCTTTTTTCTCTACAGAGCAAGTTGAAGATCAGGAAATGCTGCCACAGAATATATTGCTTTCACGTATTGATTTCTTTGAGCTTAGCACTTGAAAAGCAACCAATGCAGCTAAGGACAGGTCCTTCAAAAAAGCCCCCATTCCAATCAGTCCCTTCCCTGTGAGTTTCATCAGACAGGGAAGAAAAATTCTTACCTATTTTAAGATGAATCTTTTTTTTTTTAACGAATTGTCCTCATATATAAGAATGATATGTGAACTATGCAAATGTTGAGGTATATACATACAGTGGAATATTTTGTAATTAACCTAGTCATCATTTGAAATATTGAATTTTATATTCATTCTGTCTAACTTGTCTACCTTCAGCTTTCTACCATTTGATCATTATCACTCTATGTTATTCAGAAAATTAACTCATCATAGGAAGAGAGAATACTAGAAGGTAAAAGGACACTCAAACTCTGATACAGAATATATTACATAACATTCTGTATTTATCTTTTTTTCCAATTCACCAAATCTCCCTTGCCTTCATTCCCTCACCAACTCATAAAGAGTTAAAAAAAGTGTTTCACTCCATTGTACATGTAGCTGCAGAGTTTTATGGTATCAAAAGCATGTCACAGAGGAGTTGCATAGCTCATGACAGCCAGGAAGCAGAGAGAGAGAAAGAGAGAGACAGAGAGACAGAGAGAAAGAGACAGAGAGCCATAATCTAGAGACAAAATACATCTTGAAGCACATACCCAAAGTGACTACTTCCTTCTACCAGGCCTGATCTTCCACAGTTTCCACTACATCCGAATAGCTCATCCATTTATAAATCAACTTCTAAAATGTACTCTTTGTGAATATTCATTTTTCTTTCTATTGATACCGCCATATATGTAATAGAATTGTATCATATTTTTTCTCCTGCTAGTGATCCTATGGACAGACTATGTTATAGATTCTGTTATCAAACCTTCAGTCAATGGAAGGTCTTCGCTCCCTGACTAGGCCATAATAGTTTTCTGTAAAATAATTCCCACTCACAGACAGATGTGTCATTGTCTTCTTTAAAAACTACTCTGCTGGTGAAAGTTACTATTATTCTTGTTTGTAAGAGCTGTCAAAGTAAAAAAAAAAAGCCGGATACTAGTCAAATGTAGTATTAAACAGACTTTATTCAATAACTACCACAATACCTTAAAAAAGTTGACAGTAAACTGAGCTCAGCCTTCAGGGTTTAGGTAATACTGTATTGAAGGCTTGATTGCCAAAGGAATGTGAGGCTTTGAGAATTTATTGAACCGTGGGGACGTGGAGCTAATCAACAGACTGATTTGTTGGCTTATTTATAAATGAATGGGCTATTAGGAGGTGGGAACTCTGGACGAGCAGGGCTGGTAGAAGTGGGTACGCCCTTCAAGGTGTATTTTGTCTCTAGATTCTTGCTCTCTCTGTCCCTTTCTGTTTCCTGGGTGCCATGAGCTATGCAACTCCTCTGTGACATGCTTTTGATGCCAAGAAGCTCTGCCTCTCCACAGACAATGGAGTGAAACACTATTTTTAAGTGCCTTTTATGGGGCTTGAACTAAGGGCCTTGCACACTTGCTAGACACTTTTGCTCAAGGCTGGTGCTCTACCACTTGAGCCATACCTGAATTTCTGTTTGAATTGGAGATAAGAGTCTCACAGATATTTTTTCTCCTGGGCTGGCTTTGACCTATATTCTTCAGAGCTCAGTCTCCTGAGTAGCTAGGATTACAGGTGGGAGCTGCCAGAATCCTCCAATGCATATATTTTTGAATTAAAAGACAATGTAATTTTTTTCTGAAATAGTTATGTCAGATATTTTGTCACAGCACAGAATTTCTAACTAAAACATCAACTTTAAAACAAAAGATCATAGAAACAATGAGAGTTAATGGTGTTTGTTTCAAGTGACTGAGTTATCCATGTTCCCTAACTGGTAATATCTGGGGAGAGAAGCTACCTTCTCACATCTTTGTTACTGGAGGTAGACATTTGGATTGAAAGAAATATTCCACTGTCTTGAGACTCCTAAGATAGTGGAGAACTATCTTTGTGAATGGTTTCGTTGTTGAGATTTCTTCCAGGATCTTAAGAACACAATTCTGGGTGGTCAAGATTTACATCTCAGATGGGTAAAGTAGTGGCTTATAATGGTAAGCTTTCTAAAATAATTTCTCTAAGAAGGAGATCAGGGCCCTGTTTGTCAAATCACCAAGTTTTAGTTGTAATAAGCTGTAAATTCTCCTGGTACCATGGAATCTTCTTAGGCAGACATTTTTAAGGAAGATTAAGTTCTGTCCTAGAGATACAACCTTACCCCTCTGTAAGCCATGCCAGGCTTTGGTCATGTTTCCTGGTGTTGGCATTTACACAGAATAGTTTTATGATGAGAACTCTTGTAGTTCATTGGGCCTACTATGAGTGAGAAGTAGAGTTTTTTGAAATATTTTCTATGATATTGTAATTCCTTCCCAAAATTCTGATGGGAATGATTTTATTTATTTTCAAAATCTGATGAAATTAAGCTTTATAGAAATATCACATGGAATGACAAGGGGAAACAAAGAAGGAGGCAACAATGCTTGATAAGAAATGTACTCATTATCTTGCCCATTTTGTAACCCCTCTGTACGGTATTTTCACAATAAATAAAAAGAAATATCACATGATTATTATTTTCTTTTTTCTTTTCTTTTATTTTATTTGTGAACATATTGTACAGAAGGGTTACAATTACATGGGCAGGATAATGCATACATTTCTTACCAAGCATTGCAGCCTCCTCCTTTGTTTACCCTTCACATCCCTTCCCAGCCTCCCCCCCCCCCCCCCCACCGACGTTGTAAAGCTCGTTTTCGACATGACAACTTGTACTTCTCATTGTTGCAACAGGTCCACCTGTATCCTTAAACGACTTGTTTTTCCCCATCTCCTCCACAAGTTATACTGACATCAAATACCTAGGATTTTATTTTCAAAGCCAGATTTTTTGCTATTCTAAATGCAGTATTATCTGTCAACTTACTCATTTTTTTTCAGATTCTTGTTTGAGGAAATTTATTTTGACAAAGACCTTTAAAAATTTACCTCTAACTATCTCTATATGGGTTTTAAATTCAACACCCTTTGTGCCATCTTTATTTTAAGTTAAATTAGATGTGGGAAACAGCAAAACTGAAGAGAAAATCAGGTCTTTTGAAAAATTTTCTCTGAGCTTCTGAACTTTATTTTCTCTTTTTTTGTTAGAGGAAAAATAGCATACAACTGAGGAAAGAGAAAACTGAGCATATAATTGGATGAAGGTAATAAACTGAGAGACTTTTATGCATTTATTTTCCTAGCAGTACTGGAGTTTGAATTCAGAGCCTAGCGCTTGCCAGGCACGTCCTCTATCTTTTTAGACATGTTATTACACTTTTTGCTTCAGTTATTTTTTTTTCTTATTTTTATTATTACTTTTTATTATTATTATAAAGGTGATGTACAGAGGGTTTACTGTTTAATCAGTCAGGTAATAAGTGCAATTCTTTGTGGACAATGTCACCCTTTCCTTGAAGCTCTGGCTCAATCAAGCTCTGTCCAATTGGAGTCTGTGTGCGGACCTATTCATTCTTGCTTATGGTCTTCTAGTGACAGGCAGGTACTAGAGACCATACACAGAAGTGTTTCTTTTTTTTTTTTAAACCTTTTTAAAAATATTTTTATTGTGAAAATAGTGTACAGAGGGGTTACAGTTACATGGGCAAGGTAATGCATATACTTCTTATCAAGCATTGTTGCCTCCTCCTTTGTTTCCCCTACCATCCCTTCCCTCCCACTTCCTCAACTACACTCCTCCCTCCCTGCCTAAATTGTGAAGTTCATTTTTCAACATAGTGTCTTGTACATCTCATTGTTGCAATGGGTGAACCTGTATCCCTATTTAAACAATTTGTTTTTTCTCTTCTGCTCCCTAAATTATACCAACATCAAATACAGTGAAAACAGGAGTTATACCATGGAGGAGGGACATACAAAGCAACAACAAAAAAATCACATGGTACCTCACAAATATAATAGAAACAATAGTAAGGAAGAAAAACCACTTGTGTCCCTATCTTGGGGTTCATTTCGCTTAACATCATCTTATCTGACCTTTTCTGTCCCAGACATATACTAGTTATTGTAAATAAGAGAAACCGTGGGACCTCTGGCTCTTTGGGCCTGGCTTACTTCATTTAATATAATTTTTTCCAAGTCTTTCCATTTCCTTTTTACATAATGTCTTGCGAGTGTGCCTGGGCTGGCCTGGGCCACAGTTCTCCTATTTCTGTTTCCCATATGGCTGGAATGAGCGGAGACCCTGAATATGCCCATCTTTTTATTGTTTGAGAGATGTCTTGTGAACATTTTTTCTGAGATTCACCTAAAACAGAGAAGGCCCTCTGATCTCTATCACTAGATTATATATTGAGCCACATTATCCACTGAGACTTTTAAGAATTATTCAAAAGCAGTCTAAATAGAGACTTTCTTCTTAAACATCTTAAAGTCAAACAATTCATTGAGTAGAGAGCTGTCCTGTGCATCGTTACCTGTTTAGCATTCATTGCTGATCTTTTCCCATGAGATGCCAGTAGCAACCTCCCCTACCATCCTTCTTGTTAAAATCCACGATGCCTGGTTTCCTCTTGAAAAAATAAAGTTCACTCAAGAAACTCCACATAAAAGGGTGGGAGAAAAAGGTTTTAAAATACTTACTTTCAGTTTTGTCTTCCATCTTGTTTTTTGCTAATACTTTAATATTTCACCCTGATGATTCACACTATGATTCATTTGAAATTCTGTCCAGTATGTTAGTCTGATTCTCTTTAACCCCTTGTGTAGCCTATACAACTGTTCTTTTTCTCTTTGAATCATTGCTTTGGTTTTGTCCCAGAGTCTAATTTTGATTCCGTTTTCAACACTGGAACCCCATTTCCAGGTTGATTTAAGGGCCTCCCCAGCCTTATTGCCTGAGATCAGAGTTTCCTCTGCTGGACCTCTATATTCTTGTTGCCTGTCAGGTAAAGCCAGCATTTCTGCTTCTACTTCTGGAACTCTCCTCACTTCTTCATTCTATCTTTCTGTGTAGGTCTCTCATTTTGGGGTGCCACTCAGGAAGTAAAACTCTACTTGGATGTTTAAGAGGAAAGATCAAAAGAAAAGTCCATCTGGGCAAAATTTCAGGGTTTGTGAAAAAAATAAAAGAATTTATTTATAATGTGGAATAGGACAAATTAGCCTTGGTAAGGAGACCATACATTTCTGCAGAAAGAAAACTGTGTGTTCAATGCATCAACCAAAAGAGTAGACTGAAGTTATATATGTAAGTAAATAAAAGACTCCAATCACGACTATTACCTTTCCATAGATTTATCCAGAAACTTTCACTATGTTTTATTGCTTTCCTCGTTTAACTGGGTGTATTATATATGTGCCATGATAGTGGACAAATGTTAACTGGGTTTTTGATTAGTTCTCATTTCCCCGATGGGATTGCATTTAGAATGTTCTTCTACACAGATGAGAGGATTCCTCAATTCCAAGTTTTTGATAAATTGCATGTGAAACAAAAGCATCCTGTTGTTGTAGTTGTTGTTATTACTTGTCTCAGTTTTAAATGAGAAGGCAATACTAAATCTCTATTTTTATCCAGAATAAAAACAAAAAAGAAAAACCCTTGGAATTAAATCAATAAACAATCAGATCTTCCATTTTTGCTATCTTATTTCAAAGTTCCATTCAGTTTTTAGTCACATTTACCTGCTGTCTATTCCTTTACCTAACAAACACTTGGGAAAATTCATTCCAGTTAGTGGTAGCTTCCTTCATGAAGTCTCTTGATTTAAAGCTAGGCAGGTATAATCCAACAGAAACTCTATCTTCTAAGGGCTGACATCATATATCACTTATTTTGTACCTTTATCTGAAAAGTATATGGAGAAACTTAACAATCCATATGTTTATATCATCTTTCCTGGAAGGCCTTGTTCCATAATAAATTTAGAACAGAATAGCTTCTTGATACTTAATGTACTTATACTAAAATATATTCATAGAGGACTTTTCCAGTTTTGAGATATTTAGAATTTTAGAAAAAAAGAATGTTTCAATGCTTTGGCAAACTTATTTACCCCTATCAATGATGAGGTTCAATTGCAAATTGTAAGAAAATAAAACTGATGTATATCTTCCTGATATTTCTTTATTTTGTTCACATAATTAAGCATATTGCTTCCTTAGGAAAGTATCTATCTTATTCTGCTTAGCTTGGATTAGGTTTCTTAAGAGCTTGTTAGATTGTTTTCCTCCTAAAACAATTAGTAATATAACAAACACTAATACCCAATATTCATAACATTTGAAATTATAAAACACATAAAACTTTTTCTCATAATTCCCTGGGTCCCTAGGATTTATGATTATTATGTGTTAATATAGCAGGTTTTTATTAATTTATTTATATAATTACTTATAAAATTATCCTGAGAGTATGAACATAACTAGAACAGGTTACTTAGGAGCAAAGCAATCTAACCTAACCACTGCTGATCAACAACATGTGAGTGAGTAGTAAACTAGGATTTCTTAATTATCAAAGAAAAAAAATTACACATGTATTTTTCAGTAGAGGCCACAGAACTGGCTATAAAATAAATATGAAAGAGTTTCTGTGCTTCAGAAACTAAAAAGTAAATTAATTAAAAGTTGTTACCATCAACAGAAACAAGCCTATATTGTATAAGGTAAGAGATGTAAAAATGACCTTATAACATGGGCTTGAAGAGATCTGTGACCATGGAAGAGGCTTAAGATGGAAAAATATCTCAGCCAACTAATATTGATAACTTGTTATCATTACCATCAATTGAAATAAAATATAATCTCATAGAAGCAATATATACTGAACCAATCAGTTCATATTATATAATTAGGTGATTTCTTTTTAAATCTGCTACATTGTCTAAATGCCTGGAAATTCTTTACTTGCTCTAGAATGAAAACTTGGGAAGAACCTCAATATATGTACTTAAGTGTTAAATCAAAATATTAATCAGTTAATGTAATAATGCCTGCCCCTTTTTGTCAGTTCTGGGGCTTGAATTCTGGCCCTGGCTGCTGTCCCTGAGCTTTCCAGCTCAAGGCAAGTGCTCTATCACTTAAGTCAGTGTCATGTTGGGTTTCCTGGTAGTTTATTGGAGATAAGAGTCTCATGGACTTTCCTGCTTGGGCTGGCTTTGAACCATAATCCTCAGATCTGAGCCTCCAGAGTAGCTAGAATTTCAGGCATGAACTATCGGTCTCCAGCATGCCAATTCTTATGAATAATTATAGCCCAAACTTGATTCAATATTGAGTTAGGTAAAAACTAGGAGAAAGTCTGAAATCTGGAAAAGAGCACCAGCATACATTTGCTCTCTACATTCTACCTCCTCCAAACCTCCTTCTAATCTTCCTCACCCTCTTCTCTATTTGACCTGTAGAAACCTGCTACTTTTGGCCATCAGTTTCTGGAACAGGAACACAGAAGGGTAGTAAGAGGTCAAACGCGTCAACTGAACACTGTATCTATCTAGTGCTCTCTACATTTTGAAGCATTGCTTACCTTCAGTACTGTTGACACGAATAAATTTCCCTAAGCTTCTATGTCCATCCTCATGACTCAGAATCCATAAAAATTCTGATTCTTCCTGCCCAGAACCTGTTCTATATTGGCTTTTTGTACATAATGTAAAATGACCAAAGTTCTCTCCTATCCGCTGTTGGTTTACTTTTGCACTGGTAAATTACTTGAGACCCCTTCTTTCCTTTACTATACTTTCAAAGCAGATCGCTACTTCTCTCTAGCCCTTAAGACTTCCATGTATCAGTCTTTGTGTTCCTCAGATTCAGGGATGCACATTAAGATTTAATTTAATATTTCCTTTTTCAGGGCTGGAAATTAAACCCAGTGCCTCATCTTCAGACATACTTAATAACCACTCTACCATGGAGCTAAACTTGCAGACTTTAAAATACCTAGTTTTATTCTCAACTTATTTTAAGAAGAAACTTACAGAAAACCAAGAAATATGGATCAGAATTATTTTGGAATTTGGGGTTTGAAACCCTGCTTTCTCCTCTGTCACCAAGGAGACAGATTTGCAGCACAACATGTTAAAAATCACTATCTAAAAATTCTCCAAATCATGTCACCTGCTACAGACTCATTGTGAATACAGAAATGGAAGGTTATTTGAGATCTTTCCACTGTATCTCATTTAGAGTGTATACAATTCTGATTTTTCCGTGTGTTCGACTGCAAGTAAGTTATAGGTGTATACACACACATAATTTGGTTATTACATGTTTGTACTCATATGCATTTATTTCCGTACCTTAGTTCTTTTGATTCTGTTTTTGGTGATAAAGGTTAAACCTCTTAAAAATTTCCATGCTTTTAGTTTTTAACACTCTTAATCAAAGTAATATTTCATTACCAAACACTTTCTTTTGATGCCTTTTGTTACTCTCTTCCTTCTATAAAATCATTTTCAACCTCACCTTTATTGCTACATCACAGGGGATAAAAGAAAAATTCACCCAACTCCCACATCCTGTTATAAAATGAATTACAACTTTGTTGAGGAAAGATCTGCATAAATGGGGAAGGATGCACAAAATAAAATGATCCTGAAATGATCATATTTGATCCTACTGAATTTTTTAGGAACAGTCATTTTTAATATTTAACTCTCCAGCAATGACTCAGTCAATGATACACATTCTATCATAATTAAAAAATCTCATTTTATGGTCACCATCTAAGAAATGAGCACAGATACTACTATTGAAGACCTTTCTTATATTGTGTGTTATTGAATGTTACTGTTTTATTTATTGAAAAAAATGGACAGCTTTTAGAAATAAATGAAGATTGCCCTGGTTTGTTCTGATGTTTAGCTTTAGTGATAGCAAAATGACACATCTCCTTCCCTTCCTTGCTTCTTTGTTCTCTTCTCATTTCCTCCTCTTCTCTTCTCTTATGCTTTCCCTCAATTCTTCCCTTCTGTTTTATGTGTTTTAAGGGAAAAGAAAGTCAATGCCTCAATTTATGTCCCTGAAATTATACTCTTTAGCCATGTTTGTTACCTCTACCAAAATGTTTATTATAATTAAATGTCTCTAGGCAATTTATTATAGGAAGTTAATTTTTGCAAGTCCAAAAATAACACCCTTTTCTGATATGTTTCTCAGGCTTCTTCCTCTAAACAGATAAAAGCCACAATGAAGACTTTTTTCCCAAATGCTTAGTGTTTTATAAGGAAAAAAGAGGTAATTGGGAAGTACTTTTAAGAGGAATTAATTTCACTTTTCAACTGTCATCAAGATGGATTACACCCCATTGCTTCACAGATACAGAAATGAAATCTAACGTATTTGTAGCTAAGAGAATAGGGCATATGTTTTAAAATTGCATCAGGTAGGGCTTATTATTTAAGATCGGTTTCTACTGTCATTGTCACAACATTCTACATTATTCAAACCAAGCATCAATCCCATTAGTCAGTCTCTCCTTTGCTGTCAACAATGCAAATACAGGCTTGTATTGCTTAGAGTAAATGTATCATCTGAATAGAGAATGTGTCAAGAAATATTAAATAAGGTATGATTCTGAAATAAAATCAGATAAATAAATGTATCCTCCTTTCTCCAACAAAAAGAAAATTTCTTATAAAAATGGTTCTAATGTTGTCAATTTTTTGTAGTCAAAGTAGCAAGATATTTATTGTTTTGTTCTTCTACATATAAAGAAGAGTTGTTGCTTATAGCTACTCAATTCATATTATTGAGTGAAAGACTTAGTCATTCAATGAAAGAGCAAATAAATGAACATTAAAGTGACTATGTAACATGTTAAAAACAAACTATGTAATTTGATCTATTAGCAGGAAAACAAGAAATAGACACTAGTCCAACTTACAAAATACTCTATAACAAGCCATATTTATGTCAACTTTTGTGCTTGGAAATTACAACTGTTTTACTCTTCTAAATAGGAGTTTAGTATAAGCATAGTAAACTATATTTGAGGACATGTTACTCACATGTCTACTATTCTAAACTTCCATCAACACATAGAATTTTTAATACAAAACACTAGGGGAAATTATTAAGTGTTTTTGCCACTGAGTGTTAGAATAAGATCCACTTCTTGAATTAAGGAAAAGGAACATATCACTCATTCTCCAGACCTAACCCTGAGGATAGACATCAAGTATGGGTATTAGTCAATTGCTGTATTATTACACATGTATTTCAATTAAAATTTCATTGGGAGGCACTAGTGGTACATTCTTATAATCCTACCTCTCCAAGCAGTGGAGCAAAAAGGGTCACAATTTGAGGGCATCTGTGGAAAAACAGCAGATTGTATCTCATAAAACCAACAGGCAGGGTGATACATAACTTTAACCTAAGATACTTGTGTGGAGATCCCAGACTGGTCCAGGCAAAATGATTAGGTATATCTCCAGTGGTTGAGTGCTTGCCTAGAAAGCAAGATAGAGGCTCTGAGTCCAAACTTCAATACCACCAAAAAATAACAAATAAAAATACATTTATGGTAAAAGAGAGCAAATCAATTTTGTGCCACAAAATAATAAATACTGTGAATATTTTCTTTGTTTGATTGATGACACCGGTCCTTCATTGCATTCTGTAGTGTTAGATGATAACATGCTTTTTTTGGGTTCAATTCCTGGGCCTTGCACTTAGCCTTAGATGCTATTCCTGAGCATTTTTGTTCAAGGCTACAGTATTTTACCACCTGAACCACAGCTCTACTTCTGGCTTTTTGGTGGGTAATTGGATATGAGATGCTCATGGATTTTCTTTCCCCAGACTGGCTTTAAACCATGATCCTCAGATCTCTGTCTCCTGAATAGAATTGCTAGCACAAGCCCCAGCCACTATTTACTACATAAATATTTTGAGGAATAATTAATACCTACATTCAATGCCTCCTGAAATTTATGATTATTTGAGATGAATTTGGACAAGACTGTATTTATAATAATGAGCACTGAAATATTTATTATTTATTGAGAATATTTTATTTCATATGCTTTATCTATATGGCTTTTGTCCTTATCAAATTGGTTTAATTTGGTATTTTGATATTTATTTTTAAGTTGAAGAGATACTGAGAAAAATTGAGTAACTTGGCCAAGTCTAGAGCACACAATGACTCAAATGTTTATTCATGGACATCACCTGCAATGGAGCATTCTGTTTGCAGATAAATATGTTCTGTGTACTTTTATTAAGATCTCTATTCAAATTTTTAAGAAGGTAGCTACAAGTAGATATTGCTGGAGATGAGTGTTCTTTAATCTTTTTAGATTTATTATTTTTATTTTATATTTATATTATTATGAGTTATATTTTATATTTATATGTTTTTATTTTTATTATAAAGAAGAAACTCTTAATGTAGCATCCCAGCACTGTGTTATGTACCTCTATTGAATCTCTCATATCTTATTTGATTGGTAAGTATGGAACTATACTCTTAGAAAAAATCATATTTTACTTTTTGTTTCCATGGGGGAACAAGCTGTCTGATGAAATCAATTTTCATAATTTTTTTTGGTAGGTTGTGGGGCCAGAACTCTGGGCCTGGGCGCTGTCCCTCAGCTCTTCAGCTCAAGGCTAGCGCTCTACCACTTGAGCCACAGGGCCACTTCAGGCTTTTTCTGCTTATGTGGTGTTGAGGAATCGAACTCAGGGCCTCATGCATGCAAGGCAAGCACTCTACCACTGAGCCACCTTCCCAGCCCCATAATTTTTTTGTATGAAAATACTGTACAGAGGGGTTACAATTACATGACCAAGGTAATGAATTCATTTCTTATCAAGCATTGCTGCCTCCTCCTTTGTTTCCCCTTCCCATCCCTTCTGATCTCCACCCACCTCCAAAGTTGTAAAGTTCATTTTTCAACGTAACATCTTGTACATCTCATTGTTAATGTTTTAAATGTTTGTAATAATTTTTTCTTTAATTCTTTAAATATTACTTGAGAAGGCTTCACCTGTTGTCCCAAATAAGGATGCCTGTTCAACAATCGCATATGTACTTAGGCCCATTTTCTTCTTAGGCTAAACTCAGCCATCTATTATAGCTATTATCAGGAAAAATGGTAAAGTTGGCTAGCATTTAATACTTCAAATTTCCATTTCCCAATTTGTTCACATTTTCCTCTTCAAGACTCCAAAGTATAACCAGATAACCCCCCCCACACACACACAAATTTACAAGCAAATACACTATTATTTCACATGTGTCATTTAATACATACTTTATGAACAAGCATATCAAGTAGAAAATCAGGCACAAACACATTAAATACCTATCAGTGGGTTTTTTCAGGTAACATATTTATGTACCCACTTAGTGATAGGCCTAATTTTACTGGCTTAGTTTTAATCTTAATATCCAAACATACAAAGGGAAAGTAGGAGTGATAGCATGAGTATTTTGAATTTCAGTTTTTTTCCACATTTCAAATTCTAAATAACACTGTGTTTCATTTTTGCTGGCAAAAAGCTTCTCTTTCATAAACGTGTGAAGCCAAAAGTTGACATATGCTGTTTTTTTGCTAGACCATATGAGATACCATACATTTACCTGCAATTTTCTTAAATATCAACATATGAACATCTACTTTTACATCTGGGCATGAAATACTTAATTTCAATGTCCTAAATACTCCACGTTAGCATCTGTTTTTGCAAGAATATTCTGACAATTACTTTGGCAGTCTGGCTGACGTATCTTCCATAATAGCAGAACCTAAGAAATCCACAGAGTCTAGTTTTAAGTATTATATTGCATAAGACTTGCCATATCTTTCTTAATTAGTGTATTAGTAGGGATAAAATAACTCAAATAAAATTTAGTAGTATAGCCCCTTTAAAATGTGTAAGTCAGTATTGCTAGGATCAAACCATCAGAATAACTCATGCCAGAGGCTTCTCGTTTACTTATACAAGGAATTATTTCACTTGTTTCTAAAGCAGGAGCAGGGATATGCATTTGCCATTATTATAGAACTTTACTCATTGTGGATACTGTTGGTGTATTTGTTTTAGCTAATACATCTGTTTTCTTTATCACCAGTATTTAAGTTTACCAGGAATGTATCTGCTATGTAGAGTAAAAAGCAATCTCTAAGAAATAATTGTTTTCTTTCCATATATATTTTTATTGTAAAAATAGTGTACAGAGGGGTTATAGTTACATGAGTAGGGTGATGGGTACATTTCCTATCAAGCATAAGAAATAATTTTATAAGTAACGTTTGGCTCTTGTACAATATACACTGTTTGAAAGATGACTAATATCAACTTGTGGTAAAATGCATGTAATTCATTGTTTTGGCATGTCAGAGGGATATTGGAATTTAGGGATAACCAATGAATATATGAAAATTCACTATTCTGTGCCTTGGTCTACTAAATATATATGTACCACAAACATGCTATATGAAAATCTATAGAGAGAAAAAAAACTGTTTTTTTTGTGTAAATATGGCATGTGGCTATGCATAGAATTAAAACCACATGCAAATCAAAAGACTTTTAATAGGTAAGGTAAATAAATATGAATTAAGCATACTGAAGAGGCTTTAAAGGGATTCTTAAAGAATGCTTTTAAATGAACTCTTTTTTTAGTGGAAGGATTATCACCCTGCTCTTAAATATTTGCAAGTGTTTTGTCTGGTCAACATTCTGTGATAGCAAAGTTATGCCTACTACAGAATATATGCAGTAGTTATCTTCTGGCATTGCATAGAACTTGTTGGGCTATCTCTGTTAAAAGAAAAAATGGTACAGGGGACAGGTAGTTATTTGCCATGTCATTCAGTTGAAAGCACTCACTGTTGACAACACGGAAAGGTAGTGCACACTTTAAAGAGAGCAAGAGACTTGGTGGAAAGAGGAAACAAAGAATAAAGGCTGCAGGGTAAAAAAGCACAAGGGAGGAAGAAGCAAAAAGGAAAGATGGAAGAGGCCAGGAAAGTCAAGGATAAATAGAAGGTGAAGAAGAAGAAAAAACAGAGAGAGAGAGAGAGAGAGAGAGAGAGAGAGAGAGAGAGAGAGAGAGAGAGAGAGAGAGAGAGAGAGAGAGAGAGAGAGAGAGAGAGAGAGAGAGAGAGAGAGAGAGAGAATAAAGGAAAGGAGGAGCAATATAAAGAAAAGAAAATGAAAAGACATCACATTTGGAACAGAAGGACTAAAATTTTCCTTAAATCATTACATGTGTGTACATATAAAAATAAAAGGAGCCTATTGTGAGGAGAGTTGTATATTCATATTAAGACACTCCTTCCTTCTCGAGGTACTGGGGATTGAACTCAGGATTTTTTTATTTTTTTATTGTAAAAATATTGTACAGAGGGGTTACAATTACATGAGCAAGGTAATGAGTACATTTCCTGTCAAGCATTGTTGCCTCCTCCTTTGTTTTTCCCCTACCATCCCTTCCCTCCCACCTTTTACTATATGTTCAACTGCCCTTCTGGGTTTAAGGACACACAGTAAGAGGGGGCCACTTACAGGAAAACAGAAACCCATCCCCAGACATTGCTGATGCCTTCATCTATTATTATTTTTGACTTCTAGAATTGTCAGAAATAACTTGCTGTGACTGAAAAGCCACAGAACCCTAAATGAACTAAGTTGAGCATCATGAAAATAGGCATCTGGAGAGGTGAGGTATTTCTCAGCAGTCTGCAAAGCTAATCCCCTGTTCATATTATATATGCTGAATTAATAGTTGTTGCAGGGATGATTACAAAGATAAAATAAAGAGCTAGTATACATCAAAAATATTAAGATATGCTTGCAAAATATATTGGCTTATCAAGAGTTATCAGGTACTCGATGCCTATTCTGAACAAAAATCTATCATGATTCCAAGTATTTTAACTTTTAATCAACTTCTATTGCTTTCCATGAGATTATCTGCTAAGTGATTAATGATAATATTATACCATCAATTTTGATATTAGTAAAAGGAAGCAAATACTTTTTCTGAAATTACATGGTTATTAGTGGGCAATGTACAAGGGCTCTGCATTGAGTCAAATTGCTTCAGTTCAAATCCTGGCTTTGCTGTTTCTTATTGCTGGAAGTTTTATTGCTGTTGTATCTTCAGTCTTGATAAGTTTCTGTGCCTTGGTTTTCTCTCGCATGAAATATTTGTGATAATTGTCTACTTGTTTCATTGCATGATTGTGAAAAGCAAATAATCTACATATGGAAAAGAGTTTAATTTGTATGAGAAAATGCCATACTGACTCGTAAAAATCCCTCTATAAGGGTTCACTCATACCTTCCCATGACTTCTTTGGCAGGTTTATTATCTTTCTTATTATCTTTCTGTTTATCTGCTCTTATAAGCAATCCAGGCTTAAATGGCAACTTGAATCATGACACTGCTATGTTGTTAAGATTGAGATGCAGTTTATCCCCCAATGTTTCAAATGTTGGAAGGTGCATCCCCTGTGGGGTGATAGTTAGGACATTTTGTCATTGGAAATGTACCCTTAGACGTGATTAACACAGTTTTTAGGGGGCTCTTAGTTACTGCAACAGTGAGCTGTTACCATGCCTTCCTCAAACTCTATTCTATTGTGCTCATCTCCCAGGCCCTCCTGCTTTTGTGATTGTGTCTGCCAAGGCTTCTCACTAAGCTGAGCTGCTGTTAGCACCGGGCCTCTGAGACCCCAGAACCATGAGTTCAATAAAGCCTTTGGCTTTATAATGTTATTGGTTGTGTTGTTATAATTGTAAAAATGAACTAATATATGCATCATATTGACTGTATATGTTATGACTACTTGCTTACGTGATAAATACAAGTCACTGTGGCAAGCCTTTATTTATTCCCCAAAACATATGAAATTAAATACTAATGAAGTGTCACTGTTGGGTGAGTCGAGGTTCATAGAACCCAATGGATAGTACTTTCAAGATCTAAGATTCGAAGTCAGACTTGTCCGAATTTCGAAGTAATATTCCTTTCATTAGGGATTCTCATTAATTCAACTTATTTTTACTCTATGTCCTGCTCGGCTCATCCATGCCTGCTTAGGAGATAAGAACTTACTGGTAACTCTCTGTAAGTAATCAAACAAACTGGCAAGTAAAGTCTATGTTTTACACGATTGGCTACTACACTACCAATAATGTTTACAGGCATTAGCTAATGTGAAATAGAATATAGGTAGACTCGGTAGTGTAACTAGACAACTTCTACACAGAGAAGAGCAGCACTAATCATAATATTGATTTTCCAAATTACACGGAAATCATTTGCCTCAAAATATTGGAAGAATAATAGTATTTGAAAACAGAATAAAACTAGGACTGAACCTGTGGTACTTGGAGATCTATTGAGAATGTTGGGCTCATGGATATATGTCCTACAGCCCCTTGTTCTTGGCACTGGGAGGCCTCATTGGACCTGCTTCTACTTTACTCAGATCCCTTCTCTGATAATGCAAAAGGGATGACCTTTCCATTTCCCCTTCCATGGAAGCTCCCATTTGCCAGTCATAATTAGGATCATTAAGCCATAAAGAGAATGAAAGCATCTGTGTTATAGAATTCCACACCAACCAAAGATGAATTATAGCTCTGCTTAACCTCAAGTAGTACTGACATTTAAAAACTCGAGCTCCTTGAGACACATGCATAAATCTGTAATGTTGGACTTTCAGAGGAAATGTTTTTGAGCAAAAGGTTCCTCCTGGAGCCAATAAAAGTGTTACGTTTGGGTGAGAAGAGTCATGATTCAATTTAAAGGCAGCCTTGTGCTTTCAGTGGACAGTTTGTCATATAGAGCTGATACTCCTTTTCAATACTGTTACTTGCCATTAGTATCATCAACCTGATCTTTTAAAACCCTTCCTTGCTGTGCCATTTTTTTAAGAGAAGAAGAGAAACCCACTATCTTGTTATTAGTTTAAAATTTTTAGTCAGTAAAAATTCTCTACATGGT
Organism: Dipodomys merriami; assembly: GCF_024711535.1. Lineage (NCBI taxonomy): Eukaryota > Metazoa > Chordata > Mammalia > Rodentia > Heteromyidae > Dipodomys > Dipodomys merriami. Next base: position 120,947,559 of record NW_027202270.1, on the reverse strand, counting down.
TACCTCTCCCTGAGATACGTTCTTCTCTCTTCTCATGTACCTCCTTTTTTATTTTATTTTATTGTGAAAACACCGTATAGAGGGGTTGCAATTACATGGACAAGATAATGAGTACATTTCTTATCAAGCATTGTTGCCTCCTCCTTTGTTTCCCATTCCCATCCCCCCCCCCAAAAGTTGTAAAGTTCATTTTTCAACATACTGTACAGAGGGGTTACAGTTACATGAGCAAGGTAATAAGTACATTTCCTATCAAGCATTGTTACCTCTTCCTTTGTTTTCCCCCTACCATCCCGTCCTTCCACCTCCACAACTACATTCCCCCCATCCTCCCTCCCCACCTCCCTGCCTAAATTGTAAAGTTCGTTTTTCAACATAGTGTCTTGTACATCTCATTGTTAAAATGGGTTAACCTGTATCCCTACTTAAGCATTTTGTTTTTTCCCTTCCCCTCCTAAGCTAGAGGAGTATATATACAAGATGCAGGGCACCGACATCAAATACAGTGAAAACAGGTGTTATACTATGGGAGAGGAACATATACAAAGCAACAAAAAAAAATCACATGGTATATTATAAATAAGTTAGGAACAATAGCAAGCAAGAAAAAAAAACACTACGTGGATTAGATATTACTTTATGCAGAGAGCTTTCCAAAACTCAGTAAGGTAATTTTGTGCTTCACCAGCATATTCAAAATATTTTCCCTTTATATGTATGCATTCCTTCTTAAAGGCAGCAGTAGAACCAGGCCATCTTGTGTGTCTCTCAACACTAGGAAAGTTTGTGTAGAATGGAGCTGTTAGCTGCTCCGAGTCTATGGGAAACAGTGGCAGAAGAGCAAGAGAACTTTCGCTTTAGGAGGACTATTCTACCATTCATTTATCATAACAGAAAAATTTAAAAAAATATTATTATGGGTCTGGTGTTGATGACTTGTTCTTAAAATACATAGTATTTTGTCTTTCTTGGGAAGTAAGTGGAGAATATACCTTTCCTCATAATGTAGCCCTACACCATTTTCCTTTTTTTCCCCTAGGAATCATCATAGTTTTAAAAATAAAGGAGTGTTACTTATGTAACAGTAATCCCTCTTTACATCACCTTGATAATAACACTTAAAAAATTTAAAAAATAGAGAGGAGTGTATGACGTCCAGTACAGATTGTAGGGATAATTTCTAGGAATCCTTTGAGTACAAATATTCACAAATACTCTTCTTTTACATAAAATGATGCCATATTTGTGCAGGTAGTATCCTCTGAACCAAATTTAAATCACCTATGTTGCTTAATATCATGTAAATGCAATGTAAATTATTGCCATAGTCTATTGTTTAGAGAATCGTGGTTAGAATAAAAGTCTTTAAATGCTCAGTTGAGCTAGTATAACTACACAAAGGAGACCACAGGGAAACAGAGCTCAAGCAATGAATGCTGGAAAAAACCTCTATGCAATGTCAGTAGCATCAAGACAGGTATGAGTGCACATCACTTCATTCATGTGCGTTTATTCTGGAATTTTAAAAATAGGTGTGGTTGCAGATGTGGAAACTATGAATACGGAAGGCTGACTGTACTGCTTCTATACTAGTGTTTATAGATTCCAAACTTGTTGGAAATTTAAGTCCAATTTAAAAAAATCATCCATGAGGCATAGCTTGATTTTACAAAGAGGAGCAACTGGGCGTGTCAGAGATTAATGTGATGTACATGCATCTATGCTGGAGAAATATATTTTCATACTAAGAAAATTGTATAATTGGTGATATACTAATATAATTAAAGATGGATAATCATATACATTAAAGAGGGCCACTTGTGGCTGGTTATGTTCTGATTTCTTTGTCTTATTTTCAGTATCAGAATACATTTTGAATTTGAGGTAAGCAATCAGTCTGTTCAGGAGTCACAGTACCTTTTTTTTTTTTTTTTTTTGAGTGTGGGTGACAGAGGATTGTCCATGCTCACATTCTCTGTTGAAAAACATTACATTGTCAGCATCTGTGAGAAAACTGTCAAAGCTACACGAATACACGAATCCAGTTTTGTTCAAGGTTGAAAGACATCATGGCTCTATTTGCTTTGTGATGTAGTAAATATTTCCAAATTTGAATAGAGAAATTAAATGTCAAAGAAAACTCCATGAAAATAACTAGACAGAAATCATCTAATTTCTACCTTTTCAAGAAACAATCCTGCCTCTGGGTTGTTTTGCTTTCACTAGGTGAAAATGAAATCAATTCAGAATGAAAGTTCATGGGTTTGTTGCCCGTTATTACAAGCAAGGCACACAATGGAGAAAAAGCATGGGAATTTTTGCCCAGTCTGTGCAGATGTGTATTTGCCTTGTCAGATTCTAACAGGTGTAGCAATTTCATTGAAGAGCATCCAATGACATGGAGCACTGACATCCACCAGCTTGTGCGTCTTACAAGAGCCCTCAAGATGAGACCTGAGTTTTATGAAACTAATTGGGAATAATACTGGCTCATTAAATGCAGCCAACTATTCAAAGGCAGGAAATCTAAAGCCAAGCAAATGCCCATCATTTTAAATGATATATCTAAGGTCAATTCTACTCATTCCTTTTAAACACAGTGTTGTGCCAAAATTCTCACCACTTCATTAATAAAGATATTGCATCACCCTTTTTTAAATTCAGACTTTTAAATTTTGATTTATTTCAAGTATAGCCAGTGACCTCTCTGAAAAGACTTACGAATTATCTTACAAATTTTCTCAGGGAATCTGGGACACTATCTAAATTATCTTTTGGATAAACTTCAATGGAAAGACCCGGAATCTTGAACAATGGCATGAAAAGATGCTTTCCTTTCACAAATCCTTCTATCTCCAAACATTTCTGCACATCCTCACTAAGTCTTACTCTTCCTAAATAGGACTTTATATTACATAAATGCAGTTGTAACAATACTATGAGCTGACAATTTCTAAGGCCCAAATGTGAAATCTAAAAATGCTCTAAAACATGAATGTTTTTGAATGGCAGATTTGGGAGAATTTAGTTTGGGATTGGTTGACTAAAGATTCTCAACTGGAAAGGACTCCATAAGTATTCCCAAACCTCATAACTTCAGATAACAAATCCTTCTGGTCCTAAATATCTTAACTTGTAACATTGAACTGTGACTATCTTCAGCTATTAGTTTATGTGTTTTTCCCCCTAATATTCATTTTTAAAATAATTGTAAATGTTTAGGAAAATTACACATAGTACCAAAATATTCTTGTATACTGAACTGTTTTTTCCTAGTGTTTGTATGAAATTTCAATTTTTTTGTATGAAATGTGTTTGTATGAAATGTCAATTCTTACTTTATTTGTATCGCCTATGTTTTTAAGTCACTAGGTTTTTGCTATAGGATCTCATCCACTGTAGAATATTCACTGTGATTGTTTAGGATTCTTTATGAGAGCTTCTGGGCTTTTATTTGTTTGTTTTGTTTTGTTTGTCTGGAGCAAACATAAATTCTTGGTTGTCCTTGTATGTCTCTCTGTCTATGTTCATACATAGCTTTCTCTGCAAAGAGGAAAAAAATCTGTTTTAGATCTAGGTGTGAGGATTCTAGCTCCCTTCTAAAACCTTACCTGGGCAAAAGCCTTCACAGTTCAACGTGATGCTTGGCTGTCTCTGTTGTTCCTCTCAGCAGAGACTCGCAAGTCTGCTTAACTGCACAGGTGTGATGGTGCCTTGTATCTATTGCCAGGCTCAACTGGACTGACTTGAGCTGCTATAGCTGGACTATGTGTACCCCATACGTCTTGGGACCCACAGCCACAACCTTGAAATCTCTCTGATTCTTTGGGTACTTCCCAACTTCCTGTACAGCTCCCTGCAGGCTTCCCCACCTCTAGATTCTTGTCTGCAGCCTCCCTTCCCACAGCTCAAACTTTTGTTGGCCTTTCTGGCTGCCTGTCTGTCCTTCCTTCCTCAGACTCTTACAAGTGATTTATACCAAGTTGTATGACAAAGCATCCTATGCACTGTCAAACTGCAACTCCCTCTTGTTCCCGGACTCCCAGAGAAGCCTTCTCAAGCTTAGGACTCTCTGCCACTCCCCAGGGCTTAGGGGACATGGAAAGAATTCTTGTCCCAGTTCAGTGGTTCATAGACTGCCTTGATTTTGATAATTTTGGTAGATGTGAGGAGCAAAAGTGACACGGGATCTTACTGTGCTATCCGGGCTAGTGTTAGCCATGCTAGCTAATGGTATCTCATTTTATATGTGAAGAGATGACGACATCACCCAGTTTAAATAGAACAAACTTTCCTGCCTTTGCATATTGAAAGATGATTGATCTCTAACATGATCTTGAAAAGCCTGCTTTCAGAAACTGAACTCAAATTCAATTATGTTTGTGAATAATTCACACAAATAAAGTCTAAATGGTGACATGATCATTCAAGTCAAGTGACTGAAAACAAATCACATGAAAGAAGGTGTCTATTTGTAGGGAGAACTCGAAACAAAGCACAACTGCTAACAAAATGGATGCAGTTTACAAAGGGAAATACTTCAATTTCAAAAAAGGACTGATATTCTGAAAAATAATGAACAATAAAATTGTTCAATAAAAATGAACAATAAAATTCACAAGTTTCTGGTATTTAACAGCTCTTGGATGTCAGAATTATTTCAGAAAGGATAAAGTAGCATAATTCCATAAGCCTCCTTGCTATTACAAAAGTTCTTCTACTGATCACAAACAAGACCATACTAAAGCTACCAGCACAACTATGTTTATTGAAGCATTATTTACCATAGCTAAGATATGGAACCAACCCAGATGCCCCTCAGTAGATGAATGGATCAAGAAAATGTGGTATATATACACAATGGAATTCTATGCCTCCATCAGAAAGAATGACATTGCCCCATTTGTTAAGAAATGGAAAGACTTGGAAAAAATTATATGAAGTGAAGTAAGCCAGGCCCAAATAAACAGGTCCCATGGTTTCCCTTATTTGCAATAACTAGTATATGTCTGAGGCAAGCAGAAACGGTCAAATAAGTTGATGTTAGGCAAAATGAACCCCAAGATAAGGACTCAAACGGTTTTTCTTTCTTGCTATTGTTTCTAACATATTTATAAGATATTTTTTTGTTGCTTTGTATGTCCCTCCCCCACGGTATAATCCCTGTTTTCACTGTATTTGATGTTGGTATAATTTATGGAGGGGAAGGATAAAAACAAATCATTTAAATAGGGATACAGGTGGACCCATTGCAACAATGAGACATACAAGAAAAACAAAACTTTACAACTTAGGCACAGGCGGGGGCAAGGGGGGGGGAGGGAGGAGGGAGGTGCTGCAGGGAGGAGGGGAGGCAGGGGAAGAGATGGGAAGGGATGGGAAGGGGAAACAATGGAGGAGGCAACAATGCTTGATAAGAAATGTACTCATGACCTTGCTCATGTAATCGTAACCCCTTTGTACAGTATTTTCACAATAAAAAACAAAAAAACAAACAAGCAAACAAAAAACCGCCAAAAAGTTCTTCTACCTTCTTGTCTTCCCTGCATTCACTAACTATACAAAATTATGAGATTTCTCTATGTCGGCCTTTCATTTGCAATTATAAAATTGTGACACATCAAATTTAAATAACTTGTTCAAGTCAATGTAAGCTAGTAAACTGTAGAGTTAGTATTCAAATTAGCATCAATGGGCTTTGTTTCTACCATACAGGCTGCCTTCGCCTGGAATTAGAGGCTGGGGTAAATATTGAGCATGTACACATTATAAGTACATGAAGTTGTACTATTTCCAGTGATCTTGGCTAACTTTATTTGGACAGCTGCTTTCCTTTCATTATTATAAAATTTATAGCCCTTTACTACTGCGTATGCATTGTTATATATCTGAATTGTTATATCTTTCATAAGTGTAAGATAGACTAACACTTCAGACATATTTCGGGAAGTTAAGTATGAAATAAGTATGAAATTAGGAAGAAAAGAAAAAGCAAGGGGCTATAAAGTACTGAATATGTGTATACATAAAAATGAATAGAAAGCATGAAGTAATCTATGCTCACAACATCCAATATCTTTTATGTAAAAATGTAATATAAGCCCTATCTTGTTTTTGTGAAATGTGTGATCATTCATTCATTCATTCATTCATTCAATTAATAAAAATAATTCCTTTTGATAAACTAGGCATTGGTGACTAAGTTTCCTTACTGCTTCTGGAAACTGAGAGATAAAATAAAAAAAAAGTGTTCAAGACTTTATCTCATTTTCCAGATTGTAGCTACTTAGCATAGTTCCGGTCTTGACCAGAATTAAATGCACTGAGTAGTAGATAAGAGGCCAACTATGTCAACAAATAGTACTGTGTTCTGCAAATCAACATCATTATTATACTCAGTTAAATTAGTGAGAAATCTGAGTTCAAGGCAGAAGAGAAGGAAGAGAGAAGTTATTTTCTGAACCTCTCTCAAGACTAAATTTTGGCCTGAGCAATGTGACCAGCAGAGAAGATAAATGCAATCCTGTGGCTCACCTTTTAGATTTCTGTACTGGAACATTAGTTCAGTTCTACAAAATTGATCTGGGCAATGCCTGGAAAGAAAAGGCCTCTAGGAAGTGCTTGTAATGAAAGGGCTTTGTCTCCCACCCACACAGTGAGCTAGGTTGCTGACAAAGTAGAAACCATTGGGTTTCTCCTGATTGACACGTGTGGTTAATTGAGTGTCACATTGTGTTCGTGTTAACTGTGTTCTGAAGCACACAACAAGAGATCGCCATGACAAGTGATACCTCAGAGTGAGCAGAAACAGAGTATTTCATTGATTTGGCAATGGCTGTAGGTAGAACCCACAGCCCATCTACCTGACAGCCATGGAAAATGGCATACACATTGCAATCATTTTTTTCTTCTCTTCCATCTCCAAGGTGATTTAACCATGTGGACATTTAGATGGATTTAGTGACCACTAGGACAATGCCAATTTATCTACAGTAGGAGTATAAGCCTTCAGACTCCTAGTCCAGCACACCATGCCATGCGATTGTCTTTGCTTCACGAAAACATTGCTTTGTAGGAAGGAATGCGCCAGGTACTTTCCAGATGCTTTTGGGTAGAGCTACACTTGAAATATCAATAACCTTTGTAAGGTTATTGATATGCATTATATGTCCTGCTTTAGAGGTGGGAAAGAGAGAATGATGGAGACAAAGGTAGAAACAGAAGGTGAATCTTGATGAAATCAGATTAGCCAGGCATTGTCCAGCAAGGAATTCCAGATTCTCCCACGTGTTGTGTCATATTAATTGCCTGTATATCTCGGTAACAGAGCATATCAGTTATAATTTTCTTCTTATGAGCATACTGCTACTAGTCTATTTTCTTTCAAAAGGAAAGCTAAATTAGACACTGCTCTTATTGAATGTGGAACAAGCAGTGCAAAAGGAAAAGCCTTACTATGTATTTGGCTCAAGAATATGTAAGTGATTGGAGCTGGAAAGGTGGCTCAGTGGTAGAGTGCTTGCCTTGCATGCCTGAGGCCCTGGGTTCGATTCCTCATCACCACATAAGCAAAAAGAAAAAAGCTGGAAGTGGCGCTGTGGCTCAAGGGGTAGAGCGCTAGCCTTGAGCTGAAGAGCTGAGGGACAGCATCCAGACCTAGAGTTCAGGCACCATGACTGACAAATTTTTTTTTTAAAAAGATATAAGTGATCTAAAGACTATCACAAAGAATGCAAACTGGGTGAAGTTGCCACACCTGTTAATACCAGTGTAATAAGTGCTGTAAGAATTGGGAGGGTTGCAATTTGAGGCTAGTGAAAGAAAAAGTTCACCAAAGCCCCTTCTTAACCAAAGAAACTATGCATGATGGTTCACACCTTTTATCCCAATTACATACTAAGCACAAATAGTAGGACTGTGGTCCAGGTCAGCCCAACCATAAATACAATACCCTATTTGTTAACTTATGCAAAAAGTGCTGAAAAGTATGGCTTGAATGGTTGTGTGTCTATCTAACAGGCAGAAGGCTCTGGGTTCAAATCACAGTATCACCAAAAGAAAATAATGATTAAAATAAGGAAAACAGTTTTGGTTTGTGTAGATCTTATCTCTTAATACTGGCATCTTAAAAAGCCTAAGTTATTTCAGTAATTCTTATTAATATTTGGGGATGTAGCTCAGTGGTATACAAATGGCACTGCATATGCAAGGCCCTCAATTTGATTTCCAATATTGCAAATAAATAAATAGACAAATAAATAAATGCAGATAGATTTATTTATTCATTTAAAAATAATAAACCCTTAACATACTAGAGATGACATATTTTTAGGAAAAATTTCTGTAATATCTGTATAAGAAGAGCAAATTCTTTTAAACTTACAGAAAGAGTCTCACATTAGGCTTAAAAGAAGACAGCTAAAATTTCAGTTTGTTGCAATCACTTGGTTGCTGTCTTTGTCATTTTCTGCTAGATTACCCGGATCATTTGTAAACAATACAAGTTCTTCTGACTTAGAGTTATGAGGTCTGGGAAGGTCTGGTGAGTGTCTTTGCACTATGTCATAAGACACCAGAAGGAAAACCCAGCATGTTCCACATTAAGAGAGGTTCCCCTGTTGAAAACCAGTCTTTTCATTGGAAATTTAGTTGCTCACAACTAATCGGATCCCATGACATCAGCATAGTCCAACATATGATGACTTACAATTGAATTGCCTCTTTAAGATCTTCCATCTTAATAATGTAACAAGATTTAATAAATTTTCACAGGAGTGGAGATGTAAGTTGAGGCACACCAAATGTGAGTACAGAACAATTATGAGAACCAAAGTGGAGAGTCAACCATGAAAACACCCTTACCCCGTTGCCTATGATATGTGTTGTAAGGCGATATCAGAAACATATTTTTTTTGTGAAAATACTGTAGAGAAGGTTACAATTACATGGGCAAGGCAATGAGTGCATTTCTTATCAAGCATTGTTGCCTCCTCCTTTGTTTTGCATCCCTGCCCATCTCCCTCCTTCCCCTACCCATGACAAAGTTGTAGATATTTTTTTATAGATGGAAAATAACCAGAAGGGAGTTACAGCAAATAGATATTCACAAGTACATTGGTTAAGAAGGATGCATGTTATTTCTTCATTAGTGTTTGCTTATAGCATAAAAACTGTGATAAGTGGAACAGTGCTTTTCCTAAGCTTATTGATGCTATTCATTGTGCCAGGAAACCAGCTGTGCTAGGTCAGACTGACCTAGGGGACTGTGACGTCAACCTTCATGCTTCACTTCAGGCTAAAGAATTTTGTGACTTAATTCTTAAGAACATTTAAAACCCTTTGTCACTGGGGACATTTAGACCATAGCAATTTTATATGGCGTGTTGCCTCTGAAATACTCCACAACACACTCTTAAGAGATGAAAAGGGCAAAGGAAGCTATTACTATTATACTATTATAATATTATTACTATTACAGAGTTAAAAATTCATGTGCCCATGAAAGGACCTCAGGACTCTCTAAGAGAGTCCCTCAAAGGACTCTCTAAGAAACCATGACAAATGCTTTTGGAACCGCACTCAAAGCGTCAGGGGTCACTAATATCCAATGAAGAAAGGTGGACAATCAATATGACAACGGGGACTCAAGGACTGCCTGATACAGTGGCGCTTCACATTTCCCCTTTCCATTAACTAAGGGATCTTGACTCTAAATATTACTAGAACTTGTCATTCCCTGCTCCTGTGTCTTTCCTGTCAGTGCCCTCTTGCTGGCTACCAGACAACATCTGTAACTTTTCTAGCAAGGCCTGAGATCCTACACAAAATGTCCTTTTCTCTTAGAAATACATGAAAGGTAAATTTGTTCACAAAATCAAGAAGAATTTAAAAAAATATCTGGAATTCTTCAGATTGTAGCTGTCAGTCCTGGCTTTCTAATAGTATCTAAAGAGTTCAAATTAAATATGATGTAATTTCCAATACCTTGAGTAACAGAATCATATGGCCTCTTACAGTGAAGCAGGCCTTAGAAAGGAAAGAGAAAATCAGAAACTCCCACCCAAGAACACGGAAGCTAACCCTATCTAATTGACTATCAATAATTAAGGCCTTTGATGATTCAAATCATTTAGATAATAAGATTGCTTTGAAGTAAATAAATATCAAATTAGGATTTGTGGCAGTCACAGGTGTTTGGCAGGGCTGGCCGATAATCACAGAGAAAATGAGTGCGTTTTATTCAGCATAATTAGAAAAAAAGAAATGAAGTCTATATGCAAATTGTATACCACTTTAGTCAAAGATAACCGGTCAGACTGCTTTTGGTAATTTAAACTTTCATTGAGATGAGAATTTGCAAAGTATCTATTTTCAAATGCAATTTGTGTGCAGCTGCTTACATTCTCTCAGTCATCTGAGAGACACATTTAAATGTCCTGATAACTCTCTAGTCTTGCGTTGGTGCTGACAGAAGATCAGCATTTTCTAAACTTGGCTTCCCTCACTGTTGACTATATAGGAAATTACTTCCAAGAGGTAGAATGTGATGTTTATGCCATGCAATACTGACCTAGAAGAATACAACAGATGGAGGGAGGGGGCAAGAGAGTAAAGATTAAGAAGAAAAAAATTCCTGAATGTATGTAAAGTCTGTTCAGAGAACAAACTGGAAAAAATGTCAATGATTCTGTCTTGTTATGTTTTTTTTTTTTTACCTCCAGATAGTTATATGTCTCAGAATTTTTCTTCATCTGTCATGTATCAACTTTAAAAATCTTCTTCTTGTTAAACTATATTTAAGATTGAAAATGTTGAGCTTATTCACATCAGTATTGCTTAAGTAGCCCAGATCATTACTTAACCTTGTGTCCCATCTTGGCTGATATTTATGAAGCAAAATTGAATCATTGATTTGGAAAATAGACAATTGTACAGAATATTTGGAAAGTTACTATGATATATATGCTCCTATATAACTATGTATATTACTATCTGTATAATTATATATATATATAACGTATTGTATCATTATATAGTTTCTAGTTGGTGTAATGTTCTAGCACTGAATTTCGACTGCACACATCTATTTCTCTTCTGATATTTGTAGTCAGCCACAAACAATCCTTCAGCTACTTGATTGAACAGACCTATTGTAAATCAGAACACAAGCATCTTATTGCCTTTTACAAATGTTAAGTAAATGCTGACAATTGAACATGTGAACTAATCATACTTACCTCTAAAAGGGCATGTTTCATATCAATATTTTACACCTGTGATGTGAATTAACAATCCTCAGAATGGAAAGGATATTATTATAATTTATAGCGGTTGCTAAAAATACAGCTATTCAGGCTTTGTACTAGGCGAGCAAAATCAGGGTCTATGAAAAACAATTAGACCTGAGGGATCATGAAGAGTGTTCAAAAATCACTGGTTACATTACCTGAGCAGTGGGGAGTTTTATGCTTCATTGTTATTATCAGCTATCCTTCAAGATACAAAATGAAAACAATGGGCCCATAAATGAATGCTAAATGGGGTATGTATATAGAGGGATAAATATGCCAGAGAAAGTGGTCTGAGTTGGGCACTGCTAAATCTTTATATGAAGAGGTCATCTACAACTTTCTTTTCTGCCTCTCTTTTCTATCTCATACGTAGCTTCATATATAGCAAGGTGAAGAATAAATGAGCCTGGGTTATCTAATCATATAGCTCACACAGTGCATGTAGACCTTTTTGATTATGTGGCCCTAGAAGTGTCCATGGCAGGATCATGCCAAACCAGTTTTTTTTTTTCTTTTCCAATTATCTAAATTGGCTCCTTCCTTGATAGGCAGATGCCTTCTCTCAGGAACTTGCTAAGGCCGAATACTCTTAATTTCTTGTATTCTTCTTCTCCTTATTGGTTTGCCTTCCTAAGTCTTACCAGCCATAGATAATAAGTGAATGTTCTTTAAAGGGTGGGACTTTGAGCATGTTGTCAGTTGAGGAAGGGACATGTCTGTTGTTGGTGGTATATGTACTATCTATATGTACTATCTACTACTGCAAAACAAATGACTACTCCCAGTTATTACAGTTTCAAACAATAAACATTTGTTAGTTCATGGATCATTTGAGTCCACAATTTGATTACACTTTACTTAGTATTCTGGCTCATGTGTCTAACAAAGTTTCAGGATGTCACCTGTGGATGCCATCATCTTAAAGATTTGTAGGGAGAGAGATGTACTTCTAAGCTTACTCACAGAATGGTTAGACAAAGGCCCTTAGTTTTTCCTGAATGTAGGACGTGGACTTTCTCTTCCTTGCAAAATAGACTTGCCTGTAGGGAAGCTCAAGGTATATATTTCCTCAAAGCTATTAAATCCTAGAGTGAGAGAAAGGATTATGGCTAAAGAGAGTAAGATTTTTACAAATCTATTCTTGGAAATGTCATACTATCACTTTTGCCATACTGTATTGGTTAGAAGTAAGTCAGTCAATTCAGTGCATACTGCAAGGGAGAACTTATACAAAGGGGTGAACCAGTAGTCAAGTTGCTTCGAAAACTCTTACAGGCTGTGCATGCATTACCAAAGGTACCACAGTACCTCCTTCTTATTGTCTCCCATTTACTATTTGCCTATTTAATCAGTTCTCAAAGGGTTAATAAGAGGTTTCCTAAAATTCAGAAACTTAAACCATAGTATTTGAGGCTAAATAAATAATGTATTTTGGCCATGTATATTTTAAAATCTTCTCACTGATATCCTATACATCATGAAATTCAAGAACCTTAGCAGAGTTGAATACATCTGCATCATAGTAGACCCTCTTGGCTTCCCCAGTTTCAAAATACATATTTTCTTCACTAAAGCTTTACAATATGACAGCATCAGACTGTTTGTATGTTCCCAGGAAAACAGGCATGCATTTCTACTGTTGCAAATACCTAGAGTAATCCCATACACATTCAAGTCACCTGCAGATCACTTTGTCAATTTTTTTTAAGTTAGCCACTGCAACACCTTAGTCTATGCAGTCTCTCTGAACTTTGCACTAGCCTATGTTATCATCATCCTCAACTCTACAGTAGTTCGTAGCTGTTGCATTATTGGGTCTCATTCAAGGTCATGAAATTTATATGACAATGAAAATTGATGCCTTCAGTTTGCATTTTTTTATTGTGAAAATACCATACAGAGGGGTTACAATTACATGGGCAAGGTAATGAGTACATTTCTTACCAAGCATTGTTGCCTCCTCCTTTGTTTTCCCTTCCCATCCTTTCCCATCCCTCTCCCCATTGTGCAAAAGTTGTAAAGTTCGCTTTTTGACATAATGTCTTGTACATCTCATTGTTGCAATGGGTCCATCTTACCCTCAGTTTGCATTTTTTAGTATGGAAAAATAACCCAGGGCTAGAGAGTAGTTCAGTGAGTGCTTGTGGAGTTTAGTACAGGTGGAAAAGCAGGAAAGAATAAGAGCATAGACGAAAAGTGATTTCTAGCGACCAAAATCACAACATTTTCACACTTGTTAATTACAGCAAGAAAAAAATGAATAAGATCAAATAATCCAGTGCAATTTCAATATAGATGAGTAAATTTTTTCTGTCTAGGCATAAAATTTTGAAAGTATATAAATAAGCAACGAAGATGAGTAGATTCTTTACTGGTATGTGTTAAAATCATATTACATAAAAAATTCAGTGTTTCAAAAACTATAGAGTCCTATAGTTACTGTTGCAAAACAATACCGCCTACAGGAATTTTGTTGACATAAGTATATTTTAGGATAAGCATACTCAGTTTTGAATATAGTCACAGTTTTGTTTTTTCTGGAGGAGAGATTTTCTTCTAGTCAGGGTCCTGTGGTTTCTACTTACTGTCTTCCTTTCATTACTTCTTATGGTAAACAAAGCACACATCACTCAAACTAAATGGCAAGCTAAGTAAATGGGCCATTTAACTCAACAGTTGTTTCTGGAAGTTACCAATTTCTTTCTATCAGTAAAGCATGTTGCTTCCGATGGAGATGTCATTATTAACAGTAATGCCACATATTTTCTTTTTTATATGCAAAATCTAGATGTAAAAAATGACTTAAGTGTCAACTGAGGCTGTAGGGAAATAGGAATCTTGGGAGTGAGAAGCAGAAAAGGAAGGCTGAGTATATATGTAAGTTAAAGTAGTTTCTAGTCATATATCAAAATACAAAAATCCACTAAAATTGTCTTATAAAGGAGGGAGAAAAGTTATGAAAATAGCAGGGTAAATTGACTAAATTACATCATGTATATGGCTGGAAATAGCATAATGTAGAACTAAAAAGAAACAAATGTAATGTAAATGATATATCTTAATTAGTTGATCAGTTAGAGCCCTTTAGCTTTAGCAAAAATCATGTTATTATGGAAAATCTCACAATTATAATCTCTCTCTCTCTCTCTCTCTCTCTCTCTCTCTATATATATATATATATATATATATATATATATATATATATATATATAGATATATATAGATATATATATATATAGATATATATATATATATAGATATATATATATAGATATATATAGATATATATAGATATATATATATAGATATATATAGATATATATAGATATATATAGATATATAGATATATATATATATATATATATATAGAGAGAGAGAGAGAGAGAGAGAGAGAGAGAGTTACAATCAGAACAAATTAAATAATGAGATATAAGGGATTCCAAAACAGCACTTTCTTTTCCTCATATTTTTGTGTCTTTTTAAACCTGGAAATTGTCCATATTCACCATTCATAAAAAAGAAAGAAAAGAAAGAAATCCTAGTTTAGAAGAGTTTATTTGAGCAAAGAATAAACAATGAATTGGGTAGCTCTCAGAACCAGAAAATTTTTAGAGCAGTATTAATACAAAGCAAAAGGAAAACGGGGTACACAAACAACCGGACCACAGGGTAGCATTGTCTTATTGGAGCATTATATGATGGGATGAGGAATTTTTCTTATATGGACAAGGCCAGATTAGTAGGCAGTCTGTGATTGGCTGAAGCTCAGCTATCATGATTGGCTGCAATGCACTCAGTTATATGCTACAAGAAGCATTTTTCCTTTATTCTTTGTTCACTTAATCAGTTGGATACAGTTTGCCGTTGATGTAGGCAGCTTTAGGCTGATTTCATAGCATCAAAATGAGTCTTATACATTCACATTTCCTTATTATCTGTTTGACCTTTGTCTTTTTACCTTTCTATTTTTTTTAATGTCAGCACTGCCCATAAAACAAAGGCATTTCTAGGTCATCATTTTTACTTCCTTGGAAGTCTGCTTTGGAGATACTGGTCAGGCTGTCGAATATTTGGAGGTGCCGCAAGTAGCAGGTGCACTAGTTGATTTGCTTTAGGATGGTTCTATTCACAAGCAGTGCTGGAAGCGATGACCTAAGGGAAAGATTGTTCCATAGAATCTCTTCAAAGTTGTATGTACTGTCCTGGAGAATCACCATTAATTCCTTTAATCTTACTTTGCTGAAGTTTTATTCCTCCAACCATTTCCTTGAGCTAAAGCTGCTGACCCTGACATTCTTCCTAGAATTCATTTTTTCTGATGATCACTGAAGCATATTGCCTTCATACTTACTTTTGGTTCTAATTTTCAACTTGATTATGCCAAACCAAGAGTTTTCCCTGGTTAATTTTTCTTTCTTTTTTTTTTTTGACATTTCTTTTTTTTTTTGTTTTGTTTTTTAAATTTTATTTTATTTTATTTGAGAACATACTGTACAGAGGGGCTACAATTACATGGGCAGGATAATGCATACATTTCTTACCAAGCATTGCAGCCTCCTCCTTTGTTTACCCTTCACCTCCCTTCCCAGCCTCCCCCCTCCCCCCACCCAATTATACCCCCTCCCCCCCCACACCGACATTGTAAAGCTGGTTTTGACATGACATTTTGTACTTCTCATTGTTGCAACAGGTCCACCTGAATCCTTAAACGACTTGTTTGTCCCCATCTCCTCCACATGTTATACTGACATCAAATATAGTGAAAGCGGGGGTTACACTGTGGGGGAGGGACATACAAAGCAACAAAGAAATAATCTTATAAATGCGTTAGAAACACATGCATGAAAGAAACGAAAACATTAAAATACATATTTAAGAGTTCATTTTCCTAATCCCTGGTTAATTTTTCAACACAAATGTTTCCTACTTAGTGAACTTTCTTAATTTATACTTGCAACCTGACTTGTACATTTTCCTTAATAGATGTAAATTGAAAAAGATGAACAAAGAACTATTTAAAATAAAAGAAAGAAAAAGTAATTCAGCATCACTGAAAATTTTCCATTAAGCCTTACTTGCAAATCACTTCCTTCTTCAGACCTCCTGTTTGAAATTCAAGGTGTTTTCATCTTTATTGGACAAGCTAAATGTGCATGATGGTTGATCCCCTTTGGATTGTTGAGTTTTTGTGTAATCCTAAACTCTCTGAAACTAGACTACCAATAATTTTCATCATACAATGAAAACTTTACCATCATAAAAAGAATCACCTGCACTTCCAAAATTTAAGACTGCATTCTGTTGCAGTCCCCTTTCTTATACAATGATTTCATGAATTTACAGACATATATAAAAATACCTGTTTATTTACATATATTTACCTCACTAATTTGGTCTATAATAATTATAGGCATAGAGTACTAATTGTGTATAGCTTTTTTAAGTTTATGTAGAGCCCTAAATACCTCTAATTCTAAAACAGTAACATCAGTTTCACAATATTGTAGCTTCAAAATTTCTGGATGTTAAAAAACCTATTTTAAGTCTACAAAGATTGTTATTTGTTGACCATATGCTTGGCAGAAAACACTGAGTTAATATTGGCTGAAAGTGTATTATAAACTTAACTTGGGAATTTTGAACATACCAGTTCATTTTACAACAATTTTTGGTTTCAGAAGATTGTTTCAGTGAAGACATTTTTGAGGGAAAAATAAACACACACACACATTAAGGAAATGAATTCACTTTAATCGAAACATTTTATTTTGTGGATAAGGGATTGTTATCATCTATTCAGCTCTAGATATTTCCCCCATATCTGAATATTCATTATCAATCACAACTTTGGAGAAAGTGTAAGTGAAAATCATGTAATTATGATACATAAATCATAATGACTGATGAAATCTATGCCCAAATTTTGTTTTATATTACTTGAGAATGAATCCAAGCCTTTTCATGTGCAAGGCAAGTTCTCTAACTCTAAGCTATATCATGAACCAGCCTTCTGCCCCAAACCCTCTTTTATTATGCTAATTCAATTACTTTCAGGAATCAATAGGAGCACAGTCCATTATGATAAATGCATAGTACATCCATATTATATAGATAGATAGCAATATACATAAAGCTCTATTGGTCTACGAATATAAATATATGAGTGCATATTTCTGTATACATACATACATACATATATATATATATATATATATATATATACATTCAGAGAGAAGAAAGGAAATAGAGGTAGAGAAAGGGAATGAAAGAAGCAGAGAGCTTGTACAAGGAATACAGAGAAAAAGAGAGAAAGAAGAGCAGAGATAAATTTAAAGGATGAGCACAATATTTAGCTGCACTAAATCCAAAAAGTATAGTGGTAATTGATAAGAATTATCATAAATGCACTGAATTATAAAAGCAAACTGAGTTGATTTTCTGTTTTCCTTCTGGCTAAGCCTAGTGAATTTCTGTTATAATTTTGAAACAACAGAACCTGCAAAGATACTGACACTGTGACATAAAACTACACGATCAATTAACATAATTTTTCCCAGTCCTTGCATTTCCTTACGAATGGGTTAAAATGCTTTTTATGGAAACATAGAATTCCATTGTGTATATATACCACATTTTCTTGATCCATTTATCCACTGAGGGATAACATGGTTGTTTCCATATATTGGCTACGGTAAATAATGCAACGGACATGATTGTGCTGTTGGCTTTAATGCAGCCTGGTTTATGATCATTTGGGTAAATGCCCAGGAGTGGGATTGCTGGATCATAGGGAAACACTGTGTTTGGTCTTTGAGGAACCTCCATACTGCTTTCCAGAGTGGTTGAACAAGTTTACATTCCTACCAACACTGTAGTAGAGTTCCCTTTGAGTCACATCTCCACCAGCATTTGTAATGATTAGTTTTCTTAATAATGGCCATTCTTACTGGGGTGAGGTGGAATCTCAGTGATTCTTTGATTTGAATTTCTTTTATGGCCAGAAATGTTGAATATTTCTTCATGTGTCTATTGGCCACTCTTATTTCTTCTTCATTATCTTAATGTTTGGAATAGCATGATCATGATCCAACCAACAGCAGATCAAAACTGCTTTAAAATGTCTCCATTGAAAAGGTACAGACTTATTTTTCTTGTTGTTGTCCATTTAGTATATGAACTATTTGCATAGAATTTTACTTAGTATAAGATACCATAAGAGCAGAGTGCCAGTGGCTCACGCCTCTAATCCTAGCTACTAAGGAGGCTGAGATCTGAGGATCGAGGTTCAAAGCCAACCCTGGGCAGGAAACTCCTTGAGACTCATCTCCAATAAACCACTAGAAAACCGGAAGTGGCACTGTGGCTAAAGTGGTAGAGCCCAGGGACAGTGCCCAGGCCCAGAGTTCAAGCCCCATGACTGACAAAAAAAAAAGATATAATAAGAAATCTAGATATGATTTGAGGTGTAAGGAAGGCTGTGTTAAAAGAAATGTGATGATGAACGCCCTTGGATTTTGGTGTCTGGAGGTTTCTAAGAACCAATCCTATGTATCAGTATATACTGAAGGATTATAATACTTTAATTATAATGGTATCTGGCCAAAATCAGGCACATATAATTTTTAGCAATTCCCATCACTATTATTACCACTACTATACTTATTGACTGATAATGTATGAGAGTTGAGCATAGTCTGTAATATATAATTTTAAGGATTAATTCTTAAGAATAAGCACTGAGTAAAGTATTTTGAGTATTATTTAGTAAAAACATTAAATCGTATTTTCTCATTAGTTCCCTGCTGCCATGCTAATTGAGGTCACCTATTATAGAATACAATCTTAGTTTCCTTTCTAAAATTCTGGAATTTTCTTCTAACATCTACTCCCACCTCAATTCAACATAGTTATGCCAGAAGAATTCTTTCTAAAGCTTGGCTTGCTAAAATCATTATCTTACTCCTTGTGGCTGTGACAACTAAGTAAGATTCTTTATTTTGTCTTAGAAATCTTCTATAATGTAGAGCCAACGAGCTTCCTAGTGTTACTTCTTCAACTTTTATATATGTTGTATGTTCTAATAATCTAGTCCTATTTTCCCAAACATTGCTTACCAAGTTCTCCTCTGTGCTTATGCTATTGTTCTCATTATTTGAGGTATCTTCTGTTCTCTCTGTACAAAAACTTTCCAGAATTTTCTTAGTATTAACTCAGCTATGCAGTTGTTCTAGTCATTTTTTATTTAATAAATACTTCTTTCCGATTTTTGAATCACTTTATCATAATTGTTACTATGATAGATGAGATAAAGATTGTTACCCAAATCTTCTTGATTACATTTTCCGCACTTGAGTAACATGAAAATTTGTCTCACATGCCCAGAAAATAATATAACTAGGAAAATAGTATAACTAGGAGATGAAATGCTTTCTTAAGCCCAGCTTCTACACCTAGGTCTGATATAACCTTTTTATATCTATTCATCCAAACATCCTCATGAAAAAGAATTGCCAAACTGCTTCCTTCACTTAGTTTCTGCCAGATGGAGGAGGTGGGAAAATTGGACCTGACAGATTCCCCGAAAACTCAAATATACAGATACATCAATTGAGGATCTTGATAAATCAAAAACTCAACCAGTAAAACATGTTTTAATGCCCCGAATTTCCATTTCTCGTAAATGCCTGAGTAAAGGTAAGGTGGGTTGTTTGTGTACCACACTCTAAACCATACATACATCAATTCACAGAAATAAGGTGGGCACTTTACATGTGTGTACTCCATAGTGTTTTAGAGAATGAATGAGGAAATGAAGACTACAATGTATTTTGGTTTGCAAAAAGTTTTCAGACACAACTAACTATGTAGAAAATTATTCCTTCCATAAAAAGTGTAGTGAAAAGGATAGACAGAGATCCCATATTGTTTCTGTCTCCTTTGTAATAATAAAGCATATAGAGAACAATGATGAACCAAAAATATTTTTCCTTACCAACATAATTCATCTTTCCTGTGTTTATTATATTATATTATGCTTAGTTATTTGTACATTCAGCAATATTACACTATTTATATTAGTTTTATAAATCTTAGAGTTGGGTATTTCTTTCCTTTTTCTGTTTCCTTTTCCTTTTTAAAATTAGCATATATTAATTTTACAAAGAGGACTTCATGGTGTCATTTCTATTCATACATACAAGATATCCTAAACTCATATACTTAATACTCTCCTTTATCTTCTCCCTTTTAAAATGATTACAGCAGGTTTCATTGTTATATTTTTATTCATGCAATTAAGATACTTTGACCAAATGAATCTTTATTCACTTTCAGTGTTAGTCCTCTACTCTCACTGGTTCCTACCCCTTAACAGAGGGGTTCAATATGTGTTAATTGTACTAAGGGATGCCATCATGGCATTTCACATATGTATATACTACATTTTGATTGGAATAAACCATTGCTTTTTTTCCTTATCTTTTGACATGCTAAAGATCAAGAAATTGTATGACATCTTTATACATAATTGCAATATGTTTGGAACTTTTCATCATGCTGAATGAGATAGCCAAACTGAAAAAGCCAAATATCATGTTTTTGCTTATATGTAAAAATATGATATTCATATAGATATAATGTTTCAGAGGCATGCATCCAATTGGAAAACAAGACTTTCCTAAAATGAACCAGTGAAAAACAGGGTTGGATGCATTCATCAGTGGTATAGTGCAGCCTAAAAAGACACTGAAATTAAATCATTCACATGACCAAAATAACTATTATATTTTACATACATACATGTTTTTTTAACTTAGCTATATTATAGAAAGTTGTATTTAAAATAGAATATAATGGCTTTCAGCTAATTGAATAAATTCCATGAAGATACCACGCAGTAAATGTGGTACATTCATAGGAACCCAACTGTTTCTGTCTATCGCTGTCCCTCACTTCATGCTAAATCACTTCACTTCCTCACACTTCATAACTCTACTGTTTTGTCATCTCACCTACCAATATATTTTATTTGTTGTCCATTTAATGCATTGAAACCTACCTGTGAAAGATCTCCTTGGCATTTGTCTTTGGTTACATATTAAGCCAATACAAAATCTTCTCAACTCACATCTGTGCCGCGTTTTCTTCTCTTTCCTGGTCTTTTCCATTCTTTCCTCTCTTCTTTCCTGAGCAATTATCTATCTTTGGTGTATCTCCAGGAAAAATGTAAGCACCGGGTTATCCACTTAGAAGAGCAACAGATGAATGAAAATACTCGAAAACCTCAATGTGAATAATGACTTAATGTGGAGCTACTGTTTAGTGAATTTAAACTTAAAAATTTTCTTTTCCCAACTGAAAAAGTGTTCTGAAAGCCAGATATATCCTTTTCTGGTTGGTAGGAGAGATTTCCTAAAAAAACCAAAAAAACAAAAAAAGAAAACACACAAATAAAATCCACCATTCCCAAACATTTCTGGAGATAGAAACTATGTGAAATTTAGTGCTATAAATGAAATTTCCTTAGAAATGTCTTAATGAATACTTGTTTTCTTTGTTTCCACTTATAGGGAGTTGAACTAAAAACATAACTGAAGTCATAAACTAAACACATGACCAGACAGTCAAGGAGGGGAAAATGATTTCTCCTATCATTTTTAGTGCCATAGTTTGAATATCATATTTTTTGTATTGAATAGAGTTTTGCAGATGACAAAAGACAGGATATTTTATCAGTGTCTCTTTTTTAATTATCACTGTTTTTTCACTCTATTTAAATATTGTAATTAGTTCTCCTTGCTGGTGTTTCTTGGTTTCCTTCAAATATAATTGTCTTTACAAAACAAGAAAAGCATTGATTGGATTGCAATGCTTGAATAAGTTACAATGTTTCAATTTTCCTCTTGAGACAATCTGATGTCTCTGAACCTATACAAAGAAGTCTTGATATTTCCATTTCCTAGAATTTGGGGGCTAATTTATTGTGCTTCTTGGTTCTCTGTCATTCATTTCAGATAGTTAAAAAAAAGTGGCTAGGAAGATGATAAGACTAAAATAAAATATATATAAAATGTTACCTATGTCTATTATATTATAACCTATTTTGATAGTTTAATTCGATTAAATAATTTCTCTGTGAATTTTCCATGCAAATAACAAACACAATATTTGGAATATGAAAGTAACCTCTCTCCGAGGCATAGGGAAGACTCAGGATATTAGAAAGGAAAAAAATTAAAAGTAAGAACTCTCTTCAAGAAAAGGAAAGTATTTTAGATCACTAGTCTGTAAGTCTTACTAAATTCAGATCTGGGTATAGGCTGTGGTATTTACAAGTTCCAGGTTGAGTAGTAGTAGTAGCATTTAAACCCCATTGACCTCAATTTCTCTATCTGTAGGTGAGATGACTTGCACTGAAATGACTCTTTGATTATTTTCTGACATTTAAAAAATGTTTAAGGTAAGAATTACGTAAACAACAAACTGCAGAAGACCAGATCAAATATAACACAAGCCATCACAAGTGGCACAGCCAATGCTGTGAGTGATCCACAAAATGGGAACAGATAACAGCTATAATGGTGGGAAAGATGAGAAAGGGGATGACATAGCTATTGCTATTGAGGGTAGACTGAAGGTGGAGAGACTCAGAGAGGAAATAATGGACCGACAAGATTCCACCAGAGGTATAATTTTATTAAGTATAAGATCATATTATTGTATTCATTGCTAAAGGAAAATGCTCTAAATCGGCAATTCCATACTTTCTTGCTTTGAACTTAGTTTTAAAATTGTATTTATTAGTCAGATGCCATGGTCTCATGTCCGTTATCTTAGCTACTCAGGAGGCTCAGATCATAGGATCACAGTCCAGGTCAGCCCAGGCAAGAAAGTCTGTGAGACTCTTATTTCCAATTAACCACAAAAATCTGGAAGTGGAGCTCAAATGGTAGAATGTTAGCCTTGAGGAAGAAAGCTCAGGGGCAGCACCCAGGCCCTAAACTCATGTCACAGGACACACAGGCACACACCATACACACACACACACATACACACACACACACACACACACACACACACACACACACACACACACACTCACACACACACAAACACACAAAGAGAGAGAGTTATATTTTTTAAGAAATTATTTTATACTCAATTGAAAAATTGATCAAGCTTACCCAAGCTCAATGACTAAAGTGAGCCCTATATGCCACATTGTCAACAAAAGTGATAAAGATTCTCAACTATAAAAACAGCTCAATAGCTATGTATATATGATCATATACGATAATGCTGAGCAAAATGAACTCCAAGACTTGGACACAAGAGGTTTTCCTTTGTTGTTGTTTTTAATGTACTATGCAATTTCTTGTTTCTTATATACCTTCCCCTTATGGTTTATTTCCTGTTGTCACTGTCTTTGATTTTGGTACCCTTGGTACTGTATATACATTTATCCGAACTGGGGAAGGGAAGGGGAACAATAAAATGGTGAGACAAAGAAGGACAAACAGGGAAACAATGCAACAGTGCTACTCATTAGACAATACGTTAGGAATGATCTTCACAGCTGGGGAGGGGTTAGGGGAAGGAAAATGGGATAAAAACGAGGGGCGGATAACAAGTTCAACAAGAAATGTACTCACTACCTTACTTATGTAACTGTAATCCCTCTGAATATCAACTTGACAATAATTTTTTTAATGATAAAAATGTTCATGATTGTAGCACAATCATTTTCCCAAAGATGTTGACAGGCAGCAATGTAAGTATATAACTTTAAAAATCAGGAGATTGTATGCATTTATAAGTGAACTCCTCACAATATTCAGTAGCCATTGTGGGAAATTGTTTCCACAACATGAATCCTAATGGATTCATGGACAATGCTTTAAGCAAACTCATAAATCCCAAAACAGAGAAAGCTGAACACAGGATGTTTAGAAAGTGTGGCATGTAGAAATGTGATAGAATCAAAAGAATTCTGTTAAAACTCCTATGTATTAAAATCCAAAGCTTTGTAATGACTTTCTCTAATCTATATACTGTACCTTGATTAACTAGAACTTTCCAAGTAAGAACCTTGTTTCTCCATCTCATTATGAACATAATCACACCTCCAGTTTGTAGCTGAGTATCAAACAACACAGATTTATGCAAAAAGAGTATTTTAATTTCATATTATATACTTTCATCTTATTATTCAGAAAAAAATGAGTTTACTTTTATTTTTTTAAGATTCTCTAGTTCATAGAACACAGAACAAAAAAAAAATTCATTTATGATTGTGTTCTCATGGAAACAGAACTGAATCATTTCACATTTCATTCAAATCTTCCATTGAAGAGGCCTGTATAAAATTTCTTCTATAAAGCAGCCAAGTGCCTGCAAACAACCTAAAAGTGAGCAAGTCTAGAAGTGTGTGACACCTGCAGTTCTGAGAAATATTTAAAAACCTATTATTTCCCACTATCTACCAATCCAGGACTCTCTCCAGTAGTGACTGGGGACTGGATTTTATTACTACACCCAAGGTCACAGGTGGTTTTGAACTGAAGCATAATTAAATTGTGTGGCATGAATTAAAATGGCTTAGCAAATAAAGTCTCCTTATTTGGGCTGAATAGAACTGGTAGAATGCAGGGCCATGTTTAGACTACGACCAAGCAGCACTGAGGCCCAGGGAGATTAATCTGGAGTGTAATCACTTGATCATCTCTGACTATGAATACTTCCTTGAAATTATTCCTCAGTTACCCTGGGATAGGAAAAGCAATCATTCATAATTAGCAGGTCACTGTTTTATAGGGATATTTATTCAGAGCACGGAGAGCTTGGCATTAGAGAAAACCTTTCTTGTTTAGGGAAAAAAAATGGTATGTGTGCTTAGGATGAACACGCCAATCAGAAACTATTAAAGGTAAAGGGAAGTTATTAAGAATGAAGAGGTTTTCCTAACTGTGTATTTCCACATACACATTTTCAGCTACCACAGCAGAGAAATAGGTTAGCAGAGTGTGATCCAAGCTTTTCTCACCTTGTAAGAATTCAATTCTTTTCACCTAGATGGTGAAGAGAGACGCAAATAAGTCCTTATCAAAATGCTTTCATGACCCAGTCCTCAAAGAAGCAATGGAAATTTTACCTCTGTATAAAAATAGAGAGAACCTCATAACCTAAACTTTAAAATTCTGTAAATATATCTCTATAGTTCAGTCCTGATTGTCTGATGATCTTTTAATAATTTCTACATTACCTCATCTATGTGTTTGCTAAGTCAAAAATTAAAATATCCAGCATTAACACCTGAAGTAGACATATTTTTGACAATGTCCTCTGAAGCTATTCTGAAGTACTGCTTTATAACCAATATTTACACATTTATTATATATTCGTGTGAGGTACTTATGAAGTGCATCTGTTTGTTTAAGCATGCTTAATGGACAATGGTCAAATGAATTCATGAGCAAAGGGAGAAAATAAAAACAAAAGCACCATTAACAAAATAATGTAGTCCAGTTATATAATAAATGGAATATAATTACTTTATAATAATAATGAATGACAAATATAACTATTATATACAAAATATAAATTTATCCTGAATAAATCATTTTAAATAATCATTTACAAATTAACATCTTTATTTCTCTCTAAAATCTATTTAAATAAAGTAGCTTACAACTTACAATAATCTCACTATATAACCCCTCCACTGATAGATGTCAGGTATATTAATCAAACAAATTGCCTTACAAGGAGGGAAAAAGAAAATAATATTTTTTTCTGTCTTTTAAATTCTTTCTTGACAATTGTGTCCATACTATAAATACTTCTTGTTTGACCTTGAGAACTCAGAATAACCCTGTCTCCACATGCTCTGAGTTTCTATCAGCTCAACACTTGATACCAGATTAATATGTCGGTGTTCTTAAACAATCATTGTACTTGGTTATCCTTTGCTGGGCATGTGCAAATACTGTAGTCATTTCTAAAGTATCAACTATATGCTTTGGCTTTTATACTCTTTGGGTTTCTAAGTTTATCAAGTCAAATACTCACTTTTCCTTTTCAATTAAGGATAGTGTTCACAATCAACTGAATTCTACATGAGTAAATAAAATTTGAACTTGTCATTTAGTAATAGTGGAGTAGGAATTTTGTAGTCAGATTGAAGGAAAAATAATTAAGCTCTGTCAACTCTGGCCCTGGTGCTGTCCCTCAATTCTTCAGCTCAAGGCTAGTGCTGTACCACTTAAGCCATAGAGCTACTTGTGGTTTTCTGGTGTTTTTTTTGAGATAGGAGTCTCACGAACTTTCCTGCCTGGGTTGGCTTTGAACCACAATCCTCCGATCTCAGCCTACTGAGTAGCTAGGAATTACAGAGCCACCAGTGTCCGGCTCCGTCAAGTCTTTTTAATTAACTCATTTACCTGTTCATGTCCTGGCTAATAACATATTTTAAGTCCATGTGTTCAGATGCATTCTGTATTTTGAAAGGACAATTATTGTGTTGTTTATTTTCCCACATTACAAACTTTATCTGAATTTCTCTACCTCTATTCCCTTAGAATTTAGCAAGGTGTTTTTGAGCCAAAGGTTTGGTGTGGAGCTTATTCTAGTTTCTTTTGCTGGCAGAATATTCTCAGAGCTGAAGGCATCTCAGCCTCAGCTAACTATTGACATTTATGGATTTTGTTAGCCATTCCCAGTCCATCTGTCTGCAATAAAACAAAGATCCTTTCAACCTCTATAAGAATTTCAGAGTCATAAAAAACTAAAAAAAAAAAAAAATGCCACCTGGGAGATTACTTTACCTTCTCTTTTTGGCAAAGGTGAAAGTATTCTCCTGGGATTAAATTACAATCATACAAGTGTTTGAATAGCTACTTCCTTCACTATTCTTTAGGCAACCATAACAACAACAATTAAAACTTCCAAACAACTCCTTCCTTTGCAGCATGCCCACTTTTGTGAACACAGAGATATTGCAAAGGGAAATACCATAGTAGCTCCCAATCCATGGTTGGTGGTCTCTATCCTTCCTTTTCTCTTCGCTTGCTCTAAAAATGTGCCTTCTATTCTGACCCCACAGTTAATTAATTGTTTTCCAATAAGAAACGAGTTCTTCTTTTCCTTCTAGACTTCCTTTCACCAGGAAATCAAAGACCGAAGAATGTTGCTCTGGTTTGGATGGTTTATCTCCCAACTGCTTGTTGAAATTTGCTTTCTATTCACAGTATGAAGGAAGTAGGGTCTTAAAGAGTTGTTTGGATTCTTAAAAGGGAATGATGATGCATCATTCTGATGAGAACAGGTTGTTTGAAAGCAAGGCTGGACTTTTGTTTTGATGCATTTACACAGATTCATATTCCCTGTTACTTTTCTTCCATATTATGAGGGAGAAGATCTTGCCAAGATGTGGAAATCCACTTGATACCAGACCATGTACTAAGAGAGCATCTTTTATATTCTAGGTTATCCAGTGACAGGGAATAATATGGCAAAATTTGTACCTTCACCTCCTTAAACATAGAGGGATATATTTCATTATGAGTTACCATGGAAACCTTCCAAAATCTTTAGGCAGATTGTTTCAGGGTAGAATCATGGAGAATCTAGATGCACAGAAACAGGTTTAAATAGATTTCAATTCCTCTACAGAGACTGAGACGCTGAAAACAACTCCAGGCTCTCTATGCCTTACTTCTTATATCCTCAACTTCTTCTCCTAACTCAGTAGGGAATGAAGGAGGAGTCTATCTTCAGAGCTACAAGAGTTTACTTTCTGAAACACTTGCACATATAAACCTCAGAACAGCAAAGATGCCAAAACGCTGTGGCAATGATGATTTACTTCTTTATTCATTACCATTAATATTTTTCTTTTCTACCATAAATGCCTAGAAACTGCCACATGAAATTTAAGGAATGTTATTGCTCCAACAACAAAGGCAGCAAAGGCAGCAGAGCGACTTAATGTGTTTTATCATTTTACAGGAGGCAAAGTAAAGTGAATAAGCACCATACATCATAAAAAGGACCATATTTTTTAAAAGCAAAATAGAGAGGCACTAGTAAAAATGAAGGCTTTCCTGTTACACTCAGTCCCCTGCAGAGAAAGCAAAAGGAAACAATGAAGCCGAGGGGTTCTGTATGCCAAGCCAGAGATCATGCACAGATGTCTACAAACTGCTTTCCAGACTACTTTTCTAAGGTCAGTGGGGAAGTATGTCTAAACGGGACATCTGAGACCTTCCTAAAGGTGTGGAGAATGTTGTCAGCCTATCAGAGGATGAGGAAAAGAGATGCTTGGGGCTGGACATGTTCACTGGCAAAGGTCTGTTGCTTCTGTAAAGAGATCTTGCCTCAGCTGGGCAATTTCTCACTTCACATCTCCAAAACAGCCCCATGACTGTGACTGTTGTCATTAGAAACATCCAAGATAGCACCAACAGAGATTACCTTCCAGCCTGCTGATCAGAGAAGGAGTAATTAGGAAGGAACAGTTAGCCAACAGTGGCTGCAAAAAAGGCCCTGGCTTCCTTCTGGAGAGAACTTTCAATTGACACTACTATTATGACCTACAGGAGATGTGCTGCTTCCCTAAGAAATAAGGAACAGCTATCAAATTTATCTGATTTAGAATTGTGAACCTGAGTTCCTATGGAGATTTCAAAGGAACCAGGTCAGAGCTTCTGGTTTCAGCACTCTTTCCTGTATCTGCAGATTTCTCTCAGCATTGCCTTTCATGTGAAGGCACCAATGGGGATTTTACTCATCTAAGAATAAGGCACAAATGCTTCTTTGAATGCCCAGAATGCAGAGGTGATGGGCTAACTCACCACCTTCTGTACATTTGAAGCACAGAAAGTGGATATTCTTTTATAAAAATTGTTTCAGGGAATGTCACTAAACAGATGAATTTCATCTAATACATTAATGAAAACAATTCATGTATGTTACGGTTAATTGCAATCTGACAGAGAGTGAAGAAGTGGACAGCAAAAAGATACTAAGAATAAATATCTAAGAAGGCAGGTCACCATAGTCAAGATAAAAGCAATTAGAGTTAATTTTGTCTATAATAAACATCAAATCAGCCAGTCAGTGGTAGCTCATGTCTGTAATCCTAACTACTCAGAAGGCTGAGATCTGAAGATCATGGTTTCAAAACCAACCCAGGAAAGAACAAATCCATGAGACTCTTCTTTCCAATTAACCACCAGAAAAGTGGAAATGGAAAGGTGGCTCAAAGTGTTAGAGCATTGACCATAAGGGAAAGAGCTCAGAGACAGAACCCAGCTCCTGAGTTCAAGTTCCTAGGTTGACATAAAACAAAGAATCAAATTGTATGAGAGGATGAAATATATCTATATGTTGCTACTGTCATTGAGAAGTAAAAGTGAGTAGTAAAATGAACTTCTCTTCATCAGAAGATTTGGTTTGGACTTGAAGTGAAGAGTTGAAATTCAAGCTTCACAAATGTAGTTTTCTCCGTGGCCAGCACTAGGTGGGTAAGCTGCAGAAAGGGCTCAATTACAAAGTTGTCCTGTTCAGCAGACCTATAAATCAGTCATAGTAGTAGGTTGAATTATATTCTTAATCATGTAAGGATACTTTTGCTTGAAACTACTCTTTCTCATATTTCTGGCAGTGTCTCATTTATGGACATGCTGGAATCTGGCCAAAGCTCTTCCCCTAGGTGAAATGACAACATCTTAATTAGGAATGTTTGGTCTGTGGCTGGAGTTGCCAAAGTACGATCCCATTGTTCTAATGCATAGACACTCATCATGGGCCTGATTCCCATGCCCACAGCTTTGTGGTAGAAGAATGATCCTGAAAAACGTCTGAATCATTCTCTGGATTTCAGCATTCATCTTGTTGTATAGAAAATGGAAAATCACGCTCTAAATCTCAGCTATATCATCATTTAAGTGGCTATCCCGAGTCCTAAAAAGATTATTGCAAAGTTGTTTGTTTTTTAAAGTTTATACCAAAAGGATCAGGATCACTTTATAAGAAGAGAACTGGAACAAACAAGATCAGGTCATGTTAATATTATTCTCATCTAAAATATTGCATTATTGTGCTCAGGTAGGCAAAGTAAATGCTAGGTTATTATTCTTTAAAAATATGAAGAATGTGAAATTTCTCATGGGTTACGGTAGACTCAGGTCTATTCATCTCCAACATTCCTGGAAATGTATATGATGCTTTCAAGGAATATTTGTGAATATATAATAAGCTGGGAATGTAGACCTGCTACTGGCTTTGGGGTCAGTTCTCAGCTACAAAATAAGAAGAACAAGAACAAATTAAATAGAAATATTGGGGTATGTAAAAGAAATAGCAACATACAATCAAACAAAGGCTGTAGCTTGATTTGTACATATGTGTACATAGAGAAACATATACCATTTGCTTTTAGGTAAGTAGGAGAAGCCAAAGGAAATTATTCCTTTAGGGCTCCTGAACAAGGCAATTAGGCTTAAAATAAGATGAAGTTAATAAATTATTTCAAGTAACCCAAGTAGAAAGAAACAAATGACATTTGCTCATTTTTAAAACTTATTTTCTCATCTGATAATTTCTATGGGCTGTAATAGAAATTTAAGTGGGTCATGTGTGAGTGAGTGTATGGATGTATGTTTGTGGAACTACTGTAGGTGTTGCTTGAGGTAAAAAGAGCTCTCAGACAAATGTGAGAATGTACTGCTTCCCATCAAATTCTGGTGATTTTCTTTTTCTTTTTGTCTGGCTTTATTATTATTAATAATAATAATAATTTTTTATTGTGAAAATATTGTAAAGAGGGGTTACAATTACATGAGCAAGGTAATGACTACATTTCTTATCAAGCATTGTTGCCTCCTCCTTTGTTTCCCCTTCCCATCCCTGCCCTCCCATCCCCCTTCCTCCGCCAAACTTGTAAAGTTTGTTTTTCCACATAATGTCTTGTACATCTCATTGTTGCAATGGGTCCACCTGTATCACTATTTAAACAATTTGTTTTATCCCTAACCCTCCACAAAGTATACCAACATCAAATGCAGTGGAAACAGGGGTTATATCGTGGGGGAAGGACATACTAAGCAGCAAAAAATCACCTTATAAATATGTTAGAAACAATAGCAAGAAAGAAAAACCATTTGAGTCCTTATCTTGGGGTTTATTTCACCTAACATCAACTTATCTGACCTTTTCTGCTTGTCTCAGACATATACTAGTTATTGCAAATAAGGGAAACCATGGGACCTATGTTTCTTTGGACCTGGCTTACTTCACTTAATATAAATGTTTCCAAGTCTTTCCATTTCCTAACAAATGGGGCAATATCATTCTTTCTGATGGAGGCATAGAATTCCATTGTGTATATATGCCACATTTTCTTGATGTATTTATCTACTGAGGGGGATCTGGGTTGGTTCCATATTTTAGCTATGGTAAATAAGGCTGCAATAAACATAGTTGTGCTGGCAGCTTTAGTATGGTCTTGTTTGTGATTGTTTGGGTAAATGCCCAAAAGTGGAATTGCTGGGTCATAGGGGAGCTCTATGTGGAGTCTTTTGAGAAACCTCCATACTACTTTCCAAAGTGGTTGAACAAGTTTACAACCAGAAATGTACCCACAGGCCTATTGCCATCTAATATTCGATAAGGGAGCTAAGGAATTGAAGAAAGACACCCTCTTCAGTCAATGGTGCTGGCAAAATTGGTTAACTACTTGTAGAAAACTAAAGCTAGATCCTTGTATATCACCCTGCCCCAGAGTCAATTTCAAATGGATCAAAGACCTCGAAGTCAAAGCAGACACTCTGAAAACATTACAGGATGCAATAGGAGAAACCCTAGGTCTCCTTGGCACAGGCCAATATTTTCTTAATAGAGACCCAGAAACACAACAAATCAAAGAAAGTTGGACAAATGGGATTGCATGAAATTGCAGAGCTTCTGCATGGCAAAGGACATAGATAACAAGATCAATAGAAAGCTCACTAACTGAGAGAAAATCTTCACTAGTCATACAACGGACAAGGGTCTCCTATCTAAAATATACCTGGAACTCAAAAAATTAAATCCCCCAACAACAAATTCTCAAAGAAACCACTGCCCAATAAATAAGTGGGCTAAAGACTTAAAGAGAAACTTCTCTGAAGAGGAAAGAAGGATGGCCAATAGACACATGAAGAAATGCTCAACCTCTCTAGCCATAAAAGAAATGCAAATCAAAACAACACTGAGATACCACCTTACCCCAGTTAGAATGGCTATAATCAAGAACTCTAACAACAATAGATGCTGGAGGGGATGTGAACAGAAGAGAAATTCTGGCGATTTTCGAAACAAGGAAATATGCAAACTTCTGAAGGAGGCATTAAGAAGCACAATTTATGACAAAACATGTTACAGTACTGAGAACTCTGGTAACTGTCAAACCTTATTCAATAGTATTTAATCATCAATCTTATCACTTTTGCCAAACCCTCTGGAAGTGTAAAACAAATGGTCTGAAGAAGGACTAGCAAATAGAAAGACCTGATCTTGAAGCTGCCAGGTAAACATGCTAAATTTTAAAAGAGATGTCAAAACCTGCCCTGAACCCCAGTAACAACAACAACAACAACGACGACGACAACAACAACAACAAGAAACCAAACAAAGCCATTAAAATAGGCTTTAGATTTAGAAGATCAATCCTTTCTTGGTAGTTTTGTCAAATCTGGTACCATTTACCAGGATAGAAATAATTTAAAAAATGTATGTAAGTACTGTTTTGTGTAAACATTATTTTGCAATTTTTTAACCATATTTTATCACCTAATATTTTAAAAGATGAAATGAAGTTCCACTTTTGCCCTTCTTTTCTGAGAATCTTTAAGCTTTTAGTTGATAACCTAAACATGTTAGCTTAGAATAGGCTTTTATTTTAAAACAGGTTGTGATTCATTTGGATTTACCCATGTAGTATGAGAATGTCTATGTGCAGCTTGCCCAATTTCCCCCAGCAATATCTCTTCCAACCATAGTACATTGTCAAAACCAGGAAATTGACATCAGTACAATTCTATTAAGTACAGACCTTGTTCAGATTTCACTAAGCTTTACATATAATCATTTTTTGGTCTTTCTTCTGGGAATCTTTAAGTTACCTAAATCTCTAACTGGTTATCAATAATAAATATTATGTGATACATAAAACAAATCATTGTCTAGGACTAACATTAAAATGAGCAATGCTAAACTACAGGTCCCATCTGTTTTCACTTATTTCACAAGGTTCCTGACTTTCGTCTACTTAATCATTCCTACTTCTTTTCTCTTCAAACCTCCCTCCCAACACCAGTATTCAGATACCAACTGCCTGAAAC
The DNA here is from genome assembly GCF_024711535.1 of Dipodomys merriami. Lineage (NCBI taxonomy): Eukaryota > Metazoa > Chordata > Mammalia > Rodentia > Heteromyidae > Dipodomys > Dipodomys merriami. Next base: position 120,913,889 of record NW_027202270.1, on the reverse strand, counting down.
AAGATTTGACATTTTTGAGTGTTTTATCTTTGAAAAGCTCAAGGGGGTCATTTTAATAGATTCCACAGGCCCCTTTTGACATTAATACTGACAAATGAAAGAAATGAATACAATTTATATATCTATGAGCTATATTTTCATTTCACTTGTGAAGGCTATAAAGAAATTTCTACCTGGGGAACACCTGGCTCCCACTTGCTAAGAACAATGGATGCCATTGTTTGGAACAGACTATCTCGTCTAACCGAGACCCTTCGATCCCTGAGTGGGCACCAAGATAGTATTTTGAAACTGACACTTGATGATGCTATACTCTAAATGTTTCATAACTTGAAAGAGATGAAGAAAGATAATGCAACCATCTCTAACTTCAGCACATCACATGAATTTTTATGATCAATGGTTACTTGTCACTGGTGTTAGCCCCATCATCAGAAAGCTCAAAAAATGCATTAAAAGGAGCATATACCACACAAAGAGTTAAGAAGTCCATCACCACTTCACACAAGTAGGAGAAAAACAAACCTGTTCATTAAAATTTCATGTCTCTGATCCTTAGTTCATTAACCAAAACAAAATGATCTAATGGTTAGTTGTATGAATAAAATTGTTCAATATAAAACCACGAGGCTACCGTCATTTCTCAGAAGCTATCAGCTGAGTGAAATAAAAGAGAAAATCTAAGCATCCCCTAAGATGAATACCTAAATGTTCTTAGTCGGTAGAACATTCTAGAACTTTTACAAAAGCCATATATCCCCTTTGAAGACTGTCTAGGTAGCTAACTATACCAGAGGAAAATAATAGTGAATGCAATAAATCATTATATTTCATGACCCTTCTTTATTCAAATTCAAACTATTCTAGTTAATAGAGTCTCTTTTCACTTTCTTCTCCACACCATAATAAAAGCATGTTATATGGGATTCAACTAGCAATGTTCAATGGGTATTTGTGGCTATAGATCAAGTAAGTTGTTTAGATAGTATGTACTAATAGGACCCTATAAGCAATAAAAGAGGTAAACAGTTTTGTGGAGATTTGGGCCTATGTTTTGTGAGAATACTAAAAGTATTTGTGATGAGGTAGCATGAGGTTCCCAGGCTTAAGGACATTATAAAAGGACTAGCAATGCAGCTCAGGAGCTCAAGGTGGGTTGAGTACTGTCGAATTGAACAGATCCTGAGTTTGATCCCCTGCAGCTCATAGAAGGTAACAAAGCCATGAAGAATTATGAAATTATGTCATCTACAGGAAAATGGATAGAATTGGATATCATTATGCTGAATGAGATAACCCAAACTCAAAAGCCATATAGCAGATGTTTTTGCATATTTCTAGAAGCTAGACCTAAAAGATTTATAGATTCAGGTATACATATATGATGCATGTGCCTATATGTGTGTATGTTTGGGGGAATAAATGGGGGTAATAAGGATGAAAGAGAGGGATGAGGGTTGAGTAGGGTTGAATACATTGCATCTATATATGAAGATGACATAAAGAACTACAATGGAAGCTGTTAAACAGTAGAAGTTAGATGGGTTATTCTCATTAAAAATTAATATGGGCACCACATGTGAAATGGCATCATGGAAACTCTTTGTAAATGATGAAAATGTAAAGATTCAATAATGGAGAAGTAAAACAGGTTCTGTTCTGGGGCAGGCACCGGTTGGTGAAGGGAAGCTAATGGTGGAATTGAATGAAGATGACAAACCATGTACATTTATAAAAATAGAACCATGGCTGTTGACATTACTCTAACAAAAAGTGAGGGAGATGCTGGAGCAGAGGTAGAAGTGGTGAGTGTGATGGGCTACATTGAATGCCTGTGTGGAAGCGTCAGTGAAGTCTTCCTTACAACAGCTAGTGTATGCTAACAGAAAACTCCTAACAACAACATGACAAAGACATTGAAATTGAATAACTAATAAGCACTGAAACAATTCAAAGTAAAATTGAAGAATACTTTTTGCTGCCCAACTGGGAAACAGTCTTCTGAGAAAACTCTGGAGTCTATAAGTAAAGAATAGTTTTTTTTTCATCTCTATTTGTTCTTATAAAAATTGGGCTAGCTACGTTTATGGAACTGTATAGATAAGGTCATGATTTACTGGGCTCTGAGAGTCCTGACATTTCAGCTAATGGAATTCAATTTTGAAATAGAAGCCGTAATCCGATACTATCTGAAATCAAGACATCAACTGCCAGTAATCAAGATTTCTGAGGAAAAGGCATGATTGTCTTCAGATTTGTACTTATTAAAATCAGAAGATACAGTCTTCTTTTTGGAGATTTGTTTAGCATTTTTTAGTCATTAAGCCAATAACGAATAATCTAATGTCTAGTGGGTCATATGAGAAAATAAGATAGCAGAAAAAGAAGTGAACCTATTTGCCAGAGTTTGTTGTCTGCATTTAGATGGACCAGGGAATACAATAACGATGCAGTATCCAGAGTGCAGTGATAATGCAGATGTACTTGAAGCACTCAAGCCATTTAACCCCAGAGGGAGAATCATAGAGGTAGGACTTTCAAAGTCTCTGAGAGATGGCCATTCCTTCCATGCACAATGTACAAAGAAACCTCCTTTACAAAGATCTATTTTCTCTGCTCCCTGAACAGTTTTCTATGTTGCCCATAGAGTACTTAAGCGCTCTTACTTCTGCATGCACTTCATTCCATCATCCCATTATAGAGGGAGCTCTTTGCAGGAACAAAACTGCTTCCTCGGGCCTGTCCAGCTGTCAGTACAAGTGAAGTCTCATTAATAGCATAGTTCACTCCCCCCACCCCCCGCATTCTACTCTCTGTTATGGTGATGTGCCACCTGCTGTATCTTCTCATGCAGCATCTTACTGCCATTGTTGCCATCCCCCTACTGATTCCAAGGATGAGTCTCTCTGCAGGCTCCAATCCGCAGTTCTTTGTTGATAAGTCTCAAATGAAGCAGCTCCATGTCTTTGACTGAACACACTATGTTCATGTGCTTTAGTCTGCAGACAGGGATTGAAAAATTGCATCAAACTTTTTTCTGCTCTGCTTCATCCCCCAAATCACAAGAGCACAGAATCTAGCAGGGTACTTCCATCCTGTAAATCAGTTTATGCAAATTGACATCTCAGGGCCACTGGAAAAGGCACATGCCTTAAACTCAGCCTGATGACTACTGCCTTAGCATCATTACTGCTCAGTGGTCCATACATACAACATCTTTTCTTAATCAACATTAGTGTGTAGTAATTAATTCACAACCACATCCAATATAGAAAAACATCACCTAATATTATGCAAGGGAGGGAGGGAGAAATACTTTTTTCTACATTTGGAAACCAATGCACATATATTTGGAAAAAAATGACACGAAGAGAAAAATGCAACCCACTGTGCCGCAAGACTAACAATATGGCAGTAATATGTGTCTGCCAACCTGCCATCTCCACAAATTAATCTTTCATTTCATTGCTGGATTTACTGTCACACTCCGGCTGGAAGTACAGTTATGAGAGCACTGAGATTCTTTGATACTCATTCCTCATGCTACAACATAATAATAAACATTTTTATTGCCAAAGTTTCCTTGATGCATAGATCGTTTGAAATAACAGAATTTGGCTCACTGTTGACTATATGGAACCAAACAGAAGTAACACTTTTTAAAGCACAGAGTACATGATAGAGGTTTTCATGAAACCATATGAATAGATTAATTGCTTTCAAAAAACGAGACCCTGGGTAAGGTCGATCTTTGGAGGTGTACAAAGGAGATGATTCTACCTCCTGACCTAACTTTCTTTAAAATAACTTAATTAAGCCTTTGTTAGCAGGGTTCCTTTACTTTTTGTAACTAGTAGATATATGGAGCAGGATATTGTACACTATTTGGTGAAAAAATCAGTATGCTAAATGAATGAGTTGAATATCATGCTTTAAGACTAAAGTTATTGCTGTAGGTAAGCTAATGTGTGACAATTCCTGAACAATATCCAGGTAATTAGTTAATGTTCCTGGAGAATTAAGGATCAAATAACCAATTTTCTTTTCGTAGTGATCTTAAAAGTGAGATAGGAGACCTGAAACACATCTTGTCATTTCTTGCCCACTTCATGGGCAAACTCAAATTACATCTGTCAGTCCTTGAGTTAAGTAATAGAGAATTGCGCTCCACTTCCAATGATGCCCTGGAAAAATATGCAAAGACAGGAAGAATGGAGAAGTTACATCAAAATATCTATTGGGGTAGTATGTCGTTATTTCACAAATGTGTCTTTTAGGGTGATTTTTCTGTTTGAAAATAGTGAGGAATTGACTAGAATAAGGCCTTATAATTCATATCTGACCTCAAGCCATGGGGTCTTACACGCTAGATCTCCAAACACAATGTGGAATAGTTCAAATCCAAGGAGGTTGCCAAAGAAACCCGGCCTCCAACAGTCTCAAACAAAGTCCCTAGTTTTACCTTTCCAATCTCATGTATTTACTGCAGGCAGTACTCCAGATTGCATAGATAGTATTATGGTAACTTGGCAATGGTTGACATAGGGGCATTTATTTATGCAATTCCTAAATTACTAGGGAAAAAAAAGCCAATCATTTAGTCAATCTTCCAGATGTTTCCAATCACAGAGATATTTATAAATACATAGGTGCTTAATATCCATGATTGAACTTTTTTGTGTTTTTATTTTTTTGTCTTGTTTTTGTTGGTTGTGGGGCTTGAACTCTGGGCCTGGGTGCTGTCCCTGTGCTCTTCAGCTCAAGGCAAGCGCTCTACCACAGCGCCGCTTCCGGTTTTTTAGTGGTATATTGGAAATAAGAATCTCATGGACTTTCCTTCCCAGGCTGGGTTTGAACTGTGATCCTCAGATCTCAGCCTCCTGAGTAGCTAGGATTACAGGCATGAGCCACCGGTGCCCTGCTGAACTTCTTATTTTGATCCAGATTTTTTTTTACTAATGAGTAGTGATAGTTATTATGAATTGGACTTTTACATTGCTAAGATATACATACACCATATACAAACATTTTCTTTTCTTTTCCTTACATAAAACCCGGGAAAATGGTGACAGGATATTCACAAAGATTTAAAATACTTAACTGAGACTTATAAAGCTTCTTGACAAAAAAAAATGTTAGTAGTAAATAATAACTTGTATTTTTACTTATCTTTACATTTTATACACTGTACTATAAATTGACATGATAGTGAATTACTTACAGATTCTACATTTAATACAAGTTTTTAAAAACTTGTGTGGACTAGGAAGTCATAATCCTAAGACATTTTATGTAAAACTTCTAAGCACAAAATTGTATATTAGTATGAGTACTGTGGAAAGATAACCCCAGGTTTAGAAGAGAGAGAAAAATATGACGTTTCATTTTAATAATTGTACAACTAAGCAGGTGATTTAGCTTTAGTAATTTTTAAAATAATGTACATTCATATATCAAAACACAACATAATATTTATGATTCTATGTATCTGTTAATTTTATTTTTATCTGAGTAACCAAATACTTAAGATTCTTTGAAAAAACATAGGGGAAATGCTTGTCTTGTAATATGTATGTGAAGATTAATGTTGACAAGTGTACAATGAATTTTATTAGATTTCTTCTATAAAAACTTAGGATTAATTACTCTACTTCTGTACAATGGGAAATGGGAAGGTGTTACATGGGAAGTCACCGAATTAGTTCCATTAACTGAGATTTATAAGACCATGAGTAAATTCTTAATTCATCATGACTTGGTAAATCTCCTCTGTAGAGTTCAGATCTTAGCAATAATCAGTTCAGATAACATCATGATGACTATGCCGGCATTATGTGAAGTGTCAGGAAAAAATTACAGAATAAAACATCACAGGGAAGAGAATAAAGTAGTTAAGAAACAAATTATGATTGGAAGAGATAAATACAGGTTTTCAACAGTAGAGTCAATACCTTAAGTACAGCTATATCTTTCTTGCCTAAAAACATAGACTTAATGTCAACTTTTAGTATATGGGAGAGTTATCCGTGCATATTGTTCAAGATACATTGCACTAGCAAACTGGCATGTGGAATGGTAACCCCTTGTACAACTACTTAAAGATAATAATAATAAACATTTGAAATAGGAAATCCAAGACAGCTGAGCAAAAGTTTCCATGTATGTGCCTCTGCTATGGAAAGCCAGGATAATAAAGGAAAGCAAAATTTATTTCATGGTCAGTAACTGATGGAGAATTCTGAAAATTATTAAGAGGTGATGATAATGTTATATGGTACAAAGAATTGAGTAGTTGAATAAATTTTGACTTCCTCATAAGATTTTTATATATATATAAAATATATATATATGAAAATATATAATATCAATCTTAATAACTGGTGTTTGAATGCTTGATATTAGTCTGGTAGCATTTATGTAAATAAAATTTTATTGGAATGAAGCTACTTTAATATATGCTTTTATTTTCTGTGGCTCCTTTCTTGCTACAATGATAGAATTTATCACTATTGAATTATGCCACATAGGACTCAAATATTAAAAAAAAAAAAGAATCAAAGTTCCTTATAAAGTTTGCACATCTCTAAATAGGCAAATTCCTTTGTGGGAGAGAGGGCCATTAGTGTAAAACTTATCTATTAAGCCATTTCCAAACACTTTGATGGCAAAGATGGATTTCTATGCCTGGATGGCCTTGTTTTCACCTAGAGAGCAATTGATATACTATCATAGGAAAGTATAACTCTTTGATAGTTGATAATTGAGTCTTTAGTTCAATAAAAAATAGAAACTATTTCATCAATTCTGTTGATGACAAGATATACCAATTCTCTCATTTATTAATATTAAAATATTAAATTGCACAAATATGACTCCAAAAGCTGATCCCATCCTCACTTGGGACAAATAAACTGAATCAATTTGAAATTCTGTTCAAAACTTTAAATTGTTTCCTACTTTCTACTGTTAAACTGCAGCATAAACATAAAAACATCTATCATAAATATGAGAATAGTTCAATAATGATTTCTATCATGATGCTACATTAAAAAATCATACTAAAATTTGGAAGATCACAAAAATAAAATTTACCAGTAATTATAGTTTGTTTAGCGTTATCAACACTAGAAAAATGTAGTAAATACTATTGTTTAAAACTGTTAAGCTGACCTTTATCAATCCACATTCACAGAATATTTTTTTTTTTTGTATTTTACAATCTATCGTGTTAAGGGCATTTACTAAGACAGTATACTGTGCTACGCTCTGTGTGATGCTGTGTTTTGTTACTCTGGTCCATAGATTTTTAAAGTATAAAGCAGACTAAAGTCAGATTGCTAAGTATGATGCCAATGCTTGTGGCCTTAACTTTCCATTTTGCTGCACCTGTGATTATGTGAAGAAAGATGATGGGACTCAGAGAAAAATATCCCTGAAATATGTTACTTTTCTGAGCATTTTGATGTAGTTGCAAAGGTACTGTCTGGAATTCCCTTTATCAGTTGTATGACCAGACTAAAAATGGAAATAAAATTGTCTTCTCTCCTCACCTTGAAATCCCATTATCTATCTTAGGAAAGATGACTGAAGAGTGTAGCCACACCTGGATGGTCTTCCATTACAAGATAATGTCTGTCCCCTGGGCTCATTCAAATTTCAAAAGGACTGCCTCCTGCAACATTCATTTAGCTAATAACCATTTACAGATACTCAAAACTGTCTATATTTCCAGTTCTTTCACTGCCCTAAAGGAAAAAGGACATATAATTTTCTGAGTAAGGGTGACTTAGTGTGTAATCACTCTCCAGTGATTCTCCTTGCCTTGATAGTTTTTCTCTTTTGCACATTAATACACTTTTATGCCTTTTTTCCTATTTTAGTTTTTGTCGGTTTATTTTATTCAACCTTCAGAGGGCAAAGGGGAAATTATCTTCTCTCCTACAATGAAATGAAGATACGTTTTTGTTGTTATTTTGTTTTGTGTTGTTACACAGGGATATCTGTATCATGAAAAATAAACTTAGAGCATTAGTTTTAAAATAGATTCCACAAGAGAACTTCAGTATGTTTATTTTTGTTTTCTCATTGTACATTTATTATACTTTCTGCAAACACAGTGGTTGATAAATATTTGTAGAAGTGAGAAAGTCACTTTGGTTTTATTTCAAAAATTTCATTACAACACAATTTTTCAACAATTCACATAAGCAATGAGTCTCAGGAAAATCTATTTCTTTTGCAATCCAGAGTTTTGAGAATATCCTTTTAGAAACATATTAAGATATTAATCCATTGAGCTCATTTTACATACATTTGTGTATGAATAATAGTTAAAATATCTTGATCCTTAATATTCAATAACTTATGTAAGGCTCTTCTGGATATCTGCCTCTTTTTCTGTGGTAGCTTATAAGGTTTATAACACCTCTCATTTTTTATCTCATATATACTATCAAAATTATGTAAAGACTAAATATCAACAGAATATTAATTGGAATAAGTCTGACAATTCCTAAATCAGGTTTAGGGAGATGATATTTGTACTTGCATCTTATATTCTAAAATACTCCTCCTTCTACTTGATCTAAAAGATATTGATGGATGCAGATTTCCAAACCTCTTCAAGAACTTGGTCCTAAATACTAAGACTGTATTGTATATGATGCTTTTCAAACTTCAGTCTGTACTCTTAAATTCTATTGTGATAATGTAAAACCCTTCACTTCTCTCTCTTCAGTCATACTTGCCTCTAAGTTAAACTCCATGTCATTGTTTGCTGTGAGGTGTGGGAGGCATGTTTAGAGGTTTAAAGAATTCTATGCACATGGGGAAGTTGCGGGGGGGGGGAGTTGAAATAAAGAAATGGGGCTATTGACACTTTAAAAATCTGGAAACCAATCTTCATAATTGTTTTTCTTTTTATAGCAGCTAAGAACCAGTTGGAGAGGGAATGTATCCATGTGTTAGTTCAATAGGCAAAGAAGAAATTGAATAGTTCTCTGCACCTGCTGGTCTTTCCTTATGAAAATATAATTTTATGAAAGATGATATATTCTAGAAACAATATAATTGAAAGGACTTGCAAACTGTTTGTCTCTTTCATATTGAAATCCAACAAATTGCATAAGATTTTATTCTTTTCTGTGAAGATTTATTAAGGGTCTCTCTCTTCTGAATATTCATGACAAGTAATATCCAGGCTCTTATTGCTTAATGAGTAATATTTATTTACATTTCCAATCATTGCAAATAGTCCTATAACTACTTATAAAGTTATATAGTCTACAAAAGCAAGTTTCTTAACTATACTATCTGCTATAATGGAATATAGAGATAAATGCTTCATGTCTTCATAATACTAATGCACAAAATTAAGGTTATGTCAGTAAAAGAATTCTAAGTTTAATTTTCTGTCGTACAGTGACATGACTTAGGAATACTATTGTAAGGCAAAGCACTTAAGTACAATAAAATACATAATACACTAAAATATTTTAAAGCGTTTTACCCCCAGGACTCAGTTCTCAAGCAAAGAAATCTAAAGCCAAAAGACTAAACTTTCACTAGAGTGTTGAGATTTCCTTTGTGATGTTTCTTAGTAGACTTCACAGTAAGAAACCCAAATGTTTTTCTATCCAGTGTGGATCAGAGAATTAATTTGAGCATTTTTCAGAGAGTGAGCCATAAGGATTAGATCACATTGTCTTAAACACTTCTCTGTTTTGTACAAGTGGATTTTAAAACAAAACTCTGTATCATCCATTTTGTTCTCATTTTTATAATTTGTTATAATATAAATAATACTATTATCTCCTTGTAGATATAAATTCCATAAAATATGTTAGCATAGTTCAATCTGGATTTCAACAGTTCACTATTTGCATAAACATAATTGAATAAAGTTGGTGGGTGGAGTCAGCATCACTTTGGAGCCCATATCATGTGCAGATGTGGATAAAGAGGTTAGAGGATATAATGTTTGCCCTATGAGGTTTTGGTCCTTTCAGCCAGATTTCTTCTTGCTATGTTCTTATTCCTCTTTTTGAAATGTGAGTCTTTAGGTAAAGGTTGCTAACAAGATAAACTATACAATGGGGTGTCATTACAGGAATAAAACGTGAATTGCTTTGTTGTATTTCATTAGATAGAAACAATTTACAAATCTCACCCATATTAAATAGAAAGTGATTAATACCAGGGAGGTCTTTGGAAGGCAACTGTTGAACAACTACATGAATGGAATATGTAATTGAAGAAAAATGGCACTACTGGACGACATGATGATTATTCTAATACAAATCATAATTAAACAGAGAAAAGAAAATCAATATATCTCAAGATTTCTTAAGTGCAGTGCAATGGTTAACCTTGGATGAAAACTTGAGTGAATGGCGAGCTGACTAAACAATTGGTTAAGAGCTAAGATATGGAATCAATCAAGATGCCACTCAGTAGATGAATGGATCAAGAAATTGCAGTATATATACACAATGGAATTCTATACTTCCATCAGGAAGAATGCCATTGCCCCATTCATAAGGACATGGGAAAACCTGTAAAAACTTACATTAAGCAAAGCAAGCCAGACCCATTTGTAATAAATAGGATATGTCTAGGATATTCTTAGTAGAGGATCACAATAGCTCAATAGCTATGTGCATATGGCCATATAAAATGAGGCCTATCAAAATGAACACAAAGAAATGGAAACATGAGCTTCTCTAGGTGTACTATTTGCAGTTCTTTCCTTATTCTTTCTTTTTTTTCCCTTGGTTTGTTCCCTGTTGTCACTTACTTTTGATTTCTGTACCTTTTGTCTTGTATATAAGTTTATCTGACTTGGGGAAGAGAAGGGGAATCACAGAAATGGTGGGACAAAGGGTCAACCAATGCAATAGTGATACTCACTAGATACTATGTCAGAACTTTACAACTTGGAGGGAGGGAGACTTGGAGGAAAAGCAGGAGAAAATGAGGGCAGTGGTGACCCTGTTCTGAAAGAAATGTACTCATTACTTTATGGAACTGTAACCCCTATGGAATCACCTTTACAATAAAATAAAGTTAAATTTAAAGAGGAATACTTCTGAGTGAGTCTGAAAAGGGAATTTGTAGAAAAAAAATAACGTGCAAGTCAACAAATTGAGTGAGGAAGACCCAGTCTCAGCATGGGCTACACAATCTCAATACCTTGAAATCCTACATAGAATAAGACTGTGAAGAAAGAAGTCACAGGCACCATACATGGTTGCTCTTCTTGAGTTAGAGCACTTACTTGTTATTATTGTTGCTCATGTCTATTCAACTCCAAGTTCTTAAGACCTTAAACTTAAGCTTGCACCTAATTGTTTAGAGGTGGTCATGGTGGGCAGGGTCTTTCTAGGGCTTTGCCCTCAGACTGAGGCTGAATCATTGGTTTCTTGTGCTGATAGTCTTCTAGCTTCTTAGACTGAACAATTTATTGTTTTTCCTGTCTCTGTAACCTACAAGCGGCCATTGTAAGACTACTCAGCCCATGATCATATAAACTAATGAATAAATTCTTTCTTAAATATTTTATTGCTTCTGTTTCTCTGAAGAAACCTAATATGTGCAGAATGTTACAAATAGTAATACAGACTACATGTGTTATATGCTTTGAATAACTTATTTATTAATCTTCAAGCCTGTCTATAATCTATCTTTAAGGACAGAGCCAATTTTTTAAAAAAATATATTTTAGACCACTCATTAGATATTCAGGAGAACTTTAAATCAATCCTTAGCTGTCTCCTCTCTAATTACTCACAAAATTCTCACATGCATCAAGAAGGACAATTTTATGACTTTTGAACTAAAGTTGGGCTGAGATAAATTCCAAGTCTAAGGGAGATATAATTCAGAGAGTTTATATAAATAATTAACCTTTGGAAATAACATTTGTTGGACAACACATCCATCAATAAAAATAATTACCAGATTCTATTCACCTCTAGCCAAAGATTGCAAAGGGTAATTTAAACAACATTTGGAATATTTGCATATCATTTAGAGTGTTGCATATTCTCTGGTTCTCAATATTAATAAACCATGCCAAACACTTACATATTAGTATATATGAAATAGCATAGTAATCATTTCATTGTCAAACAGTATCAGCCTTTTCAGTAGAAATGGAATTGCTGGGTCATAGGGGAGCTTTATGTGGAGTGGAGTCTTTTGAGAAACCTCCATGCTACTTTCCAAAGTGGTTGAACAAGTTTACACTCCAACCAAAAATGCAGTAGGGTTCCCTTCTGTCCACATCCCCTCCAGCATCTGTTGTTATTAAAGTTCTTGATTATAGTCATTCTAACTGGGGTAAGGTAGTATCTCAATGTTGTTTTGATTTGCATTTCTTTTATGGCTAGGGAGGTTGAGCATTTCTTCATGTGTCTATTGGCACTTTTGGGCATTTACCCAAATGATCACAAACAAGACCATACTAAAACTACCCCACAACAATGTTTACTGCAGCATTATTTACCACAGCTAAGATATGGAGCCAACTTGGATGCCCCTCAGTAGATGAATGCATCAAGAAAATGTGGTATATATACACAATGGAATTCTATGCCTCCATCAGAAAGAATGACATTGCCCCATTTGTTAGGAAATGGAAAGACTTGGAAAAATTTATATTAAGTGAAGTAAGCCAGGCCCAAAGAAACATAGGTCTCATGGTTTCCCTTATTTGCAATAACCAGTATATGTCTGAGACAAGCAGAAACGGTCATATAAGTTGGTGTTAGGTGAATGAACCCCCAGATAAGAATTCAAATGTTTTTTTCTTTCTTGCTATTGTTTCTAACATATTTATAAGATGATTTCTATGTTGCTTTGTATGTCCCTCCCCCACAATATAACCCTGTTTTCACTATATTTGATGTTGGTATACTTTGTGTAGGGGTAGGGAAAAAAACAAATTGTTTAAATAAGGATACAGGTGGACCCATTACAACAATGAGATGTACAAGACGTTATGTCGAAAAATGAACTTTACAACTTTGGCCGGGGGGGATGGGGGATAAGGGAAGAGGGGAAGAGATGGAAAGGGATGGGAAAGGGAAACAAAGGAGGAGGCAATAATGCTTGATGAGAAATGTACTCATTGCCTTGCTTTGTAATCCCTCTGCACGATGTTTTCACAATAAATAAATAAAAAAAAGAAATGGAAAATAAGGGGTTGGGAAGGTGGCTCAGCAATAGAGTGCTTGCCTCACATGCATGAGACCCTGGGTTCGATTCCTCAGCAACCCATAAACAGATAATGCAGGAAATGCACTGTGGCTCAAGTAGTACAACACTAGCCTTGAGCTGAAGAGCTCATGGGCAGCGCCCAGGCCTAGACCAAAATAAAGGAAACTAAGTCTGTATTTGTTGCTAGTTTAGACCAATTACATACTTCATAATGCCTGTTTATCTAGCATTAACCACATGGTTCTATCATAAAATGGGCAAAATGTTTTTTGCCACTGGAATTCCAGAAAACTTATGGCAGGTTTTCATCTTTTTTAAAAAAACCTAAGCATGTGGTAAAACTTCTTTGCACAAGTGTGTATGTGTGTGAACATGTTCAACATAACATCTTTTTAATACATAAAAATGTCATCATGGTATGTGAAAACTTTTCTACCAAACTAAAGTGCTTCCATCTTAAATATTGATATTTTTGGCACTGATATTTCCTGAAATTATTTGCCTTTTTACTTCAATTGTAACTAGCATCTGGGCTGCTTGTGACCAGCAGCCAAGGTTAAAAAATAGGTAGTGTTAAACTGGAAATACAAAGAAGGTTATCAGATTTGGAGGTTACCATGTGTTTCAAAGTAATATTGCATTGCATTAAGAGGAACTAAAGAGGTTTTCAAAGGGTTACTTTAAGTGCAAATAAAAGCAAAGGGAGTGTAAAGCAAAAAAGGAGAAGTTAGTAAAGAAAAGCTTTGGAAAGGGAATTAAAAATGGCTTCCTTTGGATAAAAATAATTCAGAAACTAAGATATGTCCCAAAAGTTTGTTTCAAAGTGGGGAAAGGGAAATTAAGGCTTACCAAAGTTTACTTTGCTATTTATGTCAAGGTCCTTCAAAGAACCTGTCTGCTTCCTAAAAATATAAGCCACCTTGGATACAAAGCAATCATTGTTTTAAATCTTAGTTAATATCCTAAAGTGTTGTATTCAGTTAAAAATTATGAAAATATGATTGTTTATTCAGTTGCTATTTCACAAGTCAATAGTAGACAGTTTTGTCATTACAGATTTTAGTTTTTGCAACATTTAATCAGATCATCAGAGGGATAAAAAAAAACTCTTAAAAGTATTTATTGGTCAAACTTCTATTTTAAACAAGTTCCAGGTAAAACCTGCTTAAAAACTATTTCTATTGATCTCCTCATTGCTTTAATTGAAAACAAAAATGGTCTCATGGCAAAACAACCTATTTGATCTGAGGATCCAAATTTAAAGCTGGCTTAGGCAGAAAAATCCCCGTGAGACTCATATCTTGAATTGACCAGCAGAATGCTGGATTGTTGGAAGTGGTGCTGTGGCTTAATGTGGTAGAATATAGCCTTGAGCAAAAGTGCTCAGGGACAGTGCCCAGGCCCTGAGTTCAAGGCCTGTGACCACCAACAATAAAAAATAAAAACAAAAAAAGCAACAACAACAAGAACAAAAACAAGCCATACCAGTCATCCCAGCATCAAACTTCTTCCCCCGGTGGGATAGACTGACAACAAGGGATCATGGAGAGGAGTAAGAGGGGATAATGTCATATCCTACATGGAGTCAGTTTGTGCCTGTCCTTTGAAAACTAATCCAAGCCAGGAGATCAAAAGAAAATAGTTAATAAGCATGTCTATCTAATGTTCATGCCTATCTTTTAAATTGACAAGAACTTATAGTGGGTCTTAGACTTAGCGCATTTTGCCTTGGCACCTTCCTGGATGTACCTTCTCTATAATCCAGACATCTACCAAGGTCTTTAACCACTCCCACCCCGGCTTCTGACTGCTTATACTTAACTAGTCCATGATGCTCTTTCCTACCCAGTCACCAGATGTTAATCAATCAGGAGTAGTCAGGGACATGGTCTACCAACTGCAGGACTGCCTGCAACACAGGAGACAGGAACTACCCAAGTCATCCAATTTTTCTTTCTGCCTTTAATGGCTTCCCTTCCTTCTGGCACTTATGTTCCCTCCAATAATACTTTTTCTTTTCTAATTGTTTAGCCCTTGTTTCATACGATTTCTTTCCGATTTCATCCATAAACATAAACCCACATTCAGCACATAGGAACCATTACTGCCGCCATTTTCTGGACCAGATGACATCCCTATTTTTTACCCCTAAAACTGGTACCCCTTTTCAGCAGGAAGAATTGGTGTCCCTTTATCAAAAGGCTGGAATGTTAGGTCTGTCTGGGAGAACATTTCCTCCCCCTTCCTCTTCATGAAAGACAGCACATAGCCTTACCAGAAATCACTTGCCTGAAACCAGTAATCACCTGTCAATCACTTGGCTGTGAGTCGGCAAAGGATCCCAGGTTCTGAAGTCACTTCCTCTTCCTCTGACGTCACTTCCGGAACCACCCTCCTCATGCCTCCTTCAGACAGTGAGAGGCTTTGAGGCTTTCCCCAGGCTTTGAGATCAGTCCTACATCCACTGTGGTATCACCACTCCATCTTTTCCAATATAATCCTGCTCAACCATATATTCCTCCCTCCTCTTCCTTTTGTTTCTTCTCTTTCTTCATGCCTCCATCTCATGAGGACTGGCAGTTTGCTCTCCCCCAACATTTTTCTGCTTGAAAAAAAGAAGGAAATATATTTTCTAATAAGAAATATGACATGGAGAAAATTGTATATTTTAAGAAGGGAAGGCTTGTCATGTTTTTGATAATCAATATGAGGTCTTCATAATGAGATAAAGTATAATAACCAGTAAGTAATTTGGGACACAAAATATACTTCTGGTTATTCAGTTTGGGTTTCAGACATAATTGAAATTCATTTTGCTTGTTTGATTCTAGAGGTTTAAAAATATCTTCACCCTCTTTAATGTTTATTAAATGAGATTATAGTGATCTCATTGTTAAGTATTAGCTCCTCAATTGAAGGAGAATATCTGATCTTTTTCTTTTTTTAATTGAAATATCACCAATTTTGTCATTTGTATTTCCAATGTTTTCTTACTACTGACCTATTTTACTTTACAGAGGTATTTAGGGAAAATTCTGTTTATTGTAGTTTGGAAGATTATTTAGACAATGCTTTGTAGAAAGTGAAAAAGTAAGAGATGTCGATGTAGATGTAGGCTTTGTGTTTAATTTCCCCCAAGTTTATGTCTCATTGATTCTCTTCCCTGTCACTTTTTAAACCCACACTTTGCCACACCATTCCTTAAGGAGTGGTTGTTTTCCATTTCTAAAACAATTTTCTTTTTTTATTGTGAAAATACAGTACAGAGGGGTTACAATTACATGGGCAAGGTAATGTGTACATTTCTTATCAAGCATTGTTGCCTCCTTCTTTGTTTCCCCTTCCCATCCCTTCCCATCTCCCCCACCCTTCCCTCTTACCAACACCCCCCAAAATTGTAAAGTTTGTTTTTTCAACATAACATTCTGTACATTTCATTGTTTCAATGGGTCCACCTGTATCCCTATTTAAAACAATTTTATAGAAATCTAATTTATCACAATCAATAAAACAAGGAATTATTTTGGCATAGATTTAAAAAAATCTAAGCAATGATACACAGCACTCAATTTGAAGAATTTCTGCTAAATGTTGGGTATTGTGTCAAGAAATAATGAGATAACCAAGAACACATTTAAAACTCCAATAAAAATATTTGCCAGCTAGTTTACAAAGTCAGTCAGTAAAGGGAAAATAAATTTCAGAAATACCAACTAAATTGAAAGATCAGTCAAAAGAATGAAGCTAGTTTCAAGAGAGACTCAGATCACTTTGGAGAGTTATCCTGAACAGGATAACTCCTGTTTCAGGAACACACAGGATTTGAGATCTCCTGTTAAAGAGATCTTGTTAAATAGGGGAGAACACTACATTTTAGTAACCAGTCTTCTTTCAATAGTTTCCTTATTTCTTAATTTAGATGATCTTTTTGGCTATAAAATATGTTAATAATTGCCAAGCCTTTGTATTATATAACACATATATTTTGTAAGTATAAAATATAAGAACATCCACAATTTATATATGTACATTATAACTGTATTTTTTGGTCATTTCTTTTCTTTTTGTACTGGGGAACGAACCCAGGATGCTGTGCTTGCTAAGCAAGTGCTTTGCCACCAACCTACATCCCAGCCCTTATATGAACATTATGTAAATAAGAAAACAACCTTTGAATTGGTACATATCTGTGCATATTCTTAGCAAATTGGAGTCTGAATCTAGCCTGGGAAAAAAGCCTGAGATTCTGTGTAAAAACAAAAGTAAAGAAAAATTGTTTGAGGGCATGGGTATAGTGTTAGAACAAAATTGCAGCATTGAGTTCACAACTTATGCCCAGAAAATGATACAGAATTTTCTTTTGATTTCCATTTGTTTATGCAGATTTAAACATACTCTTTTTTTCTGGCTTACAGTTATATAAATCAGGTAATGAGTACCTTTCTTTTTGCATGGTCATCTCTTCCCTTGCTCTCTCCCAGATTTTCCTTCCCATCTTTTTCCCTCCTCATTTTTGTCTAATTGTCCTGATGAATGTGTATTTTGCAATGGTATTTTTTCTTTACTTAGCCCAACCATATAACACTTAACATAATGGCTTATTAGCTAAGTATTTGTTAATTAGGTCTAAAGAAGGGAAAATATACTTCCTGGTAGTTCCAGGTTTTCTTTGTTTCTCTATGAATTCTTGGACAGGCACACTCCCTCTGATTCCTCCCTCTAGATTGTATTTTTAAGGAAAAGGGGAAGCAAGGAAAGCAGCAGCCACATTCTTCCTTCTAAAGCACAAGACCAATCCTACGTACAATTCCTGCTGATAGGATACAGAAGAAAACACTAGCTTGGAAAAGTCACTAACAGCATATAAAATAAGCCTTAATTTTTCCTTCTTCTTTAAGATATTCAGAGGTAAATGTAGCCCATATATGTTTTTGATGTCTGGTTTATTTCAGGGTAATTCAAGAAATAATTCTCCATTGTAAGATTCCTGTTTAACTTTGAATTTTCAGTTTAGCACTGTTGAGCTGTTATCTCCTCCTTATTCAGATTCGATGTTGGTGAATAAGGATACAATATAACTCAAATTGCCATTTTCCTGGTTCAGAGATAACTCTTAGGAAATTGGAGATGAGGTGACTGGAGAAAATTTTCTCTAAAGTTAATTCAAATTAACACATTCAATTTCATGTGTTATGAGCTACTTGAATTTCCAGATGGGGACTGTAACATTTAAACAGAAATCCCTCTCAAAAATCATTGCATACCCTGGCACAATCATGTTAAAATCATCTTCTCAAAATGCATCAGCACAGTTGCACTGGAATATAATCACCATAATCTTCCAAGACAGACGTGACTTTGCTGCTAATGTAGACAAGAAATTTTTGAAGGTTTCAGAGGTATCACAATTCAAGCAATTGTATTTCAGATGAGAGCAATATGTCTACAAGAATAAAATCAAGTAAATACATTAGCAAATAAGACTAAAGCCAACATTCCAGTAGATAATATAGAATGTAACAAGTTACTGAAATATTTATAAACATTGCTTAAATTATAGAAGAGTTTTATCTCACAAATTTTATTTCATTAAAATGTTTCTTAATGTTAAACTTAGCTAAGACTAGTCTGAAGACATTGATTATCTTTAAGATAATTAAGGTTTAGTAGACTAGTTAAAAATGGGTAATGAGTTTGAGAAGAAATGTACTTATTACCTTACTGTAACCTACTTATTAACTAACTGTAACCCTTCTGTACATCACCTGGACAACAAAAAAATAAAAATAACAAAATAAAAAGTCACTATTCTCACAGAAAGGGAAGAAAATTCTTTAGATAAAATATAAATTTTAATACCAGATTGTATGCTATATTTCCTCCTATACATATGCATTTTATGTTATTTGTCATATAAACCATCTTTTGCCTTTATGATAAATCTACACATTGTTTTGATCATCAGGCTAAAATATTAAAAATACAATGATTGACATTTGAAAACGTATTGTGTATCAATTTCAAAAACATTTTGACAAAATTTTAAATTGATACCTATTCATTGATATCTTTGATACTAAAATATTTAGTGTCTATGTTTATGGATAGTCTAGATAATCTAGAATTTAATCCCCAAAATAGTTTTCTTCTTTTTATTCTGATACTTTTTATTGTAAAGAGGCTGTACAGAGGGGTCACAGTTACATGAGTAAGGCGGTGAGGACATTCTTGTCGAGCATTGTCACCCACTCCCTTGTTGTTCTCCCACTATCCCTTCCCTCCTCTACCTCCCTCACTCCTCCCCCAACCCCTGAGGTTGTACAGTTCATTTCCAAATACTGTCATGTGGGTATCATTGTTGCAATGGGTCATCCTGTGTTCTATGGATGTGAACTATTCTCTTTATTCTAGTTCTTCTGTAACTTTATGCATGTCAACAAACCTCCTTCAAAATATGTCAAAAAAAAAAAAAGATCATCCCACAGGATCTGTACATTGCTGAACTTTTGCTTATCTAGTCTAACTTCTAGTCTCTCTGATATTAAACAATTATGTCAGTATTTCTTCTAGTCACATTCTCTATGTCAGGGATGTATATAATGAATGAAGCCAGGCAGTGCTCATTGCACCTCCCACAAATGGCTTCTAAGTTTGGATTTCTCACAGATTCTCCTATCATGTATAGAAAACCATGGGTAATGCATGTTTTCAAAAGAAGATCACCTAATGAATCATTCTTTTCAGGAATCCTACCCTGTGGTGTTTTCATTCTGGACCAAGAAACAATGCATGGAGGCAAATGGAGATGTTTTGGATTTTGATTTCCAACTGGATCATTTGAATTGTTCTTGGGAATCATATGAAGAACCAGTCATATTGGCATAGCAATTCAAGACACGAGAGGAGTAGGTGGAGATAATCTGTGTGATCTTTCTCAAAGATGTTCTGTCCAGCAGCCAGATCCTCGGCCAGCTTCATGACTGAGTAATCTTCGACACCCAGTATAGCAGAGAATTTCTTCATTATTACATGGTGGACCCTATGTAAAAAGTGGCCCACCAAGTCCACTCAAATTATAGAACTGTGACAGTTAAATCGTCATATACTAGTAAATACCAAGACAGCTTGTTATCAAACAACAAACACAACACTCTGAAAGGAAAATAATGTTTTTCATGATTGCATTTTGAAATTAATCTAAATATAGTAATGTTATAAGCGTATAAATATATTTATCTGTTGACACTGAAAGTCAAATCATTTTGCTATTTAAAAAAAAGTTACTCAGATAATGAATTGGTTTTTTTGCCAGTTCTTCGTTAACAAGTCAATGAAATTGTTGACCTCTTAAAACAGAAAGACAGATATGAGAAAATTATAAATAAATAATTTTGGAGAGCAAGATAATCTGTGATTTACTAGATGATTTAAATAAATCTGTGGATAACATTGCCAAAAATTTTCAAGTCAGTGAACTTAATTTAAATTGATCATTGACTATAAATTATATTAAATAAATCCTTTGTTTTGCTTTTACCTATTTGAACTCCTTGTCTTTTCATTAGGCTGAAATATTATTTAAATAAAGGCAACATAAACATTGATGCTCATTTGAGCTCAGATATTTCCTCAAAGACTCTCTTATAGTGACACCATTTAATAAACACACAGACAGACAGACAGACAGACACATACACACACACACACCCTGTGGCTACTGTTGCTATTCTGTTCTGCTTCTTTGATCAACTCTAAACAATTTCCAGAATTTGGTTATTTATTTTTTGTTTTTGGTCCTAGCATTGTAGAATATGCATTGCATGTGAGATGACCTTAGACATCCTTAGTTTTCCTAATTACATGTCCTGCTTCATTCCTTAGGCAATGAACATTGGTTTAAATTAAGCCCAAAAATATTTCCTGAAAATTGATAAATTACTTAGGATATTACAAATATTTTAAATTTCAACCTCCATAGAGTTAGAAATAGAATAATAATAATAAAATTAAAAGTAAATAAAATTTCTTGTTTGAAAATTAAAGTCCTTTATCCTAGGGCATTTTTTTCCCTCCATGGCCTTGCTAATTTGTTAAATCTCAAATTTCAACATATTCTTCCTTTTAGTATATTTTTACAACTTTAATCATTGTATAGAAAAGAAAATAAGAATTCACCAGAGGCAGACTCTTCATTAGAAGAGTTTACTCTAATTTGAAAAGTCATCTTTTAACTTGTAATACTGTTTTACAAATTTCAGACATAAGTGTGACTAGACCACCACTGGAAATCTTGAGACTTCAGGGCAGAATAGAGGTAGGCAGGGATGTCTACACTGGTAATGTCGTGAAGGGATATAGGTCCTCAGCGTCTTTTAGAACTAAGAGCAATGGCCTAGATTTTTGTTACTATTCATTAATAACCCTGTATTCTTGTGTAATGTCACTCTACCTCCACCTTTTAAAATTCTATCTGACCTCCAGAGGCAGAGTGCAATTATTTGGTTTAGAATCAAATTGGAAAGCATCCACCAAAAGCTAGCGAAGATTGCAAAGAATGTTGCTATTGAGTAACATACTTAACAACTCCCCCTTGAGGTTCAGATTTGAGACATGGTAAGTAATGTAAGATGGCAAAATACACAGGGCTAACTGTTATCAGAATTAGATACCAAAACATAGTCATTAGTTGGGGAAATAAATATATTGTCAAGTACATGGATTTTAGAGATAACTCAAATTTTACTTGGCAATTGGAAGTAGAACTAAATTTCCTGTCTTTGTTTTTCTCGTTCCCAGGAGAAAATCAGATTATTTGCTAGTACTCATAGGATTCAAAATATTAAAACCACACAGTGCATTTACTGAGAGAATTTTAGACTTTATATTATTTGCAAAGTTTTTAAGTTTATTAATTACATAGGGAGACCATGTAAACTCTGATCTCTTTGCAGGCAGAAGAATCCTCTCTTGTGAGACAGAACTCAGACGAAAGCAGTGCTAAACAAAAATGTCCTATCTCTTATCTATTTCTTCAATTCTTAGCCACTGTAACTTCAGGTAATATTGCAGAGTTGAAATTTTCACCATCATTTTTATATTTTATAACGAATTGATCAGATTGAACAATAGAATCAGTAAAACACTGTGTGTGACAATTATCTTTGAATTAGGTATAAGCTGAAAAGAGGTTTCTACTGGCAGTATTTTTGTATTTCAACTCCTTGGAGAATGAGCCACATGGAAAATCTGGTGAAGTGGCCATACTAAAATAATGACTTTCTTAGAAATGAGTTTCTACTGTGGGGGATATTGGATAGAGCTTTAGCTGAAAGCTGAAATACTAGAGGTTCATGGATGAAAAAGCTCTAAAAAGAAAGCAAGGGCGATGCAAAAGATGTAGCAAGTAAATAATGAGAATACCATACAGGTCTATTTCCTCTAACTTACTTTATGATTTTGATTGAATTCAGAAACAAGCCAAATCCACATCCTTTATATGTATGTGGAAAGGAGGTCTCATGAAAATGAGTGAAACATCATTGAAAAATGAAGGTGGCTTAATAATACTAGTAAAATGGTCTAACTCAGGAATACAATGTCCTTGGAGTCAACATTATGTACTCAGGTTCATCTTATCTTGCTGCGTTCTACATATTCATAGTGCTTTTGGTACATTCTCACCACTGACAGCTCAACTCATTATAGCAACACAAGGCAGACAGAAAACATAGTGCAAACATATATCTCAGGTCCTGCTTTGTCAGTGAAGGACAAAGTAATAACATAAGGGAATTTCTCCTTGCTGAAGTTTAGTAATATAAATAAAGCCCTTTGTGTCCAATTCTGTTCTGAGCTACGTTTAAGCCTCTAGGGTTCTACAGTCTTCATCTAAAATTGAAATAATTTCATATAATACATAAATGTGATTAGGAAGAAAAGGAGAAATGGAAGAAAAAAAGCCAAGAGGATTTAGTTGTTAAGAGATAATTAAAATCATGTTTTTTGGAGTCACCAACACTTAAAATTAAACTGAAAATAACAGTGAATGAACTACTGCATAGTTTGATAATAGGTTCAATCAATAGCATCTCTTGTGGGTCACAATTAACAAAATAAGCACACAGATTGGGCAAGGGATAATAGCCTTATATTCCACTGTTTTCAAATGTTCAGATTGAAAATATTATTTTACTTGCATTTATATATTTGTTGCAGTAGTGAGGAATGAACCTAGGGCTCGTGCTTCCTAAGCCAGAACTCACACCTCTTCAGTGATATTCCAAAGCTTGTTTGCATTTGGTTATGAGACAAAGCATTAACATATTTTGTCCAGATTGGCCTCAAATTCATGATCTTTCTGCCTCTCTCTCTCTCTCAGGTAGCTGGGACTTGAGGTAGGAAACAGTATTTTGTGAGAAGAAAACAAACAAGCAAACCTGTAATCAGAGGCATAACAGTGGACTCTGTAGGGAGATATTGAAGATATAAAACCAGGATCAAATCAAAGATTTTTGGTGTGGTGTATTAGGCTTATCGAAGTTTAAGAGTGGTCTTTTAGGGCGATAGTTGGTCCTAGGATAAATTTTTAGTTTTACTTCCTCAAGTAACCTGGGTACTAACTTCTCTCTATTTATGCTCACAATATATTTCACTTGGCTACTGTTTGCAAGCACCTTTATATATCAATATGACCAGTGAATTATTTTCAGCTTGAAAAGACTTGAGGGTTTTATTCCATTTATCTTAAGACTAAGGATTGGAACAATTTTCCAATGTGATTATTTCATATGCCAATTTCTCATCTATATAGTCCTGTCCATATACTCAGTTTATTGAGATTATGAATATTTAAATCTCTCTAGAGCTTTCTTTCTTACTGGCATTATGTAATTACTTTAAAAACTTCCAACAATGCCCATATTTTTCCTTTTTGATTAGTATTGTTTCCCTATTTATGTTTCCTTTATTGTATTTTGATTTAAAACTTTTCTCAACTTTATATTTTGTACATATTTATTTCAAGAGTTTACAGCTTGATTTTTACAGACATTTTATGAATAGCTGCTTCTTTAATTGACATTTTGGAAGTTATATTTTTTCTCAGATATATTCTTTAACAAAATGTCCATAAGTATTTTTAATCTTTTGTTTCATTTTTACCCTTGCTTTCAGTAAACTTAGTTACAGATTTGTCTTAATGAAACGTTATTAAGTCAGAACACTGCAGCCAGTGAAAAGTCCCAGCTGACTCATCCAAAGAACTGAATATTACCAGGAACACCCCGTGCTTGCCCCACTGAATGAGCCAATCTTCAAATTGAATGAGCAAACAGAAGCCCAATGTAAACAGTAAAATAAAGAGAGCTGAAAGGACACTCAGACAGCCAACAAACTGTTGGCTAGTCAGTGACTATCTACTGAGTCACACCCAAAGAAAGCAAGTATCCAGCTACAACTGATGGCGGTATTTCTGTGTTTTGCATTCAGCCTATGGATGTTTGCAACTCATTGCTGGAGTAAATCTTTCTAAATCTCTTTCAGATATAACTGCTGCCCAACTTATGAATCTTTGGAAGGGTGAAATAAAGTTGATCATTTCTTTGTTTCTTTATTTATCTTAATTTTTTTGTACCATTCCTAAGGCTTGAGGCCTGGGCACTAAGCCTAAGGTGTTTTGTTTTGTTTTGTTTGCTTAGCTCGACCACTTGAGCCAATGCTGCACTTTGTTGGTTTGCCCTATGCTTCTATGTTCTTGACCAAGTTACAGAACACTTTAGTTACTTGTTTTTATTTCATTAAATAAGAGTAATAAGTATATTTTAGAGATTGATCAAAGATTGCAATTGAATGATTTAGTACTTAATGAACAGGAGTTTTTTAAGGGGTGGATGAAAAACCCATTGTGCTACAACATTTTTTTTAGGTCCATTTCTAAAATGTTGATGTTAGATATCTGTCAACTGAAATTACACGAGTAATTCTTCAGGATATAAAGGGATCAGAATAGCTTACCACACTTGGATAGCAAATTAAAACTTTCCCTCCATTTAGTTTTTATGTTACTCTACTCCATTTTAACAGAAATGCAGAAAAGAAAATCACAATTAAAGAGAGTTGGTTTTCCTCTCACAATTTTTTATATGTGAAGTCATTTGTATTATAGAACTATATTTTAGTCAAATACCATTGGCTAATTTCAGAGGAAAAGAGAGAATAACAAAGGATAGAAATAACAATTGAAATTCTTCTCAACACTATGAGTAGCAATGCTCTCATTAATTAAAAAAAAACTGTAGTGGTTCTTAAAGAGATTTTGTCAATATAGTCCCTGAATATACTTAAAGTTTATCTTCTGAGAATATATATTCATTAGTTCTGGTACCATTTTAAATACAAAATGTGTAGTGGAAAACACTCTTATGACAATTCCTAATCAGAATGGTTAAGAAGTAGACAATTTTAATAGAACCACATTATTAAAAGAAAAAATTCTCAATACAGTCTTAAGACAATGAATCAAACTCACACTGACTCGCTAGTTTACTTATTTATTCAGCAAACATATGCTATGATGTGCTTTATATTGTAGAAGGAAGGATAGCCAAAATAAAATTAAGCAAACATCAAAAAACACAAAAACACCCATAAAGTAAATTAATTGTTGAATAGGGATTTGCTTTTCCTGTGTAAAATGTTAGTACTGTAGGGTATTGAAGTTTGATATAAGTCATCCTGAAAAATCTCACCGATATTTAGGAACTATGTTTAGGAAGACCCTAGGTAAACTTTGTAGCTATTTTGGGAATAAGTTGTTAGCTCTTAGAGGGGCAGATGAAAACATTGTATGGAAGGAGCATAACCCTAACTGACCATTCACCAACAGCTGGGAGACCAGTGTTACGTGATGTCAGAAAACAAATAGAGCATGAGAAGAATAAACACTGCAGAGTTTACTCCATCATTTACATTCAATGCAATTCTGAAGAAATATTGACAAAAGAATTGGTATGATCTGATATTTTTGATAAAGATGTTTAAGTACTGCCTAAGGTATAAGACCATATGAGGGGAAAGATAGAAACTAGATTACAAAGAAAGAAGTGATCTCACAATCCAGAAGGCAGGATTTTGGTGATATAGCAGTGGAAGAGTAGTAAAGAATCAGATAACTGACACATTTGGAAGGACTTCATTGGTTGAAGAGGTAAAAGTTATATGTGATAATCATAAAATAATCATCACTGAAATGAGAGACTAGGAGAAATTGTTTTGGATAGTTGATTTTGGGTTCATGATAATTCAAACACTATAAGCTAAAAATGAATGGGAAGGATTGAAATTAATTATGAACTTGTCAGTGCAACTGAGATATTGGGTGTGGGAATAGAAATACAGATTCTTGGTTCTGTTTTCAAAGAATGAGATTTAGTATGCATGTGGCAGGCTTTATGATTATAAATAAATAAACATGATAGAATAGCTAAAAAATGGCATAATAACAGTGTCTTATTTTGAAGATCCAGATATGATAAATAATGGGGAAAACTGCTAATTAATATAAATCAGCTGTTTGTGTAAATAAAGACATCTTGGAACACTGGTATGGTTGTTTATGAATATATTATTTTATGTTCACTAACAGTTAAAATAACAGTTTTAAGTAGTTGTGACAGAGACCATCTGAATCTGAAGTACACGTTATCTGGTCTTTCAGAAAAAGTTTATCAGTGTCTGCAATAAATAATGATTTCTATAAAAGAAATTACATATTTTGGTCATAGCGCTTGAACTCCTGGCCTAGGCACAGTTTCTCAGCATTTCAGCTCAAGGTGAAGTGGTCTGCCATTTGAGCCACAGCACCACTTCCAGTTTTCTGGTGGTTAATCAGTGATAAAAGTCTCACAGAATTTCCTCCTTGGGCTGGCTTTGAACTGTGATCCTCAGATCTCAGCCTCCTGAGTAAATAGGATTATAGGATGAGCCACCGGCACCTGGCTAGAAATTATATACATATATAATAAAATTGACTAAATTGGGAAATTCACAAGAATAGTTAGTTGTAGATTAAAATCGGTTGAATAAAATTTAATAATTGTGTATTGTTCATGCTCTCTATATTGGTCCTTTGTTGGTTGTTCTAAACTCCTGATATGTGTGGTTACTATCAGATCCATCCAGAAGTCTGGCCATTTGCATTGTATATTAAACAATCCTGAAAGACACATAATACATGATGGTGGAATTCATGTTTCTTGATGTTTGTGCAGTGTACTATTCATAGTGGTCTTTCATCTCTCTAATATTTCTTATTGGATGAATATATCAATCTCAGTATGTGAAGGATAAGTTCAGTTTCTGGATGATTTATGTCAGCAAACTTCCTTAACATTACTCAAAAGCCTTCCTAAAGTACCATCCTTTGAACCTATACTATGTGAAAAATTTCCCTCTTGATCCTTTTTCTGGGACTTCCAGAATAAGGTTGTAGCCCATGTTTTTGTAATTATAAAATACCAATCAGTGACTAATTGGTTATGTTTATGTTTATTTTTATTTTTTGTAGGTTGTGGGGCTTGAACTCTGGACCTTGGCACTGTCCCTCAGCTCTTGAGCTCAAGATTAGTGCTCTTATCACTTGAGCCCCAGGGCCACTTCCTGCCCAGGCTGGCTTTGAATTGTGATCCTCAGATCTCAGTTTCCCATGTAGCTAAGATTACAGGCAAGAGCCACCAGTTCCTGGCTTAATTGGTTATTTTATCATCATTATAATCCAGTCACTTACTAAGTGAATCATCATAACACTTTTGCCTTGTAGAAGAAAATCACAAAACCAAGTCATAAGAGCTAATGAAGGAGTTTCGGCTCTTTCAAGAATTTTTCAAATCTCACTAGTACTGTTTCTGCTGGTTATCAATCCACATTTATGTAAGAAAAAGTTCAGACAGCATGTGCAAAGAAGCAGTGAACATGTAAACTGAAAGCAAAGGCTAGAGCAGAGGCTATTTTGTTCTATCTTCTATGTAAACAAATGATACACAAAGTTTTAAATAATACAGAAAAGTTCTAAAAACCAATACCTGTAGAGAAGTACATTTC
Organism: Dipodomys merriami; assembly: GCF_024711535.1. Lineage (NCBI taxonomy): Eukaryota > Metazoa > Chordata > Mammalia > Rodentia > Heteromyidae > Dipodomys > Dipodomys merriami. The sequence continues at coordinate 120,885,575 of NW_027202270.1, read as the reverse complement.
ATTTTTGTAGGAGTAGACATTCTTAGAATTTAACATTGCTTTAGGTATACATAGGCTGAAATGGATAATACTAAGGCCTCTGCCCTGAGGAACTATGGACAAAAGTATTTTATCAAGAAGATTTGAAATTAAGCAAACCCATCACCAAACAATTACAAATAATTGTTCTTTTTGTTAGGCAGGTACACTGCCACTGAGCCATCACTTTGGCAATTGCTCTTCTTAAAATGTTGACTGTCCCTTAGTCACTCGTGGCAGGCCAGTGATCCATGGTATATTCATCTAGTCAAGATTTTAGCAGAACAATATTTCATGCTAAGATGGTACAGAAGACTTTAATGGAAGGACTACTTAGAAAATGTGGCAGGTTGAAAGACCCAACAGGACAGTTTAAGTTAAAGGAAGCATGTGACTAACAGTTGACAAATAGTGTTCAATATCCCTGGGCTGAAGGCACAAGAAGAGAGATGGTATTAGAAGGACTGCCTTCAGAAGCTACATCTCAGAGACTCAACTACAGCCACATGTGGACATTGAGGAAAGCATGGTCCAAGAACACAATTTCATTCTCTTACTGTGTATCCCCTGAAGATGTCTTGCTGTTCCACATTTGGAAACCTCAACTAGAAACCTTCCAAGGAAGCCTGTGGAGAAAGCTGTAAGTAAAGTCCAGAAAGCAGGGTGGAGAACCTATTAATGAGTGTGTGAAAGAAGTAGAGAATTCACAGCTCATCCGGAAAAAATAAGAGTGTAACATGATTTCAGCTTAGTGTTTTCTTATATACTTTTGCAGAATTTTATTTCATTATTTTCATTTCTACTTTATTTTTTATTTTTTAATATATTTTATTTATTTTTTTTGTGAACACACTGTACAGAGGGGTTACAATTACATGGGCAGGATAATGCATACATTTCTTATCAAGCATTGCAGCCTCCTCCTTTGTTTACCCTTCACATCCCTTCCCAGCCTTCTCCCTCACCCCCCCTGCACCCAATCCTCCCCCCCCCCACGCACCAACTTGAAAAGCTTGTTTTCAACATGACAACTTGTACTTCTCATTGTTGCAACAGGTCCACCTGTATTCTTAAACGACTTGTTTTTCCTCATCTCCTCCACAAGTTATACTGACATCAAATATAGTGAAAGCAGGGGTTATACTGTGGGGGAGGGACATACAAAGCAACAAAGAGATAATCTTAAAAATGCGTTAGAAACAAATGCATGAAAGAAAAAAAACATTAATATACATATCTAAGGGTTCATTTTCCTAACATCACATTATCTGACCTTTTCTGCTTGACTCATACATATACTAGATATTGCAAATAAGGGAAACCATGGGACCTATGTTTCTTTTTTGTTTTTTAATTTTTTTTAAATTTTTTTATTGTAAAGATACTATACAGAGGGTTACAGTTACATGAGTGAGGTAATGAGTACACTTCCTCTTGAGCATTGTTACCCCCTCCATTGTTTTCCCCCTACCATCCCCTCCCTCCCTCCCTTCCCCAAGGTTCTTTTTTTTTTTTTTTTTGGATTGTGATTAAGTGATTACTTAATTTCCGGTAATTCACAGTATTGTGGAATAATGATGCTCATTAAAAGTCACAAGTTCATTCTAACTTTCCTGGAGCAAATTGTCTATCACAGTCTGTAATATATAACGGTGCTCACATGTTATATACCATATATGTGATCAGCAGCATGGGGATATTTGGTAGTGGTTCAACCAGATGAGTGGGAGTTCTTTGTTTCTTAAGTCCTATTAGCTTTGTCATATCACCTAACATTTTGGATTTATCATCCACTTATCAGGGAGACCATGTACTGTTTGTCTCTTCGTTCTTGGCTTACCTCGCTCAACATGATTCCTTCTAGCTCCATCCATTTCCCTGCAAATGCCATTATTTTGTCATTTCTAATGGCTGCATAATATTCCATTGTGTATAGATACCACAATTTTTGGATCCATTCATCTGTGGTGGGGCATCTAGGTTGTTTCCATATCCTAGCTATTGTGAACAGTGCTGCAATAAACATGGAGGTGCACGTGTCCTTGTATATTGGTTCCTGTTGTTCAGGGTAGATGCCTAGAAGTGGTATGAATGGGTCGTAAGGGAGGTCAATCTTTAGCTTTCTAAGGACCCTCCAGACTGCTTTCCAAAGTGGTTGTATGAGTGTACATTCCCACCAGCAGTGTAATAGCGTTCCTCATTCTCCACATCCCCTCCGGCATTTGTCATTGGCTGATTTGTGGATGTGGGACATTCTGACTGGGGTAAGGTGGTATCTCAGGGTTGTCTTTATTTGCATTTCCTTCACCACCAGGGATGATGAACATTTCCTCATGTGTTTCTTTGCCATTTTTATTTCTTCATTTGAGAAGTCCCTCTTTAGTTCCCTTGCCCATTTAGTAATTGGTTTGTTAGGTTTGGGAGGGATTAGTTTCTTGAGTTCCCTGTATATACAGGATGTTAACCCCTTGTCTGATCTATTGCTGGTAAATATATTTTCCCAATTAGTTGGTTGTCTTTCTAGCTTGGTTGCAATAGCTTTATCTGTGCAGAAGCTTTTTATTTTAAGGTAGTCCCATTTGTCGAGTCTCTCTCCAACTTGTTGTGACCCTGGGACTCTGTTCAGGAAGTTCCTTCCTGTGCCTATTAGTTCAAGTGTCTCTCCTACTCTGTCCTGCAGTAGTTTCAGAGATTCAGGTTTAATGTTAAGGTCTTTAATCCATTTTGAGTTGATGTTGGTGCATGGTGATAGGCTGGGGTCCACTTTTAGTTTTCTGCATGTGGCTGCCCAGTTTTCCCAGCACCAGCGGTTGAAGATGGCTGTGTTTCTTCCATTGTATGTCTTTGGCTCCTTTGTCGAATATCAGCTGGCTGTAGGCCTGTGGATTTATTTCTGGAACTTCTATTCTGTTCCATTGGTCTTCGGGTCTGTTTTTGTGCCAGTACCATGCAGTCTTTGTTATTATAGCTCTGTAGTAGAGTTTGAAGTTCGGCATGGATAGCCCTCCCATATTGTCTTTATCCCCTAGAATTGTTTTGGCTATTCTAGGTCTTTTGTTGTTCCATATGAATTTTTGGACTGTTTTCTGTATTTCAGTGATGTACGTCATTGGGATTTTAATAGGAATTGCGTTGAATTTGTATATTAGTTTTGGAAGTATTACCATCTTTACTATATTAAGTCGGCCTATCCAAGAGCATGGGAGGTCTTTCCATTTCCTAGTGTCTTCTGCAATTTCTTTCTTTAACTTTTTATAGTTTTCATTAAATAGTTCTTTTACATCTTTGGTTAGGTTAATTCCTAAATATTTTATTGGGACCTATGTTTCTTTGGGCCTGGCTTACTTCACTTAATATAATTTTTTCCAAGTTTTTCCATTTCCTAACAAATGGGGCAATGTCATTCTTTCTGATGGAGGCATAGAATTCCATTGTGTATATATACCACATTTTCTTGATCCATTCATCTACTGAGGGGCATCTGGGTTGGTTCCATATCTTAGCTATGGTAAATAATGCTGCAATAAACATAGTTATGCTGGTAGCTTTAGTGTGGTCTTGTTTGTAAACATTTGGGTAAATGCCCAAAAGTGGGATTGCTGGGTCACAGGGGAGTTCTATGTGAAGTCTTTTGAGGAACCTCCATACTGCTTTCCAAAGTGGTTGAACAAGTTTACATTCCCACCAACAATGAAGGTTCCCTTCTGTCCACATCCCCTCCAGCATCTGTTGTTGTTAGAGTTCTTGATTTTTGCCATTCTAACTGGAGTGAGGTGGTATCTCAATGTTGTTTTGATTTGTATTTTTTTTATGGCTAGGGATGTTGAGCATTTCTTCATGTGTCTATTGGCCATCCTTCTTTCTTCTTCAGAGAAGTTTCTCTTTAAGTCTTTCGCCCACTTATTTATTGGCCAGTTGTTTCTTTGAGGATTTGTTGTTGGGGGATTTAATTTTTTGAGTTCCAAGTATATTTTAGATATGAGACCCTATTTTCATTTCTTCTATTCTAATACATGCCTGCAAAAAAATTGGGGTAAAAATAATGAAATGAGTAACTGAAATTCAATTAGCTTGCTGTCAAAATATGCACACTTAATATGCAACTCACCAGTGAGAGATAACATTTACAACTCTCCGGACTGCTCCTTTAGAACATCAGGAGGCCTGTGGAATGAAATATGCCCAGTGAAAGTACCATGACTAGTGCCCAATAAATCTTAGACTAGCGGACAGTTGAAACAGGAAAGCCTGCTGAGCTCTGATGCATGAGAGTCTAATCCAGTGGATAAACTGTTCCAAGAAGAAATCATCCTTGTGAAAATATATTATCCTTATGACAATACTGAGGCCATTGTCCAAGGCAGTTATTTGGCTGTGCAAATGCCAGTATCAAAAATGAAATATACCAGAAGACTGAAGGTAAAGAAAGAGGTGATCATATAAAATACAGAATAAGATGGAAAGGTCCACATCTTCCCTGCCTGTCCTGTCCTTCGGCTATGGTATTCCCATGATCTTCCTAAATTGGCATCTGAAAATCCATGTATAGATACACTTAAAAGATAACTACAGAGATTTTTATCCTTGTAAGTTAATAATGTATCCTAGGATCAGTCAATTTACTAGCCACAGGAGGTCTCACACAGAACTATAACCTCTGTTTTTACTATATTTGATTCCAGTGTCCTGCATCTTGCATTAAATTAAAGTTCACTACTACAAAGACATAGTCATAAAAACAGCTTGGCAATAGCACAAGAATAGACCTGAGAATAGGACTGAAGACCCAGAAATGAACGCACAGACCTATAGCCACCTAATCTTTGACAAGGGTGCTAAGAAAGACAGTCTTTTCAGTAAATGATGCTGGCAAAATTGGTTAAACACCTGTAGAAAACTAAAGCTAGATCAGTATATATCACCCTGAACCAGAATCAACACCAAATGGATCAAAGACCTCGAAAAGACCCTGAAAACAATATAGGAAGGAATAGAAGAAACTCTAGGGCTCCTTATCACAGGCTGAACTTTCCTTAATAGAGACCCAAAAGCACAACAAATTGAAGAAAGTTTGGACAAATGGGATTGCATGAAGCTGCAGAGCTTCTGCATGGCAAAGGACATAGCTAGCAAGATCAATAGAAAGCCCACTCATTGGGAGAAGAACTTCACTAGCCATACTACAGACAAGGGTCTCATATTTAAAATATACCTGGAACTCAAAAAATTAAATCCCCCAACAACAAATTCTCAAAGAAACAACTGCCTAGTAAATAAGTGGGCTAAAGACTTAAAGAGAAACTTCTCTGAGGAGGAAAGAAGGATGGCCAATAGACACATGAAGAAATGCTCAACCTCTCTAACCATAAAAGAAATGTAAATCAAAACAACATTGAGATTCCACCTATAATATATAATATAATCAAGCGCTCTAATAACAACAGATGCTGGAGGGGATGTGGACAGAAGGGAACCTTACTGCATTGTTGGTGGGAGTGTAAACTTGTTCAACCCTTTGGAAAGCAGTATGGAGGTTCCTCAAAAGACTCCACATAGAGCTCCCCTATGACCCAGCAATCCCACATTTGGGCATTTACCCAAACGATCACAACAAGGTCATACCAAAGCTACCAGCACAACTATGTTTATTGCAGCATTATTTACTATAGCTAAGATATGGAACCAACCCATATGCCCCTCTGTAGATGAGTGAATCAAGAAAATGTGGTTCATATATATACAATGAAATTCTATGCCTCCATCAGAAAGAATGACATTGCCCCATTTGTTAGGAAATGGAAAAACTTGGAAAAATTATATTAAGTGAAGTAAGCTAGACCCAAAGAAACATAGGTCCCATGGTTTCCCTAATTTGCAATAACTAGTACATGTCTGGGACAAGCAGAAAAGGTCAAAAGCTATGTACATATGACCATATAAGATGATGTTAAGCAAAATCAACCCCAAGATAGGGATACAAGTAGTTTTTTTTCTTGTTATTGTTTTTAATGTACTTATAATGTACCATGTGATTTTTTTTGTTTCTTTTGTGTGTTTTTTCACCCATGGTATAACCTCTGTTTTTACTATATTTGATTCCAGTGTCCTGCATCTTGCATATTCATTTTTTATAATTTGGGGAGATTAAGGTATATAACAAAATGCTGAAATATGGGTACAGGTTGACCCATTGTAACAATGATGCTGTGTTGAAAACAAACTTTATAGTTTCAGGGTGGGGCAGGGTGTGAGGCAGGAGGAGTTGGGGAGGTGGGGAAAGGAGGGATGGTAGAGGAAAATCAAAGGAGGTGGTAACATGCTTGATAGGAAATGTACTCATTACCCTGCTCATGTAAATGTAACCCCTCTGTGCAGTTTTTTTGCAATAAAAATATGTATGAAAAAAATTAAAGTTCAGAGGATAGAGCTTATCACAGGATTGAAGAGAAATTTTGTTGCCCTTTGCTTCATTTGGTGAACAGCTTTAAAAAATAATCTAATAAAGCCCTATAAAACTGTGGTTCACTTGGCTTACTCCCATAGCTAGTAAGTGAAATATGAGCCAAATTAATTTTTTGGTGACTCAAGCAAAAGAATTGTAAAGAAAAGCATTTTGCTTTGAGTGGTGGAGGTAGACAAAGACTGTTACTGAAATAAAGTCAGGGAAACGATCACAAAATATGCATAGATACACACATGCATACCCATACCTATGCACATAGAGAGTGTACAAATGCATATTCAAATCAATGACTTCATTAAAGGCTAAGATCTGAAATTGTGTTAAAACAAGCAGTAAATATGATAACATAGCTAATTAGAATACCTGAAATTTCGTAATAGTTCTTCTATTATAGAGATAGGTGTTGTAAAGGATAAAAAAAAAATGTATGACCTGTTTGAATTTACAAAAATGCACATCAAAGAGAACCTGATATGTTGAAGGCCTAAAATTAGCAAGTGTTAACATAGGAGCAAGACAATAAGAAGTCCCAGGCTCGGCTGAATATACTGAAGTATACACAATGAGAAAGTCAAAATCACTTTCTATAGGTTTCTTTGGTAATTACTCAAAAGATAATGATGGACATCATCTTTGGTTCAGTAATCTTTGTTCTAAATCTCTACCCTGAAGATGTTAATCACAAAGATATGGGACATTACAGCTCTGAAAATTCATCTTAGGAAGAAATATTAATTATATGTGGAGTTCACAAAACAAGGCCATGCACTATTGTAAATAAAATGAATATATTGTAATAACACACATTCTGATGATGGCTATCTTTGTAAACACTATACTTTTTTTTACAAAATTTTAAAGAATATATAGCTTAAAATATTACAACAGTAGCTTTAGATGGGAGAGAATAAATATAAGATGAGGTACTGTTTTAATACTTTCAGCTCAGTGGAAGTAAAATTAGGCAAATTGGTTGGGCACTGATGGCTCATGCCTTTAAACTCAGCTACCCGGGAAGCTTCTCACGTTTTCTCTGATTGTCTTCTTCATTTTATAGTTCTCCTAAAATTTCTTTATTCTCCTTCCTGACCTTCATCATATTGCTTCTCTCTAGCTGTTACTTTTCCGTTAGCTCATACACCTTCCCTAACAATATGATCAATTCCTTTTTCCTTGTCATATAAAATCATTTGTCTGTTAACAAATAGACATAGTTTGCACATATTCATAGCATCATTTCTCAAGTTTATATCCAAAATTTAGATCTCTAAATTTCAAACTACCAATTAAAATCTATATCATCATGGAACCAGCTATAAAATATCTTTCTAAGCATGTTACATTTGACTTTACATTTTTGTATCATACCAAAATTTCCTGTGTTGCTTTTTTTTTTTTTTTGCCAGCCATGGGGCCTGAACTCTGGGCCTGGGTGCTGTCCCTCAGCTCTTCAGCCCAAGGCTAGCACTCTACCATTTGAGCCACAGTGCCACTTCCAGCTTTTTCTGCTTATACGGTGCTGAGGAATCGAACCAGGACCTCATGCATGCAAGGCAAGCGCTCTACCACTGAGCCCCATCCCCAGTCCCCCTAAGTGTTCCTCTTATACATTGACTAATGCTGACTTCTTTTCAATTCAGGTTTTATGCCATTTATCCCTCAACTTTGCCCTTTTAAAACAATCCTCTTATGTTGTCCATTTTACTTTTCTGATGCATCTGCCTTTACATCTTCATTTCCTTCTTATGTCATGCTTTGATTCATTTCTTTATTATTGACTGTCCTCGTTTCCTGCTTAGAGGCATTACATACTGTACCTTGTTTCAATAATCTTTCAGTCATGACACTTCTAGGCTAAAAGTATTCTAAAGCTATATAACAGTGCAAAACAAAAATCATATCCTTTTCCAGGAATTTCATTTCTTCTGTAAACATGTTGGTTTAATTTTTTAAATTCATTTTTAATATACATTTTATCGTAAAGCTGATGTACAGAGGAGTTACAGTTACATAAGTCAGGTAATGAGTACATTTCTTTTGGACCAGTGTTATCCTCTCCCTCATTTTCTTTCACTTCCCACCCCCTGGACTCCCTCATACCCACGTTGTAAAGCTCATTTCCAACCAACTGTCCAGTGAGTATCATTATTGATTTCATCCATCCTTGGTCCTACTGTTTCTTATACTATTCCTTGTTCTTATATAGGTTTCATTTCCATCGTATTCTTCAATTGAATGTTATTTACCATTTCCCGTTGCATTCTCATAAATTCATGCACACTTTCTTCTGTTGTTCTGATGGATAAACCCATACTTATGAGTAAGTTTAAAAGTTAATTTTTATCTAAAAGTGTCTTAAGACCCCTACTCTCTCCAGCTTGCATTTGTCTCTCCTTTAGTCTCGAATCCAAATGTAATGTATTACTCTTCCTTTGGAAACCCTCTATCTCATTCATTTTTTAAAAAAATAATCTGTATATTTTCATGCTTACCTTCCGTATCAGATTGTACCAGCCAAATGTGTTGAGCTGATTCATCTCAGCTTTCCCTAAGGACTATCAGGAGCATTGTAAGCCCTCACACATTTGTAGTGAATATAACTGAATTCCACAAAAACGCAAATCAATGTTCACTCCAAAGGACATTGGAAGAGACATCATGGACCTCTTGCCTTATAACAACCTGGCATTAATCAGGCATTGAAATACACTTCCCATTTCTCACCAGGATGAAAGGGAACGAGATTAAAGGAATAAAAGAACTTTCGTAAGAGGTAAAGGTTGCACATAGAGGGCAAACGTATACATAGAAAGTAGGTCTTCAGAGAAGAACAAGTCCTGTGTCTGAGTTATCAGAAAGCAAGTGCAGAATTACAAGCACTCATAAATTTGACCACATTGGCTCAGGCTTTTTTCTCCTTTGTTTAGGATTAATTCAATAGATACTTAGAAAAATAAGTTCAATCAGCAACATCAAACTGATTACTACTCAAACTTTTGGAAAATGCCTTGCAGAGACCTGATTTTTCCATTTTGAAATTAGGCTGAGGATATAACATAGTTCTCTTTCCAGGTACTGATAAAAATTGGAATTATCATGCATAGATAAATTTGGACTTAGCATTTAAGTTTCTTGGTGGGTAGTAGTGTACTCATTTAACATATTGTGCCTGGGAACATGTACTTCTGTGTGGAAAATTGTGGATCCTAGATTCAAAGGATGTGTGTGTGTGTGTGTGTGTGTGTGTGTGTGTGTGTGTGTGTGTGTGTGTGTGTGTATGTGTGTGTGTGTGTAAAGTCAGCTCAGGTACTTGGGTGTCCTTTGGGGAAATGCATTTCACAATGTTGGTCTATTTTGCTAGAAAATAGACAACAATATTAGTTCCTCATAGAGATTTTATGAGGATGAAATGACTAATGATGTTTCATCCACTTACTCCAATGTTTCTACTTCTAGAAGCAGCTAGAGATTGTGGAATGAAAAATCATTGGAGTGACAGTTAATTTAAGTCATGGCTTTTACTGTACATACTTGTGAACATGGCTTTAACTTTATAAAAGGTATGAACATCACAGGCCATTTATATTATTTCAGAAAATGGAGCTGATGCTCACTGTCATTCTTTTATGTGTCAATTAATAATGTGGCATGATGTTGTATTTGCATGATTCCTCCATCAGATAAGCGCTTTATTCATCTTTCAATAAGCCTCTAATTATCTATAGCATACAAGTAGATAATTCTTATCTGTCTATTTCAATGACATACTTTTGAGGTCAAATTAGGTAAGTGATATTCATCAATAAAAATTTAAAGTGTTTAGTCATATAAGATTTCTGTTTCTTTACTTTTTCAAGAAATTCATCCAGAATTCTTGTTGGGTTTCTCCTTAAAATATATGGAAAGCCATACTACTTTTTATTCCCTTGCTAATCCTATGCTACTCAAATCTGTCATGAGCTCTTATTTCTGCAGTAAAGGTGAGCCTGATAAGTTACTTTCATTATGATTTTCATTTCCAGGCAAGAGACTTATAAGTTATTCTACATTTTCAGTTTTCTCTCTGCCCAAATGAAAGATTTCACATTCCACTCAGAAAGGATTATAAAGAATGTTTATTTATCTGCAGTTCCTTCTTAATTCATTATTTCATTATCTTTCTAGTCTCATTGTTTACAAAGACATTCATTTTCTTTTATATATGTTTCTTTGTTTAGGATTTTGAACCATGGTACTCTGCCACCTAGAAGTCTCTTCTAACAATTTGACTAAATCCTTACCTTCTTCCAATCTTTCTTCAAATGCCCTTAATCAATGAATAGTGTCTATACACTTTTAAATTTTATTTCTCTCTCATTACTGATCTTTTCCATTTTTTCATAATGTTTATCAGCTTGTGTCAAATAACTTCTTCTAATCTTTTTATTTTAGCGTCAATTTTATATTATTGGAATATTATTAAGTATTATAATTTTGTTCACTGGTGAATTCCAACCTTCAAAGTAGTGATAAGTATTTGTTTTATTGCAATGGATTGTTTGAGATGGAGTTACCATTTTAAAAGGAGCAAATTTCAAATAATTGTCAGGTCTAGTTTGGCCATATGTGTATATGAAGCAATGATTCAAACAATATTGCTTTCAATTGCCACATTAATTTTTTGTTTTATAAAAACAGCCTCTCTCTTCTGTAACTGGAGCTGCTGTCCACAACTACATTTGCATTTCTTGGGAGAAATAGAAAGAGGGAGCTGACTTTTCAACGTTTAGATAAAAATGCATTGCTCCATGGTTGAGTGCACTTAATTTTCTTATATATTAGAAGCTAATGCTTGCATCCCACATGAAGGAAAAACCTTATACCAGGAACTTGTATATCTCTGGAGCATGTATTCCAAAATTACAAGCTAGTTTTCATTAAGAAGGATAAGTTATAAATCTCTATTAATGGAAATAAGTTGAATATTTTTTAAGAAGCATCTGGAATCCTGAATGAGACATTAATTTTCTATATTGAAGTTTTTGTACTAATCAAAAATCAAATATAACTTTAGGTATATTTTGTAGTTTATATTTATGATAGTTGTTAGGTTTGTGAATTATTATTGAATTGACATACACATAGTTGTGTGTGTCTGTGTGTATGTGTGTGTATTTAAGACAAACACAGGAAGACAATAAATAATGGGAAGCAGAGTTAAGAGGAGATAGATCCTTCAATGGCATTTTTCCTGTGTTCAACATCTTCCAACCAGACCCCAACTTTTAGTTTCCCGCATTTCCCAGGAATGCATCCAATTAATAAACCATTTAACTGGGTGCAGGAGGCTCATGCCTGTAATCCTAGCTACCCAGGAGGCTGAGATCTAAGGATCATAGTTCAAAGCCAACTCAGCCAGGAAAGTCCCCTGAAACTCTCCAATAATGCACTCAGAAAACCAGAAGTGGCGCTGTGGCTCAGGTAGTAGAGAGCTCACCTTGAGGTGAGGGACAGCACCCAGGCCCAGAATTCAAGCCCCATGACCAACAAAAAAAAAAAAAAAAAAAAAAAGAAAGAAAGAAAGAAAGAAAGAAAGAAAGAAAGAAAGACAGAAAAAAATCCAGTATAGATTAGTCAATTGAGAAGACTAGAAACATCATGATCCTGTTATTTCCCCAAATCTCCAGCATGAAACATTGTTGTACTGGGAATCACACTTTCTGAACATAGGTCTTATTAGTGAAAACATTTTGTATCTAAATCACATGAGTGGTAAATTTTGAATGCTCACACATCGACGTGCTCTATCTGCCTCTCCCCAGAAGCAGATAATTCTAGCGAATGATTTGTAGCTAGTTTTGAAGAAGCAGCTTCTTCATTGTCTTGTATCTGGGCCAGCATTGTTCCAGGGGACAGATTGGATCCAATATAATAGAAAAAGAACGGCACTATTGTTTGTGATTTGGTTAATTTAAAAACAGAAGCCAAAGTCATTTTTAATAGCAATAAGCATAAGCTCTAAGGAGAGCATACTCTTTAGACCAAGCAGAGAACACACAGTTGTTTTGTTAGAGAAAAAACAAAGGAAGAAATGGAAACACATTTTCCATGTGTGAATTGGTATCAGTGTCGACACACATTGGGGACAGAGGCTCAGAAGTCCTGGAGCTTCTTCTTTGAAATTAGTTGCAGTATAATGCAATGAGTAATACATGTTCTTTATATAGTGACAACTGGAAGTTAGGAGTCATGGTGGCACAAAACTTGTCCTACCATGGGGAAGAAGACTCTTGAAATTCTTGTAGAGATATTGTCTCTGTAATCTGAAATAAGATTTCATTTCATTTATGATCATTTTTCTGAAAATGTTAGAGAGCAACAGCAACAGAACCCCCCCCATAGAAACACAAACAAAGCACAGAAAACAAATACAAACATGCCCTTAGTCAAAAAAAGATTCCGATTAGACATTTTGATTAAAGATGTAATAAGCAAACAGTGAAATCCATATATTGGAGAACTCTCCAAGTTTTGACCAGCAGTTCAACTGACTCTAGGGCAAATATTTATGAAGTAATATAGCAAAGTGTTGTAGATGTCATCTTCTCTGACTAGAAGGAGCATCATTCTCATTGCAATGGCAATTTTTTAAAAAAGGGTAGGAGCCGAGAAAGCTAAATTGTATATCAAACTATTTGATTTCAAGATGAAATGTCTGTGGAAAGGAGATTTACAGGACTGGGATACCAAGGCATTGTGGAAGTCAATTGGAGGGAATTACTTTCCAACTTTTTTCAGAAGATAGTGATTGTATGGATGTGAAAATTAAAGTGGTGATTCAAATGAAACACAGACATTAGTAATTCTGCATTTCAAAATACAGTGTAAAGGCTGCCAATAAAATGCAAAGCACAGTGCCCAACTCTGAAAGAATTTCTGTAAGATTTGAAAATTCTCCAAGGAATCCAGACCAACATTTTAAATAAATAAGAAGGGACTTAAATAAACAACCAAATACTTTTTTAATTATGAAAAATTACTTCCTCTGAATGCCTTATGTACCATTACAAATTCTTACCTCACCCAGAGGATCTGCTTTAATGTAGAGCAAGAGTTCATATATGTGCTTAATTTACAAATTATGAGATGAATGCAATATGAAAATGTTTTAATATTTTGTTATACCTGTAATCCACCTGTAATTTAAATAATGTAATTAAAAATTATTTAAGCCAAGTGAGGTCATGTGAGCTAACAATTTTATTTTGTTTTAGGAATCCATGGAGGATTTTGTAGCTGCAAGTCCTGACTTTTTAACCTATTTGTATACCCTTTTATATCATACACATATGCGCTTACACATACATACACATACACACATTTTTCTTGACTTAGCCAAATGTATTTGAAAAGCATTTAGCCTACATATTAGCTCATAGAAATACATATAATAAAATGAATATTAAGATATTTTATTTGGTGGTAATTTAGACAACAAAGTCAGTCATCATCCACAGTCATTTAACTTTTCTTTTCACAAGCACCTCTTTTTCTGTTTTATGCTGCTATAATCTTGCTTACTTAATATACACTTGATAATTGTTGTTCTGTCTGGATGATAAAACCCAAATATTTTGCTTTAAATTATGAGTGCCTTGATACCTTTTTTTAATTTGTAGCTATCTAATACCAGCTAAATCAAAACATCTATGATAAGTTGATTATTTGCGTATATTCTGTCTCTTCTTTCTCACATATAGATGCATGTATATAAACATATATGTATATATCCATATATTTCTACATGTTTATGTATAATATACATGTATATTTATAATGTGCTATTCTTGCACCCAGATAAGGATCCCCGAAGACCACCAACGAGCCTATTCCGATGCAAGTACATGAGAGTCGTTTATTGCAAGCTCTAGCCTCTGGGCTCACAACTGTCACAGACGCAGCGGGCCAGAGTTGAGAGCCCTGATCCTTCAGTTAACAGGGTTTTTATTGGGTTTTCAGGGACTTCTATGCATCATTGCAACACTTACAAATCGTATCACACCGCGGGAAAATCATAAAATAATTCTAAAAGATGATAAGCGTAACCAGTGGCGGGAACCGACCAGGTACTGGGGATTGACTGGTTCATGGGGTTGATACTCTTCAAAATGATTGGCTAAAGCAGATGGTCTGAGGTGCAACTGAGTGGTCTTTCACTTGCAGGAACCTCTGGAGTTTTGGGTTTTTCCTGTTATCTGCTGATTAGCTGTAGTTAGTGGAATTTACCCTGAAGAGGGTTGTTCCTGGAATTTGGGCTCAAGGGGACCAGGGGGAGTTGCTGACACATTTCCTGGACAAAATGGAATCCAAACCTAAAATTACTATATTTTGTTCAGGCTTCACACTATAACATGTTATAAATGTATAAACACACATATATCTATGTAAATATATATGTACAATGTATCTATATTTATTTTTAATTATTTAAAATTATTTAAACATTTTAGCTTATTTATTTAACAATTGAAATTGTTTATCTAAAATTTATTAACATGTGCATATACATATAATCTCTCATTCAGTTTTTTTTGTGTTCAATTTCTCTGGCTCTGAGACAGTTGAAGTACTATTAAGACACTGTAATTAGTCTCTCATTTTGTAGCCATTACACAACTGCTCTAGAATGTTTGCTACTTATCTCTTTTGTACAAGTCCTAAGGTAACAAGTGACTTTGAAAACTAAACAGGTTTTGGTTACTGTTTCTCTCCCCGAATTTAACTCTGTTCCTGTAATTATGAGATTTTCTTAACTCATTATTTTATCCTTAACATAATTTGTAGTCTGTTATTTTCTCTCTCTCTCTTTTTAAAATGAGTTTCCTTTCCTAGCTAACTACTCATAGTGCTTCTCTTTCAGCTTAGGGTATGTTTGCTATTTTGGGTAATGCATGCCTCTCCGCTCCCTGCTGGGATTCATAATTGTTACTTGGCAGATGAATCCTGGCATGCCTAATCATTACGATGAACTTTCTACAAGTCCAATTAGCAAACAGCAGTGGTGCAGGGGCTGCTTCTCAAGCAAATCTGAGAGCCACCCTCCATGAGTTTTCAAATTTGCAGTGAGCTCACCACAATGATAGCTTTTCAGAACTATACATCATTTGTGTCTATGGATGGCCTAATTATGATGACATTATTCTTGTGCCTCTGAACATAGATAAGGCTAAGTAGCACTGATCTAACTCAATAAATTTTTGCCAGAGATTAGTCGATAAAATGCTTAATATTGTAGGCAATGACATCTTTCATTCAAGGAAGACAGAAAAAAAATACAGGACTAAAGTTTACCAAACTCTTTGGCATGTAATGTTTTCATGGAAGGTCATTTACTAAATGGAAAATATGACCACTAATGATCATATGCTATTTATAATAGTCCCTGACAGTGGTCTCAATGTGTCAGAACAGAATCCCACCTCATAAGTCCCTGACACATTATCCTGATGATTTTACAGATAAGCTTGGGATTTGGAGGAAGGATAGTTTAATTTCTGTGTCAAATGCAAGTTTCCCTCTTTTGATGTTCTATCTGACACAGGCAAATTTTGTTGCAACGTAGACTCATAGGCAAGGTGGGCAAGAGACCAGATGGATATCCTGATACCAACAACCATCAGGCTCATAACCATGGAATACATCACTGGAGAACATCAGATACCCAGCAGAGTTGTACTATTATCTCTTTTTCCAGAGTTCTAATATATACTGAAGGTAATTTGAGATTGGCTCAGTAGCACCATTATCTGTCATTAGATAATTTATTATGAGAAACTTGTGGTTAAACTTTTAAAAAGTTTTTATTCAGATTTTGGAGAATTGATCTTTCAGTCAACACATGGGATTTTATGTTAAATAATGTAAAATTAACTCTTAATATCTATGGAAGTAATGCATATTATATTGCCATCCATGCAGACTTTCTGTTCTAAACTGGAATTGAATTATGTTTAAGCTTTCTAAAGATGAAAGAAGTCATAATAATCATGAGTATTTGGCAATTCTTTGCTAAAATGACCTAGGCCCAATGTATTCATAGTCAAATTCCTGAAAATTATTTGTGAATGTTGATAAACTTATACAACAATATATATGGAGAGATGAACAACCTAGAAGAGCCAACACAATATTGAAAGAAGAATGAAGTGCAGGCACTGATACCATCTGATTTCAATACTTACTTTTAAGTTATAGTAATCAAGGCAGTGTGGAGCTGGCAAAAGAATAAACAACAAATTAGTAGAAGAGAATACAGTCCAAAAGTAGACCCACACAAATATATTCAACTGATATTGACAAGGGTGCTCGGGTACTACACTGGAAATAAAGATCCTCTTTTACAAAGGATCTAGGAGCAAATGCTTGTCTATCAATTTCCAACATGTTACTCTCAACCCAAAGCTTAGACACTACACAAAATTTAATAGATGATGGATCACAAGTTTAAATGTAAAGTGCAACAATTGTAAAGTTAGAGGGTAATGTGTAAGGAAAAAATCTAGGAAGTTGGGTTTGATGTTTATCTTTTAGATATAACAATAAAGTAGTTATCCATGAAGACATCAGACACACAGGAGAGTTCATTGACATATAAAACCTCTGCTTTGTGAATGACAGTTACAAGAATGAGGGAGAAGCCACAGGATGGAGGAGCTATTCATCAGACTTTTATGAAAAATAATGGCCATCAAAAATATACAAAGAACATTTATTTCTCAAAGAAATCCAATTACCAATTAAAATGGGAAATATATAGGAATAAATAATCCCCCAAAGCAAAAATAGGTGGCAGGAAAGCCTGCAGCATGGTGTCCAACATCATATATTACTGTAAATATTAGTATATACAGTATATATATTAGTATAAAATATTACCACAGGGGCTGGGAAGGTGGCTCAGTGGTAGAGCGCTTGCCTTGCCTTTGGCATTAATTTTATTTATAATTGTGCAAACCTGAAAGATTAAACTGTTTTGCATTCCCTCATTTGGAAGTTATTCACTATTGGAAAGGTTTGCTTAAGCCATCAAAACATATGACATACAAACTGTATTTAGACAGGCTAAACTATTTTGCCTGACACTAAAATACTGAACATATATTGATATGGATTTGTGAAAAATCTGTAGACTGTGCAGCACTAGTAGTGACTATGACTTTTGAAAGGTAATGGTAAGTTACTGTAGATCTATCCATGGTAACAAATGTACCACTCTGGTGTGGGATATTAGCAGTAGGTCATGTTTGTACATGGATAGATAGCATAGGAAAAGACCTTCACTTTCTGCTGTTTTACTATTCAGATAAAAATGCTCTAAAAATGAAGTCTCTTAAAGAAACAGTAACATTAAAAGATAGACATACTGGGGCTGGGAAGGTGGCTCAGTGGTAGACTGCTTGCCTTGCATGCATGAGGCCCTGGGTTCGATTCCTCAGCACCACATAAGCAAAAAGAATAAAAGGCAGAAGTGGCGCTGTGGCTCAAGTGGTAGAACGCTAGCCTTGAGCTGAAGAGTTGAGGGACAGCGCCCAGGCCCCAGAGTTCAGGCCACACAACTGGACCCCCCCCCAAAAAAAGGTAGACATACAAGTTTAATTAAGTATCCTGATATATACGAAGATGAAAGCAATGCATATGCAGTTTTGAACTCCTATATCAGATTTCACACATTGTATAAATGAATTTGTTTGTGCTACAGTTTGCATAATCACTTCCCAGGTTAACAAAGACAGTGGAAACATAATTTTACAATTGATAAAGAGAACAGAGAAATGCAGTGAAACTCTGCACTGGTACAGAGACTATATTAAATAGCATTTTAAATAAACATTTTGCTCTCATTCATTGAGTTTATATTAGCTTGTCTGTGTATGGACACAACTGGAAAGATATAATGATAAATAGGGTAGCATTTCTTGGGTGAATTATGTGCTAGACATTGAGATATACAGTTTGCATGCACTGCCTCATTTGATCCTAAAGGTGTGTAAAATTATTGCCCTAATTGTATAGTTGTCAAAATAGGGCCTTTAAATGACTCATTAGCATTTATAATAGTTTAGATACGTCATTCAGTTAAGCTTTTTTATTCACATGACGATGCCAGCACAACAGGATGAGGTACCACCTTCTTTTTGGCTCATATTACTGGCATCTATTGTGATATTATAGTATATGTTCAAACAAATTTCATAAATCACAGTTAGTTTTAACAATTTAAATGATGAATTCATTGGAATTGATGAATTAATTTTACTATTTAAGGCTAATTACTTCCCAAAGTTAAAAATCTTCCTGATACAAAAGGTTGAAAATTTGAGGAGCTGTATTAACTTTTTATGGTGACAGGCTACCTTTTATTGAGTTGAGTATGTTATTTAATTAAATGAGCTCACAATTTATGTTTATAAATCTCAGTAAGTTTTAGTATTTTTTTTTACAATATAGTATATTTCAACTACTCTGCCTTTAGCACTAGAGACAGTTCTCATCACCTGTCTGTTTATATAGATTGATCCAACTAGGATTAATCTAAATATCTATAAATAATAACTATCTATCAATAGGTAGACTTCCTATGATTATATTCCTATCTATTAATGGCTAGATCATGTACAAATGTTTCTTCCTTTTCTTTATTTCATATATAATGCGTTATAACAAGTATCTATAGAGCATTTGCATTGTATTAGGTATTGTAACTACTCTAGGAATGGCTTAATATTTACTAGAGAATTCATGAAGGTGTTAGGGTCAGATACTCTCTTATTTTATGTAAGACACTGAGCATTTACAGATTCTTGCTTCTGTAGAATTTAGGTAACCAACATCTCATGGATACTGTGGAGGGATGGTAAAAATACTTAGTTATGTAGATGGCTTTGTATGGATCCACTGAATAAATGCTGTCTTAAGTTTAGGTAGGGAATCAAAATTGTTTTGATGAGAATGATCCTCTACATCATCCTCAGAGATATCATACCAAAGATCATAAACTACACTAATGATAAAGCTGACTGTCCTTTGAAAACCTGCAGAGTTAGAGTTAGGTGTGTTTTCTCTGAGGACACATTATCTCAGGTCTAACTAATGGAATCTATTACGCCTCATTCTCATAGTGAACTATGGTCCTGTGCTACAGAAGAATTGGGGTCCACAAGGCAAGTTTCATAAATGGGATAGTTTAGTATAATGGAAGAAAAATAAAACGTAATTCAAACTGCTGTTTAGCACTCATTCCCTTGTTTATGCATAGGAAGATCCTAATCTTGACTATATTAAATTCGTTATGAACATTGAAAGAAATGTTGGGTGCTAATGTTCATTTTTAGATGTCATGTACCATACAAGGGTGATTCATTGATTAGTTACTGCCCATGAGTACAACAAACAAGCCTGAACACCAAATGTTATCAATGAAAAGGAAAGGATACACCTGAAGGAGCAAGAAGTAGAGAAACACAGAGTTACTACACCAGAAACTTTAATTTGCTTCCAGTGAATATTGCAACTTTATCTTAACCCTTTAATGACAGCACATAGAAAATGACTTGAAGCTCTGGTACTGCCTCTTTGACATTGGCACCTCCATCCGGCATTACTTAATTGCTCATTCTAGCAACATTGAAGTGCCTGATATGCCCCAATCCATTGTAATTAACCCCACATTAAAAAAAGACAGAGTGTTTAGAAAGAAAGTTAAATACTAGAGAAGTTTCTAAGGTTAATTGCCAATTACTTAGGATGCTCTTAGAAAATAAAATTCAAAGGAAGTCCATTTCTAATTTATGGAGTTGTTTGAAGATAGCTAAGTTAGGCCAGGATCCTTTGCCCTAAATTCAGGATCTTCTCTGAAGATAGAAACAATGACAGCTACCTGCAGAGAAGAAATCAAGAGAAATGTCACATTTCAAAGGGGAAAATTACTTGTTTTTACCATTCTTCTGGTTACCAGAATGTTGTCTTGGGCAAGTTGGAGGAGACAGACTTCCTACTGATTATATTTGTACCATGATTCTGCATCATTCCTTATTCTGATTGATTTACATAGTTATCGTCACTTCTTAAATGCTTTTTAAAATGTTATATATGTCAACTATCATTAAATATTGCTACCATTCATGTATTTTAGTCCTGAAAATATTTTCTCAGTATGTAAGAAACATATCTCATCAATTCTAAAATGATGTGCTTTAAGTGATGGCTATCCAAACAACTTTGAAAAGCTCATTACTGAATATTTGTGTTTTGAAATGAATTCCCTTATAGTCTCTCTTTTATTTCTCTGAAAAAGACATTAAAGTATTATTGGACATTTATTAGAATATGGGAGTTAAATTATTGTTTTAGTCTCTGGCAAAGGTCTAGACAAAGAGAATGTATTCAATAAATGTGTGTTGAATAAATGAATAAATAGTAGAAGAATGCAAATATACATCTGATAAGCAGATAGAGTTTCTAGAAATCTTATATAATTCAAACTACCTGTCACCCATTTATCTTTACAGAAAATATTATCTGAGCAATTAGTACTTTCCGGTTCTTCTGATAGCTGTCACTTAAGTTAAGTTGAAAAGCCAAAACACATCATGGCAGGGGAAAGAGGAAGAGAAGATGATATATGTTTATTGTCTTCTTCACCCCTAAATTTCATTGTTGGAAGCATTAACCACAGTGTTGGGAGATGGAAATTTCAAGAGGTCTTTCTGTCATAGGGGTACTGACTTTGTGAATGAGTATTTCTTTGATTTCAGAATCAAATTTGATAATTGAAGGAAACCTAAATAAAATCCATTACTAGAAAAAAAAGGCATCAAAAAAAGCTTTGAAGGACGAATCTTAAATCAGTGGGGAAGGAGAGGCCTATTGTACATAATGACCAGATTCCTGCTATGCACATGACAAATAAAGAAACAACCAAGGAAGAGTCTTGTGTCACCTGGAATGAAAATCATTTCCAGGTGAATTAAAGGCATAAATCTAAAATACAAACTTTGCCTGTGTAGTGGAAAGAAAGGAATTATCATCACAGCCTTCTGGTAGGCAGTGATTTCTACAATAAATAGAGAAGAGGAATATAAGAATGCAACTTAATAAATATTACCACAGTAGCTTTTAAGACATCATTATAAGAAATATTAAAGGGAAAATAGATAACTATACATTGGGAGAAGAGATTATCAATTTCTCTAAACATGCATTGTTTTTACAACATATCAACTCCTACAAATTAATACAAGAGGAAATTACATAGAAAATAAAGATTATAAAAATAAGAAGTTCAAGCAGAAAACAACACATATGTATATAAAACAACACATTTTAATATCATTCATCTTTATAATGCAATTTAAAACAGCAATGAGTAATTCTTTTCACCTCATTGTTGCATGTATACAATTAAACATATATATAAAGTTTTTTGAAATTTCCTATAATAAAAACAATTAAAAATAAACAGAATATTTGATTTGTATATGATAATTAGCATTGAAGACTAGACCAATCCATTTTTATTAAGGTACAACATCTGTGTGCCTCAAGTATTTAAAATATAGTAGACATTAATTGTCTGAGTTGTGACCTGCTCATCTGCTTGATTCAGCTTTTATAAGATATTTGATTTATATAAGTTCATTCGGTAACATTTTATTCACGCTTTCATACATTGACTATTTATAAAAGATAGTTAATTGGAAAAAATCATAACTTGATTATCCTTTTGAGTTCATTTAGGATTCTATTGAAATGGTGCCATTTTCCATATTTATGTGGAACTTGTGACTTTATATGCTTAATTAAAATTGGTTTCATAAGCCAGCCATTTCTGGTAGTTATATTTGAGAAAACAATATATGATTTACTCTAAAAGTTTTTATTGTTTTTATATTATTTAGTTTTTTAATTATTTTGTACTAGGTTTAGAACTAAGAGCCTCACATACTTCTACACATTTGCTCGGTTGATCATCAACCACTTGACTCATGCTTTCAGTACTGCTTTTTACTAGGTATTTGGGAAATAAATTTGCAGGAGCTTTTCTGCCAACCCTGACCTTGAAACATGATCCTCTGGATCTCAACTTACTGAGTAGCTAAGATTATAGGCATGAGATAGTGGTGACTAGCTAAGTTTTCATTAGTTTTATAAAGCAATTCTCATCATAAATTAGATTAAAAGGAAGTACTATTTATTGAAAAGGTAATTTTGTGTGTTGATTACAAGTAAAAATCTATTTTCAGTATTTTATTGTCAGTTTCAAATATAGATCATTAAGAAAATTAATTAAATGTCGTACCAATAATTCAGATTCTAGACAGATGTTGAAAATGATAGAGTCCTAGTTTCTGATCAAAATAATATTATCAAAGGCTTTCTTCCATTTTTGGTATTCATCTTACTTGTGAGAACATATTTTTTTTTTAGGATACGAAGCACTTCTGCATTTTATTTCATTAAAACTATTTTACAGGCTCCTTGAAGAAATATATCCTTCAACAGTTATGTCTAAGGAGATTGTGATAATCACTTGTCTTGCTAATACACCTTTATCTTTTCCTCTGCCATCCTCATACTTTATTTATGGTTCATGAAATTCCAATTTCAGATTTTTTTAATGATTTAAAACAGCTATATTTAACAGAGTTCTGAGGTAGTTTTACAATATGAAAGTATTCAAAAGATTCTTAAGATTTTTAACTTGGGAAATTTATCATTTGGCTCTTCTTTTCCCAAAATGTCCATGAAAAAAAATGGATTAGTTATTTTTATAAATTTTCTCTGAAGAAGACGAATGCACTAGCTTCTCTTAAGAATGTGAATTAACTGGCTATAAAATTATTATCCTTCTGAGACAATGTCATGAGAAATGTTTAGACAAGAAAAACAGAGCCAAAATATTGCTATTTTAAAGAATATAATTGTGATCATTACAGGGATTGGACTCATAGGCCATGTAACACACTTCCTCTCGGAATTAATCACACCATGGTCTCCTTTGGGGATCCATAAAGATGAACCCATGGCAATACATTCTCTTTGTGAGGCACTAGTGTCAGTCATACTCATCCATTGTGGTTGATTCCATTCGTGTAATTCAGAGAAACTACAAAAAATTAATATATGATGTGAATCACCAGATGCAGATTAAATGAGAAGACTGGAAAAGTGGTGATGGGAGAGAGCATGATATAAAATTATGGAACGGGTAACAGTCTGGTTTAAATCTAGAAACAGGTTATGCATATATGTCAACATTAAGAATATAGTTTGCCAAAATGTTTGGCGGGAGCCCTAACAATGGACCTAAAATGTGTATAAATAATCGGTGTATATAAATGGCCCCAAAGCCAGTGGAAGCATGCCATTTTATCGGCTAAGTTGTGTTGCTGCTGCCCTTATCTTTCGAGCTCTTCCCTTCCAGACTCCATATAACTGAGATCCATTGAGGTAAAGCTGCCTCCATGATGGCAATGAATGTGAATGGCCCCACAGGTCAGCAAATCATTACATCTAGGAGATGAAAGTCAGAAATGTGTTTTGTTCACGTTGCACAATCAGAGATGAAAGAACAGTTTAATAAATACCAGGAGGCTCTGGAGCTCTAACTTCCTGATATTTCTCTTCCCAGTAAAAATAGAGCTTTGAACATACACACACACACACACACACACACACACACACACACACACATATACATATATATGTCTATATCAAGATTGCTGATCATTTTTCCTTTCTTGTCTTACTGTATATGTCTTGGGAAGTTGTCTACTCATCAATTCACAATGCCTGTCCAGGACTTTGAGCTACCAAATACATAATAATAAAGTTGCTGAATTTGAGAGTAAGGGATGCAGCTGGTAGAGGGTTGAAGTGAAAGAAGATGCCGGGTAAAGAGTTGTACTTTTTACAAAACAGTCACAAGATTTTGAAGAAGAAGAAGAAAAAACTCTGCCCCTTCTCAGGAAATACAGGCACGTCCACATTTGGAACAGGTGTTTCAAAGTCCTACCATCTGTTATTCACATCAAGCTACAAGGGAAAAGGGAACACAAATGGACACTGATTTATTCATGAATGAAGAGGTTCTGACTTGCCATCCATATGCTTAGGGATAAAAGGAAACACTGACAGATAAAGGAGAAGTTCAATAAGAACCCAAGAGCAGGGACTTGCACGGAGCCTCTCTGCTGTATGAAACCTCCCTGCTGCTGTTGTTAAGTGAAGGCAAAGAATTCCAAACTTCCACTGGCAGATTCAGGGAATTGGAATCCAAATGTCCACATTTGCCTCCATTATCAGGTGAAGTGTTATCTGACTTAGGTTAACTGACTCTACTGATAACAATTCTTACCAGTGTATTTCTTTCAATCACCACAGAAATTACAATACTAATGCAGTCAGATTTGATATATTCCGCTGTTAGGAATTATATAAATCTGGAAGATCTATTGACATGTACGAGTAACAATTGCCCTAAGTTCACTATCATGAGAAAATGTTTCAAGGTTTTAAGATGTTTGACTAAACAGATGCTTATGACAATTTACAAGAGGAAATTAAAATTGTATTTGTGCCTGGTGACAGTGGCTCATTTCTGTAATGCTAGCTTCTTAGAAAGCTGAGAGGTCTGAGGATCCTAATTTGAAGCCAGCCCAGGGAGAAAAGTTCACTAGATTCCAGTTCCAGTTAACCAGGCAAAACAGCTGGACTGAAGGTATGACTCAAGTGGTAGAGTGCCAGTCAGGAGCAAGAAAAGCTGAGTTAGAAGCACAGGACCTACCCACTGCCCTTCAGAATCTCCAAATGTACCCAAACCCTATATTCTCTACATTTAGAAAAATCATGTAATTAACTAACTTAAAAATCACTATCAATAGAATCAGTATAAATAGCTTAACATCATTTGGATTAAAATGATATTTAAATCTATTTTAAATAACCATAAACCTGTTGAGAAACAATACACATGCAATCTCTAAATGAATTGCTCCTGCTTAATTACTGGACTTGTATTTGAGTCCTTGTAAAATTCATTTCTGAATATTACTTTATTAGCAAACCTCATCCCTTTATCAATTTTATCTCAGTTTGCATGGACTCAGCTCTAATTCCAATCTTCACAGCACCTAGACATGTCTTTTAGAGTGCTTTCTTTCATTTTTCTCCTTAATACATATATTTTATTGTAATGATACTGTACAGAGGGGTTACAGGTTCATGAGCAAGGTGATGACTCCATTTCCTATCGAGCATTGTTACACACTCCTTTGCGATTACCCTACCATCCCTTTCCTCCTCACCACAACACCCCAACTCCTCCTTCATCCCCTTCCCCCCGCAAAGTTGTAAAGTTCATTTTCAACATACTGTCTTATACATCTCATTATTACAATGGGTCATCATGTATCCTTATTTCAGCATTTTGTTATCTCCCTTCCCTTCCCCAAATTAGAAATATATATATATATATATATATATATATATATATATATATATATATATATATATATATACAAGATGCAGGACACCAGAATCAAATACAGTGACAACAGGGTTTGTACCATGGGGGAAAACATACAAAGAAACAAACAAAAATCACATAGTATATTATAAGTACATTAAAGTATATAGTATATTATAAGTATATAGTATATTATAAGTACATTAAAATAACAGCAACAAAGATAGAACCTCTTGTGTCCCTATATTGGGGTTCATTTCATTTAGCATCAGGTTATATGGTCATATGTTCATAGCTTTTGACTGTCCTGGACATTTATTAGTTATTGCAGATAAGGGAAACCATAGAACCTATGTTTCTTTGAGTCTGGCTTGCTTCACTTAATATAATTTTTCCAAGTCTTTCCATTTCCTAAAAAAGAGGGCAGTATCATTCTTTCTGATGGAGGCATAGAATTCATATATATATATATATATATATATGAATATATATACATATATATATATATATCCAACCTTTTCTTGATCCATTCATCTACTGAGGGGCATCTGGGTTGTTTCCATATCTTAGTTAAGGTGAATAATGTTGTGATAAACATAGTTGTGCTGGTAGCTTTAGTGTGGTCTTGTTTGTGATCATTTGGCTAAATGCCCCAAAGTGGAATTGCTGGGTCATAGGGGAGCTCTATGTGAAGTCTTTTGAGGAACTTCCATACTGTTTTCCAAAGTGGTTGAACAAGTTTACACTCCCACCAACAAAGCAGTAGAGTTCCCTTTATTCTTTGTGTTTCAGATACTCCAATCATATTTGCTAATCTTTGATGGGAAAGTTCTGTCTTCAAGAAGTTTATAGTTCAATGAAACATGTTGTATCTCAACAATCAACTTGAAGTTGGCAGTGAAATAAATTGAGTTTTATAATAAAATGATAATTAGATATAGTGTTCAGTATTTGTTTATCTATAACATTCAAGTTGAAGAAGATGACCTTAGTTTGTGTTCTTCACCAGCTTTCTAAGCAGTCCAGTGGCTCAATGACTGCTTTCAATTTCAAGATGTTAACTCAAAAATGTAAAGATTGCTATAACAATAGGTTGACAGTTTGCTAATTTCAATTAACAGTTTGCTAATTGCATCAAGATTCCAAAAAAGTTTCTAAATTACAGTTATAAGTTACATTTATCTCACCATATTTACGAATTCTTTTTGCGTGTCATTACTTTCCTATCTGTCACCATCTGTACCCTCTTTCTCTCCAGTTACTGGTAATTACTTTTCCAAATCCTTCTGTCTTCTTCTTCCAACTTATCTACTTTGGCAACTCAAAAATCTCCATATAAGTCAACTTGACATTATCTCACTAAACATCGATGTTCTTTTCATTGTATTTTATTATATTTTTGTTTTTTATTTCAATTTGGATAGGTATTTTGGTTATGTCTTTATCTCTACTTCTGCAATGACTAATCTCTAATTCCATCTGTCAGCATTTTTATTTCAGATTTTATATTTTCTATTTATTTATATTTTTATTTGGGTATGTGTTACTTTGCTAATGTTTCCACTTCTATGTTATAAACTTGATTATGTTCAGTAAATTTGGAAAAGTCTTCAAATAAAGTAAATAAAACCTGGAAAAATTCAATGTTTTTTTTTTGAATGCAGGAAGGTTCATCTCTTTAAAACAAGCAAGCCAAGTTCTAGAGGCTCACAACCTGGAAGATTTCAGCTCTGTACTAGGCTACACAGAAAAGCCCATGAGTTTTATCTCCAACTAACCATCATAAAGCATGGCTGCTTGGATGGTTCAAGTGCTAGAGTGTTAGCTATTAGCAATAAACCTGAGCAATATACCAGACCATTGTATTTAAGTCCTGGTACCTGAACAAAATAAAAACAAGACAAAAAAACTGAATCAAGAACTTTTTTCAATCTTTGAGTAGCTTCCTCACGCTCATGAGATTCCTGTATTGATCTTTGGTTTGCCTCCTCTCTTTCCCTATCACGCTCACACTGAGTCCTTTACAGGTTTTCAATCTTTTCATTCACCATGTTTACCAGTAGTATTTGTAGAGTTTCTTGGGAACTCTCCTCTGGATTATTCCTTATCTGTTCTGTCAACTGATTATCATGAGTGGGAGTTGAGATACCTGGACTTGCCATTTTTCTTGTGTTTTTCCAGCTTGTTCTGCTCAGTAGATGAATGGATCAAGAAAATGTGGTATCTATACACAATGGGATTCTATGCCTCCATCAGAAAGAATGACATTGCCCCATTTGTTAGGAAATGGAAAGACATGGAAAAAATTATATTAAGTGAAGTAAGCCAGGCCCAAAGAAACATAGATCCCATCGTTTCCCTTATTTGCAATAACTAGTATATGTATGAGTCAAGCAGAAAACGGTCAGATAAGTTGATGTTAGGGAAATGAACCCCAAGATAAGTATTCAAATGTTTTTTTTCTTGCTTGCTATTGTTTCTAACATATTTATACCGTGATTTCTTTGTTGCTTTGTATGTCTCCCCCCCCCCATGGTATAACCCCTGCTTTCACTGTATTTGATGTTGGTAAAATATGTGGAGGGGAAAAAACAAATCGTTTAAATAGGGATACAGGTGGACCCATTGCAACAATGAGATGTACAAGTCGTTATGTAGAAAAACACACTTTACAACTTTGGCAGGGGGAAGGGGAGTGGTGGCTGTGGGGGGGGGTGGGAGATAGGAAGGGATGGGAAGAGGAAACGATAATAAATGTACTCATTACCTTGCTCATGTGTTGTAACCTCTCTGTACAGTATTTTCACAATAAAAAAAGAAAGAAAGAAAGAACAACAAGAATATTTTTCCTAGCCAGTTGTTGGTGGC
This sequence comes from Dipodomys merriami, assembly GCF_024711535.1. Classification (NCBI taxonomy): domain Eukaryota; kingdom Metazoa; phylum Chordata; class Mammalia; order Rodentia; family Heteromyidae; genus Dipodomys; species Dipodomys merriami. The sequence continues at coordinate 120,856,722 of NW_027202270.1, read as the reverse complement.
TCACGCCTGTAATCCTAGCTACTAAGGATGCTGAAATCTGAGGATCGCGGTTCAAAGTCCGTGAGACTCTTATCTCCAATAAAAAAAAAATTAGAAAACCGGAAGTGGTGATGTGGCTCAAGTGGTAGAGCACTCTCTTTGAGCTGAAGAGCTGAGGGGACCATGCCCGAGCCCAGAGTTCAAGTCTCACCACCGACCAAAAAGAAAAAAAAATATTTTTCCAATATGTCCAAATCTGGTTAGATTCTTTTAATATTAAAAATCATAGCAAAATGCTTCTCAGAAAGTTTAATTAAGATTGAGGGTTCACCAGTATTACCAGTCAGAAAATGTTGAATATTTTCTGTTTATTACTGAAATTAAATTTTCTGTTCTTTCCTTCAATAAAATAAGTCTAAAAAATAACAATTAGAGGGTAATTTTTTTAACACCGTGGAAGGAATCTATTAGTATTATAACATATTTTTTATATTTTTTGAATACTCTGTGAAATTTTGTAGTAGTACCAGTTTGAATCATAAAGATTTTTTAAGAGAAGAGATTCTGCAAAAGATGTGGAACATGCTTTTTTTCCCTCTATTAATAGGAGGCAATTCTCACCAAAAGAATGTCAAATAATAGATTTATCTACACATATGTTTGCACACATCAGTACTGATTCCAACAGGTTTTTGAACACTAAAAAGTTCACTCTATGCATACCCCCATGTAAGATTAATACATATTATAAAATTGAATCCATGGAATGAAGTCACAGAGCCAAACAGTATGTCTTACTTCATATAAAAGTTATTCTAGATAAAGGTAAGGCTTCCTTTATGTAGAGTGAGATGCAGCCCGTAGCATTTTAACCCTTTATTGTTATTACCTATTACAGGATACATTTTATATTTCAAATAGCTATGGTAGACTTTTCTATTAATTTGCTTAGAGATTTGCTTTATTTTATGCAAAACACTCCAACATTAAAATTCTTTAAAATATATTTAGGTAAGCCATTCAAAATACATTCAAGATATTTTCCAAGTCTGGCTACTTAATGTTCTTATTAATTGTTCTAGTTCCATGTTCTCCTCATTTCTTATTCAGTAACTATCTTATCCGTAATATATCCACCTGAATTCCAGTAAATAATCACATCTTTTATATCACAAAAGATTTTCTCACCACTAATTGCAAATTTGTGGCAGAAACATCAATTACTGATATAATAACCACGAGGAAACAGAAGTGATCAATGTTCTCTTTGGTTGAAAACAGAAAATCTGAGTGAAAAATTACTCCTGAAATTATGCTAAGCTCTTTAAAACACTTCTGTTCTTTTATTAATAGCATGCTGATTAGGAGCCTATAATCAGAGGAGAATGGCACAGGCCTCCAAACTTAGAAATTTTGACAGTCTACCTTAGTCATTCAGTACACTATGAACTATAAAGTGCAGGGATCATAGCTAGGATCACCTTGAGTCCCCACCACTGAGAATAGTACTTAGTCAGTATGTGTTGAACAATAGAAGAAAGTATTAACTAGATATATGAATAACTGAGAGAAAGAAAGAATGAATGGAATCTCATGATGGTCAAGGTGCAAGTATCATTTAAAGGTAGTAATTTTACCCTATAATGAAAGCTAGTAATAATTGCATACATTGTCAAAATCAGGCTTCTTTTCATTCCAATATTTAAATAATTATTGTATGAGAGCTCACCTGAGTCACTTCAATATAAGTCAAAGTTGGACTCTCAACTCCCTTGATTAGTTATATTGATTCAGGATGCTTTGTAGTTGGCTGAAGTCTGAATTGGTTTGGAACCACAAGAGAATGAAAAACAGAAATCCATGGATCTTGGTAGACTGGCTTGGAAAACTGAATATTTATTTATTTCCTTATTTATTTATTTATTTACTACTTCTTTAGGAGTGTTCATGTGGAGCACAACTGATTATAACATTGCTGATCATTTAAAATGAGGAAGGATCAGATGGACTCTACTCATGATATGAATTGGTATTAGAACCTGTACCAAGAGTATAGAACATGTGAGTGGAAACTAATCTATCAATTTAATCTTGCTAAATTTGGTAGTGAACTTTCTCTTTCAATTTCATTGAAGAGTTGAAGGAGTATTGGTGGGAGTTCTGCTTTGAAGGCCTTGTAGAATTCCGCTATAAAACCATCTGGTCCTGGGCTTTTCTTAGATGGGAGGTCTCTTATTGCTGTTTCTATTTCAATGCTTGATATGGGCCTGTTAAGATGGTTTAACTCATCTTGGTTTAGTTTCGGCATGTCAATATTTGCTACGAAAAGGTCCATTTCTGCCAAGTTCTCAAACTTATTATCATAAAGGTTTGAGAAGTATTCCCTTATAATATTCTGAATCGTGGTTGTTTCTGTGGTGATGTTTCCATTTTCATCTCTGAGTTTATTTATTTGGGTGTGTTCTCTTCTTTTTCTGATAAGATTTGCTAAGGATCTGACTATTTTGTTAATTTTTTCGAAGAACCAACTCTTTCTTTTGTTGATAATTCATTCTATGAAGCTATAATAACCCTCATCCCAAAACCAGGCAGGGACTCATCAAAGAAAGAGAAATATAGACCCATTTCTTTGATGAACATTGATGCAAAATTTCTCAACAAAATTTTGGCCAATCAACTTCAACAATTCATACAAAAAATCATACACCACAATAAAACAGGATTCATTTCAGGGATGCAAAGATGGTTCAATATGCACAAATCAGTTAATATAATTCATCACATCAACAAAAGCAAGGATAAGAACTGCATGGTTAACTCAATAGATGCAGATTAGTATAGGTGCGGGTAGCCTTGGCACATTCTTCCCACTTTTGGGCATTTAACAAATGATCACAAAGCTACCATCACAACTCTGTTTATTGCAGCATTATTTACCATAATGAAGATATGGAACCAACCCAGATGCCCCTCAGTAGATGAATGGATCAAGAATATGTGGTATATATACACAATGGAATTCTATGCCTCCATCAGAAAGAATGACATTGCCCCATTTGTTAGGAAATGGAAAGACTTGGAAAAAATTATATTAAGTGAAGTAAGCCAGGCCCAAAGAAACATAGGTCCCATGGTTTCCTTTATTTGCAATAACTAGTATATGTTGGAGTGAAGCAGAAAAGGTCAGATAAGTTGATGTTAGGGGAATGAACCACAAGATAAGTATTCAAATGTTTTTTTTTCCTTTCATGCAATTGTTTCTATCATATTTATAAGACTTCTATGTTGCTTTGTATGTCCTTCCCCCACAGTATAACCCATACTTTCACTGTATTTGATGTTGGTATAATTTGTGGAGGGGAAGGGAAAAAAACAAATAGTTGAACTGGGGATACAGGTGGACCCATTGCAACAATTAGATGTACAAGTTGTTATGTCGAAAAACGAACTTAACAAATTTGGTGGGCAGTGGGTGGAGAATCGGGTAGGGGAGAGGAGAAGTATGGGAAGGAATGGGAAGGGGAAACAACTAGGAAGCAACAATGCTTGATAAGAAATTTACTCGTTATCTTGCCTATGTAATTGTAACTCCTCTGTACAGTAATCTCACAAAAAAATCTTGCTAAATTTAAAACATCTATGTTAAAATTTCAAAATAAAGTGGCAATTATGCATAAAGGTAGACACAAACTTTTTAACTTCTTACTTATTTTAATCAGGTTTTGGAGAGTTCAAACAAATGTTAATTCCATTTTCAGTTTACCCTAGAGTCCGTGAGATATATCTTTTAATCCAAGTCATAGGTCATAGTCATATTTGTTTTATATTTTGATGAACAGTCTGAATCTAAATATTGATGACACAGACCAAGATAATTAGAACAATGTTTTAAAGCACACACACCCACACATACATACACACACATGCGAACACCATAACACAACTAAAATAAAGGGCAATAGTGATTGAAAATGGATTTCCTTCCTGTTTTTGCTCACGTTTTCTGTATAATTGGCAATTAACCTTCCTTATCTCCTAAGTCATATCTCTAAACGAATTTCTTTCTGAATGTGTAGCTTTTTTAACACATATATTTGGCATATTTAAGTTTTACCCAAGTGATAATAATTAGTATTTCCAACAAAGAACTTGCATAAGTTATGACTTCATTCTTAATGTCTAGGAGAAGTGAATTTTGTATAATACAATTGCATAAAAGGGTATATGTTGTGCCATGTTTCAGAGTTTTTATCAGAACTGTTTAAATAGGAAGAGCTATGATGTTGCCATAGTGCTTTCTAGAATAGCAGATATTTGGATTAGACTTCCTCATCTCCTTAAGCGCCTTTAATAATTTTAAAACCCCACTTTCAGTAAACTAAGAACTGCAGGACAACACTGTAAATCAGATTTTCTTGAATCTCATGAAATTACTTTTTAGCTCTCGTCTTGGAAATCTGCCTCAAAATGAATTCTTAAATAAGCTTGGGAGCTTAAAGGTGTAATATTTATTCATCTAAAAATACACATATTGGTTAATCCCATTGCCAAGTAATTCTTAAAGTAATTACTTAATCTGGGTTTCCAAAATAATTGGGCAAGTAGAGAAATAGAACATTTAAGGTATATGCAAAGTCAAAGTCCTTTTACTGTTAAATTTATGTGCATTCTTCTTGGGCTTCTCTAAATTCAGATAGTATTTCTGAATTCTAGTGATGGATTTTAATCAAGCTCATTATCACTACTTTAAAACGAATGCCTAGAGCTGGTCCTCAAAAAATCATCTGAATGAGAAATTCTGAACACAGGATCCAAGTATGAATAATTTTAAAAATCCTCCAGAGGATTTCTACTGTAAAAATGAGGTTGGCCATCATTTGAAGAATATAATTGTGACATAGGTCATGCCTAATTGAAAACTCATTGTCTATGCTACCTGTAAAATTTAATAAAGATATATGAACTTTGTGAATCTAGGAAGGTGATGAGAGAAAAAGCCACTATATAGATGTATTGTTTCATAATCCTAGGCAAAAAAACAGTGCTCAGTAAGGAGTGTGAGTTGAGATTCTTGTTGTGTTTGGTTTTTACATTTTATCCAAATGTTATTTAAAACTCAGTTCAGTGCATGCTTTAGATCAGTGGTTCTTGAACTGGAAATGCTTGACATGAAAACACAAGGGGACTTCCCAAGATGACATTTAGAAAATCATTTCTCAGATGCCCTGCCTTTACATGGATATTCCCCTAAAATATGTAAAGAAAATCACCCTTTCCTGAATCCTGCTTTTTGCCTTCAGAGGCCATTGACTAGGTATGCACCCCTGCACATCACATATTTGGTGCCTGGATTCCAGTTATTTGGTTGGCAAGACTACCATTTACTTCTGCCTTAGTGATTATAGCTATGCACTCAGCAAGTGCTAGACAGCATCGAGGTTGTATTGCTCAAACAGGACAATATGGTGGCTTCCAGAAGAGCATCCACTTCCAGTAGGGTGTGCTTCTTCTTTCTTAACATTTCTGTTGTTTTGTTTTGTTTCTATTATTTATTTATTTATTCATTTTACTTTTTTGTATGTTTTTATTGTAAAAGTGCTGTACAGAAGGGTTACAGTTCTATACTGGGACTCCTAAGAGTCTGATCAGAAGCTGTGTAATTTTTTTCCTTGCCTTTAATTCCAAAGCTATTTAAAATTGTTTCCTTTTTACTTATATGATTTTAGATAAGTATAAGTGCTTTTATTCACTTACTTTCCCTTTCCATGAACTGTGGAGGTAGGCAAGGGGAAAAACCCCCACTGAACAACAACAACACAAAAAGACTCTAGTCAAAATAATTCCTGTTCTCCAGTGGTTCCTATGAATGTGTTTTCCTACAGTAGCTTCTTTGGTCCTTCTTGAAAATTGGGTAATAATAAGATTTGATTGCCAGAAGTCTAATAGCACATACCTCTTAGTGCTAGTGATAGAAACAAAAAAATGTATAATTGGAAGTTTAATGAAAATCATAAAGAATTTAACATAAATCTTGGTGTGTAGATCAGGTTTAATCAAATCTTTTATCACTTTAACTTTCTGATACAAACATAACATCCATATATATTAGCATTACTTTTAACATCAAAAGTCTAATGAAAACTAAATGGCAGCAACAGGATTTGTTTTGGCAAAGCATAGAACAAAATAATTTTATCTCTTAAAATTATAGGTGTTCATATTGAATGATAGAAAAACAGATCTAGAAAGTTATTGGAAGCAATATATCAGGATATTGAATTACATCTCTGTAAACATTATCAGCATTGAGGTGACACAGTGCCATTTAATTTTCTGACCTCAGTTGACAACAGACAACTAAAAGAATGGAAAATAAAATTGCACACTGTGTTCAAACTCTCCTTCCTTTACTTCATACATGCTTTGGGAAAGAAGGGACATATTTTCAGACTTCTGGGGTTGTCACTTCCATTAATCAACCACTGTTTTATCAGACTGGCTATTCACTCCTGTTTAGAGGTGTTTTGGGTTCCTAGAGTTTTGTAGGAAAGCTGCTGAAATGTTTAAACAGATCAACTAAGTTTATCAATTGACATCATTTCATAAATAATGTCTAACTTCACAACGTATTGCTTTTTCTTCTGCACTTACCACTGGACTATGATGGACATTCCAAGAATAACAATAAAGTGATGTACAATAAAACATCCTTTAAGTGTAATGTATCTGAGTTTCTTCTGAACAAGTAGAAAAGATAGGAATTATAAGGCAGTTTTCCTAATAATAACAGTAACAGGAGCACTAATAATATCCTCACTTGCCTTGTGGCAAACTCTTGGGGATAGACCATTTGTCATTTGTCTAGGCCGCCCTTTCCTGTTACCTATTAGGATTTCTTCTTCAATTCTCCCACTTCTGTCACTCATGGAATACATTTGGTACGCAGGCAGTTTTATCCAATTCCAAAATCTCTCCTTAATACAATGTAGAAGAAACCATAGGGAATAACATGCAATGCATATTTTTCTAAGAGAAAGCAAGAAGGCACTTTGATTCAGACATGTTGTACGTCAGGTATCATCCTATTTCTGTAGTGGAATTTTTCTCAATTGAAACAAAAACAGAACTATTTAAAAATCTGCATGAACAATTCCAAACAATTCACAACATCTCAAATATATTAAAGCTTTTGGAAATGAACAATATCGATGACTTGAAATACATTTTTGCCATGACTTTGTCAATATGACTTATCCTCTATTCATTTTCCTAATTTTTAAAATAATAAAGCTTAGAAATAAAAAATAACCAAATTGAAAAAGTTCATAACTTAATAAGCTAAAGAAAAATGTATAGAGCTTTCTGGGTTATTCTTGGTCTAATTTTATGTAAGTTAGTTTCATTGTGCAATGGATGGATTGTATTTAAGAAAACTAAGCTGAATTGTATGTGTGTACACACACATACACAGACACATATACACTTTATACATTATTTTGTCTTTTAACATGGGAAATACAAAGTCAATGAATATGACTTTTAATGGACGGCTAATATAAACACATATCTAAATATTCAAATGGTCTTCTGCTGGCAGATTTCCTTGGCATTTCTAAAGATTTTCATGAAACTAGCTCACATTATTATGCACCCCTTCTTTTTCACTGACATTACCATTACTTTAAATATATTAAATTTCAAGTAGATAGCAAGTTAGGGCAAAATCAGTATGCTGGATTTCCAAAGGAAAGCACAAAAATCCATTTTCACTATTGACGTGTGGACCTGTTTTCTCTCCAAGCAGTCTATAGTCATTGAATACTTATTTGTTCTAGTAAAGGACAGTGAAATCCTAGAAGCAAAGACTGTTTCTTAAGTTAATCATTGCATCACAAACATGTATTTCAGCATATATCTATATATCTATATATATATGAGTGCTGAAAACTCACTATTGGTTAAAACTTTTTTATTGTAAAGGTGATATACACAGAGGTTATATAAGTCAGTAATGAATACATTTCTTTTTGAACAGTGTTACCCCTGCCCTCATTTTCTTCCAATCCCCTCTCTTCACTCCCCCCAACATTGTTTAGTGAGTATCACATTTGAATTGGTTTACCCTTTGTCCTACTGTTTCTATAAGTCCCCTTCCTTTCCAAAATCATACAAACTTATAAACAAAATGAAGGGTACAGAAATTAAAAAAACAGTGACAATAGAAAATAAACCAAAGGGGGGAGAAAAAATAATTGCAAACAGTATACTAAAAAAGCCTCTTATTTCCATTTATTGGAGTTTACTTCAATATGCATCATAATTTTATGTGGTCATATGCACGTAGTTATTGAGCTATTGTGGTCTTTTGCTAAGTGGTTAAATTTTTATAAAGAGTAATATGTTTTCTGAAGCAAAATGTGACAATAAGAAAATAATTATAAAATCACAAGTATTCACAGCTTCCTATTTTGCATGCAGTATAGTGTCTTAAATATATACTCATGCTTTTTAAATCAGTGGTATAATACAATTAATTATATAGACAAACAAACAAAACTGATTTAGATTACTTGTTCAATTTTACATATATAAACATAGTCAGGTTTCAAAGCATAATTACCTAATTCAAAGACTATTTTCTCTAATAGTTTTCAACTGTATTATTTTATGAAGTACCAAAGTGATTTCACAGTTATCAAATAGATATCTAAATAGATAGTATTCACAAATGTCTCTGTACACAAATAATGCTTACAAACTAATTAAATAAAATTAAGTCATGTAGGTGTTTTCTGTTGGAAAACATCAAAAATTATTTCTTATACTATGATCATATATCATAAGCCATAACCATCACTCCAACTTTTTAAATTAAGTTTTTTATTGTGAAAATACTGTACAAAGTGGTTACAGCTACATATGCAAGGTAATGAGAACATTTCTTATCCAGCATTGTTGCCTCCTCCTTTGTTTCTCCTCTACCACCCTTTCCTTCCCATCTCCTCAGCTACATCACTCCAACTTTTCTTAAATCCTTCCTTCTGTTGTCTCAACTCTTGTGCTTTTATGTTTATGTTTATTTTTATTTTTACTTTTGTCGGTCATGGGGCTTGAACTCTAGGCCTGGGTGCTGTCCCTCAGCTTGTCAGCTCAAGGCTAGTGCTCTACCACTTGAGCCACAGTGCCACTTCTGGCTTTGTGGTTGTGAATTGGAGATAAGAGTCTCTTGGAGCTTCCTGCCTCAGCTGGCTTTGAACCATGATCCTCAGTTATCAGCCTACTGAGTAGCTAGGATTTCAGGCATGAGCCACCAGCACCCGGCTCTTGTGCTTTTAAAATGTGCTGCTATGAAGCCAGAAAAAAGTTAACTGAATTTTCATCCTTTAGAAGATTCATTCTTGCTTCTACAAGAGGGGATTTAACTGAAAAGAAATATTACCTATTTTGTTGCTACTTTTTCTGTTTTTCTGTATACTTTTCTAACAACTTCCAGTTATTAAAGGATAATGAAATATGGTGTAGGCATGTAACTCTAGTTCTGTCTATACTTAACAGGACTGCCTGAGTCTCAGCCGATGTATTGTGTCAGTATATTGCATATGCCAAATTTATGTGACCATAAAACAATAGCTAAGTGTATGGAATTAGTAAAGCAGACAGTATATGAATCATAACTCAATCAATATGCCTAGAATTTCTTATTTGCATATAGATTACAAGATGAACATCAGTATTTCTGGAAATGAGTCTCAGTTTTCAACTAGGTAGTATGAGAATCATGAGCTATTATCTAATGTCATTTGTTCAATTGAGGGACTTAGTTCTCTTTGTACTCTATTTTAATTGTTATTTTTTACTGTTATTGTAAAGGTGATGTGCAGAGGGCTCATGTTACATAAGTCAGGTAATGAGTACATTGCTTCTTGAACAGTGTCACATTTTCTCTGCTTTGCTCTCATTTTTTCCCTCCCAACTCCGCTCCTCCTCAAGTTGTATAGTTCATTTCTAACATCGTGGCTAGTATCAATGCTTACTTTGTTGACCCTCTTTTCCTCCATTTCTGTGCCCCCTTTCCCACCCCCAAAACAGATAAAGTAACATACAACACAAAAGGTATAGAAATCAAAAGCAGTGACAAAGGAGAAAAAATGTTAAAAAATTAAAATAACAAAATAACAAAAAACCTCGTTTCCACATTTGGAGTTCATTTCAATAAACATCATTTTATTTTTTTTTATTATGAAAAGACTGTACAGAGGGGTTACAATTACATGGGCAAGATGATGAGTACATTTCTTATCAAGCATTGTAGCCTCCTCCTTTGTTTCCCCTTCCCATCCCTTCCCATCCTCCCCTCTCCCCCCATTTTATATGATCTTATGCATACAGCTATTAAGCCTTTGTGATTCTCTCCTAACAAAATGTTTCACTCTGATAGGCTTATCTTTTCAGCAAGAACAAATCAACAATATTGTCCTAGCTGTTTGCTTTCTTTGAAAAAGTCATCCACATTTTTCAAGTGACCAATGGATCAGGTTAAGGTAGTTTATGACCTATTGTAAACACAATTCTTGAAACTAAAATTTTATGACCTTTTACAATTATTCTTGCCTCCAAAGGATATATGCATTTGAGAATCCATAGAAACATTTAATCCAAATGTATCAGATAATTTTGTATCAGATAAAGCTTATATTGTTTAATCCCACAAACTTTAATCTATAGAAACAGATTGACTGATTTCTGGATGTTATGTCAAAGCCAAAAAAAATGAAACTCATTTCCTAGAGCCTGACAGTTTACATTGAGTAATTCTATTATTCCAAGAAATGTTGATAGAGGCAACTCTTGGTGCTGAATTAACCTTTTCTTAGCTTTAATATATTTTTTATTTTGAGTATGGTCAAGGGAAAATTTCTCCATCTGCTGTAACTGGCAAAGAAACCTTGTTGGCACTTGGGCAAAACCTTGTGTTGTTAAAAATTATATTCCTTTGAATGGGCAGCTCTCTATCTGATGTAATTTATATTGCATAGGTGAGTATCACTTAGGTGATGTAGTCAGGGTCTGAAGTCAACTTTGGTGCTGACCCTTCGGAATCTCAATTTGGAGATCATGTATCAATTTCTACAACATGCTAAAAATGTCAAAGACTGATTCATTTTGTCTGCTGAAGATGACTCCAACCACAGAGAAGCACCCTGTCCAAAGTCACAATCACTTCCTAAAGCCAGACCCCGTCTAATGACTTGTAGGTCTACTGGTGAATGCTCAGCTCACTCATAACAACAAAGGAAATTGGGCTCGTCCATCCCCACTCAGATGCTCTTTCATGTCTCTCTCTGGGTCAGCAGTCCAGAGGAATCAAATAGGATACACTGCCAGAAGAGCAAAATCAGACCATAAGCATTTGCCTTTGTCTCTATACAAGACATCATAATTAAATGAAACCAAACGACTCCTTCACGATTGTCAACTTATCTAAGGGGGATCTTTGGGTTCTAAATCTAAGATTCATAAATAAAATACCTTTACCAGGTTTTGTTCACAAATAATTATTTTTCTGGGCAAGTCCCTGAGTGAAAGCAGTCAAGAAAGAATACAATCGTCATAAAGTTATGATGGAAAATTTGAGCACTGACCCTTGAGACATGCAGACATATATGCAAACACATACTCATTTCAGCAAGATACTATTTACAATACCCATGTTTTTCCTCTAACTTCAAAAATCTGTGTTATCTGCTTGAAGCAGCCTCCACATCCAACTTAATTTGCTTGTATATGTGTATATGCCCTTGAATGCTCATCTAGGGGTGATCTCTCATTGAAAGATCTCTCATTAAGTCTGGTGCTCAGAATCCATACTTCTAGAACATCTACAAAATCCTAAATGTAATTACATGTCACATGTGTTGCTTACTTCTCACATCTTGACTATGACTTCTGCTGTATCCCTACCTATCCCTGCAATGTTGGACATGCTACAGATAAGCTTGAAATAGACTTTACCTTCTGTGTTGTAAGTTATGCTAATGGCCTACTGATATTGAAGTCTCTAAGGATCTACAAATATAACACAACGCACTATACTTTCCAGATAAACTTTATAAAGAACCAGTGTTTACTATGAAAATGCTATTTTGTTGTTTTTTTATATTGACTGTACCACTATACTCTTCATTATAAATTGTTATTTAATTGGTATACCTCATCCTCCAAACATATAATAAACATCATGGACAGGTATTGACAGGGTCAAGCAGATCATAACTTGTTTATGAACAAGGTCAAACCGATCATCAATAGTTATGAAAGGAGTGAAACATATCACAACTAGTTATAGACAGGGTAAAGCAGATCGTATTTACATATAAACAGTTTCAGATATATCATGACTATTTTTGGAAAGAGTCATATGGATCACAATTGTTTAAAGACAAGGGCAAGCAGATTGTAACTGCTTGTGTTCAGGGTTGAAAAGATCATACACGGCTTATAGACAGGGTCAAACAGATAATAATTGCTTATAGACTGAGAAGCTTATATTTCATTTCTTTCTTTATTTGACAACAAGTTAAGTTGACAGCAAGATTTTTTACTTAACTTGTAAAAATTTAACAACCTATAATTTGTTATTAGACTACTATCTATCTATCTATCTATCTATCTATCTATCTATCTATCTATCTATCTATCTATCTATATATCTTTAGGATGCCTGGGAATCTTTTATAGTTTTTGCTGTGAAATAAAACTGGATTTGGTATAAATATTTGTCTCATTACCAAAATTTTAATCTGATCACTAAGATAAAATAATCATAGATCAAAAACTAATTTTTCACTAAAATTTGCCAAATTATTCCTTACAGGGTAAAGAAAACATTACTTATTTATCTTAGTTTTCTGCAGAAAAACTATCAGTAACAATATTATTCTGTAATTACCTAGAGAGTTATCTATGGCTGCTGAAATATGAGAATTTTAATATTGCTCTAAATTGCTTCACAAGCTATAGTAAATATCATTAGTTGGGATTTCATGCTCAGACCTTTAATATAATTATGTATGAGCTTTGCTAATCTTTATTAGAGGTGCTGAGAAAATATAAGCCATGTACGAATGAAATTTTACAGATTTCATTGTATGAAAAAACACAAATTTACTTTAAAAGCACCTAAATCATACAATGAAATATGTTACCTAGACACAAAGGAACCAGGTCCTTTCTTGATGAAAGTGGTATAACTGAACAAGTATTCATAAGGTAAATTACATATTGCTACCTTTATGTATTGGCCTTTAGCCTGTCATCACAAGGGTGACCTCATAGCTATACAATCGCCATCACTTAGTGTCTCAGTAGAAACGATCCAGAAGATTCCATAGACAGTAATACTTCTTGAAGAAATTGTACAATAGGAGAAAGAAATCTTAACTGGCCAACATTCATTGAGGTAAGGATTTATAAAAGAGGTGAAAGGCTTTTCATAAATCCAACATAATGGAAATTTAGAATGACTGATGTGCCGATAAAAACAAAACTGGAAACCCTACTGGTCTTTTAGATCCAGTGAAACGTCTTTGAAAACTGGTAAAAAAAAAATAGCTACTAGCAATAGAATCTTACATTTTAAGTGATTTTCATGTGTTCACAGTGTAATGGTCAGCATCCATTCCTTCCAATGTTTAAAGAGCTTTAGTATTAACAGAACATGAGATTTTTTCTTCTAGAAAAATCTTCTAAAATTAGACAACAAGGTTTGTTATAATGTTTTCATACTTACCTAGAATGAATATATGTAATTGAACATATTCACATCCTTTATACTATTTTCAATATTCCCTTCTCATAATAATAATTCCATATACATGATGAACATATATAATTGAATTGAACATATTCACTTCCATTATGCTCTTTCCAACATTCGTCTTTCTTAAAATGGATCAAGATAACATGGTATACATACACAATAGAACTTTATGCTTTCATCAGAAAGAAATGATATTACCCCATTCATAAGGAAATGGAAAGACTTGGAAATATATTAAGTGAAGTAAGCCACACCCAAAGAAACATAAGTTGCATGATTTCCCTCAGATGTAGTCATTTCCATGTGCCTATAAATCCACATGTAAACACAATGGATGGTAAAAGACAAAGAATTACACTTAGACATGATAAATGATATAGGACTTTAAACATTCACACAGTGAGACCAAAGGATGATATTCTTAGGAAGAGATCACAAAGGTTCAGTAACTATGTGCACATGACCATGGTAAAATTATGTTTATTGAAATAAGAAATGGAAACAAGTTTTTTTATTGCACTGTATGCAGTTATTTCTTTTGCCTTTCTTTTGTTTATTCCCTGTTGTCCTGTTTTTGACTTCTCTTCCCTTTGTCTTGTATATAAGTTTATCTGATTTGAGGAAGGGAAAGGGAATCACAGAAACAGTGACACAAAGGGTGAACCAATCCAACAGTGATACCCACTAGACACTATGTTGGAAATGAACTTTTCAACTTGGGGAGGGGCAGAATGGGGGTTAAATGGAAGAAAATGAGGGAGGGGGTAACACTGTTGACTTATGTAACTGTAATCCTTCTGTCCATCACCTTTACAATAAAATTTAAATGAAAAGTTAACCTGGTCTTATTATTAAATTTTCATATATATGTATCATGTACATGAATCATATTCATCTGCTTTCCTTATTTCGATTGTTGATCAGATTCTGCACAAGAAAGTATAGATACTATATGTCTTCTTCTGGTATTTCTAGATGTTATTTCTAGCTGCATCCCTTTCTTGTAAATGACATTTGTTATTCATTGTGGGAGAGTGATAGTCTAATGTGCTATGAATGAAAATGAATTCATGGTTGGACTGGAAGTGAGGTTGATTTCCTTGATGGTTATTTTGAATAATGCATCAATAAATATCAGTGTACCAGTATCTCTATTGCATGCTGAATTACATTCTTTGATAAAGTTCCCAAGAGGGGTAATACAAGATCATATGGTAATTATGACTTTCGGGTTTTCATGTTATGCTTTTTTGAAGAGAATCCAGGCCGATTTCCATAATGATTGGACTAGTTTACATTCCCACTAACAGTGGATGACAGCCCCTTTTACCCTATCAGGGTTTTACTCTCATCAGGGTTTGCTGGGTTGGATTTGTTTGTTTTTTTGGGTAGGTTGTTATTTGTTTTTAAAAGAAAATCTGTGTGGGATGTGGTGTAAAATCAATGCCATTTTGATTTGCATTTTCTTTATGGCCAAGAATGTCAGACAATTCATCCTCTAATAGTCATCTGAACTGATTTCCTTTTAAGAATTATAAGTTCAGATCATCTATCCTTTGACTAATTACATTATTCTTCTGTGTTCAATTAAGCCTTTTATATATTCTGGATATCTAGATATCTCTTGTTCAATCAAAAGATGGCAATTGTCCCATAATCCCATATATTTGTCTTTACAAATGTCACAATATAGTTGTTACATAGTTTTAGTACCTTCTATATTTCTGGATTAGCAGAATTAATATTGTGAGAATTGTCATTTTATTGAAATCAAACAATTAATTCAATGCAATTCCCACCAAAATTTCCATCACATTTCTCGAGGAATTAGAAAAGTCGTTGCCAAAATTCATAAGTGATTGCAATGACTCTGAATACTAAAAGAAATACTAATGCTCAGTACCTCGAGCAAAAAAAGAAGAATGAAAAGTAATCACAACATTTAACTCCAAATTATAATTCAGAACCACTGTAATAAAAGCCCAGAATAGTGGCAAGAAAATAAGTTTATAGATATATCACAGAAAATAACGGATTTAGAAAAAAATGCATTTCTCTCAATAAGGGTATCAAAAACATATATTGGAGAAAACACAATCCTCTTGAACAAATGCTGGTTAGAAATCCACATGCAGATTTAAATCAAGTCCACTGTCTCTCACCTCATCCCCAAAACATTCAAAATGTTTCGAGGACCTCAATGAAAGACCTAAAACAAACCTTTGAAACGAACAGAGACCTGTATGCAGTAGAGATTCATGCCAACCATTGTTAGCATGGAGCTATTTTCAATAATGTAGATATAGAATCAGACTAAATACCTACTAACAGATTAGTGGATTAAGAAAGCACGTGTCCAGGTGCCGGTGGCTCTCTCCTGTAATCCTACCTACTCGGGAGGCTGATATCTGAGGATTGTTGTACAAAGCCAGCCTGAGCAGGAAAGTCCGAGAGACTTTTTTTTTTTACATTTATTTCATTGTAAAGAAGCTGTACAGAGGGGTTACAGTTACATGAGTAAGGAAATGAGTACATTTCTTGTCCAACAGTGTTACCCCCTCCCTTGTGCTCTCCCACTACCCCTGCCCCACCTCGAATATACTGTGCTTTGGGTATCCTTGTTGTAATGGGTCATCCTGTGTCTTTGTTTCAGCGTTTTGCTATTCTTCTCCTCCACCCGAAATTAGACAAATGTATATACAAGATACAGAGTACCAAAATCAAGTACAGTAACAACATGGGATATTTCCAATAAACCACCAGAAACCAGAAGTGGCGCTGTGGCTCAAAGTTTTAGAATGCACGCCTTGAGCTAAAGAGCTGAGGGACAGCACCCAGGCCCAGAGTTCAAGTCCCAAGACCGACAAACCACCACCATCACCAACAGAAAACCCTGTTATTCATGTACAAAATACAGCGTATTTAACTGCAAAGTACAAAATCAAGATGTTTTCAAGAAAATGGATAGAATCGACAATCATCATATCAAGCCAAATAGGTCAGACTCAAAAAAAAAACCAACCTATGTATTTTCTTTCATATGAGGAATCTAGATTAGAAAAGCAGATGAGAATGTATAGGGAAGTCCCTATGAAAAGAGGAAAAGGAACAGTGCTCAGTTTGAAGCAGGCAAAGAATGATTAGAGGATTACACAAGTGACTAAAGTATCTTTTATACACTTATGAAAATATAATGAAACGCATTTTCTACAAAACAATATATTATTATTACTATGTTTTCTGCAGTAAATATTACTATATTACTATAATAAATATTAAATACCATACTAGCAAGCAGTAAATACTATTTACTATTAACAAATAGTAAATACTATAGTAAATATTACTAAATTTTCTCATATATGCTAATAAAAGTGAAGAGTAGGTAGCATAACTTTTCCAATTATTTCCTGAATATTTCTTAGGAGCAATGTGCAAGGACATGCTCATATGCTCATGATCATCAGAAGCTAGGTAGTGGTGTTCTTTTACAATACATTTGGTTAACACTAAGGAAAAAAACAAGAGGACAACATATTCACCCAATGCTGTTTCTTTTAGTCTTGCCTTTGTGACTAGAGTAAGCATGTCTATAATTTAACTCTCATGTAAGTGTCTATTCTATATCTTAATTACCCTGTACTGTACAATTTATCACAGAAAATAGAACAAGATACAGAACATTCTTTTCATATTAACCTGCATGTTCATAAGTGCCTTATGAAATCAATTCTAAGTCCGGTATTGTAAAAAGTGTTATGTCCTCTCATTAAAAATATTGCATGTTTTCTAAACTAGCAATTTCTAGCTGTTATTTTTGGATACATAACTAAAACACTCAGGATTTCGTGTAATTTTTGGCTTTTATTTATCTTTGAAATGAGAAAAATCTGATCAAGTTACTTCATTTTTCTTCCATATAAAACCAGTTGAAAATACACTTTGATTAGTATATGTTCATATTTGTATACATGCTGTATCTACCTCCTAATTGATTTACCCCATGTTTATAAATGCCTTCTACCTGTGTAGTAGGGCTGTTTACTATTTTAAGGATTTATGGAAAAGGGTGCAGTTGTTGCTTTTCTCTTCCAATGGAATGTAATCTTTAAAGTTTCCAACTTCTATACTTGAATATTTGCATGTACATTTTCAAAAATGTAAAGGGTTGATTAAAGTTGCAAACAATATTATATAGTTTCCTGAATATTCAAAAGATCTCTTACCTCTGTATACACATAGATCCATTGGAAGCATTTATACTTTTCGCATTAGGGCCAAAAAATATTATAAGGGTTCAATAAGTCTCATATGTTATAAATTTTAAAGGATTAAATTAGGTTCATCCTCAGCCACAAAAATATTCAATTAAGCTAAACACAGTATTCTCTAAGCAGCAAAATATTTTTAAAACTGTGTACTTAATTTTCAGTTAGCAATACTTGGATGTGTTTATATAGGGCTCTCCACAAAAGCTGTGCATTAAAATGTTCCAATCCAATAAAACTCTGTTGTTGAGTTCTTGAGAAAAATAAAATGTGAAATACTTACACCGTGAAAATGAATGCACTATTGTTTTCTAAGAATCAAAAGCTTTGAGTCAAGGAGACAAGCCCCACTAAGCCTTGTGTGTTATTGATAACTTAGCTGAAGCTGAAGAGGCAACCCAAGGTAAACTATTGTTGTAGAATCTGGAAGGAGCCCCCGATGGCTTTCATAAATAAGCTCCCAGTGGGAAGAAAGTACAGGTAAAGGGAAAGAAAAAAATAATAATAAAGCACTAGTTGTTCTATTCTTTTGAAAATCATAAATGCTTATTTTTTGTCACTTTCTTATAGTAGCTGATCAAAATGACATCGTCGCAGTCTATACACAGTTTCAACTCTGACAAGGTTTACAGCCTTTGGGGAAGTGTCAAAAGGGTCATCAGCAGAAAGAAAAAAGCCTTGATTAATTTATCTCAGTTTATTTATGGCATTAAGCTTTGTGGGATTGATTGTATGCATTATAGAGTGAAACATGGCTCTGTTCTGACAACACGGGTATGCAATTTTAGAATCAACACATTTTGCTGGTTGTTTACTATGATATCATCTCATAGGTAGTGAATATAATATTATCTGCAACTGAAGCTGTCAGAAATAAACATCATCAGTAACAAACAACAACAACTGTAAATTATAAATTGGAGACATAAAGTCAATACACTAGTGTTGAACTGTAGCTACTCACTGAGGAAGGAGACTCACTCGAGCATGTGAATTATGGGTAGCATATGAATTATGGCTAGGCTGTGCAGCATAGTGACACCCCTTCTCAAAAAAAAAGAAAGAAAAGGAAAAAATACATGAAGTATCAAATTTAAAGAGAAATATATACTTTAAGGTATCATTTGACAATTTGAAGGTGCCAGTCTAGGGAATTCAATAAGAATGTTTTACTGCATCATCTATGTCTTATTGGAATACTATGTTGTGTTATTTTTCTATCTGATTTTTATTTTGAGATAGATTCTCAATATGTATCCCAAGCTGATCTCGGCTTTCTTTGTAGTCTAAGCTGGACTTGATATTATGATCCTGTCTCAGCCTCTTGGAATTTGGGATTATAAGCATGGACCACTGTGTCTGGCTGAAATAGTGTTGATTAGAAATGCTAACACATTGGATAACTATGAGAACTTCCTTAGGATCTCATCATTGTCGTTATTCTGTTCTGGGTCCTTAAACACAGTAATACATCCAGTTTTTACACCAGATTCTTACAATGTCAAAGACATTATGCTAAACATCATTGCTCTATTATCTCATTTAATAGTCACTACAGACTTAATAGTGGTTATTAATTATCCCATTCTAAAGATGAGGAATGAATTTTAGAGACTGTCCTTCATTTTTGTGGAATACAGGGCAAATAAGAATGCACAAACAGGATTTACCAAAATACTTGTGTGCCCTCTTTGCTGTTACTCTGTCAAATGATCCTGCAACTGCACACTTTATCATTAAATTTCTCCTTTCTGAGAAGTAGTTTCTTCTCCTTTTACAATGTGTTTTGTCTTTTAATGCCTTTGCAATATTATAAAACTTTTTAATTCTCTTTTTTCTTTTCTGACAAGAGTCTACCATTACACATGACAGTAGTTTTCTTACTTTTTTTCATTATCTCTAAATTCCCAATGCCTGGAATAGTGTGGATGGCATTAGTTTTCAATAAATATATTTTAAGTGAACTAATGTATATTCTGGTTTTCCAAGGGAAATATATGTCTTAAAGTTACTATAATCTCTCACTCTAGTTTAGGAGTTTTTTTTGGGGGGGGTCTGGTAGTGGTGCCTGAACTCTGTGCCTGGGCACTGTCCCTCGCTTTTCAGCTCAAGGCACTCTACCACTTGAACCACAGCACCACTTCTGGCTTTTTTTTCTGCTTATGTGGTACTGAGGAATCGAACCCAGGGCCTCAAGTATGCAAGGCAAGCTCTCTACCACTGCGCCACCTTCCCAGCCCTAGTTTAGGAGTTATTTTATCATGTTACTTAATAGCATAGTGCTGTATAAAGATGTGAGGGAAATTTGGGGGTGGGTGATGAAAATATAATGATGGGTGTAGAGTAATGTTGGTGGCTCTGATGACTTTCTGAAAATGTGTTTTTGACTCAATACCCAAGTAATTCCTTACTGCTGGGCATTTTAAGTGGTATGGAGGAAAATTAAGAAGAAACACATAACTAGATAAGAGAAATGTTGACCCCAAACTATAGAAAATATTTTATTTCATTTCTTTTTTTATTGTGAGAATACCATACAGAGGAGTTACAATTACATGGGCAAAATAACGAGTACATTTCTTATCAAGCATTGTTGCCTCCTCTTTGTTTCCCCTTCCCATCCCTTCCCATACTCCCCTCCACCTGATCCTCCCCCCACCCCCACCAAACTTGTAAAGTTTGTTTTTTGACATAAAGACTTGTACATCTCATTGTTGCAATGGGTCTACTGTTACATGCAACTGTGCCTGATAGCTTAAAATCACTCTCCATCAAAAGCATGACCTGTGAAGGTGATATGGAGCATATACACAAGTATCTGTAGGAGGCCAAGGTTAATTCTAAACAGAAGTAAGTTCATGTTTATTTAGAATCAAACCCATCTAGTTTTGAAAACTTTCCAGATGAATTTCTAGCTTCTCTGATTGACAAACAAGTGGTTAATAAAAAGGTCACTTTACTAGGTAATCACAATCAGAGAGAAGGTAACATAAAAATCTCTGGTATAAATTCTCATAAGAGATAAATCATATCTCAACTCTGAAACATAATGATGATGACTAAATTCCTCTGAGCCTACATTTTATCATGAGTAAAGTGGGTAATAACATACTTAGAGGACATTTTCTGAGGATTAAGTAAGCATGTGTAAATCACTTAAAAATGGTATCTGGTGCATAGATGTGTTTGCTGATATTTTTTTCTAAACATTCTCACTTGCGGTATTTTTTTAAAGTAACTACAAACTTACAACAAACATTTAAGCCATATTAAAACAGCCCTACTTGATAACATTCTTAAAGTTTTCAGTGTTATCCTGAAGTTATGCTTGGTAAATTCAAAACTTCCAAAGGTCCCCCATCCTAGCCTCTTATAGAATTAAAATACAAACTTGTGTTCTGAATAAAAACAGAAGAGAAACAATTGTAAGAGAATGTTGGTACGAACTGAAAGTTTTGTTAATTTAGTGTTTTGACAAAAGAATGATGTTTGCATTTTGCTAAACAGGCATATAAATTTTTTATTTGCAAATAATTCATATTTATTTGCAAAGAAGACATAAGATGGCAAACTTTTTTTGGATTTAAAAATTCCAATGATTTGAATTATTCAATACCATACATATTCTTTCACAATTGTTATAACCCAAAGACCCCAAAAAGTTGAAGCGAGACCTCAACCTCCAATGAAATTACAATGATAAGTTGCCCATATGTAATTGCTAGATAAGAGGAACAGTATAGGGTAAACACATGATAGCTGTCATATGGCCAGACAGAATCTGAGAAATTAATTCTATCTGTATTGAAGTGGATGCATGTTAGAATTATTTATTTTTGCTTTGGAGATTGAGAGGAGGCTATCATCTTTATGGTTATATTAATATACAGTATGCAGATACTACTCTGTAGAGTTAACTCAACCATTTCTGTTAGCAATGATTGCAAGAGAGGGGCTCAACCATAGTTAAGAATACAAAATGTATGTGGGCTGGGAAGGTGGATCAATGGTAGAGTGCTTGCCTCACATGAATGAGGTCCTGGGTTCGATTCCTCAGTACCCCATAAACAGAAAACAGGTGCTGTGGCTCAAGTGGTAGAGCACTAGCCTTGAGCTGTAAAGCAGAGGGACAGCGACCAGGCCCAGAGTTCAAGCCAGATAACTGACAAAAATAAATATATAAATAAATAAATACAAAATGTAGAATGAAAAGAAATATGTATTTAAAACTTTTCTTAATCTGGCTAGTTAAGTGAACATGCTATTCCTTTGTTTCAGTTACTTTTTCTTTAATTTTTATTTACACATAAGGAACCACCACATCGATTCATTTAAAAAATAAAATATGTGAAGTCCATTATCTGGACCTGGTCCCAATGAGGAGGTAATTGTTACTTTTGTTAGTTTCTATTATGTACTAGGTACAAGCTAGCATTTTATATATCTTGTACCACTTAGCTTGCATATTGTTACAATTCTGCAAATAAGCAGGCTGAGACCAGGAGACTTTATACAACTTGCCCAAGTTTACCCAGAAATGATAGATTCATGAACTGAAATAATAGGATTCCATTCATATATTTGAATAACAATGATTTTGTTTTCTATAAGGTGTTAAACTGTTCTACCTTACATCTCTCACCTTAGAGGTATGATTGCTTCTTTTGAGATAAAAATTATTTAAGGCTATCACATCATCCTTGGGATATCTCTATATATTTATTTGTTTCTTCTTCCTGAGACTTCAATAATTTTCCTGAAGACAGAAAAATGGATCATAATAAAAATTACATCAATATCTCACCTGTAAAAGAACCAAGTCCCAGGTGTAGAAGAAGTGCTAAGCAAAAGACCAAATACATCTTAGGCCATAGTCTGTTCCTCAGTATTTCAGGTTAACATTTCATGAGTCTCATTTTAGATATATAAAATATCTACACGAATAATGCCCAGTTTAACTAAATGAGAAAATAATTTCAATTAATTATAAATTGTATTAATTAATCTACCACTTTCTACTGAAATAATTCTTCATAAAATATCTTTATCTAATAACCATAACATACCTATAAATGTCTTTATATCACGAACATTTCTAGAAAGGAAAAAGAAACATTGTTTCTGTCAATATTTGTTCTCGCTTAAGTGGCTCTGATCTCTGATGAAGAGATCTGGTTCAGAATCAGAAATGATTGCTGGACAAAGTACACATTTCCCAGCTTTGTCTTTCTGTTCACCTCTTAATTTTGCTATGCACATGATCTAACACTGTGCCAGGTATGTGTGGGTATTTAATGTACTTATTACTCTCAAAAGGTTGTCCATTCTTGCTTATTCAGAGCTTGCCAAATTACTACAGTTATGGGAGAGCTAATCAAAGCACAGTGAACCAGTTCTTTTTCCCAGACTGTTATGGTAGGATTATTGCTTTCTTTTCTCATGGCTGCAGTACAAGGCTAGCAGTGTCCTTGCTCTTATTCATTCATTTTTCATTTCCATCACTACCATTTCCTATGCCAAGGGGAATGGGATGTTTGTCCCACTTCAATTCAATCAACAACCCCGCTCATTTTCACAGTGTTATTTTGCTGTTGTGGAGGTTGGCAGGGAAGGAAGAGATAGAGTAGAAAGAAGCCACAGCCTAACTTGGCAGACCCTCACTCTTTTAGCTCAATGAGTTGCCGAAATAAATATGTCTTATTTGCTTTTTGACTCAATTCCTTGGTCTGCTTTTGGAAATGTCCTCAGGTTTCATCATTAATACGTAGGGATTTTTTGTTTGTTTGTTTGTTCTCTCTGTCAGTCTAGAAATCTCCTGGTCATTGGTTTCTACCTTCTAATCTTTGTTTCTACCTCAACATTTCTTGGCTGGACTATGCCGTTCACCTACATCCTTCCTGCTTGTCACAGTTGGTCAACATTTGATAAATAATTTAATGATAGGGAAACTAAAACAGTACTTAAGTAGGTGAAATCCAACCATCAAATTGTTTACACTAAGACTTTATGTGTTGACTGGAAAGGTACGCTTTTAATCTGTGGTTGGTTACTTATTTCAGTGTCTGCTTGATTCCAAACTGTGTGTGAGCACAAGCTATTCAGTTTCATCTCTGGAGCTTAGTTTTCTCAGGTATACAACAAAGGCATTTGACTAGATTTCTGAAAGGCTTCTTTTATCATAAAAATTCTATAGTCCCAGAGGAAAGAGATTGCATGGCAGTTTTTTTTTACAACAAACACTTGGAATGTATAAAATAAAGGTGATGAGAATACGAATCATCATTCTCTACCCAGAGGGCAGAGAATGGGTCAGAATTATTACTTCTGTATGTGAATATTAATCCTATAATCAGTGTTTAATTTGAATGCATGCTAGGAGTTTATACATAACTATCCCTATAAAGTCAATCACAGGAAAAATTGTACTTGCCAGAGCAGGGGATGATGTTACAAAAGGATAGTATGTTGCTGGTGCCGGTGGCTCACGCCTGTAATCCTAGCTACTCAGGAAGCTGAGATCTGAGGATCACGGTTCAAAGCCAGCCCAGGCAGGAAAGTTCCTGAGACTTTGATCTCCAATTAACCACCAGAAAACCTGAAGTGGTGCTGTGGCTCAAGTGATAGAGCACCAGCCTTGAGCTGAGGAGCTGAAGGACAGCACCCAGGCCCAGAGTTCAAGCCCCATGATTGACCACCCCCACCCCCCAAAAAAGGATGGTATGTGAAAAAGTACTATTTATGCAGTAGATTTAATGACATAGAATTGGCTGTGGATAGGATAATGGACTTTAGTCAAGTTTAAGTATCATTAATTTGAACAAATTTCCTGCAAAATTTTGCTTAAATAAATTTAATTTTATTAAGGATACTAAATATAAAATTGTATTGTGGGTTAAAGGTCAAATGCTTACTGTATTTTATGAGGAATAAATATTGAAATTGAATGACTTCTATTACAGGGAATTAAATTCATTTAGTCATCTGAAGAAATTGTATAAAATTATCACTGATATTTAAATATATATGTATAAACAAATATATGCATAAACATGCATATATACTGTATATATATTTATATATATTCTGTATAGATAATAAAATTTCCCTCTCTTCTGTCTCTGGGTTTGAAATCAATATAGTGAATGAAAATTATTATTATAGATTCTCAAGACTAAAAATAATTCAAGGGTTCCAAAGAGTTCAAAATGTAGTAATATTCTGTGATCATAGGGGAAATCCTTGCTACTTAGGAGGCTGGGATCTGATTATTATGGTTGAAAGCCAGCGGGCATGCAAATACAAGAGAATCTTACAGCAAATTAACCATCAAAAAGCCAGAAATGAATGTAAGGGTCAAATGGTAGAGTGCCAGAATTGAGTGAAAAGTTAATCAAGAGTGCAAGGTCCTGAGTTCAAGCTCCAATGTCAGTACCAAGAAAAAAACATAGGGAGGAATAGTTAAAATAAGTGAAAAATAGAACATACTTCTAGTAATACTGTGCATGAATTCTCTAAAGACTATTTGATAATATAGAAAATCATGTAAGTATGTAAAATTTTAACACAGCATTAAATATAGAGGACATCTTCATAAAGCAATACATGAGATGAAAAGTTATCTTAATGGTCTATTTCATATGTGTTCCTGGTTTACTAACACATATTTGGTATATATTTTTGCTGCAACATAAATTTGTTCAGAAATTTAAAAAATGTGCAGGGGATATGTCTGAACTTTAGAGTGAAAATAATGATTTGGGGTTCATTTAAAAATTTATATTATAGTAATAAATCAAGAGAGGATTATGCAGCTTGCATTTTTTTCTTGCTTTTAATGTTTACTCTAAGTTTTTAGGTATTTCTTAAAATGTGATTCTGAGTTGGTAAATCAGGGTAGGATTTGCAAATCTATACTTCCAATAGGCTTTCAAGTAATGCTAATGGCCTCTACTCATGAATTACACTTTTATTGTAAAGGAAGGGAGGATTTTCATCTTCTGTAAAGTGTCACAGGATGTCACTTTTAGAATAAGAAGTTAAGATCCATTTATCACATATGAAAGATATATGTGCATACATTTTCTTTAATTTACCTCATTTGTGATGAATCACTGAAAAAGTGAAAAAAGGAAATAAGCTGTAAATTGTTCTCCAATAGCTTCTTGTTACATTACATATTGCTTAACATTTGTATGTTTTGCTCTTCTCTTTTCAAGTTTAGAAATATATTGTACACTAGTTATTGTATCACATGCTTGTATGTTACTTTCCAAACAACAAACCCATTTGCTTTTATAAATGAGTATTCTTTGAAGAGGTTGAATGCTCACCAAATACTGAATAATGGCTTTGCCAAAATAGGCATGAGCAATTTGACTTTGACTAGAGATGTTGGAAGGAACATTAAATAAGTCAAGTTCAAAGAAATTATTTTGTTCCCAAAATAAATCAGTCTAGTCTATTAAGTCTGTAAGGAAATATTTTTTCTTATTTGAGGTAAAAAACATAAAAAAGCTTTTCAAATGCTGGGCATATATCCCCTGTAATGATTCTCACACGTGTTTTTTTTATGTCAGGAGTGACATTTCTTCTGAGTGCTGTTTTTGTGCTATTACTTGGACTCTTTTCCTTTCTTCTATTCACTCTGGGAACATTTTAATAAGGACTTGAATCTAATGAGTCCTGAGTTTTACCTTTAACCACTTTCCATCCCCTCCCCCCTTTGTCTGTTGGGGCAATTGTCTATCAGACTCCAAAGTCTCAATAATACCATCTATCCATTTACGAATGAATTTTCTTCTCAGTTTTTAACTTGGTATAAAATATTAACATATTTTAGAAGAAACACTGAGGAGAAAAATGTATAATGAAAATCAGTACTTCATTAGAATTAGTTTTTCTCTTGGGATTGGTAATCACTTCAAAATTGGTAATCATTACAAATCACTAAAAATATTACACTTAAAAAAGTTGATGATAAACAACAGGAAGTTACGGTGTAACTCCCGTAATGAATGGGTTCACCTGACTTTCCAGCCAAGAAATATACAAGAAATACAGGATAGAATAGCATTCTTTCCTCACTCTCCGGTTGATTAAAATACTGACACTGTACTTAGGCCTCTTGGAAATCTTAGGAAGTCAGACAGGTAAGAGTCTTAAAACTGTAGAATATCACAACCCAGAATGATTTTACAGGGTACTGAAAGAAGCATATCATTCCCCATGGGAAAAAAATGTGTATGAACATTTCTTGTTGAAGAAATACTTTTTATAGCATTTGCTAGAAAAATTACTTACATTAAGCTTTCAGTAGTGACTTATTAATTCAGATGCATGCAATTAAGAGTCTGTGGTTCAATATACAAAACAAAGGACAAATGAGGAAAATGAGGGAGCAGGACACTCAGGTTAAAATGAAAGAGACTTAATTCCTCACAGAAAGTAACATTTCCCATTGTGTAGCTATAAAAAGGCATGGAAACCCATGATTTTGAGAAAAATCTTCCTTGGTTATTAAAGGCCTGTCACAGCCTTCTGAAAGGAAGTGTATCTTGAAATCATTCTGTCAATCATCTAGAATATGCATTGCTACTATCTACTTTAAATGAAAATAGAAGAGCAAAGGTCAGAATAGAATGAACAATGTGTGTTGCTATTTATAAAATGAATGACAAAGGATTTTAAGGAAGAAAATAAATGTATATCTCAGGTAAAAAACAATTTATTCTCTCTGAGCCAGAAATGCACATAGATTGACAGAGAAGGGACAAGTGGCTCAACTCAAAAATGTCTACGGGGTCATGGAAGTGACAGGAGTGTGATCCATAATTTGAAAGGCTTGGTCTACATTATGAAGGTTATACTTCTCTACACTACTTCTTGACACCAGAAAATAGAATCAGAGACAGGCAACAAAATTCTCACTCCTTACAGTACATGCTCTATATACTCCTCTCCCTTCCAATGTGAGCAGGACTGTGAATATGAAGGGTTTCACTGCCATAATATAAAGACATTTTGCTTAGAGAATTGTGAACTCAGTTATATAGGAAGTGTGTTAACACAAACTTTGAGCTTGTCTTAGGTGGGCCTGAACTACTCAAATGAGCCTTTCCAAAAAAAACTTACCCTTTTCTGACTTCAGGGAGATCTGAATCATGAGAGAAACTCACTTGCTGATTATGAAGGAAATTAACCAATAAACTGTAAGGGAATTCTGGAGACGATTTTGTGTGTGTGTGTGTGTGTGTGTGTGTGTGTGTGTGTGTGTGTGTGTGTGTGTGTGTGTGTGTGTGTGTGTGGTGAGAAGGTATGCACATCATCTGATACCTTAACCAACCAAGAATAATCCATTCAAAAAGAACTTCTTTTTCACAACTTCAGAGGCTTCCATTCTTTCTACAGTGTGATAAGCTTCAGTAAAGAATGGTGTCTCAGATAAGATCCTTTCTTGCCCAGATGAGAAACTGACTTTAGCCATGAGAAACCTTCATCAAGGACCCATCGGAAATATTCCAGATTTCTGACCAATACAATGTGTGGGGATACAGATTGCTTTTCTAAGCTAAATAGTTGCACCATTGCTCCCCCATGACTTATTTTTATAAGTGAATAGAATGACAAAGTGTGGCAAAGCTATCCAACAGGCTTCTTCTTCTTTTTTTGAGGGGGAGGGGTCCGGTCGTGGGCCTGAACTCTGGGCCTGGACGCTGTCTCTCAGCTCTTCAGCTCAAGGCTAGCGCTCTACCACTTGAGCTACAGCGCCTCTTCTGGCTTTTTTTTTCTGCTTATGTGGTGCTGAGGAATCGAACCCAGAGCCTCATGCATGCAAGGCAAGCGCTCTACCACTGAGCCACCTTCCCAGTCCCCAACAGGCTTCTATCCAACAATTATTTTAAAATACAAAAGAAGTACTACCAAACCAGAGAAAATTAAAAGAAAAAATAAAACACCTATTCCTTTTTTTAAAATTTAATTTAATTTTATTTGTGAACATACTGCACAGAGGGGTTACAATTACATGGGCAGGATAATGCGTATATTTCTTACCAAGCATTGCAGCCTCCTCCTTTGTTTACCCTTCACTTCCCTTCCCAGCCTCCCACCTCCCCCTCCCAATCCCTATCCTTCTCCTCCCCCACCCCCACAGACGTTGTAAAGCTCTTTTTGGACATGACAACTTGTACTTCTCATCGTTGCAACAGGTCCACCTGTATCCTTAAACGACTTGTTTGTCCCCATCTCCTCCACAAGTTATACTGACATCAAATATAGTGAAAGCAGGGTATACTGTGGGGAAGGGACATACAAAGCAACAAAGAAATAATCTTATAAATTCGTTAGAAACACATGCATAAAAGAAAAAAAACATTAAAATACATATCTAAGGGTTCATTTTCCTAACATCACATTATCTGACCTTTTCCGCTTGACTCATACATATTCTAGATATTGCAAATAAGGGAAACCATGGGGTCTATGTTTCTTTGGGCCTGGCTTACTTCACTTAATATAATTTTTTCCAAGTAAAACACCTATTCCTAAGGAAGAAATCATTTTGAAAAGTCTTATATCTTTTGATACTAACTTTATGAGAATGTGGACATTGTTATGACCTAAAAAGTGGGTACTACCTAAAAATTGTAAAGCCAAGAATGGTTAAACAAGGGTTTGGTTTAGAGAGTAAATAGATAGTAAATAGATAGGATGAATTATTAGGGAATATTAGGAATTATTATTAACAAAGCAGTTAGTACAGTAATGGTGGCCATATTTGTTTCTCAAAACTCATGTGACTGTACAATGCAAAGAACTAAATTAGAGAATTTAGTTAATAGCAATGTGATAATATAGATTCTTCGGTTGTAACAGTAGTACCATAAACTAAGCTAGATGTTAACATGGGAAATTTTTGTACATTAGGCTCTCTCTGCTACCTGCTTAATTTTTGTGGAAGCCTAAAACTATTTCTCAAAATAAATGAAGAATTAGAGGAAGAAAAAAAATACCAGCATTTAAGTATAGATGAATTTTTACCTCTTCAAAAGTTAATGTTAAGCAGGAATTGAACTGGCTATTTTCTAACTCCTTTATGTCTTCTTTCAAGGAAGCTCTAGCTATTCAACTCCAGAAGGTTTGATATACATGCAAATGGAACCAATGACTTGAAACATTTTTATTTATTAGGAAAGACAATAAAATATGTTTAGAAAGTATAGTATCGTAATTTCAAAGTACTGAAAATAAATACTGTTCGGACACACAGGTCAGTTTCTTAGAAAGCTGATCACCTTTGAAGCAATAATCCAAAGATGTTGACTTGGGTATTTTTTTAAGGTTAACAAAATCTAATTTAGTAGCCCTGAATTCCATTCCTGTTTATTGGAAATGCTGTTCCTCTGTCAGTGCAATTACAAATTGTAGCATTATAAAAACCAGCTGTAGTTGTACCAGTCAAATGGTAGGTATACTTCAGACTAAGGAAACATTTATACAATGAATGGTATCCTTTAAATTACTTCATGTCCATCTTAGTGCCATTTAGGTAAAAGTGATGGCATATGGCCAACTCAGCGCACTTTTTACGACCTTGGGTCTAATCAGAGTGAAATCTTGTAGAAATTAGTAAAGTACCCAAATTATAGGATATATTTAAAAAGGAAATTTCCCTTCCAAATACACAGAGATCACAAGCAGTGAAGAAAGGAGAAGTTTATGGGACATTCTTTAGCCAAAGGCTCTGATGGCTATATAATCATGCATTAAATGGCCTATATTAGAACCTGTATAATTCATACAAATGATACAAATGTTTAAGATATACATTTTGATTATATCTTATTTTATACTTTAATTGTTATTATGGAGGTGATACACAGAGAGGTTACCCTTACATAAGTCAGGTAAAGAGTAGATTTTTTTTTAAACAACATCACCCCTTCCCTGAATCTCTCCCACTTTTTTCCTCTCATTCCCACCCACAAGTTGCATCATTCATTTTCAACATGGTGTCCAGTGAGTACTGTTGTTGCACCTTTTGTTCCTTCATTTCTGTGCCCCTGTTACCCTTCAAAGACCTATAACCAAACATACAAAAAGGAAACAAAACAAAACAAAAACATAAAAAAGGAAAAAACCCTCTTGTTTTCATTTCTTGGAGTTCATTTTGATAAAAAAAAATTTGCTTACACAGGCACCATGCCTTTCCATTCCTTTTCTAAGAGAATCCTACTTTGGTCTCACTGTGTGTGAATTCCTAGAGACTGGTATAATTTATCGTGTTTTATTACACTTTTCATGGTTTGGATGGGAGATATTCCTCAAAGTGCTCCTGAGTTCAGGAGTGGTTCACAATGTAGTGATGTTAAAAGCTGGAGATTTCGGGAAGTAATTTACTCATCACTTTGCAAAAGAGCTCTGGTATAAATAACATACTAATACTTTGATGGGTTTAGAGTTTGATGGCATCATTGTGTTTTGGTTGGAAAGTGGTAGATAAGACCAAGGAGGAGAAAGAGGTTATTGAGCATGTAACTTGGAAAGATATATCTTGTTCATTACGCATACTTTGAATCTGTACTGACTGCAAATAAAGGTAATTCTAAATTATTATGTACCTGACTAGCCCTCTAATTTGCCAAACATTTACAATGAAAAAAGAACTGTTGAGCTTTGTAAAAATACACAATAAGCTTTGATACATTCTTGCAAAACATATTTTGAAGAATAAGTTGGTATGTTTGCAGTTACTTTTTAAAATGTCTTGAAAAAAATCCCAATAATCATTTCATAGAGAATAAAGTAAGTCTTGTTTTAAATGAGTTACCATTTGGTATCTTATAAATACGTTAGAAACAATAACAATAAAGAAAAAAATTTGTTTATATCTTGGTACCATGTGATTTTTTTTGGTTGCTTTGTATGTTCTTCCCCCATGGTATAACCCTTGTTTTCACTGTATTTGGTATCGGTATAATTTGGGGAGGGGAAGGGAAAAAAACAAAATGGTTAACTAGCGATACAGGTGGACCCATTGTAACAATGAGATATACAAGACACTATGTTGAAAAACAAACTTTACAATTTAGGGGTGGGGGATGGAGGGTGGACAAGTAGGGGGTGTAGTGGTGGAGGTGGGAGGGAAGGGATGGTAGGGAAAAACAAAGGAGGAGGCAACAATGCTTGATAAGAAATGTGCTCATTACCTTGTTTGTGTAACCGTAACCCCTCTGTACAGTATTTTCACAATAAAAAACTTATAAAAAAAGGAAAGTTAAGTGAGGAAAAGTCTCAGAGTTCAAACTTTAATACTGCAAAATAAATAAATAAATAATCCTACAACCAAAAAAATAAATAAGGTAGCATTTGAACTTCATCAAAAGTAGACAGATTTTGAACAGTTGAGATGGGAGGAAAAGCAAATAATTGTGTAGAATTTGGAAAATTTATAACTAGGTAAATAATGTAACTAGAGTAAATAATGTAATTGTTGAATAGGAAAGATAACTAAAAGTTGAGAAAACTGGGTTTACATTTAAAGAAAAGATCTGTAATTAAATGCAAATCTTATATAATTAGATATATATGAATGTATAGAATTATTTTAGATATTTGTATATATGGTGTATATTATTTTTGTAGATGTGCATCACAAAAGGTACTTCACCAATTATAAACATGACAAAGATCAGCAGAAATCTCATAAATGTTAAATTTAAACTACATTATTGAAGGTTCTAAGACAACAGCAACAAGAGTTTGAAGGGCACGTATGTTAACAAAATTTAACCAGATAACTGATATGTTATTTTTACATAAGAAAACTAAAAAATAATTTAATAAGATCATTGCTAAGACTCTATGTAGCCCAGAAGCTCAGGGAAATGAATCTGAGCCCCACAGAGAGAGTGAAAGGTTCTTAATCTCTAGAGATTAATCAGAGCTAGGAAGATTGGGGAACTCTGAAGATAAGATACCATACCTAATTCTTCATGCTTGTGGCATCTAGCTAAAAATCAGCCAGACAACAAAGCACACATGTAGATATCAAACGGTATTTGTAAAATAGTTAGATTTACAAAACTAAATAGATCTTCTGAGTGGTAGAAAGCATACCAAGTTCTAATATTCAGAATTTTCTACTTAAGTTTCTTCTGTCTTATTTCCTACTTTTGCATTCATAATTAAAGGTCATATATCAAGATGCCTCTAATGTTAGAAGTGATGTCAATTTCAATGTATTGTCTGACTGATGAGTTTATTTTAGAATAATATATACAATCAATATATTTTGATTACCAAGCCCTAAAAATTAAATGCAAGTATAAAGCAGAAAGGAATAAATTATGTAAAATTCCTCTACTATAAAGTACATGGTATTAAAAGTTAGTGGTTATACTCTAGACAATTATTGATGTCAAAATATTTTTTAAAAAACGTGATGGTAGAATAGATATGTTGCTAGGATAATACCTACTTATATGAGATTATACATGTTGTGGTTAAGAAAACTTTCATTCTATTGCATTTATTTGATCTCAACAAATGAAAAAGAGAGGTTAAGTTGAATAAAATAGAATGAATCTATAATAGAGGTGAATAGAATAATTAAGCTAAATATTATGTATTCCATAACGTAATGTAGTAGCTAAAAGAGTTTTCTAATGGCTAACTGATAAATATTAACAGATGTTTTATTTTCATTGAATTGCTTACATTAACATGGTATCAATATATGCTCATTCTTCAGAAATGGCATGATTTAGTTTTGTATTTTCTACTATCCTCATCTGATCTCCCAATATTTAACGAATAAAGTAATTCTTACATTGTCAGAGACTGTAATAGTTATATTTATTCCTCAATAATATTTTCAAATATTTTCTCTCAATTTTGTGTTTAAGTGAAGTTAATATTTATACTCTGGACATTACCCTTTATTACTTATTTATTTCACCTTGTTTGACGTATTGCATTCTCACATAGCTATCTCATTTATTAAGAATCAGAAAGAATGACATTGCCCCATTTGTTAGGAAATGAAAAGGCTTGGAAAAAAGTATATTAAGTAAAGTAAGCCAAGCCCAAAGAAACATAGGTCCCATCTAGTATATGTATAAGTCAAGCGGAAAAGGTCAGATAATGTGATGTTAGGAAAATGAACCCTTAGATATGTATTTAAATGTTTTTTTCTTTCATGCATTTGTTTCTAATGTATTTATAAGATTATTTCTTTGTTACCTTGTAAGTCCCTCCCCCACAGTATAACCCCTGCTTTCACTATATTTGATGTCGGTATAATTTGTGGAGGAGATGGGGAAAAACAAGTCGTTTAAGGATACAGGTGGACCCGTTGCAACGATGAGAAGTACAAATTGTCATGTCGAAAATGAACTTTACAACTTTGGTGTGTGTGTGTGGGGTAGAATTGGGTGAGGCAGCGGGGGGGTGGCTGGGAAGGGATGTGAAGGGTAAACAAAGGAGGAGGCTGCTGCAATGCTTGATAAGAAATGTACTCATTATCTTGCCCATGTAATTGTAACCCCTCTGTACAGTATGTTCTCAAAAAAAATAAAAAAAAAGAATCATTTTATGTCTCAGATGACTAGTTATTACTTTTGTACTTAAAACACATTTTACTAGTTACATTTAGTAATAATTTTCTCCTCATCAGTCTATATCAACTATAACAACTTACTGTATTATGAGTTAGATGCTTAATAAGCCTGAGGTCAGTCTACATTTCTTCCTTTCCTGTGTCTTTTATCTCCACCTGGAAATCTAAAAAATATATTTATCTGCATATATTTCAGTTAACCAGTTTTAATTCAGAATTGAAGATATTACAAAATAGTCTTTTTAAACATAATATCTCCTTTTATTCTCTTGGCACCTAAAATATACTTTTCCTCCATTTGTTGCTGAATTTTGATATTTAACTCAAGAATGTTTGAATTTTGAGTATGTTTAGCCTTTTTGCTTTTATATATATAATCTGAATCTTTTCTATATAGATCACTAATTTCATGGCAATTAATCTATATTTTTATAGTATCTTTTCCTCTTTTAATCAGTTTATATTAATTTTGTGAAGAGGTTTTACTGTGCTATTTTTATACATGCATATATTACTATTTGATGGAATTCATTCCCTTTGTTATTCCTTTTTATTCCTCTACCCATGTACCCAAATTTTTAGCAGGTTTTGATATTTTGCTTTGATATGCACATAAAAAATTCTCAGATTATATTTATCTATCCTTCACCCTCTCTTTTGATTGTCTTACTTCACAATGGTTTCTATCCACAAAACATCCCACTTTTTATCCGTATGTCATTTTATTTAAGTCTTCGACTCCACATATGTGGGAAAACATATAATATTTATCTGTTTTCTCTATCTGTATTATGTCATTGGACATGACCTCTGTTTCACATTCTTTCCTATAAATGACAAAAAATAATTCTACATTATGAAAAAATAGTAATCCCTTGTATCTATACATTTTCTTTAAACATGAATATATTGATTGATTTACATGTAGCCTAAATTCTTTTCTTTTTTTTTCTTTTTTTTTTTTTTGTCAGTCGTGGGGTTTGAACTCAAGGCCTGGGCACTGTCTCTCAGCTCTTCAGCTCAAGGTGAGCGCTCTACCACTTGAGCCACAGCCCCACTTCCGGTTTTCTGGTGGTTTATTGGAGATAGGAGTCTTATGGTCTTTCCTGTCCGGGCTGGCTTTGAACCACGATCCTCAGATCTCAGCCTCTTAAGTAGCTAGAATTACAGGCATGAGCCACCAGCGTCAGGCTAAATTCATATTTTGGGTATTGTGAATACTGCTACCATAAAATGAGTGTGTAGTAATACCTTTTTTTGATGTCTTTTCATTTTTACAATGACTTTATGATGATTCAAGATGAAATTTTTTCAATCACCAAGTGTTTGAATATTTGATGTACTTTCTCCTTATTAATATCTCATTCTATCAGTCTCTTAGAATCCAGAAAATTATTTCAATTTCCTGTAATTTCTTTTTTTTTTTTTTTTTTTTATTTTTAATTGTATTTTATTTTATTTGAGAACATACTGTACAGAGGGGCTACAATTACATGGGCAGAATAATGCATACATTTCTTACCAAGCATTGCAGCCTCCTCCTTTGTTTACCCTTCACTTCCCTTCCCTGCCTCCCCCCTCCCCCCACCCAATTTTACCCCCCTCCCCCCACCCAATTATACCCCCCTCCCCCCCCCCACACCGAAATTGTAAAGCTGGTTTTGACATGACATTTTGTACTTCTCATTGTTGCAACAGGTCCACCTGAATCCTTAAACGATTTGTTTGTCCCCATCTCCTCCACATGATATACTGATATCAAATATAGTGAAAGCGGGGGTTACACTGTGGGGGAGGGACATACAAAGCAATAAAGGAATAATCTTATAAATGCATTAGAAATACATGCATGAAAGAAACGAAAACATTAAAATACATATTTAAGGATTCATTTTCCTAACATCACATTATCTGGCCTTTTCCGCTTGACTCATACCTATACTAGATATTGCAAAGAAGGGAAACCATGGGACCTATGCTTCTTTGGGCCTGGCTTACTTCACTTAATATAATTTTTTCCAAACCTTTCCATTTCCTAACAAATGGGGCAATGTCATTCTTTCTGATGGAGGCATAGAATTCCATTGTGTATATATACCACATTTTCTTGATCCATTCATCTACTGAGGGGCATCTGGGTTGGTTCCATATCTTAGCTATGGTAAATAATGCTGCAATAAACATAGTTGTGCTGGTAGCTTTAGTGTGGTCTTGTTTGTAAACATTTGGGTAAATGCCCAAAAGTGGGATTGCTGGATCATAGGGGAGATCTATGTGAAGTCTTTTGAGGAACCTCCATACTGCTTTCCAAAGTGGTTGAACAGAAAATTATTTCAATTTCCTGTAATTTCTTAAGAATTGCTTTATGGGTGAAAGTATTATCTCTTTTGGGGGGTTTGTTCCAGTGGTTGCTACAGCTCTTGGGTGGAATATTCTGTACATGTCTGTTAAGTACTCGTTTTATTGTTGTTGTTGGTTGTGGGTCTTGAACTCAGGGCTTGGGCACTCTCCCTCAGCTCTTCAGCTCAAGGCGAGCACTCTACCACTTGAGCCACAGCACCACTTCTGGTTTTCTGGTGGTTAATTGGAGGTAAGAGTCTCATGGACTTTCTTGCCTGGGCTGGGTTTGAACAGTGATCCTCAGATCTCATCCTCCTGAGTAGCTAAGATTACAGGCATGAGCCACCAGCGCCCCAGCTTGTTAAGTACTCTTTATCTTAAATGCCA
This sequence comes from Dipodomys merriami, assembly GCF_024711535.1. Lineage (NCBI taxonomy): Eukaryota > Metazoa > Chordata > Mammalia > Rodentia > Heteromyidae > Dipodomys > Dipodomys merriami. Next base: position 120,819,311 of record NW_027202270.1, on the reverse strand, counting down.
TTTATTTCTGAAGTTTCCTTGCCAATTTTTATCTGAACAACCTATTAGGAAAATCAAGGTATTCAATTTACCCACTACGATTGTGATGTCTAATAATGTACGAAATTGGGTGTGACAATATTCAGTGAATACATATTTATACTTGTTTTCTGCTTTATCTGAGTAAGTACTTTTGATCAATATCATCTGATCTTTTTTAAAGCTCTTTGGACTTATTGTAGTTTGAAGTTTTCCTTGTCATATTTGAGGATGGCTATGCCAACTTGCTTTTGATCTATTTAACTAGAATTTTTTTCCTTATCTGTTCACTCTAAGCCTTTGTCTGTCTTCATCAGTGAGCTGCATTTTTTTTTGTAGGAAATAAGTGGTCAGATTGTTCTTTAAAGCCATTTCATAGTATCTATCTTTTGATTGAAGATTTGAAACCACTAAAATTCAGAGTTATTATTGAAAGGTGCATAGTAATATTAGCATTTTATTGGTTTTAAATTCAGAGTTATTATTGAAAGGTGCATAGTAATATTAGCATTTTATTGGTTTTATAGGATGTGAATCTCCTTTACTCTAATTTTAGGACATTTAGACTTAATTTTAGGACTTCAAACAAACAAGACCAGAAAATAATCACATTACATTATTTGATAATTAATACCTAACATATATAAAACAAGAAAAGAAAAGATAAATCCATTAAAGAGAAATGCAATTTTTTGAAAGGCAAAATCATTGGGTAAGGTTTATTCTTTACCTTGTTTTCATAGTTGTGTTTATCTTTCTCTTGTCTGCTTAAGATTCCCTGAAGTATCTTCTGAAGGACTAGTTTCAAGCTAGCAAATTGTTTCTTTTTTTATAATTTCTTTTTTTCTTTTATCTTTATACCTCCTCAGTTATGACAGATAGCTTTACTGGCTACAGTAACTTAGACTGGTAGGCTTTGATATAAAATATTTTACAACCTTCTTCCATTAAAAGTCTCAAGAAATCTGCTGTTATTCTGATAGATTTACCTTTGTAAATGACTACATATTTTCCCTTGTAGCACTCAACATTCTTTAAATGTCTTGCATGTCTAATACTTTTATTATATGACATGTGGATATTATATTCTGGTCTTATTTGTTTGGTGCACCAAAGCATCAGAGCAATGATCTATTTCTCAAGATATGTTGAGGTTTCTGCTAGTATATTATTGTCTATTAATGGCATCAGTGTGCATATCTTCTTTTTCAACTCTGCCATCTCTTCATATGTTTAGTCTTTTAATAGTGTCCCAGAATTCTTTATTATTATTATTATTATTGTGAAAATCCCATACAGAGGGGTTACAATTACATGGGCAAGATAGTGAGTACATTTCTTATCAAACATTGTTGCCTCCTCCATTGTTTTCCCTTCGCATCCCTTCCCTTCCCATCTCCCCCGCCCCCACTTCCAAAGTTGTAAAGTTCGTTTTTCGACATAATGAATTGTACACAATGGGTCCACCTGTATTCCTATTTAAATGATTTTGTTTCCGTTCCCCTTCACAAATTATACCAACATCAAATACAGTGAAAGCAGAGGTTATATTGGGGGGGAGGGAAATACAAAGCAACGAAGAAATCATCTTATAAATACGTTAGAAAAAATTGCATGAAAGCAAAAACATTTGAATACTTATGTTGGAGTTCATTTCACCTAACATCAACTTATCTGACCTTTTCTGCTTGTCTCAGACATATACTAGTTATTCCAAATAAGGGAAACCATGGGACTTAGCTTTTTGGGCCTGGCTTACTTCACTTAATAGAATTTTTTCCAAGTCTTTCCATTTCCTAACAAATGGGGCAATGTCATTCTTTCTGATAGAGGCATAGAATTCCATTGTATATATATACCACATTTTCTTGATCCATTTATCTACTGAGGGGGATCTGGGTTGGTTCCATATCTTGGCTATGGTAAATAGTGCTGCAATAAACATAGTTGTGCTGGTAGCTTTTGTATGGTCTTGTTTGTGATCATTGGGGTAAATGCCTAAAAGTGGGATTGCTGGGTCATAGGGAAGCTCTATGTGGAGTCTTTTGAGGAACCTCCATACTACTTTCCAAAGTGATTGAACAAGTTTACACTCCCACCAACAATGAAGTAAGGTTCCCTTCTGTCCACATCCCCTCCAGCATCTGTTGTTATTAGAGTTCTTGATTATAGCCATTCTAACTGGGGTAGGTGGTATCTCAATGTTGTTTTGATTTGCATTTCATAAGGGAGCTAAAAAAATAGATTGGAAGAAAGACAGCCTCTTCAGTAAATGGTGCTGGCAATATTGGTTAACTACTTGTAGAAAACTAAACCTAGATCCTTATATATCACTCAGCACCAGAATCAACTCCAAATGGATCAAAGACCTCAGAATCAAAACAGACACTCTGAAAACATTACAGGATGGAATAGGAGAAACCCTAGGTCTCCTTGGCACAGGCCGAAATTTTCTTAATAGAGACCCAGAAACACAACAAATCAAAGAAAGGTTGGACAAACGGGATTGCATGAAATTGCAGAGCTTCTGTATGGCAAATGACATAGCTAGCAAGATCAATAGAAAGCCCATTCATTGGGAGAAGATTTTCAGTAGCCATACAACGGACAAAGGTCTCATATCTAAAATATACCTGGAACTCAAAAAATTAAACCCCCCAACAACAAATCCTCAAAGAAACAACTGCCCAATAAATAAGTGGGCTAAAGACTTAAAGAGAAACTTCTCTGAACAAGAAATAAGGATGAACAATAGATACATGAAGAAATGCTCAACCTCCCTAGCCATAAAAGAAATGTAAGCCTATTTAAACAGTTTGTTTTTTCCCTTCCCCTCCACAAATTATATCAACTTCAAATACAGTGAAAGCAGGGATTATACCCTGGGAGTGGTACATACAAAGCAACAAAGATATCATCTTATAAATATGTTGGAAACAATCGCAAGAAAGAAAAAAAAAACATTTGAATCCTTATCTTGGAGTTCATTTCGCCTAACATCAACTTGTCTGAAAGTTTCTGTTTGTCTCAGACATATACTAGTTATTCCAAATAAGGGAAACCATGGGACTTAGCTTTCTTTGGCCCTGGCTTACTTCACTTAATATAATTTTTTCCAAGTCTTTCCATTTCCTAACAAATGGGGCAATGTTATTCTTTCTGATGGCAGCATAGAATTCCATTGTGTATATTTTCTTGATTCATTCATCTACTGAGTCCCAGAATTCTTTTGCATTTTATTTGTGCTTCTTTCCCTTCCTATTTGTCTTCATCTACATATTCTATCACATCTAGATTTTCAACTGCATTTAATCTGACTTGAGTTTAATTTGACTTACCAGTCTTTTCATTTCAAAATTTTTTTCTATAGCTTTATTGAATTTAACTTTTATTATATTCTTCAGGGTTTTATATTTCAGTTAATTTTTATTAGAATCTCCTTGAAATTCATTCAGGCATTTGTTCACATTCTCTTTAATTTCATTATCAATCTTTTAATCGTCTCTTTTTACATATTTCTTGTGGTTCTACTTTGCTATTTGTGCATCTGAGGCAGGGTGCTTGTGTGGATGTTTTAATTGGAAAAACTATCTGAAGGTCCATGTAAAAGGGTGAGTTGTCCACCTCTGGGCTGTTTTCACTAGAGAAGCTTTCTTCCTTTGAGTAGCAGAGGCTACTGCTAGCTTCCAGGAGATTTACAAGCTGTAGTCTGAGCATATTTTTCCTTTCTCCAGAAACTGTACCTCTCAGTTTTTTTCCTCAAGAATAACAAGTGTCCAAGCCTTGTGTTGATGATCTGGGTGCTCAAGAGTATGGGGAGAAAATAACATAGTGACATCTACACTGATTAGGGAAAAAAATGAGGGACATATGTTCTCTGTCTACTAGTCTTTGTGTATGTAAATACATGCAGCATTTTTTAAATTTTATTTTATTTTATTTGTGAACATACTGTACAGAGGAGTTACAATTACATGGGCAGGATAATGCGTACATTTCTTACCAAGCATTGCAGCCACCTCCTTTGTTTACCCTTCACATCCCTTCCCAGCCTCCCCCCTCCCCCCCAATCCCAATCCTTCTCCTTCCCCCCCTTCCCATCACCCCCCGCACGGACATTGTAAAGCTCGTTTTGGACATGACAACTTGTACTTCTCATTGTTGCAACAGGTCCACCTGTATCCTTAAACGACTTGTTTTTCCTCATTTCCTCTACAAGTTATACTGACATCAAATATATTGAAAGCAGTTGTTATACTGTGGGGGAGGGACATACAAAGCAACAAAGAGATAATCTTAAAAATGCATTAGAAACAAATGCATGAAAGAAAAAAAACATTAATATACATATCTAAGGGTTCATTTTCCTAACATCACATTATCTGACCTTTTCTGCTTGACTCATACATATACTAGATATTGCAAAGAAGGGAAACCATGGGACCTATGTTTTTTTGGGCCTGGCTTACTTCACTTAATATAATTTTTTCCAAGTTTTTCCATTTCCTAACAAATGGGGCAATGTCATTCTTTCTGATGGAGGCATCGAATTCCATTGTGTATATATACCACATTTTCTTGATCCATTCATCTACTGAGGGGCATCTGGGTTGGTTCCATATCTTAGCTATGGTAAATAATGCTGCAATAAACATAGTTGTGCTGGTAGCTTTAGTGTGGTCTTGTTTGTAAACATTTGGGTAAATGCCCAAAAGTGGGATTGCTGGGTCATAGGGGAGTTCTATGTGAAGTCTTTTGAGGAACCTCCATACTGCTTTCCAAAGTGGTTGAACAAGTTTACATTCCCACCAACAATGAAGTAAGGTTCCTTTCTGTCCACATCCCCTCCAGCATCTGTTGTTGTTAGAGTTCTTGATTTTTGCCGTTCTAACTGGAGTGAGGTGATATCTCAATGTTGTTTTGATTTGCATTTCTTTTATGGCTAGGGATGTTGAACATTTCTTCATGTGTCTATTGGCCATCCTTCTTTCTTCTTCAGAGAACTTTCTCTTTAAGTCTTTCGCCCACTTATTTATTGGGCAGTAGTTTCCTTGAGGATTTGTTGTTGGGGGGTTTAATTTTTTGAGTTCCAAGTATATTTTAGATATGAGACCCTTGTCCGTTTTATGGCTAGTAAAGATCTTCTCCCAATCCGTGGGCTTTCTATTGATCTTGCTAGCTATGTCATTTGCCCTGCAGAAGCTCTGCAACTTTATGCAATCTCATTTGTCCAACCTTTCTTTGATTTGTTGTGTTTCTGGGTCTCTATTCAAAAATTTTGGCCTGAGCCAAGGAGACCTAGGGTTTCTCCTATTCCATCCTGTAATGTTTTCAGAGTGTCTGCTTTGAGTTCAAGGTCTTTGATCCATTTGGAGTTGATTCTGGTGCAGGGTGATATGTAAGGATCTAGTTTTAGTTTTCTACATGTAGTTAACCAATTTTGCCAGCACCATTTACTGAAGAGGCTGTCTTTCTTCCATTCTATTGTTTTAGCTCCCTTATGGAAGATTAGATGGCTATAGGTCTGTAGGTTCATTTCTGGGTTTTCAATTCTATTCCATTGTTCCTGAGGTCTGTTCTTATGCCAATACCAAGCTGTTTTGATTACTATGGCTTTATAGTAGAGTTTGAAATTTGGTATTGATATTCTTCCAACAGTGTTCTTTCCGTTGAGGAGCGTTTTTGCTATTCGGGGTCTTTTATTGTTCCATATGAATTTTTGGATTGCCTCTTCTATTTCCTTGAAGAATGAGGTTGGAATTTTGAATGGTATTGCGTTGAATTTGTAGATAGCCTTGGGAAGTATTGCCCTTTTCACGATGTTAATCTTTCCAACCCAGGAGCATGGGAGGTTTTGCCATTTTTTAAGTTCTGTGTTGATTTCCTTTTTTAAGATTTTGAACTTTTCATCATAGAGGTCCTTCATTTCATTAGTTAAGTTAATTCCTAGGTATTTTATTTTTTGTGGGGCTATTACAAATGGTGTTGCTTTCCTAATTTCAACTACAATTTCTCATCGTTGGCATACAGAAAAGCCATTGATTTTGGGGGGTTAATTTTATAACCTGCTACTTTGCCAAAGTTTTGAATCAGCTTGAGTAATTTGGGAGTGGAGTCTATGGGATTCTTTAAATACAAGATCATGTCATCTGCAAAGAGGGAGAGTTTTATTTCTTCTTTGCCTATTTGGATCCGCTTTATGTGTGCATCTTGTCTTATTGCTGTAGCTAGGCATTCTAATACTAGATTGAAGAGAAGTGGAGAGAGTGGGCATCCTTGTCTTGTTCCTGAGTTAAGAGGAAATGGCTTTAGTTTTTCACCATTGAGTAATGCTGGCTGTAGGTTTGTCATATACAGCCTTTATTGTATTGAGGAATGTTCCATGGATTCCTAATTTTTCCAAAACCTTCATCATAAAGGGATGTTGGATCTTGTCGAATGTTTTTTCTGCATCTATTGAGATAACCATGTGGTTCTTATTCTTTCTCCTGTTGATGTGATGAATAATATTAATTGATTTGCGTATATTGAACCAGCTTTGCATCCCTAAAATGAATCCTATTTGATCGTGGTGTATGCTTTTTTGGGTGAATTGTTGAAGTCGATTGGCCAAAATTTTGTTGAGAAGTTTTACATCAATGTTCATCAAAGACATGGGTCTATAGTTCTCTTTCTTTGATGAGTCCCTGCCTGGTTTTGGGATGAGGGTTATGATGGCTTCATAGAATGTGTTCGGTAGTGAGCTTTCTCTTTCAATTTCATTGAAGAGTTGGAGGAGTATTGGTATGAGCTCTGCTTTGAAGGCCTTGTAAAATTCCGCGGTATAACCATCTGGTCCTGGACTTTTCTTAGCTGGGAGGTCTCTTATTGCTGTTTCTATTTCAATGCTTGATATGGGCCTGTTAAGCTGATTTAACTCATCTTGGTTTAGTTTTGGCATGTCAATATTTGCTAGGAAAAGGTCCATTTCTGTCAAGTTCTCAAACATATTAGCATAAAGTTTTGAGAAGTATTCCCTTATAATGTTCTGAATCTTGGTTGTTTCCGTGGTGATGTTTCCATTCTCATCTCTGAGTTTATTAATTTTGGTGTGTTCTCTTCTTTTTCTGATAAGATATGCTAAGGGTCTGTCAATTTTGTTAAGTTTTTCGAAGAACCTACTCTTTGTTTTGTTGATTCTTTCTATAGTTTTTTTGGATTCTAATTCATTTAATTCTGATTTAATTTTGATTATTTCTTTCCATCTACTAGATTAGGGTTTATCTTGCTGCTCTTTTTCAAGGAGGTTTAGATGTGTCATTAAATTGCTAGTTTCAGATCTCTCCAATGTGTTGATGTAGGAGCTCAGAGCTATAAACTTGCCTCTGAGTACTGCCTTTGCTGTGTCCCAGAGGAGTTGGTAATTTGTGTGTTCATTTTTGTTGAATAGCATGAACATTTGAATTTCCTTTCTAATCTCTTCCATGACCCACTCATGATTCAGCAGTGTGTTGTTCAGCCTCCATGTGATACCGGACTTTCTTTAGTGGCTTTTGGTGTTGAGTTCTAATTTTATTCCCTTGTGGTCAGAGAGAATGCAATGTATAACTTCAATGTTTCTGAATTTAGAGAGGTTTGCTTTGTGGCCTAAAATGTGGTCTATTTTAGAAAACGTTCCATGTGCTGCTGAGAAAAACTTGTATTCTGATGCTGCTGGGTGAAATGTTCGGTGTATGTCTGTTAAGTCTAGTTGATTTATGCAGCTGTTTAGATCTGCGGTTTCTCTGTTGAGTTTTTGCCGAGTTGATCTATCTAGTGGGGAGATTGGTGTGTTAAAATCCCCAACAATTAATGTCTTTGGATCTATATGGGATTTGAGGGAAAGTAGTGTTTCTTGGATAAATTTGGGTGCTCCATTGTTTGGCGAATAGATATTTAGAATTGTAATATCCTCCTGAAGGAGACATCCTTCAATTAGTATGTAGCGACCTTCTTTATCTCTTCTCATGAATTTTAATTTGAAGTCTATTTTATCTGATATTAGGATTGCAACTCCCGCCAGTTTATGGGGGCCATTTGCTTGGTAGATTTTTTTTCCAGCCTTTAACCTTGAAAATGTGTTTGTTTTTACAGGCAAGATGTGACTCCTGCAGGCAGCAGAGAGAAGGGGCTTGTTTTTTAATCCTACTAGACAGTCTATGTTGCTTAATTGGAGAGTTCAGTCCGTTAACGTTAAGAGATAGGACTGAGAGGTATTTGGGAGTTCCTGCCATGTTATCCACCTTCTTGGGGGCTGCAAAAACTGGGTTCTTCCTAGGGTTCTTGGATTCTCAGTTTGGGTGCAGTTTCTTGGCCTTTGTTGCGGTCTTGTTGGTTTTCTATGTGTAGGACATCTTTAAGAATCTTTTGTAGGACTGGTTTGGTGGAGATGTATTGTTTCAATTTTTCTTTGCTATGGAAGGTTTTTATTTGGCCTTCAGTTATGAAGGAGAGTTTAGCTGGGTACAGTATTCTTGGTTGATAGATGTTTGTTTTTAGGGCATGGCATACATCATTCCAGGCTCTTCTTGCTTTGATTGTCTCTGCTGAGAAATCTGAGGTGATTCTAATTGGTTTCCCTTTATAGGTGATTACCCTTTTCTCCTTGACAGCTTTAAGGATCTTTTCCTTGGTCTGAGTTGATCCTGTGTGGATTATAATGTGACAGTGGGATGTCCTATTCTGGTCTGGTCTATTTGGGGTTCTAAAAGCTTCTTGTATCTGAATAGGCCTATCTTTTTGTATGTTTGGGAAGTTCTCTGCTAGGATCCTGTTAAACAAATTTCCTAGACCATTAACTTCTGTTTCTAGGTGCTCCTCTACACCCATTATCCTTAGATTAGGCCTTCTGATGGTGTCTTCCAGGTGTTGGATAGATCTATCATATTTCTTGGACTTGTCTTGGATGGTTGTATGTTCTTTCTCTATAATATCTAGGCTGTCTTCAATCCCTGAGATTCGATCTTCTGCATGGTCTAACCTGCTGTCAAGACTCTCTACTTTGTTTTTTATCTCTTTTCCTTCTAATTGGTCAGCTTTGATGGCTTCAAGTTTTTTGTTGAAGCTCTGTTTTAGGTCTTGTATGAATTTCTTTACTTCCTTAATTTGGTGTTCAGTGTTTCTTCTCAAATCACTTAGTTGATTGGTTATGGTTTCTTTGGACTCCCATTCCTTCTGTTGGGTTCCATTCAGCATTCCCTTTGTGGTCTCCCTGACTTCCTTCAGCTCTTTGTTAATGGATTCCATGGATGCCTTTAGTGATCTTTGTGTATTCTCTACCTGGTCTCTCAATTCCTGTATTACTCTTTGATTAGCTTCCTCCCTTTCGTGGGATTCCTGCAGTTCTCTTTCCTCCTGTTCGTGGGATTCCTGCAGTTCTCTTTGAGTGTTCTCAGCCTGCTCATGCCATTCCTCCCTTTCTCTTTGAGTATTCTCAAGTTGTTCATGCAAATCCTGTATCAGTTTTTGAGTAGCTTCCTCACGCTTATGATATTCCTGTATAAATTTTTGGGATGCCTCCTCTCTCTCTCTATCACGCTCATACAGAGTCCTTTGTAAGTTGTCAAACTTCTCATTTATCATGTTTGCCAACAGTGTTTGTAGAGCTATTTGGGAACTCTCCTCTGGATTATTCCTTATCTGTTCTGACCCCTGATTATCAAGATTGGGAATTGAGATACCCGGATTTGCCATTTTTCTTGTGTTTTTCCGGCTTACTCTGCCCATTTGAGATGAAAATAGCACCAGTTTTCTGCTAGAACACTATCTTAAGGCAACCATCATCCAAAGTTTGCATTTGTACAGTCAATAGTCTACAGATACAATCTAGTTCAACAGATACATCTATTTAACATCAAACAACTATATGTTAATCGGCTTCGAACCGCAGAGAAGAATTTGGAAAACCAGAAATTTTTAGGGTTAGGGAGAGATGTTGGTAAAAAATAGGAATAGATTGGTGTGGGGAAGCACTGGGTGAGTTAACTATGTCTTAATCTCAATACAGGAAATAGGTTGGGTAGGATGCAAGTAGAGAGAGAGAGCAAAAGAAGAAAGGGAAAGGGAAATGAAAAGAGACCAGAATAAAAATAGAAACGTAAAAGTTAATATAATTATGGAGATTAAAAGACCATCTATTTAGAGAGGATTGTGAATATATTGAGAGAAGGGGAGGGACATAGAGGAGATGTGAAAAACTTAAAAAAATGCTTAAAATATTATATAGGTATAAAGAGGTAGTACTGCTATTAAGGAATTTAAGTCTCAGAGGTTTTGAATTGAGTAATAAATTTGTGGATTAAGTGTGTACACAATGGGGGATAGGGTCTACTAGTTAACTTCGGGTTTATCTGAGGAGGTGCAGGACAAGAGTTAAGTCACATAAAGAATAACAAAAGAGAGGAAGAGGTGGAAAGCATAAGAAAGGCTGAAAAAAAGTTCAGAAGTTCAGTAGAGCTAGACAAAAAACAAAAAGATAATTAAGAAAGAAAGAAAAAGAGAAAGAAGACAAGAAAAGAAAGGAAAATGCACATTCATATATTCCTAAAATAAAAATTATAAGAGGAAAAAAAAGTTACTGGAAAACAATTATTTTTCAAAAAAGGCAAAAATTAAAGATTAATAAAAGTTTTAGAAAAAGAAAAAAATTTTTTTATATATATAAGGTACCAAAAAAAAAAAAGAAAAGAAAAAAGAAAAGGAGAAGAAGAAAAAAGAAAAAAAAAGTTCTTTGATTTTTTTTTTTTTTTTGTATGGGTGGGAAGAATCCTGTATCTCCCTTTTGTCTGTAAGCAGCCTCTTGTTGTAGTCTCTGGTCAGCTTGCGGTCCTGTGGCTTGATTGGTTTCTTAAGTCAGTTTGTTCAAACAGGCAGAAAAATGCTCTGCTTTACCCAAGATTTTGAGATCCCCCTCCCAGGTTAGTTTAATGGGCGCGTGATCTGCTTTGAGAATCACAAGAGGGGGATGCAGTGATGAGGCTAGGTTCTGGGTAGAGTTGAGGCCTTTCAACAAACAGTAGCTTTTCCCTGGGGCTATTTTGTGAAAAACTCACAGAGCCCAGCCTGGAGCCATTCTCAGGGTTTCTGTGTTTCAATTGATTGTGGAGGCTGCTAGAGGGAGGGGCAGCCTCTGGCTCTGGTTACCCAGTGAGGGAAGCCACTCCAATGGCTGGCGCCTGAGCTGGGTGACTTTTCCCTGGATGGAGCTGAGTCTGGCAGGTCACTTCACCGTTAAGTTCTTGTGACCTGCTAAATGACTCGTTTTATTCCAAGGCCTGAGTTGGAGCTAGCAGCTCCTCCGAGCTTTGTCGGTATCCAAGATGGAGATCACCGGTGCTGGGGGGGAGGGGTGGCCTTCCCTCCTCTGCTCCCTGAGAAGGAGTGAGGACATCAGGCTTCTACTCACGCTGAGTCTTGGATCCTGGGTCGTCTCTGGTCTGCAAACTGCAGGATGAAGATGTCCGCTCCTTGTCGGTTCTTGCTGGTGTTGCGTAGAATCCGCTCGCCTGCTGTGTCTGGCTGCTTCGTCCCGGACTCTCTGTGGTTCAGGTTTGGGTGCCCTGAAGTCGGCGCCGCGACCCTGCTGCTGCAGGGGCGGCTGCTGGCAAGCACTCAGATGTGTCTCCTTGCCTTGGCTTCCCCTCTCTTGTCTAACTCTCTGTCCTGTGATGGCACACTTGGTGTGATTCTCTGGTTTAGGACTGTTCCCTGGAACTCTAAAACAGCTTTCTATGCGAGAGCTTGTTCAGATTCCAGCTTCTCCTCCGCCACCTTCCCGGAACTCCTACGTGCAGCATTTTATAAACTACATGTACTTTTCTCTGGAGGTATGAAATCAATCTACTAAATAAAGTATATTGTAAATATATATCATACATAATATTACATATTATATAATATATTTATATTATGCATTATATGTTGAATATATTATATAATAATTTATTATGCATAATATATTGCATATATTTCATATCATAATATATTGTGAGTTATATATTGCATATATTATATATCAATTACATATAGAGAGATAAAGATCTATCTATACATATATATATATGAGAGAGATTGAAACATATTACACACAAGAATAATTAAGATATGAAACAACTGTACCAAACATTTTAATTCACCAAGTCAGAGATACATGTGAATGCTAGTTGTATGTGTTATCATCTCATCTTTATTATGCTATTTTATTCATCCATTCCCAATGATTTTCTAAAGTTTTTCTTCCATGATATTTGTTCGCATGCTATTTATTTTTAAAGCTATAAGTTTTGATTGCTTCTATTATCATCTTTTTGCTTTAACTATATGATTAATCACTTTATGCTCAATAGATTCACTTGCATTTATTTTCCTTGCATATATTTCACAATCCATGTTGTTAATAAATTCTCATTAAGGTTTATGTCTTTGTAGGAGTTCTTTCTGTTGTTCTTTATTCTTCTTTCTATACATTCTCTTGTAGGAGTTTCTTTCTATTGTTCTGGTTTTGCCTCAGATTGAGTTTAAAGTTAGTTTTTAATCTTACTATTAGCAGCTAAATTCATGTTGACTACATGTTCTGACATAGTTTGGGGAATTTTTTTGACATATTTTCTAGTTCATGTGCTAAGCTCATAAATGTGGCTCTAACTTTTTCTTATTCTGAGGCTGCACTTTATAATACTATTGCTGAAGTTATGACTATTTTAATATTGTTAGTCTTTTTCCTCTACTTGTATGTGAATTAGAGGGGGACCTGTTTGTGAGATTTGTTTTTTCACTTTTACTCAGCATTTCAAAAGCCATAAAACCACAGTATAGTTTTGCTGAGTTCAGTTTTATAAGACAAGATCTCTAAATGAGGAGAGGAGAAGTAATATCTTTGCCAGGTGCTGGTGCCTCATGCTTATACTTGTAGTTCCTCAAGGGGTTGAGATCTGAGGATTGTGATTCAGAGCTAGCCCCTGCAAGGAAGATAGTGAAACTCCTATTTCCACTTAACCAGGTAAACTCTACGAGTAGAGCTGTGGCTTAGTGGTAGATGTTAGTCTTGAGTGAAAATGCTAAATACCAATGCTCAGGCCATGAGTTCAAGCCCTAAATCTGGTATAGAAAAGAAGAGGAGAAAATTGAGGAAAGAAATCAAAAGCAGAAGTAAGATGAAAGTAATATGTGAATAATTTAAATAACCTAAGATAAAAGAGTAAGTACCGCTCTTTTTTTGAGAACTTTGTATAAATAAAAACAGTTGCAAAGTATCAGTTTTTTCTCTATAAAAATAGCAGTAAATGAACAGTTAAGTGGATTTCAGTTGATGAGCTTGATGTTACATTGTTTCTTCCCACAAACAAGTTAGAAAGAAATATTGAGTTAGTAAAAGATCTTTTACATATGAGGCTTATATAGTATTCTATGATAAACTAAACTAAGGCTAATATATGTTAGTATTCTATGATAAACTAAACTAAATTAACACTATCTAGACCATATAAACCTAATTGTGAAAAGAAATGACAGTTTTGAATTTGTAAATCAATATCCAATTAACTTGTATCAGTTATCTTATTAAATGCCAATTAAAATATTAACATTCTTAAAATTTTATATATCAATAAGGATTTAACAGTACCTCTATTGCCATTGTAATTTTGAGTTAATTACATTGCTAGATGATTTATCTTTTGCATAATTACTACGCATTATCCTCTGCTCTTCTGAAATGTAAATAAAATTGATAGCTTTTTAAATGCAAGTCCCTAAGCATCACTAATTTCCTGGCTTTGTGAAAATCTTTGTGTTGAAGTAAATGTAGAGCTCACATTGCTTGTGGTAGCTGTAATGTATTTTTAATTCTGTAACAAAAATGAAATATTAAGTGACTATGTAATTTGTCCCCTAAGCCATCATTGGGTCTTTCAAATTATTTTCTTTGCTTATGATTTGGTTAATATCTGTCTAATAATAGCAATATTTTTCTGACAAGTGAGAAGTATCTTATTAAAATAAGATAAAAATAGCTTATTGAACACATATTATATATCCATTTGTTGAACAGTTTTGTTGTCTTGGACATTCACATTACTATCTAGCATAAAAAACAAAAACACTCACCAACTTTGTAGTACCTGAAAGAATATGGGCTATGTATTCAAATAATTTTGGGATCAAGTACTTTCCTTAGTTTTTATTTCTTTGGTTCTGTTTTATTAGATGGCGTTTTATGGTATTGAAATTTACTGGCCCCTTATTAAAAAGAAAAGATAACTGCTATTATCCAAAAACAGGATCATTGGCTAGTATCATGTATCTCTCAACAATGCAAGTAATTTATTAATTAGATATCAATTCAACACTCATACATATAAAGACAATTGGATGTATTCTTTCTATGGTTTAAAAGATTGCGCATTTCTGAGTTCACATCCTGATGATTGAAAACAAGGATTTCCTGGCATTGCTGATTTAGTAACCACACGTGTAAATTTGGTTGAGACTTGTCTCATATGCTCAGTTCTTTCTGTGGATGTGGCCTGGTATTCATCGAGTTTCTATACAGTATTAGGATGTACCTTTCAATAGAAGGGGCATAACTTTCTACCTACTGCCATTCCCCAACTTTCTCGGACCTCACCTTAGTTCTGTGTGAAAATACTTACAAGTGGAAGTCATAGTCCACACTATACCCGCTTGTGTCCTCCCTGTTCCATGCTACACATCCCTGCTTGATATTGTTATTTGTTCCTTTGCTAATTTCTTCTACTTAAGTCTTCTATAAAATCTTCAATAAAACTACCAATAAGGCCATGAGGTGTCACGTACAATAATAGATGGCCCTAGAAATGAAATCTCACTAAGGAAACAGAAGGAAACCAAACCAAAAGGAAAAAAAAATTTATGCCCATGTATTTCTAATTAAAATGTTTTTTTTTCTAGCTTGCCATTATGTATAGCATATTTAATGCTGGAACTCATGCTGAAATAAATGCCTTTCTTGGTGGTGATTATTCATGAGGTCATGTGCACGGGAATATCTCAAATAGAATATTTTCTACCATTATTCAGGGCCAAGGGTCACTGGGAATTGTTGTCCAAGGCTGAAAAAGGATTTCACCTGTAGCTGCACAATGCTTCTCTTGAATCTTGGGTCTGACTGATAAGGTTGAACAATCATGACCACTGGAGGGAATTTGTGAAAATTATTTGAACAATTCCAATGTGGCACTGTGATATCAAAATTACAAATTGTACAGATGGTGACTCTTTCCACTCAACTAAGCAATGAAAATAAAGCTGCTACCCTTGTCAGGATACCAAGCCTATGAATAAAAGGCATGTAGTGTGCCAGCTCACATGCTAAGTAGCAGACACAAGTCTGAGTGGAATGCTGCATGAGCTTTCTTTTCTAGGATTTAGTTGCCTCCCATCATATTTTACTTTCTTTCAAAGTTCTAGATATAAGTAGAACTTTCAGGGTCAAAAGAGAATACTAGTAGTACTGATGGCGACATTCACATACTATTTCTTCAGTTACTATCCACATTTGGGGTTCACAAAACAGCTTTGCAAAACACAGGAAAATTTTACTCTAATTATCCATGCCAGTAAACTGTACCCAAGAGACTAATCACTGAGTCAGCTCCTATCCAAACAGACCTATGTGTCCCTTGAGCTCAGCTTCTGTGAACTACATCATTCTGCTTAGGAGTTACTTGACAAACTCCTAAACCTCCTAAGTTCATGTTTTCCACATCATCACACATCTCATTGCTATTAATGTATATTTCCCAGTTCCCACAGTGCTCATGAATCATCTCTTTAATACCTTGTTCTGGAGGAGTCGGTGTACATATAATCACTCAACACATTTCATTTCATGTTATCAGAAATATCCTTCTATTTCTATGCTCTAAAAGATGATTCTATTACAATCAATTAGGAAATGAATACATGAGTACTAGGTCTGGAATTGCAGGCATAATGTAGGGGGATAAAGCAAACATTTGCTGCTTCAAGTATTTAATTTCTTTTGTTTTCATTTTTTATTGATTATTCTTTAAATTTACATTATTGTTATTATAGAGATGATGTGCAGAAGGATTAAAATTACACAAGGATCATAATAGCTCAATAGCTATATGCATGTGACCATATAAGATGATGCCATATCTTGAACTCCAAGATATGGAAACAAGAGGTTTTTCTTTGATGTGTGTTTCTGATAAAGTATGTGAAGTTATTTCTCTTTTTTTCTATCATTTTTTCCTATAGTCTATTCCATGTTGTCACTGTAATTGATTTTAGTGCCCTGTGTCTTGTATATATGTTTATCTGAATTAGAGAAGGAAAGGAGAACAACAAAATGGTGAGACAAAGGACAAAGTTGAACCAACGCCAACAGTGATACTCAGAAGATGATATATTGAAAATGAACTTTAAAATTTGGGAAGATGGGAGGTGAGGGGAGGAGGGAAAGCGAGGAAAACTGGGGGAAAAGGTAACAATGTTCGACAAGAAATGTACTCACTACCTTATGTATGTAACTGCAATCCCTGTGTACATCACCTTGACTTTAAAATTAACTTTAAACAGATAACCTGAGTCAGGAAATGTATACATTTCCCTTTGTAGTGTCTCCTCTTCCTTTCCTTCCAGTGCCTCCCTCTTGTCTCTACCCAGGAGTTGTATAGTTCACTTTCATCAGTTTCCAGTGAGCTCTATGATGTATTTTTTTATCCTGTTCCCTTGGACTTTGTATTCTCCTCACCAACTTAGGGATTTCCCCTTTGTGTTTCTCTCCTCTTTTATTATCCTCTTTTGTTTTCACTTTGTGTGTCTAGAATCCTGTTTGATTTATTTATATTTATATTTTAGACTAATTTCATCACATCAGTGAGGATATGTGACTTTTGTCTCTCTGAGCTTGGCTTACCTCCCCTAGCACGATTGATTCCAGTTCCTTTCATTTCTATGCAAATGACATAATTTTATTCTTTCATCAATTTTCTTTCTTTTAATCTTTCCTTCAGAATATTTAATGAATTATAACTCACACATTCTCTATTCATTTTCTGGAGGTGTCAAGATTTCTACAGCAGTTATTTTGCATTTATTTCTTCTATGGAGAGCATAGATATTTATGAGTAATCAATCCCCCAAACTTTAGACATACTGAAAAATGTCAAAGCCTCAAAGATTGTGCTAATGGAAAGTTTAAATTTAGAAAATAGTTTATTTTGAGCTCCCAAGTTTTTCATTAAAACATGTTGAAAGATGCTGTGGCTCAAGTGGTGGAGCGCTCGCCTTGAGCTGAAGAGCTGAGGGACAGCACCCAGGCCCAGAGTTCAAGCCCCACAACCTACAAAAAAGTTTAAAACATGTTGAAAAATAAAAATAACAATCATTTGCTTGGAGTTGTGAACTTTTTCTATTTTACCAAATACAATCAAATTTTCAATATTTTTCTCTCTTTCAATATTACATGTACTCTAGAAAGTAAGAGGTAGAGGGCTGGGAAGGTGGCTCAGTGGTAGAGTGCTTGCCTTGAATGCCTCATGAGGCCTTGGGTTTGATTCCTCAGCACCACATAAGCAGAAAAAGCTGGAAGTAGCGCTGTGGCTCAAGTGGTAGAGCCGCTAGCCTTGAGCTGAAGAACTGAGGGACAGCGCCCAGGCCCAGAGTTTAGGCCCCACGACCGTACACCCCCCCCCAAAAAAAAGAAAGAAAAATACTTTTATATAGCAAACATGGTATAGGAGGTAAGAGAAAGAAAAGTATTTCTACAGAAATACTTCTTAAAGTGCATGCATTTGTAATCCCCTCAGCTATTACCTACAGGAATGAATCATATTTATTAACAATGATGATCTTGTCTAAAAGTCTGAGAAAAATATTTACTACCAAGCTATTTTAAATGCTGAATTAGAAAATATTCTGGATCTAACATTAAGTCTTCTTACTAGGTATACATGTTAAATATATTCTTAATAGCCTTCAGCCACATACTTGATTTCTCTGAATCAAATGATTGGAATTATTGACAATTTTGTGATCCTGTCAATTCTGAGAGCTCCTAAGTTTATTTTAGGCTTCCTGAGGAAACCTTATTACTGTCTATGCTAATATAGGCATTGTGTATATGCTACTATGAATATTGTGCATGCCAACATCTAGTGTTCTTTTTTCTATGGTGCTCTGTTTCTTTCCAAAGTCATAATACATTATTTTCCTTCTATTGCAGCTTTTATTTACTGAAAAACCCAATGTTTATCCTTTGGGAAGTTTCCAGGGAACTTACTATACTTGGTCTAAGACTACACATTTTTTCTTCTTTTTTCCATTTTTTATTGTAAAAATGCTGTACAGATGGGTAAAAGTTACATGATCAAGGTAATGAGTACATTTCCCATTGAGCATTGTTGCCTCCTCCTTTGTTTCCCCCCTACCATCCCTTCTTTTAAGGTCAGTGCCTCTGTCCCTGGAGTTGTCCAGTCTCTCCTGTCCTACTTAGCTTGATTTTCTAGCATCTTCTAGCTTTCTAGTCTTCCTACACTTAGGCAGGTACAATCTAGAAGCAGGGAATTGAATCCAAGGGATTGATTTGTCATTATATTGAAGGTGGCTTGTATTACCTCCTCTCAGACTTTTCCTATAGGATACGGAAAGGGTTTATAGTTTGAATCAGAAACGGAGAGGATTTGTAAGCCAAGACAGGATAACATGATCTTTTATATTAATGACTGATATTTAGATATGTTATGAGTAGGTAAATTTCCATCATTGCTTAAGATTTAATTGTGAAAAACAGCAAACTTATCAACATATAATATAGAAAAATGTCCTTGTGACTAGAGGTGGGAAAATGTTTCTTAATGAAAGCCATAGTCAGGAAAGAAAGTATTGGTAAATGGGATGCCATTAAAATTTAGAATTCTATTCCAGAGAAAGGAATTGTTAAAATATTAAATGCAAAGAAGGGAAAGTGGTACTTTCCATATGAACATGGGGCTGAGTAATTATATATAGACTATGTAAAGAAAAACTTCAAAGCAATGAGAAAAAAACAAGGAACACCTGTTTTTTTAATTATTAATTTTTATTGTAAAAATGTTGTTACAGTTACACAAGTAGTGTAATGAATACATTTCATAGCGAGCATTGTTACCTCCTCTGTTATTTCACCCCTACCATCACTTCCCTCCCCACCTCCCCAACTCCTCCTGCCCCCCCCCAACCTTGACATTGTAAAGTTCGTTTTCAACATAGTGTCCTGTATATCTCATCGTCACAATGGGTCAGCCTGCATCCCCATTTAAGAATTCTGCAATATTCCTTCCCCTCCCCAAATTGCAAATATATATATATACAAGGTACAGAGCACCAGCATCAAATCCAGTGAAAACAGGAGTTACACTATTGGGAAAGAACATACAATAGAAACAAAAGAATCACATAATGTATTGTAAGTACATTAAAAAAACACTAGCAAGAAAGAAATAAAGTGAAAAAACCCACCTCTTCTGTCCCTGTCTTGGGGTACATTTTGCTTAAAATTATCTCATATGGTCCTATGTACATAGCCTTTGATCTACTCTGCTTGTCTTAGACATGTACTAGTCACTGCAAACAAGGGAAACCATGGGACCTATGTTTCTTTGAGCCTGACTTACTTCACTTAATATGATTTTTTCCAAGTCTTTCTATTTCCTAAAAAAAGAGGCAATGTCATTTTTTCTGACGGAGGCATAGAATTCCGTTACATATCTATCTATATCTATATCTATATCTATCTATCTATCTATCTATCTATCTATCTATCTATCTATCTATCTATCTATCTATCTATCTACCACATTTTCTTGATCCAATCATATACTGAGGGACATCTGTGTTGGTTTCATATCTTAGTTGTGGTAAATAATGCTGCAATAAACATGGTTGTGCTGGTAGCTTTGGTATGACCTTGTTTGTTATCATTTGGGTAAATGCCCAAAAGTGGGATTGTTGAGTCATAAGGGAGCTCCATGTGGAGTCTTCTGAGGAAACTTTGCCAAAGTTTCTGATCAGCTCAAGTAATTGGGAGTGGAGTCCATGGGGGTTCTTTAAATACAAGATCATGTCATCTGAAAAGAGGGAGAGTTTTACTTCATCCATCCCTGTTGGCATCTCATTTTTGTCTGCATCTTGTCGTATTGCTGTAGCTAGGCATTCTAATACTAGTTTGAAGAGGAGTGGGGAGAGTGGACACCCTTGTCTTGTTCCTGAATTTAGAGGAAATGGCTTTAACTTTTTGCCAGTGAATATAATGCTGGCTGTAGGTTTGTCATATATAGCCTTTATTATATTGAGGAATGTTCCATGGATTCCTAGTTTTTCCAGAGCCTTCATCGTAAAGGGGTGTTGAATCTTGTCAAATTCTTTTTCTGCATCTATTGAGATAACCATGTGGTTCTTATCCTTGCTTTTGTTGTTATGATGAATTATGTTAATTGATTTGCATATATTGAACCAGCTTTGCACCCCTGAAATAAATCTTGTTTGATCTTCGTATATGATACTTTTGATGAGTTTTTGAAGTCAATTGGCCAAGATTTTGTTAAGAATTTTTCATCGATATTCATCAAATAATGGGTCTGTAGTTCTCTTTCTTTGATGAGTCCCTGCCTGGTTTTGGGAAGAGGGGTTATGCTGGCTTCATACAAAGAGTGTGGTAGTGAATTTTTGCTTTCAATTTCATTAAAGAGATGGAGGAGTATTGGTGTGAGTTCTGCTTTGAAGGCCTTGTAAAATTCAGGTGTAAATTCATCCGGTCCTGGACTTTTCTTGGGTGGGAGGTCTTTGATTGCTTCTATTTTGATGCTTGATATGGGCCTGTTAAGTTGTTTTAAATCATCTTGGTTTAGTTTGAGCCTGTCAGTATTTGCTAGAAATTTGTCCATATCTTTCAGATTCTCAAACTTATTAGCATAAAGGTTTGAGAAGTATCCCCTTGTTATATTCTGAATCTTGGCTGTTTCTGTAGTGATGTTTCCATTCTCATCTCTGAGTTTGTTTATTTGGGAGTGTTCTCTTTTTTTCTCATAAGATTTGCTAAGGTTCTGTCAATTTTTTAAATTTTTTTAAAGAAGCAACTCTTTGTTTTGTTAATTCTTTCTATAGTATTTTGGACTGTAATTCATTTAATTCAGATTTAATTTTAATTATTTGTTTCTGTTTACTGGATTGGGGTTTAGCTTGCTGCTCTTTTTCAAGGAGGTTCAGATATCTCATTAAATTGTTTGTTTCAGATCTCTCCAATTTGTTGATGTAGCAACTCAGAGGTATGAACTTGCCTCTGAATACTGCCTTTGCTGTGTCCCAGAGGAGCTGGTAATTAGTGTGATCATTTTTGTTGAATATCATGAACATTTGTATTTCCTTTCTAATCTTTTCCATGACCCACTGGTGATTCAACACTGTGTTATTCAGCCTCCATGTGTTAGAGGATTTCCTTTGGTGGCTTTTGGTGTAGAATTCTAATTTTATTCCCTTGTGATCTGAGAGAATGTAAGCCATAATTTCAATCTTTCTGAATTTTGACAGATTTGCTTTGTGGCCTAGAATGTGGTCTGTTTTGGAGAATATTCCATGAGCTGCTGAGAAGAAGGTGTAATCTGGTGCTGCTGGGTGAAATATTCAGTAAATGTCCATTACATCTAGTTGATCTATTCAGATTTTCAGATCTAAGATTTCTCTGTTGAGATTTTGCTGGGTTGATCTATCTAGTGGGGATAATGGTGTATTAAAGTCCCCACAATTAATGTCTTTGGATCTATGTGAGATTTGAGGGAAAGTAGTGCTTTTTGGATAAATTTGGGTGCTACGTTAATGGTGAGTAGATGTTTTGTTTAGAATTGTAATATCCTCCTGAAGGAGAGATCCCTTAATTAGCATGTGTTGACCTTCTTTATCTGTTCTCATTGATTTTAATTTGAAGTCTATTTTATCTGATATTAGGATTGCAACTCCCTGCTGCTTATGGGGCTGTTTGCTTGATATATTTTATTCAGCCCTTCACTTTCAGAACATGTTTATTTTTGTGGGCAAGGTGTGTCTCTTGAAGACAGCAGATAGAAGGATCTTGCTTTATGAACCAACTGGACAATCTTTGTCACTTAATTGGAGAGTTAAGACCATTAATGTTAAGGGTTAGGAGTGAGCGGTGTCTGTCTGCCCCTACGTTTTTAATCCATATTTTGGGGGGAAACTGTGCCTTGGCTGTTCTTGTTGTGATTACATATTTCTCTGTTTGTGGACTCTTTCATTGCCTATATTCTGTTCTTGTTGGTTTTCTATATGTAGAACATCTTTGAGGATTTTTTGGAGAGCCAGTTTGGTAGAGATATATTGCTTCAGGGTTTCCTTGCTGTGGAAGGTTGGAAGGTTTTTATTTATCCTTCTGCTATGAATGAGAGCTTAGTTGGGTAGATTATTCTTGGTTGGTAGTTATTTGACTTTAGGGCATGGAATACCTCTTTCTAGGCCTTCCTTGCTTTTATGGTGTCTGCTGAGAAGTCTGAGGTGATTTGATTGGCTTACATTTATATGTGATTGTTCTCTTCTCCCTGACAGCTTTAAGAATTCTTTCTTTAGTGGCTATTGAGCTGGTACATATTATAATGTGGTAGTGGGATGACCTGTTCTAGTCTGGTCTATTTGGGGTTCTAAAAGCTTCTTGTATCTGGATGGGCCTGTCCTTTTGTATATTGGGGAAGTTCTCTGCTAGGATTCTGCGGACTACACTTCCTAATCCATTGGCTTCCCTCTCCAGGCCCTCTTGTATACCTATTATTCTCAAATTAGGCTTTCTGAATGTATCCTGTATTTCCTGCCGTGATCTGTCATGCTCCTTAGTTTTGTTATTAATAATTGTGTGCTCTTTCTCTATGGAATCTAAGCTGTCTTCAACCTCTAATATTCTTTCTTCAGCTTCCTCCATTCTACTTTGAAGGCTTTTTACTTTGGAGTCTATCACCTTTGCTTCTTGCTGGTCTTTCTTAATGGTGGCCAGCTCCTTATTAAGGTTTTCTTTTAAGTCATGAATAGATTGTCTTACCTCCTGAGTTGGTTCTCAGACTTCTTTCCACTCCTTAATCTGTGCTCCTATCTTTTCATTAGCTTCTTTCTCCCTCTGATGGAGTTCCTTTATCCTTTTATTTGTGGAGGCCATGAAGTCATCTGTTAGCTTCTGGTTGGCCCCATCACATTATCTGATAACCCTATGTAGGGTGTCCAGTTTTTCATTCAGCAGGTTTACCAGCCATGCTTTTAATCTATCTTGAGCATTATCCCCTAGGTTATTCTTGGACTGCTCTGTAGCTTGTTTATGTGGAGATGGTGTTGGTGTTTGTTGATTGGCCATGTTCCTTGTGTTTCTGCGGTTAGTTCTACCCATTTGGAGACAAGAACCACACTGGTACAACAGTAGGACAATCTAGTTTTTGGGACTGATTCCAACCTGGAATCATGTAGATGTATAGATCTTAGGGTTTCAAAGTTATGTGTAGGTGTTTTCCTATTTAGCTGTCTTTTTCTTTGCTTGGAGAGAGATAATTGTGGCTTCAGGGTTGAGATTATATATAGTTGTAACTTTTGAGACAACCTGGGTTTGGCTGATAATTAGTCTGCTCCTTAGAGTTAACAAGATGAGCCCCTTTTACTCAAAATAGTCAAATGGAACCAATTTTATGGTCAAATATAGAACCAACTGTAACATATAAACTGTTAGGGATCAATGGGCTGGTGCAGATGGAGAAGTGAAGAGTTAGGATTGGAGAGATATGAGTTCAATTTCAGAAGAGGACTTGGGTATAATGATAGTAGAGTGGTAAGAACAGCTTAGGGGAGGGGTATGTGTAGTAGTACGAGAATAAAGACCTTGTTACCAGGTATAAGAGGTGTAAAAGAATTCAAAGAAAGGGTATGTAGGGAGTAGCTTAGAGATGCAGATGAAGGTAGGAAAAAGAAGTTATATATAAGTATATTTGAAAGACTTTCTGAGATTAGAGAAAGATCATTCAGATATTATTGGAGAGTCCCTTAATCTAAGTTAACTCCTGTGCTTATTGTTTATACACATAGGAAGAGGCCTTACTTTGTGTATAGAACTAGGGAGAGTAGCTCAGATGAAGTAGTAGCATAATGTGGAGAAAAAGGAGAAGGGGAGAATGAGAGGAAAAAAACAAAAGAAAAGGAAAAAAACCTTCAAATTAGGAAATTGGAAAGTGGGAGGAAAAAAAAATAACAATGAAAAATAGAAGCTTTAAGTGGAATAGCAAATCCTAAATCACAATGCACATAAAATAAAACACATAGAAATAAAAACAAACAAATGATCAGAGATAAAAACTAACAAAACAAAAGAAGAACAAGAACAAAAAAACGAAAAAATGGGTTTTTCGGGTTCTTTGGGGGAGCTTTAGTTTCCCCATAGTCCTCAGAGCAGATTCCAGATGGAACCTTGTATGTCTTACTATAGTCCACTTTCCTTGTGGCTTGGTTGGGAGCAGATGGCCTTTTGATGGGGGAAGTTGCCTGCTATCTAGAGTCCCACTCTGTCCCACTCTCAGGCCTGATGGAAGGTGAGTTTTGGGGGTTTCGGGTTTGTAGACTGCTATCATAGGCCTGGAGCTGTGTTCCCAGGCTTTCCCAGGTAGCCACAGGAGCCTTAAGAACAGAGCTTACATCCATGTTCTGTTCTGGTGTGATCCCTCCCTTTTGGAAGGGAGCTTGGGTCAGAGGGCTTTGGGATCCCGCAGGGAACTGCCACCCAGGGAGTGGACCCAGTTGGGTTACTCACAGGTCTGTAGCTGGTGGTGTGCTGGACACACAGAGGTGTGGCGGGTAGGATGGAGTTGGCAGGTTCTCAGTCAGAGGGTCTGGGTGTTGGCAGGTGCAGGTGGCGGGGCGTGGCTCTGCTGATGCTGAAGAGGGAGTCCTGGCACTGGGGGAGCCAGGTGAAAGTTCGTGCAGTAGGCTGGTGTGGGCTGCGGGGTCCGTGCTGGTCTGCAGAGGAGGTAGGAGGTGTCCAGCTGGTGGCGGCTGGCAGCCTTGGGGGTGACTGCTTGCAGCTGCATCTGCGGAGATGCCTGTAGCAGCTCGGTGGTGCTTCAGCTGCAAGAGCCTGGGGTGGCAGCAGGGAGGGAGCAGGTCCCAGCAGAGTGACCAGTGGGCAAGGAGGCTGGCCTGTAGAGCTCAGAGCAATGGATTGGCTGAGGCTGTGGTTTCCTGGGAGCCTTGTGTGGAGTTGGTGGGGGCCCACGGTGATCCTGATCCCACCAGTGCTGCAGTCGTGGGCTGACTTTGGGGGCTTACCCATTGGTGGCACTTTCTGGCGATTGTAATGGTGGTATTGCTGAGTTTGCTCCTTCCCCTTAGCCCCCCCGAGGGGGTGGGGAGTGGCACGCAGGAAGGCCTTTTGTAGGCTCAGAGATCTTCACCAGATTCCCTCCTAACCTTCCATGGGTCTAGTGTTGAGCACTGTCTTCAGTTTTTGGGTGTTCCTCTGCTTAAAGTCTGCAGAGAGTCCCAGCATGGCGGGAGCTGCAAGGTGCAGGAATCCCATTCACTGATTCTCTTTTCTCTTTCCTTATTTGCCCACTAGGATAGTCCTCTTGTAGTAGAAAAAGTCTTTAGGTATTTAAAGTTTGATTGGAGTAGATCTCTTGAGGTAAAGTGTGGCTGTGCCCCTAGATATTCTTTTGGTCAGAGACATATAGTGGGGCTACCTATGAGTGCCGCGATCTTCTCCTCCAACACCTTGTTTTTTGATACCTGGTTTCACTATGTAGCTCAGGCTGGCCTTGAAATGATGGTCCTCTTGCTCATTTTTCCAGAGCAGTTGTATTACAGGCATGCAACACTATTCTTGTTGGACAAATCATTCACAAAAATCCCAGGCAATTTACAAAAGAAGTAAAACAAATAATACATAAGTAAATACTTTTCACAAAATTTATTTTTTATTACAGAAAGGCCAATTCAAATCAATTACTCTTTGGTCAAATTGGTATTAAATGTATTCAAAGGGCTCTATTAGCTATAATCCACAGTACCATTTAAAAATATTTTTCTTACTAATTCTTCCATTTGCCTTTTTCTTTTCTTTCTTTGTTTTTTTTTTTAAGATTTGGAAGTAGTTCTTTAATGAAATAGGTAAATTTCATGGAAAGCAGCATGAGTTTCCCTATGATCCTATGACACACTCCTGGGCATTTATGCAAATGATCACAAGCAAAGCCACACAAAGCTACCGGCACAACTATGTTCATTGCAGCATTATTTACCATAGCTAAGATATGGAACCAACCCAGATGCCCCTCAGTAGATGAATGGATCAAGAAAATGTGGTATATATACTCAATGAAATTCTATGCTTCTATCAGAAAGAATGACATTTCCCCATTTGTAAGGAAATGGAAAGACTTGGAAAAAATAATATTAAGTGAAATAAGCCAGACCCAAAGAAACATAGGCCACTTGGTCTCCCTAGATTGTAAGAACTCAAATATGTCTAAGATATTCTTAGCAGAGGGTCACAATAACTCAATAGCTATGTACATGTGGCCATATAAAATGATGCTAATGGAAATGAACTCCAAGACATGGAAACAACAGGTCATTATTTTGGTTCTTAATCTTGTTGTCATCAATGTACCATATCAAGTTCTTACTTTATATTTCATTTTTCTATTTCCTTTGGTTTATCCCAGGCAATCACAGTCTTTGATTCTAGTACCCTTTTTCTAGTCATAGAGGATTTTGAGGTTTCACTTCATTGTTGGGTTGTTGTTGGATTGTTGTTAGGGTACTTTGTTGCTATCATGTCATTCTTCTCCATTCTTAAACAAGAACACCAGTTCTGATCATCTCAGCAGAATTTGATCTGTACATTCATATCCTGTCCCTTCCACTGTGAGGTTTACAAGGGGGCCTTTACTCATGTCACACTTTGAAATGAGTCACTCATCTCTCCTTTTGCCTTTTTCTGAACATAATTTTATTCATCTACAAAGTCATATGATTGGAAAGTTTAATGAGAAATTGAAAAAAAGCTTACCAAAGTTTTGATTAAATATTATATGAGATATTATTTTTATCATCATCAGTATCGCCATTTATCATCACAATGATCATTATCATAATCATTATTTTTTAACCTATACTATTATTTTAGGCACTCAGCTTCTGTTTGTCTTTTGTGAATTTTGAAGCTTAATATTAATTTTAAAAAGTAATGTTTTTTAACCTATTCTATATATTATAAATTTCTGTTTGAACATGTTTTGAAAGACAGCTAGAAAATGAGGTGGCCTTTGTAAAATATAGTGAATTAAATGAAAGGTAATTTTTGTAAAAAGATATCCTCACATGCATAATTATCTTCTTTATCTTTAGAGAAACTTTTAGTTTCTCTAAAAGTCCAAGAATCCTTGGAATTCAATTGACTTATAGATCAGAATCAACTACAGAAAGCAATGCTATTAACTTTTTAGACAATTTTATGTCTGAAGAACTAATTTAAAATGTGGACTATTTAAGCCCAGTTTTGATGAAACTCTTATTCTCTTAGTGTCCACTTAGAAGAAAAAAATGTTGAACCTCTTGCTCCCTATAATTCATCTTTACCAATTTGTTGGATAGTTTTATTTTGTTAAAAATATGACATTGTACTTCAGACTGGCATTCTTAGTTCATACATGATGGATTGTTTTCAAGCTACAAGTTTGGTGGAAATGATAAATTAATAATCTTTGATGAAAAGGAGAAAAGGAAATCCCAAGAAGGTAAGAATTTGATTCAGGTCATTTTGAGTTGGACTACTATAGCATTCAAGCTAAGTCTCCTGACTTCAAATTCCTTTTTTTTTTAATAAGTTTTTTTTTATTGTGAAAATACTGTACAGAGGGGTTACAGTTACATGAGCAATGTAATGAGTACATTTCTTATCCAGCACTGTTGCCTCCTTTGTTTTCCCCCTACCATCCTGTCCCTCCCACCTCCTCAACTACACCCCACCTCATTTCCCCTCCTGCCTAAATTGTAAAGTTCGTTTTTCCACATAGCATCTTGTACATCTCATTGTTGCAAAGGGTCAATATGTATCCCTATTTAAACATTTTTTTCCTTCCCTGCCTCAAATTATACCAACATCAAATACAGTGAAAACAGACTTCAAATTCTATATTCTGTTATTTTTGTCCAAGCTGATTTTGCCATCTATGAGTTGTGAATAATAAGATATCATTCAAAGAGCCAACAAATAGATTTATCCATAAACTGTACTTTGAAGTAGATTACCTAAATCAGAGACCAGGAGGTTTTTAAGTGACAATTTGGATAATTATTTTCATTCTTGAAAAAGGTTAAAGTTCCTAAAAGTGAATAGTTCTTATAAATGCCCAAGGAATTTCTGTAGGTAATATTTCTTTGCCAGCAGTAGAAAGGATGTCAGAATAAATACATTGCAAGGTAAGCAATGGCAGCAAAGCCAATTTTTCTATAGTTACAGTTCTTCTAAAGTCATCTAGTCCCTGTATATGAGAGAATAAAGTAACTCATACTGCTTCCTCTAGTTCCTGAGAGTTTAAAGTACATTAATGGCTATTAGATTCAGAATAAATAAACTAGATAAAATTATTAGGCAAGTCCTATTTTCCAAATATCAATTTGGTTTCTAAGCATTCCAATAACTTACCCTTAATTTCCAGCTAGAATCTTCTGAGAAAAATATTTGAAATTTTGGATGTTTATGTCTTTCTTCTTATGATAATGGGAAGTAAATGTAGTGACTGCCTTTATTGGATTTAACATAAGGAGTTGTTTAGTTTCTTTAAAAATATGTCTTTTGCATATTACA
Organism: Dipodomys merriami; assembly: GCF_024711535.1. NCBI lineage: Eukaryota > Metazoa > Chordata > Mammalia > Rodentia > Heteromyidae > Dipodomys > Dipodomys merriami. The sequence goes on along the minus strand of NW_027202270.1, from coordinate 120,790,390 downwards.
ATTTATCCCTTAGGGAATACCAAACAATAAAAACCATTAAAAGCATTTGTTGGAATGGTGGTATAAATAAAGCTTTTCATCTCTTTATTGAATTTAATAGCATCATATGAAGATCCATACAATCAGACAAAATTTAATACCAGGAATTAGTGAGCAACGTTGTTAAACAGAATTATATCTTTTTTGAAGAAATGTTTAAACTGCTTTATGTTCAGTGTGTATATTTATATTTTAGGAGGAAGGTCGCAGATGATGTAATTCAGTTATGGGAGGGTGACCAGTGGTACCATCAAGTGCAATGTGGGAAATCCCTGTGCCCATGTATGACTAGATTGAAGCATGAGTGGTTAGCAAAACTCAATTTTATCATTTGATCTATTTTCCTTGGAAATGAAACAATTAATCAGAAAAAGTTTAAAAACACAGATAATTTCATCAAAAGATCCAGTTTCACTTGATAGTCTTAATAAAGTGGTCAAAATATGAAAGCTTAAATGTTTGATTCAACAAGCAGTAACCAACTTGCCAATTGCATGTTATGTTTTCAAATTTGTTTTTATTAAGCAAATCATGAAAATATAACTGCTTTGCTTTAATTTTTGCTAGTTTCTGCTCTTAAAACGGTGTTTTATTTCAATGGCAGAATATTATTGGAGAAGTTATAAAAATGTATACATCCACAAAAGATTTTCAAGAATTAGTTTCAAATTCATAAGTCTAGTGGGGCCTGAACTCTGGGCCTGGGCGCTATCCCTCAGCTCTTCAGCTCAAGGCTAGTGCTCTACCACTTGAGCTACAGTGCCACTTCTGGCTTTTTTCTGCTTATGTGGTGCTGAGGAATCGAACCCAGGGCCTGATGCATGCAAGCAAGCACCCTACCACAAAGCCACCTTCCCAGCCCCTCCTTCCTACTTTCCACTCTCTCTTTCCTCCTTCTTTTCCTATTGTTCTCTCTCTCCCTCCTTGTCTCCATCTTTCCTTCCTTCTTCATTTTTTCTCCCTTCTTTCCTTTTCTTCCTCACTTCCCCTTCCTATCTTCCTTCCATATAACTTTCTCTATCCTTCCCTGCTATTCACTCCTTCTATTTCACTGCCTGCTTGATTTTTTTCTTTCCTCCAAGGATCCCCTTTTTTAATTAATAAATGATAACACTTTATTAAGTAGACTCCAAAAATGATGCATATTCACAATTTTAGCTGCTAGAGCAATTATTAAATAATTCTTTGATATAAATATTCTCTCTGTGTTAAGTACTTGAATACTGAAATTTCACAAACCTGAGCTACTAGGTGAAATAAAATTTATGACTACCAAAGGTAGTATTTCTCCTACTGCTGCTATATTTATTGAGAAGAACAGGTAATTACTTCACATCTCATCGTTTGTACAATACCCAAATATATATTCAAACATTTAGAATTAAACTCACATTTCTCTAGAATGCCTGAAATTCTTTTAAATTAGTGTAAAGTGTGCCCAGAAGTGCAGGCCCAGGCAGAGGGCCTCCCTGCGCCTCTTGATTATGGCTCTGCCCAGTACCTATGTCTCCTAGGTAAATGGCACATCTGGAGGCACTTCCTGCCCCTTTTTCTGAGGCCACATCCTGGACTGCCCAGGGCACACCTCCCATTAGACCCTGGGAGGGTCCCAGGCTCTGAGGTCATATCTGCATCAGGTGTGGCCCCACCCTCCCCCCCATCTGGCCTCACCTTCCCCCGCCCCCTTTCCCTACTTAAACCCAGGCATCAGCCACGTGCTTCTCCACCAGGCACAGCTGGGCAGCAATTAGGGAATAAACTTCTCTTAGTGCCTGAATACTGTGTGGTGTTCTCTTCATCGGCTACCCAATTAAACTTAACATTTAGATGCATGTATTATTTTTTCCTGTATTTCTTCACAGCTGGCCTTTCCTCTGATGCTTCTTTCTTACGTATTGGATTTTTAAAAGAAACAGGACAGCACCTTCTAACTATAGTGGTTTAATCCTACTACACATTCCCTAAGTACACATTATATTGTATATCAGCACATATATCTTTCTCAAATTCCAACTGTTTCATCACAAAAAAATTACCTTTTCCCAAATTTACAACCCATTCCCAAAAACTCCTTCCAACCCCATAGCACTTACATATAAACTCATTTTCCTATTTCATGGAATGCAATAAAGTAGTCATCAAAGCTCGAACTCTAAAGTATCTTTACAGGTAGTTAACTATCCTGCCCAAGACCTCCAAGTAGGAGTGACTTTCTGATTTGGACACAATTACAACATAATATTAATTACCACAAAGGGTTTTTTCTGTATAATTTTTGCATTTGGACTATAAGAACTGTGTCTATGTATCAAGCATGACAGATAGTGAGATTTTATGGAATGAATGAATGAATGTGATTTAAAATCCAGAGCAATAATCTGTTTCCTCTGTAGAGGCATGAGGGTTACTATGGTTGGAGAAAATGATGAAATGCATCAACCTAGACTGATCTGATAGAAAAAAAATGAATTATTTGAACAATTTGTAAACAATTTACTTTATCCAATGAAGTCTACGAGACAGCAATAAAACAGTCGCTATCTCGTAGGAGGGGAAGGAACAGGGCAGTGGTCAATGTGTGGGTTATCAAGATGTTAATGAAAAATCATGACCTAGAGTTAAATGGTTGCAGTATAGCTGTCATCTTGTTGTGTTTAACACCCTGATTCTCAAACTTCAAGGCTCCATTCTTTAGCAATTACCTTTTTAACAAGGAAAAATGTAGATTAGGGCCAAGAGTTCCTGTGATAATATCAGACATTCTTTGCCAAAGTATTCAGTTGAAAAATAAAGGACTTGATTAAAATATACGACTCCTCACTACCTATCATTGCCAGTTGCCAAAATACTTGTGGTCACTACGTTAGCATAAGGAAGTGGAAATGGATAAAACTGGAGAGAGAGAAGAAAAATTGCCACAAGGTTAAAAAGTTAAGGGGGGAAAAAACCAGAAAGGAAATCAACACAGCTGCCCAGAACCATGGACAAAAAAGCCTTTGGGGGATCTATAATAAATGAACATAGGTGATTAAATTTAATTCAGTAGGTGATGGTTCCCAGGGGTCAAGCCTGATCAGTACATAAAATACATCACACTATGTTGGCTTCAACATTCCCTGCCAGGCTCTAGGAAACATACATAATTCTACCTCTAACCATCTTTCTCATGGGAAGTAATTTATCAAAGATTTTTCTCTTCCCTTTGGTAAAAAGCTCCGGTTACCTTGTTCTCTTTTTCATTGTAATAATTTCTATAAGAATGTCAGAGAAATTTTCATACGAAATGGAGGAGGCAGATGGCATCATGATTTAATTTCTATTATTTTGGCCTCTTTGATGAACGGATTGAAAGCCTGTGTGTATAAAACTGTAAAAAATAAGAGTTCTTCATTCAGAAAGCAGTTTTCAGCTTCTATTGTGTATCAGGATACAGGGTTATGTAAAATCAATGAAGTAACAATTGTATCTCTGCTATAGTTACGTTTCAGGGGGAAGGATGGACAAAGGGAGAGAGAGAAACAGAGACAGAGACGAAGATGAACAGAGACAATGAGATTTTGAAATGAAGACAGGGAGAGGAGAAGAAGGGGAAAAGATAGAGAGGAAAGGAGTGGAGACCAGAAGAAAATATATAACTATAGTGGAAGCAGTTCTGTCTTTATCAATTGGATTCTGAGTGGCCACAGTGTTGCCTAGGAATTTGGCTCCTTTTTTTTTCTCTTCCGGTTTATTTGTGTATAAATGAAAAGGTTGAAGATTATTTACGTCCCACAGTAGATGAACCTGCAGCTAAGTGTGACCTGGGTACTGCTGTAGAGAGGTTAAGGTGCTTGTTACATCACTGATTTTCATACTATATGGGAACAGTAAACTATGACAACATGCTGGAGTGGCTCACACCTGACAGTTTTCAAACAATGTTCATAATACCCAGGCACAATTATAGATTTTTTTTTTTACCAGTACTGGGGCTTAAACTCAGGACCTGCGCACTGTCCCTGAGCTTCTTTTTTCAAGGCTAGCACTCTACAACTTGAGTCACAGCACCACTTCCAGCTTTTTCTGTTTATGTGGTACTGAAGAATTGAACTGAACCCAGCGTTTCATGCATGCTAGGCAAGCACTCTACCACTGAGCCACTTCCCAGCCCTACCAGGAACAATTATAAACTCTTTGTTCAATGTTATTGACTGTTTATTTTCCTCAAACTAACCACATCCTACTTTTTATTTTAAAGACTATGATCCAGAATTCACAAGCAAATTTGTTGATTTGTAATTAATACTTTCCTTACAGTCATGAAAACTGAAATTTGCAATTACTCATACCTGAGGATAAATTTAGTTTATCTGAATGTATGAAAATAGCCTATGTTGAATTGTGTAAATTCTTTCTTTGACAGGTGGCATTGTATTGTAGGTTCATGTTACATTTTCCTTAAATCTAACGTGTTTTGACATATTGTAGGTTCATCTTAGGACAAATTGGGCTTTAAGAACTCACAGTTTTATTCTTGACTAAAATTCTTGTACTTCTATATTGATTTTAAAATATTTTGGCCTATGTAAATGTTGTATACAGGGGGTCCTGGGCCTGTGGGCTAGCAGACAAGATGTCATATGCTTACCACCTGGTTAGATGCTTTGTAATAAAAGAATTTCAAATGTTGACATACATTTTTTATATTTTATTTCCCCAATGATTCCTGGTTACATTTCACATCAAAGAACTATTAGCTCAATATGAATCTGTGGTGCTAAAGAATACACTTTGGGAAACATAGTTCTGTATACACAATAATGCTGATTAAAACTAGCTCACTCAGTTATTGAGTGTGTTCACAGTTAAATGCTACCCTTTTATTAATCCTTGTCAATCTGTACTAGATATTGTGGAAATATTCAGTTGTGTCTGTGGGTTCCATATAATATAATAAAATTAGTTTTTTCTCTATTTTTCCAGATGAAAACCTTAACTTCAAAACACTACCTCCAACTAATTGTATGTCTCTCTGTATCACTTGTTTCTACCCTTGAAATGGGCGAATTTGGGAACAGTGTTTTAGTGATGATTGACTAGGAAAGGTTCACATTAAATTATAACTAAATACTGATGTGAATTTTTTGAAGCAAATGAGCCACTTGTACCTCAAGTGAAGAAATTTTCAAAGTATTGATGGTTTCAGTAAAAGAAAAATGTTCACCTGCTTAAGCATTCCTTATTAGCTAGAAATAGCTCAAATGCACTCAGTCTCAAGATATTTTAGGATGGAATATGTGTGTGTATGTATGTGTGTGTGTGTGTCCTAGCCTGAATATATTTAGATAAGATACACAACCAGTTGGGCGTATAAAGCAGACTTCCAAATCAGATCCCCATAGTCTTCTAAAATATTTTAAGTTCACACTGATGATTTTTGGAATGTTTATAGAATAAAAGCCAAACCACCAAAAACCAGCCCTGAGTATTTGCTGAGCTCTCTGTCAAAATAAAGTTTCCTCCTTATTTCAGTTGACCACTTGATAAACAAAACAACAAGCTGTGTGAATATTTTCCATGAGAAAAGCTGTAGAAACACAATGATACTTTTGCTCAAAAGGCAGAGCTAAAATATCTAAAGAGATTCACGTTTTTCAAATACTGAACATCATTATGTCTTTCTGAGAAGTATACCTGAGCTGATTCAATCAGTCCCTATTCACTTTCATGTAGTTTAACATTGCTCAAAAATAAAATAACTGATTAGATTCTTGGGACTAAATTTAACATAAACTATTTGAAATGCAAAGAAATAGGACACTGAAGTAAAACTTGTAACAGAAAACCCCAAACCACATTATATACACATTCTAAAATTATTTTTATATCTAACACATAATTCTATACAATATCATCCATTAGAAAATATTCACCATTATGCATTATGTAAGAAAAAAATACAATCAACAGCCCCCCTCCCACAAAACAAACTCATTTTATTTTATTTTTTTGTGCTATTTTAATTCCTAACTGGGTGCCTAGTTTTGCTCTCTTATTATGAAAACAATATAGGACAGTGCAATGATATTTCAGTAACTAATATATTTTTATTTTCTGAGTGTACCAATCCTTGAGATTAGGACCTAGGGGCTGTCTCTGAGCTTTTTTACTCAAGGCTAGCACTGTAGTACTTGAGTCACAGCTCAATTTTTGTTTTCTTTGGTCCTTAATTGGAGAGCAGAGTCTCATGAGCTTTTCTGCCCACCTTCTGAAAACTAAGATCACAGGCATGAACTGCTGGCACCCAGCTTCTTAAAATATTTTTTTCTTGATATATATTTTTATTGTAAAGATACTGTGCGGAGGGGTTACAGTTACATGAGCAAAGTAATAAGTCCATTTCCTATTGAGCATTGCTACACCCTCCTTTGTTTTTCCCCACCATCATTCCTTCCCTACCTCCCCAACTATTCCCTCCCACTCCCTCCGCAAAGTTCTAATGTTCCTTTTCAACATACTGTCTTATACATCTCATGATTACAATGGATCATCCTGCATCCTTATTTTAGCATTTTGTTATTTCCGTTCCCCTCCCCAAATTAGAAAAATGTATAATCTTGTATAAGATGTCGGACACCCAAATCAAATACAGTGACAACAGGGATTGTACCATGGGGGAAGAACGTAAAAAGAAACAAAAAAAATCACATAGTACATTATAAATACATTAAAAAGAACAGCAACAAAGATAAAATCCCAGGAGAGAAGCACCTAATCACCCCAGGGGAGTTCATTAAGGAACAAGAACACTGTTTTTATCATTGTTTTCTCTTTCTTCTCCTCCTCACTATCATCACTCATCTTATTCAATGAATATGTATTTGGCTACAAGACAAATATCAGATGCTTAAAATTTCTGTATGGCAAAAATATAGCAAAGTAAATGGAGTGTAGAAGAAATTTCTCTTGAATTAATTATAGCTAATATTATTGAAAGAGAATGTGTTATGGGATGGCAAGGAGATAGGCTTTTTCAGACATTAAGAATGTATAATTTATTGTTTGTCTTGTGATTTTTCAGTTATCAGATCCCCATCCATAAACATAAGGATTTTCTAACAGTTACATGCAAAGAATTCCCCAACTCCTCCCTCCCTCCCAGAAGTTGTAAAGTTCGTTTCCAACACAATAACCAAGTAATATTGAAATTATATTGTCTATCTTTTTAGGAAAACAGACAGCTGTACTGGCATGAACTGATGGAACATACACACTCACACAATATTGTTAGGAATATTAATGTCTATTTCCAGAAGAGACATATTGATCAATGTTTAAAATGACATACTTGTTAAACAACTGTTTCAACTGCAGAAAAGAACAAGAAAATAATGTGTATCTGCCAAAAATCATTGCAGCATTGCAGGGACTGGAGAAAAATAAAAGAAAATAATCTTGATGTGACTAAAGCTGGTAAATATCACCACGCACTCATGCTCGGGCACTTGTTTGCTTATATGTGTTTGGGATGATTGGTACACATAGACTTGAAAGTATTACTCTGTTTGGCTGTTGCTCTAACTTAACCTATCCTCTTTTTATAAGATATTTTGCCTTGTTTGATTTTGTGTTAACATTCAGGATACTCATTTTTACTTGGATTTTTCATTCAAGACTGGCACTCTACCACTTGAGCCACACTTCCTCTTCCAGTTTTTTGCTGATTCAGTGGAGAATAAAAGTCTCACTAACATTGCTTCTTAGGCTACAATTACAGCGTGAGCCGCCAGTGCCTGGCTCAAGATGATCTTTATCTAGTTGAGACATTCTATATTCAGACTACATACTCAGTCACTTTCTAAATATGGCCTTTGACAAAAAAAAAAATCTTATCCTCTAAAGCTTAGTTTCTACACCACCAAAACTGAACAACAGTTCCTGACTTAAAGTAAAAACAACATTATTATTGTATTTTCAAAATTAAGGCATTAGAATTTCCTAAAACTTGATCCTAGTGGTATATACACTTTAACTCTCATAAAATTAACAATTTATATTAATTAAGATTTTGTATAGGAACAGTTTAGCTTCTTTTTAGGCCTGATCTCTCTGTTAGGTTTTCAATTCACATATCAAAACTGCTACTTAGCACTTCAACACATTGATGTCCAAACATCAAAGACAACGTGTTTATTTGATTCAATTCTCGATTGTCTGATCCACACCCTTCTATGTCCAACCCTGCTTGGTTGATATGTCTCAGTGAGTATGATTACTGTTTGTGTGAGTTGCTGAAGATTACAGGTACAACTAATTAATTAGATCATGTGTGCAAACCACAGATAAAATACATGGCATCCTCAAAGAGGGAAATTTAAAAATAATTTAAGAATAGAATAATTTACAATGAATTTGGCATAGTCCTAAGAACTAGAAGCCCAACTTTTGATCTAAAGAGAGAAACAAGCGAGGAAATGAATCAGATGCAGAAGAATGGGTGGGATTGGATCACATGATAGCACTAATGATTTTTGGTAATTATTTTGATTATAAAGACACCTGAGAGGAAACAAAGAAAATGAATAATTTGACCTCCCTACCTTCCCATCCACAAAGCCTGCCTCTAGTCCAGCCTGATACAAGCTCAGCCTAAACATGTCAGGCTCCAGATTCAAGCATCAGGGCAGGAAATGGAGAAGAAACTGGATTTCAAAAGAAGGATATAGAATTAGCCGCACAGTACTCTATCTACACTACTTAGCAATGTTTTGAAACTTCACTTGAAGAAGTATATCCTTTAGAGACATATTTTCAAAAATGTTTTTATAATCTCCATATCCACATTAAAAAAGTATTTGTTCAACATACTCCCCCTTTGGTCTTAGGTTACTATTAAGGCTTCATAAGAGGTCTTTCTTTTTTTTTTTTTTTTAAGTCAGGCACCTCTCCCTATTTCTGGTAGCACTGGATTTTGAACTCAGGACTTCAACTTTGCTAAGCTTTACTTGAGCCACCCTTTAACCCCTTACTCTTTGTTAAATATTCATTCTTCTTCTATGTAGATAATTCTTTCTAAATGCAAATCAAAATAATACATATTGTCATATAATGATTTCTATTTGTGCTAGGAATCTATTGCTAAGTTATTACCAATAGGTTAAAAGCAATGCTTATTTGTTATCATACAGACACAACTTAGTTTTCTTCTAATGTCCCAAGAACAAAATCAGGTGTCATCTGGCTGGAATGTTATCTACTAAAAAAAAAATTTCCCTTCTAAGCTTGTTCCTGGGATGGACTTTATTCCCTGGTTTTAGATTACAGGACTGAGAACCTTGTCTATTTTAACCCTTAAGCTATGAGATGCTTCAAATTTACTAGACTTCAAGTTTACTAGACTATATGAAATGAGGCCTGGAAGAGAAAGTGGTGAGCATACTCTGGGTTTCATAGAACAGTAGCTTTCAGCTTTTTTTCCTTTTTTTTTTAATACCTAGTTTGGATTCCTCCATTTTATCAAGTGACTATTTGAACCTAAAATACTTCATTCTCATTAAAAGTGTCAAGACAGAATGACTCAACATTTTACTTACGGAACTAAGTAACCACCATCTGCTGGCACAACAATGATCAAACTGATACATTTAATTGTGTCAATAAATAAGTGTAGCATAAAAATATTGAAGAATCAATAATATAGGCATGTAGGTTTTCTTTCTATTTCCTTGATGAACAGATAATTCAAGGCTGGTCCTTGTAGCTATTTATGACTGTGGTTCTTCATTTAAATCCTTTCAGAGATTAAAAGAAGAAGAAATACAAAGTTGATCTTGGTACTGTAGTTCACTCCTATAATGCTAGTTACATGGGAAGCTGAGATTGGAAGACCTCAGAGATTGGAGGATCTCCACTCAAAGTGAGCCTGAGCAAGAAAGTCTATGAAACTCTTATCTCCAATTATCTACACACAAAAGAAGAAAAACTAGAGGTGGAGCTGTGACTCAAAAGGCAGGGCACTAGCCTGAAGCTGGAAAAGCTTAGAAACATTAACCAGGCCTTGAGTTCAAGTGTAGGACCAGAAAAAATGGAAAAGTAACAAATGAAAACAAAATACAAATAAAAGAAACCAGTTCTGAGATTTAGTTTCCCTTTTTAATGTATCACCTCATTTATATTTAAATAAAATGATTTAAAGCCTAAATTGTCTTGTAGTTTACATTTTTACTACACACTTTATAAAACTATTTTTACCTACATCTCTGCAAGCTGGTCTTTTGCTTTTATATGTTACCTCATTCATCCTAGTTGTGTTCAGCAATTATATAGAACAGGATTCATAGCCCTATGAAGAGGAAAGATTAAACAAATTATAAGAAAAACTACTGGGGGCTGGGAAGGTGGCTCAGTGGTAGAGTGCTTGCCTTGCATGCATGAGGCCCTGGGTTCGATTCCTCAGCACCACATAAGAAAAAAGAAAAAAGCCAGAAGTGGCGCTGTGGCTCAAGTGGTAGAGTGCTAGCCTTGAGCTGAAGAGCTGAGGGACAGCACCCAGGCCCAGGCCCAGAGTTCAGGCTCCAGGACCGGACCGCCCCCCCCCCCAATAAAAAGAAGAAGAAGTAGTACAGGGACAGTGCCTAAGACGTGAGTTGAAGTCCCAGAACTGGCAACCCCCAAACCCCCAAAACACAAACAAGAAAAACTACTAAAGTTCAGATACTAACTACAAAGAAAATGGAGAAGAAAATTATGTATATATATGTATATTATATACAACCTAGATGTTTTTGGTGTCAGTGTCCACAAACCTAAATCAAAAGAGAATCTGTTTAAACTTTTTCCTTTTTTTTGCTTATGTTTTTGTTTTGGTTATGAAATCTTCAGAAATCTTTGGAAAGTATTATACCAGTTTCCTCTCAGAACCCATCATCTTTCTTCATTGTTTCAATATTAAATGACTTCATCTCTAGCATGAACTGTGAGCATATAGCTTACAGAGGGCCAATCAGAATATTTGCTCCCTGGACATATCATCTTGTTCAAAGGTAATAGCCATGCAATTCAAGCAAAACAAAACAAAAACAACTCAATAAAATCTCTCTAAAACTGTTGTGGCCCAAAGTATAAACGTTCCTGCTCAATTTGAACATGAGAAATAAAGCATAAGATAGGCTGTAGTTATTTTCCCAGTTTGAGAATGGAGCAAGTTCTAAATAAATAGAAAGAGAGAAATAAGATCCTGGTGACACTGATTGTACCCCTGACTTCTGACATGCTGAGATCAGGATTATACATTGTTCTCCAATTTATCACTATATGCCAGCCATTACTCATGTTTCCTATCATATTCCTTAATTTGTTACCTCATGAAATGTCTTACACAAGTTTTTGTGTACGTCAGTGGGCTCTAGGACTGAAATGGGTAAGGCTTAGTTCTATTTCAGCATGAGATGACTTTCATTTGAAGGTATTCAATAAATTGCAGTTAAATTTCAGTGTTTTTTGAGCATTTCTATGACCTATAAAACCTATCTATACCCATTATTTTGACTTTTTCTTTTTTTCTTTTTCTCATAATTTTCTTTCCTCTAATCAATTTCTAATTCACATAGCTTTGTCAGATAACTGTAGAAATTCTAATTGTGATTCCATTTAAACCACAGTTATCCTGTTTGTTGAAGTTGCTGGGCACTGGGGGTAACTAAAATCCTAGCTATTCAGGAGGCTGAGTTCTTAGGTTTTGTTTTGAAACTAGCCTAGGCAGGAAAGTCTGTTAGATTCTTATCTCCAATTAACTAGCAGGAAATAAAAAGTTTGTCCAGGTTAACACATGGGAGACAATAAAACAACTATAATTCTTAGGTGTTTAAAATTGAGAATACTGTATTTTTATTGCATATATACAGCGGTCAATATTACTCTCTCCAATTTATTTTATCAAATATTTTCCAACACTGCCTGTTTTTTTTATATAATATCAGATAAAATATGTTAAAATAGCAAATTTAGTGATAGAAGTAAAGCTGTTAGATTACAAATGACATTAATTTGGTATTGAGTTTCCTTTGTTCCGGTAAAAAGAGATGCTTAGAATTGGGAAAATAGGTAAAGATGACATCTAAACTACTTTTTCTGTTTCCGTAACTTCACGGGGTCATTCCTTTTCTTCTTTAGAACTCCCCTGCATTCAATATCATTCCATACAGAACTGATGCTCTTTCTCCCTTTGGCCATTTTCTTCAGCACACTTCCATTTCTCCTAACACAATGTTCTTAAGGTCAAGGTGTATTAAACACATTTTGATCAAAATAGTAATATGTAGTGAAAATTTACTTTGTAAGATATATATATATATATATATATATATACATATACGTATATAAAATATAAGTAAATTGTACATGATTGAGTTTTCCCCAAACTCAAGAATAAACAAGCCATTCCTAAGGTGAGGCTATTCTTTCAGGAAAATTTTAATTGATGGTAATACAATTAGAAACTTTTGTTATTTTACCTATGCCAGATTTGGAATTTGCTGATTAAATCTTTGTCATATTTTATACATAGAAAACATATTTACCTACTCACCAGTGATATTTACTTATAAATCTAATTCTTCCCTGTGGTCAACTACATAAAAACAAAGAAGTGCCCAGTGCTGAAGGCTCACTCCTGTAATCCTAGCTACTCAGGAGGCTGAGATGTGAGGATCATGATTCAAAACCAGCCCAGGCAGGAAGTCAGTGAGACTCTTATCTCCAATAAACTACTCAGAAAACCAGAAGTAGCACTGTGGCTGAAGTGGTAGAGCCCTAGCCTTGAGCTGAAGAGCTGAGGGACAGAGCCCAGGCCCAGAGTTCAAGCCCCATGACAGACAAAAAAGAAAAAGAAAAAGAAAACAAAGCAAATTAAAAAAACACAAAGAAGCAAGCAAAAACAAACAAGGATATTCCAATCCATCATTTTTCAGAAGCATAGTTCACCTTCATACTGAAAAGAACTCTGAAAGTCATTTTAAGTGGAAGATTTCTAAAAAAAAAATCATGGTTTCAATTTCACACACAGTGAAATCCCAAAGATAGTGGCTTTCTTGCCTCAGACTCTAATGCTATTTTTCAATGTGTTTGTCACAATAGACAGGTTTCTTTCTCAAAACTAGCTCTAGGAATAATCAGGATATATGTATTAGAGATCAAAACCTGTCTAATGAAAGAATTTGGATTTTTCAAGAGAGATACTCATAAGTCTTTACACAATTATGCATTTTATTTAATAGTTTTTTCTGGAGAATGTTAGAAAAATTACAGAGGCTTAGCAGACTTTTCCTGCAGAAATTTTCACACACACACATACACACACACACACACACACACACACACACACACACACACACACACACACACACACACACACACACACACACACACACACCACTTTCCAGCCTTAAATCTATTAAAGCTATTTTTGTTAAGTTTGCTTTGAGAGTTCTATATTTTTTCTTTTCTGATGACAGAAGACTGAGAGTGAATTTGATAGTGGAACAATAATTCATCTCTTGGCATGGGCTCACCAGAAATAAATGGCCTTTGGGTGTACACAAGGTCATAATCCTCTCCCAGAGAGTTTCTTAAGACCAGCTCTGTGTGTCAAAAATAAAGACAGTTTGTTCTGAAAATGAATTACTGCTAAAGCTGCTGAATTTGGTGGCCTATTGTCATTAGAGACTACATTATCAGGATTAATTTTGAGTGTTGTGGAAGAAAGGCCCACAATAATAAAATAAATGTAAATATTTCCATAGTGATTAACACATCTTTCTCTTAAAAATCATTTGAATCTATAACAAAGTAGCTAGGTTTAGAAACATGGGCCCTTTTGCCTCACTAATCTGCTTCATTATAGTTTATCAACTTTCCACATTCTGGAACACTTAAGCCATATAAATTAATAGGAAAGACACTTCTAGTTTTGTAACAAGCAGTAGAAGTTCAGCTTACATGATAAAAGCACAAAATGCTTAAGCCTGAAAAACCTAAGATGTTATAGCCAGAGGGGATATTTAATAAAGTTCTACAGGGAGATGTCCACATTGAAAGTTGGAAATTACTTTTAATTCTCATGCACTATGGGGACCATTATAGTATTTAGTCAGCAGAAAGTGAAGCTCACAAATGCAGAGTAAAATGTGAACTTTACAAAGAATTAAACTTCATAATGCAAGTTAAAACCAAGCATTTAAAAATGCAAAAATAATCTCCCTTATATGTGATACACATTTTTAAATCTGTAGAAAAATTAAATTTTAAGCCTCAAGGTGAAAATGGCATCTTGAGCTCAAACAATAAACTTTTTTCACTTACTATTGAAACCACAGCCATATGTCCTCAAGAGAAAATATCTGGAGTAATTCACAGAACAGTGAAGGGAATCACTAACAGGATAAGGATTAAGTTTCAGATCATGGCAAACTGAAAAGAGAATAATCACTAACTAGGAAAGTCTTAGAAATTGGCTTTCACCTTGGTAAGTCATGCTAGGCACCGAATTTATGTTTCTTGTGTGTAGAACACACACGTGCTCATGTACACATACAGAAACAGACACATACACAAACATGTTAAACAAATACAATAGCCAAACATGATGAAATATCTAGAGGCTACTTAAAACAATTTCTAGTTGTAAAGTTCGTTTTTCGACATAACGACTTGTACATCTCATTGTTGCAATGGGTCCACCTGTATCCCTAGTTAAACGGTTTGTTTTTTCCCTTTCCCTCCACAAATTATACCAACATCAAATACAGTGAAAGCATGGGTTATATTGTGGGGGAGGGACATACAAAGCAACATAGAAATCATCTTGTAAATATGTTAGAAACAATTGCATGAAAGGAAAAAAACATTTGAATACTTATCTTGGGGTTCATTCCCCAACTTATCTGACCTTTTCTGGTTGACTCAGACATATACTAGTTATTGCAAATAAGGGAAACCATGGGACCTATGTTTCTTTTTTTTTTTTTGGTTAAGTTATGCACTTTATCATTTTCTTTTCCTATGCACATACATCTAACTTTTTTATTATTGTGAAAATACTGTAGGAACCTATGTTTCTTTCGGCCTGGTTTACTTCACTTAATATAATTTTTTGGGTGGTATGGGAAGGGATGGCAAGGGGAAACAAAGAGGAGGCAACAATGCTTGGTAAGAAATGTACTCGTTATCTTGCCCATGTAATTGTAACTCCTCTGTACGGTATTCTCACAATAAAGAAAAACAGTAATAAATAAATAAATAAATAAAGATAAAAAGCAATTTCTAGTGAATGTATTGAAAGCAATTCCAGATCAATGTAGAATTTGAAGGCATCGCAGTTTTAATAAAAGGAGTAACATGTTTTTAAGAAAGAAGTTAAAAGAACATCAGTGTAGGTGGTTGAGAATATCTATAATGCAATATATAATATTTAAATTATATAATTGTATTATATAATTTGCAATATTTAGAAATGATCAACAAATCATTCTCCCAATTTTAAAAGATGTTTGAGAAAATACTCCAAATGTATTATACCAATTAAAATAACTTATTTTTCCATCCACTATGAACTATCTATAATAAAACAACTAAACATAAAACAGAATACAATTACTTTCAGGTGCAGAGTTAAAGGATTACAAGATGGTGATCCCTGATACAATGAGTGGAATGCAGAGAGTTATGTAATGATTGTGAGCATCCTAAGACACACTAAGAAAAGACAAATGTGGTGCTGGGTTTGAAACACAAAGATCAGATTTCAGATAGTTATTCAGATATCAGTATGTGAGTTACCAAGAGTGTGACCTAAAACTAAAATGTTCATGCACAGGCCAAAGCAACTTGATGATGACCAGAAGTAATAGTAAGATGCTGGTTGTGAAGGCTTCCCAGTTCACATATGATACATTTAAATTTTCACAAGTCTGAGTGAGGAATCCTTACGGGTTATTCTGAACATTAAAATGGTCATAATAAGTCTCATAGTAAGTCTCAAACTTCTATGGGGTACAGATTCTGACAGACTTGGCTACCAGCACTTAAAAAAACAGCATCAAAACATGTCTTATTTCACCAGTAATTTAATATATTATGATTGCATTCTTTCTCACTCAAAGCTCAACTTTTATTTTCAAAAGGAAACAAAGAAAATCCAACCATATCCCACATAAAACTCACAATGTCAATACCCAATGAAAATTTCCAGAAAAAAATCAGTCAAGATAGTTCTAGAAATAAAATAATAGCTAGTTGTTTACAAAAGTTTGTCTTTCTGGTCAAGGATATTCCAGATGAAATGATATGAGATTTTAATCTTTTATGCTTTTTACAGTTTTTTTACACTTAAAAATTTTGTATGCTAAAAATATCTTTAAGATCTTTTGACAGCTTTGGTTGTTATTCACTCATGTGAACAAAAATTGTGGCACTTTGAACTTGTACTTTCTCTAAGGGTTGGCTGGTTTTTAGACAGCTGAGCCTCTTTTCCTGAGGGGCTGGAAATACATTAATTCCTGGATTTGAGTTAAAGCTCTGGGGCATGAACTAAAGAGCGAGACTCTTAGTGTTAGGAAGAGTATCATCATGAGCAAAGTTTGGTAATAACAATTTAGAGTGGATGGTCCAAAGTTTAGTGTATGCATGATCTTTGATGCTTACTGTGATTTCTTTATTTTGGACACATACCAAGAACACCCTCTTTTGGGAGATGACTACTACTTACTCAGTAGTGATGAGAAAACAACAACAACAAAAAATATGAGAATCTGATCATGTGTGACTTTCTGATTATTTACTCAAATTGCCATCACCACCAAGTTTCAAAAGTGTTTAAAGTTCACAGTAACTCAGGTTTCAGGTTTGGTCATGATTCTGAAAGTGATTCATGCTTCTTCATTGTCAATATATTCTCTACTAATATGATGTGTCTTATACTGTTTTCTTTTTACTGTGGCCTGCCACCTTGCAGAAAATGTTCTCTCCGAGGTCCAATGAAATCTTTGTTTACGCACATTCTCAATACCTTTCTGTAAACTGGGGAGAGCTGATGCTGCGCTCTGGACTTCAAGGAATTAGAGAGGATCAATGCTTTGCCTTCCTTTAGCAACCTTCCATAATGACATTTACAGACTGCTCTGGACTTTAAATCAGACTAGGTCACAAAAGGGGTATGCAGTGATAATCTTTCTCCAACCAGTACTAGTTTTTCATTTTAGATGATGACTTGTAAATTGTATATTCTAGAATCTATGGGTGAAAAGAATAAGCTCCAATGAAATATATACATATATATTAGATAATTTATTTGTTAGTATTTAGGACACAAGATAGTTTTATGTAAGTTGCAAGCAATAGACAAAAATTAAGGAATGATAACTTTTTTTTTTTTTTTGGTCCGGTCGTGGGTCCTGAACTCTGGGCCTGGGCACTGTTCCTCAGCTCTTCAGCTCAAGGCTAGCCCTCTACCACTTGAGCCACAACACCACTTCCGGCTTTTTTCTTTTTGCTTATGTGGTGCTGAGGAATCGAACCCAGGGCCTCATGCATGCAAGGCAAGCACTCTACCACTGAGCCACCTTCCCAGCCCAGAATGATAACTTTTTATGCTAGCTTAAGTCAAATAAAAATATAGAAAACCAGAGATAGAAGAGGAAATAAAGCTTATTTGGCAAATTTTGGCTTTATGACATTTAGAAAATAACAAATTTGATCTAGGTAAAAGAAAAAAAAAACCAGAATTGTCACATCTCTTTGAAATATCAACAAAAAGGCAACCTAGGAAACTGAGTTTTAACTGAAAGGGCTATATTTTGCAAATCAGTTAGGGAGAATTAATTCCTGAAGCCTGGTTTGCTAAAGAAGGGGTTGAAAGGAAGTTCATATAGACAAAGGAAAATTAGAAGTGTAGGAATCACTAGAATTTTGGATGTCTGAAACCTCAGAGAACATACAAATTCTAGAATCCGTAGGATATGGACCTAACAACATTCACAGGTTATATTAATTGTCCACCAAATTCTCAAGATAGTAAGTAAACATTACACAAAGTTCATGCCAAAAGAGAATCTCCATGCAATTCATCCATCTTCTGTTGCATATTGAAAAATATGTCTGTAGCTTCAGAAAAATCCTACAAAATGAAGTGTTCACGAAAAGACAGAAATTCAGTGTTTTAGACACATACACATATATTCAATAATGATGGATTAGTTGAATCAGATGCTGTTTTTTTCCATTTGAAAGGTAATAATCACCTGTGCATTATGCAATCATGTATCAACTTCATTTATTTATTTTTTGGCTGGTATAGGGGTTTGAACATAGAGCCTTCAACATGCGTGTCTGGTGCTTTTTTCTTGAGCCATACCTCCAGCCTGGCTTTTTTTCTGATTATTCTTGTAGATAGAATCTTTCAGACTTTTCTCCTCTGTATGGCTTTGAAACACATTCCTCTGAATCTCAGTCTCCTAAGTAGGTGGGACTATATAATCATGGGCCATGGAACCTGGCTACAACTACATAACTTCATCATCTATATTGACTATTCTACAACAGAATTTAATAGACCATATTGTTTGAGCAACAGAGTTTTATTTCTTACTATCATAGAAGATGAGATGTGGCATGATCCACTATGTCGTCAGGACTCAGTCTGAAGACAGATAACTTCTTTGAGCACACATGTAGCTTAAAGAAGCATAATTTCTCTCCTTGCATAGTAGCACAGGATACAGCAATGAGCCTTCTGCCTGCATAGCCTAATCATATCCCAAAGTGCACACCTCCTAGGACATAACACTGAGGGTTCTGATTTCCAAATTTAGATTTTAAGGGGACACAGAAATTTGGTTTTTAATACCTGTAATTCTAGCAATACCTTTTGACAGAAAGTTAATTCAAGCGCTAGAGCCTCCTAAATAATGATCAAGCACTGATAACCTATACCTAGGTTCACAGTTATAAATCAATGACTCATTTATGAGGACTTTATGATAACTAATTGTTAGTTATGTGCTTATAAAGGTACCAAAAACTGCTTGGGAGTAGTAGGGATATTTTACAATGGCTCATTGTGGTTGTTTCCATGACAACAGTACTAAGGGGAAAAGGGATTTATGAACTGTATATTGTATTCTGTATTTGAATCAACATCCAATATTATAACAAATTGATAAAGCATATAAATTTTAATATGTATTTCTTATTGAGTCATTCCTTAAGAATGAGTCTGTAATCTGTAAAAGTAATTAGACTAACACATTCAACCAAGATAGATCAACAGGAACAGATTTGCCTTACTGTCTGAAAGTACTATAAGAACAATGAAATTATGACACACTCATATTTAGAAGCAAAGACAGTGGCCAATAGAAGCCAACATTCTCCTAACAATAGAATAATATTCTCATATGAAATTTTCATGACATACACAATACTTACACAATGGTAATGGCAAGATGAGAGCTATGTAGACCAACACATTGCACGGAGCTCCACAGAAATCCCCAGTGTCTCTGAGCAGCTGACACACGTGGAGACTGAGTCAAAGCAAAGTAATTCCCCCAAACATGGGAAGAATAATTCTGTAGAGATACTGTAGGACCCATTACCCAGAAGAAAAACACATGCCCATGGAAAGGATATTAAATATAACAGCAGAAGGATACAACCTCATTAGAGGGCAAACAAAATTGTCTTACACATTGCTGTTAGTCTGCCTATGAAGTCTAAATACAAAGTATATAAACCATAAAACTGCTGCCATAGGGGCTGGGGGTTTAGCCCAGTGGAAGGACCCCGCCTGGCCCATGCAAGGCCCTGTGTTCGGTCCTCAGCCCTGGAAAAAAAAACTGCTGCCATAGAAATAAATGATGTATTAGAACAAAGTCTGAGATAATTTGGAGGTTGAACTCAGGGCATTGTGCTAGCAGGTAGGCACTTTCCTACTTGAGCCATGTACCCAGTCTGCTTTGCCATCTTCATTTTGTTCAGAAGTAGTGTGAATATTCAAAGGCTAGCCTGGGACCATGAGCCACCTATTTACACTTCCTATGTAGCTAGGATTAGAGTTGCATACACTTGTATTCATCCATTGATTGAGATGGGGTTTCACATGGCTGTCTAGTGGTGGCCCTGAGTTAGGATCCTCCAGGTGGGATTACAAGAATGTGCTAGCAGCATCCACTTGAGAATACATATAGACAGATAAAAATATCAAACAGCTTTGAAATAAAATTCCAAAAAATGTTACATTCATTATTACAAGAAAATACCAAAGAAAAAAGTAAAACAAGGCAAGGACAATATAATGTCATTGGAAAACATGTTCAAGACAATTAAAGAAGGATTCCAGAAACAGAAGATACAGCAATGATTAACAGTAAACTTCTACAGATAGAAAATAAAAATATGAGCTTAAACATAATTAATAGCAGACATCTGAATAGATGCGAAAGAGAAAAATACTGTATTTGGAATCAAGTCATCAAATAGTGTGATATATAATGAAGAAAAGAAAAGTAATTAAATATCAGGGAACTCTAGGACAACTTTAAGTAAAACCAAATGTTAACTGGAGTGCCCAAAAAGAAGCATTGGAGGATGAGAAACAAAATTAAACATATGGATAAATTTTTCCAAATGTGATGAAAACCATAAACTTACAGATTAAAGATCTGTTGTCTCAAAGGCATGTGATATTTGTTGAAAACCACAAGAAAGCAACCTCAAAGAATTTTCTTGAATCCAGAATTGAAAAAAGATTGTAGAATTAAACAGGAAAATACATATACAGGTATGTATTACCGTGTATTTATTCTTGGAAAAATATAAAATGGAGCTAATGAGGGAACTTCTTTAAGATAATAAAATAAGAAAAACTGTGGCCACACAGAATTATCTTAATAATTATCCTGTAGAATTGTATGATTATCCTGTAGAATTAGAATTATCATTACAATTGTCATTACAAAAATTAGTTAACTTGGAAGATAGAAATTAAGTGCTTGGTATAAATGTGTGAGGAAAATCTTGCACCCATTTTGTGACAAGACATATTCTGTGCTGAACATTTGACTGTTTAAGAAAAAAAAGAGGGTTCATTTTTCTGATGTTGCAACTATCAGAGCAAAAATAAAGAAGACAAAGGGACACATATTCAATAGGCAATATAATTCCAAGCAGAATTTCTAAAACACATGAAATGATTATTAATAAACCTAGGCTCACACCTGTAAATCTAGATGTTCAGGAGACTGACATCAGAGAATCACAGTTTGAAGCCATCCTGGACAAGAAAGTCCATGAGACACTTATTTCTAATTAACCATGAAAAACCCAGAACAGGAGCCATGGCTCAAATTGTAGAGCTGCATCCTTTAGGGAAAAGCTAAAGGAGAGCAGACAACTCCTGAGTTCAAGTACTTGCAAATACACATACACACATCGAAAACACTAGAATAAACAATTTCTAAATTGAAAATAATGCTAATAACTGCTAGAATACATCCCTCCCCAGAAAACAAAAAGCCAAAAGCAATTTAACATTGTTACCTCTTAAATTCACTCAACTGTCATTTATAGAACATTTTTTCATGACCACAGACTATGCCATCTATTCCTATGTAAGGATCATTTATTTAAAAAATACTGTACATGGTGGAATTAAAACAAATTTCTGTCAGTTTAAAATAATTAAATATTCTAACTTCATTGGTATAGAAAATGAGACCAAAGATTTTTCTCCAAATCTGTGGGCTTTCTATTGATTTTGCTTGCTATGTTCTTTGCCATGCAGAAGTTATAAGCTATGCAGTTTCATGCAATCCCATATGTTCAAACATTCTTTGATTTGTTTTGTTTCTGGGTCTTTATTAAGAAAGTTTCAGCCTGTGCCAAGGAGCCCTATAGTTTCTCCTACTCCTTCTTGTAATGTTTTCAGGGTGTCTGCTTTGACTTCAAGGTCTTTAATACATTTGGAGTTGATTCTGGTGCAGGGTGATATATAAGGATCTAGCTTTAGTTTTCTACAACTGATTAACCAATTTTACCAGCACCATTTACTGAAGAGGCTTTCTTCCATTCTATTTTTTTTTTTAGCTCTTTTATCGAAGATTAGGTGGCTATAGGTTTGTGGGTACATTTCTGGGTCTTCAGTTCTACTCCATTGGTCCTCAGGCCTGTTTTTGCTCCAGTCCTAAGCTGTTGTGATGACCATGGCTTTTTAGTAGAGTTTAAAATTTGGTATTGATATTCCTCCAGCACCATTTTTTCTGCTAAGGATTATTTTTACTGTTTGGGATATTTTATTGTTTAATATGAATTTTTGAATTGATTCTTCTATTTCCTTGTAGAATGAGGTTGCAATATTGATAGGAATCTCATTGAATTTGTAGATAGCCTTTGGAAGAATTGCCATTTTCACGATCTTAAACCTCCCAATGCAGGAGCATGGTTTCCCCCCCCCCCCCAACTTACTTAGCTTTGTTTTAATTTCCTTTTTCAGGATTTTAAGGTTTTCATCATAGAGATCCTACAAGGGTCTCATATCTAAAAAATACTTAGAACTCAAAAAATTAAATTCCTCGACAACATATCCTCGAAGAAACAACCAGCCGATTAACAAGTGGGGTAAAGGCTTAAAAAGAGACTTCTGTGGAATGGAAGTAAGAATGGCCAATAGGCACATGAAGAAATGCTCAACTTCTCTAGCCATAAAAGATATGAAAACAAAACAACAATGAAAAGAGGGAGGACCAAGATGGCGACGGGGCAGTAGGGAAACGCCACAGCTCTCTCCAACCAAAAAGAGAGTTCGAGCTCCAACACTTAATCTTCCCAAGAGACTGACAACAACAAAAAGACGAACACTCAGAGAAAAACAGGAGGTGGAAAATAACAAAAAAGAAAGAGAGGAAAAGAAGAATTTCCAAACAGAGAAAAGCAAAGACCCCTCCCCCAATCTTTACTGGCCGCGTGGCAATGCGCCAAGCCACCGCCAGCTGGCCCGGTGGGGGCTGCCGGAGCCCCAGAGACACAGGGGGCCGCCTGCAGATCACCCGCAGAAGCCGCCTGAGGTACCGGTTTGCAGAACAGCTGATCACCATGAACAGAGAAACCTACCAGCTGGGAGTCTCCATGAAGATCCCACCCCCACCCCACCAGGGCAGAGAGGCTCCATCCTGCCAAAGCCGCCCGGCACTGGCAGCACGACCAAAGGAGCTGTCTGCAGACCACCCGCACAGAAGCTGCCTGAGGCACCAGACCCACCGATCTCTACGACCTGGTGTCCCAGAGACACAGGGGGCTGCCTGCAGATCACCTGTGCAGAAGCTGCCTGAGCATGGACACTGTGGACCCATCAGCTTTGATAGAGGCAGAGACAGAAAAAAATCACACAGAGCCACCACCGCCCAGCCCAGCCCGCAATCACCTCAACTGAACTCGGATTGCAACAGCAACTGATGACCTACACCACACAAAATCAACTAGCTCCAGGGTGAGTACCCCACAGGGGACAGTGTACCCTCAAGGGAGACCAGAGCTAGAGGGAATCCCCAGACCCTGACCCAGACTCCCTACCCCAACACCCGGACCACAGGACCCACTAAAACTGGGAATTGTTTGAGAGCTCCACCAGCCCATAGAGCACACTCCGCTGGCCAGGCTAGAGCAAGAGTGACCCTGGAAGGGAGCTTAAATGCCCAAGCCAGGAACAGCACCCCTGGGTGAAGACAACCAATAGTAGAAGAAATTTAAACTGGGTACCCCAGGCTGCATAACCTAGGTGGTATACATAGCAGCACAGGCCCAACGAGCTCGCTCCAGGTGGGGGCCCGAACCAGGCCTGGGGATCCGGTGCCTGAACAACACAACAACTCCTCCCAACTGAAGTCAAAAGCTGAGCATACGCCTCAGCAGAGGGGAGAAGAACAGGGAACAACACTCCCCACGAAGCACGCCTGTGACAACAAAAGACCTGGAGGCCCAGGACAAGAGAAGCCCAAACCCCACCAAAACCCCACCCATATATTCTAGACTGGGAATTGGGCAACACAGGCTGCCAGCACCTGATAGTAAGCAGGAGCTCAGGCTGATAAGGTGGCTCAGCAGTAGAGTGATAGTCTTGGATGTATGAAGCCCTGGATCTGATTCCTCAGCATCACAAAAGCAAAAAGGGTCAGAAGTGGTGCTGTGGCTCAAATGGTAGGGTGCCAGCCTTGAGCTGAAGAGCTGAGGGACAGCACCCAAACCTAGAGTTCAAGCCCACAACCAGCCCAAAACAAACAAACAAACAAAAACACATCAGGAGCCCATAGCAGACTCCAGCATCTGGGAGAGTGCATCCAAAGCATCTGATCTTCCCAAGAGCAAACACAAGCAGTCTAGGCTGCTCAACCCTTCCAAAGGCTGGAATTGCCAGCGATCTACAGCAGAGAGCCGAGAATCCTAAGTAGGTCAGACCAGCAGCTGGAAATAGGCCCCCAACAGAACCCAGATCAGGCAAAGACTCTCTCTACCAATACAGAATCAGCAACCAAGCAAAGACAGACACACCAAGACAAAATTGCAGATTAGTCTCCTGAACCCCCATGTGAAAATCACAGAGAAAAATTACAAGGTTTACCACCACCCAGGACAGCAAGCTATCCTCAATAGCCAGCAGCCACGCAGGGGAGAGCCCCAGTGGGAGCAAAGCAAGAATGGAAGACAAAAGCTACATCCAAGGGTTGCTGGAGGCAATGACTCAAGAAATAAAGCGAGAAATTGATCAGAAATTGAAAGAGCAGAAGGACGAACTATCAAAAGAGATACAGGATATCGAACAAGAGATGCATGCAAAAATAGAAGCTGCACAAACCTCAGTAAGAAGTGAGATAAATGCCAAATTAGAGGTAATGCATACTGATCTCACCTGAGATCAGTACTATGAGAGCCAACATCGAATCCATAAAGGGATCCATTTCCTCCATGCAAACCACAATAGAAGCCACGGTCAACAGAGTGAATGAAATGGAAGGTAGAGTGTCAGATACAGAAGACAGAATACACCAACTGGACCAAAAAGTGACAGATATGGAAAAATCACTCAAATTAAACCAAAGGGAAATTCAAGAGCAAGCAGATAATGCCAAGAAATTTAACCTTCGTATAATTGGAGTGGATGAAGGTGAGGAATTTCAGAGCAAGGGAATGCAACACCTATTCAACAAGATAATCGGTGAAAATTTTCCCCACCTCAAAAAGGAGCATCTTACCTACATAACAGAAGCGTATAGAACACCCAACAAGCAAGATCCCAGGAGAAACACTTCTAGACACATTATAGTAAAAATGATAGATCTGAATAATAAGGAAACAATCTTGCATGTAGCAAAAATGAAGAAGGAGCTATACTACAATGGGAAAAAAATTAGAATCACTGCAGATCTCTCCACAAAAACAATGAACGCAAGAAAGGCCTGGGAAAGCACCATCCGAGCCCTGAGAGACAATAACTGCCAACCCAGACTGATATATCCGGCAAAGCTAGCATTCACATTCGATGGAGAACTGAAAACTTTTAATAGCAAGGAAAAACTAAATGAATACATAAACATTAAGCCAGCATTACAAAGAATTCTAAGTGGGGGGACACAACCTGAAGAAAGCAACCAGGAACTGAGACCTGCCCCAGACAGGCATTACTGAAAGCACAGGAGGAAAGGAAAGAAGAAAAAATTAGGAAAACGGAATGACAGGGACAACAATGCATCTCTCTATACTTTCTCTTAATATTAATGGGCTTAATTCTCCAATTAAAAGAAAACGAACTGAGGACTGGATCAGAAAACAAGACCCATCCATCTGTTGCCTTCAGGAGACCCACCTCTCAGCCAAACATGCAAACAAACTCAGAGTGAAGGGTTGTAAAAGGATCTACCAATCAAATGCCCCCAGTAAGAAAGCAGGTGTAGCTATCCTGATATCTGACAAAATAAACTTTTCGTTAAAATCAGTACAGAAAGACAAGGACGGACACTACATATTAATACAGGGAACAATCCAAGAGGAAGATATTACCATCATCAACTTATATACCCCAAATATTGGTGCACTCAGATATGTTAAACAAATGCTCTCAAACTTACAGAATAAAATAGATCCCAATATGATAATACCAGGAGACTTTAACACACCACTCTCACCAAAGGACAGGTCTACCAACCAGAGGATTGGCAAAGAAGCAACCAAATTAAGTGAGGCCATACTTCAAGCGGAATTAACTGACATCTACCGAGTATTTCACCCTAAAACAACACAGTACACATTCTTCTCAGCAGCTCATGGAACTTTTTCCAAAATAGACCATATCATAGTTCATGCAAGGAACTTAAGCAAATACAAAGGGATAGACATAATCCCCTGTATCCTATCTGACCACAATGGAATCAAGCTAGTTCTCAATAACAAAGCATACCGCAGAAATTTCTCTAATACATGGAAATTGAACAGCACACTCCTTAGCAATGCCTGGGTAACAGAAGAGATCAGAGAAGAAATAAAACATTTCCTACAACTCAATGAAAATAAAAACACCTCACAAAGAAACTTGTGGGACATAGCAAAAGCAGTCCTGAGGGGCAAATTTATTGCCCTCAGTGCCCACATCAAGAGAATGGGACAGACCAAGTAAATAATCTCATGTTGCAATTAAAACAGCTAGAAAAACAAGAAAAAATGGGACCTAAAGTTACTAGACAAAGCCAGATAACCAAATTAAGAGCAGAGATTAACCAATTAGAAAATCAGAAAATTATAACCAAAATAAACCAAACAAAAAGCTGGTTCTTTGAAAAAATAAACAAAATTGATGGCCCATTGGCAAGATTAATTAAAAAAAGAAGAGAGGACACCCATATTAACAGGATTAGGGATGCCACGGGAAAAATTACAACATGTACCCAAGATATCCAAACAATTCTACTGGACTACTTTCAAAAGTTATACTCTCTAAAAAAAGAAGAGAGGACACCCATATTAACAGGATTAGGGATGCCACGGGAAAAATTACAACATGTACCCAAGATATCCAAACAATTCTACTGGACTACTTTCAAAAGTTATACTCTCTAAAGGAAGAAAATCTGGCAGAAATGGATGCATTTTTAGAGAAATACAAGTTGCCCAAACTGAGCAAAGAAGAAGTAAACCAATTAAATAAGCCAATATCCTATAACGAGATACAGGAAGCTATCAAAAGTCTTCCAACAAAAAAAAGCCCAGGACCAGATGGATTCACAGCAGAATTCTATAAGACCTTTAAAGAAGAACTAATACCCATACTCCTCAAGCTCTTCAGAGAAACAGAGAAGGAGGGAGCTATCCCAAACTCATTCTACAAAGCCAATATCACACTCATTCCCAAACCAGGCAAAGACCCAACCAAAAAGGAGAATTACAGGCCAATTTCCTTGATGAACACAGATGCAAAGATCCTTAACAAGATTCTAGCTACCAGAATCCAGAAACACATAAAAAAATTATACACTATGACCAGGTAGGCTTCATCCCAGAGATGCAGAGATGGTTTAACATATGTAAGTCAATAGATGTAATCCAACAGATCAACAGAGCCAAGGTCAAGAATCACATGATTATCGCCACAGATGCAGAAAAGGCCTTTGATAAAATTCAACATTAATTCATGCTAAAAGCTCTGGAGAAAATAGGAATAGAAGGAACATTTCTAAAAACAATAAAAGCCATTTATGACAGACCACTAGCCAATATTATACTTAATGAGGAAAAGCTACAACCAATTTTCCTAAAATCAGGAACAAGACAAGGATGCCCACTGTCTCCACTCCTCTTCAATATAGTCCTGGAACCCTTAGCCAGGGCAATAAGGCAAGAAAAAGACATGAAAGGGATCCACATAGGGAAAGAAGAAGTTAAACTATCCCTTTTTGCAGACAACATGATACTATACCTTCACGATCCCAAGAACTCCATCCCCAAACTCTTAGAAATCATAAATTGCTTCAGCAAAATAGCAGGATACAAAATAAACCCACAAAAATCAGTTGCCTTCCTGTACACTGACAATGCACAAGAAGAGAGGGAAATAAAGGGAGCAACCCCATTCACAATAACCTCCCAAAAATAAAATATTTAGGAATTAACCTAACCAAAGATGTAAAAGAACTATTTAATGAAAACTATAAAAAGTTAAAGAAAGAAATTGCAGAAGACACTAGGAAATGGAAAGACCTCCCATGCTCTTGGGTAGGCCGACTTAATATAGTAAAGATGGTAATACATCCAAAACTAATATACAAATTCAACGCAATTCCTATTAAAATCCCAATGACGTACATCACTGAAATACAGAAAACAGTCCAAAAATTCATATGGAACAACAAAAGACCTAGAATAGCCAAAACAATTCTAGGGGATAAAGACAATATGGGAGGGCTGTCCATGCCGAACTTCAAACTCTACTACAGAGCTATAATAACAAAGACTGCATGGTACTGGCACAAAAACAGACCCGAAGACCAATGGAACAGAATAGAAGATCCAGAAATAAATCCACAAGCCTACAGCCAGCTGATATTGGACAAAGGAGCCAAAGACATACAATGGAAGAAACACAGCCTCTTCAACCGCTGGGCTGGGAAAACTGGGCAGCCACATGCAGAAAACTAAAAGTGGACCCCAGCCTATCACCAAGCACCAACATCAACTCAAAATGGATTAAAGACCTTAACATTAAACCTGAATCTCTGAAACTACTGCAGAACAGAGTAGGAGAGACACTTGAACTAATAGGCACAGGAAGGAACTTCCTGAACAGAGTCCCAGGGTCACAAAAAGTTGGAGAGAGACTTGACAAATGGGACTACCTTAAAATAAAAAGCTTCTGCACAGCTAAATCTATCACAACCAAGCTAGAAAGACAACCAACTAATTGGGAAAATATATTTACCAGCAATAGATCAGACAAGGGGTTAACATCCTGTATATACAGGGAACTCAAGAAACTAATCCCTCCCAAACCTAACAAACCAATTACTAAATGGGCAAGGGAACTAAAGAGGGACTTCTCAAATGAAGAAATAAAAATGGCAAAGAAACACATGAGGAAATGTTCATCATCCCTGGTGGTGAAGGAAATGCAAATAAAGACAACCCTGAGATACCACCTTACCCCAGTCAGAATATCCCACATCCACCAATCAACCAACAACAAATGCTGGAGGGGATGTGGAGAAAGAGGAACCCTATTACACTGCTGGTGGGAATGTATACTTATACAACCACTTTGGAAAGCAGTCTGGAGGGTCCTTAGAAAGCTAAAGATTGACCTCCCTTACGACCCAGTCATACCACTTCTAGGCATCTACCCTGATCAACAGGAACCAATATACAAGGACACGTGCACCTCCGTGTTTATTGCAGCACTGTTCACAATAGCGAGAATATGGAAACAACCTAGATGCCCCACCACAGATGAATGGATCCAAAAATTGCGGTACCTATACACAATGGAATATTATGCAGCCATTAGAAATGACAAAATAATGGCATTTGCAGGGAAATGGATGGAGCTAGAAGGAATCATGTTGAGCGAGGTAAGCCAAGAGCAAAGAGACAAACGGTACATGGTCTCCCTGATAAGTGGATGCTAAATCCAAAATGTTAGGTGATACAACAAAACTAACAGGACTTAAGAAACAAAGAACTCCCACTCATCTGGTCAAACCACTACTAAATATCCCCATGCTGCTGATCACATGTACAGTGTATAACATGTGAACACTGTTATATGTTATAGACTGTGATAGTCAATTTGCTCCAGGAAAGTTAGAATGAACTTGTGACTTTAAATGAGCATCATTATTCCACAATACTGTGAATTTGGGAAATTATGTAATCACTTAATCACAATAAAAAAAAAAGAACCTCGGGGAAGGTAGGGAGGGCAGGGATAGTAGGGGAAAAACAATGGAGGGGGTAACTATCCAATAGGAAGTGTACTCATTACCTCACTCATGTAACTGTAACCCTCTGTATAGTATCTTTACAATAAAAAAAAAACAACATTGAGACTGTACCTCATCCCAGTTAGAATGGCTATAATCAAGAAATGCAATAACAACAGATACTGGAGGGGATGTGGCCAAAGGAAACCCTACTGCATTGTTGGTGGGAGTGTAAACCTCTTCAACCACTTTGGAAAGCAGTATGGAGGTTCCTCAAAAGACTCCACATAGAGCTCCCTATGACCCAGCAATCCCACTTTTAGGCATTTACCCAAACAACCACAAACAAGACCATAAACTATGTTTATTGCAGTATTATTATTTACCATAGCTAAGATCTAGAACCAACCCAGATGCCCCTGACTAGTGAGTGGATCAAGAAAATTCTAAGCCTCTACTTTGGGAGGGTAAAGGAAATAACAGAATGCTAAAATAAGGATAAAGGATGACCCATTGCAACAACGAGGTGTATTAGACAGTATGTTGAAAACAAACTTTACAACTTTGTGGGATGGGGGTAGAGGGGTGGGAAGGGGAGGAAGGAGTTGGGGTGGAAAGGGATGGTAGGGGAGATACAATGGAGGGTAAAACAATGCTAGATAGGAAATGGACTTATTACCTTGATCATGTAACTGTAACCCCTCTGTACAATATATTTATGATAAAAATATATATTAAAAAAGAAAATGAGAGCAAATAAATATATACACAATTCCTAAATATCTAGAAACCTTGAAGTAATTCAGTAGACATTGAAACTATCAACATTTATTAGAAAATATTTAGAGCTAAATTGAAAAACTAGAAAATGGCAGCGAAATTTAGATTGCTACTTGGAAGAAAATGTTTTGCAAGAAATTTGTATATTAGGAAGAATATCTTAAGTAAATTATATTAGCTTGCTTCTTTGAGAAACAATAATTCTGAGATAATAAAAACCAAGATGAGTAAGAAAATAGCATAATGAAAATAAAAAATGTAAGTAGAAAAATCCATAAACAAAACTAGCTTGAAACAATTACTTTAAAATCAATAAAATGAATATAATTGTAGCTAAACTGCATCTATAGAAAATTATTTAACTTTAGTTAGTACTCACTGACTTAGAAAGTTGGAAAGAAATCATCATTTGCAACACTTAAGGGGATACAAGTTTATGAGTAAGATAAAAATGACACATAATAAGATTTTAGCAGTTTGTCATTACCTTGATTGTGTTGATAGTTTGAAATATGTCTTAAAATATACAGTTCATGTTAGGTTAATAGTATATTAAGAGAACTCTTTAGTAATGTATTTAAATTCAACCAAACTTAATAAATTAACACAGTTCAAAGAGTAATAATTCCAAGCATGCATTAAAATAGGAATAATGTTTTTCTTAAATTAAAACTTACCACAAATAACATTGTAGAACACTTTGTTACATGAAATAATCCAGACACACAAAATGTTCACACTATTCATATGTGAAAGATACAAAAGTTGATGACAAAAAGAGTAAATAATTATCAGTAGATGCCAAAAAGGATAATAAGGATGAAAATTTTAGGAAATTTAAACAATGAATGGTAATATAGGATAATGCATTTTATTACGTTACTTCTCAGTAGCATTTTTACCTAGAGAATATATTATTTATTTTATGAAGAACTAAAAGAGAAATTAAAATGTCCTAAATACAAATGATTAGAAGACAAAAATGCTAATTTTTATTCCTTTTTAGTTAACTATATCTTCTATTTGTTTTGCACATTGGTTGCATACTTATATCAATTATGATCTTAACTCAAAGGAAGTAATTTTAGATGCAGTTAGTTCTGCTTAAGGATTTATTATATATCAAGTTAATAGCACATAAATAATGAAAATATTTTTATGAGAATAGTAAAAGTGAATAAAGGCTGTGTAAAGATATACAGAGAGAATTCGTAGCTATGGTATAACAATGTATTTTGAAAAATAATTTTAAAATATTCATAGTTAATTATCAAAAATTCCCTTTCTTCTCTGATGCTTAAAATCAATATACAGAAGAAAAGTACATACTTGGTCTTGTTCTTTTCAAATGGTGTAGTCTCCTTATGATCTGACACCAATTAATCATAAATTACTTCAATATTTTCCCTGTGTGAAAAACAGGTAGTATTCTTTTTAAAAGACTGTAGGTGGTCATGAAGACATTTTAGAAACTAAAAACCCAAACAGTAAGTGAAGGTTGCTAACTTTTCATTAGGGCCTACAAAATGGCAAGCAAAATTACCAGGTAACCTGCACTGTACAGAATAAGATCCTTTCTACTACATGCATCTTTCCTCCTTTACAATGTTGCTTGCTTCAGAGACATTGGACTTTGAGATGAAGTGGGGAAATGAGGAATAGGTAACGGGTTTTTTTTCAGACAGTTGTGAGAAACCTCGACTATCCCGGAAGAGTGTCTGATCTGCCTACACAGCAAGGGTTCAAATTAGCTCTTCTGTAGTGTGAATACTCATAAACCTGTTTTCTTCTCCCAGGTGGTGGTAGATCCCTCTTGTTCTTGCCTTACAAATTAATAAGAAGTCCTGGATTTAAAAAGGCTACTGTTTAAGCTCAGAGTGTTTCTTTATGGAATAAGAGGCAGCAGAACAGATGAAGACATGTATTACAAGCTAGTTCCTTAATACATCTGGGAAAAAACTAATATTCGAAGAGCAATGAAGTCTAACCTATGCATAACAGTAACTCATCAAGTTCAGTGTTTTAACTACCTCAAAAACTTGAACTAGTACTGAATAGTTTTAAAAGCAAAATCAATGTACATTAATCATAGAATATTTTAGACATATGGCATCCTTCATCCTGGAAAAGTTCACAGTTCCTGAGTCTGTTTCTCATCACACTTAAAAAACAGAATACCAAGTGATTTTAGAAGATCTTGAATTAGAGAGAGTTGAGTGCTTAATTTAGACAAAGCTCCACAGCAGTTCCAAAAGACTTAGTGGGTCTCCTTTCTAGATTCACTGTACTATCCTTCTCTCAGTGATAAACAACTGGACAGGTGTTCTCTCACATTAAAATCAATCATGACAAGAAATAACAGAATAATATAATTATCCTGAAAGATTGTGAATATGTGTACTCTATTATATACTGGGGCTATTGATATCTCTGGAAATATGGTTGGTAAAGCAAACATATAGAACCTTGTCTGATCAAACATATAGAACCTTGTCTGATCTATAATATTTGTGGTTTACCCTAAACAATTAAATACTGTGAAGTTTCTTACTGTTTTCGCTGTACATATATGTGTTTGTGTGTGTGCACGCGCATATATGAATGTTCTTTTAAGATATTGTTTTAAAAAGTCAGCTTCTGAATTGTGTTGGAAAAATGCAATTCTCTGCCATCTGCTCTGGGTTTATGAAAGAACTCATAGTTTGAGGGTTTTTTTTCTTTTCATACACCTTGACCCAATCTGCAGCAGAACAGTTAGATCTTAAGAAAATGCCTCACTAGGCTTTTTAAACTACTTACTGAAAAAGTTTAAAACATGGTCATATAGTTTGGAAAATGCTTTCATTTATTATTTCATCATTTTGGTAAAGGTATATCCAACTTTATATTAACTTTTGAGTCAGAGATACATGTCATAAGAAACTCTTGAGAAACTGTCAGTTACTAGGTAAAAATCTCATATAGTTAATTTCTACCTCTAAAATTTGTCTATCAATTATAAAATGTGTAAAATAATTGTTAGGTCTCAATATGAAAGAAATAGTACTGTAATGTTTCACAGAGTAACTAAATAAATAATGGAACATTATTTTTCCAGGCAGTAAAAGTGATATAAAAACAATAACATCTCTAATTATAGTATACTTTAAAACTGTGAATCACTTTCTTTTATATTCTTCATTTTTTATTGTCAAGGTGAGGTACAGAGGGTTACATAAATAAGGCAAAAGTACATTTTTTTCAACCTTGTTACCCCTTCCCTCAATTTTCTCCTACTTTATCATAAAATTTGGATAAACCCTAATCTACTAGATTACTTTATGGCCTCATAAAATTCTGAACTTGGGCTGGCGGGCGGGGGGAGGGGGAGCGTGGAGGGAGATGGGAAGGGATGGGAAGGGGAAACAAAGGAGGAGGCAACAATGCTTGATAAGAAATGTACTCATTACCTTGCCATGTAATTGTAACCCCTCTGTATGGTATTTTCACAACAACAAAAAAATGAACATAAAATTCTGAACTTGGAAAACATTTAATTCCTTTATTTTTCATGATAATTCTATAATTAATAGTTATTTTTCATACTTTAGAGAAATACAAAACTTCAAGTACAAAATGAAAGAGATTTTGTTGTTGTTGTTGGTCTTAGGGCTTGAACTCTGGGCTTGGGTGCTGGGCGCTCTCCTTGAGATCTTCATCTCAAGCCTAGCCAGCTGCCACTGGAGCCACAGCACCACTTCCATCTTTTTCTGCTTATGTGGTGCTGAGGAATTGAACACAGGGCCTCATGCATGCAAGGCAAGCACTTGACCACTGAGCCACCTTCCCAGCCCCTATTTTTGTTTTTGAGAAGTTGATATTTAGCATTTCAACTGATTGATGAATAAGAAATTTTAACAAAAAGTGTTGAATTTAAAGGAAAGGAAAACAGATTTCCATTTTTGGAACATACATTTTCCAGTATTTTTACTCAATACTTGTTAGACATTCTTAAAAGAAGTATTCAATTATAAAATGTTAACTTTAGTTAAAAAAGTATTCCATTCAAGCATCATATTATTTCTACCCTCCTGGTCAATTTATAAACACAATAAAATTCTAATATTTGTAATTTTTGGATATGTTTCAATAATTATCTTGACCAATTCTTAATGTAAAATTTGAGCACCATGTTCTTACCATAAATTGTATTAATTAATCTCCAGTGCTTTATATAAGAGATGGAGTAATAAAGCAACATTTATGAAGAAATTGGGTGAACAGACAGACTCTAAAGAAACAATGTTGCTTTATACTAACAAATCCAGAAATTGTAGAAATTTTGTGGTTTGTCTATTTTTTTCCTTAAGGAGAATATCCTATCGGAAATTTTTAAAAAACGGGATTCAAATGTCTAGCAAAAACGTTACAAATGTAGACAGATATGATTTTTTACAGTTAATTTTTGAGACACTAAAGTGTTAGAATGGCATCTGAAAACTTGTACTGCACTTAGTCATTCACTTCATTCTAGGTATAATCTTGTTATCCTCATTGATTTTAATATCTGTCCTCGTATCTTGAGCATCAGTCATACAAGGAAAAATTGGAGTCATCTAGGGAAGTAAGAGAGTGAGTACTGATAAAGGAATTGATGGAAAGCCTTCTTTCCAGACCAGGTGCACTTTGAGAAGAAAGTGGGAGGAGCTAAATATCAGCTACTCAGGAAGCTGAGGTATGAGAATGGTGAAACTGAGAAATTCTTATTTCCAATTTACCAGCAAAAAGCTAGAAATACGGTGCAGCACAAGTTTTAGTGTGCCATCCTTCAGCACAAAATCTGAGTTTAAGGCTCTGAGTTCAAGCTCCACTTCTAGCACACAAAAAAAGAGAGGAAGAAAGAAAGAGAAATTAAAAACAACACAGCGTGACAATAATTGAGGAATCTATCACAAGACACATTTCTCTTCACTCCTGTGGGTCTAATTTCACAGGAAGTGACGTAGCAGATATGCTGAGTGGGAAATATGGGTGGTTTTGCTGCGACTTCCATTTCAAACTGTGAGCATCAATTCTATTTAGGGTTTCTATGGATGCTGAGAATGCGTCACTAAAGACATTGCTCAATTTGTGGTTCCAAGGAAGCAGAGAAAGAAATACACAAATTCCATATGTCCTATGGTGAATGTCTAAGACAACCGATGTGTGGTAGTGATGGGGCTGTCAAAACGTATGTACTCCTAGAGAAACGAGTAACCACTTGTCCTGGAGGTGTGCCTAGGTGGCTCATCAAAGCTTGGTGTTGAAATCAGAGTCAGATAAACACTGAAGTGTTAAGGTGCCATGGAGAGAAGATAATGATGAACAGTCCTTAGCCAGGAGTGGTTTCAGTTCTGTCTTTATGGAGACCATGACTGAAGTACAACTAATTGTAAACATCAACCCATTAGCTATCAAGAAAGCCAGAGAAGACGCTGGAAATTATCACTAAGCAAGTGCACTGCATATGCGTGCACGCACGCACACACACACACACACACACACACACACACACACAAGCACTCAGAGTACCAAAAGGGTCCCACTGAAGAACTTAATGACTCGTACAAACATCATTATTGGAGGGCCACAGGAAGGAATGAGACACCATTCATTCATCCTTTAAAATCACTCTAGCCTACAACAAATTGAATAAATTGACATAAATAAAAATGATTTGATAAGTAAATTCACTACCTAACTAAAATCTATTATTTATATTTTCCTATTTGAAAAAATATATAATATATATCCTTGGTATTAGACTTGGACAAACCGATACCTAATAGTAAATTGGAAGTACTGTTTTGGAAATTCATATTGAATATTTAAATATATTAAATATTTTAATAGCTATCTGAAAAAATGAGAAATGTTCATATAAAAATGTAGAGCAATGAAAATATAAAATATAACCAAGGAAAATATAAAGAACAAGATTTCTAAAAACTGAATACCAGCAAAGTATCAAGTAGAAACACCACTACTTTTATAAGGAATAAACTTTATGAATGCATTACTAGCATATTCTAACATTAAAATTTTTATGAAAAGTAATTGAATAAAACTAACTTCCAAATGAATTTTGAAATTTATCATCATTAAAAATACGTTAAGATGACAAATAAGCACATGTGTTTACTTTTCTTTTTGCCTCTGTTGGAACTCATAAGACAATTATATTTCATACTTCATCCAGTGATTTTAGGTTCCTATTCTGGGTCAGGTAGGAATAGCAGACTACAAGGCTAAGCATAAGATAGTCTTCTACAATGACTCTGTAGGGAAAGCCTGGCGTGGGTGTACATAATTAAAGCCATTTAGAAAAACAGTGCAGAGAACTCTAGAGAGAACAGCTCAAACAATCAGACAGACACAAACTCCTGGAAACATTAATGGAAATTATGACTATCATGGTAGGAACGATACTCCAGGAAGAAGAGCTAAATTGAACAAAAGTAAAGCAGTTGTGACAACTATGGTGTAAACCTCTATTGGATTAGGTGAGAAAGGAAACCATTTCAAAACATAAAATTCTAGATTAAAATGTCTTTGTAATTCAAACATAGTGCTTTATTTGTGCTGGTATGTGGGCTTGAAACCAAGGGCTCCCTCTCAATTCATCTTTGGTACTCAAAGGCTGGTGCTCTACCAACTGAGCTTCATCTCCTCTTCTGAATTTAATTCTTTTTTTTTTTTTCTGGTTCATTGGAGATAAGATTCTCATGGATTTGTTTGCCAAGACTGGTTCTGAGGCAAGATTCTCAGATCTCTGCCTACTAAGTGGCTAAGATTATAGATGTGAGCCCATTTATTCTGCCATAGTTCTTATTTGAGTACAAGTGAGTGAATTTTCGATGTCTAAATTCGTTATTGCAACAGGGAAGCAATTATTTAGAGAGTTCATTCCCTAAAGGATCAGGCCATTTGTGCTTTATAATGTGATTTAAAATATTCTGAAGTTTTAGTTTAACTGTAAAAATACTTAAACTTCTTGTTTGAACCAAAAAGTGGGGGAGTAATTATTTTTGTGGCCCTTCAGACACAAGAAGACTTTCAAGGTAAAAGAAAAAAAGTAGAGCTAAATATTTGTGATCACAGCTTCTTGGACTGGTTTTATGGAGACAAAGTTTTACATTAGAGTTTGTCCTCATTAACATAGATGTTAGGTTTACATGGCAACCAAATGCAAGGGTGAAGTTTAATGGACTCGCTTGGATAAGTAAACAGCATGGTAGAAAAAAAATGGCAAATAATATTTAGTAAATTAGTTTGGCTAATTACTTTGCCAGAACAAAGAATGAAAGATATAACTCAAAATCACTTGACATAAAAGTATGAAGAAAGAGCAGTGAAGAGAGAGGAGAGAAAACATAGAGGACTCTTCTGTCTCCAGTGGAGTAATGGGTTCTTGATCTTGTTTCTTCTATTCTATCTTCACAAGCTATCAAGTGTGGCTGAGGACTGGAGTATCCATTGCAGACAAAGAGAACTCACAGAAGAAAATATTTACAGCAGATGTTGGTGATTCTTAACCTTAGACAATCTATTTAAATCTGTTCAAAATTCTCTGCTACCCCAAACTGCCCTCTTTGAACAACTTTGTTTGCTTTTCCCAAGACTACCCTTCATTAACTATTTAAAATTTTGAGAGGTCATATTCATCCTCTCTAGAGATTGCTGTTTGGTTGTGTTTTTTGTGTGTTTTTGTTTTTTGTTGTGTTTTTTAACTAAATCTCAAAAGGATGTGCAAGTGTATTACAATAAATATGTCCATCAAATTGAAAAAAAATACTTAAACTTCTAACTCCATATATTCTTGCTTTTAGATTGATAAATTTAATTTGCATTCTTAAGATTAATTATTTTCCTTAGAAGTTTTGCTTCCTTTGTCAAGTGGTATTATAGTATGTTTATAATTGGATTCTATATTCTAATTGGATTCTATATTCTAGTGCACTGAGGAAAAAAATTAAAGCATCTACAGTTTTTGACTGATACTGATACCTATGTTTTACTGATAGTATAATATTTGCAATTGTTTGTTTAGTTATAATTTGGCCAGCCTACAAATGCTTCACCTCTGAGTTTTCAGATACACATACACTTCTGTTTTGTTTTGTTCTCTCACCAAACACTACAAAAATCAGTGATTCATACTTGTAGTTTCTCCATGTTTCTAGTCCTAGTGACCCCATGACCCCTTTTCAGTCATGTTTCTTGTCATTTCTTCTGTATTTGATTATGCTGCCCTTCTTTAATGATTTTAAATTTGAGTTTTAGATAATCAGATGCTCTTAATTTCCTTCGTATCTCACATGCGCTGCATGAGACTTACAGGTCATCTGTCTTCTTTGCAAACTATGCATACTGAAGTGTCTCCAAGTTTAATTGTTTTGTTGTTGTCAGTCGTGGGTCTTGAACTCTTGTGCTGGGTTCTATCCCTCAGCTGTTCAGCTCAAGGTGAGCATTCTATCACTTGAGCAAGAGTGCCACTTCTGGTTTTCTGGTGGTTAATTGGAGATAAGAGTTTCATGGACTTTCCTGCCTGGGCTGGCTTTGAACTGCAGTCCTCAAATCTTAACCTCCTGAGTAGCTAGGATTACAGGTGCAAGCCACTGACACCTGGCCAGATTTAGATATTAGACTTCTTTTTATCCATAATAAGGATTATTCTTGGGATACTTTAACAGCATCTGAACTTTTAAATTTATAATTTTTAATCTACTGCTGACTTTTTCCTGACATTTCTCCTTACATTTCTAACAGATACCTTAATGTTCGTATGTCTTTAGCCGAGAACTAGATTAAACTAATTTCTTCCTTTCTATATAGTTATCACTTCAAAACATGTCAGTGCCTTCCAAAGGTGTCTTAGGTTCCATTATTTTTCCCACAGTTATCCAGATCTAGCCAACATCTATCATCTCTTGCCTTGATTGCACAACTCTCCTAATTTGCCCAGATCTGTCACATTGTTGCTACCCATAGTCTATTTGTGCATTCTGTAGTCAGTTTACCTATTTTTGACTCCAGTTTTTTGTTTCAAGAACTTTTCTTCTTGTTCTTTTTTCTTATACTTTTATTATCTTTAGGAACATGTGCAAAAGGTTGACCAATCAACATGTTTGTCTATGAATATAATACATTAGGTTCAATTTTACCTCTTTTATCATTTTCTCAGGTAAGTTTCTCTATAGAGCAAAAAAATCATTAATTAGAGAGGAATAACTTCTCTCCAAAATCATGCAGGACGTACTACAGCTTAGGTACCCAGGCCAAATGTAAACCAATTGCTTTCTTCTCTATTATTCCTCAGAGTTTTAAAAGTTTTGCTTTGTTACAGCAGCAAATACTCTTCCTATTATATCATAGTCCTGACTCCATGGAAATGAGCACTGGAATCACAAACTGATAACTAAGTTTTGTACTACCCATATCTGTCAGCTCCAGACTCACTATCTACAAATACCAACTTTCTATCTTACCTAGACCTTTAAAATTGGGACCTTCTAAACTAAACTCACTTTTGTCTCTCTCTTGCTTTCTCTCTCTCTCTTTAAATGAGATTCTCGATGTTGATGACCCAATTATTCATGAAACAAAGTTTATCTTAAAACACTCCTTAATTTCTCACACAAATAAATAAGTGGTAGGAATAGATAGTAAATATCTATTCTAGTGGTGACATTTTGAAATAAATCCCTTAACTTACTGTGTCTTTTCTGTCTTTCTTTCCATGAATTGTTCCCCTGAGTTTGAACTGGTTTATCACTCCAACCAATTTCACCAATTATTTTCCTCATTTACCACTACACTTCATCTACTCTGTCTGTTCTCTTTCTCACATATGGCAAGGTGATTTTAGCTTTATATGAATTTTTTTTCCGTAGAACAATATGTGTCACCTCTTAGCCCTATACTTGTCTGTGTCTCCTCAAAGAGCAATGTCTTTTTTATCTGGTATTCACAGCTTAATTATCTTCATTTTTGCATATTACTTAGCTCTACTTGACAGTATGTTATTTATATCTTTCTCTTTTCGTTTATTCTTCTTGTCTATGTCTCCTTCACTAACATATAATTGAGGAGGAAAAGATGGTAAAACTCACGCGTGAAAAATAGTGTCGATGTAACTGTAAGCCTTCTGTTTTTAGCATTTTCAAGTAATTAAAAACAAAAGAAGGAAAATAATTGCTAAAAACCCAACTAACAGGGAAGAAGAAGAATGAGGAAGGCAAGTTGAAGACACCTCCAGCCCCTATGTCAAAATAAAACCCCGATGAGGTGTGTCTGAGGTGCCAGAGTGAGTGCAGATTTACCTTTTGCAAGGGCCTGGGTACAATTCCCAGCTCCACAAACAGAAGAAAACGAATGGACAAGTAGGTAATTGAATAAAGAATGACTGCTTTTCTCTATCTTCCTAGATTAATTTATAAAGTTCTTTAAAAGAGTAGTCTCAGTGAGTCTGACATACACCTGAGAGTCAGGAAAATGCAAGGAGATACAATCATAGATAGCACTTTGAGTTTTTATTTGACTTATAATGGCAATGCTACTGATATGCAAGTCACAATCTTGTTGCCAAATAGGTAGGTTTATCCTGTATACTTTATCTACTTCAGAAGAAAAAATACTATAAAATTTCTGGCTTCAAGTTGGGATAATCATTTTTTGCAAACAAACAACAAAAAACTATTACTGGCCAGGCAGAAATTGGAAATTTTAAAACTTCTTTTTTTAAACTAAGGTAATATTGTCACAGATTACTGAGAGGCATTTAGTTGTTTAGCAAAATGTGCTGAATGAGGTGTCTTTCATTGATCTACAGAACACTACTATCTGACAAATTAAACGGGTTTTATGACTATTGTATAAATGCATTGCTTTAGAATATCACTTTATTAATATGAGCATCTTCAAAATTAATTGAAAATAATTTCTTCAAGCTAAGTATTTCGTGTATTAGCCCAGCATAAACAGAACATACTTGGAGAAATCTAGTATTTAGTAACATTGTCTGGGAACTTGACAGAGATGTTGACAAGGGAGTTCTTAGACATCACTACTGACAAGAGCAAGACATTAAGCAAATTGTGATGGTATTGAATTTCAGGTAGCAGAAGCAAGCACTAAGATTCGTTGTGTAATCTTACATGAATAGCCAACAAAAATGAGGTTTCTTTTGTAAAAATTTCCTAAGAATAGTACATGTGGATGCTTATATTTTCTTAACATAAATCTTAACAGTGTAGATTCTTTTACATTGATATAACTTGAAGCTATGCTCTAGACTTGACATTACTATTGGGTTTCAGAATCATAGCACAGAACATGGAGCTCCCTGAAAAATCCCTGAGACCCAGTAAGTATTGATCGATTT
Source organism: Dipodomys merriami (assembly GCF_024711535.1). Classification (NCBI taxonomy): domain Eukaryota; kingdom Metazoa; phylum Chordata; class Mammalia; order Rodentia; family Heteromyidae; genus Dipodomys; species Dipodomys merriami. Next base: position 120,748,186 of record NW_027202270.1, on the reverse strand, counting down.
AGTCTCTTCACTACAGAGATAGCTACTGGGATAAGTATTTTAGAGATCTTATTATTTATACTTGAGGACATCTATATTGCCATTTACAAAGATACAGAACTTTATGTAAATTAGCTCAGCAAGAGGGTTTGGACAACCAAAATCTTGTAGCTATAAAATTCCCTGTGTAACTCTCTTAGAAATCTCTTTTCCTCTCTCTTCCTCTCTCTCTCTCTCCACTTACCTCTCTCTCCCCTTTTTCTTCCTCTCTGTCTCTCCCCCACCTTTCTCTCTCCCCTTTCTGTCTTTTGCTCTCTCCTCTTATACACTATACTGTTCCTGTATTTTAAGATTAATTATTTAGGGAGAAAACTTGTTACAAGTTTTATGTAATCAAGAGAACACAGGCCTAGTCTACACAAATTTCTTAGGGAAATACAGAATTTGTTCAGAGCTAGTAATGGAATCCTCCTCTAGCCATGTTTTACTAAGGGAAATAAAACAAGAAATCTTAATTAGACCTGGGTGTCAGTGGTGAACCATAAGGGTAATTCAGTGCAGATATAAGGCAGACAATGGAATAAACTTCTAGAGCATTTCTTTTAGCAGAGATGGCTGATAAAGGTATGCTTAATTTTAAACCTTTTCAGATTTAAAAGCAAACTTCTATTTTTTCTAAATATATTACAAAATAAACATATTCAGATGCCAAACATATTCTTCTTAACTTAATGAATAATTCATGTCTCAGTGAGCTGACATGCCTTTCGTTTGTGGAAACTCATCAAGAACTTCCTTTATTTTATTTTTTTGGTATAATACAGGTTACTGTGCACAGCCAGGCAGCTTTCCTGAGCTGATTACACTAATTTCTTTTCTTCTAGCTCCCCTTGGAAGTCTTTGATATTGCAGAACTGCATTGTCTGGTGCCATAGGGGAAACCTTTGTGAATCTCTGATATAAAATGTTCCCCTTTGGATAACAAGGATTCCCCAGAAGTGCAATTTAAATCCCTTTCAGAGATTTTTCTCCTGGCTGTTAAATCTACATTCATCATCTTGTCTGTGAGTGTGTCACATATCATGCCCTTCAAACAACACTCCTTTCAATGAATTTTTTAAATACTGACACCCTCATAGACTACCATACTTTGGTGATTATTAACATCTAAATTTTCAGCTGTTTGCTCACTAGGTTGTTAGTTTGATTTATGGTGGTTTCTTTGAATTCTTGTACTACCTTACTCTTTTAACAATATGTATTGATTAAAATGTATTGATTCTTTCTATGTGAAACACATATTTTTTTGCTGAGCATGTGACAAAGTCTAAAATACATGTAGTTCTCGGACTTTTCTCTGTGGATGAGGCAAACACTAAAATAGCTCATTTAATTGATGCTTTAAACACAGTTGTTATAAATGCAACAGTTATAATTGTTTGTGGTACGAATTAAATGAGATGGCCTGTGTAAAACTCTCAATTTTAATGGTGTCTACTGTGAATGGCCTCTTGCATTCATATGACGACTATCAGTACTGAGCATAATTTATTAAATTCATCTCCATTTCAGCAAGAAAAATGCAGTTTGGGATTCAATTTTGCAATCTGTAACAGTCACAATTATCTTACATATATATTTGCTAACTTAAATACTTTAAATACAGCTTTCCAAATAATTCTAAGTAATTATGAAATATGAACTCAAAAATCAGAGCTCCTTGTACATGGAAATGTAGATACACTTTGCTGAATGCCATCAGTTTACCCTAGATATAGTGATTTAATGAACAATTGTTATTTATTTTACTTGAATTCAGTGTAGTGTATATTATATTCATCCTATTAAATGGTTACTGAATTGTTAGTATTCTTGGCACAAATAAAATGGGCTCAAATGATTAGAAAAACATTTTTAAAATATTCTGTGATGAACTTATTTATTATCAAACACATGTAGAAAAAATGATCTAAATTATTTCATATGAAATTATGTAGTATGAAATTAACATAAATACTCTTATGACATGAATAGAGGAAATATGCTTATGACATGAATCCAGTATGAAGTCACCATTATATAGTTTATTGCATAGAACTTGAGGACATTATTTCTCAAGGTACCACATTGCCACCTTAGATGAATTAATTTAAACTGAAGAACACCTAATTTTTCTTTTCTTCCTATTGGCTACTAGATAAATCCAAGTGATTAACAAAAAGTTTTTTTTTTTCATACTTCTATATCTAAATAGTTGAAAACAAACAATGTTTCTTATGGGAGGTGCAGCTGTGACATTTTTTTCCAAGTGTCTCTGGGAGCTGATCAGTAACTAGAGCCCTCCTGAAATCCTGTTGCAATGCTATAATTACAGGAACCTTTCTGAAAGTAACAAGTATGTAGGGAAATATAAAGTTCCCAAACACAGTAAAAGTGTTAATTTCTTTATTCTGAACATTGTCTTTGAATTATACCAATCGTTCCCAAATTATGGAAGTACAGAAACTCCAATGGCTAACTGGGATAATTTATAGGACTATGTTAATATTCTTTTTTTTTTTTTTTTTGTCGGTCGTCAGTCTTGAACTCTTGGCCTCAGTGCTGTCCCTCAGCTCTTCAAGTCAAGGCTAGCGATTTACCACTTGAGCCACAACACCACTTCCGGTTCTCTGGTGGTTTTTTTTTTTTTTTTTTTTTTTTTTTTTTGAGATAAGAGTTTCACGGACTTTCCTGCCCGGGCTGGCTTTGAACCATGATCCTCAGATCTCAGCCTCCTGAGTAGCTAGGATTACAGGCGTGAGCCAACGGCGCGTGTTAATATTCTTTAAGCAAAACGAAGCACTTCAAAACAAATCTCCATAATTGTAATTCCATTTGGTGAGCAAGTTTTTCAATTTAGTTAATATATATGGTTTAGAGGTTATGGCTTCTATTTAAATAAACAAAGATAAAAGGAAACATGCATTTGGCCAGTCTCAGAAGCAGTAGCTTCTGGGGAGGTTTAGGGTGGGGAAGATCCAAAGCAGAAGAGAACACAGGCGGTGAAGCCCAGAACTATTTGTAGCAGAAAGCCGAAGGTTATAAACTGATCTTTCCACTAGCACCAGCACATCTCAGATACAACATTTTGCATTTTATTTTTATGAAACAAGTTTATTAAATTTTCCCTTTTTATGGATTGTGTTTTTGGACCATTCAGATTATAAGCACAAATGTATTCTAGGTATAGTCCCCTAGAGTAAATCAGAAATCTATTGCCCACAATTTTGGAATCTGAAAAGTCACAATGTAAGACAAAGACACAGTTCTAAGTCAGGTAGAATCTGTGGTTCCTTGGTTTTCATAACTGGAAGAATTAAATTTACCAAAATGAAAAGTGAAAGAAAGCTATTGAAGTTTTCTCACTTTATATACACAATGGAATTCTATGCTTCCATCAGAAAGAATGTTCTCGAGAGTCTCTTTTTATAAAGAATCTGTCCTCACATTGCAATCTTTTCCAAAAAGTCCTCCCTCAAATTCCTACCACACTGATAGTTAGATTTTTAGCCTATGACTTGAGGGGAATCACATAAACATTATTCTAAAGCAAATACCAAGTCTAAGAATTCTTTATGTACTCAACTTTTTCTCCAGTTTTTTCTATAGGTTTTTTAAATTGTACATGTTTAAACTAAGATCATCAGACATGTTGAGTGAATTCTCACAGTAGGTATGAGACTTCTATTAAGATTTATTTTTTCCTGCCAATACATTTTCAGTGTTCCTTTGTTGCTGTTTGTTTAGTTAGGCACCAGCCTTAGATTGGTCTCAATCTTGGGCTCCAGTGAACCCCTTGCCTCAAGCCATGTAGCAGAAGGGATTACAGATATGTGCATCATGGTCATCTCCTGTTATTTTTATATACTAGATCTTAAGTACTTATAGGTGTGAAAAATTATTTGTAATAATACCATCTACTATGATTTTTACTTTATATGTTTTTCATATCACATCATGAATATATGTTTTATGTAGATAAACTGCTAATCAATAGTTTGAAACCTGATGAGCAATGTAATGGTATCAGAAGGCAGAAACTTTGGGGAGTGATTAGGTCATTCATATGATCAGAGACATAGGATGCCCTGGAAAACTTTTTATCTCTTTCTACCAAGTGACAATCCAGAGAATCCATGAGGAAATCAGGAAACAGACCTGTGCTAGACACAGAATCTGCTGGTACCTTGATTCTGGGTTTCCCAGCCTCTGTTATATGGGAAATGAATGCCTATTATTTACAAACTATGAAATTAATGATATGGTTATAGCAGGCCAATCAGACTCAAATATGAAACATATTGTCTGGAAAGTAATCTCATCACATTTAATACCTTAGGGTTACCAACCTGTTAGAATTTTTGAAGTTCTTCATGTACTTTTTCCCAAAAGAATGTATGGACTATTTAAAACTATCAGAAACATCTCTTACTAATTGGCCGCATAACAATGTGGCAGCCTCTGGGGAAATGGCAAGAGGAGGAAATGCTCACCCCATCAGAGAAAGTTCTTGCTCTTCTCAGTGTGCCACAATTTGTGTGTCCACGCTCGAATGGCAACTGGAAAATGAAAATGTTTATTATTGTCTCAGGTAATAAAAAAGATCCTAAACAAAATTAAAAGACAACTGAAGATGAGATACGAAGAGTTGTTTGTGCATGTGTGTGTGTGTGTTTGTATGTATGTGTGTATAAGAACAATCCCCTAGTTATCTAGAGAGAGTGATTTAGGGACATCCTGAGTTGAAATATGAGTAATGGTCAAGAGAAAGGTCTAGAAAAAGAGCTTCAGGTAGAGAGAAGAAGAGCAAGGGTCAGGGCTCAAGGGAGAAACAGACTTTTCTTGTTCAGGATATAAGAAAAACCAGGAAATAAAATAGATTAAGAGATTAAAGCAGTCATTGTGTCATTGAGGACTGTGTCTGCCAAGTCAAAGCTGTTGATGGGATTTTAGCAAGGATATAGCAGTGTCATTATTTATATTCTGTGAGGCTCACTCTGGCTGCTAAGTAGCAATTGGTGTGTTCAAGGAAGTAAGGAACTGGCAAAGAGCTCTGAAAAAAGAAGCCATCCCTGTATTTCTGTGAGAGAGTGTGACTTGAACTGTGGTGCACACGTATACATTTTAAAATTGTCAACTTCCCGAAGCTGGAGGGAGGAAAGTCATTTACTGGGCTACTTTCTGGCATAAGGAAGGAGCTCGTGCCACCTAAATCTTCTCCTATCCAGAGAGCTACCATCGAAACATAATTCAAACTCACCAAGTGAGCAAAGGTAACTTATATTCTCTTTCTATTCCTCTGCCAACAGTTGATCATCTTAACTGTTAACTTGGACCTTTCATTTGAAGCTTGGTAGATTCCGAGATGGTATTATACTTCTTTAGCAGATAATGTACTTAACAAGATGAGTGTGCCTGTCCTTGCAATGGTGTGAGAGAGGCCTAAACCTCGCAAACCTTTTCAGCTATAATCCCATTGATAGTTCGCAGAATTCCTTCGAGATGAATTATAGATGATTGAGTAGAGCTCCAAGAGACAAAAATTCATTGTGAAGCATTCTCAAAAGAAATAGCCCTAGCCAGGTGCGGTGGCTCATGTCTGTAATCCTACCTACTCAGGAGGCTGAGATCTGAGGATCACGGTTCAAAGCCAGATGGGGCAAGAAAGTCGATGAAACTCTTTATCTCCAATAAACCACCAGAAAACCGGAAGTGGTGCTGTGGCTCAAGTGGTAGAGCGCTCGCATTGAGCTGAAGAGCACAGGGACAGCACTCAAGCCCAGAGTTCAAGCCCCACGACCGACAAAAAAAAAAAAAAAAAGAAAAAAAAAAAAGAAATAGCCCCGATGAGTTACATAAAGTACATTGTTTAGCTGTTTTGGTTCTCAGTGTCTTCTATCAATCACTTTAAAGGGAAAAAATCCAAGAAAAAAACACAGGAAATACTTATAATTTTTACATCTTTACTTGTCTTTGTATAAAAATCAATTTAATCTTCTTCTGGGTACACTTTAGTGCAATACATGTTATTATAAAAAGTTTTCTTTTTATGGTTATGGTAAATCACAGCTCTGTATGAAAACCAACTTGGGATTTCTCTCTTGGACTTGTGTCCTTTCTTATTCCTCTAATTTCCCAGTCTATGTTGAAGAAATAGCTGTCCTCTTATGCTGTTGCAATAATATCTTTATTAAAGTACAAATCATAAAAGAGACATTTTAGGTCGTCTTTTCTTTTACTAGAAAAGAAAAAAATGAAACTATTGAAGTTATATTATTCTGTGACTTGCAGTGTTAGAATAGCACTGAACAGGCTAATGAGAAATTCTGATTTTAAAAAGAAAATTCTTTCTTAACATTCAAAAGAGGCTGGATCTTTATAATACATTAGAAATCAAAGCTTGAAATTACCTACTCCCAAATGGTATGTCATCCTCACAACAATCACCTTTTACTTAGGGAGATGATCTTCTTTCAAAAGTATGATGCTGTCCCTTTCCCTCAGAAAGCCTAATAATTTGTGACTTATGTTGCTACTCACTTTTTCAGTTTTGAATGGAATGCTTTGATTTTCCCAAATAAATGTCATCATAAAGCAGATCAAAGGGGACTATGTCTTTCACTGAAAAAATATGTCACACTAATTAGCGTTGCATCTATTGGTAATATATATATATATGTACATGTACATAAAGATATATATATATGTATATATATATATATATATATGTATATATGTATATATATATATATATATATATATATGTATATATATATATATATATATATCTTTTTTTATCAGTGACTAGAGTGTGCCCAACATATGTGATCAGACTAAGTGGGAGTTTTGTCAGTGACAGATGAATAGACCAGAGAAAAGTAAAATGTTCTCAGAACAAAGGATGGTAACGTTCTATCATTATCTTAAGAATTCTTTGTGTTATTAATAATACTAATAACTATTATTAAACAGCCACTTTATTTTATAGTTTCTGCTTCTTGAAAAATATATCATAGACTAAAATAAAGAAGTTAAGTGAGGTAAATGAGTTCCAGAAAAAAAAACTGTTCTACTTTTATTTTTACATACATGGGATTGAAAATTAAAATTGAGAAGGTAGAGTACAGCACAAAAAGAAAAGTATTAGGGATGACTTGGGGTTGTGGAAAGTGTGGCTGGCTTCTGGCTGTAAGCTTCAGTGCTTGCTCTCTCTGCGTTTACTGTGTTTATTTTTTTCTACAAAGCTAACTTTCACTCCCTAATGACTTGTGATTTGGTTACAGGCCCCTTTCTGTTTTCTGTGTTCTGGTAGAACTTTCCTTTCTTATGGTTTGTATCTGGATGCTCAAATTATGATTAAAATGTTTTTCAGTTACTCCCTTGCCAATGGGATGTTAGAAGACCATTTCAACTTTAAGCGCATTTTCTCTCATTTTCCCTCAAAGAAATATTATGCCTTATCCAAAAGCATCTCATGATATTCAGTACCACATATCACAAATCTTAGATGTTCTTTCGTTCTTAGAAACATTGTACAACTAGATTCCAGTTGAACCTATACTGGAAACAAACAAATGATTTGTTTTAAGAAAATAATTCTTGGCAGCAATTTCAAACAGTGACAATTTCCCAGAGTTTATCCTGTAGAGTAATAGTGCATCAGTTATTTATTGCTTCATAAAAGTTGTAATGTACTATTGCATTTGGTAATAAACACTTATTGTCTTCTATTTTCTGTGGCTTGGAAATTCCAGAGTAGAGTTGATGGTGATTCTAATTCAGATTCTCTCTGAGTTATTAAAATGTCCTGCTGGGATGCCATCACAAAACGTCTTGATTAGAATGAGAAGATTTATCTCCAACATGACTCTTTGAGGTGGCTGTTGGTGCAAAGCTTTGGTTCATTGCCACAAGTCCTGTCCATAAGGGTGTTTTAGGGTCTAGCTGACACCACATTTGAAAGTCCCAGAACAAAGAGTCCAATAGAACAGGAACAGGGAGCATTTTAAAGATTTAATTCCAGAAATCACTCCTAACTACTTTAACCATATCCCATTCATGGGAAGCAAGTTAATAAGTAAAATGCTTTTCAAAATGAAGGATGTTAGCTTGCAGGTTTAATAGAGAAATAGCAATATTAAATACTTTGTAGACAATAGACTATATGATAAGAAGAGTTGGCCTCCAGGACATATAGATGTAAAATCTGGAAGGGCTTATTCCATCTCTGTCTTAGTATTTAGAGGAGTATATTTTCACACTGTGACTGAAGATTCAAATACATGGGATTCACAAGTGTACTATTCATAAAACATTGGTAGAAGCAGAACAAGATTCTGTAAGAAATGAAGATTGCTGTACATGACAGCTTGCTATGTAATATATCTATTCCAGTAAGGTGTGGTTCAAAGGGCATGAATTTTTACTATTGAGGACAGAAATTTGAGTATATGTAGCATCTTTCTTAGTTAGGAAACAGAAAGCAAGTTAAAATCAGTTGCCATTTCATTTGCTTTGTTTGCTTAAGTAAATTCTCACAATAACTCTGTGAGGTGAGGGATAGGATCCTGATTTAATAAGAAGATATTGAAATTCAGTATATTGGAACTATTGGAACTGCAAAGTGTCAGAGACAATATTAAAATTTTTGGTTTAATCCTTTTTCTCTTGCAAATTGTGGCAAAGAGAGTACAATTATACATTTCTCATTGTAGGATATATAAAGGGGGTATGCATTTATTATTCACACTTACAATATTACAAAGCCTGATCAATAGAAGTCATTCCTATTGAGAAACAGTTGTTTATTTAAACCAAGATAACTTTAAATATCAGCAGTTTGAATTGAAACTTTCTTTGGGATAATTAACCAATAACAGGTACAAAAGTATGAGTATCCAACCCCCTTTACTGCCTTGCTTTATAATTATTTGTCAAAACCTGAAGCATTCTGAAGAGTTTGTGATTAACAGCACAGTTTTAGGAAGCACTCTGAGCGAATTGCGTATTTTACTTTTTTTTTACTTAGTACCCAGCCAGGGCCATATGTAGTAACAACCCAGGTAAACCATCTATTGGGGAAGTAGAATTTCTACTTGAGACTAACCTAGGAAAAAGTAAGACCTTATTGGAAAAATAACTAAATGATTATGGGCTGTGAACATGGATTAGCTGGTATAGCATGTGCTTAGCAGAAATGGTGCTAACTTCAAACTCCATTACCACCAAATAAAACATTCAAGTCATCTTTTCCTACTACAGATAAGAAAAAAGATTAAAAAATAGATGAAGGAAAATCCACTTATTTATGCAGATACCCTTCAATTGTTTACTGTGGAGTGTTTTGGCAAATCAAATATCCCTGAAAAAGACCAATCAAATCAAGATGTATTCTTGAAATTTCCATGGATCCATGATGATTCAAAATCATTGAACAGTCTATCATATAGTTTTAATTTTATGGAACACTTTGGCTGCTAAATGAATCTTGATCCACCTTGGAAATCTTAGTTACAAAATCCAATGTTGTCTTTGGAGCCTATTGACTGATACCAATATAAAGATAGAATCTAGGCTTCAGAATCTCCTGTGGTTTTTTGAGTCTTCATTTAGCTTATGTTGGACTTTAAGAAGTTACAAAACTATGGATGACTTACTCTAACCATAATTTATTTCATGTTGACATAGTAAGGCTGAAAAAGTAATCAATCTCAAAAGTTCTCCCTTAATATGTAGAATGTAGATTGTACACAGGGCAAGTATGAATCATAAGGCAATAAACGTCCTCAAAGATTTTAACAAATATAAATTGCTACATAAATACCAAATAAATTACACAATATTTTTAGGCCCTGAAACAGCAAATCACTTTGCAAAGGAGTAAATGTCAAACTAAATAATGCATGTTTACACATACTTCTTCTAAGGGTTATTACTACAACTTTAGCAACACTGCTTTAAAATTTTTATATCTAGCACATATTTGCTCATGACATTTTCTCCATCTGGCCTGATTTTCTTTGTTTCAAGAACCGACCTCCATTTCCCATGGGGGAAAAATTATACCTGAAGAGGTATAATTATACCTGAAGAGGTCACTTCTGCTTAGAGAAATTACTAAGGAAATTTCAGGAAAGGGAAGGGTGTTACTGGAGGAAAAAATTCCTAGTAAAATTACCCCCAGCCTCTCTGTACAGAACAAAACAGTTTGGAAATAATAAATCCTGAGATAGACCTTGTGTCTTAAGGGGAAAATATGGAAGGAAACAAGATGTAGGATGGAAGAAACTTTAGGCTGATTCCAACATAATGACTTTATCAATATACAGTGAATTTGGAGTCTTGGCTTGGCATTTATTTTGACTACAATTTAGCTTTCTGGCACTAGAAGTATAGCTAAATCTCTTTTAACAACATAGTACTGGGTCTCTTCAATCCTTCAGTGTCCTCAGTTCAAATATCTATCTTATCCAATTGTCCCCTGAAAATCAGTTCCTTGTGAGAGAGCTAGATACAACCTACTTGACTTGCCCCTCTAATTACAAAACTCTAAGTGGGTTGCACAGATATGTCACAGAGGTTAATGTTCCGGTGAATGTGACCTTCTGTACCTGAGGCCTGCTTGGTCTCAGCTCAATAAATAAAATGTCTTATAGGAAATCTATCTGAATATGCCATCTCCCAAACACAACTGTTAGTCCATGTTTGAGGGGGAATTCTCTACATCCAAGCACTCCCTCACTTCTGTGCAAATGGATTCTGGATGGGCTCTGTGCCTCTTTGATTTATGACTAATGAAATCTTTACTTTTACCTCTTTCAACCTAATCACTGAAGGGGAATTCTCCATATTAAAGAACCACAGTTAAAATCCAGTAGTAGTAATTATCATCATTGACATCACCTTTATTATTTTGTGGGTTTACATCACTACACATGCTCTACCTAAATGGTTTCCTTTCAAAATCCACCTTCAATAAAAGAGAGCTCTACGCTCATTTGTATAGATGAGAAGTGGAAGGTGATTACACATTAGGTGTTTTTACCAAAACCCAAGCTATTCCTGTTCTTGACATAGGCTAAATCAAAAAATCCAAATCTCAATTGTGTGCTAGTAGCTCATGCCTTTAATTCTAGTTATTTGGGGGTACTGAGAATGGGAAAACCGCAGGTTAAGGATGACCAGGACAGAAAACTTTCCCTGTTATCTCTAGCTAGATGAAATGGTGTGGGTGGGAGGATTAAGTTTTCAGACTAGTTGATGCATAAAAAAATCCACAAGACTCCCTCTCCACAAATGCAAGCTAGACATATATGATGGCAAATGCCTGTGATCTCAGTGAGGATGAGAAGCTGAAAAGTAGGTGAATAAAGGAAATAGGAAGTGAGATTCTTCCCTAAAAATAACCAGCCCTATAGCAGGGTGAGAGGCATGACACATCATTCTTATGATAACCTAGCACATAGGAAGTCCTGAGTTCAAACACCAATGTCACCAAAAAAGAAAGCCGAAGATTATATATGTTCTACTCATTTGTAGACCTCAAATAAAGATGATGATGGGAATGTTGGCAGTAAGTGGTAATGAGAACATGAAGCGTTATTGTTTGAATGAATACAACATAACAAAACCTGTCAAATGCTGTTCAAGAAAGCAGGGAAGAGAGAGGGGAGAAATAGGTATCTGTTCAAAACATCATAATGACACCCCTCAAATTTCAACATGTGCCAACTCAAAACTAACAAAAGGAATTCTGTTTCACAATGGCTATGCTTGAAAGGTTGCTGAATAGGTCTTACCATAAATCAGTGGTAAATATATTATGATGCATATGTTAATTAAATTGGTTTAGCCATTTCTCAATGAATGCATATTTTAAGACAGCATATTGTAATGTACAAGCATATATCTTTTGTATTCATCAATTAGAATATTCCTTTAACACTAAGAAAATAATAAATGGAACTGGTGTGCCACTCCATCCCCAGACTATGTCTATGCCGTATCCGTTGGGAAAGTTTGGCTTCCAGAATCACTTTGATTGCCACAGAGTTCCAATGTATTTTATTCTGTCTTCTTAAGGAGACTATATATCTTCCTTCTTGTCACTGATTGATTGGCTTATTGTGGCTATTCCTCTAAAAACACACTTAGGTGCTTTCCCTTGAATATTTCAATATGTATCTCTTTTTTCAGACCATAGTAGAGTAGTGTGTTTGTTTCACTCCTATCTGTCAAAGAACTGGAAAAGCACTCTTAGCCATGATTCTGCTAGCATTGAGATCACAGACATCTGAGAACAGGGTTTTAGAATGAGATGATGAGATGAGTCCTCTAGAACTCTGTAAACAGCAACAACAACAAGAAGAAGATTTCAAGAAGCAAAAGAAAAGACTTAGGATAAGAAAGTAAAATGAATGTCATGAAGGGAATTTATGAGAATTTTTTAAACTTATGTATGTGAATGCAATAAAGAATGGTTAGGATTAGCAATGACAGAACATAAGCAGGTGAAGACTATTGAAATGAGACAGACATAAGCAGGAAACTAAGTCAAGGTTGTTTCATTAGATGCTCAGTACTGATTGCAATTAAACTGGGTACCAGTGGCTCATGTCAGCAAGAAACTCAGAAACCTTAGAACTAAGGATCATGGTTAGGAGCCAGCCCAGGCAGAAAAATACATGAGACATTTTATCTCTGATTAACCACCAAAAAGCCAGAAGTGGAGCAGTGATTCAAATGGTAGAATGTCAGCTTTAAGCTAAAAGGCTAAAAGGCAGCATCCAACCTTTATGTTCAAGTGCCAGTATTGGTAGAAGAAAGGAAGGAAAGAAGGAAGAAAGAAAGGAAGAAAGGAAAGAAAAGAGAGGGAGGGAGGAAGGAAGGCAAAAAGGAAAAAATAGAGGGAGAATGGGAGAGTAAAAAAAGAAAGATTGAAGGAATCAAGCAAGGAAGGGAGAAAGAAGGATGGAATGAAAAAAGACAGAAAGCACCAGTTTCTTGCACCTGCAGGAACAAGTGCTAATGGCAGCACAATTCCATTAGGCCATAAAATATCATCAACCTCAGACTGGGGAAAAATGGTAAGGGCAGACTTTGGCTGGCGACTCAGATTGCTTCAAGTTACAACTCCCAAGTTCCTCTGAAGAAGAGACACTGGGCTTCTTCCTTTTGGCTCTGACTATGGAATGCAAAGCTGTACTTAAGAGCACTTCCAGCAGCAAGGCAAAAGGAAAGAAACTTGAATTTACAAACTAAAAACACCAACAGTGGCCAAGTAGGTTCAAGCGCCTTACCCTGGCCTCCCTCCACTCTTTCAAAGGATCTGTGCCTCAATAGAAACTACAATTCCCATAACACGATGCATTCAACTAGAGGAAGTAGGCTTGTTACAGGGTTTGGACTGGCACCAGACACTTGGTCTTAAGTGTGCATGGATGCATGGGGACCTTTCTCTCCCAACTGCGGGAACTAAGGTATTTGCAGCTGGGTGCCAGTAGCTCATGCCTGTAATCTTATGTACTAAGGATGCTGAGATCTGAGGATGCTGGTCCAAAGCCAACTCGGGCAAGAACATTCATGAGCTTTCTCTCCAATTAACCACCAAATATATGGAAGTGGCCTTGTGGTTCAGGTGGTGTAGAGCTCACCTTCAGCAGAACAGCTCACGGATACAGCTAAGGCCCAGAGTTCAAGCCACAAGATCAGGGTTCCAGTATGCCTGCAGATTCCTGTGGTTTGGAAGATCCACCCCCATGGAAGGCATGTGGATTATGGAGAGCTTGTGGATTTCACATCTTGTCTACTGTTGTACTGGTAGAAGTCTCCCAGTATGCACTCCATAACTGGGCTCAAGGAGTGACGTGATCAGTGGTACCTTGTTGGCCCCCATGTTTGTCAGCCTGTTTCGACAAGCTCACCCTGACATCTGCAACTGGCTGCTGCTGAGGCCTTTGGACTAATGCCTCTCTCCATCCCATCCCTCTGTATCAGAGACCTGTCCTGTTTCATGGTTTTGTATCATTTACTGTGCAAGGTTGTGTTATGTATCCATACATGCTGATATTAGAGCTAGGTATGGTTTTCAAGGGTGGGGTAGTTTTTGATGCCTCTAGCAGGAACAATTGTGTTCTCACTAACTGCATAAATACTCTGAGATTACTATGCAATCACCTTAACTTATGTTGCTTGTTCACTTGATATAAATATTATGGTATAATTAAAAAAAAGAAAAAAGACAGAAAGCAAGACAAAGAAAGAAAGAAAGAAAGAAAGAAAGAAAGAAAGAAAGAAAGAAAGAAAGAAAGAAAGAAAGAAAGAAAGAAAGAAAGAAAGAAAGGAAAGAAAGAAAGAAAGAAAGGAAAGAAGGAAGGAAGGAAGGAAGGAAGGAAAGGAGGAAGGAAAGAGAAAGAGAGAAAAAAAAAAGGAGGGAAAGAGGAAGGGAGAGAGGTAGGAAGAAGGGGAGAGGAGAGAGAGAGGGAGGAATGAAGGAGGGAAAGAAAAAGGAGGGAAGGAAAAAGGAAAAAATAATAAAAAATCAAAGAGAACAACTCCATGAACTAGAGTATAGAATCAGAGATTATGTTGATGCATAGCTGTCATGGTATCTGTTTTTGGCTGATTTCTTATACAACTGAGAAAGATGAAGTACTTTATGCACAGATGGAGATTACAGAGAGTGAACAGCTCAACTGCAATGGAATCATCAAAGAAAAATCATAATGACTTTCAACCTCTCTCAAACTTTTATTTTGGCCCTCAACAATCTCCAACTGTAAATTGTCAACTATTTATGTTAAATTTGTCAGCATTGTTTATATTTTTTCAAAAATAGTAATTATTAGAATGATTTTCATCTTTATGTGAATTTCGTATAGATAATATAAAATGAAAGTGTACTGATAATGAATAAAAACTTCATTTTTAAAGTTTTTTTCCCCATTTGGTATTGAAACAGCATGCCATTGAATTTATATCCTCAATTTTTATATCTTCACAAGTGAGCAATTAAGAAGTTAGTAAAAATTTACAAATGACTTATTAATAAAATGATAATAGTTACTATTTGATGATTTGATGAAATTGAGTTTGATGAAATCAATTAGCTTACTCAAATCTCATGACAGTCTTCTAGAAGTTAATTTTATTAATCTTCGGAGAAGTCCAGCAAACTTTTCCATGGTTACAGCTTTTTAACTATCTAATTCAAAAGCCTAAATGTTAGACACTTGCAATATAATGAAATATACATTATAAACAATGACAATATGAAGTTTCTGATTGATTTTGATTTCAATATATGGTAATATCAGAAATATACATTCCATTGGAATAAAAAGTTTACAAATAGGATTGTCAACTGTCTTGTCTGTTTTAGTATTTTTTTTTCCAGTCAGGGAAATCTCAAATTTAGTTAGTTGATTCTCATTGCCATGAGTTAAAATACTCTAATTCATTGGTTTCTAATTCATTGTGTGTGTGTGTGTGTGTGTGAGAGAGAGAGAGAGAGAGAGAGAGAGAGAGAGAGAGAGAGAGAGAGACAGAGACAGAGACAGAGACAGAGACAGAGACAGAGACAGAGACAGAGACAGAGACAGAGACAGAGACAGAGATAGAGACAGAAATAGAGGGACAGAGAGAGACAGACAGAGAGGGACAATAGGGCTTGAATTCAGGGTCTCTTCTATGCTGTTGACTTTTTCTTTCACAGCTGGCACTTGAGCCATGCCTCCATCTCTGGCTTTTCCTTGGTTAACCGACAATATGAGTCTCTAGGAGTTTTCTAACAGGTCTTGCTTCAAACTGTGATCTTCAGAACTCAGGATTTTGATTCCTTTAAATTGAATTTTGCACAGGATGAGACTGGAGCTTGTTAAAGTTTTTTCAAATCCAGATAGCTAGTTTGCCCCACACCATTTGTTGAAAAAGCTGTATTTCCAGCTGCTTTGCTATAAATGAGATGACTGTTCATATTTGGATTTATTTCTGTGTGTTTATTGAGTTCCATTGGACTTTGTGTCTGTTTCTGACCCTGTGCAGTACTTTTTCTTTTCTCTTTTTTACTTCTTTTCATTTTTAACTAAAATTCTAGTATACATTTCAATCCAGTACTGTATTACTGCTTTAGGTCATAGAGAAAAATCACCTTCTAAGTCCCAAATGGTTAGTGTTTGCTGTATGAGCTCTTAAAAATAGACCTAGTTTGAGTAGTGGAGTATTTGAAATCACCAGGATATCACTATTGTGCTGCTTTGCAGATCCATACCTTTGCAATTGCTATTCCCCCTCAGAATTGTTATAGGTTTTCTGGTCTTGTAATGGTTCCTTATTAATTTTGAGACTTGGTTTAATTTCTATGTAGAATATCGTGAAATTCTAGGAGGGAATCTGTAGAATATAGAGATTGTATTATCATTTTTTCAGTATTAGCTCTGCCAATCCATGAACATGAGAATTCTTATTATCTTTAGTTTCTTCTTTAATTTTTTTAAAAAAAACTATTTATACTGTTAATTATGAAATTTCTTTCCCTCTTGAGTTTAGTCTATTCCACGGCTTTTGTTTTAGGCCATTGTGAATAGTATTGCTTCCTGATTGCTTTTTTGCTGGGTGTTCACTTTTGGTATATAGAAAAAAACTACTGGTATTTTTGTATGATGATTTTTGTACCCTGCCACTTTGGGAAAAGGTTTATCAAATTAAAAAAAATATATAGACATTTTATGATTTTTCAAGCATAGGATTAGATCATCTGCAAATAAGAATTACTTGAATTTTACCTTTCCTGTTTTTTACCCTTTTATATTTCTTTATCCTGCTTTATTTATTGTTAGATTTCAAGCACAATTTAAAATAAGAGTGAAGTGAATGGCTAGCCTTGTCTCCTTCCTGACTTTAGTGGGAATAATTTTTGTTGTACCCATTTAGTCTGAAGTTGATTATTCTTTTTGGCATTTATAGCTTTAATTATGTTGAACCACAAACCTGCCATTTCTATGTTCTTTCCAGATTATCATGAAGAGATGGTGAATTTTTTAATTTTTTTTTTTTGGGTCGGTCATGGGGCCTGAACTCTGATCCTGGGCGCTGTCCCTCAGCTCTTCAGCTCAAGGCTAGTGCTCTACCACTTGAGCCATAGCACCACTTCCGGCTTTTTCTGCTTAAGTGGTGCTGAGGAATCAAACCCAGGGTCTCAGTCATGCAAACAAACACTCTACAATTGAGCCATCTTCGCAGCCTGGGATGGTGAAATTTTAACAGAAGGCTTTTGTAAGCATAAACTGAGAAGATTATGTGAATTATGTCCTTTCTTCTGTTTATGTATTTTATTTTTTTTAATTTGTAAAAGTTGACCCATTGTAGCATCCTGGAATGAGATGAACTTGATCATATCTACAATTTTCTGAATCCAGTTTGAAAGTACCTTGTTGAAAAGTTTCAATCCTATGTTCATTAATGAAATGGGTATGGAATTTTCTTTTTATGTTCTTATCTGTTTTTGATAACTAGTTTTATGTAAAGATTTTGTAATGTTTCTTCTGGTTTTAATTTTAAGAAAACACTTGGGCATCATTCTTCCTTAAAAGTCTGGTAGAACATTGTAATGGATTAAGTCCTGAGGAATTCTTTGTTAAGAGATTCTTTTTTAATTATCTTTAAGGAGTTGTACAAAGGAGGTTCCATTAAAAAAAAAAGCCAGGTCATAAATTCAATGCATCATGATCTGCGTCACTGCTTTAAACTCATTGTTCATTAAAGATCTTTTTAATATATTCCTGTTGTCTTGATCTTTTCAAAGGGTTTGTATTGTTTTGAATCAACTTAGGTTGGTAATTTGTCTAGATATTTCCACTTTACTGCTAGAGGTTGTGTTTTATTAGAATATAAGTTTGAAGTATTCCCTATTTCTTTTGGTTGGTTTACTAAAGTTTTGTTACTCCTTTCCAAGAGCCAACTTTTCTCTACACTAACTGTAAAAGTTTTCAAGTTTATATTTCATCCATTTCTATCATCATCATATTGTCTCCCCTCTTTACTTCTCATTTTTATTATTTTACTTTCTCACAGAGTTTCAAGTGCAACATAGAATTGTGGGGTTGAGATTTTTTCAGATCATCAAGATGAGTGGTTTTATATATATATATATATATATATATATATATATATATATATATATTATATATATTATATAAACTTCCTTCTCCTGATGGAGGTATGGCTCTTTTGTAGCAATTCTCCTTCGGTGAGTGCTACCCTATGAATTTGACTGATTTAGACACACATTTCAACAATTGATAGAAGGGTGGACTCCATGAATAGCTAGTGGGCCAGGGTGTGCTACAGGCAGCGAACCCTTAGCTGTGACTGATTAGTGGGTCTACTCTGTGCCCTGAATGGTAATTGAGAAACAAAGGTAGCTCTTGTTTGCCTACAGTAATGTAGGCAGAGTGCTTTGTTTATAGCTTAGTAGGTATACATAATTCCTGTATAGGTAATATATTTACCGATTTCAATCAATAGGATGTGTTATTTCAACATTTCTCGTCTGTGAAATAAGGTTATGTGTCCACTTATTAACTTAATTATGTTTTAGCTGTACCTCACATATCTTACATACAGACGTGTTCAAAGTTTGTTTACTTTCCTGTTGTTGTTTGGAGCCATTCATCTGCTGTTTTTTTGTGGATGAGTGGTAGCATTTATTTGAAAGGAATCTTTTGCTCAAAGGTCAGCATTAATCTGTTACATTAATATGCTATCTTTATTCATTGTTAATACTCAGAATGTGATCATTATTTGAAATAAATCAACCTTATGCATTTTCTTAGAAGTTGATTATTTTTCTAGTTTTTAAATGCCTCTCATTTTTAATATTCATACTACAATTTTTACTATGTCAACAAAGTATGAAAGAAGTAGATAACAAGTAATTAACATTGATGAAAAAAATTGGATAGGTTTTGAATATACTTAAATACATATACTTTGGTTGTATCTGTAAGCAAATATCAAATATCTTTCAGTACATATATCTATATATTTATGTATATATTTTACATATACACATAAAAATAAATACACATAAATGTGTGTATGTGTATATGTACATTCATGCATATACATATAAATGTACATTTATATATTTGTATTCTATTGAAATTTGTTACAAATTACTTATCCGCATAAATACAGAGTTCTTCAAAAAATGTAGTCCTGTTACACATCTTTGGACTTGGAAAGTATGTGCTTTGTAGGTAAGTACATGAAACAGGTGCATTAAGAGGTATGCTATGATTTCTAAATAAAAACATTGAAAATGGATTGGATAAAAACCAGAAACAGTGAAGAAGCAGAACTACTCAGCTGCAGTTTAGAACAGAGTTAAAGTGTTAAAGTTGACTTGCAAGCACATGTGAACTCTTTCCTAATTGGAGATGCTACTGTGCCATGGGCAGAAAGTCCAGTGCCTTAAACCCCACCCAAACTAGCATATGCCATAGTAGGATGTCCTTGCCTTAGTAAAGATTCACGATGTATAATTTGGGTGTATAGAGTATTCCCAGGGTTTAATCAAAATAGGTCATAACAATAATTAAAACTGATACTAAGGATTTAATGGGAATATTCATATTATTGAAGATTTCACATGACTTTCACAAACTAGAAACATCAGAAAAAATGTACCAAGAGATGTGGAGATGATGAATGGTCCTGTAACCTGAGTGATTTATGGAAGTAAATTCATGCTTCTCCTTTTTGTATGGAATGTGCCACTTACATGAACCAGGATGTGACAGCCCACAACCACTATGGCATTGGTAATGATCCTATTTACTGTTCCTTAGTCCATTATATTTGTACACACAGACATGAGCTGTGTGAAATGGAAAATTACAACAACACTTTGCTCAAGAGAAAGGGAAAGCTCCTCTTAAAAATGTTTGGCAAGAGAGTAAAATTATTTTAAGCTTGACTTGACTGCCTACCTATAAACTGACCAATTAGGGATTTTCCAGGAAATTTCTCATTTCTTAAAATATTTTTTATTCAGATATTCAAAAGAGCATTGGCATGAAATCTTTATGCTAGGCATTGTTGATAAGGTCATATGAGTCTGGATGCTAAATTATCCATACATATGTGAAGCTTATATTCTATTTGAGAACATTGAAATTTTAGTAAATATATTAACTAATTATGTTACAGTAGTTTGATCTCACACATCACAAAACTCTCAGAAATACTTCACATTAAACCAATGGTTCATTAAACTATTAGCCTCATTTTTTAAAAAATATTTTTACTGTACTGACTCTGAAACATATTTAACTTTCAGAGAAATGAGTCAATGGCCATGCACATCAACTTCTAAATTTTTCCACCTAAAGTTCCTTGTCATTTTTGGTTTTTAAACCTATGTGATTGACTTTTGAATACCAACATGGTCCTTCTGATTGCATTAATACCTGTTTTATCTCCAGATACACAAACTACACAAAAGAAAAAAAAACAAGCCACAATTATTCAGTGGAATTTGGAAATGGATCTATAATATTCTAAATTACAGATAATTGTCCCAAACGAGAAGAAAAATAAAAGTAAACCAGTCTGTGTTGACTCAGTTTCAAAGCCTAAAAAGAACCTCATTTTGGGCCTGACCAAAACTTTTGCCAAACTCTTACTAAATTAGAAAGCCAAGCTTTCACATTTGTTTTCCTTGGGTCATCTATAAATGTTTTCCCTTTATGTTATTACTCACTGCTAATGAGCTAAGTTTTCATTAGTACAGCTCTTCTTTCTTTAAAACTTATTCAGATATTATCCCTGCTCAATTTTGTGAATCAATGAGTTTTTTTGAACACTTCATATAATTAAATAGATCCAAGTATATTATTTTTAATAGATTCATTGTGACAGAGTTTTAACTACGGGGGTCTTGATCACTTTAGGAAGACTGTGACTATTACAGACATTTTTATGTCTTGGGTAAGACTATTTTGGAAATAGCTTGTGACATGGGTGGAAGGTAACTAATGACTTCAGTTTTCATGATCTTGAACTCAGATTCACATTGGCACACTTGTAAGGTGATGGCACACAGGCATTTGAATTCTACAGTTAATAGGCAGAGAATTAGAAACCCACAGATCTGGTGAAATCCAGCAATAAATTTGAGATTATGCACAGAAAATACAGGGGATCTGAGAACTCACCCCTTCCCTCCATGTGCTGTCGGAAAGCAAACCTTCAGCATCACCTAAGTGTATTAAGAGCACTGGGCCTGGCTCAGGGCCAGTACACCACCATGTACCACTGGCAAAATGTGCAATTAAAATTAACGAATGAAATATTGAACAGTATCCACATCCTAAAGCCATCAAAACTAAAATTTACCTTCTTATCTCACCTCCATTGGAGCTGATTTTATAGAACTCATTCCACTGAGAGTTATTAAAAAGTGACTATTAAATATATGGATGTGAGTTAATTTGTGAGATTTATTTTTCTCTGATGAATTCTTTTCCCTGTTTTTTTTTCTTAAACTGAAATGTTTAATCTAAAAACAAGGTAGATGGTATCTGTACAAATTTACGGTCTTAGAAGAAATTCCAGGTGTTAAAGACATACAGTTCTATGGTTATAGATCTGTTATGATGCATCAGGAGAGAAAGACATGAATGCTCTTCATTCTCCACCATGGTAGGTGCTGTAAAAAACACGAAAGTCATAAGTATGTGGGTAAAGGATATTCCAAAACCCTTTTTAAGGCATAAAAACATTCTTTTCTGGTTCTAAAGTATTAAAATTTTGCATCTGAAATTAATGCATACCAGTAATGAAGCAATTTTATTATAAAGTATATAAATACAATATCATATACTTAAGTTTTTCTGACAGTTTTACTGATTATATTATTGAGTGGAATTAATTGGCTAATTGAAATATATGACATAACAAAATGAATTTGAAAAAATGTTACCTCGATTCTTTTCCTTTCACTACAAGTTATGAACTAATAAACTCTTCTTTTGATTTTGTAAATTAATCATGATATATTTGACAGTTCATATCAACCATTAATCTTCCAAGATAATGATAAAGATGAGGATGAGGCTGATGCAAGCATACATGAGCCCATAGCATAGTTTATGGCATATAAAGTATGGCTGATCTTAGTTCACTGTCTATCTCTCCATTACACACTTTCCCTTTACCTCTAACTACCATATTGTTTAGTTTTATATGTATTTGCACATTTTACAACATAATCACAAACAATATGTTATTCTGATTTTTTTTTACATTTTAGTATTATTCTCACATTACCTTTCATGCTACCATAGCATACTCAACTGTGAATACCTTGTTTTATTTTTCTGATTACTCACTATCATACATAATAGTAGTGGTATATATTTGTGTACTTCAGTATATCAGAATTTCTGGGGCATAATTAATGGTTATCTTCAAGAATGATTGATAATTCTAAATCCTTTTCTAAAATGCTTGAAACATTTTTTACATGTTGTTGAGTAGAAAGATACCTTTCACTTGTACCAACACTTAGGAAGGCCTGACTTCACAATATTTTTTCAGTCAAAAATTCTTTGCAATTTTAGTAGTTTATTAAATTATGAATGATGTTTAGAAATTTCTATTTTTCTCTTGGCCATTTCTCCTTCTCATTCTATGAATTGCTAAACTCAAGTATAAAAACATATAATGATGCCAATTTTTGCATGTTTTCCTTGCATGTTTTATTCAGTATTACTTATATCATTATTTATTTGGATACACTAATTTACAAAGTAATAATGCAAATTTAGATACTAATAATATCAGTAATTTACACACTAACTCCGGTTAGTTTCATATGTTGTAAATAATGTGATTTATCTTGTGCTTTTATTGAAATAATTTAACATTCTTAGAAAATTTTCATTGATGATTTGTTTTGGGGGGGATTTAGTTTTCTGAATTCCAAGTATATTTTAGATATGAGATCCTTGTCTGTTGTATGACTAGTGAAGATCTTCTCCCAATCCATGCGCTTTCTACTGATCTTGCTAGTTATGTCCTTTACCATGCAGAAGCTCTGCAGTTTCATGAAATCCCATTTGTCCAACCTTTCTTTGATTTGTTGTGTTTCTGGATCTCTATTGAGAAAATTTTGGCCTGTGCCAAGGAGACCTAGCATTTCTCCTATTCCTTCCTGTAATGTTTTCAGGGTGTCTGCTTTGACTCCAAGGTCTTTGATCCAGGCCAAAAAACCATAGGTCCCATGGTTTCCCTTATTTGCAATTACTAGTACATGTGTACAACAAGCAGAAAAGGCCAAAAACTATGTACATATGACCATATAAGATGATGTTAAGAGGATATGAACCCCAAGGGACACAAATATCTTTTTTCTTTTTTGCTATTGTTTCTAATATTTATAATATACTATATGATTTTTTTTGTTGCTTTGTATGTTCCTCCCCCACGGTATAATCCCTGTTTTCACTGTATTTGATGTTGGTGCCCTGCATCTTGTATATATACTTCTCTAATTTGGGAAGGGGAAGGGAAAAAACAAAATGCTTAAATAAGGATACAGGTTGACCCATTGTAACAATGAGATGTACAAAACACTATGTTGAAAATGAACTTTACACCTTCGAGTGGGGGGTAGTTTTGGAGGTGGGAGGGAAAGGATGTTAGGGGGAAAACAAAGGAGGAGGCAACAGTGTTCAATAGGAAATGTACTCATTGCCTTGCTCATGTAACTGTAACCCCTCTATTTAGAATTTTTACAATAAAAACGTACATAAAATGAAAAATAAAGAAAATTTCAGTTTAATAAAACAAAATTGTATCTATTTTCTGTAATCTTAATATTAGTGATTTTTCTGTATTTTTCTCTTACTCTATATTTCAGTTTTATGTGTAATAATCATTTATTTACCTTGTAATAAATTATTTTGCAGAGAATAAAGGGTCTCATTTCATGCTTTTTCTATTAAATAAAAAATGTTGTGAAATCATTTACTGTTTCTTTTATATTCTCCCCAGTTATTTGAAAATCTAAGTCAAATTTAGTTAGATGAGTACATTTTTGCTTCTATTCAATTTAAGCTTATCTTTAAGAATAACTACTGATTACCTACTGAGATTTTCTTTTGTACTCTTTGGGGGGCAGGTCCTGGGGCTTTAACTCAGGGGCATGGGTGCTATCCCTGGATGTTTTTGCCCCAGGCCAGCTCTTTACCACTTAAGCCAGAACTGTTTTTGGCCTTAATTGGAGATTAGCATTTCATAGATTTTTTTTCTGTCTGCTACAGCTCTGAACTGTGGGACTTAGATCTCAGCCTCCCAAGTAGCTAGTATTACAGGCTTGAGCCACCAGTGCCCGACTGAAATTCATTATTTATGTCATAAGATTCCTTAATCTATAGAAAACAAACTAGTAGTCTCTAGCCTGTCCACAGGATTTTGTCACCATCACCACAATTTAACTTTAGAATGTATCTTTGTATCTTTCCCAAAGAACCATATACTGTAGCAGCTACTCCCCAGTCTTTCCTATTGCCAGCCATCTTTCACTTCTCCTCAATCAGTGTACCACAAGGCTAATGTATACATTTCCTTAAATGAATTCATGTCACTTAAATGAATCAAATAATATGTGGGACTTGAGACAGATACCCATGTTGTAACATACAACAGTACTGTTTTGAGTTCTGAACAACAATGACTATTCCATCACTATTTACCCATTCATCAGTTGATGGAAATTTGCATTGTTTCCATATTTTAACTACTGTATTTGATAAATTTTTGTTGCTATAACAAAATATCCAAAGCTTGGTAATTTGGAAAGAAAAGAGGTTTATTTAGTTTGCTGTTCTGTAGGTCCATCAGAATAGCTCTAAGGTCAACTCGGCTCTTGGGGTAGGTCTTGTTTGTTACATGTTTATGGATGGCATCAGAATGCACTGGTCATATGATGATACAAGAAGTCAGAGAACAAGGAAGGATTCAGCTTGATTTTCTGCTAAAATCCATTCCTGTAGGAACTAACTAATATCCCACAAGAACTGCCTTAATCCCTTCTGAGGGCAGTATCCCCAATTACCTAGTTACTTAGAATTATGCTTCACCTCTTAAAAGTGTCATCAACTGCTCCATTACCACACTGGGAACTAACTTCCCAACACATAACCCTTGGGGTATATACTCAACTAATAATAAGCAAATCACAGCAGCTATTATAATTAATACAACTATGAATGTTCATGTGTGGCATGTTTATGTTTCTCTTGGCTCTACCTAGGAGTAGAATTCCTTAGTTGTATAGTAATTCTATGTTTAAAGTTTTAAGGACTACCAAACTTTCTCAAAGTGTTGATGCCATATAAAATCTCACCTGCAGTGAATGAGTGCTAAGAGTTCTCTATTTATTGTATGGTCTTTTAACATGCTTGTTATCTGGCAGTAAGTCTCTACTTATTGTATGGTTTTTTAAAATGCTTGTTTTCTGGCAGTAAGTCTCTGTTTATTGTATGGTTTTTAATATGCTTGTTATCTGGCAGTAAGTCTCAGTACTTTTCAGTTTGCCCTACATTTTAGAATTAGCTAGATAGGTTCTATGTGAATTCCCATGGAGATGGTGATCACAATTTTATGATAGATGTGATTTGAATGATGTTGTCAGGAAGTTTTGTAGAAAATAACAGCATTATCAGGTGACATTTTCAAATTCACTAATATGCTGTATCTCTCCATTAATAGTTAACCCTTCTTCTGACTTTTTATTATCTTCAAGTAGATATATAAAGGACTTGTCATTTAACAAAGCAGTTTATGAACACAATATATTTGATCCATGTTACACATTTCAACATTCTTGCCTCTCTACTTATCCCTTCCCTCACTCTTCTTAATTTTATAAGAGATACAGTAGATTCTTGAGTGGATAATTCCATACAATTTTGTAACTTTCTGAATGGTGACATTGCATTTTCTGTGAGATTCATTTTCCGTTTTGTTTAATGTTTATATTTTTGGTGATTTCTTTGCATACTCGATCATTTTTATGGATAGATTTAACTCTGTGCCAGGTGATGAACCAGTCTATAAATATAGTCATGAATTATTACTAAAGATTTTTCATAGGAAAGATCATTTCCAGCTTTTGTCTTCCAGCTTTCATCTAATAGTTATTGCTTACTTGACCTCCTGTGACTAGTGATTCTTGTATTGATACTGTGTTTGTCTTTAAATATAGCACTGATTGAAATCCTCAGGGATAGATCTAATAAAAATGACAAAACCTAGAGGCTTGTGATGTCCTGGGCATTCAGCTACATTCCATGATAAATACTCACAAACACTTCATAATGCAGTCATAATATTCATTGTACATATGTGAAAATGGGACTAGATAAACAGAGAGAATGGGTGGGGTTGTTAGTGATGGGGGAGAATGAAGAAAAAGTGACTCACCTGCACTTGTTGAAACCCCTGTATCCAACTACTTAAAGGTCCTAAACATACTTAAATGAATAAATGGAAATAAAACAAAAATAAACGAGGCCTGAGAAAATTATAGATAAGAAAAGAGAAATATTTTCATCAATATCACCGAACAAGAATATGATTCTCAAGTCCAGATAAATCTGACTGATGAGCAAAATACACTTGTAGTCATCTGCTTTCCTTTATGTAAAATACTTTATCATTAGGCTTTTTCTTGAAAAAGTGCAATTTCAATTGTGATTTCTCCAAGCCTGTTGTCTACTACTAAACTTCTTTTAAAAGTTGTTAATATAGTAGTGATTATCATAATGGAGCTGAAGATTTGGGGAAATGGAGTGCCAAGCTCTCCAGGTCATTTCATATTAGAGATTTAGTCTTACATAATTGATTTTGATTTCTAGTACCTTATATAGAAAAATAAACCCTAGATAAAAGAACACAGAAAAAAATGATCTATATAACAATTCAAAAAAATACTCTTGTAGGTTTTTTTCCTCTCAGGTTGCCACAACACATTGACACAAATTTAGTCATTTAAAATTTTAATATGTCCCATGATTTCTCTTATCTGCAATAACTACCGTATGTCTAGGACAAGAAGAAGAGCTATGTAAGTAAGACCACATAATCTGATGGTAAGTGAAATGAACCCCAAGATAGGGAGACAAGAGATTTTATCTTTATTGTTTTTCTTCTTTAATGTACTTATAGTGTACTATGAGATTATTTTGTTTCCTTGTATGTTCTTCTCCCATGGTACAACTCCTCTTGTCACTGTATTTGGTTCCAATGTCTTCATCTTGTGTATACATTTTTCTAATTTGGGAAAGAGAAGGGAAATAACAAAACAAGAATACAGGAGATGTACAAGACACTATGTTGAAAACGAATTTTACAACTTTGTGGGGGGGGGAAGGGGGAGGAGTTGGGGAGGTGGGGAGGAAAGGGATTGTAGGGGATAATGGACTCATTACCTTGCTCATGTAACTGTAACCCCTCTGTATAGTATCTTGACAATAAAATATGTATTTACAAAAATTAAGAGAATTTTGTAGTTTCACAATTCTAAATCCTTGAAATCCAAAGTCTGCCACTGCCACTACTTTCCTTAAAATGGAGTGAATCTATTCCTTGATTTTCCTTTCCTTTCCTTTCCTTTCCTTTCCTTTCCTTTCCTTTCCTTTCCTTTCCTTTCCTTTCCTTTCCTTTCCTTTCCTTTCCTTTCCTTTCCTTTCCTTTCCTTTCCTTTCCTTTCCTTTCCTTTCCTTTCCTTTCCTTTCCTTTCCTTTCCTTTCCTTTCCTTTCCTTTCCTTTTTCCTTTCCTTTCCTTTTTCCTTTCCTTTCCTTTCCTTTCCTTTCCTTTCCTTTCCTTTCCTTTCCTTTCCTTTTTCCTTTCCTTTCCTTTCCTTTCCTTTCCTTTCCTTTCCTTTCCTTTTTCCTTTCCTTTCCTTTCCTTTCCTTTCCTTTCCTTTCCTTTCCTTTCCTTTCCTTTCCTTTCCTTTCCTTTTTCCTTTCCTTTTTCCTTTCCTTTCCTTTCCTTTCCTTTCCTTTCCTTTCCTTTCCTTTCCTTTCCTTTCCTTTCCTTTCCTTTCCTTTCCTTTTTCCTTTCCTTTCCTTCTTTCCTTTCCTTTCTTGGTGGCTGCACACAGCTCTAGGATGGTTAATTCTCTGACAATTTGATTGGGCTGTAATTCCCAGGCGTCTGGTCAGAGAGTTAATCTTGATGTTTACATGTGCATTGAACTGGGGTTTCAGTGAAGCTCAGTCGTCTTTGAGCAGTCTACAACCCTTCATCACAGAAATCATGTTATATAACCTACTGAAGAGCAGAACACAGCAGCATTCTGACCTTCCCAAAATAGAGGATTATATTATGGGATGGCCTTCAGGTTTCATTTGTCATTATTTTTTTTACTGGCTCTCCAATCTGACTGCTTTTGACCTGAACTACAACACTATTGTCTCTTGATCTTGTTGATCAGAATTCTGACTTGTAGATACTCTGATTACATAATCTCATTTCTTGAAGTAAGTTGTCTAGTGTTCCCCATCCCCTTTCTTTTCATGTCCCCTCTACTAGTTCTGATTTCCTGCTTTCCCTTGAACTGTCTTCTGTGTGTCTGATAGTCTATATTTCTTTCTAGTAGGGATAGTTGGGATCATGGAATTTAGGGTCCACTAAGATATTACATGGTAGTTTTCTCATATTATTAACTTAAATTTATCAGGAAAGAGAATTTTTCTAAGTAAGGAATCATTGCAAATTTCAACTTACAGGATTTTGAGGAGGCCATTACAGCGTGTACAATATCTTTTAAACATCAAGAGCCCATGCTATGTCTAAAGACTCAAATCTAGGGTCAAGGTTACCAAGAGTGCTTTCTGTTACTATGAATAACTAATGCTTTGAGATTTACTTTATCAGAATCCTTGATGATGTTTGGAGAGGAAATATCTCATATATATTGTGAGTATATCTTATTGTGTAATTTTTCTCCAAAGCAAAAGCTGTAGTCAGTGAAACACACATTTTGTGCTTTGTTGAATAGATTTTTCAGCTAGCCTATTAATTACAGCCTTGGATAGGAAAGAAGCCATTTAGATTACAGACTCACTCTGATACCGAACTCTCACTGTATGACTTTGGGTAAGTCATTTTCTTGACTTTATTTTCCTTCTCTATAAAATATGTCCATTTTGTTAGATGCTCTTTGGGGTACTTTGTAAATTCTGGAATTTTGCATACCTAGATCAATAAGCCCCATTTCCATTATGATAATCTCTTGATGGCACAATAGCTGATGCAGCTGTTTTTTCTTTTTTTTATCTTTATTATCTTATCTACAACTCAAGTCATCTGAGTAAATTACTATAATATTCTAAATGTATTTCTGCAATTTGACATTTTAAAGTGGCCCAAATCATTTTGAAATATAGCCAACATATGTTAAACAGTCTTAGCCCATTTAACATACCATATTTATTTCCAGCTAAAACAGAATATGCTTTATGTCAGTATGAAAATCTTAAATCACAGATGATAGATAAATTATTCATATTAGGCATATAATAAGTTGTAGATAAATATTCAAATTGTTTACTAACAATATGCCACAAGTTTAGTTTATTTTTTATCTATAGATAAGCATGCAAACTAATTTGCATGGTAAGAATTTAGAAGGTAAAGAGCACTTTCTTTTTACACATCTGGCAGATGTAAAACCTCAGATTTCTTACTAATTTTATGATGACAATTATAAAAAAATTCCTACAATATTGAAAATCTAGAAATGAAATGCTATTTTGTAATGATGTCAATTATGCAGATTTTTATCTGCTGAAATTACAGTTCTGTAATTGAAAGATAATCTCATGTAGATAGAAAATAAAACCGAGGCCTTTCATCTGAAGGAACCAGTTATTAATGAAAAAACATTGTCTAAACATGTGAATCGTGCATGAAAACATATTTACTTATTTACTAAATTTTTATTGCTACTCTAAATGTAATGTACAGAGTGGTTGCAGTCACATAAGTCAGGTAATGTGTTCATTTCCTTTTAAACAATGTCACTCTTTCCTTTATTCTCTACCAGTTTTTAACTCCCACCTCACCCACAAGTTGTAAAATTAACTTGCCACAGTGTCTAGTGAGTATCACTGTGACATTTGTTCATCCTTTGTTCCTCCATTTCAGTGCCCCTCTCCACTTACCTTCCCAAAGACAAAAAGAAAACAAAAAACAACAATAATCCCCTTATTTCCTGGAATTCATTCTTATAAATATTATTTATATGATTAGAGGCACATAGACATTGGTTATTTTCAGAAATTTTCTACATAAAATTCCTTGTGATCTTTTTCCTATGACAACCTTTAGTTCTTTCCATTTAACACATTTAAGAAATATTACTGAACTCCTGTTAGATGTTGTACAATACTAAGGATCAATGGCAAATAAGTCAGCATGGGTCTTATAGTCTGTCAAGGAGACACACAATTACAGAAGCTCTTCTCTTATGATTTAAGATAAAATGGTGGGGGTGATATACATACATATAGAATTTAAAATGCTTGGGTAAAGGTTTCTTGGGAAATGAGAATTAGTAATGTTAAATGCCTTTGTCTCTGAGTTTGACCATGATATAAATTTCTTGCTAGGAAAGCCTAAAATCTGGACCCATTGAAATATATCATGCTCCCAAATTATTGCATAGATCACACTTCTTTCTTTGTAATTTTATTTTCTATTTTGGTTTTTCCAATTCTGAATTTCCCACTTACCTATTTCAGCTAATTTTAGATGGTTGTCACTTTACCTTGAAATGGTTGTTAATAAGTGCATGATCTATTATGACCTGTATCTGGATTAGATACATTTATATCTTTTTCTCTTCTGTAGGTTCTTAAAAGTAGACTCACCCTTCTATTTATCTTTATACTTTCAGTTCTGTCCCTGGATTGCAGTAAATTCTCATTAGAAGTTTTTAAATGTTTAATTTTCCAGAATTAAATTTATTGTTGGAGAGACAAATTGAGTTTGTTCTTCTCATAAATGATTCACTTACTTACGTTCCCTATAGAATGGAACATTTATAAAAGAAATACTTGATGACACCCCTTTATAAGATGGCAGTACATTAACTGAAGTATGCAGAGGCAGTAATTTATAATCTAGTTTCTTTTCATAGCGACAGTGCTTAGAAATGAAAGATGGTGAAGGTAACCTTCTTAAGCAAAATAATGCCGAACATTTGGTTTCAGAATGAAATATGAATAAGGGAAGTTGACTAGCAGAAAAAAAATGGTATTTCACTGATTGTGAGACCAAAATAAGTGGCTTTTGAGGGCACCAGGAAGTGAGGAAAATTGCTTTTCCATCATGTGTTCCTGTCAGGTTGTTCCGTAAGTGCTGTGCATGTTTTACCAGTTTAATGTTTCAGGGGAGTGGGGAAAGAAAGGTCAAATTCACAAAATGTGCTAGAATTTGATTTGCAACTTTAAAAAATTGCCAGCTGCTCACACTTTTCTATGAAGTTTATTTAAAAATGTAATTTTTTCACAGCTGTTATCAGATGATTTGGTGTACTAATGCCTCTGAATAGTCATCAGATTTAGGCTGAAAATTCAGCTACAATTGATGCTTTAGTGAATATCAGCTCCAGATTCACTCTTACTGCTAAACACACATTTCAGAAAAGTCTGAGGTAGTTGTCATCTGCCCTTGTTCAAGGTTTTTACAATTTATTTTCTCTTCCTTTCTAGTGTTCTAATATCAGTTAAGAAATGAGTGGATTATAGGCTTACTTGTACATTTGAGCATCTGCAACATCTTCTCTACCTGAACTCATAATTGCTGGAGGGACTATCTCTCCACAGCATGCCAACTCTCTGATGCTTCATATGACGAGTTATCTTAGCATATCTGGAACTTTCCTACTGTATTAAACACAAGTGATCTTGCTAGTACGTCTGAAATTTTGCTTTAAAAAGTTAGGAGGGCTCAATAGCTGATCTTATAAAATGATGATTATCAAAATGAACTCTAACAAGAGAGTTTTTTTTTATTATATTGTTTTCAGTTCTTTTGTCTATTTCTTCTGTTTTTCTTCCCCTCTTTTGTCACTGTTTTTGACCTCTGTACCCTTTGTCTTCTATGTAAGTTCATTTGATTTGAGGAGGGGATGGAGATGGGACAAAGAATGACCAATACAGAAGTGCAATTCACTGGACAATATGTTGGAAGTAAACTATACAGCTTGGGGGAGGGGTGTTAGGAGGGCAAAAACTTGGAGAAAATGAAAGAGAGGGTCACACTGTTCAGAGATAAATGTATTTATTACCTGATTTATGTAGCTGTTATCCCTTCTGTAAATCACTTTTACAATTAAATTAATAAATAAAATAAAAATTATATTAGTAAACCTCTCTCAAATTGACAACCTAGTCTACTTCAGTATTGATTTATTTTGGACATAATTGCTTATCTCTTCAAGATATCAAATATAATTTATCCAAAGACTGATAGCAAAGTATCATGTTTTCTTTTATGACTAATATCCTATCAACTACCAGTTTCTGAGATTGTCACGAGGTAGGGTTCCATCTAAAGAAAACAGTCAAAATTTAAAAAGTTGTCCTAGAAATCCCAGGGTATGTTTTATAAGGTTATAGACAAATGAATAAATTGCCAGCAATTTAATATGGCTCTGATCTTCTCAACACCTGAAGATTGTGCATTATCTTGGCTTCCCTTGATTTTGCTGCCCTGAGGTTTATGCCTTTGTCTCCCTTCAATCTTTGATCCCAGATCCATCATGGCCCCCTATATACCATAACATCAATCTTTTTCAAGGTCAATGTGCCCCCAAATACACATAGATGCACCTGACGTCATGCAGTATGCCTCAGGTTTGCTGCCTCACAGGTTGGAAAAATCATTTCTTTGATCATCAAGTGCTGTTTCTTAGTGTGATTTCTGGAGATCTCCCTTTGATTAACCTTCTTTTTTTAAAAAAAAAGTAAGTTTTTTTTTATTGTGAAAATACTGTACAGAGGGGTTACAGTTACATGAGCAAGGTTATGAGTACATTTCCTATGAAGCATTGTTGTTCTCCTCCTTTGTTTTTCCCCTACTATTTCTTCCCTCCCACCTCCTCAACTATATTTCTCCCCTTCTCCCCCCACCCTCTGCCTACATTGTAAAGTTCATTTTTCAACATAGCATCTTGTACTTCTCATTGTTGCAATGGGTCCACCGGTATCCCTATTTCAACATTTTGTTTTTACCCTTCCCCTCCCCAAATTATACCAATATCAAATACAGTGAAAACTGGGGTTATACCATGGGGGAGGGATATGCAAAACAAAAAAAAATCACATGGTACCTTATAAATACGTTAGAAACAATAGCAAGGAAGAAAACACCACTTGTGTCCCTATGTTGGGATTCATTTCACTTAACATCATCTTATCTGACCTTTTCTGCTTGTCCAAGACATATACTAGTTATTGCAAATAAGGGAAACTATGGGACCTATGTTTCTTTGGGCCTTGCTTACTTCACTGTTTTCCAAGTCTTTCCATTTCCTAACAAATGGGGTGATGTCATTCTTTTTGATGGAGGCATAGAATTCCATTATACACACACACCAAACACACACACACACACACACACACACACACACACACACACACACACATATACATACATATATATATATGTATATATATATTTTCTTGATTCATTCATCTACTGAGGAGCATCTGGGTTGGTCCATATCTTAGCTATGGTAAATAATGCTGCAATAAACATAGTTGTGCTGGAGGCTTTAGCATTTTTTCTGTTAATACTACCTATGCAAGTCTATTAAGCCTGTATTATGCCAAGCATGTACAATGTAAATACTTTTTTCTGATGGCAGCCTTCTGTTTGTTGGAAAACATAGATCTATTGTGATCTTCCAGGAATATATAATAACTTTATTTTTGTACCCTTCCAGGACATCCGGTTAAACTAAGATTGATATTAGTGGGGGTTGGAGTTTGTGTCATGTATAACAGGTGAAGGGGGAAAGATAATGGCAACAGGAATAAGCAAAATATTAGTGTGTGACATCCACTTTATATCCAATTTAGTGTATTAAAATAAATACATTAATTCTCTTAGGCTGAAGGGGGAGTGACTCCATCAATTGGGCACAGGTGAGCAAACCTAGACTAAGGGATTCATGGACATCATCCATATCTTCCAGTGTACATTGAAAAACACCAGACATACAAAAATGGATCAGAGCCCTACTGTCATGGTATGGGATGAGATAGAGTCCCTTCAGAATTCAGGGTAACTAAGAATGAGGTATATATAATCCACATAGGCTACAATGTTTTATGAAAAGGGAAGGAAATATGCAAGTAAGGATTAAATAATATTTTCTGTTTGTTCTCCAAATCAGTATTGTATAGCAAGACTTTATTAAAACAATGCTGTTTTATTTAAAATAATATGCTTCAAAAATCATACTCTTCCCAACCAAATGTAACTTCATATAACACTTTTAGGTAATGAATGGATGTGAAAATCCAAATCAACTATTCCAACATGCCTTTGCCTGTCCCACACTGTGTTAAACCTTTGATCATAGCATTTGATGAGGTTTTAGACTGAATGATGGGAAAATTAACCAATTTGTGTATTAAATTGTTCCTTGGGCTTGAACTCATGCCCTGGGTGCTGTCCCTGCGCCCTTTGTGCTCAAGGCAAGCACTGTACTACTTGAACCACAGTGCCACCTCTAGCCTTTTTTGAGTAGTTTATTTGAGAGAAGTGTCTCATGGACTTTCCTTCCCTGGCTGCCTTCAAACTATCATTTTCAGATCTCAGCCTCCTGAGCAGTTAGGATTATAAGCGTGCCCAGCTAGAAACTATACTTTGTAAGTATGTGGTATCTGCTTAGACTTAGTATTTTCATTCTTTTATCTTCAGGAGAAATTTTTCTTTTCTCTTTTCCTCCAACACCACCACCTCCACCACTCCTCGTCCTCGTCATCCTCCTCCTCCTCCTTTTCCTCTTTCTCCTCCTCCTCTTTCTCCTCCTCCACCACCACCTCTTCCTTTTCCTCTTCCTCCATTCTCCTCTCCTCTCCTCTCCTCTCCTCTCCCTCTCTCTATCTTTCTCTCTTTGTCTCTGTCCCTGATGGTCTCCCAAAAGCTCTTAAAATACCATTAACATCTGTCTGAATTAACAATACAAACATCTGTTTGTATTGAGAATAAATAAAAGGTATCTGTAGGGATGAGGATACATTGATTTTATGACTTGTTTCCTTATATTTGATCTTAATACTGTTTACTTTCTGCTATGACCCAATTAATCATTTTTATTTATTTATTTATTTTTTTGGCTGTAGGGCCTGAACTCTGGGCCTGGGCGCTGTCCCTTAGCTCTTCAGCTCAAGGCTAGCACTCTACCACTTCAGCCACAGCGCCATTTCCAGTTTTTTCTGTTTATGTGGTGCTGAGGGCTTCGTGCATGCAAAGCAAGCCCTCTACCACTAAGCCACCTTCCCAGCCCCCCAATTAATCTTAAACATGATACCAGGCTTGTAGACTGTTTTTAATTTTCTAAGTTATAACAAGTGGTATTTTCTCCTTGGGTATTGTTTTATACCCATAAATTATTTGGTAGCAATTATCTCCTAAAATGCATCCAAATGATTTTCACTTGTTTCATGAATTCCAAGTAAGTCATCAGTTAAGAAACTTCTGAGGACTTTTCTAATAGTCTTTTTGTTCCTTCTCCTAACAGAGACATAAGTGGATGACTTTTTTCTTGGCTTAAAATATGTGCAATTGATGTAGTGCTGGGTGGTTCCCTAACCAAAATAACTCTGTTTCCATTGTCACAATACTTCATTCCTTTATGTATTATAGAAAACTCCACAACCCTGACTTCACATATACTAGTGAAATTGGTAAAATCAGAACCAAATTCAAGAGGAGTGTGAGACCACTTACGCTCTATAATTATCTGATATGTGGGCCATAAATTACTCTTACATAAACAGACAAATATACAAATGAATCAGTGGGATGAAATAAAATTATCAGCAACTTATCATGACTTCGAATTGTATAAATTTCTAAAACTCCTTCAGTTCTCTAATAATGAGTATCTATTCATTGAAGGACTGTAATACAAATGAAAAGCAATGGTAAAGATTATGTTATAACTTTTATGAACTGTTAAGATGTATAATATCAATTCATATTCACAAACCACTAACATGTACAAAAAAGAAGTTACAGATCAAGTATTTGTCTATACTTTTCACTCACATTAAAAAGTAGGGTTAGAAACAAATCCAGGGAATATGCGTAATAGTCTATATTTATTACTACTCCATGTATAATATATGGTAAATAAATAAAAGCCATGATTATTTAGGAATAGAGCCACACATATTTAAATCACATGCTCAGTATTAATGTGGACATTCTTTTAAATATACAATGGACATAAAATCCGTTTGGTTATAAAATATCTGTACTCCTATAGTTACTGAAGTTTATTTAGATACCCAAGTTATAGAATCAATCTTATTGTCCAACATGGATAAATAGATAAAGAAAAGGTAAAGCAACAGAACATTTCTCAGTGATAAAAAGTGACTCAATGAGCATGCAGGAAATTAGGTTGAATGGCATGAGCTACATTCAGAAAAGACAAATACAACTTTTGTTTTTCTTTTAAGTATTATTTTTGTTGTTTGTGGACCTTGAACTCTGGGCCTGAGCACTGTCCATCAGCTCTTCAGCTCAAGGCTAGCGGTTTACCACTTGAGCTACAGTGCCACTTCTCAACTTTTGTTTCTCTTATGTGAAAGTTCAAACAGTTGATTTCATTGATATGTAGAGTAAAAGAGTGGGTACTAAATGCTAGGTAAAGTAGGAGAAATGGTAGATAGTGAGAGGTTGATTAATAAATATAAAATTGTTGTTAGTTCAGGCTCAATGCAGTTACTACAGTTAACAATACTTCACTGTATGTTTTTATATAACTGGAATGGAGAATTCTTGATATTCTCCACACAAAATATTATTAGTGTTTCAGGTGATGAATGTGCTAATTTTCCTGATTTAATTGTTACACATTACATAAAATATCAAACTATCGGATTGTACTTTACAAATCTGCAAAATTATTATGTATCAAAAAATTCAGTGAAAATGTGTAATTTCACAATCAGTGAAAAATAGACAAAGAAATACTATGGAACATTTCAATATCTTTTTACTTTGGAATTTATCATTAAATGCACTAGAAAATTCTAATCAAAGCTTGCTTTTCTACTAGCATTAACTAGGGAAGATGTAAATATTCAACTTCGTATTAGAATGGCATTCTAAAGTGAGTATTGTTTTTGTTTGTTTCTATGCATTGGGACACATTTAGTTTCTAAATTAAATTTGTTTGCCTTATTTGCATAAATCAATTGTTTGGATGGTGCCATATCTACTCAGTAACAGCAAATCTTCACAGTGAAGTTTAATTAGTTAAACATAAAGTGCTGCATGGCAATCAACCAGATAGAAAAATTTATGATATTGAACTTATGATGAACCAAATGTTAAAGACCATTATTTGCAATAACTAGTATATGTCTGGGACAATCAGAAAAGGTCAGATAAGATGATGTTAAGTGAAATGAACCCCAAGATAGGGACACAAGTGGTTTTTCTCTTCCTTGCTATTGTTTCTAACATATTTATAAGGTACCATGTGATTTCTTGTTGTTGTTTTGTATCTCCATCCCCTATGGTATAACCCCTGTTTACACTGTATTTAATGTTGGTATAATTTAGGTAGGGGAAGAGGAAAAAATTGTTGAAATAGGGGTACTGGTTGACCCATTGCAACAATGATATGTATAAGATGCTAAGTTGAAAAACGAATTTTATAATTTAGGCAGAGTGAGGTGGGAGTGTAGTTGAGGAGGTGGGAGGGAAGAGATGGTAGGGGAAAAACAAAGGAGGAGGCAACAATGACTGATAAGAAATGTACTCATTACCTTGCTCATGTAACTGTAACCCCTCTGAACAGTATTTGCACAATAAAAAACATTTAAAAAAAGACCAAGGAGAAAAGATCAATAACCTATAAAGGGAATCGAATTAGAATCACCTCAGATTTCTCAGCAAAGACAATTAAAGCAAGAAGAGACTGGAATGATGTATGCCATGCTCTAAAGACAAACAACTATCAACTAAGAATCCTGTACCCAGCTAAACTCTCCTTCATAACCGAAGGTCAAATAAAAACCTTCCATCAAAGAAAACCTGAAACAATATATCTCCACAAAACCAGTCCTACAAAAGATATTAAAGATGTCTTACACATAGAAAACCAACAAGACCACAATAAAGGCCAAGAAATCACACCCAAATTGAGAATCCAAGAACCATAGGAAGAAGAACCTAGTTGCCACAGCCCCCAAGAAGTGGCTAACATGGCAGGAATACCCAAACACCTTTCAGTCCTATCTCTCAACATAAATGGACTTAACTCTCCAATTAAGCAAAATAGACTGTCTAGTTGGATTAAAAAACAAGATCCTTCTATCTGCTGCCTTCAGGAGTCACACCTGCTCATAAAAACAAACACATTTTGAAAGTGAAAAGCTGGAATAAAACCTACCAAGAAAACAGCCCTCATAAACAGGCAGAAGTTGCAAGCCTAATATCAGATAAAATAGACTTCAACTTAAAATTAGTGAAAAGAAGGTCACTATATACTAATTAAGGGATCTGTCCTTCAGGAGGATATTACAATTCTAAATATCTATTTGCCAAACAAGGGAGCACCCAAATTGATCCAAGAAACACTACTTTGCCCCAAAGTTCATATAGATCCAAAGAAATTAATTGTGGGGACTTTAACAAACCACTATCACCATTAGATAGATTAATTCAGCAAAAACTCAACAGAGAAACCACAGATATAAACAACTGCATAGATCAACTAGATTTAATAGACATTTACCTAATATTTCACCAAGCAGCATCAGAATACATGTTTTTCTCAGCAGTACATGGAATATTTTCCAAAATAGATCACAATTTAGGTCACAAAGTAAACTTGTCCCAAATTCAGAAACATTGAATTTATACCTTGCATTCTCTCAGATCACAAGGGAATAAAATTAGAACTCAACATCAAAAGCCACCAAAGAAAGTCCTGTAACACAAGGAGGCTGAACATCACATTGTTGCATCACCAGTAGGTCATGGAAGAGATTAGAAAGGATATTCAAATGTTCATAATATTCAAAAAAATGAACACACAAATTACCAGCTCCTCTGAGACACAGCAGAGGCAATACTCAGAGACAAGTTTATCGCTCTGAGCTCCTACATCAACAAATTGGAGAGATCTGAAGCCAACAATTTAATGAGACATCTGAACCTCCTTGAAAAAGAGCAGCAAAATAAACCCCAATCTAGTAGATGGAAAGAAATAATTAAAATTAAATCACAATTAAACGAATTAGAATCCAAAAAAATAGAAAGAATCAACAAAACAGAGTTGGTTCTTCAAAAAAATTAACAAAATTGACAAACCGTTAGCAAATCTTATCAGAAAAAGAAGAGAACACACCCAAATAAATAAACTCAGAGATGAGAATGGAAACATCACAACAGAAACAACCAAGATTCAGAACATTATAAGGGAATACTTCTCAAAACTTTATGCTAATAAGTTTGAGAACTTGGCAGAAATGAACCTTTTCCTAGCAACTATCGACATGCCGAAACTAAGATGAATTAAACCATCTTAACAGGCCCATATCAAGCATTGAAATAGAAAATGCAATAAGAGACCTCCAGTCTAAGAAAAGCCCAGGACCAGATGAATTTACAGCGGAATTCTAGAACGCCTTCAAAGCAGAGCTTATACCAATACTCCTCCAACTCTTCAATGAAATTGAAAGAGAAAGTTTACTACCGAACTCATTCTATGAAGCCATCATAACCCTCATCCCAAAACCAGGCAGGGACTCATCAAAGAAAGAGAACTATAGACCCATTTCTTTCATGAACACTGATGTAAAACATCTCAACAAAATTTTGGCCAATCGACTTCAACAATTCATCCAAAAAATCATACAACATGATCAAACAGGATTCATCCCAGGGATGCAAAGCTGGTTCAATATACACAAATATACATTCATCACATCAACAAGAGCAAGGATAAGAACCACATAGTTATCTCAATAGATGCAGAAAAAGCATTTGACAAGATCCAATACCCCTTTATGATGAAGGTTCTGGAAAAATTAGGAATCCATGGAACATTCCTCAATACAATAAAGGCTGTATATGACAAATCTACAGCCAGCATTATACTTAATGGTGAAACACTAAAGCCATTTCCTCTTAACTCAGGCATGAGACAAAGATGTCCACTCTCTCTACTTCTCTTTAGTATTAGAATGCCTCGCTACAGCAATAACACAAGATGCAAACATAAAAAGGATCCAAATATTGAAAGATGAGGTAAAACTCTCCCTCTTTGCAGATGACATGAATTGTATTTAAAGAATCCTGCGGACTCCATGCCCAAATTACTCAAAAGTTTGGCAAAGTAGCAGGGTATAAAATTAACCTTCAAAAATCAATGGCTTTTCTGTATGCCAACAATGAGAAAAATGTGGCTTAAATTGGAAAAGAACTCCATTTGTAATAGTCCCACAAAATACAAAATACCTAGGAATTGAATTAACCAAAGAAGTGAAGGAACTCTATGATGAAAACTTTAAAAACATGAAAAAGGAAATCAAAACAGAACTTACAAAGTAGAAAACCTCCCATGCTCCTGGATTGGAAGGATAAACATCATGAAAATGGCAATACTTCTCAAGGCTATCTACAAATTCAATGCAATACCTATCAATATTCCAAACTCATTTTTCAAGGAAATAAAAGAGGCAATACAAAAATTTATATGAAACAATGAAAGACCCGCATAGCAAAAACGATCCTTAACAGAAACAACAGTGCTGGAGGAATATCAATACCAAATTTCAAACTCTACTATAAAGCCATAGTAATCAAAACTGCTTGGTACTGGCACAAGAACAGACCTCAGAACCAATGGAATAGAATTGAAAACCCAGAAATGAGCCTACAGACTTATAACCATCTAATCTTCCATAAGGGAGCTAAAAAAAAATAGAATGGAAGAAAGACAGCCTCTTCAGTAAGTGGTGTTGGCAAAATTGGTTAACTACTTGTAGAAAACTAAAGCTAGATCCTTATATATCATCCTGCACCAGAATCAACTCCAAATGGATTAAAGTCCTCTGAGTCAAAGCAGACACTCTGAAAACATTACAGGATGGAATAGGAGAAATGCTAGGTCTCCTTGGCACAGGCTGAAATTTTCTTAATAGAAACCCAGAAACACTAATCAAAGAAAGGTTGGACAAATGGGATTGCATGAAATTGCAGAGCTTCTGCATGGCAAAGGACATAGCCAGCATGATCAATAGAAAGCCCACAGATTGGGACAAGATCTTCACTAGCCATACAATGGACAAGGTTGTCATATCTAAAATATACCTGGAACTCAAAAATTAAATCCCCCAACAACAAATCCTCAAAGAAACAACAGCCCAATGAATAAGTGGGCTAAAGACTTAAAGAGAAACTTCTCTGAAGAGGAAAGAAGTATGGCCAATAGACACATGAAGAAATGCTCAACTTCCTTAGCCATAAAAGAAATGCAAATCAAAACATTGAGATACCACCTCACCCCAGTTAGAATGGCTATAATCAAGAACTCTAATAACAACAGATGCTGCAGGGGATGTGGACAGAAGGGAATCCTACTGCATTGTTGGTGGGAATGTAAACTTGTTCATCCACTTTGGAAAGTAGTATGGAGGTTCCTCAAAAGACTCCACATAGAACTCCCCTATGACCCAGCAATCTCACTTTTGGGCATTTACCCAAATGATCACAAAAAAGACCACACTGAAGCTACCAGCACAACTATGTTTATTGCAGCATTATTTACCATAGCTATGGAACCAACCCAGATGCCCAACCATAGATGAATGGATCAACAAAATGTGGTATGCACACACAATTGAATTCTATGACTCCATCAGAAAGAATGACATTGCCCCATTTGTTAGGAAATTGAAAGACTTGGAAAATTATATTAAATGAAGTAAACCAGGCCCAAAGAAACATAGGTCCCATGGTTTCCCTTATTTGCAATAACTAGTATATGTCTGAGTCAAGCAGAAAAGGTCAGATAAGTTGATGTTAGGCAAAATGAACCCCAAGATAAGGCTTCAAATGTTTTTTTCTTTCTTGCGATTTTTTTTTTATAAAATGATTTCTTTGTTGCTTTGTATGTCCCTCCCACACAGTATAACCCCTTTTCACTGTATTTGATGATAGTATACTTTGTGGAAGGGAAGGGAAAAAACAAATTGTTTAAATCGGGATACAGGTGGACCCATTGCAACACTGAGATATATAAGATGTTATGTAGAAAAACAAATTTTACATCTTTGTGGGGGGAGGGGCCACAGGATGGGAGCAGGTGGGGGTGGGGAGATGGGAAGATGGGAAGGGATGGGAAGGGGAAACAAAGAAGGAGGCAACAATTCTTAATAAGAAATGTACTCATTACCTTGCCCATGTAATTGTAACCCCTCTGTTCGGTATTTTCACAATTAAAAAAAAAGATCATTAAACAAAAAGTCTGTTGTGTTTTTTTTCTTTTCTGCACTTCTGAAAATAAAGATAGATGGTCTTATTGATGGACTCCTGTTTTAAAGAGTGCTCAAGAAATGGGACTTAAAAAAGGTTGAGAGTGGCTTATATAACACCTGTTCACAAGTTTGGTGATATGATATCTTCATAGTCCAGGTAATTTCAGCATTGTAGCTTTCAAGTAGATAATTACTCTTGAACTATCTTTGAAAATGGTGTAATGGGTAAATATCAAATTAAATGAAGTCATATGAACTTCATTATAAAAATTGCAGACAAAGTCTACTATCTCAATGCTAATTATGTTGGTAATTTGCAAAGGAGATATAGGCCCTTAAATTTTCAACCTCAGTAATTTTGGATGTTGGCACCAAAGTTTATATTATTAGGAAGAATCCAATTAATCAGTTTTACATGGATAATATGGACAGTTTAATAATCTATAGTAACAGATCGTTGAATAGCATATGAGATGGAAATTTTTCTACAAATGATCAAATAGGTATATACTTATTTTATGATTTTCAGGCCAAATGGTGTCTGTTGCAACTACTTAACTCTACATTTATAATGAGAAAAAAGCCATGAACCATGTGCCCATCAATGTAAGGCCAATTCTAATTAAAATTTATTCTTAGGTACAAAACTGAGTTTCACTTAATTTTTATAAGCAACAAGTCATATTTTTAAAAATTTCAACTCAATTTCATTTTAATTCTAATGAGTATACCTTGATATTTTATATGTACATTACAAGTATATTTCATTGTTATAGCACATTGTTTGCACAGGTGTATTTGAAACAAATATATCATTTAATTATAGTCCCATACCTTTCCCTTCTCTCCTCTTTTATAAACAAAGTTTAGTGGGTTTCATCATGGTGTCTTCAAACATATATATATATATATATATATATGAATCTATACATATATTTATTTATATGAATGTATAAGTGCTCATCACCTCCCAGATAATGTACCCCTTATATTCACACAAGAAATATACTTTTGATTTTTTTATTCCAAACCATTTTTAAAAAGTCATAATAACTCTTACTTCATAAACTGCATAAAGGAAGTAGCTGTGACTCTTTGGATATTTATTCTCCTAAGTGGATCAAGTAATTTGCATAGAAATGAATGACTAAGGACTATTCAAGTCTAGACCCTTTACAATGAAAGATAATCTAAAACAATTAAAATTGTATAAAATAGCTTCTATTATAAAGTTCTATAAACCAAATTATTTTTATAATGTTTGAGTTTTTGGAGTTCTAATGAAATAATTAAGGAAAACAATTTAAAGAAGCATCAGTTATGTGAATTGCAAACCAACATTTATTTTCAATCACAGTTAGGTCCAGAGGTTTCAGTCGATGATTGTTTGGCCCCATCAGTGTAGCTTGAGAAAAGTAAGACTGCAAGGCATGACATGGATGGAGGAGGAAAGATGATCAACTCATTGTAGCAGAAAGCCAAGAGGGAAATAATGAGTAACTTAAACTCACATTACAAGCAAAGCCAATGACATATTGAATCAAATCCAAATCAAAGTTTGCAAGCCTTGGAGACATTTCTAAACCAGTATATATTGAGTCTATTTATCTATCTATAGTGTGTGAT
Source organism: Dipodomys merriami (assembly GCF_024711535.1). NCBI lineage: Eukaryota > Metazoa > Chordata > Mammalia > Rodentia > Heteromyidae > Dipodomys > Dipodomys merriami. The sequence continues at coordinate 120,703,729 of NW_027202270.1, read as the reverse complement.
ATATATATATATATATATATATATATATATACATATATCAAAAAAAGTTTTTTTGAGTAAATTAAGGAAAAATCAGCATCAACTGACTTAACTAATAAAATATCTAGATGAGCTTTGTGCAGCATATTTGTAATGCCAATCAGATGGTGGCAGATAAGAGAAAGATTGTAGTTCAAAGGTAGCTTAGCAATGTTATAGGATGATCTCTATCTTAAAAACAAAATGAATGTGTTGATATATGCCTGAGATTATAATTACCCTGGATGAAGATAAAGAAAAATTGAGTAAGGTTAGCATGAGAGAAGGTTAAGACCCTATCCTAAAGACAAGAAGTAAAAGGGCTGGGGAGGTAGCATCAGTGAGATCAGGTGTCAAGAAAATTGGCTCTTATTTCAGTCTCTAAGTCCAAAACATTTAAGATTCATTAACCAAAATTTCTCTTTTGCTTCCACCAAGAAAGAGTGAACCTAAGGTATATGGTATTTTTCAATATGGTAATTTTCAATATGATTCTTTTGCTCTGTTGTATATTATGTCTGTTCATGTCTATTGTTTTTGTTTATTTAGTGATACTTGAATTTGAGGTCATAACACTGTGCTTACTCACCCACTAAGAGCCAAACCTCTACCACTTAATTTTCTGGTTGTTTTTTAAATAGCTTCTTATTTTTCACCAGGGCGAGCTGGTCTATAAACATTTCCTGCCATAATTGCTATAACAAGCATCCTGCTACAACAAGAACATAAACTCAACAGCTTTGTCTCTTGGAAATGGAAGATCTCATGAACTATTTGCCTGGGCTAGCCTTGAACCATGATCCTCCTGAAGTAGCCTGTAGAATAGCTGGGATTACACTTACCACCAATAATTTACATCTACATTAGTTTCTTTAATATAGACAAAAGATGGGAGCACTTCATGATGTCAGGTTTGTCTCTTTCTTTTCCTCACATCTTTTTCATCCTCTATGATTATATTTAACTTCAAGTCTTCCTCTCTGATTCAAATGCTTGAGAAGTTCTATTCTGATTGGCTGGAAACAATCAAGAGTTTATTATGATACATTATAAACTGCCCAGATGGGTTCTGCTATGTTCTTATTTTGCAGCTCAATAGATATTTTCACCTAGAAAATAATTTGCTTCAAAATATGTTTACATTTTATAAGACCTGTCTGGAGAGTTCTACATATGAAAGACTTCTAGATATAATATATTCTAGCTACCACTTGCATAAAAATAACTGTTAATAATATTTTTAAGCTCTAGTAGTATTCAGTGCAGGTAGAAAGGGTAATATAAAAGAATATAAGAAATGAATAGAGGAAGAAAAAAAGAATACTTTCTGTTTAGGAGGAGAGGTTAATAGGAAAGGAGAAACAATTGTCAATAAAAAAATGGAAAAAAACCATTCAAAACAACATTTGCTTCATATAGTTTTATTGAGTTGCTGTTCTCAGCATGATTTTGCCTTTTATTTGGTGTTCTAACTGTATGTGAAATGGTTAACAGAAGGGAAACAGAGCAATCTAGTTTTGGTCCATTGTAAGCAATCTAAAAATGTGTAGCAATGTAGCATAACACTGACTCAGAACTAGGGTGGCAGCCACAATCTACATGGTGTCCACTGAGCATAACGCTTCTGTTTATTCAGACAAATAACTTAGGCCTGGAAAACAGATTGTCTTTCAAATGAATTTAGCAGAATGGAAGGTAATTGACAGTCCCAGAGATGAAATCCTTGTACTTGTTCACACCATGGGCATCTCATGTGTGATATTCTGTCTATAATACTGTCTCAAGCAATGGATGCAACAGCAATCTTAGCAATTTACAGTATTTAATGAATGGAAAATATTTGTCTTTTTCTGATGGTTTATAATCCAGGGTGCTTTTAAAATTCACATGTGCTTATAGACACACACACATGCACACACATGCACATGCACACACACACAGAAGGACATAGCAACCTTACAATTGCCTTACCTACTCTGTCAAAGTAATTTATTAATGTATGTATATGTAACATGAATTAATATTAATTTTATAATGACAGTTTTTGGTAATCTGAATCATTGTTTTAAGAATATGAAAGTTTTACTTGAAATTCCTGTTTTTGATGATACTTGAAAATATTGGAATAGCTTACTAACATGTACCAATAACTACATCTAAAAACTGACCTCTGCTTGTGTCCTTAAGTGATTTCATTTCTTTCCAATGGCAAATCACATTCTCTGAGCAAGAGCATTCACTGCCTTACAAGATTTGCTGCTTACATAGATAATTTGACCTAAAAGAAATACCACACACGCATAGCATGTATTACAGTTAACAATAGAAGAGTCTCTAGTGTAAACTAAACTCAATTCTATCCAGGGCAAACATGATTGGGATTGCTTTCTTTCAACAGTAGTACTGAATAGTTGTTCAGTGAGATTCATCTTGACCTATCCAGATATGCATTCAATATACCTTGATCAGACTTACACTTTTTGTCACTCTCCATTTGTCCTCTTTCCCTCTTTCCAAACCTATCTCAATAGGAGTTCTTATTTCATTTTGACCGTAATCAACTTCATGATTGGGATCTTTTGAGAGAAGACAGCAAAAGATTAAATAAGAAGTTCCCAGCAAATGAAAATATTAGAAGAAAATAGGGCCAAACAAGTTATGGAGAAAAAAGTAAAGGAAATATTGGAAACAAAAGTCACTCAAAAATGACTGAGTAGAAAATTACTGAAAATGACTAGGCCTTGTGGATGAGCTCAAACATTTTGAGGTCAGGCAGGTTTGTAAATTGTTATGCAAAGCCTCTCTATGGAACTTTCATTCTCTCTATTTGTGTGAATTAGGATAGGTAGAAGGCAAGTTGAACAAACTGAAGTTGTTTAGACTCCAGGCAAAATTTTTTTTCCTTCTGTGTTGTAGGTCACATTTCAAGTCTTCAATCCCTTTGTTAAAATTTAGTCAGAAGACCATTGATCAACATGGAGGCCAAGGAGAGTGAAGTGAAATAGGTATTTGGGATCCATGACCCATGTTTGTAAAAGGATTGCTTGTATACATTGGCAAGGGGGGGAGGAGAGAGAGAGAGAGAGAGAGAGAGAGAGAGAGAGAGAGAGAGAGAGAGAGAGAGAGAGAGAGAGAGAGAGAGAGAGAGAGAGAGAGAGAGAGAGAGAGAGAGAGAGAGAGAGAGAGAGGAGACAAGAAAAAGAGACATAAATGACATAAATGATAAGGGATTCTGAGGTTATAACAGTTCAAATGATTATAATTGCTCTCTCCATTTTTAGAGGTCTCTTTTTACTCAATCTCTGGACTTCTTTCTTTTCTTTTTTTAAGGAAAAGCATTTATGATCTAATTATAATGTAGAGAAATTTACTAATTAAAAAGAACATTACTGAATGTTGTTTCCACACAAAAGTCAAGGTGTCAAATAGTCATTTGAGAACATTTTGTTAAAAATTGGGTTCAATTAAAATCACTTTCTAAGATGTTTGCCTTGATAATATATTCAGACTTTTCTAGTCTCCCCAATTTAGCTTGAAAATATGCCAAAGGGATATAAATTTCCCCCATAAATTTCTGTTCCCACTTGAAATACAAATTATTTCAGAGCTGCATCATGCATGATATTTTAACTCTTTCACTTCTACCTGTTAAACTACACACAGGATAGGAACTGTGTCCATGCTTTTTTGGCTTTTCTAATACTTCATATAAAGTAGATGCATAGAAATTTGTTCAACAATGGAATGACTGAGTTGGCATTTCTGGGGTTTTTGTTGATCTTAGAATTATATGACTCATCTTTCATGTTAGTGCACAGATCTCTATCAGGTGCATGTCTGCAGACATGTAAACTCTCATGTCTTCTTTTTAAGCCACACTTTTAGCTAGGGAGAGAGTTTACTTATTTAATTCATTCTGGGGGAGTGAAGAGTTCTGATAGTTACAGCTATCCTTTTGAAGAGTATTTTAATTTATTATTTTTATTTTAAATATCTTTTTGTGTGATAAAGTATTTCTTTATTACAAACTATAAAGATAATTTTCTTCTTTGTCTGTTGAACTACTTTAAGGAAACTATGCAATTTTTTTTAACTTTTGCGACTAAGGTAAACATTTTACTCTTCCCTTATCTGGAACATAGAAAGTCTAAAAAATACATCTGGGTTAAAGAGTAGTATTTATTAGGTATTTTGTTCTTAGGAAGACAGATAAAATGATCATGAATTTTTGAAAGAAGGCATTTTCTTTTACTTTAGTTTTATACAAAAGGAAGTTATAGAAGATTGCTCTTTAGGAGAACTTATCACTGAGTACCAAACGTGTCACTTTCAATGTGAATGTGTGAAGTTATATAATTAGTAGATCTCATCTCTTACCCTCAAAAAATCATATGTGGAAAGGGGAAGTAGGAGGGACACACATGCATTAACTCATTCCAAAAATATTCATGCCAGATTGCATATAATTGCCAATAGTAATGCAGAGTAGTCTAATTCTTTCTAAGGAAATTTGAGAACACAGTAGATATATGAGTTGAGATTGAAGAGTATGTAGGAATTCACAAGAATGACAAGGGAAAAAGAGGTTAATGGGAAAAGAGAAGTACATGATTTTACAAGTAATGTACCTGGTGGTCTTGGTTACATAACCACCTAAAGCTGTAGCATTGGCCAGGTCAGCAGAGCCTATCGGCATTGTGCAGAAGCAATCGGCTACCATCTGGATGAATCAAGAACAATGGTGAGAAACACAACTAGAAAAGACACGTTGTCCAGGGTTTATGTGTGGAAGAACCAAAAGAAGTAAAAAAAAAACAGCAGGGGAGGGGGCTTTCCTAATATATGAAAAAATGATATTTCTTGGGTAGAGTAAGTTCCAGCAGGAGACCTTTGAATATACTGCAACTTAGGATAGAAAGAAACTTAAGAAACAAATCTTCATGCTGGATCAGTTGCTATGATTTAGGAGTGTGGGTGGAATCAAGCTGCTGAGGAGCCACTTGCAGGCACAAAGCAGAAGGAGGACAAAAGTCTTCCAGAAGAAGATTAAATTCCCAAAGGGTGATGGTTTGGAGGAATATGGCAGCATGTACCAGGAGCTGTGAATGAGTATTCGCTCAAATCTAAAATTGGAAGTAATGGAAAGACTATGATATCAGGGAATTATCATCTACCTGTGCTTCTGTTTATCATCTACCTATCATCTACAACTATACCACTTACTATTCTATCTTTCTGCTATCTATAATATATTTCCATCTACCTAATACCTAATTATTATATATCTAACATTAACTATATCTATCTATCTATAACCTATTATTTACTATTATCTATCATCTAGTTGGCATCATCTGCATCTATATTTACATCTATCTATATATCTATCTTAATCTAGTATCAATATATCTACCAATCAATCATCTATCTTTTTTTCCTTACTCTTCTCCATGGAACTAAAGAAGTTCCCCTCCAGTTCAGTGAGGACCATACCAGCGTGTCTGGTAATTATTTTACACATGACTGCCACTCTATTTGTAGTTAAAGTTTTCCATCACAGAAAGAAATCAATCTGTTGAGGAGTTACAGCTTTCCTAGGGCTATGATGATTGGGAAGGAGATAATGGGAAAGTGCATTCCATGCTTTCTTCCTGTGGTAGAGAGAATGGTCCTGGAATAACCCTTTTGTGCTGGGGTCATCCAGGAATGAACAGATGAATGAGGGTATAAGGACTGTAGTTTGGGGAAAATGCAAAAAAATGGAGTTCTCACTTTGTGACACACATCCACAGGAAAAAAATTCTCATCTGCATGGGCTCAGCATTCTGCTTCACTGGGCTGGAGTACAAGGAGAGAAGAAAAAAAAAACACATCGGAAGATGAAGGGAAAAAAACATGTCTCATATTCTGAACACCAGGCAAGGGAATCCTGCTGAATAATTCACTGATGATAATGCAAACAGGCTCCAACTGGCAAACCATTCCCTTTCATCCTAATGATTTATCTGAAAATTAGCATCTAACTCAAATCCAAATAGCAGTATTAATTTACAGAACTCAGAATGTGAATTGGCGGAGAGCATTTAAAATGTCTAACAAGAGAATAAAACTAAAATAGGGCGATTTAAACTTTTTAAAAAATCTATAAGTATCTGCCATTTATATTCAGTTCAACGTGAAAATTAGATTACCATGATAGATAGATGTTATTATGGTATAGATGGGAGGGCTCCACTCTGTTCCCTGAGAGCCGCTAATTGTATTGTTTCTATAAAAAATGGATACGTGTTGAATAGCTCTGTGCAGAAAGAAGAAAAAATAAATAAATTTCCACGGATCCACTATAAGTTCAACCTATCGACAAAGCCAACTAAAGACATTCAGTACTTATTCAATCTCTACAAGTCCCCATTCTAAAGGTGAAATTTCAACCACTTTCCAAAAATGATGATAAATTCATGTATCTAAATGATGAAATTATTTTACCACACTTAGTTCCTCCATGGAATCTCCACCTAAGTATTTTCTGTCAAAAGTGAGTGGCCAAAGCAGACTTGAATTATGTTACCAGGAATAAAGGGAAATGAGCGAGTAATGCATGAAAGGTTTGATACTATCTCGAATAAGTTTTTATGTTCTGACGTAGGAGACTGGTGTTTCTCCAAACCATACTGATGTGTGTGTGTGTTTCTGTGTGTGTGCATGTTAGAGACAAAGAAGAAGAAAGAACAATCACACACATATGTTGCATGCATAACATACTCAAAAATAATTTCAGATTCTATGATTTGGATAATTCTCTCTTGATTTACAATAAGGATGAAAAATAAGTAAATATGTACTATAAAAGGTAATAAACATTTCTAGGATATGTGTGTATCAATCAAATAAATTCACACAACTTCAAGATTTCACTTGAGCACACTTATGAAAATTCAATAGCTTTCCTGAAACCTCCCCATCCATTGCTGCATGCAAATTTGGCACAGAAATTTTCATGCAAAGCAGGCTCCCTAGTGATATTCTTGGCATCTAAAACTTTAATACCTAGTGGATTCCAAAATGGGACAACGTGTTAAAATAAGAAAGTCTGGCAAAAATAGGTTCAAATAATTGTAACATAAATTAACACAACAGATGTGGAGCATTATATGGAAATTAAAAATTGAAGCAGCCACTTCCCTATTTCATAGAAAAAAATAAACTTATTATGTTCCACTTTTTTCCCCATCTCGTTCCCATCTCCCCCTCCCCCTCTCCCTCCTCCCCCACCCCCCCACCCCCTCCCCTGCCAAAGTTAAAGTTCGTTTTTCGACATAAGGACTTATACATCTCATTGTTGCAATGGGTCCACCTGTATCCCTATTTAAATGATTTGTTTTTTCCCTTCCCCTCCACAAATTATACCAACATCAAATACAGTGAAAGCAGGGGTTATACCATGGGGGAGAGACATACAAAGCAACCAAGAAATCATCTTATAAATATGTTAGAAACAATCGCATGAAAGAAAAAAACATTTGAATCCTTATCTTGGGGCTCATGTCACCTAATTATGTTCCTAAGTAACTAAAATCATCCTCCTTTCCTCCTTCCTTTGCAGTTTTTATCACCAACGTACACCAACTAATTCTTCCCACATTGGAAGTCTGTATAACTTGAATCGCTTATTTGACTTTACAGTAAATTTACTTTTGAAATCTTTACTGCTGCAAGCATTATCTAAATATTGTCATTTGAATAGCCTTTAATCAAGCCATTCTAGATTACTTCATTTCCTCACTACAGTTATTTAGTAACATATTTTTGGGTGTAATCTAATTCTATGTTTCTTTTCACCTCAATTATAATCTGTAAAGGGAAGTGTATTTTTGATTTTTATTTTTCGTTGTTATGGTAGAGGTGATATTCAGAGGGGTTAAGTGACATAAGTGAGGTAATGAGTAAACTTCTGTTTGAACCACGTCTACCCTTACCTTGTTGGCTCCTAGGTTTTTCCCTTCTGTCACCACCCACAAGATGCACACTTCATTTTCCACATAGTGTCTAGTATCACTCTGGTATATGTCCAATCTCTGTTCCACTTTTCTGTGTCCCACTTACCCTTCCAAAGACACACAAACCAACAAATAAGACAAAAGGAAAAGAAAACAAAGACAGCAACTACAAAATCTCTTGTTTCCTTTTCTTAGAAGTCATTCCATAAAATATTATTTTATATGAACCTGTGCACATAGTTATTGAGCTTTTACCATCCACTCCTTTGCACATTCTCTTTGGCCTCAATATGTGAATGCCTAGCAACCTGTATAATTTATCATGTCCCAGTATATGTACATACACATACATATGTACATACATATGTGTGCTTACTTGTATACTTATAGGCACATTCTAACTACCTTAAATGAGGAAAACCATGTAGCCTATATTTCTTTGGCTATGGCTTACTTTGTTTAATATATTTTTTCCATTTCTTTATGAATGGTACAATATCATTCTTTCTGATGGATTAGAATTCCACTGTGCATCTATACCACATTTTCTTGATCCATTTACCATCCACTGAGGGGCAGCTGGGTTGATTTCATATCCTGGCAATGGTAAACAATACTGAAATGAACTTAGTTGTGCTTTAGTGTCGTGTCATTTGTGCTCCATTGGATAAATGCCCAGGAATGGACTTGAGGGTTCATAGGGTGGCTTTATATTTTGTCTTTTGAGGAACCTCCTTACTGCTTTCCAGAGTGCTTGAAGAACTTTATATTCCTACCAACATGGCCAATAGACACGAAGAAATGTTCAACATTGAGATTCCACCTCACTCCAGATACAATGGCCATTATCAAGAAAATGAACAATAACGAACGCTGGGGGAGATGCAGCCAAATGGAACCTCTATTACACTGTTGGAAGAGATTATGTTTTAAATTGCCTCTTCCACAAAGAGAATACAGTTTGTACTTTATTTTATTTATTTTTTATTTTGGGTCCGGTCCTGGGGCCTGAACTCTGGGCCTGGGCACTGTCCCTCAGCACTTCAGCTCAAGGCTAGCACTCTACCACTTGAGCCACAGCGCTACTTCTGGCTTTTTTCTTTTTGCTTATGTGGTGCTGGGGAATCGAACCCAGGTCCTCATGCATGCAAGGCAAGCACTCTACCACTGAGCCACCTTCCCAACCCTCAGTTTGTACTTTAATATGAGATGTTTTCCTTAAAAGATCAGAGAAAGGACTGTTACAGTTTCTCCTTGTTATTACCCCAGGTTTAACCCTAGTTCTTTCTGTTGGAGTGGGCTCTGTTCTGTGCCACTGTATCTTGTGGATACATTAGATGATTTAAAAACATTACAGGGATTCATAGCTAAGAGATTGTCTTGAAGATAAGATTGAAGCTGAAGTTTTGGATAATATTGGAATTATTCAAGTTACGAGAATTCGTGGACAAAGACAGAATTTGGCATGTGAGATGTACCTGGATATTTTGAGTGGAAGGTTATGGTTTAAATATGAAATGTTCCCCAAGAATATTAATGTATACAGACAGCACTCTTTAGGGGAGTTCTTACTACTGTAGGAGAAGATGACTGGCTGAAAGAGGTAGCTCATTGGAGTACAACTTTAGGGGAATGTATCTTATTCCAATCTCTTCTCTCTAACTCTGTCTTACCCCCTCCCTACTTCTCTCCTGCCCCTGCAGGTCATCAGATGAATAGCCTCTTTCTTATGCTTTCATCCCCACAGTGTTCTTCCTCACTTTGGCCTCAAAAACATATGGCTCATTGAACATAAACAGAACCTTCTAAATCCCTCCTCCATTAAGTAGTATACCTTAAGTATTTGGTCAGAGCAATATATGCTACCTAATATCTGTGTATCCATGGGGCAATTGGTTTCAGGGCCCCTGAAGAAACCAAAATATACAGGTGTTCAACTCCCTTGTATAAAATAGCCTAGCATGTTCTTATTTTTTCTAAAGAATAAAATTATCCAAGGATATTATCAGATTGTAATAATCTTGTGACAATTATAAGCTCGAATAATTTTAATTATATCACTTAGTCTTGATGTAGGTCCAAAAATGTGGATTCATTTTAGAGACTGGAAATGGAAATGCATAGCAAAATTAATCCTCTACTCAGGGTAATTATGTAACTTAAAATATACACAAAGATTGATCTCAATCCAAAACTCCAACATAGAAGGCAGTGTGTTGTGCCAGAGTGTAACATTTCATATCAATGACCACTCAAGAGCCATATAACCTGCCCGAATTCTCCTCAGACTATTTCCCTTCAGAAAAAAAAGAAGGTTTGCAATATGACGTGTTCTTGTTTATTTTCCTTCATTCTTCATAGTTGACAATGTCATTTCCTGGCATTTATTTGTAATTTTTCCTAGTGACTTCTTTTACCTGATTATGTTCAGCATTATGCTTTCATAAAAATAGATGGTTTTTTTAAGCTCTATACAATTTTATTTGAAATATTGTCCTATCTTTAATTTTTCACTGTATAAACATTTAAGAAACTAAAATAACAAAACTAGAAGTGATCTGTGGTTATATCACTGAGGCAAGACAATTATTCTCTTTCAATACTAATGTAGAATATATTTTATAGAATACATTTAATGTTTGACAATTAAAACTTATGAACTCTTAAATATCTGAAAACAATTTTAGATAGAAGACAATGAGATGGACAAGACGCTATGTTGAAAAACTAACTTTACAATTTAGGCAGTGAGGGGAGAGGGGAGGTATAGCTGAGGAGGTGGGAGGGAAGGGATGGAAGAAGAAAAAGAAAGGAGGAGGCAACAATGCTGGATAAGAAATGTACTCATTATCTAGCTCATGTAACTGTAATCACTTTGTACAGTATTTTCACAATAAAAACCTTAATTAAATAAAGAATATTATTGGTATGAAAATTGGAAGATACATGAAATTTGCAGTTCACTTTCTGATAGCTACCTAATGCACAAATGAAAAGGAAAATTGAGAATTTTTACAGTGATTAGGAAAAAAAAGATTGCAAAGGTTAATGCCTTGTTTATATTTTATGGAGTTCTGTTTCCATTAGATGAGTCACGATAGGTATATTTGAGTAATAGTCATCAAGAATCTAGAAATCAATATATTGTCTTTAAAATCTTAAGTTGATTATGCGTTCTTTGACTACAAAAACTTTTATACAATGAACTTTTAGTAGATGAACATTGTGGGTCTCCATTCAGTATTATTGCAATGTTTATATGGAAGTCTTACAGAATTTAAACCTAGCAACCAAAGGGGGCATCGCTGGAACTAAATTTTAAGAGGCTGGCAGAAAGAAAAAGTAAAGAAAATATCCCCCGGTATACAAAATGTTCAGTGAACTTCAAATCATTTTTCTGAGGGAAAAATGACCAAGCAGCATGACCCAGGAGAAAGAATACACCAAGCATCAAAATTGCTAATAGCTCTACAAAGTCCTGTGTCAGCCACATATCATGGCAGCAGTGAAATTCCTTGATTGTTCAGCTGTCCACTGCTTTCCTTAACATTGTCTGAATACACCCCCTCTCCTCTTCTGTTGGTAAATTCATTTATTGACCCATAACTCAGAAACCAATGACACATCCATTTTGAAAACAAAATCTGCAGTTGTTCAAGTGTTTGATATAGAATTCTGACATGCACATGTTCCTATATAAGTCATGTCTAGAAATCATTCATTATAGTAACATAGCAATTGCTATGCAAGTAGGTGTTATTTTGCATTGTTGAAAAACTGACAAGGAAATATCTATGCATGATTGATTCAGATACATTTTTTTCTAATGTTTACAATCCCTGCCAGTGGAGAGGGAATCTGTAGATATGTAAGTTAAGCTGAACTAGGAGACTATGGTCCTGACAAGCTAAATGTGATTTCCATTTGTTAGTTTTCAATCACCAAAAAATGTTAGCACTGAATAGTAAGGCAAAAAGCAGCTTTCATGCACACAGTCACACACAAAGATACATACACACTTGCATTCACACATGCATACCGGAAGTGACCTATGCATGTAGAAACTGGAAAAATAAAATATATAATAAAAATTGAACGGTGAGAGGTAACTTATAGGATGCATAAAGTTACTTGAAGATTTTTTTTTTTGATCATGAGCCTGAACCCTGGGCTTGGGTGCTGTCCCTCAGCTCTTCAACTCAAGGCTAGAGCTCTACCACTTGAGCCACAGCACCAGCTCCGTTTCTTGAAGGATTTTTTTTTTTGGTTCTGTCATGGGGCCTGAACTCTGGGCCTGGTTGCTGTCCCTCAGCTCTTCAGCTCAAGGCAAGCGCTCTACCACTTGAGCCACAACACCACTTCCAGCTTTTTTCTTTCTGCTTATGTGGTGCTGAGGAATTGAACCCAGGGCCTCATTCATGCCAGGCAAGTGCTCTACCACTGAGCCACCTTCCCAGCCCTTGAATAATTTATATGAATAACAAGGTATGATTGGGAGGTTTAAGAACCTGAATCTAGGTTCAGTTCTCAGAACCAAAAAAATAAAAAAAAATGAATCAAAACAGGAAAAGAAGTTAAATTCTACTGTTTCACTCATCCATTTAACATAGGTGTTTATATCAACTGTTAGTGCATGTACGTGCTCAATGTAGTCACAGTCACAGTCTAGCCCTCCTGACAATTCTATTGCTGTGGGAAGTAATAGTATGAGATGGACTGAATTAGGACCAGGGACCAAATCAGTGAAGAAGAAGGATATAAAGTGATATAGAAATGGGACCTTCAGACATACGATGTGCTCCCTGGGAAGTATTAAAATCCTTATCACCAAATTATTTCCATAGAAGCTTATCAGTGACTTAAGGAGATTTTTCAAAAAAAAAAGTAGATTGACAATATATTAAGCCACAGCTCCTTAAGGTGCTGCCCAGATTCAATTTCCAAATGGTTTAATAGTCTCAATAAAGATAATTGACATACAAGTACATTAAATAGTCTGAGAAGAAATTTACAATTAATTTGTCTGCTGAGCCAATTTTCACTCTGGAGCCTAGTGTCTCTCTGATTATTAAACAGAACCTATATGGTACAAGTTGCCAAGTTTTGTTTTGGAATGCCTTTACGACAGTCTTTACCATCAATCTACATTTCTTGATCTCATTGTTAATGTTATAAATGTTCCCCTTTTTGTGATTGCCAAATGGAGGAGGAGGAGGAGGAGGAGGAGGAGGAGGAGGAGGAGGAGGAGGAGGAGGAGGAGGAGGAGGAGGAGGAGGAGGAGGAGGAGGAGGAGGAGGAGGAGGAGGAGGAGGAGGAGGAGGAGGAGGAGGAGGAGGAGGAGGAGGAGGAGGAGGAGGAGGAGGAGGAGGAGGAGGAGGAGGAGGAGGAGGAAGGCAAGCAGTAGGATGATCAGGAAGCATGGCCATTTGTTACTGGTAAGCAGAATTTAGTGGTTTGTGGAAATCATCCAGGGCTGTGGGTTTAGAGGATTTGTTTTTCTTAACTATGTTTCATTGTACAGCATTTTCTTTAAATCAGAGCATTTGGATTTGATCTCCGGTGTACATTGTGCCATTATGTTTATGAATCTATTTAATTGAGGCCCCTGACAAATGACATCCAGCCTGACTTGTGACAATTACCAGAAAAACAGGCTGCAAGATATGTTTTGATAACTCTTCATAAGTGATAAATGTGGCTCAGAGTTGTGCTCGCATAGCACATCTGGTGCAACAAACTGTACAGCTGTTAACAGGTGTGAACACTTGTTTACTAGCATTACCGACATTTTGCTCATTTTAGTCAGCTTCCCAGGTTTACCACTGCTGCTAAATGAGTCCAACTTATCTCAATCACAGCATCACTACTGTCTGTGCTTCTTAGCTTTGCTTAATTTAGAAGAAATCAGCATGATGGAGCAGTGACTTTCTTGCAGTTCATCTGGGTTTGACCTTCCCAGATTGGAAATTTGATTTCCTGGGCACGTATCTGTTTACTCTGGAGCTTCTGCAAAAGCAGAGAGCCTCCCATCCAGGAATTTATTTACTGTAATCAGACCTCGCTTGAGGGAAATATTCATGAACTGGAGAATTGCCTGGATGTATCCAGAAAGTTCAGAGGAGAGAAACAATGGAGACTCTTTCCCTTGGAACATATGAGACTATGTTGGATCCTAACAAGATCCCTAGCATTTGTCAAATTTCAAAAACCCTCCCTCTACCTCTCTCTTTCCCTCTCCCTCTCCTTCCCTTCCTCCCCCCCCCCCCCATCTCTCTCTGGACTTACTTCCTTTCCAACAACTCCTGTAACTTGTAGAATTAGCATTTCATGTTCACTGCAAGAGTTAAACTTTACCTAAACTTTCTAGGGAAAATAATTATTCCCCAAGCATTTTGATGCTAGCTCCTGTAGCTGTGCTGTACATGTTGAAGGCACTGAAATGACTTGACAGTGTTTGAGTTGTGTATGACAAATGAGACAACCACAAGATTTTCTTCTATTACTGAGAGGCATTTCCTAGACTTGAATGTGAAAGCTAGTTGTGAGAATTTCCAAGACAAGATTTCCAAGAAAAACCCAGAAATACAGAAGTTCAGCCAATTTGTTCTCTACTAGGAGGGGTTCACAGAACAACTACTAGTAGAATTCGGGGGATAAAAATGTGAGTGATATAGAGGTGAGGACAGAGAGCATCTTCCCTCCTCAGGTATGATTGACAAGAAAAGAGCAATGCCAAGTGAAGTATGACTATGTGTATGTACTTGGCAAGCCTTGTGTGTGTGTGTGTGTGTGTGAGAGAGAGAGAGAGAGAGAGAGAGAGAGAGAGAGAGAGAGAGAGAGAGAGAGAGAGAGAGAGAGAGAGAGAGAGAGAGAGAGAGAGAGAGAGAGAGAGAGAGGCTGAGATCTGAAGATGGAAATGCAAAGTCATACTTGGTAGAAAAGTACTTTAGACTCAAAGATTGGACTATGGATGTGGATCGGGTAGTAGAGCTCCAACTCTAAGCAAAAAATTGAGCAAATGTGTAAAACATTGAGTTTGAATACCAAAACTTATATACAGAAGTAAAAAACGGAATATATACTAGGCATATCATGAATTCCTGTGCCACATATTTGATATACAAGTTTCAGCAAAAGCAGAAAAACCCTGCCCCATCATGCAAAGATAATATAAAACAATTATAACCATGTTTAGAGAGAACTGTTTTGAATACTTACATTAGACAAAGACTTGACAAACCAATGGTAACATTTATTTTAGCACTTACAGAAGGGTTAAATCCATGAGTAGGGAGTAAGGTTTCTTAACTGAAAGTGATCTTATTATCTTTAGGCCACTATCTTCTTGTCAGTGTTTACTAATCCCTTATGCACTATTATTTTCCAATATTATTACATTCACTGTAGATGATTAAGAAGATCAAAGTGATGTTAAAGGAACAATCATTTGCTTTTGTTCTTAAGCCAAATTTGGCTTTTTTCATGCTTTTATAATTAATAGCCTTGGCTCCGATTGTGGCTTTGCCTCTCCAGAATGTGTCAAACGTTGCTGTTGCTGGGAAGGAGACAGGATGGCCTCAGTTTGAGCAAACCACAATTGAGGATGGTAAGGTCCCCAGAGAGAGAAGCCATGCTAAGTGACCTCTTAGAACTGCAGAATTCCTTATGTAAAGTTACTTCTCCTTTGTCTTATAGTTAATATTAGAGAGTGGTGTTGTCAGCAGATAACTCTTTTCCCTTCCTGAAAGAAACTTAGACATAGTAAATAGGTGAAAAATAGAAAGAAATTAGAAGAGCTTGTCCAGATTCGAAATGAGCTTCAAATCAGAAGGTAATGGGAAGAAGATTCCCAGGTAGTAGGCTGAGATTCTGTTAAACTGATTATTTGAAAATCAAATAGTTTTTCAGCAATGTAGAACAGTAAAAACAAATCATCCATCTCCCTTTCATTCTCTCACTCTCTCTCTTTCTCTACACACACACACACACACACACACACACACACACACACACACACAAACACACACATTTCCCATGTAAATTTTCCCAAATATCCCACTGCACTCTTTCCTCCTTCCAAGTTACTAAAAGAAGATTGTAAAATTAAGGGCTGTTGCTCCAATTTAACCCATAATTTAAAGGCTAAAATTTTAGTGCCCCACCTCAGAGAAAATGAGCAAATATTTTATGTTAAAGAAAATGAAATGTATGCATTTGCTCTGCTCAATTTTTTGCTTAAGGTTAGAGCCCTACCACCTGATCCACATCCCTAGTCCAACCTTTGTTTTCTTGATAACTGGAGTAGTTTTCTACCCAGAATGACTTTGCATTTCCATCTTCAGATCTCAATCTACTGAATTACAGATGGGCACTGCACACACACACACACACACACACACACACACACACACACACACACACACACACACACACACACACACGGCTTGCCAAGTATTTTATATAAATAACAGTCAAGCAAAAAGTCAATATGATATTTTATCTGTCAAGATGGGTGTAGAATCATCTATGACCTTCATCTTTTCATAAAGATTTTCTTGTTTAGGTGTCTTTTAGATAACCTAATCTCATCTGTACTACATTACCAATTGAATGCCTGATAAATATCTCTGGAAACGAGACAACTGATCCCTTAGAAGCATATAAAATGGCTTCATTGAAGAAACTCTTCATTGGGCCATTTTTTTCAAATACAAGATTACCATAAAGGAAAAGGCAAATATGTGGAAAATAGTATGGTATTGCTAATATTCAGGCAACTCAATTTTAAGGAAGCATGTAAAGAAAACCAGTAGGGAGAAAGGCAAGGACAAAGGCATTTAATTAACATATGGCAATATCCAATAAATTGATTGATTACAGAGTTTATAACTACATTAAGTCAGCACCATCTTAACTTACTTTAAATTACATCATTCCTTCTTTTTTCTTTTTTCTTTTCCTTTGTCAGTCATAGGGCTGAACTCAAAGCCTGGGTGCTGTTGGTGAGCTCTTTTGCTCAAGGCTAGTGCTCTACCGCTTTGAACAACACTATCACGTTTGGTTTTCTGGTGGTTAATTGTACATAAGAATCTCATGACTTTTCTGCCTGGGCTGGCTTTGAACTGCGATCCTCAGATCTCAGCCTCCTGAGTAACTAGGATTACAGGCGTGAGCCAACAGCACTCAGAGACAGATGATACCATTATTATGGGAGGATTTAGCTAGATTTTATGTAGAGGTCATGAACAATTTAAAAAATATAGGTAATCTATTTATAAAGCATTATTATTTCTAAAATAGTTACTTCATACCATTTAGAATTCCAATCATATATACATGTTATCTAATTTAATATGCTTTAAAAGTTCATGAGAGGAGATTGGTTATATTCCCATTTTATAAGTTCAGAAACTGAATTTGCACAAGTGTTCCACTGTTAAGAGGACATGCTTTTTCACTACTATGCTATCTGGAAATATAAGAGATTTTTCAAAATAGTAGGGCTAGAATATGTTGGTTGTATTATTTCTCCAAATTACTCAAATGCCCACAATTTCTACAACATTGTGTCTGGTGTGTTAATAACTTGCCTAAGGCCATATTGAAAAGCTAAGCTTGCTGGGTGATGCCAAAAGTTATTAAGAACTTTAATAAACTGATTTCACTGAAGGGCTCAGGGCTGTGATGTTTCAGAGTTTTGCTTTTTGAGACACACACTTTTTCTCTACCTAAGAAATAATGTAGTATTTTACATGACGTCTGTCTAGAAAAATAGTCCAAACCATGACCAACCATCTTTCCTTGCTTGAAACAAAGGAATCTTGAGGAACTCACATTTTGTACATTTAAAAGAAGAGCTTGTGTGTCTTGAAATCTTTACTTACTCACATGACTGCAACATAGCAGACTGGCTCCTCTGCCCACTGAATTCTTACTAGACCCCTACTTGTTTAAATCTATGACTGGCCCATCCGAGAAGTGAATGAAAATAAGAGTACATATTATCATTAACAAAAATCCTAAAAATGTCTTTTCCTTATGTCCCATGATATTTTTCCTCTTTGATTAAAAGAAAAATATACTAGATACCCTCAAAAGTTAATACTGAAAATATTGTAGTCCATTTTAAGTTTTTCTCTATTTGGAAATCACAGACAACTCAAATAAATTTTTATATTATAGGAAATTACTTAGTATTATAGGAAATTTTACTTTCAAAATATTAGATACTTTCTCAGAGCTAGTAAAATCAGTCATTTACTCAGTTAGTAATATACATCCTTTGTGTTTGATTTCTTGTGTTTTACAGAACACTGTGCAGGTTGAGGAAGATTAGCTTTTGCTTAAGTCACAAGAGAACTGAAAATATTTATTATGTTCTAAACATCAAGCCAAAGCACTTAGTGAGAGAAAAGGATGTCTCTGTTCTACACAGACACTTAGAGGTTCAGAATGATATGGGACCTACCAACTTAGAAAATTGCCACCATATAGCCTCCATTGTTGCTAGAGCACAGGAAGAATGAGGAAAAATGTATACTCATGCAAAGTACCTGAAATTGAAGAAACCAATCTTCTTCTTCCTGCCACCTATTGACCAGAACAACTCACATGATCTTGAGCATTGCTATACATAGAAAAAAATGAATTTTAGACAAAAGCATACGACATGTTAGACATACTACGACATTATCTGGCAGTTGCATAATGTTTAAAATATGGGCTTTGAATCTGGCAGCTGTAGATAGATTTGCCAAGATGTTGCTATTTACTTGCATGTATAAATTAATTTTTATAACCCTTCTGCTTTCTATCTTCTTAAGTGAAGATAATTTTATGTTTTTTACAGGGTTCCATGGTCTGGGATGGAGTGATACCCATAAAAGTGTTTATCACAGAATCTGCCACATAGTAAGAGCTCCATTCCATTAACTAATTAAAAATTCATTTGGCAATATTTATGGCCAGCGAGAAATTGTACCACAGTCATGTAATTTTGGTGTATCAGAAAAGGAAGATATGTTTATCACCATAAAAATATTTGAGTGTCCCTTTTGCGTTAAGTGTATCCTCAAGTCTTAGAACAATGAACAACAGAGCCAACTTAACTTTAAAGACAGAATAAACAAAGCAACATGGAAAACTTATGTCTTCTTAGCAGAGCAACGTGCTATGAAGCAAATATTCTTCTCAGAAATCCACTGTAAGTCACATTCATAATTTTGAAGGTACAAAATAGTCTTCCTTCTCTGATAGCAATAAGTTTATGTGACATAAATGTGAGAATTAGGTTCATTTGTCCATATGCCTGAAAAAAATGTACTACCTTTGTAAAATTATATGATTTGTTGTCCTTATAGGTTAATAAATTGCATAGTTATTAACTACAAAATGTGCCAGTTGAGATCAACTATGGCATGGTCAGTTTGTGTTAAGTTCTTCATTACAATTCAAGTCAGAGCTATTAAGCTTGGCTAGATTCCTCTATTCTAAAATAAATCTAAACAATAGTAATGAGTGAAAATATAGTGAAAGAACCTGAGGTCTTAAATAGTGATGTTTTCTACAGTTATAGATTGAGTTATACAAACTTTATAATTAGTCTTTTAGAAGAAAAGCCAGGTCAAATTTCAGTTCAATTAACCTCTTGACTGTCTCATTAATCAAAACTTACCTTCAGTGATTTTTTTATTCTAGGCATTATGTGCTCTGAACTACACCACATTCATTAAGTTCCTTGAAGTTCACTAGAACAATATCATAGCAGTCAAGTTTTGCTGGGCTCTATTCCTTCCGTTGGTTTGCATTGTATTTCCTCGCATTTCAGGATGTTTATGAGGAAAGAATAGCCTACTAATTTCATGGTGTGCATCTTTCTGTTTTGTAGTTCACTGCCTTAAAAATACTGCATACACACAAAAGAGAAGTTAGTTTAAATTTAAAATATGTAAGTCATGGTAGCTAAGCAGCTCAGAGATTGTATCAATGCTATTACGTTCACTGACAGATTTGGAGGGGAGGGGAAGAATCAGATCAGCAAAGTGAAATCGCCTGCCTTTCACTCTCCCATAACATTTATATATTCAGTTAGATATGACTGCAACAGTAATTGCAGAACTTTCTCAATCTGTCCATCACTTTACTCACTAGTAGCTGCAAGCATAGAAATGACACATCCATAGAAGTCATGATAATTGAATAAAAAATGTGTTGTGTTATATTGCATTGTGGGTAAAACGTGCAAATTATCAAGAAATAAATAATTAAATGATCTCAAATCAGAATAAATTAGCTAGTTTTTTGAAACTTTGTTTAAAGACACAACCTCACTGCACTCACTGATATAAGAACATGCTTTGTTTTAATAAAGACAAACTTGGTAGATCAGAGATTAATATTTAGAAAGGTTTAAAGCTGGGAAAATGAGCATATAGGTTAAGGCATGATAGATGATAACGTTCATGATATATGCCATCTTTACCACTGTATTGTTGTAATTATTTTGCTATAAAAGTGTAGCAGAGAATAGGACAGAGATAAACATCATGTTGCAAATAGTGACAAAGATGAACAAATGTGATGGTGTTTGTGTCTATAATTAAAAGCCTCATACAAATCTATAGTTATAGATTTCATTAACTTATAGAATTATGTCATGGTAAATGTATATATGCACATATAGCACAAATTTTCGCCATTTATAATTTTGCTCTGATGACATCTGGTGTAATATTTGGTAGTTAGGGACTCAGTGACTATTTCAAATTAAAGACTAAATAAAATAATAAAATATTATAGTACTTAATTCTTTACATGTGTTAGGTTTTCCCATTAATTCTTTACATGTGTTAGGTTTTCCCAAAGCTTTTCATGATTTTTAGGCTTAAATGCTTGTTTTATCTGAATTCAACAACCAGCCCCTCCGCCTAGCATAAAACTGGAACTTTACCATCTTCATTCTCCCAGGCTAAGTATTCCTTGCTAGAATGTACAGAAATTCTTAGAGCTGCTAGAATTTTCCACAACTTTCTCAACACAGTGACCTACTTAACCCTTCATATATGTGCCATTCTCCATATCTATAACTAAATTTTTAAAGGACTGATGTTCCCTATTTTCTACTGGACATGTCTTTCAGACTGATTTTCTTTCCTGTGTATATTACCAATCAGATCATGCAGATACTGTTAGTTGTCAAATTATGTTTCAATTCTATCTTATTCTGTTTTTACTTATTTCATTACCCTCATCAAACCCATCCGCTTTATGATGTGTTCCTGCTCTGTGGTATGTGGCCTGCGGCCTGCATTCCCTCCCCCTGCAAAATGTCTTGCTTGAATTTACCCTAATTTAAGTCACTTCTACGCAATTTTATCTTAAGTATGTTCTTTTGTGTGTGTGTGTGTGTGTGTGTGTGTGTGTGTGAGTGTGTTTGTTGTTGTTGTTGTTGTTTTTGGTTGGTTGCAGGGCTTGACTCTGGGCTTGGGTGCTATCCCTGCGTTTTTCAGCTCAAGGTGAGCGCTCTACCACTTGAGCTACAGCGCCACTTCCAGTTTTCTGGTGGTTTATTGGAGATAAGAGTCGCACAGACTTTCCTGCCAGGGCTGCCTTTGAACCGTGATCCTCAGATCTCAGCCTCCTGAGTAGTTAGGATTATAGGCGTCAGCCATGGGCACCCGGCTTTAAGTATATTCTTAATCATAAAATTTATAGAAATTGCTGGGAAGGTGACTCAGTGGTAGAGCACTCGCCTTGCATGCCTGAGGCCCTGGGTTCGATTCTTCAGAACCACATAAGCAGAAAAAGCTGGAAGTGGCGCTGTGGCTCAAGTGGTAGAGCACAAGCCTTGAGCTGAAGAGCTGAGGGACAGCGCCCAGGCCAGAGTTCAAGCCCCACCATCACCACCAACAACAAAAAATTATAGAAATTTTCTGTTTAGGATCAAGCACTACCTATTGTGCAGATTGATAAAAAGGAACTGAACTCATTTTTGAGCTACTACACCACTCATCTGGGGATGATTTTAATTAATATTTTTAATGAATGTAAATTACATACTAATTTAATTCTTTATATTGGTCGGTTAAATATACCATATATTAAAAATAAATACTCTATATTTTATTTTTATAATTTCAAATTACAAAAAGAATCATTATATTTATGTATTTGTTTTATAAAACATCTGTCATAGCTGAGTTTGTCATTTGGGGGGTTATAGTAATGACAGCTTAGTATTTTTTGATAAAGTGAGTCCTAATCAATTTTTAAAATTTTACTTGTTTCTTTTTATCAGCACATTTAGAGAACTGATTGGTGGTTCATAATTTTCTTATTCACTCACTTCTATATTTTCCAAGTAACTTGTCATGTTAATAAATTATAGTAAACAAATGGCCATGTGCCTTTAAAACTGTCCTGAAACAGAGAGTGGAATTTTCTATATACTCTTTCTCTCTCCCTTTTATTTCTAGTCATTTGAAGATCTGAATAATGGGAGAATCATTACATGGAAGGACATTGAATTCAGGAAAGACTACCTACAGTAGATCCATTCCATTCTCCAGTCTGTATTGGGACATGAGATGGATGTGAAAAACTTGGACACCTGAAATTTGAAAGAACACTTGGGAAAATCTAAACAAAGAATGTTAATATATTACATAATTTCTCTGTTGGAACAAGACTGTAAAGAAGACAGAGACATAGAGAAAGCTAGGTATTCTTGAAAGACCTTGCATGTGCTTCTGTTAAATAGTGGTACATGAAGCATTCACCTTGGAGAAAGATTAGTATCTTCCCCAACACTTTTGGACAACACAATTGGTGGTAGACTTCTTGAAGGACAGGGCACTTGTTAAAAAAATAAGAACTAGATGACACTTAAAATCATAGCTACTCAGGAGGCTGAGATATGAAGACTGAAGTTCAAAGCTAGACTAATAAAGCCAGTAAAGTCCTTCCTACTTTTATCTCCAATTAACCATCAAAAAAATTGCAAGTGGAGCTGTGGCTCAAGTGGTAGAGCATTGTAATCAAGCAAAAGCATGTGGATCCTGGACATGACACAAAAGAAAATTTAAAAAAAGAAGCTGGACCCGCAAGAATGAATGAATGGATGGATGAACAAATAAATAAATAAATAAATAAATAAATAAATAAATAAATAAATAAATAAATAAATAAATAAATATGAAATGTCCATATTGGGAGTGAGACATAGCTGGGCGAGTATCAGACAAGGAGGATTTTAAATCTGGACTTTTTCTATCATATATAAACACTCAATAAATGATCCTAGCCTAAAATTATACTTAACCAGCTAGTAGGTGATGAAATATTTTGCTGGACATGCTTGGTGAGATTTGACCATTGACTTAAATGCTCTTACCAAACCCCTAAAGATAAACTTCTAAGCTCTGGTGCTTCAGAATGTAATCTTATATTTATAAAAAAGTGAAAATGAGATGATCACAATAGTATTATTATTTGAAGGGTTTATTTGCTAATAGATACTCATATAAGAAAGATGACAAGTTAACATAGAGACAGCCCCACCCACAGGCTAATAAGAAAAGATTGGGAGAAGTCCTCCCCTTATAACTCAAAAGCTGCTCATTCTGCCAACAAACCTTGATTTCAAGCATCTAGAATTGTGAACTGGGAGACAACAGAGATCTGTTGCATGATGTTCATTCTGGGATATTTTGTTTCAGCAGCCCCGTCAAACTGATGCCCATTTACTATTTCTAAAGCTTTCAGCAATGAATGTGGAATATAAACTGTAGCAAGGCAATTGGGAACCAATAATTTCTGACAAGATGATCTATCTTCAGCTCTTGGTATTTTCAGAGACTGGACTCTAGTTTAACTCAAACCTTTTGATATCCTGAGGAGGGAAAGGCTACAAATGAAAGACTAGTCTTAATGACCCTCAGCATTCTTCTGAGAATAACAAGAAAGAACTTTGTCTCCATGGTGAAGGCCCATATTTCTGTGAGCATTTACAATGGGGGAGAAATTGATGCTCTGGTCAAGAGAGCAAGTCACAAATGCACTGTCAATATCATATGTATATTTTACATGAGGAAACTAATGCCTCCAGTAAGTGTTTTGCTTTTTGGAATTACAGAAAAAGATTTAAAGAGAGAACATATAAATATTTCACAATTAAAATGTTTATAATAAGTGGAATGTTTTTTGCATTGCAATGTTTCAGTTATTACTTTCTAAAATTTCGGTGCACGGTATTGACCATGGAAACCATATTGATAGATCACCACAGCAGTATTAGACAGAATTTTGGCTTTCTTGAAGGGGTTCATATCTTCAGGAGTCAAGGGAAGAAATTCACAGGATATAAACCAGGTAGTAAAAGCTAGCACTGAGAAAGCCCCAGCCTAGAAATGATCAACTAAGATTTCTTTTATAGACTTATAATCTGTCACAGTAAACAACACTACTTCTTAGGTAGATTCATTTATGGTATTTTTATCCACATTATTCTGAAATATAGCTATCGGTACTTATTTTATTTATTTATTTCAATGAATCAGACCAAGTTCTATATTCTATTTTAAGCATATGTGACTGAATATATATAGATATAGATAGATAGATAAATATAGGTAGATAGATAGATATGAAGCCAAGAAGACTCTCATGTAGGAAATACTATTCCTTCTTTCTGCTGTAATTATTTGACTTTACCGCTGCCCTTTAACTTCCTCCTTATTTCCCAGAATCTGAGGCATGACAAAACTCTGCCATTGCACCTATGTCAGCCTGTGGCTTTGCACTCCATTTTTATTTCTGTGACTATCCAACCCCTTTTCTCTAAATGGTAACGCCACTCCAACTTTCAACTCTGCTTTAAACCCCTTTGTTTGGAGATGTGCTAAATACTTGGCTCTTCCTGAGGAGGAAAGTTTTACTAGTCATTCTTCCCAAGAAACAGCTTCTACAGTGACCTACAAACCCACTGAAGGGATATCTGTGATCACCTTCTAGGTCAGAATAGCATCCGTGTTTTATTTCCTGTTTCCTGGGATATACATTGGAAAACTCTACGCAAGTCATTCTGAAATGTTTACTTAAATTTCCTCAGTGAGCACCTGAAAGTCTACTAGAACAAGAATCATATGACATATTTACAAAGTCAATATGATCATCTACTCCAGAAAGTTCAACCTGACGAACAACAAAAAAAAAAAAGGAAAAAAGGAAGAGGACAATTCACATACTTCAGGAGTGTTTTCATCAGTACTATTTTTCAATGTATCTCTCATCTTAATTTCTACTACTAATATATTCTACCCCCATTCCTATGTCACTTAAAATTCACATCCCCATGTTTTACTTATTCTGACATGTCTCCCTCTTATAGTCACATAACTGTTTTCTGTGGTCAGTATTCTTACCATTACCCATTGAGATCCTTGCTTTCTTGGCAGATAAACTTAAGCGTACCATAATCTTTCTCAGAATTGAGCGTCGTTCATCTCACTGTTACAAATGACAATATATCATAAAATTGTCATGCTACTTTATTAAGAATGAATTCATTCTACACAATAACAACTAATAAAATGTTCTTACATGAACTACCTTTTGTGGTTTCACAAATTACTTTGAGTACTTCTTTAAGCAAGTTAAAACATGTAGAGTCTTTTAATAAAAGCAATAACAAGATAGTATGAGCATTCAGTGTTCAAAACAATAAGGTCAAGGAGAATAACTCAGGTTCCACATAGATAATATTGATGAAAATAAAGGAAAAAGCAGCTTCTCATTTAGGTTTTAATACAGTTAAATATAAAAAGCCAAAAGAATAGTTTCTAATTGAGATGTGTGTCATATCAAACAGTAAGGAAGATTTTAATATAGTGAAATACCTTCATTGTATAGTGTGTGTGTGAGTGTGTGTGTGTGTGTGTGTGTGTGTGTGTGTGTGTGTGTGTGTGTGTGTGTGTGATATTTTTCATGAAGGAAGCTTTACAAATCCATAGCTTCTATCTTGGTTTACTACATATGACTAAAACCATAGTATCTTAATAAATTAATCAGGGGATAAGAACTTTTCTTCATGGTGACAGTAGAAGAAGTGTATGCCTAAAATCCAAGTCGTTTTCAGGCAGAGGCAATGGTTGGAAATTATAGGCTAGTATGGTATACACAGTGGATTCCAGGCCAGCTTGGGCTATGAAAGATGAACCCTGTAATTAAAAAAAATGTTGAAAGGGATGGTATTTATCCAGGCACATTGTATTTATAAACTACTATTTTGAATGGCAACTCCTTCATGCAGCTATTTTAAATAATAGAAATATAATCAAACAGAACACACACAAAAAAAAGAGCAAATAAAACGTAAAACAACAAAATAAAAAAAAAAACAAGGTTTAGACTTGGCACAGTGACTCACAAGGTACAAACAAGGAATATGTACAATCATCATAGTTTATGGTCAGTTCTGTTCCCCCTCCCCCAATAAAAGTATTTAGTTCTGGGCACTGGTGACTCATGCCTGTAATCCTAGCTACTCAAGAGGCTGAGACCTGAGGATCACAGGTCAAAGCCAACCTGGGAAAGTTCATGAGAATCTAATCTCCAATAAACCCACCAGAAAACCTGACGTGACACTGTGGCTTAAGTGGCAGAGGGGAAGAGCTGAGGGACAGTGCCCAGGCCCAGATTTCAAGCCTCATGACTGACAAAAAAAGTATTTAGTGTTAATCTCAAAAAAGAAAAAAAAACACTGAAATATTATGGTTTGTGACTTTAAGCTCTGTTATGCAGAGGCAGAGAGAGGAGGATTCTGACCCAAAGATGGCCCAGGCTCAAGATTCTACCGGAACAAAACAAATCACAGCTAAAAATTCGAAGTATGGATCTGTTTGTAGAGTGCTTGTCTAACAAGTAAGGTTTAAACCTCGATAATAGAAACAATAAACAATATAAATAAATTAAAACAAATGCATGCAAATATGGTGGCAAAATAGTTGCCTATGAAGGCCCTCAGTTCAATCTCAGCCTGAAAATAAACAAATGAATAAAGAAGGAAAATAAAATATTTTCTCTAAAACCATAAGTTTATTTGCTAGAAAGTTTTATTATTGTGATTCTGGAGGGTAAAGTGAAGCTAGCTTATGTTAATTTATACATAAAAATATTCTGTATGTAAAGATAAATACATGAATCAAAGGCAAGTTGTTTATTGCCTCTCCCCTATATGTCGAGGAGAGCTTTCTCCATGTTGTTTATTAAAATCATAAATGAAATCTATGTACATTTTTAATTTCAATGAA
This sequence comes from Dipodomys merriami, assembly GCF_024711535.1. Taxonomy (NCBI): domain Eukaryota; kingdom Metazoa; phylum Chordata; class Mammalia; order Rodentia; family Heteromyidae; genus Dipodomys; species Dipodomys merriami. The sequence goes on along the minus strand of NW_027202270.1, from coordinate 120,676,407 downwards.
TAGGCACTCAATGTAAATGGTCAAGTATTCCTTTAGTATATTTTTCTTCCTTGGCTCCTAGGCCACTGTTTCTATTTTTTTTCTTCTGTGTTTTTCTCTTCATTTGCTCACACCACTGGTGGCTATTTTGCTGCTTTCTCTAGAATTTATTCTCATCATTAATACTGCTTCACATGAGATGACAGTTGAGGACATAATCCAGGACATTCTTCCTCCATTTCTGTTTTATTCTTCCTCAGTCACTTGACTTCAAAAGGCACTTATATGTGAAACCTGCAAACTTATATCTTCTCATCTTTTTCTCTTGATCTCTTGATTCTATCTCACTATCTACCTTGATATCTCTATCTGTATATGAATGCCTTCTAAAACTCAGCATGTCCCAAATTGAATTTGTATAATTATCGTCAAGCTTTCTCTTCTGATACACCATAAAGAAACAACCTGTGAAAAGAAATAACCACCACCACAAAAACACTGTTCTTGTCCTAACTCAGGCTCAAGCAACAGTGCTTTCTTTGCTTTTGTTCTATCCATCAAACCATTCACCATCCACTATCAAGTCTCTTGGCTCTATTATTAACTTACAAACAAGTAAGGATTGATTTTTTTCTTTGTCTTTCGTGTTCCCAAAACTTTATTTAACTTGAAAATAAACTCTGAGATTTGCAGCCTAGCCTGTCTGGTAGTAGCCACTTTGATTCCCCCAGAACTTCAGGGGCACTTCAGCTTGCACATATTGATACTGAACTTGGGGCAGGGACAAGGATGCAGCATGCTGGCAAGAATATTCCCACAAATGCCAGGTCCTGATTGATCTTGAGCAGAATCTGGGTCCTTTAGTCATTCTAAGATGTTGCTGAAAAGAATTTTTTTCCCTCTCATTCTTATTATTATCCACTAAGACTGTTTTATCTAGCTCCTGAGGATTGTTCAGAGGTAGCAATGACAGGAGGAAGTGAAGATTAGGCCAAGCTGAGCATGCATTTATTTGGTGCAGTAGTTTCCCCTGAGGTCAAGGGTGAGAAATTAGAGATCTGACACTCTCTGCAAGTACAGCCTGGCCAAACCTGTTGAAGAGAGCACTTTTTCTCCTAAACGATCAAAAGACAAATAAAAGGCAAATTTAGTTCAAGCAAGATTGAACACAAAACAAGGTGTATGCAGGGAGTGTGTGTGTTAACGTGAGGATTTTTCTTTCTCTTCTGTCTAATAAAAAATTGTTGTATGATAGGATAACATCATCAATAACAACAGCCAAAACCTGTTTCCAGAAGTGTAGGAAGAAAGCAGCAGAATGGCACAATAGGCAATAGTAAAAATTTTCAGTTTTAAAAACTATTTCTCATATCTAATTATTCCAGATAAATATTACTTCTGCATTGGACTTTGTAGACTTTGTAGCCACAATTCCTTCTTTAAAAAAAAAAAACTTTATCTTTAATTGTACAAAACAATTTTAACAGCATTGGTGAGTTTAATGTCACCTCTTTTATTCTTCTCCCTCCTATCTTCAGACCCCATGGATCACCTCCACTTACCTGGCTCTATTTTCACATATGTAGATTGAATATTACAAGTGCTCTTGTGTTTACTCTTTCTTTCGTCGTGGGGCCTGAACTCTGGGCCTGGGCGCTGTCCCTCAGCTCTTCAGCTCAAGGCTAGTGCTCTACCACTTGAGCCACAGTGCAACTTCCGGCTTTTTTCTTTTTGCTTATGTGGTGCTGAGGAATCGAACCCAGGGCCTCATGCATGCAAGGCAAGTGCTCTACCACTGAGCCACCTTCCCAGCCCCTCTTTCTTCATTTAAAAAAAAAAAATTTACTTCTGTCTATTGACCTCACACCTCCCAACATGGGTTCTGGCTTTCTGGTAATCATTTTATAAGACTTGTTTAATAACACTTTATTTTTATTGATAGCTCACGATACCCACCTCTCCTGCAATGCCTTGCTTTCTCCTTATACAATGTGCCCATTGGTCATTAAGTATGAGCCTCCCAACTCTGCTGGCTTGCCCCTTTCTCCTTCCACCCAATATACCAAAGGCAAGCAAACATTTTCACCTGAATTCCAGGTCGTGCCCCTCTTCAACTCAAAACCAGGCAGTCACTTCCTGTCTCAGTCAGAGACAAGGCCAAAGCCCTTAACAGAGGCCCAAACAACTCTTGATCCACATAGCATTCTGACTTACATCTGCTCTCCCACTCCCTTTGCTGCCTCAACATCAGTCAGTCCCGTTGATGTGTCAGAGGATCTGGAAACATTACAGTCATGTACTTCTCTCTTCCTGGGTCCTTCTTCCTCTAAAATATTTCCTAAGATATCTCTAAACTCAACTTTTTTTCCTGACTTCCTTAGGCAATATAACTATGTAAAATGCCATGTCCACAGCAACTTCCTGGTCTTCCTATCTAAAAAGAAATACTCACTTCCCCTAAGGTATCTATTCTTCACAGCTGTTTTGTTTATGGTGTACCATTGCCTTTATTCTAGTGACTACTAGCTTATTTTTTGCCTTTGTCCTCTCACTACCCAATAAAGCAAGACTCTGTCCACTTTCTTCACTTACAGTGGTCTGTTATTTGTATTTAATTCGTGACTGGTATATACTTGGCCTTTGATTAATATTTGATGCAATTATAATGAGTAAATGTCTGCATAATTTATGCTTCCTATAATCTTGCCATTTAGAGTGTAGGAAGAGAAACCTCGAAGTCCTCAGGTATTGTTTTGGTTTTAAGCACCATAGACCGCGAAGAAACTGATGGAGTCACATCATGACGTCTTTCTTTATGTAAGGTAGTTTTGAAAACATTATCAAAGGGATCATTTGACAGTAAGATGAGGGGATATTTAAGTAGTAATATGATAAAAAAATATGCACTATAGTAGTAGAAATACATGTTATGGATATTGACACATATATTTTGAAAAGTTTACTGAATGATTTTCTGGAGCTTGTTTCACTTTTAGATTTTATGTGAATGCTTAGTTGTGTGGAAGAAACCCCAAGATTGTTTAAAACAACAACAACAAAAGTATATGCAATGACAGATCAGAACTCAATGTTTATGCGTGGTGGGAGTGGTAGCATGCTTCCAGGAAGGAAAATTTTAACATAATAATACTATGAATCCATTTGTTGTAAATACATTTAACTTTTTAGGAATGAAATCTGTGGGGACATACTACCCTAGTGTGAGTTGTGTGTGTGTGTGTGTGTGTGTGTGTGTGTGTGTGTGTGTGTGTGTATATATATATATATATATATATATCCTGTATATCCATAAAAAGGGAGTGATTACTTTATGAGACAATATGAGCAGGAATAGGAAGAGTATGTGTTTATTCATCCTTGCTTGCCAGAATTCCTTTTCCTGCCTCGTAGCAAACTGAATATAGAAAATTGCACTTCAGGGCCATAAGAATGTAAATATGAGAGACTGGAGAAGGAGAAAACAGATGGAAAGGAAAGGGGAGGGGTGGAAGTAAATGGAAGGGTGAGGATGACACCTGTTTTTCAGCATAATGATCATTATGTTATCACATGTTGTGCCAGAAGCTTTATTTTAAATATCCCTGTCTGCTACCTTCTGGGTTCAATAAATAGTTTTGAATATACATGCCATTCAAATTACTTTCCATCAGTCAAAGACTGCAGTTAAATTTGCTGAACAGCTTTGGGCTCTTCCTGGAAAGCAGTGAAGGATAAGAACAGGAAAGGTAATACCATTCAGGAGCATTCAGTGCTCCTCCTCAAGGTAAAGTGTCCTGTTGTACCTTAATCAATGCTCCCTGATAGGACAACCTACCAGTAGTGTTAAAAAAAAATTAGAAAGAAGTAAATTCTAGGATAAGCATAACTTTGAGTAATTTAAGAGGTAATGTCTTAAGAGCTGTAGTGAGTTTCACTACGAGACCATGGATTAATCATTGTATTAAAATTTCTGGATAAAGGTAATTATTATGCTGGCTTAATTTCCTTGCAAATATGGAGGTAACTAAATTGTGCTGGTCCAGATAGTTATGGAGATATGAAACATTGCTGATAGTCATAAGGTCCATCAACTATCTAACAAGGTTTTCTAACAAGCATTTAGTAATTAATAAATATTCATTCACTTCACTTCTTTAAATATTATGCAAATACAGTTTTGTTGCATATACCAGTTGGTTGCTACTTTCTCTTGATATATGTGTATTTTACAATGACCATATTAATGGTGGGAAGATGTTAATATCTGATTATATTAACATTTACGATTCTAAACTAAAACATGCCTTAATGTAACAGCTAAGTTTAGAATATCAATAATATACGTGGGATTTAAAATACAATTTTCAATGATTAATGCAGTAATAGCATTTTATCATGATATTTAGTTGGAATTAGCACTCCACACTATCTTGTTTATATAAGTGTAACTTATATACAAAATGGAAATCATGTTGCTAATTAAATGATTAAGTGCTTTTAAGACATTACGATTATTCTTTGCTTGAAGGAAATAATTATAAAATCTAGCTAAAATATCAAAAGCTGATACCAAGGCAGTGATCAGAAGTCAAGCTGATAGGGGAATAATACAAGAAAAACTCTGTTGGTAACTATAATTGGAACCATTACATGGTAATGCAAAGGGTGGGTGACTGTTGGTAGAAGTAGTAAACTAGAAAACGAAAGCCAGAAAATCTGCAATGCAAGTAGATGAGAGAGTTAATGGGAAGAACTAGATAAATTGATCCCCTATTCTACCTTTAACCATTGAGCTATGCAGACACAAAGCTGGTATAACACAAGGAACCTGAAGACAAAACACTGGGTCTTAGAACACTTTAAACATTCAGATATTAAGTAGGCTTAAAGTCAGTGAATAAACTTATAGGCAGTAAACAGGAATAGTATGAAGGTTGTTAGTATTAAATTCATATAAAGTTAACTTCAAGCAAAATGTGTCATTGAAGGATGATTACATAAAAAAGAACAGATAAACTGACCAGAAAGACACATGAATTGCAAAGTTGTAAGTGCCAAATAATAAAGCTTCAAATAAACAAAGTGAAAATAAACAAATATACCAAAACCAAAACCAAAAATAAAAAGCTTTCACTATATTTGATGTCAGTATAACTTGTGGAGGAGATGGGGAAAAACCAGTTGTTTAAGGATACAGTTGTTTAAGGATACAGGTGGACCTGTTGCAACAATGAGAAGTACAAGTTGTCATGTCCAAAACGAGCTTTACAACGTTGGTGCAGAGAGGGGGAAGGATTGGGGGGGAGGGGGGAGGCTGGGAAGGGATGTGAAGGGTAAACAAAGGAGGAGGCTGCAATGCTTGGTAAGAAATGTACGCATTGTCCTGCCCATGTAATTGTAACTCCTCTGTACAGTATGTTCACAAATAAAATAAAATTAAATTTAAAAAAAGGGAGGTTAGTTATTCTGTAATGGTTTAGCCAGATATTTTTATGATATTTACTCAAAGATTAGTCGAACAACTAGACAAAAATGATTTACAGATATTGATATTGGATATTGATGTCTATACTCCATGAATTAAATGACAATCACATCTAACTGAAACTGGCAACTGATAGGTTCCCCAACTATGTGTAATGCTTTTAAAGATTAATCATTTGGGCTGGGAAGGTGGCTCAGTGGTAGAGTGCTTGCCTTGCATGCATGAGGCCCTGGGCTCAATTCCTCAGCACTACCTAACCAGAAAAAAGTGGAAATTGGGAAGGTGGCTCAGGGGTAGTGTGCTTGCTTTGCATGCTTGAGGCCCTGGGTTTGATTCCTCACCACCACATAAGCAGAAAAAGCTGGAAATGGCACTGTGGCTCAAGTGGTAGAGCACTAACCTTGAGCTGAACAGCTCAGAGACAGTGCCCAGGCCCAGAGTTCAGTCTCCATGATGGACAAAAAAAAAGATTAATCATTTATATCCCATAATAAACTATTAGAAAAATTAAGTGGTAGAAACCATTGGGAAAATGTTTTCTTCTAAAATGAATCTAATTAGAAATCAATAACAAAAGCATATTATGAAAGTCTTAAATATTTAGGAAATACTATACTTTTAAATATTTAATAGATCAAAAAGAAAATTGCTAAGTAACACTAAATTAGATTGCAAAATATTTAACAGATAAAAAATGCAAGGATTTAGCAAAGACCAGTTTTAAAAGTAAAAAAAAATGTTTAAATTTCTTCATTAAAATGGAAGATGTGAAGGGCTAGGAAGGTGGCTCAGTGGTAGAGCGCTTGCCTTGCATGCATGAGGCCCTGGGTTCGATTCCTCAGCACCACAAAAGCAGAAAAAAAGCCGAAGTGATGCTGTGGCTCAAGTGGTAGAGCGCTAGCCTTGAGCTGAAGAGCTGAGGGACAGCGCCCAGGCCCAGAGTTCAGGCCCACAACCGGACCCAAAAACAAAAAATGGAAGATGTGAAATCTGATTTCAGGTTGTATCTTGCACAGAAATAGGACAAACTAAATCCCAATTTAAGTGTGGCGATGACTTAGGGTATCTGGAGAAATAAGTTAAAATTTGGAATGGGATGTGTGTGTACTTTTAACCACTGGTCTTGAGATGAATAGAGAATAGATTAAAGAGAGAATATGTAATAAAGGGAGGCAGAATGGAGGAACCAAATCAGAGTAGGGAAACAACTTTTTGTTAATGATTCTACTATGAGTAAAAGAAATCCAGGGAGAAAATAATGGGAAGTAAGCCTTGAGAAAAATCTCATAAATCTTCCAGGAAGTTCTCTCCATTACAGACCCAATGAAGAGGTTTGGGAGGTCTTCCCGTCCCCAGTTTTTCCCTCTATAGAAATGCTGTAGGATTTTGTCTTCTGTTTCCAGTGAAGGACTCTACAGGCACCACAGAGTTCAAGTGGTTCAAATGAGCCAACAGATAGCTATTTATAAGCAGCAGACTTTGTAAGTCTCAGTGGTGCTGTTGCTAAATTTGCCAATAGTTCCTGAAGAATACAAGAGATATGTTGATACAAGAGCTATGTCACCAGGCCACTGTCAGGAGATAGTTTTCCAGCATATAAATCTTTTTGTCTAGAAAATTGTGCTCGATGTGGTGATTATATGAAAGACTTTCTAGGTGATCATTTGGTTGGTAGCTTTCCAAATTCTAGATGTAACGTATTATTTTGTGAGTCTTTCCATTTCCTTACAAATGGGGCAATGTCATTCTTTCTGATGGAAGTGTGTATATATGTCACATTTTCTTTATCCATTCATTTACTGAGGGGCATCTGGGTTGGTTCCATATCTTAGATATGGTAAATAATGCTACAATAAATATGGTTGTGCTGGTTGCTTTAGTATGGCCTTGTTTATGATCATTTGGGTAAATGTCCAAAAGTGGGATTGCTGGGTTATAGGGGAGCTCTATGTGTAGTCTTTTGAGGAATCTCCATACTACTTTCCAAAGTGGTTGAACAAGTTTACACTCCCACCAACAATGCAGTAGGGTTCCCTTCTGGCCACATCCCCTCCAACATCTATTGTTATTAGAGTTCTTGATAATGGCCATTCTAACTGGGGTGTAAGCCAGACCCAAAGAAATATAGATCCATTGATTCCCTCATTTGTAATAATTAGTCTATGTCTAGGATAGTTCTAGCACCTGAGCAGAATAGTTCAATAGCTATGTACATATGACATATAAAATGATGCTAAGCAAAATGAACTCCAAGACATGGAAACAAGAAGTTGCTCTTTGTTGTTGTTGTTTTTAATGTAGTATGTGCTTTCTTTTTTCTTTTGTGGTTTTTTTCCCTCTATGGCTTCTCCCTTGTCACTGTATTTGATTTTGGTACCCTGGGTATTGTATATATGCTTATCTGAATTAGGGAAGCTAAGGAGAACAACAAAATGATGAGACAAAGGACAAAGGGCGAACCAATGCCACAGTGATACTCACAAGAGAACGTGCTGGAAATGAACTGTATAGCTTGGGACAGGAAAGTGAGAGAGAAATGAGGGAGGGAGTAAGAAATTGACACATGTAAATGTAACCCCTCTGCACATCACCCTAACAATAAAAATTAAATTTAAAAAATTAAAAAAAATATTAAAAAGTCTTATTTTGGCCAAGTACAATTGATAGGCTTGGGAAGGTGAACTTTGCTGTACATGTTGAAAGATCTTGTGTGGCTGTAGAGTTCAACCGTTAATTTTTTAAAATTTACCTAGCTACTTTCAGGGTCTGGACCCAAGTTCAATACCAGAATGAAAATGTTTCTAATCTTCATAAAAACTCCAGAAAAATTTGCTCCTTTTGGTTGCAAATTCAGAAGGTGTGAGAGTGAGAAAATGCAGGTCTCTTGGACAAATACCTTAATCTTCCCCTTGAGCTGGCATCATTATAAAAGGCTTGCTGTTCAACTTCAAGTGAGACTGGGAAGGAGAGCTCATGCCAGCCATGGCTCTCCAGGAGGCACAAAGACAGCCATGAGAAAACAAAACCATTTCCAAAGATCACAGACTTTGAGTTAAGAGAACACAAAGAAAAACACCAAGATGTGTGAATGTGCTGAACTGAGATGGCTCTGCTGGCTTCATGTAGGGAGTGTGAGCCTTTCTGATGGCCACATTCCACTGCACAGACCAAACACCTCAGTACCCATTAACAACTACAGTCCTTTGGGTTTCTAACACAGTTGGTTTTTCAGTTATGTGTTAACCGTCGTGTAATGAGTGAAGTAGAGGAAAAAAACAAAAACATTAAGGGTGAGAAAGTCTAAGAAGTCAACTTATAAAACACAATGACACTAATTTGAAGTCGAAGCTAATATATATATGCATTTATATGCAACTGTACACATATACATTCATATGCACATACAAACATATAAATGCATATAAATGCTTGCAAATGTGCATAAACATGGAAACATGTATTCTTGTAATTATGACCTGACTACAGATTCCATTCATTGTGTGAAGACATTGCTGTATGTTTGCCCCCAGAATCCCTATGGACTAGAAACTGCTAGAGGGGATGTCTTGTTTAAAAATATAGGGTTCTCAGCAAATGAACCCCATGTTTCCTCATCATTCACCCTCATACTCCCTCTTCAATGTTGCCCCGTAGACTCTTATTTCTATTGGCTATTTATGCTTTACAACAACCTTAGAAGGACTAACAGCTTTGATCCAGTGCAATACTGTCCATACTGAAGGTCTTTCAACATCATGAAATTTACCTTTCCCACTGAAAAATTTTCATACATGGTGAGCAATGCAATTCATAAAGGGTCTATTTATGAGAGGATTCCCGTATACTGATAGTTGCTAACATAATTTCTTTTGAGGAGAAATTTTGCTTTGAAGAACTCACATATTTACACAGATGTAGAGCTTTCTTATATTAGTGTTCATATTTCTCTGCCTTTTCTATGATTTCTCTTTTCTCTTCCAGTCTCTCTGGTGGTAGATATTTCTCCTCTTCTACTTAAGCTCACTCTTTATTACAAAAATGTTATCCTCATGTTGACCAAAGCTCTACAAAACACACACTGAAAAGTATATTCCAATTGAAAGTAAAGCTTCTGAGTCTAAATTCCTATGCTAATGTGGCTAGCATTAAAATAAATCCATTGTATCTCTTGACAATTGGTTCACCATGATATATACTGATTTTTTGGAATTCCAAATCAGCAGCTAATAAATGAAAAGGAAAAAATAGCATGCTACAATTTCACTTTTGCAATTTTTGTTCTTGAGCAGAGGCATTAAAGTTATGCTTCCTGATCACAATTCCTTATTACAAAAATATCCCCAATTTCTTTTCTTCTCTTGTCTCTGTCCCTGTCTCTTTTTCTTTATGCTTTTGCCTGTTTTTCTCTATATACATGCATTTTTTATTCATTATCTTTTCCTTTCTTTGATATTCAGTACTAAAAGTATTCCCGATATACTTAAAAAGAATTAGGGCAGGATGTTGGAAAACAGCCTAAGTAAAATATTACTATTTACATTTCCTTGAACTCACTTTAGAAAATTATGTCACTGGTCATTTCAACTTAGACAGTTTAATATGTTTTCATTTTCATTTTTATTAATGTATAAAAGAGAACTTACTTGAAGTAATCAAAAAAAAGTCAAAAAGTGGTTCCTTTTGGTCTTTACTGAGACATTTCTTCCAAATCCAAGGGCAAGGAAAGTACTCTTTCTTTAGTTTACTCATTAAATGACCCAATACAGATAAGGAGTTAAGGAAGTATGTAATGCCAGAGTATACACAAGCTTTCAAGTAAGTTCAAAGAACTTTAATCAATGCTAAGGAATAGTGAAATACTTAGAAAAGGTATAGTCATAAATGTTAGAACGACATAATTTTATACAGATGGAATTATTTTGGTTCTTTAGGTTTTTTTCTACTGCTTTTGAAATATCTTTTACCACCAGTTCTTTCTGCTCCAGGTCATTTAGTCATGGTCATTAAACACACAAAGAAAAATGTGTCAATTAGGAGCTGTGGTACACAGAGTATTTTATTAATAGAGAAACTAAATTATAATGTTTCTATTCTGTTTTAGCTATTATTGAATCACATTAAGGAGAACTGACACTTTGTAATTTTTGACTATGTAGTAAGTAAAGATTTTCTCTCTCAGAAATAAAGAAATTATTTCTTTTTACTTAGACAAGGAAAGATTCTAAAGCTTATTCACAATTTAAGCATTTCAAATGTCAGTGGAAAGGAAATAGGAAGTCATAGTCACACTTTTAAATTAGAGTTGGCTATATAGGTAAATATTTAAGGGCTTCAATTTTGATTACCAGTATGAAAAATAATCTTGAATTATGGAAGTTCAACTGGTTGGACTATCGGCATGGAACTTGAGAAAAAATTTTAGAGAATACGTAGGAAGAGGAAGTAATAATTTAAAAAAGGCCATCAGGTTAGGGAAGGGTTTGTGAGAATATGTAGCAATTCTGCAGAATTAAATATTGTTGAGAAATAAAGTATCCTCAGACCTTATAATTGAAACATTTATGAAATGCTATCCAAGCATTGTCTAGTCCTGCACCTCTTCTGAAATTACCATCAGTGTTACTATATCTCTCGCTTAGTACACACACACACACACACACACACACACACACACACACACACACACACACAACCCATTAAATAATATTTAAACTTGCCAAAGATTCATAGAAATGAAAAAAATCTAACAATATTGATATATGAATTAACTGTGCCTCATTATATTTTATCCTATTGTCTGAACATTTTAACATGAAAGTCTAACTTGGGACCTCATCAATTATCTGTTATGGTCACTATCATCAATAGCTTATTTAGTTTTATAAAATCAGATATATAAAATGTATTTCTCCATTTTCCACAAAATTAAACCTCCTGATGTTTTTTGTCTACCTGTGTAAATATAGTTATATATGTATAAATATATATGTACACATAATCTTGAATGAAGAAGAGATACATTTCTAGACTTTGACTAAAACAAGTTAGATCAATTGGGATGACTCTGACAGTGTTCACAGAAATTAGAGAAATATGAGCAGTAAACTAAATTCTATCCCATAAAATATTTCAGGAGTGAAACACAGACTCACTTGAGAAAGGTAAGAAAAAAACTTTAATATTATCTTACTTGAAGTATCTTAATTAAGCATGATTTACAGTTTTGCATAACTTCTATAAACTGGCAGAGAATGGAATGTCAGAGAACATGGACCCTCAATAATGGCTCTGCCAGTGCTAGGAAGTTGGCTCAGTGGTAGAGTGCTTGCCTCACATACATGAGGCCCTGGGTTCAATTCCTTAGAACAATATAAGCAGAAAAAAACCGGAAGCGGCACTGTAGCGCAAGTGGTAGGGCACTAGTCTTAAGCTGAAGAGCTGAGGGACAGCGCCCAGGCCCATGGTTCAGCCCCCATGACTGACAAAAAAAATAATGTCTTTGCCAATCTATCTCCTGGGTAACCCCATTCATACCTATCTATGTGAGTTCAAGAGCCTTGAACTTAATCAAGGTAATGGTGACCCATGCTCATTATTCACTTAGAAAGCCACCCTGGGAACAGGGTGTTAGCATTGTTAGCATTTCCTTCATTGCTTTGTTGCAGGGTAAAATATGTTATGTTACCATTTACATGTGTAAATTAATTATTTCATGTAAAATAGAAGTATCAAGCATATACTTAATGACATTGCAATAATGGAATTTTTTTTCTGATGATTGATAATGCATGAAGAATTTCAACAGTTACCAAATCTGTGGTTTTCCCCTCCTGTGTTTCCTCCTGTCTTCTGCACTTGACCATGATAAATTATTTCTAAAACTCAAAGAGGACCATGTTGATTGCTCCCTTGTGTTTCATCTATGATGTGATTTAGATCTACAGTATGCTGCAAAGGTCTATGTATTAAAGGGTTGATCCCTGCCCTATTGCACAATTGAAGATAACTTCTGTAAGACATGAGATTAGGTCTGTCCCCTCAGATTGGATGATGGGAATCTGATATCTTAGTCTCTCCTCTTTTGCTTCCCATGTGCTGTGAATTTAGCCACTTTGATCTAACCTCATCCTCTCCATCCTGATGCAATGCTTCTCCATATGTACAACAGTCAATGGAGTCAAAAAGCTACCAACTGAAGCCTCTGAAATCGAAGGGCAAAATCAATCCTTCCTCTGGTTAAGTTGGATAAGCTTATGTATTTTACTGCAATGACAGAAGTATCATTAACATAATCCATGAGTTAAACTTCAACATACCTTCTCAAAATCATAAAACCTTTATTTCCAAGTAAATGACTAACTCTGTAACCTCCCTTTGTGTCATTTGCCCTTCTACTCTTAGCATGGGTTCCTGTGTCTGCATTTACCCAGCAAAGTCATTTCCTTTGCCATTTCCTGTTCCTCCCATTTGCAATGCTCATCTCAATATGTAGATTCGGTACATCTTCCCAATTCACAAAAGACTATCTTTACCACTACATTTATTGGGAATGGTACAACAATGTAAAATACATTCTGGAATGATGTGAATCAGTGCATTAATTGCCTTGTATGCTTATTATATTTTGCCTATGAGACACCTAAGATTATTCTTTCACCGATTATGAAAAGAAAAAAAATATTATTGACCATAGACAGCATGTGTTGTTATAAATCTCTTGAGTTCTGTCTCCTAACTGAAACATTGTATCCTTTTACATTAAAAACTGACTACAGAATCTTAACATCATCTGAAATGTTAGAGACAAACTGATATAACTTCCTTGATCAATAGATGCTGAAATTAAGAAACAGGAATTAAGTGACTTGTCAGAGAAAATATTGGTGAGGATGCCAGAAGATTCTCTAAAAACTGTAATATCTCAGAAACATGTTAAGGATATTTCAATTAAAGTGTACTCATTTGTCCAATATGTTGTCAGCAATGTTGGCAAGTTACAGAAAAATCCATAGCAATGGTTCAATAAGAGACAGAGCTATCACTTTTATGACAAAATTATTTTCAACTAATATTCATTGGCCACCTCTGTTGTGCCAAGTGATTCACATACATTACTTCTGTTAAGTTTTTTGAACCATGTGAGCTAATTCTGATACTGTATTTTGTGCCTAAGAAACTTGAGGCAGAGAAATCAAGTAGAATTTCTGTCAAAAGAAAAATAAGCCTGGATGATCTGTTTCTAGATACAGACTGTCTTAAACTTCAACTAAAACAGACACAAAAGACACAAAAGCAAACAGAAGCTAATCCTATTTCCTATCCATAAAACATTCTATCTTGAGAAATAATAGATCATTTGATTGATAAAGGAGGATAATATTTTACAATGAAAACTATAAATATCAAGACAGAATTCATCATGTAATGATTATTGATTTGTACATAATTAAGAGTTGATTCCCAACTTCAACAGGCAAATGGAAGGGGCTGTGGAAATCAAACAATCTGTATTTCAGTGGAAGATAAAAATCAAACTAATAAGGAAAAAATTGAGTGTGTTTGGAAATAAATTCAGAATAGATCCTTGAAAAAGGGAGTTTAGAAAAATTGGTGCTTGTGGCAAAAACTTACAAATGGAATTCTGTAGAGTTTATCCCAATTTCAGTAGACAAGAGGGTGCTGTGAATACTTTAGAAGTCTCTCAAAACTGGGCAAACGTAGGGCTAATGTGGCTCTGGTAGATACAGAATGTATTAATTCTAGGAGTGATTAGAACTAGGGAGATGATTAATCCAACATTTTATTGGTGATAAAAAAATGCAGTATTAGTAGTTAAAAGAGAAAGCCCTAAGCTTGCTATAGGAATATTAAAGCAGCTGAAATATGATGCAAATCTCAGTGCAGATAATTTGATGCTGTCACTATCTGTATTTTGAAGCTTATCTGGATCCAAGGGTTGAAAATAAGTGCTCAGAAAATAGCACAGGAAACACTCATTTGTTTCCTGTAATCACAAAACTATGATATGCAGTGGTGTGCCAAGCACATGGGTAGTTGGTGCTACTGCCCAGAACCTGCCAACCACATGGAAAAAGTTGCAAAACACAGTTAAATGTGCCGTGTGGATCTTCTGGGAAATTTCCATATGTATTTGTTATAAAGGAGCTGCCATGCTATGTGTCAGGTAGCTACCTGTGGCAGGTAGCTTTTTGCATACAGTGCTTTTTGTAAAGACATGCTTGTTCTAAACAGTTTTCTTCCACATGGCAAATGATATTCTCTAGTGTCCTTTATGCGAGTGATGACTAAACTTTTATTAACAATTTAGAACATTTGGAAGAAAAATATCAAATATATAGAGATCTATATCATCTATCTATCTATATCTATCTATCTATCTATCTATCTATCTATCTATCTATCTATCTATCTATCTATCAATCTATCTATCTATCTATCTACCTACCTACCTATCTCTATATATAGAGAGATTATACAGAGAGAGTGTGAACGTATCCTGAATGTTGCATTTATACTCTATACAGTTCTCCACAGGGTCCCTCCCTTCCCTCAACATGTTACTGTACTGTTTCTCCAGTGTAGATTAAATGATTGCATTTCTCTTACCTCCTTGGATCAAACTTAATTCACTTAATATTGGCTTACTGTGACTATTTTGCAGCCATACTAGCTGTG
Source organism: Dipodomys merriami (assembly GCF_024711535.1). Taxonomy (NCBI): domain Eukaryota; kingdom Metazoa; phylum Chordata; class Mammalia; order Rodentia; family Heteromyidae; genus Dipodomys; species Dipodomys merriami. The sequence continues at coordinate 120,661,247 of NW_027202270.1, read as the reverse complement.
AGTCTCAACACCACAGCTGAAGGAACAGGCACACACCTTGGAAACTCCTCTCCCTACTGTAATTTCTTCCCATTTTAATGATGGCATTGAAAGTCAGGAGACAACTCTGGGGATTTTACTATGTGATTCCAAAATGTTTTAATGACAGACCACATGGAAAACAGAGAGGGGGTGGGCATGTGGAGAAAGGAACACAAATATTTCTTGACTTCAAAGCAAATGGTAAAGAATAAATAGGTTGCTTGTAGCTATCACATACATATATTTATTACCTTTTTAAAAATGTCCAGAGGTAGTAAAATGTACGTGGAAGGGGCTGTTTGGGAGTCTAAGATGTGTTGTGCTCATTCTCACAACTATTCAAAAATGCTTTTATGCTGAGAACACTGAGTATACATTCATTGAGTCTTTCTCTTGGTTAAACCAGAAAAACACTCATTTAACAAATTCAAACAATTATGTGTTTGTGTATTTGTGTGTGTATGTTACAAAATGTAGCTTTTTGCCTTCTTACTGTTAGTGGAACTACTTTTATTAATGTTTAAGCATTTTGTGTACATAAATATGGATATGTTAAATTATAATTTTGTTTTGGTCTTTTAAACAAATTACCATCAGCTTCATACTGGTCTATAACTTGTTATTTTATGTAACATTATTGCTCTTGATGTTCTTCTCAATCAGAATCAAATTCAATTTTTATGATGGCTGATCATCTTTTCATGATGAATAGATCTCTCTCTTCCTCTCTCTCTCTTTTGATTTCTCTTACACACACTTTTCTATTTTGTTCATCTCACTGGCAATATTTCCCAGAGTTTCCTGTACTTACATATACATGTATGTGCATTGTGTAAAAAATAGAACTCTATACATGATTTCAAATTTTGAATCCTTTTCCTCTATTCATATAATGAAGGAGGCAAGCACACACATACTTTGTCTGAATCCCCTTTTTAGACAAATATTTAGAAATTTTATAGCTAGAACACCAAACATGATAAGGAATATTTCTTACTCATGAATCAACTCTGTACATTTTCCTATACATACCTTTATCTACTTAGCTCTGAAAATTCACTGAAATATTTAAATATTCTCTTCACATTCTATATCAGCATTCATGATTAGATTTTTTTTGTGGTCTGGTATCTTTCACATCTAGACATTCATCAACATGCCGTAGATGTTATTTTATATTTCTCTTTTCTTGAAACAATTTTTAGCAGCAGCCTCTCTCCCTAGTAAAGAACAAAGCCACAGTGGAAATGACAGCTTCTCCAGCAGCCTTTTAAGTACCTTCCTACGCGCTTGGTTTGTTTGTTCTCTTTAGAAAATCAGAGAGCACAAAACATGGGCTACGCCTGACAAGATGCTGAGTTAAACTCATTTTTAGTAGGCATCATGCTGTGGATGGCAGTTTTGTAGTCAGAAGAGTGAGTTGAAACAAAGGGGAGAAGGGGAAGAGTGCTGCTAAAGTTTAATATTGTCTTTGCAAACTCATTTGAGTCTTAAAAGAAGTAACTCCTATGAATGACATCATTGTCTCTTTGCAGAATGGGTGGATAAAATGCCACAAGGTTGAAGTGACATAGTTTCATGAAAAGAAAATGACCCATTTTGTAGTAAATATTAAAGAGTTTACTTTTGCTTATAGTTATGGGAACTCTCAGAGCTTAATATACCCAATTAAAAAAAATAAGGTGCCAGGTGCTGGTGGCTCATGCCTGTAATTCTAGCTATTCAGGAGGTTGATACTTGAGTATTATGGTTCAAAGCCAGCCCAGGCAGGAAAGTCCATGAAACTCTTATCTCCAATAAAGCACCAAAAACAAAACAAAAGACCTGGAAGTGGCACTGTGGCTCAAGTTGTAGAGCACTAGACTTGAGCTGAAGAGCTGAGGTAAAGCACCCAGTCCCAGAGTTCAAGCCCCACAACCAACCAATAATAATAATAATGATGATGATGATGATGATGATGATGATGATGATGATGTAACTGTAATTTGTGTAGGGGTGTGTAAGTGTGTTTGTGTGTGTGTGTGTGTGTGTGTGTGTGTGTGTGTGTGTGTGTGTGTGCCAGTACTGGGAACTCAGGGTCTGTACACTGTCCCTTAGCTCTTCCGTTCAAGGCTAAGACTCTCTCTACCACATAAGCCATAGCTCTATTTCTAACTTTTTAGTGGTTAATTGGACATAAAATTCTCACAAATTTTCATGGCTAGAGTGGCTTTGAACAGCTTTCTCAGATCTTAACTTCCTGGATCCAGGCTACTTTATTTTTATTAGAATAACTTTTTAGAGTAAATTAGCTTAAGAGAAATGAACTTTTTTTCTAGAGTTATTTTGAGAGTTCATGTAGCCAAAGTGTATATAACAACACTTTAAGACATCAATTTCTAAAGATAAGAATACCTGATGTCTATATTTTTCATTACATGAAAACTTCTTTTAAAAGTCCAAATCATCTGTTTTTGTACATATAAACCCTCAACTATTATTGCTTTCTTAGATGTAGTTTTATGGCCACATAATGCTATGTCAATAAATTGCAATGGCTATTTATACTGTGAAGCTATCAAAAAGGAGAAAAAACAATCGAATCAAATCAATTATTCTAATGGGCAAAAATAAACTATTTCAAGCTAAAACTGCATTTATTTCTGATGATGGATAATCATAAAAATCAGTTTGCTAGTGCTTTGTGATGTCCAACATTATCTATCTTATTTGATGTCTTGTTTATTTCGCGATTATTATGTAGCCTCTGCCAAGTCTAGCCAGGCAGGGGAGACATTATTTATGCAGCCTACCTAAATATCTTTGAGGCTAGAGTCATTTAAATGTAGTTAAACTTTACTAGTTCTTGAATCACAAAATTTAGTGCAAAGGTACAATTGTATATAGGCTGATATTTCCAGTAACAGTTAGGAAAGTACACAAACAAGACATTATTTTCTCCCTTTCATATTTGAATATTCTATCTATGTCCCAATACACTGGGAGAAGATCAATTATGATCTTCTATACATCATAAATATTATATACGAGAGGGCTCAGAGACTTGTCTTCAATACTGAAATGATGCCAAACTAGATACATACAATTTTGCCTTTTACATTCCAACAACTTGAATAGTTCCATAAAAGGAGCAGTTTACCTAAATACTTGAGTATCTGGAGGCATGTCTATTATTTACAATTCACCTACCCAACAAGTCATTAATAATTTCCAGAAAATACTTGTAGTTTTTTTTTTAACATAGGAAGTCCAAAGTAAATTATGATTCAGAAAAGCCATTTGGCTCAAGTGAAATTTTATGCAATTAAACCCCTGCAGTAAATATGTTGGCAAATTATCTAAACTGTTCCATTGCTTTGGGACCATTGCCAAACCAAAGTAAGATGGAAAGAAATTCAGCTTTCTAAAGTGACTGCTTCTTCTACTATTGAATTTAGCCAATATGACTGTGGGCTGCTTGATTGAGCTATAAGTCTAGAGCATACAGAATGGTAGTTTTTTTTTTTTTTAAGTATTGGGAAGCACCCAGGTTTTGAGTTCAAGCACTATGACTGACAAAAAAAAGGTATTAAAATTAAAACAAAGGCACAGTTTTTCTCAGTGTAATTGTTCTATGATATGGCTGTTTACTAAGATTCAGTGAGAAATTTCACTTTGGATGCTCTAGGACCAATTAGAGAAAAGAGTCCCTTAGTGTGGATGAAATGTGTAGCAGAATAGGCTGTGCCGACTGCATTATTTCATCTCTTTGAGGGCAGTTATTTTTGTCATCACAACCTGCTTCCCTGTCCATGTTAGACCTGTATCTTAAGTTAGGCTCTATTTAGGTGTCTGTCACATTGTCTGTTGTGCATCTTTCTGATGCTGAGCTTTAAATTACTACACCCACAACGCTGATCCTTTGCCAAGCATTTGGTTATTATTTTCATGCAGTAAATTATTTAGTAGTGTCTGATTCATATATCTTCAAACCCAATTTTATTTTTAACTAATACTTGAAATCTCTTTTATTTTCAGTAAAGAGGCTCCCCACCTTCTTCTTCCGGAATACACCCTCCCTTTCCCACATGCTGAGGTGTCACAGACTTCTGCCTTCCCTTGGTTTATCATGTTTGAGCTTTCTCCTATATTGAGTCCTTAATTCTTGTTCGCTTATGTCTTAAAATCTCCATTCTGAATCTCATGGCCTCTCTCTCTCTCTCTTTTTCTTTCTCTCTCCCTCCCACACACACACTCTCTCTCTGTTTTCATTTATGTCTACTTGTAACCATGTTCATGCCCTGGATATACCTGAATCATGTTTCTTTCAAAGAGCAATACTGGTGGTGATTCCTCCAAAATAATTTCCTTTCTATTTCCTCTGACGCACATCTTCTCTGTCAACATCCTAAACTACAGTAGTGCATTGATTGACTGGTAAACTTCATTTGATGCATCACTGTCATGTGGAGTCTGTAGATTTCATTAGGTCATGTATTCTAAAGATTATTCCCTGGATTTTGACCTCTGAAGATGTTTTATATCCATCATTATGAAATCATAGATTAGTTTCATTATCCATACCAATTTATCTCTCCATATCACATAGTTTCTAGCAATCACTGATCGTTTTATGGTATACACAATTTTGTGGGTTTTTTTCAAACTAATGTGTTTGGAATTATACACTACAACTTGTTCAACTTAGCCGTACTCACTAAACTCTTCTCAATGTCTTTCATCACTTGGTTGCTCGTTTCTTTTTTAGCACTGAATAATATTCCAATTCTTTTGAACATAAGGTAAGATTTAACATGTCAGAGCTTAATTTTTCATTGATTTACTGGGTGATGGTTTTAAAATTGCTTTCACATTTTGACAACTTTAAAATTATAATGAGTATCTGTATACACATTTATATTTCATCTGTATACATGTCATTGAGTACAATGGCTCCATTGTATATGTTTGATTTTGTAGGAAATTGACAAAGTATCTCCAAATTTAGTGTACTCCATTAATTCCTACCCACAGCTAATAAGAGTCCCTATTGTTATGTATATCCTCCTACATCTGGGGTTATCAATACTCAGAGTTTTTAATATTATAATAGGTGTAAAGTAGTAAAGTTTTTTTAAATTTGCATTTCCTTGCTGACCAGAATATGTATTCAAATGCTAATATGACATGTGCATATTTGCTGGTTAAATTGTCTGAGTTTGACTTCCTAAACTGAAATCCTGGATTTTGAGTTTGGTTTCTGTAAGAATTTCTTGTATATTTTTGATAACAGTTTTAAGCAGATAAATCTCTATTAAGCATTTTATCTCAGTTGTTACTGCTATGTTCTTAATGTGTTGGTATTGCTTTATGCAGAGCATATATTTTAGTATTGATGAACTCAATCTTATTGATTCTTTCCTGAATCATGCCTTTAATGCTGTATATAAGTCATCATCAGACCCAAGGTTGTCTAGAAATTATCTTACGTTATGAGTTTTTTCCTTTTGCATTTACATTTCGATTTCTGATCTATTTTAAAAAATATTCTTGTCGGGCACTGGTGGCTCATGCCTATAATCCTAACTACTCAGGAGGCTGATATCTAAGGATCATGGTTTAAAGCCAACCCTGGGCAGGAAAATCTGAGAGACTCTTATCTCTAGTCAATCACCAGAAAACCAGAAGTTGCCCTGTGGCTCAAGTTGTAGAGCACTAGCCTTGAGTTGAAGAGCTGAGGAACAGTGCCCATGCCCAGAGTTCAAGTCCCACCACCTACAAAAATGAATTAAAAAAAATACAATACAATATTCTTTTGGGCTGGGGTATAGTTTTTACTGAGAGCTTTTGTCTATGGCATATGCATGCATTTGCCAGTTATATTTCTGGAGGCTTTAATTTAGCAAGAATAGATAAGAAAAAACTATAAAGCCTTTGAAGTCCTGTTCTCCTAGGAAGAAAGCCCTCCAATTGTGAGCATGAGGGAAGAGTAAAACTTGTATTATTGACAGAAGCAGCATGAAAAGATGGTTCTACCTCACCAATTTGAGAAAGAGAAGCAAGGGATTAGTCTTCATTCAAGTACCAAAAACTCACACCAAAGTTTTTCAGATTGTCATAAGTAGATGGCCCTTGTCATTTAGTATAATTAGATTGAGATTATTTCTAGAGGTTTTATTTCTCTTGATGCTGTAGATATTACAGTGACACCATAGTACCGAGTGTCAGGTCAGCACACTTACAATTTCATCTTGTTAACCAATTTCCTCCTGTACTCTTCTGTGATACACGAGACTTGGTTGCAAGGTGTCTTCCATGTAACTATAAAGGAATTGCTTGTCGAGTTTTTAACATGAATTTCACTATTCATTTGGAAATTTCAGCAAGAATATCTCTGGACACTGGCAATGGATATTTCAGAGCAATCAATATCATACTTTCCTAAGTACTTTAAATCCCATCAAAGAAAGACAGCCATAATAAAATAACAGTGGATTTGCAAAGATATAGCCCTGTGTGTGTGTGTGTGTGTGTGTGTGTGTGCATCATGTATCAATATACATGTTTACACATGAGTGTGAGTTATTTATAGAAAAATATGTAGAGGTATCATAAATGAGAGTGAGTGAGATTTCTAATGATGTTTCTGAACTTTAGAATCTTCTATACCAAGTCTTGTATCTGGGTATTTGAAATGAGAAATGTTTCTTAAAACACAGAGATGATTTAAATTTAGAGTTGCAGCACATTGGCTTTATTGTTAGATCTGCAACTCACTGTCCTTGTTAATTTAGGCAGGTCTTGTAATACTTATGTGCTCCCTTAGGTGCAAAATAAGATTAATTAAATCTGAATTAATCTAAACAGGGCAATTAAAGGATTAAAAGCTATATGTAAACATATCATATAAATTCAAAACATCATATATAACATGTACTTAAGATTAATCTGTAAGACACAAAACAAATCATCCTGGATTATAGATTTATTATTATATATTAATATGTTATTATAATTATCTTGTTGTTGAGCAGTCTTTCTAAGCAAGCAGAATTTTATCAGTGAAAATTCAATTGTCATGAACTTTCTAGCTTTAATTCTGTCAACAGCAATAAAATATATGTAAATGCAGTTTCATTATACATTTCCATAAAATATGCTTTTAAATTCCACTCTCAGTTCTTTTTAAACAGAAATTAGACTAAAATCTGAAGTTAACACATTTTTATAGAAATGATTTCTCATTTGAAAAAAATGTACAGGAAATGAATTTGCTTTAGAAATGTTTATCTAAATTAAATTATGTGTTGGAGGTTGTGCTCATAGTTTAGTTTAACTATTCATTTCTGTTTTTAACAGAAGTGCTTATTTCACTTCCTTATAAGATTATAGTTTATCTATAATAATAAATACATATTAGGTTACATCAGTGTTAAGACACTGCTAGGAAAGATGGGACGATTTTAGAGCCTGAATTCAGAATAGATGATAAATGCAGCTGTATCAAATATCTCTTGTAGCAGAGCCTTACAGAATCACAGAATGAAAATGATCAGTAAAGGCTAAGTTTTCCTGAAAAGCTGTTGGTAAAGAATGACACAAGGAAGCATGAATATGGCATTACTTACATGGGTAGGATGAATACAATTATGGAGTCAGAGCACAGGGTCGGTACTCTCCATTGGATATTAAAATGTAGTCTTATGGATGTATTTTTCCAGGGACAGTACTGAGTTTCTACTACATAGCCATTACTCCTCTCTTGGGCCTATGGCTCAAAGCTTATAGAGGATGGGTTGTACCTGAAAGCTACCTGCAGTCAATTAGGAACAGTCAACCAAGGAAATGTAAAGGGGATGGTAGAATACTGTAATAGCTTGACAGGAATTTCCAAAGAGGAAGGTGCTAATTTCTTACAGAGCAATAAGAAAAGCTCTATAAAAGAAGCAATGCTTGAGCTGATTTTGTATGTGTTGGGTGTGTGTGTGGGTGTGTGTGTGTGTGCCAGTAATGGAGCTTGAAGTCAGGGGCCAGGTCCTGTCTTCAGCAATTTCGCTCAAGGCTAGTAGAGTTCTACAACACGAGTTGCTCTTCTCTATACAATGTTGTAGTTTGCATCCTGTAGCAGATTGCTCTATTTTTCCAACCTATGGATATGGAAGAAAATAATATATGCATATACATCCAATACCAATTATTGATAAAATGTTATGCATTTCCCAACATTTTTAATGCTATTCAACAGACTGGAAAATAAGTCAATCCTATGTAGCCAAGATATTAGAAAATATTTCAAGCTCTAAAAGGTTTGTTTTCCAGCTTAAGGATTTTTCTGTATTATTGAAATACAATGTGATTGAAAGTTATTATATATTGATATTAGAGAATAATTGTCCAGAAAACAAATTCTAAAATCAGACATCTATTTGTGTGAGAAAGTATATAAAAAGCACAAAAGGAACAGAGTGTTATAGGATCCAGAGAACAATATTTTATCACCGTCTGGGGGTAGAGGACACAAACCTCATCCAAAGTTCAATTCACAATTCAACAGATACTTTAATAAAGCTCAAATTTTTTTTTGCTTCTGAAATACCTGTAAATTCTGATGTTGGTGATTACCTATATAAATATTCATGTTGCTAGCCACTTCATATCAAGTGACTATTTTTTTTCCTCTTTTTTTCTAGTAAACTTCAGTGAAAGTTGAAACCTACTTGTACTGGGGATTATTCTTTGGATAAATAGGTAGGATTTTCATTTTTGCTTTAGCTGAATGAGGCTTGCCATTCTGGCCCCACATTCCTCTAGGAGAGTCTGAATCACTGCTTGTAAGGCTTCTTTCTCTAAAAGTTGTTAAAGTAATTTTCCATTTATAAAGAGCTGGATCTGAAATAAAAATTATTCTCTATTCAACATGTGTCCACCTATTAGAAATGCATGCTTTTCTCCATTAAAAAATACTCAACTACACAAATCAAGGAAAGCTCTAATAACAGTTCCAAATATACATGGTGGGATATGAACAGGGCAGGAAGGAACCTGGGAAAGTAAAAGAGACTCTTGAGGTTCATGCCCAAAGAAGTTTTCAATCACACTTTAAAATTAAGTGTCTCAAATCAAGATTTAATTTACAGTTTAAGATTTAATAACGCAGTCATTGCATGTTAATTAAACAGCAATGGATCACTTACCAACCTGTTTAATGAGGTGTAACAACCATTGCATATAAAACATACCGACATTATTATTACATTGCCATTAAGCTTCAATAAATCTGTTTGAATAATTATTGGTATTTAAGTACTATAAAATTGCTAGCATAACTAGGCGTACCTACTTACTTTAATAAAACAGGAATTTTATTGTAGGAATAATTAAATCCCCAAGACTTCATTCCCCCTTTTTTGTGTGTGATCAAATCCTCCTTAAAACAGTTAAATTTGTGGTTCCAGTTAATGAAAAATAAAGGAAGGAAGAATTCAGCCTTCAGTGAAAGAACTCTTGCTATTCAGTTTTAGAAGTTGATCTTTCTGTAAAGGCCAACCTCCTCTTTCATTAATTAATCATTATAATTAGAAGAATAGTCTTTCTACTATTTTGTAGACTAGAGTGGCATGAATCTTTCCTCCCATACATTGACCAGGCCCTATCTAAGACCTTGAACAAAAGTATAGAAAGTCAGTTGGGAAGACTGTGCAAGTATCAAGGGATAGGCTTCTCTGCTGACCAAAGCACACACAGATCAGGGACTTTGGTGGATGTGTCACTAGGCCACTCATATCATGAGGGAGGTATGAAACTCTGAAAAACATATCTGTTATTTCTAGTAAAAAGTAATTATGATGTCATATGAGGCACTCTCTAAAGCTATATGGATAGACAGAACTGAATAGAGCATGAACAAGACTGTTGGGGCTGTTTAACTGCTTGTAGGATAGTAGTCTGTATCAATGACATAAAAAGTATTATAGTACTCCTATCAGGGTTTTGGATTTAAACTTATCAATGTAATATGTGTTCCATTTTCCAGAATTTTAACTAAGTGTATGGTGGTACTCGGGTGAGTAGTGATAGGTGGTGAGAATGTTACCAAAAGCCACAGGCAGGATTTGGGGTTCACCAGAGCTGCATATCAGGCTGAATAAAGACAAATGAAGAAAAACTGTAATGTGTATTAGGACTTCAAGGAGACCTTCTATCAAACTGTTAATTTGGCAATACAGTATTGTCGAGTCAAGTATTCATAACCAGCTGTAATATGAATCTTTGTTACTGATTTCTCTCTTATCTGATGCTTTTCACAAGTCATCCAGCACTGCTACCTTTTACAGATCTGTGAGTCGCCATTTCACCATAGACAGATTAACAATAACAAACAACAGTTATATCCAACAAGCAATGGCAAGGTATTCAGCCTTCAAAAAGAAGGAGATCTAGATATAGGGTGCATGCATGAACATGGAGGATAGTAAGCGAAATAAGCCATCTCTGAAGGACAAATACACAATTCTATTAAAGAAGACATCAAAATTGGTCAAATATAAAACTTTTACAGACTTTTGAAGGGTGAGGTAGCTGACACTGAGGCTGGAAGAACTGTGCCTGTCCATGGCGTTGGGCTCTGCAGTAAACACACATCTGTGCATGTTAGCAGAACTCATCTCGCAGTGCTAAGTGTTGTGGGATCTTCAAAAGGAAGAAATGTGTCAAACTGCTGAAGCATGAACCAAACAACACAGAAAGGGGGAGAGTCTATTTCAGGTGTTCATTATATACCAAATGTTCAGGAAGTGTAAACTCGTAGAAGTAGAAGAGTCAGCGAAGAGTAAGAATTCTGAGTATAGTATCAATTTGCTCTTGTAATAAGAAATGGCGTAAGGAGAGGAGTATGAAGTATACAATTCAAAGCGGGGGGGGAGAGTTTGTGAGAGGACAACCGTGGCATACTGAAAATAAATAAATAAATCATGCATCTTTGAACATGTGGGTTTCGAGAGATAATCTGTGTGCTTATTAAGGTAGAATCAATTTTTTTCTCAAACAATTCTGTTACCAAACAAGAAAGATTTTAAATTTTCTACTAAAAGGAACTTTGAGCAATGGTAATGAGAAAACCCAGTGGTACTGAGAAAACAGAAGCCGGTCTGAATGACCTATTCATCATATTGCTGTTCATTATCAGCATAGGAGTTACAATTCGGAAGATCCAGTAGCTTCTACATTCAATTTCTGGTATGGAGAATTAAGATTCTGAAAACAGGAAAAACACATATCTACTTCAGGTTTTTTTATGAAGATTCCTTGTATGTTTATGATCTTGTAAAGTGTTCTGAATTACTTGCATTCATTTAAAAATAATAATCCACCTAGTTGACCTGCTAAAATTATTTCCAAGTCTTGGTAGCTTATCACCATTAAATATGTCATTTTTGTTTCCATTAAATGTGTACTGTGGATTCATATTGGCTGATTCCCTGAAATCTTCCCTCTGTAGCTCAGGGTAATAGAGGAACTTCCATATCACAATCTAACTTTGTATCAGAAAAGGAAGAAATCATAGAAAATCACCCTGTAACATAATAAGGCTTCTGCTCAGAATAGCAAAAGCGTTTCCTTTGTAAACCAAGTTCTAAAGCAAGTATGACCATACTGTAAATGGTAAGTATAGTCCTTCTACAGAAAGAGACATACAGTGAAGGGCAATGTAGAAAGAAGCAATGACAATTTCAAAACTAAAATATTAATCCAGAGAAAAAATAATATATGTCAATGTAAATTAGTAAAAATAAATCTGTAATTACCATAGCAGTAAACTGATGAAAGTAACCCTTTCAATGACCATCAATAAGGAAAACGAAAGACATGGAAAAAATTACATTAAGGGAAGTAAGACAGACCCAAAGAAACATAGGTTGTATGTTTTCCCTCTTGTATAGTAATTAGAATGTGCGATATAAATCTACAAGTAAACATGAGGGATAGTAAAAGAAAAAAAAATTATACTTGGACATACGCTAAAAAGGACTCTTTGAGACCAAAGGAAAGGACCCTTAGGAGAGGATCACAGCGACTCAATAGCTATGCGCATATGACCATATAAAATGATACTTACCTAAATGAACTCCAATAAATGAAAGCAGAAACTTTTATTTTACTATTTGTGAGTTTCTTGTCTTTTGCTTTTTGTTTTTTCCCTTTTGTCTCTGTTTTGGTTTTCTGTATCTTTTGACTTGTATATAAGTTTATCTGATTTGAGGAGAATAAGGGGAAGCACAAAAATGGTGGGACAAAGGATGAACTAATTATGATACTCACTAGACACTGTGGTGAAAATGACCCATTCAATTTGTGGGGAAGGGGGATCGGGTAGGGAATAAACAGAAAACGAAGGAAGAGATGATAGTGTTCAAAAAGAAATGTACTCATTCCCTGATTTATGTAAATACAACTCTTTTGTACATCATGTTGATTAAAAAAGAAAAAGCCTAAAACAAATATAGATAATATGTCTGAAATTACATTAATAAAATGTACCAATTACTAAAGAAAATTTTCTATAGTAGAAGGAAAGTATAAGGAAAGTCTAAAGAAAATCTTCATGAAATTAATATAAATATTACTAACACTTGGCATTGAAAAAGTTTAAATTATGTCAAAACCAATACAGTTACAATATACACAAAGAGGATACCCACTTATCTCCCTCATATGCTGATTTTTAAAATAAAATTTTGGTAAGTTTAATAATAAAAGAAATTAAAACATTTTCTTACATACACATTGGTAGATATTAGGTAATAGATAACAGAGATATATTCCCAATATAAACTTGTATAGTCTTTCATTTCATTAACTAGATTATACACTCAATTTAAGCATATGTTGACATTTGTATTGATTATAATTAATTCAAATGTAAACTCAAATGCATTACAATAAAAATGATAGCAATGCCTTCTGCTCTCAGATCTCAATGTAATGAAACTAGAAAATAATGGCTAAATGTAAATTTTTATTTATGTAAAATAAATTGGTGAATTAATTATATTTATTTAGAAATGCTTACAAACAATATGATCATAAAGCAAAATTGAGAAGTGATCCTTTGGAATCAAATAACTGACAAAGTAAAATTACAGTAAAAATACAAACTTTAAAAATAATGGTACTGTTCACATATATTAGTTTATAGTAGAGTCCAGTAGTGAAAAGAATTTGCACTTGTGTGCTGAGAATGATCACTGCATGTTATCTCTAAGGAGGAAGGACATTAAAATGTAATTGGACATCAAAGTTGTGCACACCATACAAATGGAAATGCAACCCATAGAACCTACGCAGGAGGACCAGAGGAAACAGAGGAAACACGCGTGAAAGTTCATTTTAGATCTCCTAGAATAATTTTTGTAGATGACCTAATCAATCCATTGTAATTTCAATATATTGCCATTCCAAACTATTCTTAGAGCGTTTAGCACACTGGATTTACCAAGCATCCTACTTTAGCACTAGCTGATTTGAATCTTACAAAGATCTACCTCAGTGCAAAGTTGGTTAAGAAAGCCTAGCTTATAATAAAGTGACATTCAATACATTACATTGAATACCTGCACCACTACCCCAAAATGCAGCATGTAAATATCCTGGATTGTTTACCCTCATGATTTGTTGGCTTATTAGAATTTGTGGATAAATATCTCCGCCTAGATTATCATGACATAGTACTAGTCTGAGTGCTTTGATCTCTTTATTGCAAACCACAACAGAAGAATAGTAGAAAGTAGAGAACATACACTTAATACAAATTTATGTGGCCAGCAGTTCAGGAGGACAGGAAGTCCCTCATCAAGGGGCTTGTCCCTGCTGTGTTATTCACTGCTTAAAGCAGCACATGGCAACAGCATCCTGAGCAAGAAAGCAGGCAGAGAGCCAAGCTTTTAGGCCAAAGCCATTCCTGTGATAACTAAACTCCTGCTGAGGTCATAATGTCTATGTAGTCATGAATATAAGGTAATGTCTTCATGACCTAATCACTTATTTGGGGGATGGGGGTGTTGGTTGGTCCTGGGTCTTGAACCTGGGTACTGTTTCTGAGCCCTTTTGCTCAAGGAGTCTACTCATCACTTTGAGCCACAGTGCCAACACCATTTTTCTGATGGTTAATTGGAAATAGGAGGTTCACTGGAGTTTGCCCCTGCTGCCACACTCCCCTGCTTGTTGACTTGGAACCCCAATGATTCTCAGATTTCAGCCTCCCGAGAGTAGCTAGGGTTACAGGCATGACCCACCACAGCCCAGCCTCACCTCTTCTTCTTTTTCTTCTTTTAAAATTTAATTTTATTGTCAAGGTGATGTACAGAGGGGTTTCAACTACATAAATAAGGTTATGAGTACATTTCTTGTCAACCTTGTTACTCCTTCCCTCAATCTTCTCCTACTTTCCCTCCCCCCAAGTTGTAAAGATCACTTCTAATGTATTAACTTGTGTATATCGCTGTTACATTGGTTCTCCCCTTGTCCCTTGTCTCACTACTCTGCCAAGGAAATGTAATCCAGTGCACCAGGAAAAATCTAAATTCAAAATCTGGAGTATAGTTTATACTGCATGCATAATGTTCCTATGCTAGTGTCAAGTCAAAAAGTCCTAAATTGAATCATTAAATTTGAGAGCATCAATAAAAATTCAAAAATATTTTAAAATAACAGAAAAAGCCTTAAATAAATAATTTATAAATATTACAAAATTTTCATTAAGTATACCCTTAATCAGTAGTTGGATTTAATGGCTAGATCTGCATGAATCATGTATAAAATTATGGAACAATGTGTAGTGAAAATAAGCAGGTAGGAGAATGTTAACAGTGAAAGAGTATGGGAACATTTGCAAAAAAAATTAAAAACGTACGAACAGTGTTGCTGATTGTACATTTGCATTCTGAGATTAAAGCAAAACAAATTAATAGCAGTTACAATTTCATATACTTTGTTGGAGAGGTGTTTTTTTAACAGCATTCTTCTCCTTATTATAACTCCTTAAAAAACATATAATGAAAATATGCAAATCAAATGTTGCATTGTAATAAGCGTGGTTCTCCAGGATGATTGATAAATGGTTGCCTGTCATTTTACTCTCTTGATCTTTCTATCATACATGATAAAGTTGTAAAATAAAATAATTAAGTTGTAGCTGGACGTGGAGAGAATTTAGCATTGATTTCCTGGTACAATGTTCTGTGCATGGATTGACTCAGTGCTTGTAGCTGTTTGTCTTTTGCCCTATTTGTGATCTGGACCTCACTTTCAAGGTTCTCTCATGCATACCGGGAAGCTTTAATCCATGTCTAACTGGACACCTCCTTTAAGGAAGTATTTCCATTAAGGACATTCCTGTGATATCTAAATGCAGAACATTGTCTATAATATTTTGGGAATTGATTTACTATAGTGTGGATCCTACTTGGACCAATTTTCAGTTCACTTCTTATTTAAGTTCCTGCAAGCCCTACTGGCCCCTCTTCATAAATGGAATTCTGTTGATCTTTCATTTTGAGATGCTTGCAGGCCCTGGGAAGTCTCTGTTTATCAAGTTAGGATTTGTTCTTCCTTGATTTGTGGTAATTTAATATTTGAGCAGGAATTTAAGTCTTGGTCCATATACTTGAACTGAATTAATTTTACTTATTAATAAAATTATCACTGATGTCTTATTCACCCAAGAAAAAGTCAATTATATTTTTATAACTGAACTGAATAGATTCTAAATTTAACGCAGAAATTTTATAATTTTTGCTATTTTTTCCTTCCAAAACAAGGTGATCATTAACAGTCTAGGATGGTTGGGATCCTTTATACCACAAAATTAACATCTAATGTGTGTTGATAAAGATTGTTATATATTTTTCACACCCTTTAAAAAAGTTTCAATTCAGGTGATAAATTATATTCAGCCTACTTAAGGACATTCAGATACTTATCCCTTAGCATATTGTGAAACCCTCAGAAAACAAGTCTAGTTAAAATGACTATCGCTTCTGCCCTCTCTAGTGGGTTACTTAAAATACTGCATGAAGAGAGGCTGGTGGGTGCTTTCTCATTATCTTTCTCTCTGGTGTGGTAGATTGGAGTGGGAGAGAAGGAAGAAAATAAGCTAAGTTCAAGCACTAATCTGAAAGCTGGTTTAGTCATCTTTATTCTGAGGTTACATATTGAAGTACATTTACTTGTTGATTTCCAGACCAGCTCCTTTCTCCTGTTCTGTTGTGTTTCTCATGGAGTTCTTCTCAGGGCAGGCTAGACCTCAGTATGATACTGGTGCCCAAAACTAAAAGCATCTCTGGGATTAGACATGTTTAAATGATGATGTGGGTCAGGTGAAGCAGTCTAATCCCTCTGAGTGATTTCTGAAGAGGTTCTTAGATCCTAAAGTGTTTATGATATTTGATAGTTAGAAGGATATTTAGCATTTCTCTACCTTCCACTCTCACTGTAGAAGAGCAGGAAGTAAACACAGATATCCTGTTAGCAACAATGACACCATGTCATGATGAGCACACAAAGCTGAGTTAGACACTTCTGCAAGGTCGTTGGGCCATAATGCTGGTAAAGACTGGTCAAGATTGGTCAGTGCTGGTCTGGGACTGTCTCTTTGGTTCATCAGATGGTAAATATTCTCTATAAGCTGATGATTTTCAAAATTATGTGAATATAAAACATTCAAATATAATATGCATATTATATTTAATTTATAAAGAATATATCATAGTATTATGTAGATGCACAATTTCTTGTGTTTTTTCCTTGTGAAAACCCTATTACAACTCTGCAAAATGATTCTTTCCTCATGGTAGTTATTTAATTTTAGGCCTAGATAAGTCAATAATTTTTTTTTGGTTTCTATTATTTATTTATTTTTATTTTCAGGTTGATAAATCGAGGGGTTACAGTTACATAAATAAGGTAATGAATACATTTCTTGTCTAACTTGTTACCCCTTCCCTCATGTTCCTCTTACTTGCCCCCCAAAACCCCACCCTCCAAGTTGTACAGCTCATTTCCAACATGTTGTCTTGTGTATATCACTAATGCAATGGTTTTCCCCTTGTCTTTTGTCTCACCATTCGGTTACTCCACTTCCCTTCCCTAATTCAAATAAACGTATATACATTGCTAGGGTACTAAAAATCAAATACAGTGACATCAGAGGATATACCATCGTGGGAAGAACCTACAAAGGAAACAAAAAAAATCACATAGTACATTAAAAACAACAACAAAGAAAAATCTCTTGTGTCCATGTCTTGGAGTTCAGTTTGCTTAGCCTCATCTTATATAGTCATATGTACATAATTATTCAGCTATTCTGCTCATCTGCTAAAATTATTCTGGATGTATACTGATTATTTCAAATAAGGGAAATCATGGGACCTATGTTTCTTTGGGTCTGGCTTACTTCACTTAATGTGATTATTTTTCCAAGTCTTTCCATTTCCTTACAAATGCAGCAGTATCATTCTTTCTGATATGTAACATATTTTCTTGATCCATTCATCTATGGAGGGGCATCTGGGTTGGTTCCATATCTTAGCTACGGTGAATAATGCTGTGATAACAATAGTTGTGCTAATAGCTTTAGTATGGCCTTGTTTGTTATCATTTTGGGTAAATACCCAGGAGTGCGACTGCTGGGTCATAGGCTTTATATGGTGTCTTTTGAGAAACCTCCATACTGCTTTCCAGAGTGGTTAAACAAGTTTACACTCCCACCAACAATGCAGTAGGGTTTCCTTTTGGCTCATCCCCTCCAGCATCTGTTGTTATTAGATTTCTTGATCATAGCCATTCTAACTAAGGTGAAGTAGAATCTCAATGTTGTTTTAATTTGCATTTCCTTTATGGCCAGAGAAGTTGAACATTTCTTCATATGTCTATTGGCCATTCTTAAGTCTTTAGCCTACTGATTAATGGGGTGGTTGTGTCTATGAGCATTCGTTTTTGGGGATATAGATTTTTGAGTACTAAGTATATTTTAGATATGAGGCCCTGGTCTGTTGTATGGCTAGTGAAGATATTCTCTACATCCTGGGGCTTTCTGTTGATCTTGCAAGTTATGTCCTTTGCCATGCAGAAGTTCTGCAGTTTAATGCAATCCCATTTGTTCAACTTTTAATAAAATGTTTTAAGTAAGGAGAGTGTTATCTTACTTGATAGTTTAATTTTGTTTCTGAAATTGCATAAAGAATTAAATAATTCAGTAGAAAGGATAAATTCATAAGAATTCATAATTACTCTGTCTGTTGGCCACTAAAATTCAGCAAATAAGCATGGTATATGATGCTGTTGAAAATTTAAAGATAATTTTAAAATTGGACTATTCTTTCTTTCATGGCTCCAAAATTATCTTCAATAAAATATAACTATTAGGGATAATTTCCTATTGTGAAAACTGTGTATATCGTTTGGGTAAGGTGTCAATAATTTTAACTTGTTACAATATAAAAAATAAGCACCGCAGGTAGGGCGTTAACTGTTTTAAAATTTTAATCGATAATAAATTATATTTATAGTGTAGAACAGGTTGTTTTGAAAATTGTATACCCTGTGGATGACTAAATTGAACTAATTAACATATGCATTAACTACATGCATAATTTCTGTGGTATAAATTCCTTGCTTCTACTTTGAGCCATTTTAAAGAACTGTATTAATTTTATTGTTTGCTAAAACATTAAATCATCATGGAAGCATTTGTATGTTACTTTTGTTTCTTTATAAAAAGTAATAATGTAAATGAGATTTTTAGTATTGCTAAAATGTATATTGTTATAAGTGAGAATATTAACATAAGATATTTAAAAATATGTACATAATTTAGATATACTTCACATGTGCCAATATAAGACTAAATTCAGCTCATATATTTCCATAGTTAAAATAATAATTTTGCCAATCACAAGACATGATAAATGTATGTATTTTCTTTCTTACTTGAATCTGTACAATACTGCCAGGCAAAGGTGGCTCATGCATTTAATAATAGCTATTCAGGAAGTTGAGATACAGAGGATTGTAGTTTGAAGCTAGATTGGGAAGAAAAGTCTGTGAGGATTTAGGTAAAAAATAACTAGTACAATGCTAGCCTGATGATAGGGCTCAAGTGATAAAGTTCTAGGCATCCAAGCTAAACACCATCAATTTTAAATCCCAATCCATCAGGAAAATGAAAATAAAAAGAATGAAACCTATTTGCTATCTATGTAGTTCAACAAAGAAATAGACCATTAGATGCTTTAGAAATAGCATTGTCATAAAAATTCTTCACAATTGCTTCGTACCTTTAAATATTTTGCTTTTAAAGATGTTTTACTTTGTAGACATTTATTTAAAGGTGTCTACCTTGTAGACATCTCCATCAGTGTACGGTTGAGACAATTCCATGTGGAAATATGCTGAGGGTGCGTACTTTGAGTCACATCATTTGCTTATGACAAGTAGTTGTTTGAAATACTCTTTTTTGGATGGGCTTCGGAGTGTTACAAACTAAGAACAGATGGAAGCAAATGTCGCATTCTTTAATTTCTCCACCTACAGCACTGGCCGTCAGAATGCTAGTGCCTCAGACTCAGCGGCTACACAGGCGGGAGTTTAGAATTCAACACCTGCTCTGTTCTGCAGTGAGCTGCACACCTGGGATTGTCTGGCTTTATCATCATTTATTAATTACTTAATCAATAAGCTCTGTAAATGGTGACCATAATTATGCTAGAAGGTCACTGAAAGCAAGGACAGCAAGGTCCCAGAGCAAGAAGGTCTACACTCGAATCTATTTATCTAAAGCTGTATGACAAGTTGCTATTTTTTTAAATCTCTGTCTTGAATTTGAAATTAACATCTAGTTGAAAAGTTTGTGCTGAAAAATGAGCCAAAACAAAGGAATTTGCTTCTCTCCCCTTTGAGTTCATCTTCACTGCATTTGAAATGGATGAGTGGGATACATGTATCTTAAGGGAATGTCACTAGCTCTGAGAAGCTTCTCTCAGCAGTATCTTAGTCAGCATCATGCTGATGTTTTGTACTTCTAAACACTCCATAGGCAACAAAGTGTTTGCAAAACTGTTTTCTGGAGAGAAAAATCCATAAATCAGATCCAAACCCATTGTGTAGATCGTCCTTACTTGTGGAAGACGACTCCATACACCCCGGTGTCACTCCGCTGTCTGAACTTCTGTTTATGACACATGGATTTTCTAAAATAGTTGATAGGACCTTGAATTTTGACACATGCACATTAGGTATGCTATGGATACATGACATATACTTTGAATGTTTGCAGAGAAAACATCATTGTCTTCAACTATTTTACTCTTTTATTGTATTTGTTTCTAAGTAGATTTACCTGCTGGGCAATTTATGCAAAATAAAATGTGAATTTAAGTGAATTTTAGGGCTTTTACAAAATTTATCACAAACTGAATGTGAGATCAAACTCCACATATCCTAAAATTGAGCTACATTAGTTAATAAAGCAGCAACTCTAGGCATGGGACTAAGAATTTAAAATGAGACTAAGCCAAGTGCTGGTGGTACATGACTTTAATCCTAGCTGCTTAGGAGTCTGAACTGAGGATTTTGTTTCAAAATTAGGCCAAGCAGGAAAGTTCACAGTACTCTTATTTCCAGGTAATCACCAAAAAGAAAAAAAGAAACAACAAAGAAGTGGCACTGTGGCTGAAGTGGTAAGAGTATAAGAGTACTAGTCTTGGACATAAAAGTTCAGGGGCAGTAGCAAGTCCTTGAGTTCAAGCAGCAACTCACCCTCCCCCCCAGAAATGTACTAATGCATTATGGACCATAACATACATATGTGAGTTCCTATATGTTTTTTTTTACAATAGCATGTTTTCAAATCAGTATCATTAATCTTCCCATTTGATTCTCATTTTCAATGTTATTTTAAAATAGTCTAATCATCTACTCTCTAATATAAATTTTAAAATATACTGGCCATTTTACATGAAAAATTCCACTGAGTTTTACAAGTAGATTGAACTGAATCTGGAGACCAATAGGAAAAGCTGATATTTCAGCAATATGAAATACTCTAAGTAATGAATACGTTGAAATCCCCTCAATAAAATCTCTCAAGAATTACTTTTAAATTAAGATAAAATGTACATGCATTTATTTTTTAACATACACAGTACAGTCAGTGGCTTTTGTAATGCACAGTGATGTAATCATATGTGCTATAAATATCCTCCAAAGAAATCATTCAGTTAGTCCTTCAGCCACTTCATCTCATAGCAATGTATACATATTATTAATTATTTTCTACCCGTTGGATGTTCTGTGAATTTTATGGATTCTTCCTTCTCCTAAGCTAATATTTAAAATGTTCATTGGTCTAGTTACATATTTCAGTACTTTATTGTTATGGCTGAATAATACTCAGTTGAATACTTATATTACATATTAATTTTATATTTTATATAATTTTCTATATCTATCATTTTAGTTTGTTACTACTATATATTACACTGTTATGCATATTCATGCACAACATTGTACATGAACATGTTTTTAATTTTCAAGAGGATTAATGTATTAATAGTATTAATGATTCACATGGCAACTCAAACTATAGAATTTTCTATATTGGTGGTGCTGGGGTTTGGAACTCAGAGCCTAAGGTTGGGTAGGCAGTCACTAAGTCATGGCGGAAGCGAAGAGGTGGAGTCATACAGACATTGGCTGGGGCTGGAATGAAACTACCATATTGATCCTACAACTCCTAGTGTTTCTCAAAGCAAAGGGAACAAACACACCCTTCTGTGCCCAGCTTTGGCTTGAGAAGGAGTTCCACAAGTACTTTTGCCTATGTGGACTGGAACTGTGGTGCTTCAGTTCTCAGCCTCCTAAGGAAGGATTATAGGCATAAATCCATGGGGCCCAGCTAATCTATTCTATTAATTTTATGAGCTGTAAGGACTGGTTGTTGATTTCAACAATTCTTTGTATTCTGAAGTCTAGCCCCTTATCAGATACAAAGTTAGAAAATATTCTGTGGATTGTCTTTTTAGTATTGCAATGTAATTTGAAACACCAAATATTAAAATTTTGTGTACTTTTATTTATCTAACTTTTTCTTGTGTTAGTTATCCTTTGTTTCCATTCAGAAATTATTGTCCAAACCCCATGTTTTATATTTTTACCTGATACATTTCAGGTTTTAATAAACTTTAATTTTCTATAGATAATATAGTGGACTGCAAATTAATTGCTTTACATGTGTATATACAATTTTAAAAAGTTATTGGAGAGATTTTGTTGTTGTTGTTGTCACTCCCACTTTTCTTTTGTGCCTGTATCACAGCCTGAAGTGAAGGCATTGCTCTCTTGCTTTGTGTTTTTGCTCAAGGTTGGTGCTATAACACATTGGCTAGCTCCACTTCCAGCTTTTGGCAGGTTAATTAGAAATAAATATCTCTCAGAATTGTCTGCCTGGGGTTAGGTTCCAAGTGAGATCCTCAGATCTCACATGCCTGAGGGGCTAGGAACATAGGCCACCCACAACTGGTTTTGTTTTTCGTTATTGAATATCTGAAAGAATTCTGGAACATGAACTTGCGATTGATGGGTCTAATATGCATATTCTCAACCTTGTAGTGTTTCAAAGATAATTCTTGGTGTCTTGCAGTTCTAGATGAATGTTTATTTCAACATATCTGTTTCTGTTTAAATAAAGGCATGTAGCACTTTGATTATAGGGATTTCACCTACTCTGTAGATCAATGTGGAAAATATTGCCATTTAAACAATATTATCTTATAAGTAATAAGCACACAATGTTTTTCTATAGTCATTTAATTTTTTTCAACAGTATTGTTAAACTTGGTTTATACTGTATAAATGGGTACACCTTTGTTAAGTTCAATCTTAAGGTATTTATTCCCTTTGATTCAATTCTTTTAATGAATTATTCTTTGAATTGTCCATTGATAATATGCAAAAATACATTTTTGGATAAGAACTTTCTGTTTAATACTATATAAGTGAAATCCACCCTGAGAATTTCTTAAATATTCTTCTATCTGTCATTAGTAATTTCATTGCTGTCAGAGAATCTATTATTTCTGATTTCAACTCTTTTAAATTTATTCATTATAGTTGTATGAGAAAATATGTTTTCTATCAAAGACAATGGCTCACATGCACTTAAGAAAATGTATTTCCATTGATGATCTATAGATGTTTATTAATTCAAGATGGATTTTGTTCTACTCACTTGTTAATATTTTGTATTTTTTCTGAACATTTTTTGAAATATGGTATTGAAGCCTTCTGCTATTATTGTTAAGCTATATATTATTTCTTTTAATTTGGTAATTCATTCAGACATTTTGGAGATCAGTTATTAAAGGCATATTATATTTTTCATATTTTATATGGTTGATGTTCTTACAAGGATAAAATGTTCTTGTTTACATCTACTATCAATCTATTTATCCCCTAATTTTTTACTCAGCTTCCTTCCAGTGACTTTATGGTATATGTAATACTATAAGCATTTTTTACTTTTACAATTACTAGATAATCTTCAGACAATATCAGTTTTGTTTTGCTTTTCTAAATGATTCTTATTTATGTTTCTTGTTTATTTTTAATGATTAAAATTTCCCAATTATAATCTGAGTAGAATTCAAGTTTCTTGCCCAGGATACTTCAAACCATGATCCTCAGATCACAACCTCCTGAGTAGCTAGGATTAAAGTCGTGAGACACTGGCAAAAGACTCAATTCATTTTATAGTTATTTCTTGAAGCACTCATCCCTTAAGAAGATCAACAATTAATATTTACTTGGAAAGTAGCAAGTTGATTTTAGATTGTATCCTACATTGCACGTGTGTCTTTAAAGCATCTGTGGAGGAGAGGGAATTGAGAATGAAAATTAAGTTAGCTAACCTGAGTCCTGGATGTCTTTGAACCCATGAGGATATTGCTAATGAGATCATGAACCTAAAGCAGTACACTGGTGAATATTTAGGAGAGCAAATTGAAAAGACTGAATGAAAATATTCTTCAGGAAGTTCAAAAAAGAATTCAGTAGAGAATAAACAAGGACACATAATCTAGTCCAACAAATACGTTAAAACATTCCTTTAAATATTTATAGCTAAAACTTTTAAAAGCAAATCCTAAAGATAATGTCAATATAAATAAATAAATGAAAAAATAAAATGAATAAAGTTTGACAGGCTATTTTCTTATTTTGGTGTTTTGTGGGGTTTGTGTCTGTAGACTGAATAGCCACTTGCAAGTACAAATGGTAGAGCCATGTTACTATAAATATTTAAATGGTTTATGTTTCTCAAGGCAGAATGAACAATTTATATAATAGCATTAAGGGCATTTCTTATTTAACAAGTGCGTGCAAAAATGAAAGAGTGCATTTGAGGAAGAAAACAAGTTCATATCCTAATGTGATGTTGCTGCTGCCTTCTAATGTGTTTCCTATGGGCATTTTCTGATAGTAAACCTGAACTATAAACACATGCCTGTGTCTTTCCTCTTTCCATTGAGTACTGCATCTCCAGATTTTCACCATGCTTTCATTATTTATTGGTGAACTTTCAATACCATTAACAGCTGATTTCATAGTTTTGGGAAACCAGAGTACTTCAGAAACCTATTCTGCACCCCAGGACAGTTTTAGGCTTTTCTATTATGTTTCTTACAAAAGTGCACATTAAATACAGAAAAGGAGCCTAAGTACAAGTATTAATCCTTTGCATGCAAAAGGCAATTAAGAAATGCTGGTTGGATTGACTAGTCTACAAGAGGCAATCTAGTTTTTGAAAGACGTCAGTGGTAGAAGGAATCAGATGAGAGTTGTGGTGGGTAGTCAAGTTTATAAAGTTCATTGACCTGTCTATATCTTAATTCCTTTGTCTTCAATATAAAGAACTATGTCACTCCAAAAATTATGTTTGCCATTCAGAAGAACCCAAGTGTTGGTACCTTATAGATATAGCCATAATAATATATGTCTCAGCTCTTAAACAGTCAGATTGTCCATATATAAAGCTCTACATGACTTGTCCCAAGTCTACCAATAATGGTTGTGTTTCTCATAAATTTCTAGAATGTTATATCCTGGCTATTCTTTGGTTTCTTCCATGCCTTGTCTTATTGTCTGATATGGAAGTTCATGCAAAGGTTATTATTACTGTGATAAAATGGCTGATCTCCCATATCTACCTCCTGAATCTGTAGCTAGCAATGATTTCTGAAGATTTTAGTGAAACATTGCTTTGGGTCATTTATTTGAACAAGTATCAGATCATTATTTTTCCTCTAGAGGAATTAAAAATAAAGTTTTCCTAAGAAACTTGAAATTAATTGGATTGACAAAGTCATTCTAGAATAACATAATTTACCAAAAAATCCTCTTATTTCTCTATTACAAAAAGCAAAATCAAAACATGAATGATCTAGACCACTCATTTCCTAGATAGGCATAGCAGGCATAGCAGCTGAATCAGGGACACAGAACAATTCAGATTGAAGTCAGAGTTGCTGAAGAAATGCTCATCGCGAAATAGGCCATTTCATTCGGCAAAATACAACTCCCAAATAAGTTTCAGAGTGCATATTTGACAAGATGGGAAATAACTTAATTAGCAATGATGAAACTATTTTCTTTCCCTGAGTCGCATAGATATGACATTTCAGTTTACAGCTTTCCACTGGCCTTTTCCATGGCAGACACTCATATATAATGTCATCTGGAGCAGTTTCATAGAAAGGTACTCTTCCTGGAATGACAATACCTTGTAGCAGGTACTTTATCATTCATCATGGCAGCCTTATAACAGCTCACAAAGTAATTGGCCTGGCATAAAAATAAAAATGACCAAAATCTCAATTGCTGATAACCTATGCAGAAAGATAATGTCAATTCTAAAGTCTTATCTGTGGTTTTTAATGAAATTTTTAAAACTATTGTTTACTACTCCTACAATAGAAGAGCTTGAACTCTGAATATACAATGAATTTCTCTAAATATGAGCTACCTTGAGTTTTACTTCCTAAAATTTTCTGAGATTTTCCTCCTAAAGTTACTTAATGAATAAGTTCTTTGTGGAATGAGATTTTTATGTTCTAAATCTAATTCCATGTGGCTACCTCAGTCAATATATAATAGTTGGTTATTATATGACCCACATTGAGATTGCCAGATGGCTTTCATTTCTTTCTATGGTTGGAATTATATCGTTATTACTAATTATAATTGAATACATGCATGTGTACATACATACACACATACATACATACACACATACATACATACTTACATAAGAGACACCAGCCCATCCTTAGTAATATAAAAAGGATTCAGAGTTTTTATCTCTCAAGATTTTTGAACCAGTTATACTGAATTAAGAATAACATTCTGACCTTTTTTTTTTTTTTTTGGTGCTAGTATGGGGACTTAGTCATATAGCCTAGGTGCTTTCCCTTGGCTTCTTTACTCAAGGCTGATTAGTTTAGCCACACCATCTTGTGAATTGTAATTTTTATATTAAAAATATTACCATTCAATATATCAGTTCATGAGCACAATGACTTTTGATTGACATACCATACCCCTTTTAGTGGGCTAGCTAATTGGAGAAACTGGCAATAAGAGTCTCAAGGATTTTCTGCCTGGTTGGTTTGAAACTAATATCCTTAGGTTTCAGTCTCCTGAGTAGCTAAAGTTGCAAGTGTGAACCAAGTGTTTTTTGTCCTTAAAAACAAAGATTATATAGTTTTATTTTGGCTCCATCCATGTGACCTTTACTATATCACTTAATATTTAGTTTCTTAATTATAGAGTAAAAAAATTGGTCTGTACTTGATTTTCAAATTTTTCTAAGGAGTGTTCTAGGGGAAAAAATGCTAAATTCACTAAGGAGAAGGATATAAAGGAAAGAAAAATAGAATTCTGCCCCTGTATTCTATGTTAACAGGAGTTCCTGTATGAGCTCCATTATGAGAAAGACTTTATTTTCATCCTAAACACAAGATTATAGCTGATGTCTACTGTTTGTTGTCTGTTATCAGTTAAGGGAGCAAAGACCTTGAAAATCCAATTAACCAAGAAAAAGCCAGAAGTGGATGTGTGGCTCAAGTGGTAGAGATCCAGCCTTGAGTCTGGCCCGGAGTTCAAGCTTGATAATGGCACACACACACACACACACACACACACACACACACACACACACACACACACACACACACACACACACACACACACACACACACACACACACACCACACACACACACATTACTATACGTGATTGAAACTAATTGAAAGATCTGGACTTTAATCTCAAATCAAGGAATCTGCTTTTTGATAACCCTGTGTACTTTCTACTTTTTGAAACCTTCATGATTCCCTTCAAAATAATCTTCATTTTTCACAGAAGCAGGAGGAAGAAAGCTTACACAAGCTCCTCAAGGAAATGCACTTCTTTATTCTATTTTCAAACATAGAATAAATCATTTGGGTAATCTTCAAAATATTTTCAAGTCTATTTTGAAATATATCCGTGTTTGGGATGATAAGCTTACAAATAGACTGCTTCCATCTGATAGAGAATATTCTATTCTTACTTCACTCCATTGAATCATTTCAGAACCCATCCAAGGGTTTAGAGATTAAGTACTCTATTTCTATTTAAATGGGGAACAGTTTTCCACAGGAATAATTCCTCTATTATGCACCATTATTAGCATTATGGATTTAAATTTGAGACATAAAAGGACATTTGTATTTCTCCTTTATGTAAGGACTTTAATTTTTTGTTTTTTTTAAAAGTCTAATAAATGAATAGTCGGTATATCATAAATGTGTATGACAAAATGAAAGGCCATGATATTGAGTTGTTTTGAGTCTTTGTGCTGGTAAACATCCATTTCCTATCTTGTAGAGTTCTCTCTCTCTACTAAAAAATGCACATGACATTTTCCAGGGCTATCATTGTATTCTTTCATTAACAGTGGATTCACTGATGAAGACAAATGTTGGAAAGCTATTGTACAAATTTTTCTAGATGTCTCATATTCTTTTCATCAGACCCTGCCACATGTGCTGATGTATTGATGCAGAAGGCAATGTGTTAAATGCACACCCACACGTACAGTCACAAGTGTCAGCATTATCCTTTTCCTTGCAAACGAGGGTGGTAGCAATAAAAATCAATGACGTTAAGGATGGGAAATATTAATAGCACCGACAATTATATCACAATAAATTAAGTTTATAGCCTTGAAAATAGCTTTTTTATTAAACCTGCTGAACATCAATTTAACTACACGTTTGGAGGGATAACATAAATCTAATCAAGGGTGTGAGAATAGGAGGGAGACAAAGGTAGAGAAGCTGACTGAAATTATTTTGACCTAAATAAAAGTACTTGAGACAACACAGAAGGTGGATTTTCAGTCTACAAAGAGTAAAATGAAGCTGGCAATGAATTATCCACCAATTTTGACAGTGCAGGAATAATGTAAAGTACAGTTGTTATTGAAACTGGCCCAGTGGGAGCAGACATGAAGTGACTGTGACATATTACACAAGATTCATTTGTGACAAAAGGAGATTTCCTCCTCATAACATATAAGTTGATCTCTAGACTTGTTTTGCAGAAAATGATTGTAAGACAAATCTTTCCTTCTAATGACTTCTCTAAATAACTTCTCTAGATAACTCTACAGAACTTTTCATAAGTAAAATGAAATTAAACAAGATTCTAAAAACAACAACTATTAGCAAGAATACATTTCAAAAATATTGAGTACACTCAGTTCTGCACAAGGGACTTTGTTTTAATGCAATTATACATTGCATTGTTAGTGATTCCTTAGTGAACTTCCAAAAATGAAAAATTGCTTTCATTTTATTAGAGATACTGTGGTATCTGAGGGATGTTTGAAAAGGATCTTGTCATATTTTTTTGAGACAGAATCAGTTTAAACCCATAA
Source organism: Dipodomys merriami (assembly GCF_024711535.1). Classification (NCBI taxonomy): domain Eukaryota; kingdom Metazoa; phylum Chordata; class Mammalia; order Rodentia; family Heteromyidae; genus Dipodomys; species Dipodomys merriami. Next base: position 120,632,215 of record NW_027202270.1, on the reverse strand, counting down.
AATCACGTTTAAGTTTCTGTTTTATAATTTGTAGCAACTGAATGTAATTCTCATTGGAATTCTGAGTTCCCTTCCAGGCCCAAATTTACATGGACCAATTTATCATTTTCTATAGACTTAAAAATTTTATTTTTCCAAGTGCATAAAGAGTAATTTGGAATAATCAATGTTGATCTTATAATACTGTGATACATATTGCTTTGGAAAGCAGTGTAAAATGGTATTTCATATAGTGTGGCCTTCTTTTTTAAAAATATGGTATTCATAATATTTTGTCAAGTGCAAAACATAATGGGATATAAAAGTCCCATTCAAGGAGTAAACACAACCACTCATTAATACTCTAGACACATACACACACACAGGGACCCAAACATAATCAAGAAAGGAATAACCAAAAAAATCTGTAACATACATTTTTTAGAAACTTTCGAGTTGAGGAAAGGTGTCCTATGTAATAAAAATAATGGCAATGATAATAATTTCTCAGGTGATTTATATCATTAGTATCATCTTGGCAAATAAGAAAAATCATATGGCATTTATTACATTCAATGAACCAATCCATTTCTTTTACATATTGAGAAATTTGATGCACTTGACAGCTCTGTTACAGGAGCTATTATTATTTATCACACTTTAGAGAGAATGACATACAAAACATGTAGAAAAACTCATTGGCTGTGATTTATAATGTCATAGGCTCCAAAGAGCCTTGTGAATCTCCCAATATTTCATCCCAAAGGAATCTTGACTGGTATAAAATGTATTTCACTTTTGTGAATGAGGAAACTGACTCACCAGTAGGTTAAATAATATGTCCAGGTGCAATGGCTTTATAATAATAAAAAGCTCTCTGTATAAATCTATCTGATTCCATAATTAGATATCTTAACCACTACAGATGGGATCCTCATAAGGAAATTCTTTTTCTATATATCTAGTGTTTAAACATCTGTCCAGTGAAGAAAATAAAATAATAGAATATATTTCTTATTGTTAATCATAATATACTCTTCTCCAAATGCCCATGAATCAATGCCACTCTCTAAATATCTTGTATGTTTAAAACCTTCATTAGTGGGAAACTGTACAACCATGACAATTTCTGAGGCATAACAACAACATCTTTACAATTTAACCCGCTTCCGGGACTCTCTAACAGTATTATTACTTTTAGCCATGACTTTTAGCCATAATATTATAGCTCAACTAAGTATTTATTGATGATTAATTCACAAGGAGAAAGACCCCACCACCCTGGCAGGCGACTTGTATTACACATTTGATTATATTAGAGTTTAGACCTATTGGCATTCTTACATTTAATTATTCATGAATTAAACACAAGACTTTGCCTGTTCATTTACCATTCCTTACATGAGTAGTTCTAAATGAGCAAATGCCAGAGAGCTTTGGAATTGAATAATATCACCTCAGCATTACCAGATGCTATGCCCCAGTTGTCTTGTTTTAACACAGACATCATAATAAATCCCACATGTAAATGCACAGAAGAAAATGACCTTCCACACACTTACTGCTGACTGCAGTGCTAACAAGGTAGCCATGCAATGTGACCTGATAAGGAACATCCCTATAAAGCAGTAATTCACACTTTGTACTGGTCATAGAGTTGTCTCTCACTTGCAAATCTCCCTTTCTCCTCTCAGCTGTGCAATGCTGGCATTGAGAATTTGTCTAGTTCATTTGTTGTTGTTGTTGCTTTACATTGTCCCTTCTTAGCTTCTGTAACTAGGGGGCATGAGGCACATCCGCAGTGAAAGATATGGGAGAAATTTCTTCCTTGGATATTTGCTGGTACTCTGGGATGTACATTTACAAGAGATTTTATTTCACCCAGAAAACTCCAGCTATCACAAATTTTAAGAATCAGTTTCCATTTAGATTCCATCGGTTTCCATTCTATGATGCATATTGATGATCCTCCTCCATTGAACTAGAAGCAACTCTTTTGTCCCCCTTCTGTAGAGATTTGACTTCTAGATTCAGTGAACTTCTAAGTTCTAGTAACTCCCAGCTCTGTCCTAGTGACCTTCTTATCAGAAGGATTGAAATCATCAGCATTTTTGGTGCTCAAAGTTCTCATTTTGCTTTTTCTCTCAACTAAAATAACTTTGCTATTGGGGACTCAGTCTGTTGATATCCTCATGTGTTCTCATCATCTCCATATTTCCTGACTGATGATGTTCATAAATTGCTTCATTTTCATGGATTGCTGTTCATAATTCCAATATTCACTATCAATTTTTAATTATTACTTTAGAAGAGATAAGCAGCCATGGTAAACTTGGTTAAATTTTACAAAACAATTTCCTGCTCCAAAATCAATGGCTAACTTCCAGGAAGAACCTCTAGACTGATTTGACAGGTAATTTTGTGGATATAGGATATTTGTGAGTTTGGATAAAAACATATGCTCTATCTACAGGCATTTACACTTAGATCTTGAACTTATATTTTATTTGAAAGGTATAACCATCCCACAGTACTCTGGCTATTGATCCTGTCTTGCATTTCAGTTGTTATTTATCTGTAGTTTGAAACTATCATTGAGCTGTTCTTATATATACAGACTTCTCATATATTCAGTCCACTTGTATTGCTCCATTCAGAAATCCTGCTAACACCGGAGACCACACTACATTCAAAATCTTCTTCCCCTTTGTTTTTGCTATCCCTCCACTGTTCCTTTTCCTAGCACACACAGTGAATCATACTGCAAGTTAGCAATCATTTTTATTTCTCCCATTCATACATCTTAGCCTGTCCACTCTGCTTCTGCATATTTGGTGAAGGCATCTTCTATCCCATCTTATACTACTTCAAGCTGGTACCATCCTTCTGTGTAGTAGTAATAGTACTTACATGTCAATTTGACTGGGCTACTGGATGACCAGTTGTTTGCTCGAACATTATACTAGGTGTGTCCATGAAGGTGTTTCTGGATGAGATTAACATGAATATCAGTATGTATCAGTATATATCAATAATAGGAGTGTGGAAGGTCTCAATAGAACCAGAAGGCTGACATTCCTATGAGTAATGGAGAATTCCTTCTACTGGATATAGCAGTTGGGCTTTTCTTGCCTTTGGACTTGAACAGAAACATGAGTTTTTTTGGGTTTTGAGCCTGCCAGACTTCAGACTAGAACGGACACCATCAGCTCATCCACGTCTCCAGCATGCTGACTGCAGATCTTGAAACTTGTCAGCCTGTACAATCATGTGAGCAAATTCCTTATAAGAAACCTCTCTAATTTAAAATAATAATAATAACAATAATAATATCATTAAGCAAAACCATCATTGAGTCAATGTCTTGCTGGTGATTTTTCTATTTATCTATCCTACAAAAGGTCATGTTGTGAGCACCTTTACCAATCCCTGTTGGGGTTTCTTTTCAGACAGGTGGTGAGACTCTATACTGGTGAGATGGTAACTGTACTTTAAATCATCTCACTGACCTAAACATTACTTTCTTACTATATCTATTCTATTAAACTCGAGTGAATAGCTTATTCCAAATTAGGCATAGGAATTCTACATTGTCACAATACTTAAGTATTCATGTGTGTCCAACTTTTGTATCTATCACTTCAATATTTAGACTTCTCTCCTCCGATAGTAACATGAAATTGACATCAATTTGTGGGTTAGTTATTCCAAACTCAAAGCTTTATTTCGATATGTTAATCATGATAAGTTAAAAAATAATTAAATCACAGAAAAGTATTTCCCTCATAATAGAGAGCCTGTATACCTCTTCAACCTCAGCTCTTTCAACCCTTACTTCAGCCACATCTCAACAGTATCAGTTCCGGGGGGAAAACAAAACAAAAACAAACAAACAAACAAAAAATCCACCTTTACTTCCACTTCTGTGTGCATGAGTCCACTGCTTCCTGGTAATTAAACATACCTCTTCTCTTTTTTGCATCAAGAAACATTGTCCCATTGGTAGAGAATCAGTGTTAAGTGCCTGTTCTTCCAGTAAACACTTAGAATTCCTTTGGGTTCCTGTTCAGAGTTGTTAGCACAGCACTTTATGAGTTTTTCTCTCTCATAAATCTTAGTTCAATCTTCTATAAATGATGTTTTAGGCCTTTCTTCATCTTTCAGAAGAGTAGATGTGATATAGATGTGCATTATAAGCATAATGGAAGAATAACATACCACCCAAATCATGAACTAAAAATTACTAACCCTTGCATTTAGTTTGGTATTTTGTTTTGTTTTTTAATCACATATCTCATATTTACTTCTCAGAAATATCCACTTCCTTAATTTTGGTTTGTATGTCTTGCTTCATTTTATAGGAGCACATGAATCTGACCATATTTTAAATCTTCTTTGCAAATAGTATCAGGAATATATCTTCGTGCAAATGTGACATATGTATACACAGATACAGCACATAAATTGCCTCATGAAATTCTTCATTCGATGTTTTTGAGGTAGTTAAAATCCTAACTTCCACCATATACTTGGTTATTCTGTGTCATTGTTACCATTTATTTAATTCTCATATGAATAGAAGTTTAGGATAATATTATTGTAAACAGTTTGCCATTTGGTGGCTTGGTATGTGTGCTTAAGATGTTCTGTAAAATGCAGAGAGGAATGAATATTTAACTTTTCAAGTTTATATAAGCTTTGTATTGAGGGACATCATCTATTTTTTTTTTATTTTTTGTGAACATACTGTACAGAGGGGTTAAAATTACATGGGCAAGATAATGAGTACATTTCTTATCAAGCATTGCAGCCTCATCCTTTGTTTACCATTCACATCCCTTTCCAGCTTTCCCCGCCCCCCTCCTAATTCCCTCCCCCGCACCAAAGTTGTAAAGTTCATTTTCAACATGACAACTTGTACTTCTCATTGTTGCAATGGGTCCACCTGTATCCTTAAACGACTTGTTTTTCCCCATCTCCTCCACAAATTATACCAACATCAAATATAGTGAAAGCAGGGGTTATACTGTGGGGGAGGGACATACAAAGCAACAAAGAAATAATCTTATCATTGCGTTAGAAACAAATTCATGAAAGAAAAAAAAACATTTAAATACATATCTAAGGGTTCATTTTCCTAACATCACATTATCTGACCTTTTCTGCTTGACTCATACATATACTAGATATTGCAAATAAGGGAAACCATGGGACCTATGTTTCTTTGGGCTTGGCTTACTTCACTTAATATACATTTTTCCAAACCTTTCCATTTCCTAACAAATGGGGCAATGTCATTCTTTCTGATAGAGGCATAGAATTCCATTGTGTATATGTACCACATTTTCTTGATCCATTCATCTACTGAGGGGCATCTGGGTTGGTTCCATATCTTAGCTATAGTAAATAATGCTGCAATAAACATAGTTGTGCTGGTAGCTTTAGTGTGGTCTTGTTTGTAAACATTTGGGTAAATGCCCAAAAGTGCGATTGCAGGGTCAAAAGGGAGTTCTATGTGAAGTCTTTTGAGGAACCTCCATACTGCTTTCCAAAATGGTTGAACAAGTTTACACTCCCACCAACAATGAAGTAAGGTTCCTTTCTGTCCACATCCCCTCCAGCATCTGTTGTTGTTAGAGTTCTTGATTCTAGCCATTCTAACTGGGGTGAGGTGGTATCTCAATGTTGTTTTGATTTGCATTTCTTTTATGGCTAGGGAGGTTGAGCGTTTCTTCATGTGTCTATGGCCATCTTTCTTTTCTCTTCAGAAAAGTTTCTCTTTAAGTCTTTCGCCCACTTATTTATTGGGCAGTTGTTTCTTTGAGGATTTGTTGTTGGGGGATTTAATTTTTTGAGTTCCATGTATATTTTAGATATGAGACCCTTGTCCGTTGTATGGCTAGTGAAGATCTTCTCCGTGGGCTTTCTATTGATCTTGCTAGCTAAGACATCATCTATTTTTGTGTTAACAGATTTGGGAGAAATATTTCAGTAGCTATAAATTGGTGTCTTATGATTTTTCAGATAATTTCAAGTTATACCCTAATAGCTGTGAAGAAACTGTAACAATGGCAACAAAAACTATGCAGCGGTGATTAAGAATAAAATGTTTCTAACATTCACCAAGGAAGTTTTCTTAATTGATATCCATTTCAGTATTTTCAAGTTGTATCTGTGGCTGGACTGAAATTAATTTCTAGGAGTAAGAAAGTTGTCAATCATGTTGATTTTGTCAGAAAAGATAGGGATCTTGAAGTTCCTCTAGTTTTTAGATGCTGGATATTAAACATCAGAAGAAGTAATTCAAATCTGTTTATTTCTGCAAGATGAAATCTTCACAGAGGCCCTGTGAATCAATAAAATATTTCAATTTGTGTCATCAGTTGGTGTGCAGGAAAACAGTATTCAAGGGTATATTTTCTCTTTATTTTTCTCATCTATTCAGAAATTCTTCATCATTCTTCACTATTCTGATCCAGGCAAGATTCAGTTGTAATTTATTTACCTTTTAAAATCTTTGAGGAAATGATTGTCTCTGTGGTGTTCACAGCGCAAGACACAATCCAACCATGTTATAATATTGCTCATCATTCACTGAAAGTTATATTTTAAAGATAGTTTATATATATGTAAATATATGAAAACATTATAGATCTAACATTATATGTCTCATATCCAGGTATATCACCTAAACTGTTCAGTTTTTTTATACTATCAAAAGTGAGCATCGTAATGGATACTGTGATTGTTCTCATTACTGTTTCCTGCTTTCCAACTTCTAAGATCATGGTGGGTTTATAACACCTTGTTTGCTTCTTAACTTGTGGGGCATCAGAAAAAATTTCAATAGAAATTAAAAGTATAGCTTTACAACAAAATACAATTTTCACAGCATAGAGAGCACCTAAATTCCCTTTGTTTCTCTTTCTTGTGACAAATTGTCATGATTCTATCAGAGTCAGACCTTGAATGTTTATTAAAAGAAAGAACATCCAAACCCTTCTCAGATTTCCTTGGCCAGTTCTCTGTTTTGGGGTCATTACAGCAGCATAATTGCATCTTATCTGGTCAGATATTTCAAAGTATCCAGATTTTAAAGACAACACTTTAAAACTTTTACTGAGTATTCTCAGTATTCTCAGCTTTATTTTTTTCTGTTGCATAACAAATACTTTTGATGTGATCATAAAGTTGACATTCTCTTTGCTACTTAAAATCATTGGGCCCCATCCTTCTCAGTCACAAAATATATACTTATTTAAACAAAGATTCTTTGGCTTCCAAATGTAAGTCTTTATCTGAGAATGGTCCACATGTCTTACAACTAACTGCAAATACATAAACCATGTAAATCTCTAGATTACATTTAATTTAATTCAATTATATGTATGCAGATTAACTACAATGTATATTTTAGTAAGACAAGAAATTGTATACAAGGAAAAATAATTTAAAAATTGTATTGTAGAATCAGCCTTCTGAATAACATATCCCTAATATATGTTTCAAATATGTTTTCAAATCGTTTCAGATACACTGAACATTAACTTCCTCAGAACAGACCATATGGTGGCTGACAGCCACTGTGTTTGGTTTTGGAGACCAGCCCTGTGTCTTTCTGCATTTTATGACCATTTTTCTTCCAGTATAATCTTTGATCTTTTTTAAAATCTTTCGGAAATTCTGACAGATCCCCTTTGAGCCATCTTTGAACCTCTTCATGTTTTTTCAATCAATAAAATAGACAATGGAAGACGGACATTATGCTACATTTCCCTAAAAAGGCATATGTACCAGATTTGTAAAATGCATCGGTAATGAGAAGAAGATGGGAAGTGAAGGATGAAGGGCTTTGGGCCTCCCACCGACCCACTTCAATGGGAAAATTTCCCTTAAAATGTTTCATGTGCAATGGGAATTTCTTCTTTCCGATTCTTGCTATTCCTGTGTTCAACACAACAGAGATGCCAGGTAAAGCACAAAACATATGTTTCCTATTATTTTTCAGAAAAGCACTTATATATTTATTTATATGTTCTATGAAATATTTGGGACATACTTATACCCAAAATATTCTTTATCAGAACTGCAGTTATACAGAATATTCTAAATTGACTTGCTTAGAACAAGGAACACTCCATAACAGGCACTGAAATCATACTTTACTGATTCAGAGTATGACTTTGTACCATTAATTGAAGATGCAGTCCTAGAACTGAATCCAGAGGGCTTTAGTTCCTTTTTAATAGACTGTGTTTTTTTTTCCATACCAGACTTCCTTGTTCACTTCATTGGCTCCAAAGAAAAGTACCTGAATTTGCTAAGTAGTTTTTACGTTTGAGGAAATTTATCCATTTTTTTCTTTTACTAAATTTCCTCATTAGCAAAGTGAGAATTAAAATTGCATTTTGAATATATTAGCCACTTCACTTTATTTCATATAAATGGACATTACAAGTAGTTAGTTTTCTTTGTATTCAGTCATTTTTGAAAATCAGAAAGGTGTCTACATATATATACACATATATTCACATATACACATATATACATATATGTATACACACATTATACATATATATATATACCTGTATATCATATATACATACACAAAATATATATGTGTATGTATATACATATATATCTGTGTATACATGCATATATGTGTGTGTATATATAATTGTTTTCTGAACCTTTTCAGAAGGTCATAGTAAAGCACAAATGGCATGAAGGCTGAATAAATCTGCTACTAATTTTACCTGCATTTTAGAACTCTGCATATTCAAAAAGAGACTATTAAGTTAGGAAGACTCATATATGCAATAGATCTGTTCTCCTACCACAGTAGCGCTATCATTTCTCAATCTTGAGGCTTTCAATGACTTTTCCTCACAGAGCTGAGTTGATGGCACAGGGCTGGCCCAGGTGATCTCTAGAGGGCTCCCTGCTCACTTAGAGCATTTTGCTAGTTGGGCACACATCACATTTCCTTGGCACTGCAGTCAATAATCTGTAGCTTTGAATTTAGTGAATTTTCTTCAGGAGCATGTCATCATGTGTTTTACACTGCAGAACACAAAATGGAAATGGTGAAATTCTTCAAAAAGTGCCCTTAGAGTTTAACGGAATAATATTTTATATTATGTAACAATGGGGTGTACTTTGTTTTAGTAAACAATTGTAATTTACTGTCTGTATGCAAATGATATTAGAACAAATTACATATTATATAGATATTATATAGATATATATATATAATTATCCATCCCATACGTGCTTAAGTGCTTAACTGTCACACTAAATTGCATGAATTAAAAAAAAGATTCACAAATTAATGTATTGACCTATGTAATTAAGATGTTGTAAACATGAACTAAAGCACAGCTTACTTCCAGATTACTCCATATAGATGTTTAAGTATAAAGGTATCTTTCATGATGGACATCCTATGTAGGATGTACATTCTTCAGTTAGTTATAAAAGAGCCAAGTGGCTGAGCTTACTTAAGTCATATAGGAAGAAGTGCCTCCTCTTGTACTATTATGAAATACCATTATTAAGTGAAGGGAGGTGAAGCCATTTTTCCAAATATATAACCTGTCAAGTCTAGAGAGTAACTTTAGCACATTGACCCATGTGAAAGGCCCGATGCTGACACTGGAAGCTGGTTGTGTGCACAGTGAGCCCAAAGTTTTATTGTTTGGTTTTAAAAATGGTTTTAATTCACCTTCAAGCAGTAGATATTTGTGGATGACCTTGTTACACTTTCAAGATCTAAAAAAAAATCCCTAGCCAGACACCTGTGCCTCATGCCTGTAATCCTAGCTACTCAGGAGGCTGAGATCTGAGGATCGTGGTCCAAAGCCAGACGGTGCAGGAAAGTCCATGAGACTCTTTTCTCCAATTAACCACCGGAAAACCGGAAGTGGTGTTGGGGCTCAAGCGGTAGAGCACTAGCCTTAAGCTCAGGGACAGCGTCCAGGCTTAGAATTCAAGCCCCATGACAGAAAATAAGAAAGAAAGTAAGAGAGAGAGAGAAAGAAAAAAAGAAAGAAAGAAAGAAGAAAGAGAGAAAGAAAGAAAAAAGAAAGAAAGAAAGAAAAGAAAGAAAGAAAGAAAAAAGAAAGAAAGAAGAAAGAAAGGAAAGAAGGAAGGAAGAAAGAAAGAAAGAAGAAAGAAAGAAAGAAAGAAAGAAAGAAAGAAAGAAAGAAAGAAAGAAAGAAAAGAAAGAAAGAAGGAAAGAAAGAAAGGAAAGAAAGAAAGCACACACACAATACCTAATATGTAAAAAGTTTATTGTAATCAAAATGCTAACAGGTATGAAAACAGAATTCAAAATATTCTACCAATTGAAATTCCACCATTTTCAGGTTTTTTTTGGGGGGGGGGGGTTGGGGGGTTTGTATGTCTTAAATTGAAGAATTTGTTTTAGGATCAATTTCAAACAACAAAGGTGACATATCTGTCATTGCCTGTCAGTTATTAAATTGGCTGTAGTGAATTTTAACGTCAGCCTTTGAGTTATGTACCTTGTTAAGACGACAGATGTTGATGGTAACTGCCATTTGAAATGTCTTCATAGAGATTACATTAACCTATAGTTCAGCAATAGAACTAAAAAGCTTTTCATTAGGCATTTTTTTCTCTCAATGGGGTATGTGAAATAATGATATATTTTATAATCAAAGCATTTAGATTTGACAAAAATCACATAAATATATTTGCATCCAAACCCTGAAATCTGTGCAATAACATTACTCATTCTGTGAATTTCTGAGTTTATTTTTATGAAACTAATATATACATTGTGTTGATCCATATATTTATACATGATAATTCAATAAAAATAAGCATAATAAACACAAAATATATATGGCTTCAATTTCCATGTATTATCAGGTATGTACATCCTTGGTATATGAATAAAATATATTATCTTTAAAGATAGTTTGATTTGGAGCTATTTTTGACTACTTATTACAATTTTGAAATACAGCCAACTATATACGTGGATTATGTAAAGATTTGGACTTAATGTCTTTCAATTACTGCTTTGTGGGAACATAATAAAAATGTGAAAAAAGTGAAGAATTTACTTTTACAGTTAGAAGTCTCACTTTTTAAGGAGAATAAATTGATTTAGAAATTCAATCAACTAATTAAAAAATCCCACTGCAATTATTTTAGGTAGATCCTGAGAAACAAAGAATACACACATCACAAGAAATTTCTAAAAATACAATTGAGAGTTGTAAATCATATACTGTTTTATTCTGGTTTTTCTCTGCCTGGAGAATGTTATTAATAATCTCTCTCATTTTTGTATTACTGTAATTACACTGTCCAGTATTAAGAATTAATCTAGATAATGATGTTCCTGGATATGGTGTCACATCTCTGGACACTGAAGTGTGTCCAACATGCCATTAAAATCCTATTAAAGTTTTATTTACCAGTCTCAAATTAAAAATAAACACTCTTTGTATATAAGAGAGAATAATGATCACAATGACCTTGAGAGATCATTGCACTAATTCTTAAAGACTGCAATAATGGCAACTTAAGACAGGAATATTTGGTAAAGGAAATCTTGGCAATATTGGCAACAAGATGGGATATTTGCAATTTCTCACTTGGATTTATTAACTATAATTCAGAATGCCCTGAAATTAGATGTGATACTGGTGGTGGTTATTAGTAAAGCAGACACAAATACAAACTTTATACTTGAAAATAGTCTTTCTGTATTTACAGTTTTCTTACTTTTAGGTTCAATCTGGAATGGACAAAACCATTCAACAAATTGGTAAGATTTTCATTTTCTGCAAACTAAAGAAGTTTGCAGTAAATTTCAAGTTCTATTTAATAATAGAAGTTTATCATCATCTTATTGTATTTGAGAAACAGCTGGGGTGTGCTATTGAGCCTTTGTTTATTGGATACCAGAATCTGTCTCTAAAAGAGAATCAATCTGATGGTAAGAAGTAGCTACATGTCATGAATTTGATGGGGACACTAAATCCAGATCCTCAAGGGATACAGAAATTGTCTGAACTTAGCTCAATAGCCTCTATTAAAATATATTTCTTTCCTGTGCTTGATGCTGCATAAATAGGTCTTTGAGAAGAGATGTCTGTAAGTTAACATGCCAGATACTCTTTGATCAAGCTGTGGAGCATGTTAAAGCTTTCATCCTTCATGACTCTTGGAATCATATTAAAATATTGCAGGAATGATGGACTTTCTGGCTCTGATATGGAACATCATACAGCTTTGATTGACTCAAATGTTTGATGGGTCTAGTAAAAGCTGGAGAAGTATAACACAAAGTAACAGACATGTCTGCTGCAATGAATTTGGCATTCTGGGGCAGATGCTGCTAACTCTTTGTTGGATCAAGGGAAACAGGGATTCTCAGGAGAAGCATAGGGATGAATATAATAGTGTCTGAAAAATCAATGCAAACCCTGCACATAACATGTCCTGGTAACTTAACCGAATAGTGGGAAGTAGGTAGAACTTGCAGAGGGTACAGACCTTGCTCAGCAGTTGAATGGTGAAAGCCAGCAAAATTATGAAGTATATTCTTAAAACATTGTTAAAGAAATAATTTATTCAAAGTCAGGATGTACTTCACAAAATTCATGGTGTTTGTGTTAAACACACATATGTATACCTGTGTGTAAATGTATACAATGTCTTTAATATGTGTATATATGCATATACAAATGTACATGTGTATACATACATGTATTTATATATGTATATATGTGTATATATTGCTAAACATCAACTATAAATTTGAGTGCCTCAACAACTCATTCTTCAGAACTGAGGAAATTACCTTACTTAAGTTAATTCATTTATTGTAAAGAATACAACTCCCGAGATCCCAAAAGGAAGAGATGTATAAAGACAAAGTATGGGGTTAGGAACAGCACATGGCTTCCTTGTTCTCTTTCATACATGTTCCCATCCGAGCAACTCAACATAGTCACCATTATGATACAATACAATCACTTCAATTGTATATTTTGTATGAAGGTTTCATTACATTCATGACTGCGTAAACTTTTGGGCACTGGAAATTATACTCAAATTTCAGTCACTCTCCATTCCCCAAAATTCAAGAGTAAGAGTGAAAATCCCATTTTTTTTACTGATGATCAATTCCAAACCTGAAGTTTTATATAATGTTTAGAATTGACCTCATTAGAATAAGAAAGAAAATACACAGGAGTTTTAATGTCTCTGAAAAACAAAGAGCAAGAATTTACTTTTTATGAAAGAAAATAGAAGGGATAGGAAATTTCCCAATATAGTAGCTTATACATGGTAGAAGAGCCTAATGTAGTTTCCATTTCTCAGAAGTTGGGAACAATACACTAGGATCTAACATAAAATACCCTTAGTCTTTGAAACCTTGCCAAGTTTATTTTTAGTTTTCATGATTCACTTGGCTATAAGCAAAACCAAAAGAAAATATTCCAAACATTAAAAAATGTAAGGAGGATGGAAAGGGAAATTATCTTCCTTATGTAAGCCAAGGCTCAATTGCCAAAAAATACAAAAAAAGTAGAATTAAAAGATAATTAGTTGAGTTTTGGTGACATGAAAAGAAAGCAATGGGATTATTTAAGGTGAATCTAAAGGAAAAGCTTTAGAAAGTCTGGTTGTATACCAGAGCAAATCCTATGTGGGCTATTTTTAACTGATTAATTTTCCTTTGTGTTTTTGTTTTTTGTTGTTATTTTGGTTACTGCAGTATAGTTCTACCACTCTAAAGGCTGAAATGTAATGGATCTAATTGCAATTTAGGCAAAACACTGAATGATGAGTTACCGAAAATGTTAAATTAAGTTTTCCTGACATATTTGGTCAAAAGTATCAGACAAACAAGTAGAAGCAACAAAGATCTCATTATATAGACATATACAATGAAATACATGTATAATATAAAATATAACTATAATATTTAATATTAGATAATATCTATATAATATAATTAAATATATATCTATATTAAATATAGATATATCTATATATGTATAGATGTATATGCATATGTATTTCATTATAATTATGTATATTTCATTATACAGAGCATATGATTGATATATATATGTATATATATATATATAATCTACAAAATTTTAGAAGTGACTCCAATGATATATAATCTAACTCTTCACCATATTTCCTTTGAACTTATGAATAGATGAGGATATCTTTCTTTGGTTTTTAAATTAAATTTTACAATTATATTTAAAAATTATATTTGGACCTATATTATGCTTTCTCAAACTTTTCACTGAAATGGCTGAGAAGTTTATGTTAAATTATTGGGTTATGAATGGAAAGAAAAAAATCATTATTTAAAAGAATTGTTTAATCAAGTTGAAAATAACAATAAGAGAAATATATCACCTCTTAATAGCTAAAAATATTAAGCTAATATTAGATTTATAAGGATATTCTTAGATAAAAGAATAGCAAAAAGACTGGAGGAAGATGGCAGAGATATAGCTGGGCTATATGTGAGCTCTCTCTCTCCAAGAAACCTGTTTCACTGTTTAGGGAATAATTCACTACAGGAAAATCACACCAAGTGAGCCATATTAAATAATACAGAGATCCTACCTTCTTTTTATTACTTAGAAGTTGAGTCATAACTTTCCTCCTTCTGTTCCTTTCCATTGTTACATCCTTCTAATCTGATTTTTCTCCTCCTATATTTCATTGTATATCTTAATCTTTCTTCTAACTACACCTAACCCATTTACAATGACTTCTACTTCTTTATTGCCTCTTTGCTTTCTTACTCTGTTGATCTGCAAGTGTGAAACATTGAGCTAGACTATATCTGTAGTCAGTGAGACTGTGCCAAAGTGGCTCAGGGTGTTATCCCTTTAGCCCAAACCATTCTAAACCTCAAAACATAGCTACTCACTGATTACAATTGTTTATAATCCCTACTTCTGAAACACAATATCCCTCCTCTGGCAAAGATAAGCAGAGATAAATAAGGGAATACTGCATCAGTGTGGATTTTGTCTTTAAACTGTGCTTAGTGGTTGTATTGGGCCTACTTACATATCGAATAGAGGAGAGATAGAGTGAAATACCTATTTGGATTGTGTACCTCCAAAGTCTGCACAACCACAGGGCTCTGAGTTGGTGCTTATCTTAATATTGTGTTCTGATGAGGGACTGGATATATTTTCATCTCCCAAAAAGGAAAGAGAGACAACTTCTAAGTTTGTGCAACTACAGTGCTTTGGGTTCAGGCTTGCCATAAAATTGTGGGACAGTGGAATTATTTTCCATTCCAAAAAGGAATGTGAACCTCCAATTTCTGTGTAAATACAGGACTCTGGGTGGGGGCTTGTCTTAGAATTGTGATTTAGTGTGTAATTGATGTAATCTCACTCCCCAAGAAGGTGAGTTGCTGTGAAAACTTCCATTGTTGATTGTAAACCCCCAAGGTCTGAACTACTACAGTGCTCTTGGTAAATGATAGCTTTAGATGTGTGTTCTGATATATAACAGGATATAATCACCTCCAAAAATGTGAGACAGAGTGAAAATACCCATTGTTGATTGTAAACTGCTAAAGTCTGTACAACTACAGGGTTCTGGGTAAGTATTTGTCTTAGAATTGTGTTCTGGTGTTTTTGTGTTCTGGTGTGTAATTGGATATACACTCACTCCCAAAAAAGGTGAGATAGAGTAAAAACACCCATCATTAATTGTAAACTTCCAAGTTCTGTGCAACCACAGGTACTTGTGTTCTAGTGAGGAAATGGATTTTCTCTCCTCCCCAAATGGGCAGAACAAACCACAGAAACACAAGAAAAATAGTGAGTCAAGGAATTTCAACTCCCACCAAAGACAAACAGGCAACAGAACCATTAAGAAAGGATACCTCTCAAAATGGTTTACAATCACTACTGATTGAAATTGAAAGCCTACATAAAGCTATGCATGCACATGATGAGGAAAACAAAAGATTAATAGAGGAATTCATGGAATCCTCAATCAGAAAGCTGAATGAATTCCAACAAAAAGAACAGGAGTCCAGTGAAAGTATAGCCAGGCATTTTAGAGTGCACACGGAAAACCATTTCAAGGAGGCAAAGAAATCCATACAAGATCTAAAACAAAGCTTCAACAGAGAAATTGAAGCCATTAAAACTGAGCAATTAAAAGATAGGGAAATAAAAAAAACAAAGTAGAAAATCTGGACAGTAGGCTAGACCATGCAGAAGACTGTATGTCTTGGATAGAAGACAGTCTAGACATTATAGAGAAAGAACATACAAGTATGCAACACAAATCCAAAAAATATGTTAGATCTATTCAGCTTATAGAAAGAACCATCAGAAGGCCTAATTTAAGGCTAATGAACGTAGAAGAAGGCCTAGAAACAGAAGCCAAAGATGTAAAAAAAAAAAATTTAACAGAATCCTAGTAGAGAACTTCCCTAACATGCAGAAAGATAGACCCATTCACATACAAGATGCCTTTAGAACACCTAATAGACCAGACCAGAACAGGACATCTCAACTCCACATTGTAATCAGCACAAGATCAATAGAAACCAAGGAAAGGATCCTTAAATCTGTCAGGGAGAAAAGATCAATCACCTATGAAGGAAAACCAGTCAGGATAACTACAGATATCTCAGCAGAAACCATGAAAGCAGAAAGAGCCTGGAATGAAGTATGCCACGCACTACAGACAAACAACTATTAACCAAGAATACTGTACCCAGCTAAACTCCTCTTCATCACTAAGGGAAAAATAAAAACCTTCCACAGCAAAGAAAAATTGAAATGATATATCTCCATCAAACCTACAAAAGATACTTAAAGATGTCCTACATATAGTGAACCAACTAGAACATGTTGAAGGCAGAGAAACAGCCCCAAAGAATCAGATAAATATAGGCAGAACCTAGATGACACAGACCCTACGAAGGTCGATAACATTACAGAAACTACAGAACACCTCTCAATCCTAACTCTTAATATTAATGGACTTAACTCTCCAAACAGCATAGAATCTCTAGTTGGATCCAAAAACAGGATCTGTCTATCTGCTGTCTACAAGAGACATAACTTTGCTACAAAAATAAACATTCTGATACTGAAAGGCTGGAATAAAATCTACCATTCAGAAGGTCCCCACAGGGGCTTGAAGGTGGCTCAGTGGTAGAGTGCTTGCCTTGCATGCCTGAGGTCCTGGGTTTGATTCCTCAGCACCACATAAGCAAAAAGAAAAAAGCTGGAAGTGGCGCTATGGCTCAAGTGGTAGAGTGCTAGCCTTGAGCTGAAGAGCTGAGGGACAGCGTCCAGGCCCAGAGTTCAGGCTCCATGAATGGACCCCCCCAAAAAAGGCCCCCACAAACAGGTGGAGTAGAAATCCTAATATCACATAAAATAGACTTCAAATTAAAATTAATGAGAAGAAATAAAGAAGAACACTACATACCAATAAAAGGATCTCTCCAGCGGGAGGATATAACAATTCTAAATACCTATTCACCAAATACTGAACACCCCAATTTATCCAAGAAACACTACTTTCCCTAAAATCATACATAGATCAACAGACATTGGTTGTTGGTGACTTCAAAACACCACTTTCCCTGCTGGATAGATCAACTCAGCAAAAACTTAGCAGAGAAACAGCAGATCTAAACAACTCCATAGACCAACTGGATTTATCAGATTGCTATAGAATATTTCACCAATCAACAACAAAATACACATTCTTCTCAGCAGCACATGGAAAATTGTCCAAAGTAGACCATATTTTAGGTCACAAGAAAAATCTGTCGAAATACAGAAACATTGAATAAAATTAGAATGGAATAAAATTAGAATTCAAGAACAAATGCAACAAAAGAAAATCCTATAACACATGGAAGATGAACAACACATGTGGGTCATGGAAGAGATAAGAAAGAAAATTCAAATGTTCATGATATTTAACAAAAATGAACATACCAATTACCAGCTCCTCTGAGACACAGCAAAGGCTGTACTCAGAGGAAAACTCATAGCTCTGAGTTCATACATCTACAGATTGGAGAGCTCTCAAACCAAAAATTTAATGATGTACCTGAAGTTCCTTGAAAAAGAGCAAAAAGCCAAACCAAGTATATAGAAACACCTAATTAAAATTAAATCAGAATTACATGAATTAGAATCCAAAAAACTATAGAAAGAAAACCAACAAAGAGTTGGTTCTTTGACAAAATTAACAAAATTGATAGACACTTAGCAAATCTTACCAGAAAAGGAAGAGAACACATTCAAATAGACAAACTCAGAGATGAGAATGGAAACATCACCACAGAAACAACCAAGATGTGAAACATTATAAGTGACTAGTTCTCAAAACTTAATGCTAATAAGTTTGAGAATATGGATAAAATAGAAAATTTCTAGCAAATATTAATGCACACAAACTAAACCAAGATGAATTAAACCAACTTAACAGACCTATATCAAGCATCAAAATTGAAAAAGCAATAAGAGATCTCCCATCCAAGAAAAGCCCAGGACCAGATGAATTCAGTGCTGAATTCTACAAGGCCTTTAAAGCAGAACTCACACCAATACTTCTCCAACACTTCAATGAAATTGAAAATAAAAGTTCACTACCAAACTCCTTCTATAAATCCAGCATAAACCCTCATCCCAAAACCAGACAGGGACTCATCAAAGAAAGAGAACTATAGACCCATTTCTGTGATCAACATCAATGTAAAACTTCTCAACAAAATTCTGGCCAATCAAGTTCAACAAGTACTGAAAAAAATCATTCACCATGATGAAATAGGATTCATTCCAGGGATGCAAAGCTGGTTCAATATACACAAATTAATTAATATAATTCATCACATCCACAAGAGCAAGAATAAGCATCACATGATTATCTAAATAAATGCAGAAAAAAGCACTTGACAAAATCCAATGCCTCTTTATTATGAAAGCTCTGGAGAAGCTGGGAATCCAGGGAGCATTTCTCAATACAACAAAGGCTGTGTATCACAAACCTAGAGCCAGCATTATACTTAATGCTGAAAAACAAAAGTCATTTCCTCTAAAGTCATGAACCACTCTCTTCACTCCCCTTCAATTCAGTAAGAATTACTAGCTAGAGCAATAAGACAAGATACAAACATAAAGGGGATCCAAATAGGAAAGATGAAGTAAAACTCTTGCTCTTTGCAGATGACATGATTTTCTATTTAAAGAACCTCACAGACTCCACTACCAAGTTATTCAAGCTGTTTTGAAACTTTGGCAAAGTACCAGGGTATAAAATTAACCCTAAAAAATCAATGGCTTTCCTGTATGCCGTTAATGAGAAAAGCACAGTTGAAATCAGGAATGCAACTCCTTTTGTAATAGCCCCTCCACACAAAAAACTACCAAGGAATTAATTTAACCAAAGAAGTGAAGGACCTCTATGATTAAAACTTTAAAAACCTGAAAAAGGAAATTAAAGCAGAACTAAGGAAAAACTTCCCATGCTCCTGGATAGGGAGGATTAACATCATGAAAATGGCAATACTATGTTTACAAACAAGACCACACTAAAGCTACCAGCACAACTATGTTTATTGCAGCATTATTTACCATAGCTAAGATATGGAACCAACCCAGATGCCCCTCAGTAGATGAATGGATCAAGAAAATGTTGTATATATACACAATGGAATTCTATGCCTCCATCAGAAAGAATGACATTACCCCATTTGTAGGAAATGGAAAAACTTGGAAAAAATTATATTAAGTGAAGTAAGCCAGGCCCAAAGAAACATAGGTCCCATGGTTTCCCTTATTTGCAATATCTAGTATATGTATGAGTCAAGCAGAAAAGGTCAGATAATGTGATGTCAGGAAAATGAACCCTTAGATGTGCATTTTAATGTTTTTTTCTTTCATGCATGTGTTTCTAATGCATTTATAAGATTATCTCTTTGTTGCTTTGTATGTCCCTCCCCCACAGTATAACCCCTGCTTTCACTATATTTGATGTCAGTATAACTTGTGGAGGAGATGGGGAAAAACCAGTTGTTTAAGGATACAGGTGGACCTGTTGCAACAATGAGAAGTACAAGTTGTCATGTCCAAAACGAGCTTTACAATGTCGGTGTGGGGGGGGGGAGTGGGGGGGAGGGGGGAGGCTGGGAAGGGATGTGAAGGGTAAAAAAAGGAGGAGGCTGCAATGCTTGGTAAGAAATGTACGCATTATCCTGCCCATGTAATTGTAACTCCTCTGTACAGTATGTTCACAAATTAAATTAAATTAAATTAAAAAAAAAGAAAATGGCAATACTGACAAAGGTTATCTAAAACTTAAATCTAATACCCGTCAATATCCCAACCTCATTCTTCAATGAAATATATAAAGCAATCCAAAAATTTATATAGAACAATAAAAGACTCCGGATAGCAAAAATAATCTTTAGCAGAAAGAACAGTGCTGGAGGAATAACAATGCTAGACTTTAAACTCTACTACAATGCCATAGTAACCAAAACAACTTGGTACTGACATAAAAACAGACATGAAGACCAATGGAATAGAACTCAAGACCCAGAAATGAACCCACAGACGTATAGCTATCTAATCTTCAATAAGGGAGCAAAAAAAAAATAATGGAAGAAAGGCAACCTCTTCAATAAATGGTCCTGGAAAAATTGGTTAAACACCTGTAGAAAACTAAAGCTAGATCCTTATATATCACCCTGCACCAGAATCAACTCCAAATGGAGCAAAGACCTCAAAGTCAAAGCAGATACTTGGAAGACATTACAGGAAGGAACAGGAGAAACCCTAGGGTTCCTTGGCACAGAAACACAAAAAAATCAAAGAAAGTTTGGACAAATGGGATTGCATGAAACTGCAAAGCTTCTGCATAGTCAAGGAAATAGCTAACAAGATCAGTAGAAAGCTCATGGATTGAGAGAAGATCTTCACTAGCCATAAAGCGGATAAGGGCCTCATATCTAAAATATACCTAGAACTCAAAAAATTAAAACCTCCAAAAACAAATTCTCAAAGAAAGTGAGCTGAAGAAGTGAGCTAAAGACTTGAAAAGAGACTCCTCTGAAGAGGAAATAAGAATGGCAAATAGACATGAAGAAATGCTCAACTTCTCTGGCCATTAAAGAAATGCAAATTAAGACAACATTGAAATTCCACCTCACTCAAATTAGAATGGCTATAATCAAGAAATCTAATAACAACAGATGCTGAAGGGGACATGGCCAAAAGGGAACCCTACATCACTATTGGTGGGAGTGTAAACTTGTTCAATCACTCTGGAAAGCAGTATGGAGGTTCCTCAAAAGACTCCACATAGAGCTCCCCTATGACATTGGGCATTCCAAATGATCACAAACAAGGGCATACTAAATCTTCCAGCCCAACTATGTTTATTGTAGCATCATTTACCATAGCTAAGATATGGAGCCAACCCAGATGCCCCTCAGTAAATGAGCGAATCAAGAAAATGTGATACATACATACATACATACATACATACACACACACACACACACACACACACACACACACACACATACATACATACACAGTGCAATTCTATGCTCCCATCAGAAAGAATGACATAGCCCCATTTGTTAGGAAATGGAAAGATTGAAAAAACTCATATTAAGTGAAGAAAGCCAGTCTCAAAGAAATTTAGCTCCCATAGTTTCCTTATTTGCAATAATTAGTATACATATAGAATAATCTTATCAGATGAGTTGAAAAGCTCAAAAGCTATGTACATATGTCCATATAAGATGATGCTAAGTGAAATGAACTGCAAGACATAGACACACGAGGTCTGTCTTTGTTGTGATTGTTTTAAATATACTATGCATTTTTTGGTTTCCTTTGTATGTTCTTCCCACTATGGCATATCCCCCATCGTCACTGTCCTAGATTTTGTTACCCTGCATCTTTATATACATTTGTCTAATCTGGGGAGTGGAAGGGGAATAACAAAATGCGGAAACGAGGACACAGGAACAAGGAAATGCAACAAGGAAACCCACAGGACAGTATATTGGAAACAAACTACAACCTCAGGCAGGGTGGGGGGAGGGAAGGGATAGTGGATCAACAATAAGAGAAGGGGTAACAATGATTGACAAGTAATGCATTCATTGCGTTACTTATGTAACTGTAATCTCTCTGTTCAGCATCTTTATAATAAAATAAACATTTAAAAAATAAAGGAACAAAAAATTTGGTTGAAAGTGGGTGCTGTGCATGCCTGTAATCCTAGCTGCAAAGGAGGCTTGAGATCAGAGTATCATAAATCACAGTCAGCCAAGGCATAACAGTCCATTAGTCTCCTGCTAAACACACACAGCTAAAAATAGAGTTATATGTTGCTCAAGAGTCCAAGTACCAGATTTGAGCAAGAGTTAAGGGATAATGCCCAGGGTCCTGACTTTAATCCCAACTATAGGCATCAAAAATATATAGAAATCTAATCAAATCAAATTAAATAAATCATTCCCCATATTATTAATCAGACTTAGAATGTATCTGAAAATACTATCTGCTTATATATATGTGTGTGTATATATATTATATCCAAGTCTTCTACATCTTTCAGTGATTAATTTATTTTTTTTAAATATACATTGGCCCTTCAAAGTGTTTGTTGTGCTGTGGGAAGAGCTAGACATGTGTAAATGTTTCAACACATTCTTGTAAAATGCCTGCTGCATAATTCATTCTTGTTCTCAGAATCTTTTGGAGCAATTTAAAATGCCAGAAGAAATTTCTTAATGCTTCAGTGATTTCTAGTTCTACAATTAAATCACACAAAAATAGAATCAAATGAAAAAAAAAAGAAACACCTAGAATTCAGAAAGTTAACTTTTCACATACCTGAAACATTTGGCCCAGAAAAGAACTTGAAGTTGTGCAAAAGGATTTCTGTGTTTGACACTTTCCTTATAAGATGCTCCAAAATAAATTCACATGTTGTTTAAACAGTAGAGATACAACACTTTGCCATTAAGTTAAGCATTTTAGAGAAATGGCCTATTTATTTATTAACCACTTAGGATTGTTTTTTATCATGAACACAGAAATAAAAAACCAAAATAATGTAGGCAACATTTGAATTGACTGAAGCTTTTATTACCTTATTTCATCCTTTACTTTCTTAAACAATATTCTCTATCTGAATGTCATTGTAATACTTTTCTGTTTTTCCAGACCTAATGCCTTAGCTTGAAATGGCTCAAGAAATCAATACTCAAAGTACAATAAGTATTTAAGTCACCAGAAGTGCCCTCCCCACAATACCCCATAGAAATACCCTATAGAAATAGGAGCCAGCGTGAATGGGTAGTTGAAATCTTGTGCTTAGGGTTTTACCATTTGGCATTTGTTTTTTACAATACTATACAAAAACAAATAATCTTTGAACTCAGGGACCTTGGATGTGTTACTCTTACTTGAAAGTGCTTGTTTTTACTTGTTTGTGGCTGGCATTCTACCACTTTCTTTGTTTAGTTCTAGAAAACCCCCAACAACAACCCTAACAAAATGAACCTCAGGAAGCATCTCTTTGTCTCCACAAATGATTAGTTTAGATATCAATTTTTGTGTTACATTTAAATATTATTAAAAGAAAATTATTTTTGATGAATAACGGAGGACTAAATGCTTTTCTTCAGTGTCAGCTTTCCAAAACAGAGAACCGGTTTTGGAAGACCTAGTAAGAGTTTTTCCCAGTTTCTGTGATGTAAACCACTCCTGTTAATGCAGATTTCCAGTTCCCAAGAGATCATTGAATGTGGCCTTGGAATAAATGAACATGGTATATTCAAGCCAGCTGGTATGAACCACTTCTACACATCACTGACTGAACATACCTGTCATCAAAAGTGGTAGTTTCCTGGATGGGTGCCAGGGCACACATCTGTGATTACAGGCTACTTAAGATGTTGAAGTCTGAGGAACGTGCTTCAAAGCCAGCCACAGCAGAAAAGTCCCTGTGAGACTCTTATCTCCAATTAATCACTCAAAGACTGAAATAGAACTGTGGCTCAAAGTGGTAGAGAGCTGGCCTTGAGAAAAGGAGCTCAGGAATGGCTCCCAGGCTCTAAGTTCAAGCACCACGATTGACAAATAAAACAAACAATCAAACAAACAAATTAAGTAAATAAATAAATAAATAACAGGAAAAGGTCTCAGGAAATGGGAATATAC
The DNA here is from genome assembly GCF_024711535.1 of Dipodomys merriami. NCBI lineage: Eukaryota > Metazoa > Chordata > Mammalia > Rodentia > Heteromyidae > Dipodomys > Dipodomys merriami. The sequence goes on along the minus strand of NW_027202270.1, from coordinate 120,607,976 downwards.
ATGCTACTACTATAATAAAACATAAAATTCTAGCAGACATACAAGGAACCTTCCTCTGTTATCAACCAAGAACTTGGGATTCATTAGCTCTTTTCTTTCCTCCGCCCCCAGTCCTGGGGCTTAAACTCAGGGTCTGGGAGCTGTCTCTGACCCTCTTTGTGCTCAAGGCTAGAGCTCTACCACTTGAGCCACAGTGACACTTCAGGTTTTTTCTGAGTGGTTTCTTGGAGATAGGAGTCTCATGGATTTTTCTGCTTCAGCTGGCTTGAACTATGATCCTCAGATTTCAGCCTTCTGAGTAGCTAAGCTTATAGGCATGAGCCAGCAGTCCCCATCTCATTAACTCATTAAAGTAGGACTTCCATATGAGATTAAATCTTAAATAATTTTATTTTTACAGTTAATATTTGGAACCTACAAAAAATTAAAAAATGTATAGATATTTCTAACATGTAACCTGCTCACATTTATATAACCTTCTGTATTGTCAATATTTTTCACCAGAGTGGTTCTTGTGTGAATATTGGTGGAACTTCGTCACATTCTTGGCAAGTACATGGTTCACATAAAAATCCTATTTTACATTCCAGGGTGTGAGAGCATTTGAAATGACATATGTGCACCTATTCAGTAACACACAAAGTTGTTCTTTGTTGGTAAACATTATCAGCATTTCCTCTAATCATTCCTTTTACCTAGTTAGTTCCTTATATATACTGATCTGCTTAATCTCTCCATAGTTTTGTCATTTCTAAAACATGAATTTGAATTTATACAGCCTTTTTTAATGGCTTCTTTCATTCAATAATATATATATTGAAGTTTCCTTCATGTCATTTCATGGTTTGATATATAGCACTAAAAAATGATCCACCTATAGTTTACTTATATTACTTATTTATTTTAGTGTTTCTGTCTAGTGTTGCTATTTAAGTAGTGATGTTCTCATACCAAGGGTAAGAAGAATTTTCTTTTTTTTAATGTTTTTATTGTAACAATACTGTAAAGATGCGTTACAGTTATATGAGCAAGGTAATGAGTACATTGCCTATGAAGCATTGTTACCTACTTGTTTGTTTTTCCCCTAACATCCATCTCTTCCCTCCCACCTCCACAACTACACTTCCCCCCACTCCTTTCCCCCCTCCCCAGCCTAAATTGTAAAGTTTGTTTTCAACATAGTGTCTTGTACATCTCATTGTTGTAATGGGTCCACCTGTATCCCTATTTGAACATTTTGTTTTTTCCCTTCCACTCCCCAAATTAGACCAACATCAAATACAGTGAAAACAGGGGTTATACTGTGGGGGAGGAGCATACAAAGCAATAAAAATAATCACAGGGTACATTATAAATATGTTAGAAACCATAGCAAGAAAAAAAACTTTTGGCCCTATCTCGGTCTTCATTTCACTTAACATCATCTTATCTGGTCATATACACATTGCTTTTGATCCTTTCTCCTTGTCCCAAACATATACTAGATATTGCAAATAAGGGAAACCATGGGACATATACTTCTTTGGGCCTGGCTTACTTCACTGAGTATAGTTTTCTTTCCCAAGTCTTTCCATTTCCTAACAAATAGGGTAATGTCAAGAAGAATTTTCTATTTTTAATTTCATTGATTTTTTTTACTCTAATTTCTATTCACTTTCTTTACAGTGTATAAATTTAGTCTTTTCATATTTTATGTCTCAGACATAAACTTAAGTGACTGATCACAGGCCTCTTCACGTGCACTTTCCATAGCTCATTCAGCACATACTATAAATTTCTCTGTAACAGTTGCTTTTACTGTATCCCAAAAATTTTTGATAAAACATGTTATATATTTAATTTTCTCTTGCAATTTCTTTCTCTGACATATAGTGTTATTTCGAAGTGTGCTCTTTTATCTCAATGAGTTAGGAAGTTTTACCAGGTATCATGTTATTGATCACTAGTTCATTTCCATTGAGTTTCACGGGGGCCATTTTTTCATTCTCAGATTTATTCACTAAAATGTGTGCTATGATGAAGATCTAGTCTATCCTGGTAAACATACTCCATAGAGGTTGAGAAGGAAATGGGTATTCCAGAGTTGCTAGATAGGACATAAATGTATATCATATCAAGTTGATGGATGTGCATTGTTGAAGTCACCTAGGTTCTTACTGATTTTCTGCCTCCTGTTTCCATACAGAGATATTGAAGTCATTAACTAAAGTTTTGGATATATGATTTAACCTTTGCAGTGTTGGAACCTTTGGCTCATTTTATATCATTATGTATTGTCCCCTAATTCCCTGAAAACCTTCTTGAGGTCTTCAATGTCTAAACAGTATAGCTAATTCTACTTATTTCAGTAAAGATTTGCAAATTTGGGATTCTTTTGTTTTTGGTCGGTCATGGGGCTGGAACTCTTGGCCTGAGCGTTGTCCCTCAGCTCTTCAGCTCAAGGCTAACGCTCTACCACTTGAGCCACAATGCCACTTCCACTTTTCTGGTGTTTTTTGCAGATAAGAGTTTAATGGAATTTCTTGCCCTGGCTGGCTTTGAAACAGCAATCCTTAGATCTCAGCCTCCTGAGTAGCTAGGATTACAGGCGTGAGCCACTGGTGCCGGGCAAATTTGGGATATTTTTATTGCTTTTGAAACTTTTTTTGGGGTTTCTTAGAAGAGAACATAATTAGATTTCTGGGCGGGGTCCCCAGATTCCCTTGAAAGGACTCTCCTTGAAGTTCTCGCACCATAGATGCTTTGAAGCTACCATGAAATCAGTAAATCCCGAAATCTCTAAGATTGTATTTTTGCTTGTTTAATCTCAAAATCTGAAGTGGACTGTCAAAATTCATGATACTGGCACACAAAACCCCTTTGTTTCATTTCTGTACATTGACCTGACTAATTTTTCTTAATTGTAACCACAATTTTACTAGTAGTGTTCAGATCTGAAAAAGTAAACAATGAATGCATGTATGTTTTATAACACACTCTGATACATATAGTATAGAACACACTGCAGTTTCACTCATCTAAGCACTTTTAGGAAAAACTATGAATAGAAAATCTTATAATAAAAATGTGGGTATGTATTTGTGTAAACTATGCTAAGAAGATGAAACAGTAAGTATCCTTTCTATGAATTATTTTGAAGATCAAAATATTTTGCAGGAAGTCACTAGCTTATTCTGTAATCCAAGTACTCAGGAGGCTAAGATCTGAGGATGTGATTGGAAGCCAGGCCAGACAGGAAAGTTCATGGCACATTTATCTCCAATTATCCAGCAAAAATCCTGAAGTGGAGATGTGTTTCAAGTGGTACAGAATAAAAATTAAGGAATAGCCCCCAGGTCCTGAGCTCAAGCCCCAGTATGGGCACAATAATATATATGTAAACATTATTTCCCAAAGTTGCAAAGCTGGAAGACAGAGATTGACATCATTACCTTTCATTGCCCTTCTACTGTGCATAATTGATTACCTTCTTGAAAGTGTTTAAGTGGGGATCAAGAAGACAGGGACAAAAATGATGTTTTTATCCTCTTTATTTCAAGACAAAAGTCAAAATAATCATGTTAATTTAGGGTTACTCCTTTTGGGGGATATTTTTTCAATAACACTTAAAATTCTGTGACTTTTTTCCTCAATAGTATTTCATATAAAATTCAATGGAAAAAGTGAGACAAGGATATAAGCTTATACCTGAATTTATTATAAATAGTATAAGCATTATAAATAATTATTATATTATGATCATATTTATTATTTTTAGTGCTACTATGTCATAGAAACTTGGACAAACCTATGAATAAATAGTAAGCATTGCTTATGTTGAAAAGTACTTTTTACTCCCCCTTAAGACAGAAAACTGGTGGATCTTTGATTTTTTATTTTGAAATATTTTCTAAAGTGCTCATTGGAGCACTGTTTGAATTAGGCAGATAAGAATAAATGCGTTGTCTTTGAGGAAAATGGTTCATTTCTAGTTGCTTTTTCTTCGTTGAGATAGCATGGGAAAAATAAAAGCAAGGTGCTTTTTAATGTGGTTATTTTTTTTCTCAGTACTCCAGGTTTCTGGTGCCCGTACTGTGTGAATATGAAGTGTTATCTGCTTGCAAATGGCAGTCACTGAGCCACTGGGATCCTCTGTCTGGCAGAGGATCTGAACATAAGTATCTACGTATTTCCCTGATTTGTTTTCTTCTTTGGATAAGCTAGAAACAGAAGCTTCAGCACCTATGAACTATGTCGGCTCTACAAAACCAAACCCTTAAATGTGCTTTAAATGGCAAGAAAAAGGCACAAATAAAGAGGAAATACAGAAACCTACTTTCACTCTCAAGTGAGTTATATCCCACATATCCTTTCAATAACATGGGTGTTATTTTCTCTATCCAATGGTGATTTCTTTGAGGAATTCCTAAAAGACAGGGTTCATGTGATGATGTTCTTACATCCTAAGAATACTCATTTCAGTTGGACAAATCTGGAAGTATGCAATCCATAATATGGGGCTTCAGAATATCTGTATTTGTTATAATAGATGTTATGGTGAACTGTACCCTTCTGTGTTTATGCTGCTGTTTGGAAAAGATTCTGTACAAAAGGCTAACTTCTAACTCACACATTCTGCTGATCTTTTCAGAAATAAAAATCAAAGTGAAAAATAGACTGGCATCCTGTGTTTCAGAAGAAGGGGAAAAAGAAAGCAGGGTATCAGCAGTATTATCTCATAAAGAGAGTGCATCGAAAGTAAATTAGTTGGGTTCTTCATATTATTTTTAATATAGTTCTGTATTAAACTTGAAATTGTCAATGAAGCTTTAGCATAGCTGATAAAAATGAGGTAGGCAACAACTGAAGGAACAAAAGAATCTGATGACCTCCATACTTAAGTCCATACAAATCAAAAATAATCCATAGCAATTTGCTGTTTAGTTGTTTCCTTTTGATCATTAGTCTCCAACTATTACAAGTGCAATACACACTTTCAAGTAAGTAAGTAAGTAGTATTCAAAATATGGAACTGGCACCTGCATCCTAAATGGAATGAAAACACTGATATGTCTTTTTGGCATGATGAAAGTAGTCTACTTTAGTATGCTATGTTATTAAGATCTCCACATTGACCCCAGGTAATGAGATTGACATTGAAATGGTTTTTGATGATTAAAAAATGTAGTTTTGGCCTATTTTTAATGCTTGTGAAGAAAATGTTTCTTTTGATGTTTCTAATGATATTAATATTTACATCTTTTCCACGTATACAGGTATGTTTACGTGGAAAAGATTTTAATTATGTTGATGAGCATTATTAATGTATTTATATTTTCCCTTTTTTCTTATACTAAAAAGTAAGACTTTCCTAGGTTATTGAATTTACCAGGACTGTATCCTAAACTTTGTGCATCATGAAAAAGTGAAGTAATTTCCCTAATTTCACACATCTTGAGAGAGTCACATCCAAAATCAGTCCAATTATAAATTAATCATTTGAAAAAAATCTATTTTCCTTTTACTGTGGTTGTGTTTGGGTAAATGGGCTCTAAATAAAATAAAATATAGTAATTTAAAGCTAACATTTTACACACTTTTAATACTCTGCTATATGCTGTACATAAATGTAATCAGCAAACATTATTTTTAAGAACACACTGAAATTTGATTATGTGAGCCATCATCATCTACCTTACCAAGATTATTTTCTTTTTCTCTGTTTTATTTCTGAGGCATGTGATTATTGTGAGCAATTTTACCCTAATTGTTTTTGGAGTCTCTTTGTTGACATGAAAGAAAGAATAATTGTTAAAGAACCATTTTCCATGTTTAACATATAGTAAGTCACGTAGAAGATAATGAACTGTCTTTATGTATCATATGCAAATACCTAAACTAAGGAGCATAACTGAGCCATAAAAAAATAAAGAGCGAATCCAGAGATTAGGTGGACTAGAAATACTGAAATCAGGAAGATCAAGGGAAATGCTAGGAGTGACTGTGTAGAAAGGTCAGAGGGCGTGGAATGTGCATGAATAGCAAACACAGCTGTAAACATCTTTAACATTTGTTTTATGACCAGCATCAGACTTTGCGTTCATGTCACACCATGTTTTCTTTTCTCTCATCAGTACAAGGGAGAAGGAAGTAGGGCTCTGGATATTTGATATTTTTAATTAAAAAATCTTTTAAGATATGACAAGATTGTGCACCCAGCACCCAGAAGATAGAGGTAAAAATATGTCAATTCAAGGTTGGCTTGGACAACAAAGTCCATATGTTCTTTTAAAAAAAAAATAACAAGGAAGCCTAGAATTACATGGTGGAAATGAAATCTGGTCTGTCTCCCATCTCCCTCTGTTGAAATAAGAGGGTAAAGGTTGCTGTATTACAAAATTGTTCATCTTCTGTGTGTGTGTGTGTGTGTGTGTGTGTGTGTGTGTGTGTGTGTGTGTGTGTGTGTGTGTGTGTGTGTGTGTGTGTGTGTGGTCATACATAACAAATGATCTTCGTTTATTGTATGGCTAAAGTTAGAAGAAAAGTGGCTCATGTGTCTTTTCAGTGAAGAAGATATGATGGACTTCATAATGTGTTCTTCCTTCAATTTTGAATAGCAGCGTGAAGGAGAAGAAAATGTGGAGACTTTCTATGTAAGTCTAATCTAAGTTAAAGAAGCAAAAATTTGTTAGGTTATATCTTCATATTTTTGTAGTGATCAACATTCTATAGTTCCATATAAAAATAAAAGCATAAATAACTTTATTTAGGAGGAAAAACACACATAATTAGTCAGTTATTTGAAATTATAAACATTACATAAGGAAACCAAACACATTTCACATTAAAAATATTTTATGTATCCACTAAGGCAGGCATCAAATTTACCTTTATTGACACATAAAAAAGTTATCATAGATTATTATGACACATTTCTGTCTTGCTGCCTTTTTCTCCTAATGACTTTGCTTAAGACGATATCATGCAAATTGCTACTAGTGGAAATGACATTTCTAACAATAGACAAAAGCATTTTCTTGTCTGCAAGAAGCAGATATTTCAATACCTGCTTCAGGCAGAATACATTGAATTTTATGCACTCTGTTATTATGTGAATAATGTTATCCTTGTTGTTGTTCTTTAGGGAACTAAAATAATATCTTAATTTTGGAGACATCAATATTAGCTTAATGAGTGAAGAATAATTACAATACTTTCTACTAAAGCATCAACCAAAAAGTCTATAATTGCTACATCAGCAATTTTGATTTGAGTTTTCAAGCTTTATGTGTGATCCTTTCTTTTTAGTTTAAGTCAATAAAAAGAATTGTTTATTTTTACATCAAATAATTTTCTGCAGTTTCAATCCCCACAACTGCTATAGGAAAAATATATCCTTAAGATGAAACACTTTTTTTTGATTTATTATTTGTTTGTTGTTTTACCTGGTACCAAGGCTTGGATTCTATGCCACATTTGCTTAGCCTTTTCTCTTTTTTGAAATTTTTCTTCCAATTTATTAAAAAATATCTTTAAGTAGTTGTACAAAGGAGCTGCCATTTTACAAAGCTGTTTATGAATATAATATAGCTTGATCAGTATCAACAATTTCTATAATGCTAATAAATATTACTAAGTTTAAATAAGTTAATTTCTAGGAAGATATAAAAATAAGTCAAAGAGGAACTTCAAGGGTTCATATAATATTCTACATTGGAAATTGAAACGGATATGATAGGACTGCAAGATAATATTGGTAATAGCGTGATGGTTTCTGAGAGACTTTCCCAGGACGGTACAAGTCCATGATGGTTGAGTAGCATTTATTGCTATAGTTTTCCAGAGATACATAATTACAAAATCTCCAGGCTGAAATAAAAAAATGGTGGTCTCCAAGAAATTGAGATTATTCTTTCCAGTTTCTGTGTGGATGGCAGAAAAGATTAAGTCCCATCATAGTACACATTGGGTACTTTATTGAAGATATTGGATTCATCCTAAGATCTACAGGATGTAACAATTAAAGGCTTTAATGTAGGATACTGATGTGGATCCTATACATCCCCCACTGATGTAGGTGATTTAATACCCATTTTGGTGACAATACCAAAAGTAGATGCAGGGGTTATAATTGTAATGGATTTGAAATTTCAGGCAGCAGATAACAAGGAGCAGCAAGGAAACATATAATGTCCATAGAGATAAGATTTTACTATTTAAGGTAATCCAGTACAATAAATTTAGTATGTTAAATAATGTACAGGTGATATAATGTATGTTGGGTGGATATGATATGGAAGGTGTAAATTAGCAAGATAATATTAGCTTTAAAAAGCATATTATTCTGAGAACAAAAATATAGAACTGTTTTGGGCAAAAGAGTTATTATGAAAAGGCAAAGGTGGTTCATTATGGTGCACAACTATTAACCAAATGACAGACAGGCCAACCTCATGTTTCCCCTAGTTAATTATGATGTAACTAACTAGAAGTCAGAGACTCTTTTTTTTCTTTTTTTTCTTTTATAATAATGGAGAAATTGAGGTCCATAGATATGTGAATTTTGAGGCCAAAGATACCTTGGAATTAAAAACATATACCTCAATATTCAAAGCTAAGGGTGTTAGGTACTCTACTTCATGCATTTGGAATCTCCACTGCTTCAGTGAATTCCCTATGGAAGCTCATATCTCTGAGAGTAGGTAGGATTCCTGTTGGCCGAGTGCTTGTATTCCAGCATTATAAAGCTCTAGATCATATAGAGAGAGTAAGCTTCAGTGCCATGACTGCACATTTCTATTTTAATAACCAAGGAGGGCTGAGGAGTATCCTTGCCAGCAACTGTTGCTACAAGGGAAGAGGTCAGAAGCACTAAGAACATCGGTTTTAATGCTGCTTGAAACCAGAGCTCAGTGCCAGAGACTGGTGAAGGAGACACCCATGAGAGGCTTATAATCACATCTGCTCCTCAGAAGACGATGTTCAATGTGGGTCCAATGAAAAGTGGGAGGAAGGAATTGCTGACATGAGTACGGCTGAGGGACTAGGCAGATGAACACATTGCAAATTGTTAAACATAAGTATCTTGTTGGAGGAAAGCAGAAAGTGGTAGAATGGGAAGAAAAGTCATTCTTCAAGGACTATCATCCTTTTCTACTTCACATCACTGTAAGAAAAACAAAATAACAGGTGCTAACCTACTGTCACTACCTCCTAAATTTACACAAAATTCAAAGCAAGTGGAATTATTTCAAAGGAAATATTGTAGTTAAGTTTCTCTATGAAGGATCTTTACTAAGGGAAAGAGAAACAGCAAAGATAATGAAAGATTTTAATATGGCCATTCCCTTTTATTCATTCATTTACATCATATAGTAATCACAGAGTTTGCTATATACCAGGGATGTACTTCTATCATGAATTATTTATGTATTTTTTTAAGAAATATTGAAACCAGTAGGGATTTCTCATGTGTGGTTGATGAAGGAGGCATTAATAAGAGTTGTTAATCTGTGGATTAAAGAGCTCTGCTCCTTGGGCAGAATTTTAATCAGTTTACCTCTTTTTATTTTTTATTTTTTGGTTGGTTGTGGGCTTAAACTCTGGGCCTCTGAACTGTCTCTGAGCTCTTCAACTAAAGTGAGCAGAGCGCTCTACCACTTTAGCCACAGTGCCACTTCTCAGTTTACCTATTAAGAGAAAAAGATTTCTATTATAAAAGAGGAAAAATATTATACAGTATTACTCTTAAAGACATGAACATTTGTTCAACTTTGACTTTCCCTATCACCTCAAATGGAGACAAGGATTTTCTAGTCTTGCTTACATTTCTAGTTAGTAATAGCACTGTAGCTAATACAAAACATACTCCCAGGTAAAAAATGTCTTCGGATGTCAGCTTGTCACTGTAGCTGTTAGCGAATTTCCACCCTAGGCAAGTAGTTCTTTGAAGCAAAAGTGAAATGACCATCTCAGTTATTCACAATCTAATGGCTAAGAGTGAAATTACCCTCCACTTGGCAAGGAAACTGCATCGAGACTGAAAATCAAAAGTTACGAAAGTATGGCTTATACAGTTATTTAGTATTAGAGCAACTGTGCTTTCCTTCTTAGAGCTGAACACACATCACATTTTCTTGTCATAAATAAGAATAGAGGAGACATGGGAGACAGAAAAGCATAGAATTGAACACATATAAGATGATGAAATACAAAGGCAAAAACCATAATGATATTGAGGTATAAATGTGGCTATTGTTACACAACATGTCTATAGATAAAACCACAAGTCAATTCACAGACATGGGGAAGGAAAACAAGACTTCAGTACCTTCACAACTTTGCATGGCCCTCAATCTGACTTTTCAAATTCTGCTCCTTATAAATATCCCCAAAGTCTCTGGCTTAGTCATGTTGATGACCTCACACAGAGATTCTCCATTTTGCCATCTCTAATAGTAAAGGACCAAAATAGGCACCAATATTTATTAAGGGCAAGTGGAACCTGTGCCTCTCTATTTCTATACTTACATTGTTATTTTCATCTTAAACTTTCCAAGATGCCTTCCTTGAAATATTACACGATTGATGCAAGATTCCTTCCTATCAAAGTTGTCATCTTTCTCTAGGCTACTTTTGAGAAGTTTTGAAGGCAAATAATGTTAAACAGAGTGTTTCTTCATAATCTGTTAAAAATTCAAAAGCCATGGCTTCATGGAGTATAAAAGCACATGGCTGTAGTATTAGCACACTGAGAAAGGCAAGACAAGAAGTTAAGGAGTTTCAGCCAGTCTGGTTTCCACAGTGAGTTCCTGACTAGTCTGGGCTACATCTCAAAATAGATGTCAACAGGAAAAAAGAAAGAACATGAACCCTAAGATATGTATTTAAATGGTTTTTTCTTTCATGCATTTGTTTCTAACGCAATTATATGATTATTTCTTTGTTGCTTTGTATGTCCCTCCCCCACAGTATAACCCCTGCTTTCACTGTATTTGATGTCGGTATAATTTGTGGAGGGGAAGGGGAAAAACAAGTCGTTTAAATAAGGATACAGGTGGACCCGTTGCAACAATGAGAAGTACAAGTTGTCATGTGGAAAACGAACTTTACAACTTTGGTGCGGGGGTGGGGAGAGGATTGCATGGGGGGTGAGGCTTGGAAGGGATGGGAAGGGGAAACATAGGAGGAGGCTACAATGCTTGATAAGAAATGTACTCATTATCTTGCCCATATAATTGTAACCCCTCTGTACAGTTTTTTCACAATAAAAAAAGTAAGTACAACATATGCCTATTCTTGCTGATAGCTAGAAGAAAAATAAATCCAAGTATAAGTTAATTAAGGATTGTGAAAATAATTTTGGTTTATTTTGTATTTTAATATTTTCTTTAAATTTATGCATTTTCTATGTTTGCTTTGTTGTAAAACCACTGATATTATAGCCAATTCTTTCAGTTTTGAGTGTGATTTCTATCAGTACAAGTTAAATGGAATCCTTTATTTATCATGGTTATAAATTGTTTTATTTAAAAAAAATAAAGAAATGTACTCATTATCTTGCCCATGCATTTGTAACCCCTTTGTACCGTATTCTCACAATGAAAATTTAATTAGTTAAAAATAAATTAAAAAACAAAAAAAGAAAGAACAAAGGAAGCAAGAAGGGAAGAAAGAGAGAGAAGAAGTAAAAAAGGGAAATGGAAGGAAAGAAGGGACAGAGGGTGGGAGAAAAAAGGAGGAAGGGGAAGACGTACAAGGAAGTAAAAATGAAGAAAGAGGAGGAGAGTCTAAGGACATTGATTATTTTAAGAAGTCAACAGAATCTGAAGTCCTGTGTGGAGCAGAGCAGGTACTCAGGGTGCAGAAAGGTACTCTCGGAGACTGAGAAGAATCTAAGCATATGCAACTTGAAGGAAACTCTGGAGCAAGCAAGTTCAGATATTCTGTTTTCCAGTCAGCACAGAACCCTTATAATTATTTTCTCACAGAAAGTTACTCTGTATTTGAAAATACCAGACATGTAGAGTCATGCCCAGCAAACATACAGAACCACAGCAAAGTGAAGCGCATCATCCATCATGTTTTTCAAATAGTTTGACCATTTAAAAGGCACAGTTGAAGTCTTTTGTTTTTTCCCATTGTCATTTTCACTCAAGCTTCATTTTATGAATTCTCTAATATGATATGAATATGTCCCCTAAATGCTCAAATGTCATAAACATGATCCCCTAATCCATATGCTAATGGTAATCACAAGGGCCTTTTGATTGATGATGGCTAAATACAATCATGACTGTGGGGCCCTCAAGGATGCCATTAGTGTTTTATTTTTTCTCTTCTTTCCTTCTCTTTCTTCCTCTCCCTCTCTGCTTCCCACTCCCTCTTCCATTCTATTTTCCTCTTTTATCCACACTAATACTGGATAAGGTTTCCAAAGCTGGGTCTCCTTAGTGGCTTTCAAAGGAGAAGGGGAAGAAAGAGAGAGAGGGAGAGAGAGAGAGAGAGAGAGAGAGGAGAGAGAGAGAGAGAGAGAGAGAGAGAGAGAGAGAGAGAGAGACGAGACATACAGGCAGAGACAGAGACAGGCAGAGACAGAGAGACAGAGAGACAGAGACAGAGACAGACATACAGAGACAGAGACAGACACAGAGAGAGACACACAGAGAGACAGAGACAGACAGAGACAGAGACAGACAGAGAGGACATCTATGTTTGCTCTGTCTCATCTTCACCATGCTATGACTCAATGAAAATGGCTCTTACTACCTGCTAGCTCCATGTTCTTAGACTTCCCAGCCTCCAGCTAGTGAACTTCAATTCTTTATAAATTACCCAGGTTATGGCATCTAGTTATCCCTACCAATAAAGTACTATAGCATTCCCTCAGTAAACTTGAAATGCTACTTCGTGAGTTTTGAGGGTGTGACTCTGATGGAAGATTTTCTGCAAAAATTTTCCAGAGAAATAATTGCTTAGTCATCAATTTAACTCTGAGAGTTGAATTTCAGATGCACAAACATGAAGAACATTCTAATATTATAGGAAGAAAATGATTAATATGTCTCCAACAAATGTTCGAACAGACTTTTATTTTTGCCCCAAACTTTACCATCTTCTCTACTTCTTCCCTTTCCAGTGAAATATGTTCTTAGCTTCAAAAGTTCATGCACAATAAATGTTTTGACTGAAAAATGAAGTAAAATTAAATTAAAAGCAGGACACTATTTTGTCATAGTATTAAAGATCTATATTTTAGCCTTAAAAATTACTGTGGAAAAGATTATATTTACATCTTAAACTTGGCCTAAGTTTATAAAACAGTTTTTTTTTCAAGTTTTGCACTTCTTTTTTTTTTTTTTTAAATCTAAGGTGTCAACTCTAAACTGGCAATAATACAAAATGATTCATAATAAGAACAGCTGATTCTTGGTAAAGGTGTCAGAATATTGGAATTCTTCAAAACTTCCCACAGATAATAATTATAAAAACTGGGTTAAATTTGAAAAACAACTATTTAAAGGCATTGGAGGGTATCCAAATACAGTATGAGAGGCTAGATCCATAAGTTTAATTTTGCAAGGCTTTAAATAAGAAGAAAACTTTATTTTTTTTATTTGTGAACATACTGTACAGAGGGGTTACAATTACATGGGCAGGATAATGCATACATTTCTTACCAAGCATTGCAGCCTCCTCCTTTGTTTACCCTTCACATCCCTTCCCAGCCAAGAAGAAAACTTTAAAGGTTCAAATGTTAGAATAGTGTATTTCCAGTAGTGAAGCAAAAAATAAATTACTGTAATTTTTTATCTGGCAACATTTTGATAAACCACAACTGAGAAATTCTGGAGCCAGCAGAAGACTTTTCTAACAAATGATAAATGTAAAGAGATATGTGGTATCAGTAGAAAACTTGGGATTCGGAGTCAATGATAATATAAGATGCCGACTTTAAGTGAATGTAATGCTTTACTAGCCAATATTTACAATTTATTTTTAATTAAAAAATACATGTTGAAAATATTTGCAAGGTATTTTCAAAAGATCCGTATATGACAATGGTGGCAAAACGTAGGAAGGAGAATTATAAATAGAACGATGCTCGTTTGATGTTCTTTTGTTGAAAGGGAATTCAATATTATCACTAAATGAAATGACATTAGTTAAAGACACTTTTTTTTTTTTTTTTTTTTGTCGGTCGTGGGGCTTGAACTCTGGGCCTGGGCGCTGTCCCTCAGCTCTCCAGCTCAAGGCGAGCGCTCTACCACTTGAGCTACAGCGCCACTTCCGGTTTTCTGGTGGTTTATTGGAGATAGGAGTCTCGCGGTCTTTCCTGCCCGGGCTGGCTTTGAACTGCGATCCTCAGATCTCAGCCTCCTGAGTAGCTAGGATTACAGGCGTGAGCCACCAGCGCCCGGCTAAAGACACATTTTACTTTGATTACTTAAAAACTAAAGCAAAGCAGGTCAGGATGGCTCATGCTTATAATCCTAGGTACTCAGAAGGCTGTGTTCTGAAAAAGCACAAATCAATGGGAGATAAATTTTAGAAAGCAAAGAGTGAACACAAAAGTTGTTAGGTTCATCTTAATTCAATATTAAAATCTCTTGAGGTGCTATTGTGGTGCTTATGAAAGTTTAACAACTGGTTCTCTGGAAAGAAGGGGAAAAAAGACAAGCAATCCTGTGTTTGTAGTTGTTGAAGACTTCAGTGGTGTTGAATACTCTCAGTCATGTCAGCTTTATGGTGACATCTTTCAGCTTCATTCTAGGACAAAATAAATTCGTTCCTCACAAGGCAGTTATTCTCAGCAAGCCATTGCCCTTTTATAACCTATTTAAGAAACAGGATGGATTGAGGATATTAACGTTTATTTCACAGCTTTTTTGTTAATAGTAATTTCTCTCTGGCAGGTGTTGAAGTAAGTTTCAATGCATGGCATTGATTAATGGAATTTAAAACTCATTAGCTGGTTTGTTACTTACAAGAGGGAGATTTCCTGATAACAAGGTTGAGTGTAGTGCATCAACAGCACAGATGATTTCAGGATTCACAGCCTATCCATTCATTTAATAGCACACTTAGAAAAAGGACTCCAGGCTTTCCTGTACCCATGCTGTTTGATTGCAGGTTTCCAGTCATTTGGAATATCCTGGTGGTTCTATTTCCACTCGTGTCTTCTCACTTGTATTTATGTCTTTACTTTGAACAAGCCACTCCTAGGAGTAATGGCATAGCCATCTACTTGCTTGGTATCATCTGTATGAAATTCAATCAGCATTAGATTTTTAATGCTCATAACTTCTAGTGACACTGCTCATTTTCAATGCCTCTGGAGGCCCTGCATCCTGGTTAGGGTTGAAGGTAAAATAGTCCCCTGATGTACAAAGATGCCCAAGTTGAATACATTTTCTTCCATCCTCCAACTCCATTTCCTTTTTCTCTTCTCTCTCACTTATTCCTCCATCAGTGCCACTTTGCAATGCCCTGACACTTCGCGTTAGGCTGTTACCTGTACTTACAGATCTCTTTGGGTGATTTTTCAAGTATACCACATCTTCAGGTCTTGGCTGATATATCACATTCCCACTGAAGTCTTTCTCCACTCATTCTACTCCTGCTAAAGTTTCAGGTTACCACCTAACTTACCTTGATCCTGACCCTCTATTTCCTAGTATGTTTCTTCTAATTTTGCCTACAACCAATAGCATTCTAATATCTAAAACATTTATTTTTTTCCACTCAGTATGTGCATCCTATTTCCTCAGTGCAATATAAGTCAGAAAAGGGCAGGGATTTTATTTTTTTACATTTTTAATATTATATCTTTAGTAGTTGTACAAAGAAATTCTCATTCTACAAAACAGTACATGATTACAAGGTGTATGGAAACATTGTTCCCCATTGCTCCTAACCTATCCCTTCTATCACTATATTTTTAATTGAGATTAGGTGATTACATAAATTTCACATATTTCACAGTATTGTGGAATAGTGATAAAGTCACAAACACATTTCAGTCTTCACAAGGCAAATTTTCATTATCATGGTCTATAAAGTTTGTGAACTCTATGAGCTTTGACAATACAAATTATTTCTTCCACATCAGGTGATGTTTACATTTCTTTCCATTTGCTTAGTGTAGGTTGTTCCCTCTTTCCCTCTCATTCCTTTGGGCTGCTTAGTTCTTTTTCTTTTATGCCCAGTGCAGCTAATAGGCCCCTTTGTTTTATGTTGTTCTGTTTCCCACTTATTCTGTTAAGGGCAGGGCTTTTCATCGCTCTAGAAAAATCTTTCTTAAAAAGGGTCTTGTTTTTACATTGACAGTGATCATCCTCATTTATAAGCTAACCAGTTAGATTTTCCTGCTCACATTGCAAAATGATCAATCCAGGGTATTTAACATCATCCCACACCCTATTGTTGGAAATTGATACCCATTCCCAAACTCTTCCTCTCCCTCTCTGCTTTCCACTGCTGAGTCTTTAGTATGTAACCACTGCTCAACTCAGTACCTGCATAAGTTGACTTGATTAGAACCTACTCGGACCATTATTGTGGTGCATTTCTCTTATATTTTCTTCTAGTAGTTTCACAGTTTTGGCTCACACATTTAAATCTTTAATCTACTTTGAGTTAATTTGTATATGTAGTGAGAAAATTGAATTTTTCTTCATGAATGCATTCAACATCCTCAGCATGTTATTTATGTATTCATTCATTTATTGAGGATTATCCATTTCCTAATGTACATTCACAGCATCTGTGTCAAAAATCAGTGAACTGTAGTTGGGGGTAGAGGTAATGTAGTGGTAGAGTGCTCTCCTAGGTATGTAAGATCTGGGTTCAATCCCCACCTTAGCAAAACAAACAAAGGAGGAAAAGCAAAAGCAATTTCTCAAAGAGAATTAAGTTGCCAGGAAAATCATAACCTTTATTGTATGTTATCTATTCCTTTAATGGGTAGACATATAGATAGATACAAAGAGATAGATAGATATAGAGAGATATAGATAGATAGATAGATAAGATAGATAGATAGATAGATAGATAGATAGATAGATAGATAGATAGATAGATAGATAGATAGATAGATAGATAGATAGATAGATAGATAGATGGATAGATGAATGATAGCAATTACAATATCACAGCTACAGCTATGGTTTGGGGTGTTAATGGAGGATGAACTCAGGCTCAGGGCCTTACTCTATCTAGGTAAGCTCTCTACCAATTGAGCCAGGTCCCACATTCTTTTGTCATATGTCCGATATCATCTCCCCCTGTTTTTGAGCACTGGTCTTGGATTATGATGTTCCTACCTCCACCAATCCAATGGAATTACAATCCTGCATTACCATGATTGCTTTTTTTTTTTTTTACACAGGATCTCGCTAATATTTTTTGCCCAATCGGGCCTTAACATGATGATCCTCTTCTCTCCACCTTCCAAGTAGATAAGATTGTACTAGATAGGATTGCCCTATCACAGCAAGCGTATTTTAAAGTCATCACTATCACTGATTGTGCACTTTCTTTACCTTTATAAATTACCGGAAGACCTAAATCTATCTTCCTGTTTGATTGAATAGTTGGAAACTAGAATCCTAACCCAATTGATGCAGAATACTGATGACGGAAAGTGCAGACTGACCACACATAGATGGTTTTGTTTTTCCTGCCTATTATCCATTTTGCCTCACATTTTTAGAGTTATATCCTTATTATACTATGAACACTATGGTCAGTTTTTTCCTGTACTCATTCAAGTTACCTTACTATATCCTGATACAAATCTAAAAGCTCATGACCCCTTTCTCAGTTTCTCATTATTATAGAATATACATGGAGATGCTGTAGAATTTTTTCAGGACACAGCTATCCTTTTATGTTCATCATTATCGATCTGTGTTTTGTGCTCAGTATCACAAAATTTAAAAACTAAACTATTTTAACCCTGATTTTCTTTTTCTTTTAACATAAATTGTTACATTCTCTGCTTATTTTTGGAAAGTTGTGGCATACACCCACACCCACACCCACACTCATCCCCCCCCCCAAACACAATACCCTGCTTGAAAATCACACTGAATGTATGTAACCATTTATTTTCAGAAGAGTTAACATGAAATAGTCAGTGAACTATCAATAAGCACATGACCTGGTCTTTCCTGTAGCCTACAGAGGCTGTCTAGTTCATACCTAAAATTATATACACTACATAAAATTATAGTCAGTGCAAAGCTTTGGATCAATTTTATATCTTCCCGAGAGAGATGATCATCTAAGGAGGAAGATTGTAACTTTCTTAAATACTGGGGAAATTCTAGCCTCTCTAAACAACCCATGTGTGGAGAGTGCCAATTTCTTTCCACTTCTCTGTTCCTGTCCTTGGTTCCTAGCAATGTGTAATTGGACTACAACAGGGGCTCAGGTTGACCTTTTCACAAAAGCAAGTATAGATACAACAGCAAAGGTCACTGTGGCACCACTGCATCATGATTGGAATTAGCAAAAAACAGCTAAATCACTTCAGGGATTTTTTTTTTTTTTGGTGGTGGTGATTGTTGCTTTATATTTACTTTGAATTTCTGGGTTTGCTTTTTTTTTTATAACAGTGACACAAATGTGTTAGGTTTTCCATTCAATTTCCTTAATTATTCTGTAAAGCAATAAACTCTGTGCAGCAATATTCCCACGTAGTACTTGTTACAAGGCAACAGATATTTATGCACACAATAGGGCAGGAGGGGAAGCTCGAACTTTTTAACAGAGAACTGTGGTGCAGTTAATGACTAGCTATTAATTAACAGTCCCAGAAACCCACCAGGTGATAATAGCCAAGGGTTAGCCCTTTTAGGAATAACTAGTTTCAGACATTAATTGCTATTATAATCTATTTTTCTCTGGCTCAAAAGACAATTTAGTTACTATGGCAGCAGAAAATAACTACTTAACCAATGGGAATTATGTCTTTATTTGGGTGGTCAATTGGGTAAACTAGACTGATTTCAGAAAGCTAGACTTTAGGTAATTATTTGTTAAGGATTTAGTTATTAGTTTACTCAGAAAAGACTTCAGTGACTAAAAGAGAAGTTATTTCTGCAGTCCAGATGTCTTGGGAAGAGAAACAAGGATTAAAAAAGCAGAATCCTGTGCATTTGTAAAGAATGACTGGAATGAGGATGATGATGATGATAATGATGAAGATATTGATAGAAGAAGCTTCCTGCAAATAAAGTTCAGTTGACATTTATTATTTTGATGTTACCTGAACAATTCAACATAATACTGATGGATAATACTTTGTGAGCCTTTTGAATAATTTAAATTTTTTAAGTTTTTAAAAAGGAACTCATGTTGACCAATAAACGTATATAATTTATAACATTTATTCTTCTAATATTTACATGTATATAGAGAACATGTTTGTTATCATGTGTTTGTTTGAAGGTATTATGTGTGGAGAAGAAAGGATGTAAGTGGGTGAATAGTACTGTAATACAGTACATCTGCAAATAAACAGAGGAACATGAAAATCACTGAAAGCTGTTGAGTACAAAATGGTAGAGTAAGGGAAGTAGTCAATGGGGTCAACATACTGTATATGCATATGTGAAATACCACAGTAAATAGCTTGAAACCAGTAGCATACACTAAAATAATAAAGTGACAGAAATGCAAAATCTGCCCTGTTTAAGGTTTGCTTAAGATGGAGAATGGAGACAATGAAGAAGGGTTGAATATGTATGGTAAAAATACTTGATATACGTGTATGAAAATGGAACAGTGATGTTTGATGTAATATCTTAACCTTTGTCACCTGCAATGAATATTTTATCAATGTTTTATCCAATTCCCAGTAAGAGGAAGTAGCAGAGCAGTAAGAATGATGAAGAAAGTAAATCTGATCACGGTATAGTATATGTGCAGGATGGGTCAAGGGAAAGGGATAGACAAATGAAAAGGGCAAAAAAAGCAGCCAAGTGTTCATGGTACATCCTACAAATTCAGAACAATGAGGGAGGGATTGGACGGGGCGGGGGGTAAGGGGATGGGTGAAAATGTTGAAAGGCTGACACTGACCAAGCTATACTGTATTCAGAAACCTGCTTTGATAAATGGCAATTTCTTTGTACAATTACTTACAGATACTAAAACAAAAAACCCTTTTGTACAATTAAGCAATGCTAATAAAATTGGAAAAATGTGCCAATTTTACTAAAAGATGAGTAGTTTTATACATGCTAATATTGGTAATGTTAACTTATTTGTGCATGTGAAATTTTAGGTATAAGAAAGTTTGTAGTAAGCAACACTTCCATTGCTTTTTCTTAAGAGATTCTGTGTGTGTGTGTGTGTGTGTGTGTGTGTGTGTGTGTGTGTGTGTGTGTGTGTGTGTGTGTGTGTGTGTGTGTGTGTGTGAAGGAGTAAAGTTAAGAAAACAGCAGTGAGACGGAAGGGTGGTAGACAGCAAATGCAATAAGGGGTGGATAATATTCAAAAAGAAGGTGTAGACAAGCTTGAATAAATAATAACTACTAATAATGTGTGAGGCAACTTCAAAGAAGAGTTCCATCCAGGAGACTTCAGATGGAAAACATACTTGGGAATTATTTCTTTGTTAAATATCTACATCCTCAAGTTTGAAGTTGACATTGAAAATAATGAGCCATGAAATATGATCAAATCTTAATTGACAAAGTTCAGTTGTTCCAATAGAACCATTAAGACAGTAGGCAATATATTGCCATGTGCTCTGTTGTTACCTATCTCCTAGAAAATCAGAAACATTCACACTGATGTTCAAATAAAAAGTACAGAATGTATTTTCATTGCTGCTATTTTGAATAGATTTTGTCATACTTCTCTAAGTCCTAGTGAGCTATTTCTTTTATTAAAACTATTACCAAATATTTTTTGTAAATAAGCAGATGTCTTGACATGTATTTACTCCTCCAAATAAAATTAATCCACTTTTACCATGATGATTATTTTTTACTTAAACTCTGCCCTTCTAGAAGGGTAAATGATTTTTGTCTGTAGAAGTAAAAATCTAGGGATTTCTCTCAATTTCTCAGTCATCCTTAGTGAGTCATCAAGAATTTGACTTATGTTTTCTTTGACTTTATTTGCCGAACTAAAAATTTGTAAATGTTTCTTTAGGATATAGAATAAGATAAATACCAAGAAAAATCTGATTGCAAAAGTGAAAGTAAAGTTGCTGAGCATTGTTGTATGCAAACTAATACAGTCCAATTTCAACAGAAATCATCTACCATTCACCTTATCAGATTGATATTTGAGTATGGGAGATTACTTTTAGATAGATAGATGATAGATAGATAATAGTTGTGCTGGTAGCTTTAGTATGGTCTTGTTTGTGATCATTTGGGTAAATGCCCAAAAGTGGGATTGCTGGGTCATAGGGGAGTTCTATGTGGAGTCTTTGGAGGAACCTCCATACTACTTTCCAAAGTGGTTGAACAAGTTTACACTCCCACCAACAATGCAGTAAGGTTCCTTTCTGGCCACATCCCCTCCAGCATCTGTTGTTATTAGAGTTCTTGATTATAGCCATTCTATAAGGTGGTATCTATGAGGTGGTATCTCAGTGTCGTTTTGATTTCCATTTCTTTTATGGCTAGGGAGGTTGAGCATTTCTTCATAGGGATGCAGGTGGACCCATCGCAACAAAGAGATGTACAAAACATTATGTCGAAAAACGAACTTTACAACTTTGGCGGGAGGAGCCGGGGAAGGCAGGGGCGGGAGTGGGGATGGGGGGAGGGATTGGAAGGGATGGTAAGGAGAAACAAAGGAGGAGGCAACAATGCTTGATAAGAAATGTACTCATGGGGCTGGGAAGGTGGCTCAGTGGTAGAGCGCTTGCTTTGCATGTCTGAGGCCCTGGATTCGATTCCTCAGAAGCACAATAAGCAAAAAGGAAAAAGCTGGAAGTGGTGCTGTAGCTCAAGTGGTAGAACGCTAGCCTTGATCTGAAGAGCTGACAGCGCCCAGGCCCAGAGTTCAGGCCCTACGACCGAACCGCGCCCCCCCCCCAAAAAAAAAAAAAAAAAAAGAAAAAGAAAAAAAGACATGTACTCATTACCTTGCTCATGTAATTGTAACCCCCTCTGTACGGTATTTTCACAAAAAATTATATTTTTTGCTATTCAAAAAATGAAAAGATAACAGTGCTGCTGTTGCTGCTGATTATGAAGAGAAGAGGAGGACAGACCAACAGACAGATGACAGATAGATGACAGATAACTAGATAATAATAATAATAATATCATGATAATGATAATGAAGAATGAAGTAGCATCAGAAAAAAGTAGGTATTTATTTATTTATTCATTTATTTAGATAGATAGATGGATGGATGGATAGATAGATAGATAGATAGATAGATAGATAGATAGATAGATAGATAGATAGATAGATAGATAGATAGATAGATAGAGACAGAGAGTCAGACAGACAGACAGACAGAAGGTTGGTTTGGGCTAGCATTTACATTAAGAACTTACACAGTCACTTTAAATAACAGCACAAACACAGACTGTAGCTTTCAGTATTTTCTTTAATAGGATAAAATCTGGAGGATGATTCATTACAGTTAAAAAGAACAAGATATGACAGAATATCAGTGGTGACTGGACACTTTAAGGGAAAACTAGAATCCTAGGTAAGATAACAGATTTGATATGAATCTCATTGACATGTTTTAATGTTTTGTATTACACAGTGCATGCAAAAAATACCAATACTGAGAGGGAGGAATTAAAATTGAAAAGCAGTCTTCCTGCAAGTGTGGAATGTTCAGATGCTTGCAACTTTTACTTTTCAAAGGATATTAATTTGCATGATACAATACAGGCTTTTTAAAAAAGTAAACTAGGCATTATTCAACCTACAATTACATATTTAAATACATTTCTGTCCTTCAATAAACCTTGTCAAAATGGATATTCCTCTCATTCCTTGTGTTATGTTCTAAAGAAGGGAGAGTTTCAGCCACAAATTTCAGTTGATAATGTATCATTCATTTGAATAAATTTAATTACTTGATCTCTGTATGAGTTACCAGATGAGAAGGTGTGGCTGTGCTATTATTTCATTGAGCATGTATTTAAAGAAGATAGAATATAGAGATAAACAAAACAGCTATTCCTCCTTCTTCTCCTCCTTACCTCTCTCCATTCCCTCCCTAACTTCCTTCTACCTTCTCCCCTAGTTTATTTTGGATCTTGCATGGATGCTTATTTCATTTATTACATTTTCAGTTCAAGTGTTACCTCCTCATAGAATTCCTTCTATGATCACAATAATGTGACCTTTCATTCACCTATCAGTCATCTACCTTCATTGAAATCTCTTCCATATAAGCAAAAGTTTTTTACGTATTATATAGAAAATAAAATATATGAAAGTAAAACTCTGTTTTTATTACTCTGTTGTTCTTTGTTACACAGTAGGGATCAATAAATACTTCTTTAATAAAAAACTAGATTGAGGTATGAAGCAACTTTTAAGAGTCACAGATGCAAATCTAATCAACACTGAGACACCCTTCCACCTCAGTTGGAATGGCCATCATCATGAATACAAATAATAACAGATGTTGGTGAAAATGAACCATAATATATTGTTGTTCGGAATGTAAACTAGTGCAAACACTCTGGAAAGCCCTTTGGAGATAACAATATGTACTCTATTAGTATCTACTCTATTAGACTACCTTCATATTTAAAGTCATCCTAACCTTTTGTGAATTAGTCTAGTCTCTGAATATCTGGCATATTTTAGGCTAGACATTGTTCCAGTTAATAATAATATTATTGGACCAGAAAATACAATATTTGAATGATAATGCAAGTCAATAAAATAAAATAAAGACATAAAATTATATTGCAGGAATTGTCATAATAAAATAGGAAATATTTTTGGTTGTTGAAAGGGAGAATATTTTTCACTCTAGCTTTATTGTAAAAGTTGTGAAAACAAAAGGAAATTTAATTGATAGTGAAAATGATATTTAACAGTAAAAAGCTTCCAAGTCTATCTTTTATTTTTCTCTGCAATATACATACTTGTTAAATATATTATATGCCTTATATGTTTTGTATTTATATATTTGTTTTATGTATATATGCTGTATATTATATGTTTGATATATGTAAATATATTATATATATATAATAAACACAACAAAGATATTTGTAAATTGTAATATTTGTCAAAGCACAAGAAAGTAATTTGTAAAATGGAAGATGGTTACAGTAAAAAAGAAGGCCAAATATCTTCAAGAGTCTCCAAGAAAGGCTCCTTTGATTTCATCTCTTGTTAAAGTATTTATGAATAAAACAGAACATGGGAAACTAGATTCCCATAAGAATATCCTTGAAGAAAGAAATCCCCTGTGCTAGACATGTGTCAGGCATAGTGAGAACTGAAGAAAAGTCTCCTCAAGAATTAATGGAATGCTCTATATTCATTGAGAAACACTCAGCTGTGTGCCTGAATCTGGCCTTCTGTATGGTAGCATACCTACCCACCTGGAGAAATCTGAAGCAGAATTTCAAATAAATAATCCTGTTTTAGAGATACTCAACTGGTCTTTGAGTACATCTTAGAAACTTAAACAAATGATATTCAATTTACATTTCATATTTGCAGAGCCCTGAGACTTGCCACCTATGAACTTTTATGTGGGCAATCATTCAGTTGTTATTTTCTAATTTGGTAGAATCTGTCACATAGAACTGAATTTCTTTTGTCAAATGAATTCTTGGGAAATTTTATCATTACTTTTCTCTCATTCACAATATCTTGAATATTTTTGTAATTTTTGAAAAGGGTGTGCAATAGATACATTTTTGAATAATTGGAAGGAATCAAAGTTCTAAATTGAATTCCCTTTCAACATTTAATACATTTAAAAAACTGAAAAATTAATATATGAAATTGTTAGCAAGGAGAAAATTAGTTTATTCCTGAAAGCATTAGCTCAAGATTTTAATTTTTTTCTCGTAATTCCTAATAGTTACCTAGTGCAGGGAAGAGTGAGCATGGAGAACTATAATATCTCATTTTTTCCAGGATAGAAAATAGTGTGTGTGTGTGTGTGTGTGTGTGTGTGTGTGTGTGTGTGTGTGTGTGTGTGTGTGTGTGTGTGTGTGTGTGTGTGTGTGTGTGTGTGTGTGTGTGTGTGTGTGTGTGTGTGTGTGCTGGTCATGGGACTTGAACTAATGACCTGGGTACTGTCCCTGATCTTTTCTGTTCAAGTCCAGTGCTCTACCACAGCTCCACTTCCGGCATCTCTGGTGGTAATTGGAGGTAAGAATCCAATTCCACTTCTTCCCGTATCACATGCTAGCAGCTTTTGGGATTTTATCTCTGCTGCCTGTGGTAACAGGTTCTTGTTAATCATGCTTTGAAATTTGACCAGTATTTATATGATTATTGTCTTGATTGGAGGCCTTTCTCTATATATGACATACTATGTTTTAGTATAGCATTTCTTTTAAAATATGCATCTGGTAGCGTATTTAACTTTTCCACAATTCTGTAAGGTTGGAGCTGTTACATTTCAGAGATGGGAAACTGAAGCTCAAAATATTATGTATCTCGCCAGAAGTATCATGCTGTGTAAGAGATAAAATCTGATCACATAATGTCTAACTTTGAAATTAGAAGTTACTGCTCTTCCATTTAGTTAGAGAAACATGTTGGGTAGTATCTGATTATCTTCGTGACAATCTGGAAAATAGGAACTGGGACATATCCTCCATCCAACTGAGCAGCAAGGTGTTTGTAACAAAGTACAAGATTAGGATGATTGGCATTAGTTAATGACAGATCTGTGATGATAATCTAAGTTGTTTTTGTTTCTGTTTTTTTTAATAATGATATTCAAAAGGCTGAAAAGCTAAATACATTTGTTACTCAAAATATTCACCTTTCCCTCCCTCCCTCCTTCCCTTCCTCCCTCCCTCCCTCCCTTCTTCCCTCCCTTCTTCCCTCCTTCTTCCCTCCATTCTTCCCTCCCTCCCTCCCTCCCCTCCCTCCCTCCCTTCCTTCCTTCCTTCCTTCCTTCCTTCCTTCCTTCCTTCCTTCCTTCCTTCCTTCCTTCCCTCCTTCCTTCTCAATCTGCTTCTGTCTCGATATGTCTCTTTGTCTACATCACTGTCTCTCTCTGCCTCTGTCTCTGTCTCTGTCTCTCTGTCTTTGTCTCTCAGTCTCTCTATCCCATAAGTCAAATTTCCCTAACAGACCTGGAACAATCTGGAAGATGTTAGAAAGAATAGTGAATGCTAGCTTGCTTTGATGGATTCAGAATTAAAATCTCTAAATGAAATGACTTTTGTGGTGGCAGAAATAGCTATTTTCAAATGCTAAGAAACTGATCCTGAATCTGTCTAACTATCATTTCCTTTCCATTTCCTTTAACACTGTTATATTAGTATGTGCATATGAACAACAACAGTTTGAAGAATATTTCTTCCTAAAATAAGTTCCATAGGCTTATAAAAGGCACACAAGGTGAAGGAAAATTGTGATTAGAATATTCATAATCTAATATGTACAGCAGTGAAGTCTAGGGCAGGCCTCACCCCATTTTCCCATTGCTCAGTTTTCAAAAGGCAGCTAGAGATATCAGGATTGCATCAGGAAACCAACTGACAGTCTCTGAAAACTTTGTATTCCAGAATAAAATAAAAATCTTTCAAAAGCCTGGCAGGTAGCACACAGCTTCCTTTTGATTCTAAGATAACACACACACACACACACACACACACACACACACACACACACACACACACACACACTCACATACACAATCATGCAGGCATGTGCATTCAAACAAACCAAAAATTCTCCCCATTTGTTTTGCTCTACACAGAATACCACACTAGAGGGCACTGCAGCTATGATCATGTTTCTGTGCCAAGTTTTGATCAAATTTCTTGACTATTACAAACTATAGAAAGCATACATTAATTTAAAATAAAATGCACACGTTTATTTTAAAAGCACTTTAGCTTGTACCTGATGGTTAATAGATCTGAATTGCTTTGGATCCCCAATGCATATGCAGTTATGAATCTGGCAGATTATTTTTAAAGGAGAGGAGAAGACAAATATGAAATAAATTCTTTGGTTTGCGTTGATCCCTTAAGGGGAAAAAAGCAGAAATAATTTAGAGCCATTTTGAACAAGCTTGTAGATATATGTATTAGTTTACATCTTAATGAAAGTTTCTCACAAGAGAAGAAGGGATGTGTTTCAAGTATTTTATAGTATCTTATTGGAAATGTAAAAGGGTAATTTGTAATTATTAATTTAAGTGGATGCCTCTAGATTTCTTGGGCCCTCTCAAAGATTTGTTTATTCACCTTGCCAGTGGGCATTGCAACATGATCTGAACTGCAGGCAAAGTGTTCTAGAATGTAAGTCATAGAAGTCTCCAAATCACCAGAGGGAGAAAAGAGCAAGGGTGAGTCTTGTTCTCAAAAGAAAAGAGTGTACAAAGAGGGATTGATTAGTAAATCATTCATTTTCATAGGAAAAATTACAAAAGAACACACTTATACCCATAATAAATGAGAAATAAAGAAATATCATCCATTCCATTTTGTGCAGTGACATGAAATAGACATTCTAGGTTATAGACTGAACAGCCTTGGAGAATCAATTGTTTGATTTCACATCTCATCAGCAGTGGGTAGTAGATTCCGCCCTGAACAACATAATTTTTAAAGCCATTCTTGTACTGTGTGCCAACTTACTACTAGGGCTGGGGAGGCTAATAAAATTGAACAAAAGGAGTCTTGCAAAATCTTGGTGAGATCTTGTAACTTGATGTTCACTGAAAAGTTCCTTCTAAGGGGAGCAGAGGACTTAGTGTTTTGCTGTCCACCTCTTTTTCAAGATTGTGCACAGGAGGAGGATATGAACCATGTGCAGGGACATTTATTTACCATGAGTTCGATGAAATTCAGTAGCTGTGATTAACAGAAGAAATGAAGCACCTAATTTTAGCCCCATTTCATTTTCTCCCAACATGTTGAAATGCATCATCAACCATAAGAGAAATACACTATGATAAAAACCATGCAAATCAAATGCTATATAAGAGAAATACACTATGATAAAAAAACCATGCAAATCAAATGCTATAAAGACTATATCCTTAGATATCTTTTGAAAAATAAAAGTAGTTGATTCTTATACTGGATGCTGGTCCCCTTCTTGTTTCCTGAAAGGCAACTAATTGAAAGAAATCTGTAGAAATGCTCCATGTGGGTCTCAGTTCACTGTACATCATTAACCAAAGTGTGTGCTTCAGACAAGCCACCAATTAGCAGTTAAGAAAGTGTAAATGGATTTGCAAATGTCACCTAGCTGGTAATTAGTGAAAGCAAGACTAGCAATGGATCATTTGATGTCTTATTTGAGGTATTTTAGGTAACAGGGAATATTCATTCCTCAGGTGTCTTTAGTTAAAATAATAAAAGGGCGTAAAAGATTTTGGGGGGGGGCATGGGGCTCGACATCTGGGCCTGGGCGCTATTCCTGAGCTCAGCAGCTCAAGGCTGGTGCTCTACCACTTGAGCCACAGCCCTACTTCTGGTGGTTTGTTATAGATAAGAGTCTCATGGACATTTCTGCCCAGGATGGCTTTGAACTGAGATCCTCAGATCTCAGCCTGCTGAGTAGCTAGGATTACAGGCGTGAGCCACTGGTTCCCGACTATGGGCCTAAAAGATGTTAAATGGCATGCATCCATAGATGCATACACAAGATTGGTTCTCCAGATATTTACTGTGTTAATTCCAGAATCAGACATTGACTGTATGCTGGAAATGGAGCAACAGACAAGATTTTTAGTATCTATGTCTCCTGGAGAATTATGTGGTATAGAACCAGAGTACAAGGAAATGTGTAATGATATAAAATACGATAAATGATTACCTAAATGTGTGCAAAATTTGGAAGACATATAAGAGTAGAAAGGTTATATATTTGATAGACTATCATAGTATAAGATGGTGAAAATGTAGAAGATAATATTTCAGTAGACATAAAATACTGAAATATTTGCTTCTGGAAATGAGATCAGACGAGTATAACAAAGAAGTGATACTGTAGCTCAAGTGGTAGAGCGCTAGCATTGAGCTGTAGAGCTGAGGGACAGTGCTCAGGCCTAGAGTTCAAGCCCCATGACCAACCAAAAAAAAAGAGTATAACAAACTAGAAATATGATTATGGAATGGATGTATGATAGAAAAATCTGTCAATGCTCAAGGAACAAAACAAATCAATATTGATGAAGGATAAGTAATATGAGATCATCTACAAGATGATACCACTAGAGGTTTTGTGTAAAAAAATGAAATTTTGCATTTCTTACATCACTTTCCTCTCGCTATGGCTAGCATGTAGATGCATGCACCTGGAAACCTAAAATTGGTGGTTTTCACTTTGAGATGATCATCTTGTCTACTGAGTATGGTTTCCTTCTGCACACTTTCGTCGTTTAACTTCCAAATCTGTAAAATCATGATCGTTTATATATATCACACACACACACACACATACATACACAAATTAAATTCTGAGAGACCTTGGCTAGTTTGTTTGATTCAATTATAATTTTTATTCTTTCACAATATCAATCACAAGTGAATTAGGTACAGTGATAATGCTTATTTTCATTCCTTAACCCATCTCTATCCGCTAAACTACAGATGTATGTAGCTACATGAAGAGTAGACTATTATATCTAACTCAGTATCTGGCACACATTAAATTATTCAATGCATAATTACAACATGAATAAAGGTCACATCCAATTATTTTCCTAGAAACTTTAAAACTACTTCCATATAAACCTTGTATTGAAACTTATTGCTCCAAAATTGAGAGATATAAAATCTTTAATCTTTCCCTTTTTATGCACTTATACAGACAAATCAAATTGTATCACACAAACCACTGTTCACATTAATTTAGTGAATTAACCAAAAGTAGTCAATAATTCCCCATTGACAAAGGAATAATACCCAGTTTTAGACCGATAAAAAAAATCTGAAATACTGTCTTTTTTTCAATCAACACTGCTTTTCTACACATTTGTAAATTTGGATTTACACATGGAGCTAACTTGTAAACAATGAAGATTTATATATTCTGGTTTGTACCTTATTTCAAGAACTGAACAGTCATAGTTAACACAAATACTAGTCTGTGGCTAGTTGACAAAATTAGGGCAAATCCAAGCAGCATTGTATAAAAGATGGCAGAACACCCACCACAGGTATAGTTCAGTGTGGAGCTAATATTCATCATTTGAACTTCATACAAACCAGAAATGCATTTCTCTCTCTCTGAGATTTTTAAGATATATTTGTAGTAGTGCTTCTTTTACATACGATTTCTTACTCCAACATTCTTATTTACTAAGTGCTTTTCTGGGTCAGAGAAGCAATACTAGTTTTCCATTTTATGTATAAAAAAAACCCATGCTCCTGGATATTCATGCACATGATTTGCCTCTAAAACTCAAAGAATTTGCAGAATTTTCATCTAAACAGGCACAATTTTTTTCTCTCTCTCTTTTTTTTGTTGTCTATGGGACTTGAACTCTGGGCCTGGGTGCTGTACTTCAGCTCTTCAACAAAAGGCTAGCACCCTACCACTTGAACCACAGTGCCACTTCCTCAATTTTCTTTCCTCTACCAAAGTGGGATAGAGACTTATTGTATATTGGCAGTGACTCAATCTGCAAGAATACTGAAAGCAGCATTTTGAAAGAGTTATAGTAGACACACTACAAGAAAGGCAGAGCAGATACTTAAAGAGAATTCAAAATAGGCTCCATGGTTTCCCTCATTTGTCATTATTACTGTTTTAGCAGAGGATCACAATAGCTCAATAGTTATGTACATATGACCATATAAAATGATGCTAATAGAAATGAACTCCAAAATACAGAAACAAGAGGTCTTTTTTTGGTGTTGACCTTGTTGTCATCAATGTACTATATCAAGTTATTTCTTTCTAATGAAATTTACAACTTGTGGGAGAGGGGGACGAGGAGAGGATAATGAGAGAAAAACAAAGGAGTGGGAAAAATGTTTGACAATTCATTACCTTATTTATGTAACTGCAACCCCCTGTATAGCACCTTTACAACAAAATAAAATGTAATTTAAAAAGAAAAAGACTCTTGATTTTGAAAAATAAAATGGTGATACAAGGAGAAACTGACAACATTTACTTTCCTTTGCACAGCACAGGAGAAAGCAGAAAATTGACTTTAGAATGGTTAGGATTCTGCCCCAGGCTCTGGAGAGGTAGTTACAGGATTGCATATGGCTTAGCTTTATACCATTTCATTTGCTCTTCTACTGAAACTTCCCTTTCCTCGAAGGCTATTGCATTTCATTTTGTGGCAGTCAGGTGACCATTTGCTCAGAAAGCATTCCAAGCTTTTGGTCTTTGTGCTATGTTTGACTTTCTCTCCGTTTCTTGGGACAATATGAACTAAAAGAAAAAGACCTGTTTCTAGTTTTTACATTCTATCAAACACTTCTCTGTCAGATAGAAAAATCATTTAAATTTTGAGAATGTATAAGGATGAGAATCTATGAATACTGCATGGTCAAATCTGAGAGACAATATTTCACAACTCAGAGAACTAATGAGATAAAATTATGAGCATGTTTTGACTTACATTAAAATACATGCAATATAAAAATTAAATATTCTTTCAATTAAATATTCTATCACTATACACTGTCACATTTTACACAATATTTAAATATGTGTCAAATACAAGATAGAAAGGGACATTTTTCTACAATTTTACATCAGAAAAAATGTGAAGTTTCATTTCTTCCTCCTGCCTCCTGACAAAACAAAAACAAAAAAAAAAAACCCACAAACTTTGGAAAGCAATTCTTCATTATACATTTTATACCTCTTGTTACTAAAACTGCATAGTTGAACATTTTTCCCAAGTCATGTTCTAGATATACTTATGCTTTACGGGGAATATTTTTATTATTAGAAGATGTTCAAATTCATTTGATATATAGTAATGGTGATTATTGTTGTTCTAGCATGTTTGCTTCTTATTTTCACCATGATGAGTATCATGAATGAAAGAAACCAGATCTCATAGTTAGTCAATGCTCTGTGCTTTACCTCTATCAGCTCTATCTTCATAAGCAGAGGAGTCAATCTTGGACACATTCTCTATCTGATCCAAGGTTAGATTCGCTGATGAACAGGTGCAGTGGGTAGCGGCCTAGTTTAGTCTAGAAGTTTCTTCTTCAGATTGTATATTCTTTCCATACAGTAGAAATAGTCATGGGAGGGAAGGGATGGTAGGGGAAAAACAAAGGAGGAGACAACAATGCTTGATAAGAAATGTACTCATTACCTTGCTCATGTAACTGTAACTCCTCCTCTGTACAGTATTCTCGCAACAAAAAACTTACTTTAAAAAAGTAGAAATAGACAAAAACGAACAGAAGCAATGCTAAGATGCAGTAATGTCTCAGAGGCCAATCGTGGTCTCATTTTGTCTGGAGGAAGGAATGGGACGATGGGCAGATAACTATAGAAGATAGATAACTATAGAAGCATAGAATGTCGATGATTTACCATAGTGTTCATGTGGTCTGCCCCAGATGCTACCTCCGGGAACAATTTTCAGTGACAAAAGAACTGAGTGGAGAACTCTTCAGGATTCTCTCCATAGACAGGAGTGTGGGTCAACTGGAGGAACACAGGCAGAGCCGAACAGACTGTCCCATTACTGAGCCCTCCAGGTGAACAGGGACAATTTGTGCTACAAACATTAGTTACCCATGATAGGTTGGAAAACATGTTTGCACCTACTGTGTTAATATCGAATGCCATCTGCTGCTTCTTCTTTAGAAGTACTGTGCTTAATAATGTAAGTGATAGGCATATTTATGAGGAATCAGGAAAAGAACAGAAATGGTTGACTTTTCTATTCAGCTATGTCAACCTAACCATCTGGAATACTAATATTTCGACTTTTGTTCTATTTTGGCTACCTTGTGTCCAATGTTATGAAGGTTAAGATTTTCTCAGCAGATTGGAGCCAAACCCAGGATCATTTCGAACTATAACAGGTTTCATGTCCTTTCCTCTATAACAATATCTCCATGCCTTACTGGCAGTAAGATATAATTGCTTGGAAAAGAGGAAAGAAATTCTTGAAATCTGAGGCCTACGTCAATATAATTGTGCCTTCTTTCTCTCCCTGTGACAAGGTAGACTGGCCAAGCATAGGATAGAGAGGGTCAGACAGGGCCCTAGATGATGAGTAGGTTGATTGTTGCCCATTTTATGGGAGCAAGAACCAAGATGTGGTATTACAACTTCTAGACAAGGAAAATATATTATCCAGAGAGACTTTCTCCTCAAAGGATGTTCTTGGAAAGCAAATGGGCTCATTTTCTTTTCAATGTAAAGGTGACATTTAGAAGCCAGAGACATGAAGGTTTGTAATGGAGTTGGAGTCTAAAATGCCACAAGATATATGGGAATAAGTTGTGGCGGAGTCAAGAAGGCAAAGAATTATCACACTAATAAATTAGTTAGAAAAACCTACATGATGGGGTGTGGACAAACGGATTCACATGGCTTTCCTTATATTTTATTATACGTTTATTATATTATCATATTATATATTATATACATATATTTACTATATTATTATATTTTATTTTATTTTATTTATCTGCCCGCTTTCAAACAAAAACAGTAAAAAGAAAAATCTTTGTTGATTTTTAGATCAATGCATATCATGAAAGAAGTAAGCGTAATACCTAAACAATAGCTTTTTTTATTGTGAAAATTCTGTATAGAGGGGTTACAATTACATGGGCAAGATAATGAGTAGAGTTCTTATCAAGCATTGTAGCCTCCTCCTTTGTTTCCCCTTCCCATACCCTCCTCCCCCCATCCCCTATTCAACCCTCCCCCCCCACCAAAATTGTAAAGTTCGTTTTTGACATAACGACTTGTACGTCTCATTTGTTGCAATGGGTCCACCTGTATCCCTATTTAAACGATTTCTTTTTTCCCTTCTCCTCCACAAATTATACCAACATCAAATACAGTGAAAGCAGGGGTTATACCGTGGGGGAGGGACATACAAAGCAACAAAGAAATAATCTTATAAATGTGTTAGAAACAATCTCATGAAAGAAAAAAAAACATTTGAATACATATCTTAGGGTTCATTTCCCTAACATCAACTTAACTGACCTTTTCTGCTAAGATCTTCACTAGCCATAAAACAGACAAGGGTCTCATATCTAAAATATACCTGGAACTCAAAAAAATTAATCCCCCTACAACAAATCTTCAGAGAAACAACTGCCCAATAAATAAGCAGGCTAAAGACCTAAAGAGAAACCTTCTCTGAAGCAAAAAGAAGGATGGCCAATAGACACATGAAGAAATGCTCAACCTCTCTATCCATAAAAGAAATGCAAATCAAAACAACATTGAGGGAGGAGGTTCCCGGAAGATGGTGGAGGAGAAGCTGGAATCTGAACAAGCTCTCCCATAGAAAGCAGTTTTAGATTTCCAGTGAACAGTCCTAAGCCAGAGAATCACACCAAGTGTGCTATCACAGGACAGAGAGTTAGACAAGAGAGGGAAAGCCAAGGAAAGAAGACACAGCTGAGCGCTTGCCAGCAGCCGCCAGAGACCACAGCCTGGGCCATACCTGAGTGCTCACAAAAAGAGTCTGGGACGAAGGAGACAGACCCAGCGGGCGAGTGGATTCTACTCAACACCAGCAAGAACCGACAAGGAGCGGACATCTTCATCCTGCAGTTTGCAGACCAGAGACGACCCAGGATCCAAGACTCGGCATGAGCAGAAGCCCGACCTCCTCACTCCTTCTCAGGGAGCAGAGGAGGGAAGGCCACCCCTCCCCCCCCAGCACCGGTGATACCAACAAAGCTCAGAGGAGCTGCCAGCTCCAACTCAGGCCTTGGAATAAAAAGAGTCATTTAGCAGGTCACAAGAACTTAATGGTGAAGTGAACTGCCAGACTCAGCTCCCTCCAGGGAAAAGTCACCCAGCTCAGGCGCCAGCCATTGGAGTGGCTTTCCTCACTGGGTAACCAGAGCCAGAGGCTGCCCCTCCCTCTAGCAGCCTCAACAATCAATTGAAAAACAGAAACCCTGAGAATGGCTCCAGGCTGGGCTCTGTGAGTTTTTTTTCACAAAATAGCCCCAGGGAAAAGCTACTGATTGTTGAAAGGCCTCAACTCTACTCAGAACCTAGCCTCACCACTGCATCCCCCTCTTTTGTGATTCTCAAAGCAGATCACCTCCCATTAAACTAATCTGGGAGGGGGATCTCAAAATCTTGGGTAAAGCAGAGCATTTTTCTGCCTGTTCGAAGAAACTGACTTAAGAAACTAATCAAGCCACAGGACCTCAAGCTGACCAGAGACTACAAGAGGCTGCTTACAGACAAAAGGGAGATACAGGATTCTTCCCACCCTTCCCAAAAAAATTTAAAAAAAAATCAAAGAACTTTTTTTTTTCTTCTTCTTCTTCTTTTTTCTTTTTCTTTTTCTTTTTGGTACCTTATATATATATATAAATTTTTTTTTCCTTTTCTAAAAATTTTATTAATCTTTAATTTTTGCCTTTTTTGAAAAAATAATTGTTTTCCAGTAACTTTTTTTTCCTCATAATTTTTATTTTAGGAATATGTGAATGTGCATTTTCCTTTCTTTTCTTGTCTTCTTTCTCTTTCTTTTTTTCTTAACTATCTTTTTGTTTTTCATCTAGCTCTACTGAACTTCTGATCTTTTTTTCCCCCTTTCTTATCCTTCTCACCTTTTCCTCTCTTTTGAACTTCTTTATGTGACTTAACTCTTGTCCTGCACATCCTCAGATAAACCTATAGTTAAATAGTAGACCCTATCCCCCATTGTGTACACACTTAATCCACAAATTTATTACTCAATTCAAAACCTCTGAGACTTAAATTCCTTAATAGCAGTACTACCTCTTTATACCTATATAATATTTTAAGCATTTTTTTAAAGTTTTTCACTTCTCCTCTATGTCCCTTCCCTTCTCTTAATATACTCACATTCCTCTCTAAATAGATGGTCTTTTAATCTCCATAATAATATTAATTTTTACGTTTCTATTTTTTTCTGGTCTCTTTTAATTTCCCTTCCCCTTTCTTCTTTTTCTCTCTCTCTCTACTTGCATCCTACCCAACCTATTTCCTGCATTGGGATTAGGACATAGTTAACTCTCCCTGTGCCTCCCCACACCAAACTATTCCTATTTTTTACCCACATCTCTCCCTAACCCTAATAATTTCTGGTTTTCCAAATTCTTCTCTGCGGTTCGAAGCCCATTAACATAGAGTTGTTTGATGTTGAATAGATGTATCTGTTGAACTAGATTGTATCTGTAGACTATTGACTGTACAAATGAAAACTTTGATTGATGGTTGCCTTAAGATAGTGTTCTAGCACTAAACTGGTGCTATTTTCATCTCAAATGGGCAGAGTAAACCGGAAAAACACAAGAAAAATGGAAAATCCGGATATCTTAATTCCCAATCTTGATAATCAGGGGTCAGAATAGATAATGAATAATCAAGAGGAGAGTTCCCAAATAGCTCTACAAACACTGCTGGCAAACATGATACATGAGAAGTTTGACAACTTATGAAGGACTCTGTATGAGCGTGAAAGGGAGAGAGAGGAGGCATCCCAGAAGCTTATACAGGAATATCATAAGCGTGAGGAAGCTACTCAAAAACCGATACAGGAATTGCGTGAACAACTTGAGAATACTCAAAGAGAAAGGGAGGAATGGCGTGAGCAGGCTGAGAACACTCTAAGAGAACTGCAGGAATCCCACGAACAGGAGGAAAGAGAACTACAGGAATACCATGAACGGGAGGAAGCTAATCAAAGAGTAATACAGGAATTGAGAGACCAGGTAGAGAATACACAAAGATCACTAAAGGCATTCATGGAATCCATTAACAAAGAGCTGAAGGAAGTCAGGGAGACCACAAAGGGAATGCTGAATGGAACCCAACAGAAGGAATGGGAGTCCAAAGAAACCATAACCAATCAACTAAGTGATTTGAGAACAAACACTGAACACCAAATTAAGGAAGTAAAGAAATTCATACAAGACCTAAAACAGAGCTTCAACAAAGAACTTGAAGCCATCAAAGCTGACCAATTAGAAGGAAAAGAGATAAAAAACAAAGTAGAGAGTCTTGACAGCAGGTTAGACCATGCAGAAGATCAAATCTCAGGGATTGAAGACAGCCTAGATATTATAGAGAAAGAACATACAACCATCCAAGACAAGTCCAAGAAATATGATAGATCTATCCAACACCTGGAAGACACCATCAGAAGGCCTAATCTAAGGATAATGGGTGTAGAGGAGCACCTAGAAACAGAAATTAATGGTCTAGGAAATTTGTTTAACAGGATCCTAGCAGAGAACTTCCCAAACATACAAAAAGATAGGCCTATTCAGATACAAGAAGCTTTTAGAACCCCAAATAGACCAGACCAGAATAGGACATCTAATGGTCACATTATAATCCACACAGGATCAACTCAGAAGAAGGAAAAGATCCTTAAAGCTGTCAAGGAGAAAAGGACAATCACCTATAAAGGGAAACCAATTAGAATCACCTCAGATTTCTCAGCAGAGACAATCAAAGCAAGAAGAGCCTGGAATGATGTATGCCATGCCCTAAAAACAAACAACTATCAACCAAGAATACTGTACCCAGCTAAACTCTCCTTCATAACTGAAGGCCAAATAAAAACCTACCATAGCAAAGAAAAATTGAAACAATACATCTCCACCAAACCAGCCCTACAAAAGATTCTTAAAGATGTCCTACACATAGAAAACCAACAAGACCACAATAAAAGCCAAGAAACTGTACCCAAATTGAGAATCCAAGAACCATAGGAAGAATCCAGTTTTTGCAGCCCCCAAGAAGGTGGATAACATGGCAGGAACTCCCAAATACCTCTCAGTTTTATCCCTTAACGTTATCGGACTGAACTCTCCAATTAAGCGACATAGACTGTCTAGTTGAATTAAAAAACAAGCCCCTTCTATCTGCTGCCTGCAGGAGTCACATCTTGCCCGTAAAAACAAACACATTTTCAATTTTAAAGGCTGGAACAAAATCTACCAAGCAAATGGCCCCCATAAACAGGCGGGAGTTGCAATCCTAATATCAGATAAAATAGACTTCAAATTAAAATTCATGAGAAGAGATAAAGAAGGTCGCTACATACTAATGAAAGGATCTCTCCTTCAGGAGGATATTACAATTCTAAATATCTATTCGCCAAACAATGGAGCACCCAAATTTATCCAAGAAACACTACTTTCCCTCAAATCCCATATAGATCCAAAGACATTAATTGTTGGGGACTTTAACACACCACTCTATCCACTAGATAGATCAACTTGGCAAAAACTCAACAGAGAAACCGCAGATCTAAACAGCTGCATAGATCCACTAGACTTAACAGACATCTACCGAACATTTCACCCAGCAGTATCAGAATACACATTTTTCACACCAGCACATGGAATGTTTTCTAAAATAGACCACATTTTAGGCCACAAAGCAAACTTGTCTAAATTCAGAAACATTGAAGTTTTACCTTGCATCCTCTCTGACCACAAGGGAATAAAATTAGAACTCAATACCAAAAGCCACCAAAGGAAGTCCGGCATCACATGGACGCTGAACAACGCACTGCTGAATCATGAGTGGGTCATGGAAGAGATTAGAAAGGAAATTCAAATGTTCATGCTATTCAACAAAAATGAACACACTATTTACCAGCTCCTCTGGGACACAGCAAAGGCAGTACTCAGAGGCAAGTTTATAGCTCTGAGCTCCTACATCAACAAATTGGAGAGACCTGAAACTAACAATTTAATGACACATCTAAACCTCCTTGAAAAAGAGCAGCAAGATAAACCCCAATCCAGTAGACGGAAAGAAATAATCAAAATTATATCAGAATTAAATGAATTAGAATCCAAAAAAACTATAGAAAGAATCCACAAAACAAAGAGTTGGTTCTTTGAAAAAATTAACAAAATTGACAGACCCTTAGCAAATCTTATCAGAAAAAGAAGAGAACACACCCAAATTAATAAACTCAGATATAAGAATGGAAACATCACCACGGAAACAACCAAGATTCAGAACATTATAAGGGAATACTTCTCAAAACTTTATGCTAATAAGTTTGAGAACTTGACAGAAATGGACCTTTCCTAGCAAATATTGACATGCCAAAACTAAACCAAGATGAGTTAAAATATCTTAACAGGCCCATATCAAGCACTGAAATAGAAACAGCAATAAGAGATCTCCCAGCTAAGAAAAGTCCAGGACCAGATGGTTTTATAGCGGAATTTTACAAGGCCTTCAAAGCACAGCTCACACCAATACTACTCCAACTGTTCAATGAAATTGAAAGAGAAAGCTCACTACCGAACACATTCTATGAAGCCATCATAACCCTCATCCCAAAACCAGACAGGGACTCATCAAAGAAAGAGAACTATAGACCCATTTCTTTGATGAACATTGATGCAAAACTTCTCAACAAAATTTTGGCCAATCGACTTCAACAATTCATCCAAAAAATCATACACCACGATCAAACAGGATTCATTTCAGGGATGCAAAGCTGGTTTAATGTATGCAAATCAATTAATATTATTCATCACATCAACAGTAGCAAGAATAAGAACCACATGGTTATCTCAATAGATGCAGAAAAAGCATTCGACAAGATCCAACACCCCTTCATGATGAAGGTTTTGGAAAAATTAGGAATCCATGGAACATTCCTCAATACAATAAAGGCTGTATATGACAAACCTAGAGCCACCATTATACTCAATGGTGAAAAACTAAAGCCATTTCCTCTTAACTCAGGAACGAGACAAGGATGCCCACTCTCTCCACTTCTCTTCAATCTAGCATTAGAATGCCTAGCTACAGCAATAAGACAAGATGCAGACATAAAGGGGATCCAAATAGGGAAAGAAGAAATAAAACTCTCCCTCTTTGCAGATGACATGATCTTGTATTTAAAGAATCCCATAGACTCCACTCCCAAATTACTCAAACTGATTCAAAACTTTGGCAAAATAGAAGGTTATAAAATTAACCCTCAAAAATCAATGGCTTTTCTGTATGCCAACAATGAGAAAAGTGTGGCTGAAATTAGGAAAGCAACTCCATTTGTAATAGCCCCACAAAAAATAAAATACCTAGGAATTAACTTAACTGAAGAAGTGAAGGACCTCTATGATGAAAACTTTAAATTCTTGAAAAAGGAAATCAACACAGAACTAAAAAAATGGCAAAGCCTTCCATGCTCCTGGATTGGAAAGATTAACATCGTGAAAATGGCAATACTTCCCAAGGCTATCTACAAATTCAATGCAATACCTATCAAAATTCCAACCTCATTCTTCAAGGAAATAGAGGAGGCAATCCAAAACTTCATATGGAACAATGAAAGACCCCGAATAGCAAAAACGCTCCTCAACTGAAATAACACTGCTGGAGGAATATCAATACCAATTTCAAACTCTACTATAAAGCCATAGTAATCTAATCAGCTTAGTATTGGCATAAGAAAAGACCTCAGGACCAAAGGAATAGAATTGAAAACCCAGAAAGGAACCTACAGACCTATAGCCATCTAATCTTCGATAAGGGAGCTAAAACAATAGAATGGAAGAAAGACAGACTCTTCAGTAAATGGTGCTGGCAAAATTAGTTAACTACATGTAGAAAACTTAAGCTAGATGCTTATATATCACCCTGCACCAGAATCAACTCCAAATGGATCAAAGACCTTGAACTCAAAGCAGACACTCTGAAAACATTACAGAATGGAATAGGAGAAACCCTAGGTCTCCTTGGCTCAGGCCGAAATTTTCTGAATAGAGACCTGGAAACACAACAAATCAAAGAAAGGTTGGACAAATGGGATTGCATAAAGTTGCAGAGCTTCTGCAGGGCAAATGACATAGCTGGCAAGATCAATAGAAAGCCCACGGATTGGGAGAAGATCTTTACTAGCCATAC
The DNA here is from genome assembly GCF_024711535.1 of Dipodomys merriami. Classification (NCBI taxonomy): domain Eukaryota; kingdom Metazoa; phylum Chordata; class Mammalia; order Rodentia; family Heteromyidae; genus Dipodomys; species Dipodomys merriami. Next base: position 120,566,780 of record NW_027202270.1, on the reverse strand, counting down.
AACAGACAAGGATCTCATATCTAAAATATACTTGGAACTCAAAAAATTAACCCCCCCAACAACAAATCCTCAAAGAAACAACTGTCCAATATACAAGTGGGCGAAAGACTTAAAGAGAAAATTCTCTGAAGAAGAAAGAAGGATGGCCAATAGACACATGAAGAAATGTTCAACATTCCTAGCCATAAAAGAAATGCAAATCAAAACAACATTGAGGTATTACCTCACTCCAGTTAGAATGGCAAAAATCAAGAACTCTAACAACAACAGATGCTGGAGGGGATGTGGACAGAAAGGAACCTTACTTCATTGTTGGTGGGAATGTAAACTTGTTCAACCACTTTGGAAAGCAGTATGGAGGTTCCTCAAAAGACTTCACATAGAACTCCCCTATGACCCAGCAATCCCACTTTTGGGCATTTACCCAAATGTTTACAAACAAGACCACACTAAAGCTACCAGCACAACAATGTTTATTGCAGCATTATTTACCATAGCTAAGATTTGGAACCAACACAGATGCCCCTCAGTAGATGAATGGATCAAGAAAATGTGGTATATATACACAATGGAATTCTCTGCCTCCATCAGAAAGAATGACATTGACCCATTTGTTAGGAAATGGAAAAACTTGGAATAAATTATATTAAGTGAAGTAAGCCAGGCCCAAAGAAACATAGACCCCATGGTTTCCCTTATTTGCAATATCTAATATATGTATGAGTCAAGCGGAAAAGGTCAGATAATGTGATGTCAGGAAAATGAATCCTTAGATATGTATTTTAATATTTTTTTCTTTCATGCATGTGTTTCTAACACATTTTTAAGATTATCTCTTTGTTGGTTTGTATGTCCCTCCCCCACAGTATAACCCCTGCTTTCACTATATTTGATGTCAGTATAACTTGTGGAGGAGATGGGAAAAAACCAGTTGTTTAAGGATACGGGCGGACCTGTTGCAACAATGAGAAGTACAAGTTGTCATGTCCAAAACGAGCTTTAAAATGTCGGTGCGGGGGAGGGGGGGGAAGGGGTGGGAAAGAGAAGGATTGGGATTGGGGGGGAGGGGGGTGGCCGGGAAGGGATGTGAAGGGTAAACCCAAGGAGGAGGCTGCAATGCTTGGTAAGAAATGTACGCATTATCCTGCCCATGTAATTGTAACCCCTCTGTACAGTATGTTCACAAATAAAATAAAATTAAATTAAAAAAAACAACATTGAGATACCACCTCACCCCAGTTAGAATGGCTATATTCAAGAACTCTAATACCAACAGATGCTGGAGAGGATGTGGACAGAAGGGAACTTTACTGCATGTTGGTGGAAATGTAAACTTGTTCAACCACTTTGGAAAATAGTACGGAGGTTCCTCAAATGACTCCACATAGAGCTCCCCTATGACCCAGCAATCCCACTTTTGGGCATTTACCCAAATGGTCACAAACAAGTCCACACTAAAGCTACCTGCACAACTATGTTTATTGCAGCCTTATTTACCATAACTAAGATATGGAACCAACCCAGATGTTCCTCAGTAGATGAATGGATCAAGACAATGTGGTATATATCCACAATGGAATTCTATGCCTCCATCAGAAAGAATGACATTGCCCCATTTGTTAGGAAATGGAAAGACAGAAAAAAGTATATTAATGAAGTAAGCCAGGCCCAAAGAAACATAGATCCCATGGTTTCCCTTATTTGCAATAACTGAACAATAGTTTTAAGATTTTCTTCTTTTCTCTAACCTTTCAGTTACCAGTCATATGATACTATATTTAGAAATGGTGCTTCATCATCAAGAATACTTATGCCTTTATAGCTCAAGGTAATTTTTGTAAATAGCTATTTGTCGCAGTAGAGATAAGAGCAACTAGCATCATTTAGAAGCTGAGATTTCTCTCTGTGGATGTAATTTAATTACATATTTCATCGAACTTGGTGTATATATAGATTGATTCATTTAAATTTCAGCATCTCAAGGATCCTCACTACATTCTTCTGACTGATTTCTTAGATGATGGTAAATAGTCAAACAAAATATTACTTGAATCTCTTTCCAATGAAGAAAATGGTACACAGAGTGTTTCCTCATAATCCTCAAACTATGAGCAAGCCACTCCTTTTCTTATTTTCTATTTTTTTTTTCCAGTACTGGGCTTGAACTCTGAGCCTGAATGCTGACCTTGAGCCTCTTTATGCTCAAGGCTAGGGCTCTGCCACTGGACACACAGGCCAACTTCAAACTTTTTCTGAGTAGTTTATTGGAGATAAGAATTTCAAGGACTCTCCTGTCTGGTTGGCTTCAAACTTTAATCCTCAAATTGTAGCTGCCTGAGTAATTGGGATTACAGATGTGAGAGACCGGTGTCCCACAAGCCCACTTTTAACATCAGAAATTAGTAATGTTGTTTTACCTTTCCAGTTACACAAAATAAAATATAATGTAACATAAATCTGATTTCTTTTTTAAATAAGTTTTTATTGTAAAAATGCTGTACAGAGGGGTTACAGTTACACAAGCAAGGTAACGATTACATTTCCTATCAAGCATTGTTGCCTCCTCTTTTGTTTTTCCCCTACCATCCCTTCTCTCCCATCTCCATAACTACACTCCTTCCCTCCCCCTCCCCCGTCTACATTGTAAAGTTCATTTTTCACTATAGTGTCTTGTACATCTCATTGTTGCAATGGGTCAAACTGTACCCCTATTTAAACATTTTGTTTTTTCCCTTCTCCTCCCCAAATTAGACCGACATCAAACAAAGTGAAAACAGGGTTTATACCTTGGGGGAGGAACATACAAAGCAACAAAAAAATCACATGGTACATTATAAATAAGTTAGAAACAACAGCAAGCAAGAAAAAAACTTGTGTCCCTATCTTGGGGTTCATTTTGCTTAACATCATCTTATCTGGTCATATATACGTAGCTTTTGATCTTTTGTGCTTGTCTCAGACATATACTAGTTATTGCAAATAAGGGAAACCATGAGGCCTATGTTCCTTTGGGCCTGGCTTACTCTACTTAATATAATTTTTTCCAAGTCTTTCCATTTCCTAACAAATGGGGCAATGTCATTCTTTCTGATGGAGGCATAGAATTCCATTGTGTATATATACCACATTTTCTTGATCCATTCATCTACTGCGGGGAATCGGGGTTGGTTGCATATCTTAGCTATGGTAAATAATGCTGCAATAAACATAGTTGTGCTGGTAGCTTTAGTATGGTCTTGTTTGTGACCATTTGAGTAAATGCCCAAAAGTGGGATTGCTGGGTCAAAGGGGAGCCTTATGTGGAATCTTTTGACCCTACTGCACTGTTGGTGGGAATGTAAACTTGTTCAACCAACAAATCTGATTTCTTAAAGAATACATCTTAATTTATCATCTCTACTCCATGAAGTAGAAACTAATGCACTTCAAACTTAATGCAGTTTGAAATTAAATTATTGTACTCCCTACTAGATGACATTTAAAGATTAAAACAAATATTTTTTGTTAGCATGCATGATTTGATGAGGTGTTCATTCTTTTATTAAACTCTGGATTGTTTTATGTCAAAATTTGTGATAGATTTTATTTTAGTTTATCAAATAACACTGGTCATATTAAAATATCCATGACACGGATATTTGCATATGTGTATATATGTATAGATATACATACGTATATGGTAGAAAAGATAACAAAATTAAAGCTGCAATGAGGAACCACTGGAGTAGCTCTAAGTAAGCAATGCACACCTCCATTTGTCACATATGTAGAGTGGGCTAGGTTCTTTCATGTTGTTTAACAAAATGAGTAGTGTATTATCCTGGCTTTCATCATCTACAGAATTTTTATAACATATCATACCCAGTTCAGAAATCACATGCTCAAAGATAAATTCATAATCTATGGAAATGTTGAAACATTATTCCATATCATTCTACCATGCTTAGTTAGGAAACTTGTTATTCAAACCTAAATATCTCTCTTGCTAACAGATACTTTATTACTTTATTACTTTTTTTGTTTTTATGTATCACTGTGTACATTTGACTTTTTAATTTTTAAGAATCTTTGATATCCTGCTTTATCCATTCCACAAGAAGAAATTTATTGAGACTTAACTGATTTATTGGATAAAATGAAAATTGACAATTGACAATCAGACTGTTCCAATAATCTCCCAAGCTCTAAATTGCTCATATGTGCATATTTGTTTTATGGCTATTCTTTATGAAATTATGTATCAAAGCTGGCAAAACAAAAAAATGAAGGCAACATGAACAAAAGGCAGACCACATATATTATACATTATTATATAGTATATGTTTTATTATATTATATACTATACATTAATGTATTATAATACATATTAATATAAACACATAATATATTAATATAATATAACATATTATATAATATGTTGTACATTATATAATATATACCATATATATTTTTCTAGCGAGATTTTTTTTAAAGAATGAAAATCCTAAGACAACATTATAAAACTAATGATTACAGGAGTTGTGAAAGTTATTCAGAATAAAAATATGTGAGTACATCATTTTTGAGTTGACCAAAGAACAAATTCAAAGGAATTTGTTGAGAATAAATTGAAAGTTACTACTGCAAAACTGAGGTATTTGGCTCCATTTATTGGCCACTACGTTGATTTATATAATCTGCCTGACCCCAAGTAGGTATCCAGTGTGCAGTCTCCCTTCCTCCGAACTTTTCCTCCCAAGAATTCTATCCTATCATCAGTAAAATCCAAGATAATTGTAGACCAGTTTTAATACATTCTCCTTGTATAATTATCAAATCAAATGTTCATTTACAAAGTTAAGGATATTTTCTAATTATTACCTTAAATAAATTTAAACCAGATCTTATATCTCAATTTCATTATAATTCTGCTTCAGATTCTATTAGTCTGGAAAGACCTATGATTTCCATGTATTTATTGTATTTTATTTTTAATTAAGTAGTTGTACAAAGAGGCTTCAATCCCACAAGTCAGGTTCTGAGTCCAATTTCTCTTGATAAATATCACCCCTTCGTTATTCCCTCCTCAGCCATATATATCTTCAAATTAATGGAGTTCAATTTTTACATAAAATACATTGAATATAAGACTCTACTTTCTCATTCTTCCTCCATTCGTGTGCCCCTCATTACCTTCCAATATATTTTTATATCTCCTAGGTTTGTTCTCCTAAGTGTGTCCTGTTATTTTCTTCTGTATATTTTGTCAAGTCAAGGTGATTGCAATTATCTCAATATATCTCTTTCTTTATTTTTAGGGCTTTGCAAAGAACTGAATTGAATAAGTGCATGTGAAGCATCATCTACAAAGAAGGTCGTTGAAACTCATTTCCCACCCCAACAATTTTATTTCTCCTGTTTTGACTCAGAAATACTGTATTTCTAGGGTCCTAAATGGAGTTAAGCAATATGGCAGAAACGCTGTTGTCCCAGGACTGATTAGGTATTATTCTTCTGGGTGGTGAGGAAGACAGTACTTGCTCTTCATTAAGTGTTGAGCAAGCTTATTTCTTAATTGCATTAGGGATTTGTGGAAGTGAAATTATTGAGGTGTCCTGAGAATCCGTTTTTCACAAACAAATGACTTGCTGGTGCAATGAAAGAAAGCACTAAGTTTGCAGCTCCACAGAGCTGATTTTTTTGATAAACCTGATTTACCTTTGTAAGAAGTCCAGTTTAACATTGATATAAATTCTTGAATTTTATAGAGATGGAAATTAGAAAACATTTTAGCACTGCATCCAAGAAAGAAACCAAATGAAGCTGAAAGACTGAGCAGTGCAATTTGAAGTCACTATAATCCAGCATCAGGATATTGACAGAATGAAAATTAGCCTTATCTTTGAAGAGCAATATTTGCTTGTTGATTAAAGTAAGGCACTAATACTTCATTACCAACATGCCTCAGATTCAGATTAAAGTGGCATTGATAATTTTCCTTTAGTGGTTCACTCCTTTCACTATTTGAGTGTGTGTGGTGCTTGGGTCTGAAACAAAGGCCATACACATAGTAAGCATACCCTCTACCACTGAGCTCACTGAGTTTATTGAGCCTCAGCACACTAATACATTTTTATTAATAAAAATCTATCATAAGTCTTGAGTAAGCAATTTTCTCTAAAAGTATGAATACAAGGAAATTATATGATGCAATCCCTTTTACAAGGAGTGATTAGCTAAGGGATGCAATTGCTAAATTGTCCTTCAGTGAATGCAGGAATATTATAAGTGTGAAATAGATGTGGCTTGAGGCTACAGAGACAAAGCAAGGGCCTTGGAATCCAGTTCTGTGCTTATCCTCCTACAAGAGATTTTCCTAGGGGGAGGGCATGTGATGCTCAGTAAGACAAATGGCATAGACTGCATATATCCTCCAAAGGCCGACATTGGATTTCCTTCTATTACCCAAGGTTCCAATGCACAAACGTAAAGGGCTCTCTTGCCATAACCCAAGCATGCTGGCTATCTGACCTGGGAGTGTACAGTCTCCAGAGCCAAAAGAAATAAATTTCCGTTGTTTATGACCTCTCCACTTGACTACATATGACAGTTCGTTACAACATTTGAAACTGAAGAAGACAGCCAACTGGATTTACAATTTGAGCAGATGATGACACATTCCTTAGGGAGGGGAGGAATTCAGCTTTCCGCATTCTTTAGTGCGTGTGGATATTCAATCTGATTCAATCTTACGGAATTTTCTCACAACTTCATTCTCTAAATCTCTTCTTTTCCACAGCTCGAATCACTACACAAATCCCCAGACTTTCAGCTTTCTTTCTTTTCAATATTTTCATATTTTTCCTGCTATTTACCAAGATGATACTAGATACCTTTTTATACATGGTCTCCAAGTGGTCTTATAAAATGCAGGGATTGTGTTTTATTCTCTTCCATCGTTTTTATTTTTCATAATGTATGTGGCACAATATACTCATCATCACTTTTGAATCCATAAGAGAATTTTTTTCATGAAGATCATTTTTTGTTGTTGTTGTTGTTTTTTCAAAGAACCTGTTTTTTCAACCACAGTTCACTAGCCCCCAAGGTGGGAGCGGGTAAGAACTAGAGGATCCAGGCAGCTCTTCTAAGTAATCCAGGTGATTCTCCAAAGGGTTGTTATTAAACTTTCCCTTTTCTGAAAATCCTTTGTAAAATACAAAGAAAAGAAGCTTTCATTCAACAGCTGGAGCTGATAAAAGTTGTCCTGAGAGGGAAAAATCCAGACAAAAGAGACTCTTGGGAAGGCACTGTCTGGCCAAAGTAGGATAGCATATGGGTGAAAGGAACATTGTTCTGAAGGAGAAACAAGGATATGTTTTAATGAAGTCTGCTGCATTATTGGTACTTTTCTGGAGGAAGTAGTTTTTCTTTCCCATATGACAGGCAGAATTATTCATCCTTAGGGAGAAAGTTTGTGCTATAGTCTCCCTTTTTTTTTTACATGTAATTAAAGTGTTGATAGACACTCAAAGTCAAAGCTGATTTGGGAGGAGTGATAAGAAAGCACAGTGTTATACCATGAGTAAAATGAAATACACAAGAAAAGATACAAGTGGAATATTCTTTTAGTTCATTGTGTTTATATGTCATGATGTTCTTTGGGGTGATACACCTCCATTCAATGGATTGAGCTCTTCCCCAAAATGGGAAGCCCACCAGCTAGTTTGGTGTCAAAGTTTGCTTTTCATTAAGACCAATGATTGCATAATTTATATTTAGACAGTTCCACTACTACTCCTTCATCTTGTTCTTTTCCTCCTCCCAATTCTCCTCCTTCCTTTAGTTGCTCTTTCATCTTCATTGAAACAGCTCATTATAATAATCAATAATAAATCACATTTCAGATTTAGCCTGGTTTGCTTAGTAAACCACAGATTAATATATATATATACATATATATATGTATATATATATATAATGTTAAAGACCACATGCTTCTTTATGAAAGGAATTAGGTTGGTTTCTGAATCCATTTATTTTTGGTTTCATTTGTCCATCCTGATCGTTCTGACCTGAATGGATTAGAATTCAGTTTCTTCTTCTTCTATCTAGCTCATAAATAAAAAACAAATTTAAAGCATTAAGAGTTAATTTTCATTGGAACTTAAATTAGGTGATCTTTCTAGATTAGCATTCCTGAAATGAGAGGGAACATGTTGAAGTGGTTAACCTTACAAATTGCGCAGTCAGATTTGGTTTAGAATCCTCTCCTGACTACAACGTTGCGTAAGTCATACATTTAAATAAGTGATTTTATATTTGGAAAATGTTGGTAACAGACCAGATGTGAACGAATAACAAGTCTAAAACTTTTAAAACTTTGTTAAGATGGTAAACTGAGTCTCTACTGCTGTGGTTAACAGGTTTTAAAGTGCTTTCTGCAAAGTATCACCAAGTGTTCCCCAGAACAATTTGGTTTCAACTGTCAACTACTCTCAAGATTCTCCACATCATACTTGTGATTATTACCTATTTGCTTATTTAATGCCTTGGTTGTATATATGATATATATATATAGTATATATACATTTATCATAATATGATATAGGCAGATAATAGATGATATATATGAAAACATGATTAAATAACGATAATACACATGATATAGATAGATAGATAGATAGATAGATAGATAGATAGATAGATAGATAGATAGATAGATAGATAGATAGACAGACAGATAGATAGATAGATAGATGATAAATTGACCTTCATGGTTGGGAACTGTGCTTTGAACTAATGACCTCCTGTTTACTGAGAAGACACTCTAACATTCAAACCATGCCACCAAACCCTGCTTTGCTTTGATAATTTTTCACATTGGGTGTAACATTCTTTTTTTTATTTTTATTTTAAAATTTAATTTAACTTTATTTGTGAACATACTGTACAGAGGGGTTACAATTATCTTGAATATGACTTACCTCATACAATGAACCTCTCCCATCACTGCCTCCTGATTGGCTAGAATTCTGAAGTCTACCATGGCATGTTCATCCTGGTTTTGAGATTGTGCCATCACCAGAAGACATAAACTGAATGCATTTGTTTATGTTGCTGTGTTTGGAAAGCCCAACACCTTGTTTTGATTTGGGTATTAAGTCTTCAAACTTATTTCAGTAAATAGAGGAAAAGACTAAATGACTGCTGTCATTATATATAATTCAATTGTCCTGAAAGAAAACAAGAAACCAAAACAACACACAGCTTTTTCAATATATTTAGTTTCACGTGGGTGATGGTGGTATTGAATATATTCCACAGAACTCTTATGAACAGTGAGTATAATGAAAACAGAAAGCTTAATAGAGCAAATTTGTTTTTAGGATTTTAATTGATATTTTAATATTTTGATTATTAACAGAAATTAGCTTCATTTAGAAAAACAACTTACTTAAAATAGACTCAATAGAATGATCAATATTATACATTAAAGGTAAAGAATGTACTAATTTAGAAAAATGAAAACATGAAAAAAATGACTTCATACTTAAAAATTAACAACATCTCTTTAAAGAAGAGTCAGCATCATGTCCATATTGCATGCACACTCTTTGCAATTAGTTTAATCTTTCATACTGCTATATGTCAAGTGTAAATCAATATGATTTTGATATTCTTGATGTACCTGTAACTTTTTATGATAATATTTTTGTCAGTCCCAGACAGAGTTAGTCTTAGGTTTGGTCCCTAGGTGCTTGGTCTCTTGTTGTGGCTAGGTAAGGAGGCAAATAAAAAACAAGACAGACGAAATGAGGTGATTTAAAAAGACAGCTAGGCTTCACAGAAATGAATTTGAAAACATAATCCTATTTTCTTTCTGTTTTCTGTTCCTTACTGTAAGATTGATCTGTGGTAGTTAGGGGAATATGTTTCTTAGCATATATTTTGACAAGGCCCTCTAAACTTCCCTTCAGTAGAAGGACACACCACGGAAATAGCTATTACTTATAAAAGTATTATGCACCACTAGGAAGAAATCACATATAAAATGAAACTGTATGTTTATTGGACTATTTTTAAAAGATTTTCCAACTTGTGCAACTCTCAAACACAGAAGCAGTAGGCAAAATTCTGGAAACATAGAATCTAACCTAAGAAACCTCTGTAATCCCATCATGATTTAAATGGGGATTACGGCAGAGAGTAAGCTAGATTCCTTCCATAGGATCACAGAGGAGGAAAGCTTCCCTGAAAGGAGCAGCGAGCAAAAGATTAATAAGAATAATTAATAAGATTTAATAAGAAATCATATTTTTTCTCATACTTCAAAAAACTCTGGGATGTAAACTTAGACAGGGTGCTGTGTCCATTTTTGCATACTTTGATATCAGTATCAAATGCCAGCTTTATTATTGACAATTGCCATAACTGTTATGAATAAGGTGTTAATATCTATGTCGTAGGCTTGTATTTAGAAATAAGGGTGTCGTTTTGTGAAATGTCTCTCCATGGAGACCAACTCACTTCACAATTGTAGGATCCTAAATTTGAACCCAAATCAGCTGCAACAGGCTTGCGAAGTGAGGTGAAAGTGGTTATTAAAAATGAAAATTTTTGAAAAAGTGAAAAATCTCGACAAATTGTATAGATTATATTATGACACAATTAGTCCTCTGTGAAGTTATAAACACCTGTCTATATAGCACACTAATACTATCCTATCCTATCCTATCCTATCCTAATACTATATAGTATTAGAAGTACAAATATAAGAAGTCACTAATATAATAAATAATACAAGATAAAATTAGAAAATGTTTCTTCAATCTTGTCTCTTCAAGTCTGATAAGGATGAGAAAGACATCTTCTAAATTGTCTTGGCTAAAGAAATCTTATCAATAAAAGAAACAGGAGATTAAGGTTTACCTCGTGTTTAATATTTCAAGTTCTATATTAGCAATAATAATATTTCAGTTCTATATTAAAACCAAAAATAAAAATTATTAATACTAACTTGACTATAAATAACTCTAATTGGTTTCAATCTCTGTTAGGCTTCATGAAACCATTTCATTTGTGCACATGAAAAGTGTGTATTGAATAAAGATCATGGTTCTTTTAAAATATATAATCCTATACCATCAGTAGGTCACTCTTCAGTTTACCGATTCATTCACCCCTATGGGCATTGAAGACAATTTGGGAAACTCATTAGTCTTATAGATTTCTTCGGGGAGATTATTATGGTTGGTGACACATGCATTTGATAGTGAGGGTGTTATTAACACTTTAAGATAAAAAAATAAGATAAAACTAGCAAGGGAAAAGTGTGTGTTCTGTTATACAAAAGGTATTGTAATTTAGATTGACTTCATAACTATCCACTACTCATTTTTTTCTCCTTTTTCATCTTCTCTTGAGTGGTTCAACTGATTGCATTCTTTTTGCATAAACTATGCATTACATTTAATTCTGTAATTTCAGTAATGACAACACATCTATTCATTATGCACCTCTTACTGCTCCCCCAGACTCCACAGAGTTCAAGTCAGAAAATCACAACAGTAACTAATCAGCTCCACTTGTGAGAAAGAATGTCAGGGAAAGTAAATAGAAGCAGAGATTCAGGAGACAATTGAGAAAGCAAACAGAGTGGTGAGGTTACTAGATAATCCAGAAGGAGGTGTGACAGGAATCACTCTCGAATTAACCTTTGTCAGTTTCTGTAAGCACATTCCACTGTCACAGTGTTAGGAATCTGTGCTGCCTGTTAATTAGAGCAGGAAGAGTACACTTTTCCTATTCTCTATCCAAAATTTAAAATGAGTCCTAATTATTCTGCATTCCATTTTGCCATTGATAATAAATGCATAGAAGGAGGCAAGAGGGAGCTTTTGTTCATCCACAGCTGTTGCTTTCTTTTACTCTTTCCAATTTTTTGAAAGTTTCTTTTATTGCTATAATGACATTGCTTATTGTAGCTATTTATTATGTTCATAGGAGTTTTAAAACCATACTAAATCTTGTTCAGACAATGTAAGGACTTTATGAGGAGACTACTATTAATTTAGTAATTTCTATCATTAATAGTTAATATTTTTAAGGATCACAAATCTATAAATTTTTAAACTGACTTGCCTATTTAATAGGCAAATATAGGATAAATTAGTTTTACTTAATCTCTCAATTTGGTAAAGCAGTTATTTATTTGTTTACTTATTTGTGTGTGTGTGTGTGTGTGTGTGTGTGTGTGTGTGTCTTATTAGAAATGTAACCCAGGCCGGGCGCTGGTGGCTCACGCCTGTAATCCTAGCTACTCAGGAGGCTGAGATCTGAGGATCGCGGTTCAAAGCCAGCCCGGGCAGGAAAGACCGTGAGACTCCTATCTCCAATAAACCACCAGAAAACCGGAAGTGGCGCTGTAGCTCAAGTGGTAGAGCGCTCGCCTTGAGCTGAAGAGCTGAGGGACAGCGCCCAGGCCCAGAGTTCAAGCCCCACGACCGACAAAAAAAAAAAAAAAAAGAAATGTAACCCAGGAACTCATCCATGCTTAGAAAGTGTTCTACCACCTCAGCCAGGTCTACACTAGCCTCAAGCTTATAAACTATTCTGCCTCAACCTTAGAGTAGCAGTAATTACCAGCTTAGCTTGTTTGGCTTACTTTTTGTAATGAAAAATATCGGTATTTAAGTTACCCTAGATGCTATTGTTCTTTACATTTCCCCCCTACATCCAACTAATGTCACCTTGGAAATTAACATGTTGCACTAGTCAGCTCTCCAGGACAGTGGCACCACACTGATGACCAAGCTTACAAGTGGGCCTTTTAGGCCATCCCAAATCCACACTGTAGCACATATTAAAACACAGTAATAAAATATTGCACAGGAAACAAAAACATCATGTATGCATTCACTACTACTTGTTGATTTATACTACCAGGACAATAGGGAAACATTTTTTTCTCTATTCCTGTTAAGTTAGTGCTTCAGTTCAACAGAATAATTTATTCCCTAATTGTAGGTTTCATTATTATAAAAGAAAGACTTTCACTAGAATGGTGGATAATTTAGTCTTCCCAATCTTTATCACTGGAGGAGAATGTCAACAAAATATTGTAGAGAATGTTTATTTCAAGAGGATTAGGCTGGAATTTACTGTCACTAATTAACCAACTGGACACTTGAAATTACTCATCTATTTTCCCATTTTTAAAATGAAAATAAGATCCATTTATAAACTGATTTCCTGTTAACTGTAGAATCAATATGATTACATAATCTGTGAAATAGTATTGTCTGAAAATTTTTAATTATTTAATATGAACTAAAAATAATTTTCCTTAAAGAGAAAAATGAAGTTAGATTAAATTGGCCATCTTGATCGTCTCCTAAATTGCTTCAATAAATCCACAGAGTTTCAAAAATCACAATTTTGGGGGAAGATTGCACACCATAAAAATTCACTCACAAAATTTGTGAATATTGACGCAAATTATTTAAAGTGATATTCTAGACATCACAAAAGCAATACACATAATACTATTAAGATGAAATTTAACCAAAGGTGATTTATAAAATGAACAAAATATATTTATTAATACATATTTATTGCATGTGATATGCATTACATGAATTAATATCATTAGGAAATTTATTAATATGATCTCTCACTATGAACTTTAAAGCATTTCATTATTTTCGTGGGTTCATCACAGGGGCATAAGTACATTATACAAAGAAAATGACTATTAGCCTATGATGAGTACATTATGTAAATCAGTAGTTGCTAGTTACATCATTGATGTAATTACAAATAGTTATATATACATCCAAAATAGCGGAAGAGCCAAAAGAGTATTTCATAGAAATAAATGTAGATTCCTACAAACCCAGCAGCAAAGTGTGAAAAATATCAACTCCAGAAAAACTCAGTAATTTTTAAGGTATGCTTCCTGAAATAGTCAATAGAAAATGATTCAAATTGTACAAAAATAAAATAATGTATTCAATCACCTCTACTTTCATAGGACATAATTATGTAATTGGGAAAGCCAATAGAATTAATTCCTGACAAACTAATTATGAAAAACTATATAGTAAAAGGCAGATGGATGCTAGAAATAGCCTAGAAATAGCTTTTACTAATATGTAAGGGTCACTGTTGAAAATTCAGGTTTGTTTACAAGACAATAGATAAGTCATTCAAGATTTGAATCAGTAATAGTGGAAGTATTTATTCCACTGAAATAAGCAAATGCTCTAGATAATAGATAACAAGTAAGGAAGGTTTTTCAGGACTCTATGTTAATGTTACACTCATGAAAAGGTACATATTATATCATCTCATTTGGATGAGGTACTCAAGGAGGTAAAAATCATACTGAAACAAAATAGAATGGTGATATTCAGATGATCAACAAAGTGTTTTAAAACACTTTCATGCATATTTTTATAAAATAGTTATTCTGGCTATGTGAAATACAAATGGGTATCATTTTATGCAAACAATTCCTAATTCATTACCTGTATTCAATGGAATCTTACTATGAACACCAGGCAGAAACGCTTTATGAAAAAAACAAAAAAGAAAAAAACAACCAAAATTAAACAACCTTGACAACAGATATATTGTGGTAGATATCACAATTCAAAATAAAGTTAAAGCATATTGGGTGTTCAAAAATACATTACTTATGATTTTTTAACGGTTTTATGGTTAGTCCTTTAAGGAACCTTCATAGTGCTTTCCGGAATGGTTGAACAAGTTCACATTCCCCATAAGTGTAATAGGGCTCCATTTTGGCCACATCCCCACCAGCATTTCTTATTGTTAGTTTTCCTGATAATGGTCATTCTAATTGGAGTGAAGTGGATTCCCAATGCTGCTTTCATTTGCATTTCTTTTCTGTATAGAGATGTTCAACACTTCATGTGTCTATCGACCATTTCTTTTCTTCCCCTGAGTAGTCTAACTCTTTAGCCTATTTGTGGAATGAATTGTTGAGCTTATGAGGTTTTATTGGGGGGAGGGGGAAGTTTTTGAACTCTAAGTATATTTTAGATATGAGGCCCTTGTCTGATGTACAGCTAGTGAAGAATTTCTCCCATTTTGTGGGTTTTCTATTTATCTTCCTATGGCCTTTGCTATGCAGAATCTCTTCAGTTGGATACAATCTCATTTATCCAGTCTTTCTCTGATTTTCTGTGATTTTGGATTTTTGTTTAGGAAGTTTTGCCCTGTGCCTAGAAGACATGGAGTTTTCCTACAAAGGAGACCTTCTAAAACCTTTAAAGGGCATCTATCAAATCATACAGCAAACATCATACCTGACACTAAATCTTTATAAATAATACCTTTATAAATCAGGAAAGAATAATTACATATTGGATTTCCATCACTATTCATCACTATACCAGAGTTTCTTATATCCAAAACCTTAAGACCATGAATTAAATGAAAATACAAGTATTCCAGTTATTTATGTAAGAGATACGGTTAATATATAGGGAATTGATCAATTATTCAAAATTAATTATTAATAGATAAATGAATTTATAAGTGTACTTAATATGACTGCAGCCAACATGCTAGGTGTAGCACTAATATATAAAAATAATAGTAGGAAGCTGGGTGCCGGTGGCTCATGCCTGTAATCCTAGTTACTCACCAGGCTGAGATCTGAGGATCGCGGTTCAAAGCTAGCCCATGCAGGAAAGTCCATGAAACTCTTATCTCCAATAAACCACCAGAAAACCAGAAGTGGTGCATAGCTCAATTGGTAGAGCGCTAGCCTTGAGCTGAAGAGCTGAGGGACAGCACTCAGGCCCAGAGTTCAAGCCCCACGACTGACAAAATAATAATAATAATAATAATAATAATAGGAAATAAAAATGGATTGCTCAATGGATAATCACTTATATTTAGATAAGATTAAGAAGTCCTTTGCCATTTCATGGTGAGTTGACTAAGATAATAATTTTGTGCTGTAGATTTTAAAGTGAAAAAATATTTAAAGTTTAACCATAAAAAATGATAGATATTTGAAGAGATAGCTTTATTTACTTGTTTTCAAGGTATATATGAATGCAACTTTATCTGGTGCCATTTCAAATTATAATGTATGTATGCGAAATATACCTAAAACATCATACATATAATAAGACACAAATGTGTAATTTAATGTTTTTGTATGCATGTAAAAATTATTTTTAAACTAAATTTGCATATATACTTTAACAAATAATTTTCAATTTAAAAATCTATTTGGATATTTAAATTTTTTCTGTGTGTAACTCTTAGTACAAAGGGAAAAATTGAGTAAAATTGCTCAACTAGCAACATAAAATTTATCATTGCATCCATGTCATTTTGTATATTATCTGGACATGATTTGAAGTCATTAATAATCTGGTAAGTAGTGTGCATAAAAATTGCAGATAAATAGTCTAAGAATAAGCAATTCATCAGACACATGAAAAATTATCTCTTGTTTTCAAGATGAGGATGTTAGAACTCTAATAGAAGAAACAAATGAGGACCATATTGTACCATGAATGCTATATGTAGAAAATGTTTCATGTGGGGTAGAATGTATTTCAACATGTATGAGTCAGGCACTGGTAGCACATACCTGTAATCCTAGTCATGTAGGAGATTGGTACCTGAGGATCACAGTTTTAAGCATGAAGCACCTATCTGTAATCAGGGAAATGCAGGAAGGGGAGCTGTGGTGAAGTAATAGAACTAGGCTTGAACCAAAAAGGAAAGGCTTTAAGTTTGCAGAACCAGCATTAAACAAATAATGAATGAAGAAAAAAAATAAAACAACTGTGACTGGAGGAATTGTTTAAGTGATACAAACTCACATTCCATAACTGGTTCCATAACTGAAACAAAGTCTGTGCTCAACTCTGAGAAATGGTGCTGTGAATTTAAATGAATCAAAAAAAGAAAAAAAACAACAAAACAAAACAAAACCTGACTACTGACTGACTGAATGGGCAACACGTTAGACAAAGCCTTGAGGACAGTCATTTCCTTAGGCTGGACAAAGGGGTCATTTATAAATAATCATTTCTACGGGATGGTCAACAAGCCACTTTTATAAATGAATAAAGTATTTTATTTTTCTATTTTTATCTACATCAGGCCAAGGTACTGGAATCAGCACAAGCTGACATTATGAAGGAAGTAGCAAAACTGTGTGGTCAAGATCTTGATCACATTATTAATCTATATATTATTTTCTCCTTCTGATATAACATTCCCATTCCAAGATGACTTCCTGTTACATTAGATTTTAGAAGCTCTCAGATATGCCATTAATCTCTGTATCATTAAGAAAAGGAGTGAAAAATAACCCCAACTTTAGCCTGTGAAATTATGGCATGTCATCAATTGTTAAGACACACCAATTATAGAGATGTTAGGTTAAAGGGGGAAATTGTGTCTTTGAATTGATGAAGAAATATAAATCTTCTCTTGAATCAAGATATTGTTTGTGTATTATGCACATTTTCAGTTAAAATCAGTGAGGAAAAGGAGGCAAATTTCTAATATAGTGATTGGTTTCACAACAGCCAGCAAATAAATGGGAGGCTTTGCCCTAATATTTTAGTGCACGTGTTTAAGAAATCTCAATGTGAAAATCTGCATATTATAGTATGAAAGTTCTTCAAATGCAACCTTGTATCTTTCACTCTACTTTAAAGAAGAAAATATAATGTATTAAAAATGAATTCTTAGTGTAAAAAAGTATATTTTAAGCATGGCTTAAATATCTGAGATAAGTACCATCTTACATTATGTATTTGAATGGCTAGAAAAGCTTTGTGGGCAGTTCAACCAGTAAGCTTATTTAACTTATGGGACTTGTGTAAATGGTTTTGTGAAGTAATCTGAACCATGACAAAATATGTTGGTAAATCTGAGACACACAATTGGATTTCATAGTGAAAATAAGTTATATCTACACAAAAATGAAAGAACAGTAAAAGTATGTATGATTTACACTTTATTAGCAAACTGAAAATGTCTCAAACACAGAAATATATTTAGAAGGAAAATAAAGGACTGTAGAACTATTTGAGATAAATGGGTATAGTAAGGAAAAAATATAGAATATCTAATAAAGAAAAACAGGAGGTAAAACCTAGAAAGAATCTATTAGAAGGTGACATTCCAAGAGAACAAAATAAAATAGAGTTAAAAAATAGCCCATAAAACTGCAAATAGTCCTATTTTAAAAATAAGATGAAGAAAGTTCCAAGTAAGATAAAAATGTTCATAAATAGTAAATTCTACCATTATCATTTATCAGTTATCAATCTATTATGCAGTCTGTTATCATGTTTGATTAAGCTAGAATGATAATGAAGATTACAGTTATAGAAACTTTATTTTAAAATATATTTGTGCATGAGCATTTATACATATTTTAAAGAAAAATCTCATTATATGCTTTGAAGTAAAGTTCAAAACTTCTAAATCATAATCTTTAAATCATGAACAAGATTATGATTATTTCAGCCAAGTATCTGTTCTAGATCTGTGAATGAAACTGAGTATGCACAGATTCCTGTTCTGAAAGTAAACTAGAACATGCTTCTTCAGGGCTAAAGCATAAATATAGTAATACTGACAGAAAACATAAAAATAAATACAAAACTGAGTGGGAAATCCATTTGATCTATGAGTTTGCACAAAAGAAAATTGAGAGGCAAGTGAATTTGATGGAGATGGTGCAGAAAATATGTATATCCCAAGGGAAGGATTTAAATTTTATCTTAGAGTAAAAATATATTTCAATCTTTGATGGTATGAAATCCGTATTTTCAGATCATTCTAGAAGGAAGTGAAAAACAGAATGAAAATATTTGCATAATCCTTAGGAGCAAAGTCATTGACTTGCTTTAACATTGTCAAAAATATTTTGTAAGGTCATGAAAAATGTATTTTTGTATATTTTGCATATTTAGGGGGGCAGATACTATCAGCACAGACTTTCAAAATCGGTATATGAAAGTACTTTCTGTACAATGTAACAAGTTTAATGTATTTGCCTACAAAATATATTATAAAACAGTGAAATTGTCATAATCTTTTATCCAACACAAAACATGTTTTAAAATCTCTTTTTTCAGCTGGGTGATGGTGACTCATGCCTGTAGTCCTAGCTACCTCAGCAGGCTGAGATCTGAGAATCACTAAAGGAAATCAGTTAAGGCAGGAAAGTCTCTGAGACTCTCATCTCTCATTAACCATCAAAAAGCCAGCAGCAGAACTGTTGGCTCAAGTGGTAGAACCCTAGCTCTGAGCAAAATAAGCTTAAGGGCAGTGCCCAGGCCCTGAGTTCAAGCCCCAAGAAAGACATCAAAACAACAAAAGCAAATCTTTTTTCTCTCTCTCTCTCTCAGCTATGTAGTGGGGATTATAGCTATTTTAGGTGTGTTTGTCATTTTGAGGTTTATCATTACTGTTTGACACTGAAGATTTTGCCAATTTTGAATTGGGAAAAAACACTGAGTAATTTGAAATCTTTGTAGTAAATAGTCATGTAACTGAGATAGTGTCGTCTAGTTAACAAACTTAATTAGGAACTTTGCATCTTAATCATCAGACGTGATTTTAAACCATATCATTAGCTATTTTCAGTAACCTCTTTTGAGAATTAAATTTCTAGCTTATGTGTGAGAGTCTGACAATATAGTTAAAAGGGATGTAAGTATCAGTCTCTTCTCTCATTGATGCCATATATATTCTAGAATTGTTTACTGGTCTATTTGATCCTTGTTATTTAAAAATTATTGTGTGGTGTCTAATAGTTCACTCTCTCCTACCTTCTCCCACTTCTTTTCTCCTTGTCTGTATCCCTCTTTCTGTCTTCCCTCCATTTTAACTCTCCAACTTTTTATGAAGACCTTCATCATGCACTAGCTACGGTTATGGAAATTATGCAATTAAATATGGCCTCTGCAGTAAAGAAGACCAATTTTAGTTTAAATAATGACAATACAAATATGGAAAATATGTGAAGAGATTATGAAATAAGAACACAGGAACAATAATTTTCTACTCACTGCAGGAATTACTTAGAAGTTTTAATTTATGTAGAGAGCAAAAAGAGTTTAATGCATGTGTTTCTTTTTTTATTGTGAAAATACTGTACAGAGGGGTTACAATTACATGGGCAAGATAATGATTACATTTCTTATCAAGCATTGTAGCCTCCTCCTTTGTTCCCCCTTCCCATCCCTTCCCATCCTCCCCGCACCCCCCCACCCAATCCTCCCGCCCACCCCCCACAAAAGTTGTAAAGTTTGTTTTCAACATAATGCATGTGTTTCTTAAAATCAGTTTCTTCTATACCTCTAAGCTAGAATAATCATATTTTAAGATCTCCCTGTGGTGTTTTTTACATTATTATCTGGTTGCACAAATGGGCTACAATTCCATACTGTAGGATATATGTAAAGTGCATCTCGATCAGCACTATCCCTTCCATCATCCTTAGTTAATCTGCTAATAGGTCAAAATCAATGAATCAAGAAAGAGTTTCCATAAGATCCTACTTGCATGAATTAAAGGAAGAATTTACAATAGTCCCAAATGTCCCAGGTCCATTCTTGAATGGATCTAATTTAAAATAATAAATATCATGTGAAAAAAATACTTTACCTGGTAGCAGAATTCTCTCTTTCCCTCCCTCCCACACAAATCACATACATACATGCATAAACACAATGTACATACTGTACATATTGTATCTCTGTGTGTATGTGTAGAAATGCAAGAAAAATCACTTAATATATTTTTTCCAGAACTGCATTTATTGCACTAATTTGTATGCACTCTTTTATAAAACGTATACAGTCAACTGACAGCCTGGGTTTGATTTCCAGCTTGGTTATTCAAGTGTGAAACTTGGATATTTTCCTGGTGTTTTGTGTATTTAAGTTGTACCAATTTATACCTATATATACCTCTCATATAGCTTTAATTTTAGGATGAATTTACTATCATTCCATATATGGTATTCCACACTGTTGGTTACATATAAAATGTTACTTTGGCCTTGTCTGTCTTCGTCTTCTATACAGATTGAAAATTCAAAACTTTTTGCTTCCTAGAATTCTTTTCTTTCAAAGGTGGATATGTCTCTCTGTTGTAGCTGATGAGTTGTAAGCCCAAGTGTCCAGGGAAGATATCTGTGAATATTCTATTTTTCAAAACGGCATAGATGGCACGTCTCCCTGAGGCTTGTCCTTCTCCTTGCCTGGAATCAAGAAATTGTACCTGAAGTAAGAAGTGTCATTTCTTTTTCTGGAGGAGAAAAACCATGTGCTAGCAATAGTGGAGCTTAGCATTAGGGAAGATAAAATATAGTTCCTAATTAACTTCAACACTTGAACTAACACTGACTCCAGCTTGTTGGTACAGCAGTGGAAGGACCATCCTTTATTTTTATAATTTGTAAAGAGTGTAAGGATTTTGTTTGCCTATTTGAACTTAGTATACTTAATATTATTCCTCAAATGAGCTGCTGAATCCGAATACAAAAGAAAAAAAACACTAATGAAAGTTATACACAGTGCACTTAAGTCTAGGCAGAAAGGCTCATTTCTTTGAAGAGCTTAGAGTTGGGATTATTTGGGGTAAGTTTCATAATACACTTCAATTTTTATGCAAAATACTGCTGCTTTATGCACCATAATAATCAATTGAGTCACTGACTAATGTGTCATGAGGATTTGAGGAAAGAGATGGAATGTAGGAGGTTTCTGAGAATGACCAATGAATGCTTCAACAATCAAACTTGCAATTTTACAACAAAAGATATAGATATGAACCAACCTAATCCTTTGCTTTTGCTTCATGATGGAACATATTTAGCCCACTTATTTATTTGTTGATTTAAAGATTAAACTGTGATGTGCAGTGACAGATTCATCACCACTGATTTTCTTGAAACCTAATTTTAAAGACATAATAAATGTGACAAGAAAAAGTATTCAGATACTACAAGCTATTTGATTTATTTAGATATTTATATTTTTGATGATATTTGAAATTATTTGAACTTAATTTTGTGTAGGCAGGTGCTTACTACTTGAACCATGTCTCCAGCTCACTTAGCTCTAGTTGTTTTTGAGATAGGGTCTTGCATTTTGCTCAGCCAGCTTGGATCACAATCATCCTGTTTATGCTCTGGCTATAGCTGAGATGACTGGCATATGCTACCACACTAATTGTGATAAGATCTTTCAAGGTCCAAACCCACCCCTTGGGCTTGACTCGAACTGTAATCCTCCTGATCTCAGTCTTATGAGTTACTAGGATTATATATATGAGCAACTATTCTGAGATTCATTAGATCTTGTCAATGAAACAGGTCTGTTTGCTTATTTATACATTTGTGTCTCTTGGCCCTAAAACATTTATTGTGGTTTTCTTTAGTGTTTAAATATGTTTAAAGATATTCACACATAGAACTTTCTGTCTGTGCATCACAACTCAAATTCTTGTTATTAAGTACTGGGAGATCTAGAAAATCATGGTTCAAAGTCAGCCTAGCAGAAAAGTTCATAAAATTCCATCTTCAAAATAACCAGCAAAAAAGCAGGGATTGAGGCATGTATAAAGTGGGGTAAGAACACCAGCTGATCAAGTAAGCTAAGTAAGGATGAAACCCTGATTTGAAATCCCAGTAAACCAACAAAGAATTGGAGAGGGGTAGAAAGATAGATAGACAGACACTGTTGGGGGGGAAGGACACACAGAGAGAGAGAGAGAGAGAGAGAGAGAGAGAGAGAGAGAGAGAGAGAGAGAGAGAGAGAGAGAGAGAGAGAGAGAGAGAGAGAGAGAGAGAGTAGAAAGATAGATGACAGATATGTAGCACATATTACCTTTTACCTTCAAACTTATAATTAGACACTATACATATTCAAAAAGATTAATGAGTTTTTTATTGTATTTAGGAGTGTGAGATGAGAGAATATGGATGTAGAATCTGCTGAAAGTTGTACCTTCGAAGATCCTTGTCCTGATTATAGGAGCTTTGGGAAACTACTGATAGATTTCTTCGCAATTGAAGGGAATAGATTAGAACTTTGTTTAATTTAAACTCTTTCAGGTTATAGCAAATCCCCTTCCATTGCCTAAATTTAAATATCTCATTGCTTTTATTCATCTTACACTAAGAGTATCTGATTAATTTATGAGACATGAATTATGATAATTGTAGGACTTCACCCTATTACATGCCTACAATAATGTAAATATCATCACTTTTAAAATATGCTTTGCAATCAAATACTACATTTAAATGACCACATTCCTAGGTACTGAGTAAGCAGTGTAGATAATTAATGAAAGATAGTTAATTGTTCACATCATCCTAATCAATAAAAATTTGATGGGCTCAGTATTTCTTCATGTCCCTTTGCCCATCCTTAATGCAAAGAGAGATGAAAAAGAAAAATCACTGTGATTAAAAGCAAATCTTCTACATGTGAACTTTAAAATTAATGTGCCCCTTGTGATAGCCATGGCCTGCATTTTATTCTCAATTAAGTGCAATCTAAAACTGAATTAAAAATGATAGTTGTAAATGGATGGAAAAGAAATCATATATGACAGTGATTTGATTTTAGAGGCCCAATGATAGTAGCTATTTAATAAAAAGTCAGAGGGCAGAATAAACTGGCTTATAAAACTCTTAATATCAATATTTCCTGAAGACAGATTAGGCCTTGCAAACTGAAAGAGAACTTATTTGAATGAGATGATCAAAGTTTGATTATTTTTAAAATTTGTTTAAAAAACATGATCCTTTTATACAGCTCTACCCAATCATGATAAATTTTGATATAGTATGCCATCAATTTTCAAAAGCGTATTTTAGACAGAATAAATGTTATTTCATATACTGAGTTCATCACAGTTAGGCTGAAGAGTATGACCTTTTAACATACAAATCAATCTAGATTTTTTTAAATAAGGTTTTTATTGTGAAAATACTGTACAGAAGGGTTATAATCACATGAGCAAGGTGATGCGTACATTTCTTATCAAGCATTGTTGCCTCCTCCTTTGTTTTTCCCCTACCATCCCTTCCCTCCTATCTCCACCACTACATTCCCCTCATACCCCCCCCAACTAAATTGTAAAGTTCGTTTCTTGACAGTGTCTTGTACATGCAGGGTCCACCTGTATCCCTATTTAAACAATTTTTTTTCCTGCCACTCCCCAAATTATACCAACATCAAATACAGTGAAAACAGGGGTTATACCGTCGGGGAGGGAAATACAAAGCAACAAAAAAATCACATGGTACATTATAAATACTCAGAAACAAGAGCAAGGAAAGAAAAACACTTGTGTCCTTATTTTGGGGTTCATTTCCCTTAACATCATCTTATCTGACCTTTTCTGCTTGTCTCAGATATGTGCTAGTTATTGCAAATAAGGGAAACCATGGGACCTGTGTTTCTTTGCACCTGGCTTACTTCACTTAATATAATTTTTTCCAAGTCTTTCCATTTCCTAACAAATGGGGCAATGTCATTCTTTCTGATGGAGGCATAGAATTCCATTGTGTGTATATATATATATACCACATTTTCTCAATCCATTCATCTACTGAGGGGCATCTGGGTTGGTTCCATATCTTAGCTATGGTAAATAATGATGCAATAAACATAGTTGTGCTGGTAGTTTTAGTGTGGTCTTGTTTGTGATCATTTGGGTAAATGCCCAAAAGTGTGATTGCTGGGTCATAGGGGAGTTCTATGTGAAGTCTTTTGAGGAACCTCCATACTGCTTTCCAAAGTGGTTGAACAAGTTTACACTCCCACCAACAATGCAGTAGGATTCCCTTGTGCCCACATCCCCTCCAGCATCTGTTGTTATTAGAGTTCTTGATTCTAGCCATTCTAACTGGGGTGAGGTGGTATCTCAATGTTGTTTTGATTTGCATTCCTTTTATGGGCTAGAGAGGTTGAGCATTTCTTCATGTGTCTATTGGCCATCCTTCTTTCCTCCTCAGAGAAGTTTCTCTTTAAGTATTTAGACCACTTATTTATTGGGCATTTGTTTCTTTGAGCATTTGATGTTGGGGGATTTAATTTTTTGAGTTCCAGGTATATTTTAGATATGAGAACCTTGTCCATTGTAGATTATTTTTTTTAATTTTTGATAGTCTTAGATGTTTTCACAGACAGAACATATCTCCAAATCAAATCAGCAATTCATGCTTGTAATTCTAGCTACTTATGGTCCTGTGTTCTGGAGCACTGTGGTTCAAATACAGACCAGGTAGAACATGTCATTAAGATTCCAATTCCAAATTAACCAGCCAGGAATCTGTCCAGAAGAACGGTACTAAGTTGTAAATCACCAACTGAATAAGAATGTGGCTTTATGTTCAAAATCTCATACTGTTACTATCAACAATCTATAACAACAACAACAAATCAAGCTTGAAGATGATAAATGAAGTCTAGGAAATAAAACTAATGTGTAAATCAACTCTTCTGCAATGAAGTTCCCCTCTACTTAATATATGTTCCCACTTGTATATCATGATTATTTTGCTCCTACACAATACTTTAAATACTATGATAAAATCAGTCAAACAAAAACTGTCATATCTATTCTTAGAGATGGATCATCCAGTCCTGAAATCAAAATTAGTATTTAAATACCATAGTTCTTCCAGATTCTCCTCTACTTACTGACCCTGATTTGTCCCCCTTTCTTTCATGAAAGTAATTACAGTTCCTTTATTATGTTAGATGTCTGAAATACTATCTTGCTGCTTATATTATCAAACAGTGATTGCAAAACACTAAAAAGAAAGATTGGTGATAATGTTCTAAATTCTTGACACTTTTCCATTTATAGTTTGGTTTTTATGCCAATTTCAAATTTAATTTATGATGCTACATTTTAAGAGACATACCAATTTGTTTGCTTACCAACACAAATTGTTATATTATTTAAGTCTTTGGAGGCTCATGATTTGGAAACCAGTTTCAGTTGGACAAAAACAACAATAAAATTGCATAGAATTGTGTATAAATTATATATCTATGAATATAAAAATATTATGAACTCCAACTAGTTGACTTCCAATAAATTGAGTATAATTTATTACGTTTATCCAGAAACAGTAGATTTTTCTTCCAAATGAACAAATATTCATCATGAAGACATATATAACTTTTGTTGTTGGATTAGTTCATTTACTAACTTCAATTTATTTCTGCATTGAGGTATAAAATGACAAAAATTGGACCTACTAATAGGATATTCTGTGATATTTCAATATTTTGATATTTATATGTCTATAATGTTTAAGTAAGAATGTATCCACTGTTTCATTTCTTTGTGATAGACATATTCAAATTCCTTCTAGCTTTTAGAAGTATACAGTACATTATTTTTAATCAATAAACCCCTTAATGTACAATAGAACAATAAAGCTTCTTTATCCTAACAAGTTGTAGCATATTCCATTTTTGTCGATGTTATACACATTCTCCATTGCATTATTAGTAGGATACATGATTTATATTTGTTTTTCTTCTTTTTATGCTTTCCAGAAACTTCCATTAAGTAAATGACTCTCATGCTAGGAAGCCTTTCAATTTCTGAAATTTTTTTCAGGAAACATTTAAGTATCATCATCATCATCATTATATTTAATCCATTTGCAAGGTTAATCAAATATTACTCATATTAGCAGTAATTTGTACCATTTTCAGTATGTTTTTGTGGAAGACCTGAACAGAAGTCTACATTTCCTGACCACAGAGTTATATATATTTTAATGGGTCATGACTTCTTTATTTGATGTGCTTATTCATAAAACCAAACTTTACCAGTTCATATGTGAATAGTGTGAGCTACGTGCAAAAATTACAAGTAATATATGTACATTTGTAAGTTTCTGCAAAAGTTATTCATCATATGAATTGAACCCTTCAAACTGTATGCAACAAAGCAGAAACTCTGAAAATAATTGCTCTTTTTTTTTGGGGGGGGGGTTGGTCGTGGGGCTTGAACTCTGAGCTTGGGTGCTGTCCCTGTGCTCTTCAGCTCAAGGCGCTCTACTGCTTGCGCCACAGGGCCACTTCTGGTTTTCTAGTGGTTTATTGGAGGTAAGAGTCTCACGGACTGGACTTTCCTGCCACGTCTGGCTTTGAACTGTAATCCTCAGATCTCAGCCTCCTGAGTAGCTAGGATTACAGGCATGAGCCACAGGCGCCCGTCTTAATAATTGCTTTTTATGGGAAGCAATTCACACTTTATTTATGTACAATATCTACTAATGACTAGTTAATATTTCAAAATTCTCTTCTTTGTAGGCACTATTTTTTAAGATATTAATTCTAATTAACTGTCCTCAAACTTCTAATATATACCTGTTTAATGTGTATATAATATACATATATATGTCATTGAGACAATGCATCTTTGTTTAATTTTCTATGTCCTATTTTAAAATACGGGCTATATTTTTCAATGACTTATAGTGTTTATGAAAACAAACATGTCATTTAGTTCAGCCACCAGTTAGGTCATTATTTTTCATAGCTTTTATGATTATGATTTTATGCTAATTTTCAGGGACTGTATATATAAATTGTATGTTATGTATAACATATAATAGGTTGACATATCTTGTATATTATATTAATATATACAAACTTATCCTAGACCTTATTTTCTCCAGGACTTTATTTTTAGAACCGTATTTCCAAATTTTAAGAACTTGCACCTAACTAGTAGATTTATTATTCAGCTCATTTTCTTAGAAATTGATAATATATTATTATTTGGCTATCCATTTACTACAAACTGAATTTTGCTTGTACAGATGGCACAGCATTACTTTCAGATTTGTTTTTTATCTGTTATACTTAAACAATAAACACCACAGTGATTCTGGGTATGAATCCTAGTACTGAAGTTCTAGAATTACAAAGACTGTAATGGAGAGCCACACCATAGAAATATTTTCTTTATAGAGCCTCAGAAACCCGTAGGAAAATTTGTGTATTGAATGATCAAACCTCGTAAATGGTAATAATATTATCTGAATAGGTAAGCAAAACTGAAGGCATAACTATCAAGACCTTGGTCACATTCCCCCAGGCATGAAAGATCAGCAACAAAAGAAATGAATGAATTCCTTGCCATTACAAAATAACCTAGTGAAAGAACACAGATGGAGAAATATGAACAAACAGTTATAAAAATGCAATTCGAGATTCTGGGTGAGGAAAGCTGTTATCATAAATCTTTTTATGTTTTCCAATTAAATTATAAAAATGTTTCCTGTTATTACTCCATGTTACATTTATTTTATCACTAATAAAATTAAATGCTTAATACATTGTTAAATTTTGATTTCTTTTGTGTATTTACTATCTTCTCAAATACTTTTAAGAATTTTATTAAGGTTTTATTATTTCACATTTAATGTAAACTGATGTCTTTTAGGTTTGGGAAGCTAAGCATATCTTGTTCTCAAAGGTAATATCTTAGTCCAGGAGTCAATTTTGTTTTGATTTACCTAATAATATTCTTATTTCATAAAACTATAAACTCAGTGTAGTTAAATGGATTATCATTCCTAGGTATAATATCATTACTTCTGTCACCAAGGGAATTTCAAATCACAAATGATATTTCAAGGGGCAACTTTCCTAGTAGCCAAGTCTGTTAGAAAGACTTTAAACACGATCCCGAACATATGATGGATATATACGTATATACTTAATTTATATTACGTATGTTCTGTAGTGTTTGGTTTTATATGTGTATGTTATTGTTGATACTTAGGCTGCATTGATAAATTCAATGAGGTTTACATTCAACTCTCAACCTAATTTAAGTGAATCTGAGGATCTAGTAGATGAACAGAGTTTTCTTTTGTTGCTGGAGCAGTACTAATTTCCCAGAACTCTTCTGGCATCTTTAAGGCATTTTTTTAAACTGTTTAAAATGTCTTTTAAGTATTTGAGTATTAGATGGGGAAATATTAACTATTAGACAGGTAAATATTATAAAGCTTAAATTACTCTTTTAATGGTCATAGCTCTTGGTTAATCTCTGTTTTAAAATAAAACTCACCTGGGTACAACAACTGTGGTTTAAACATTTTATACCATGCCATTCATTAGCATTCATTATTTTCTTTTTTTAATAATTAAAATAAATCTTTTATACTGCCAAGATTCTATAATTTATCAAATAAAAGTATTATTAAATTCCTTAGAATAATTTAAGGAGGTCACTGTATTGTCTAGTATAAAGTCTCTGACAGACTGGTTAAAATTTAAGAAAAAAATGTGCCATTGAGAAAGCACACATGGATATACAATAATGTGTACATATTATGTATTATTCATATGATACTACGTAATTATAAACATACTAATTGGAGAGTGTAAATGCAAATATAGATGGGATAAGCATAGACAAAGAAAGAAAGGTGGAGTCTTAGATCAGGAAAGAAAGGACTACCTAGGGAATGAACATGCTAGAATCTTAAAAATCTACCATCACAGAGCTGAAACATATATTTCATTTTGTGTGGCAGTCTAAAGTTGGAAGTAGTTTTGTAGGAGATGTGCTTTCCTTCAGTTAATTGGAAAAGTGGCTGCTTTTTCCTGATGTAATCCTCTCCCACACCTTACACTTAACAGCTGCTTGTTGAAAGTATGACTATTTGGGTCATTCCTGTCAACTAAGGGTAACCACTTTTCATTTCATTTCATTAGAACATTAAGAAAACTACCATGTAATAGTTACATCAAGACTTCCTTTCTCCATGTTGCTGTGTGTATTAGGTCACCTCTGCCATTCCAGCCCAGCTGCTATAGACCTTACTTGGGAGAGGCTATTTGCTTTGGGCTAGACACTCTAGGTCTTAAACTCAAGGTAGTTACCTGAAGGACTTGTGGAAGCATTCCAATCATGGAGACAAATATCCTATATGTTGATGTGGGGGGAAAATATCCCAAGATTGTTAACACATCTTTAGTATACAGCTTCTCGTTTAGACCCTAATCCCTACTTGTGTACCATTACTGAAACTAAACAGTGGTCGTCCCCCCCTTGATCTGTTTGGTTCATGTGCTGTGGACCAGTCAATTCTATCATTTCCCTTACTTAGTGCTTTTTTTTAAATTTAGGATCCCCTGGAAAAATATTTATGTTATTAACAGGAGGATGGCCTATGTGAGTATGTGGCCAAGAACCTGGTTGAGTTTTATGATTACAGGCTCTGCTCACAAAACGATCATGGTGCCTGCGAGAGTAGTGAAGAGGCAGACACATTCACGGAACGAATGCTCCAGGGACTCTGGTTGCTTGTCTCTTTGTTAATCACAAAACCAGTTATCAAAGCAATCTTGAGACAATACACATGGCTTTCACATCTCTGGTTATGTCTCTGTTTTACCAGGACATTAGCCCGAAACCTGCTTTTCACAATTCTTGGGATTGCATCTCCATCGCTAGCGGATGATGCGATACTTTATGCAGCGTCCTTCCCAGTGCTTGTAAAGCTAAATCAGAAATACCCAGGTGGCAGCACACTTAAGCCGTCTTATTAGAAACGAATTTGCAAGCAACTTTTGCCACAGTTTGCTGCAGAAGTTTGAAGAAACCTATTTGCACTCACAGTGTGCTACAAAGGCCCAGGCAGCCTTTCCAAATTCAAGGTGTCGGCTCATAAACAGTCACAAGACACCTAACTGTGCCTGGAGACCTGCAACTCTGACCTTCAGCGAATGTCTGTTTGGAATTTGAAGCACAAATCTGTAAAAATTTTGGAAGATATTAATGTGTGAAAGGCTGGAGAGCAGGCACTGCACTTTATTTAGGGTAAGATGTTTCTCTACCGTGTAAATCTGTGTAAACAAACTTATAAACACTTTATCCTGATAAACTCTTCCAGCCTGCTGTTTGTTTCTGTTCTCAGAATTTAATTGTTTGTTTTGTTTATAATTGCTGCTACATGCATGCTTTACATTCTGAAGAGACAGGCATCAAGTTATTTCGAAAAACCTTATTCAGTGAGTTATATTTCTTAACTAAGTAGACCTTTTAAAAATGCATGGTGCTGCTTCTAAGACAAAGAAATAGTTATACTGGTAATTGAATGGTAATTGGTAGCCCGCAATCCCATTTATTTTGTAAGGGGCAGTAACCAGCCTTTGGTGATTGCATTATAAACCTTATGCAAGTGTTATTTTCCAATGCTTTAGATTAAATTAATGTGGTGATTTGTAAATAAAAGTTAAATGCCACCAAATTAACAATGCCTGTGACTTCACATAACATGGGACCCAGAAGGATCATATTATTATTATTTCATAGCTTGTTATAATTATTTCTCTTGATCCTGTGATGATAGAACTCAATCTGTGAAGAAATTCTTTTATTAAGCACAGAGTTAATAAGAACAATTATCTCATAATCAATAAATCGATAATCATGAATCAATTTTCATTGCAGTATTGCAATTTTAAATCTAGCAAGTACATTTTGAATCTTTTATGTTTTGGGTATTGAGTATTGAAATTTTGATTCTTGTAAGGAAAGACAGGAAAAGAAGATCAGATTCATTCAGTGACAGTATTAAGGAAATACTCCTCCTAATACATTTAGGTATAGTATAGTGGCCACTTTCTCTTACCTTCCCTTTCAAGAAAGATATTTGGATCCTAACCCTAGATTACTGAGATCAGTTATTTGTGTGGATCTAATGTAATAATAAGGAGGAAGAAGGAAGGAGGAATACACAAGAATGCAGAGACCTAGAAAGGCAACTATGTGAGATGCAGGTTGGCTTCCTTTTCTGACTTTGAAGATGGAGGCAAAGGTTACAGGAAAAAAAGCCTGTACAAATTCTCAGTTCTGGAAAAGACAAAGGGATTGGTTTTCCCCTATAGCTTTTAGGGAAGAATTAACACCACCAACACCTCGACTTTATCACAGTGTGATCAATTTCAGGCTTAAGAGACCATTCCATAAGGTAACACGTTTGTATTTTTGCACTAAGCCACCAAATTTGTAGCAAAATGTTACAGCAATCAGTTTAATATACAAAACTATTATATATGTTTACTTTCATTCATGATGATAGTGTGTTTTGTCCATTCTTAAAAGATTATTCATTCTTCAGCTTTGTCTCATATTAAAATATTCCTCATAAATGATTGTAAAAATTCAATTTTAGAGGGGGCTGGGAAGGTGGCTCAGTGGTATAGTGCTTGCCTTGTATGCATGAGGCCCTGGGTTCGATTCCTCAGCACCACATAAGCAAAAAGAAAAAAGCCGGAAGTGGCGCTGTGGCTCAAGTGGTAGAGCGTTAGTCTTAAGCTGAAGAGCTGAAGGACAGCGCCCAGGCCCATAGTTCAGGCCCCACGACCGGACCCAAAAAAAAAAAAATCAATTTTAGAGACATTGATGGAAAATAAATTTCTGTAGCTATCTATGCAAAATATAAAATTTCCAACATCCTTCTTTAAATTTGATTCTTGTTTTCCTCCTCCTCCCTCTCCCCCTCCTCCCTCCTTTTTCCCCCTCCCCCTCCTCCTCCAACACCACCTCCTCCTTCTCCTCCTATTCTTCCACTTTCTCCTTCACTATATGGATATTTTCTATTATAAATTAGCTTGAAGGCCTTTATGATGTTCTTGATGGTTCTTTATATAAGTTAT
The DNA here is from genome assembly GCF_024711535.1 of Dipodomys merriami. Classification (NCBI taxonomy): domain Eukaryota; kingdom Metazoa; phylum Chordata; class Mammalia; order Rodentia; family Heteromyidae; genus Dipodomys; species Dipodomys merriami. The sequence goes on along the minus strand of NW_027202270.1, from coordinate 120,534,054 downwards.
GTTTTAGTGCAAATTTCTGTATAAAATTACTTTATCTAAGATCAGAGATTAATATCTTTATATATTCAATAAATGTAACATACAGGTAATATATTAAAACCATATAATTAGTGGAAGCTTTAATCATTTAAAAAATAATGCAAAACAGAATACAAATATTGGGTGGATTTTTTTTTATTGAACCTGCTATTCTTCTTTTGATTGGAGAATTTAACCCACTAATGTTTATGGTTATTGTTTAGAGATGTGTCATGTTTCATGTCATTTTCTTGATTTGCTGTATTTCATTTTTTCCTCTTCCTGTGTTTACTAAATTTATCTTCTAGTGATTTTTGTCTGATGTGTTTCCTTTTGGTTTCTTCCTTTAGAATTCTTTGTAATGCTGGTTTAGTGATCATGAATTCCTTTAATGTTTGTTCATCATGGAAGGTTTTGTTTTCACCATCTAATGTAAACAATAACTTCTTTGAGTAGATCAGTTTGGGTTGGCAGTTTCTGAACTTCAGTGCTTTATGTTATACAATTCCTGGCCCTCCTTGTGTTGAGGTTATATGTGGAGAGGTCTTCAGTGATTCTGATTTTTCTTTCCATTGTAATACAGTTCCTTCTTTAATATTGCAGCATTTAAAATCAGTTCCTTGCTATTCATGGCTAATGTTTTTATTATGGTATGTCTAGGAATGTTTCTTCTTGGAACTGATCTGGGGTACTCTGTATTCTTCTGTTTAGCAGGTAAGATTTTCTCTCTTAAGAGTGGGCAAGTTCTCAGCTATTGTTTTACTAAATAGATTTTTGATGACTTTACTATTAAGTTCTTCCTCCTCAACAATCCCAGTTATGCATAGCTTTGATTTGATAGCTGAGACTATCAATTTCTGGACTTCACTTTAGTAGGTTCTGAGAGGTTTTTCTTTCCCAACTTTTGACTTTTAATTTTTATGTGGCTGTTTTATCCTACACTTCTGAAGTTCTATTTTCCATTTCATTTATTCTATTACCTATGAACTACACTGTGGTTTGCACTGTGGAAATTGAACATTCTATGGTTCCAAGGTCAGTTCTCGTATTGCCCATTTCATCTTATAATGCAATGTATAGGGTGCCAATTTTTCTCTCTGTATCATTCTGGAAGTCTTGGTTTTCTACTATTTCTTCTTTGTGCACTTGAAGTTGTTTTTGTGTCTCCCTTTTTATTGTATTAACCAATTCTATCATCATTTCTAATGGTTCTTTTGTCTCCCATTTCTTCTTCATTCTCACTGGAATTCTTCCCTGGATTGTTGTTGTCTATTGGATTTAGTTTGTTGTCTCGATTGCTCATTAATCTTATCATCTTTCCTTGTGATTTAGGCATTGTCAAGGTGGTGTCCCAGCTTGGCCTGTTTGGGCCTGATAAGTGGCAGCCCTCACTTAGCTTGGCAAAGTTCACACTAGGTAGGCTAGCCCACACTGAGTCCTAGGGCCAGCAAGCACCTGTACACGTGCTCAGCCCAAGCTAGGTGGAGGGAGCTAGGTCAGGTCTGAAGTGGGGACTGGAAAGGTCCAATTTCGGTCTCTGAGATGAACATGCACACGTCGCTCCTGCCACGGGGTCACTATTGCCACTGGACTTCTCCCATTATTGGACTTCTGCCGCTCAGCTACTGGTTCGCTCATGCAGCTGGACGGCTCCAGTCTTAGCAAAACTACTAGATATAACTACATATATTCCACTGTGAATAAATGCCATTTTAATTTTTCAAAAATCTAACTTTGCTTGACAGACATTTTATGAATATAAATGTCAAATTTTTCAAAAGACTTGTAGCAAAGTGCAACTAGTTGCATATTAATTGCTCAGCTGTTTATTAACCATTTTGCACTGTCATTTATTCATGGAATATAAAACTGGCATGTGCATAAAAATTAATTGACACAATAAAACATATTAACAAAATATAGAATAGCGGTGACACCAAATTACACTTTGCCATCAAGATTATTTGAGAAATTCCAGCAGCTTTTCATAATGTAATCACTAAGCAAACTAGGAATAACCATTAGCTTATGCAGTTTTTAAAAGCCATCAATGATTAATCTTCAACCAACTTTATATTTAATGGTAGAGATCTGAAAATTTTATTCCTAAAACCAGGAGCAACAGAAAAATGTTTTCTCCTTGTACTTATATTAAATATTATACTGATAGTTCTCATTAGACAAATTAGGTGGGTGAGAAATATTGTTAGGTACAGATGAAATAATCTTCTATAGAGAAAATAACAAAGAACAAATCCATACATCTTCCACCCAGCACCCCATGTCAAAATAGTAATCACAATGAATATTAATTTTGTTAAACAGCTCATATGTTTATTTTCTTTTGATTAAAATTTTACTTGTCATGATTAATTTCACACCTAATCTAGTTTTCAGAGCATCAAGTTCTCAATTTCATAAAAGAAAACTGATGAACCCTTTAAGTAGCCTAAAAAATACATTTGTATCTTCTGGAATTTCTTAGGAGCAGGGCAATGTAATTTTTTTGTGTTTTTCTTCTTCCTCTTTTCTCCTGTTCATTTTTAATATTTGTGATATATTTATTTTATGTCATTTTAATAGGAAATAACAGTGCTTGGCTCAAATTAGGTGCTGGGAAAGTAAAAAATATGTAGTATGCTTAAAAATTATATTTGCTCATGATTTATTACTTGCTAATCGTCAAAATCTAGTTTGCATAGTTGGGGTATATTTAAATCTTTGAACATTATATTAAACTATAGACAACTTGTTATATTTTAATGTTGTGTGTGTATAGTGAGAGAGAAAGAGACAGAGAGAAGGGAGAGAGAGAAACAGAGAGAGAGAGAGAGAGAGAGAGAGAGAGAGAGAGAGAGAGAGAGAGAGAGAGAGAGAGAGAGAGAGAGAGAGAGAGAGAGAGAGAGAGAGACTGTGCCAGTCCTGGGGCCTGAATTCAAGATGTGGGTGTTGACTCTGAGGGCTTTTTGCTCAAGATGGGTGTTCTACCATTTGAGACACAGCCCAACACAAGCTTTTTGGTATGTAAATGTAGAGAAGAGTTTTATGGACTTTCAAAAACTTAACATAGACAAAAAATAATGCTAAACACTAATTAATACTTTGTAATATGCACATTTAAATAATTAATGGTAAAATATCTGTCTGACTACCCATCTATGATCAGTAAATCTAAACTATAAATACACATGTTTAAACACATATACAAGAATTGTCTATAAGGTTATACATTTAAATAATGATTTTTTAAAAAACTTATGAAGTCAAACTTGTTAAATTCATTAACACTATGTTACTTATATTACATTGTAGAAGTTATATTACTATTAAAACAGAGAGACAATTAAGACACAGCTATAGCAAGCACCAACATTGAATATTAAGATGCAAAAATAAGCAATGAAATGATGTCTTTGGTCCAATCATGTGGAATTCTATAATGTCAGGTAATCTTTTACTGCTTCTTGTAATAACATGATATTGAGGGTTGTTTCTTCAAGTCAATTGGGTGATAAATATTGTAATTTGTTCTCCAAAAATATTGATACTCTCCTCAAATAGTGTCTCTATTTTTTTCTAGATTTTAAAGTAAATATTAATGAAATTTCCTAGATTTATTTTGTAAATCTATTGAAATAACATAAGTAAACTCCATAGAATGCAGGGCATATTCAGCTTTCTTTTTCAAATTTTCTTTACTATTATATAAAACAATTCCTTGGATGCCACAAATTGAAAGGCTCCAAATGAAAACTGACAAATCAGTGCTTAGACATTAAGCAGTTCCAGAATAAATTTTTTCCTGCATGTCATTATTAAACAGACTTTACCACACAGTTGAAGAAATATCAATTTAAAAAATGTTATGTCAACTTCTGATTGAGCATATTCACACACAAGGTCCTATTATGCACTGAGTATTTTTGGCCCATGAAATAGCCTTTCTGCTCTTTAGAGCAGAACTTTTGCCTAGAGCTGTCTTTAATAATGTATTAAGCATCAACTGTATGAGCATAGTAAGCACATTAGAATTCTGTGTTCTGTGTGTCTGCACTGGTTTCCTTTCAAGGAAATCAATTTATTTGTATATACAATTTCCTTTTTCTCTTTTCTTTCATTTATTTATTTATTTATTTATTTATTTATTTATTTATTTATTTATTTATTTATTTGTCCTATGGTTTGACCTTAGGGCCTGGGCAATTCCCTGAGCTTTTGTGCTCAAGGTTAGTGGCCTGCCACTTGATCCATAGATCTACTCCAGTGTTTTGGGTTTAACTGGTGATAAAGGTCTTATGGATTTTCCTGCTTGACTACTTTTGAAACATGATCTTCAGATTTCAGCCTCCTGAGTAAGTAGCATTACTTTCTAATAGAAAATAATTTCATGACACTACAAGTAAAATATTCATGAATAGTAACAATTGGTTAATAAAATAACTTAAAATGAGATACTTATATAGATAGGGGCGTTTATTTTATAGTACTTAAAATATAATCTTTAAATTCTTGATTGGGTGGAGGGAGGGGAGATGAAATCACAATTCTTCTGTATTCTAGTCCTGTGAGCCTGAACAATGTCATCCATCTTTGGATAAATTTCTTTACTTCTGTCAGGCATAAACATCTTACACTAGAATGAGGTTATGTATTTGAAAGAGGCAAAGTGCATTTGATTGAAATAAACTTTGGTTCTGGTCATCTTTTTCTAAGATTATGTCTGATTTAAATTTTTTTTTTGAAAAACCATTTGAGTCAAACTATTTTTCTTTTGCTTTCAAGTGTAGAGACATCCTATGATTACTATTATAAAGATAAAGAATTATATATCATCTTCACCATAATATATAATTCTAGAAAAAATTAAAAACAAACTAACCCATTTTAATTTCACATAGAGTCAAAGTCAAACAGTAGCCACAAAAGCAGAGCTTCTTTTTGAGGTTGTTTGGAGTTTGAACATTTTCAGCTTAATTTATATTGTAATATATCATAAAAGTATGACTGAGAAAAATCTGTAAACATAACCTTTTTTAAGGGTTGTAAATATCACTATTTTTTCTCTGTCTCTCTGGTCTAATTTAGATAGATAAAAAGAACATAGGTTTTAACCTAAGTAATATCTGGCATATAGAATTTCAATGCCCCACTCAGAATAGACACAATACTTTAACAATTCTTGATATCAATATTTTATCAATATCTCAATAATTTAAATGTGGCAGCATTTTATATATTTTTAAAAATTTCTTGGGCTGGGAAGTTGGCTCAGTGGTAGAGCACTTGCCTTGCATGCATGAGGCCCTGGGTACGATTCTTCAGCACCACATAAGCAAAAAGAAAAAAGCCAGAAGTGGCGCTGTGGCTCAAGTGGTAGAGCGCTAGTCTTGACCTGAAGAGCTGAGGGACAGAGCCCAGGCCCAGAGTTCAGGACCCACGACCGGACCCCAAAAAAAAATTCTATAAGATTTTTACTTTGAATGTTAAATACAACTTTGTAGAAGACATGATATGTTAGATTGACATAATAATCTGTGTGAGAACTTGGAAACAATTACTTAAAATACAAACTGTTGTAAATAGGTTATGTGTATGTATATATCTCTATATAATTTCATATTAATATTTTGTTTATGTTGAGCCATTTTTATAAATTTATCTCAATCCTGATATTTCAATATGAAATTTGGATGACACCATTTATGAAAGCATGTTAATATTTGTTCCAAATCTAGTATTTTATTTATATATCTATGCATTAGATATTTATGCACCAAATTCAGTGAATTATATTATATCTGTTACAAAATAAGTTATGCTTGTATACTCTTGTATAATTGTGACATTTGAAACAAGAATGTCTTGCAATTGTGATATTTTATTTATGAAGATAAGTATTCCTTTTCCTAAAAGTATATTACATGTGTTTTATATCAATGACTGATTTCCTAAGAATATAGCTTCACTAATTACTTTGTGTCATACATTTGATATCACATAACTTGAAAACCTAAAACTGAAAGCTTTGATTTGGAAATGTTTCAAAATACTTTGTCATTATCCTAAAGGATCCCTATTTTTTTTGTACATTTCTGACAATTTATGTATAGCTGAACACTGCTGCTATATCAGAAATTGTAAAATTTACTAGGATAAGACAATAAAGATCAGATAGTGGCTCATCCATGTGCATGAAAAAAGCTAGAAGTTAATATATAACTTTTATGTTTTGCTAGGTTTACCATGAAAAAATGATTAACATTTCATTGGGGAAGATAGAGATAGGAACAATATATTAAAGAGAGCTTGTTAAATTATAGGGACAAAAAAGTGATGTACTCAAGATTTATAATTAGCATAAATCCCATGCTAGATATTTGATGCTATTTAAGATATTATGAATTAAGCCCAGTGAATTAGCTTTGTGTCAGCATTAATGAGTAATGTGGCAAATGTATATTAATTAAAACAGTCAAATAATTTCCTGAATTATTTCAAAAAGAAATTAATTTTGTACTTTGTATGTTGTAAAATGGTAAATATTTTTAGGTGAGAAATTTTTGAGTGTGTTTGCTCTAGCTCAAAGTGTCAAGTTAATTATATTTTTTTTCAGATATTTATAGAAAACACCTTTAATATCTAAGTCACTAGTTCTTAGAAAACCTATGGTATGCATAGCTAATCATGTAATGATATCATTAAAATGCCTTTAAAATATTGATAAATTATTTTACTGATAGGTTATTATTTGTATTAGCATGGCATGTTTAAATAGCAATAGTTATTAGTCTTTCTCATAACACCTCATATGATTAGTTTAAAATACTTCATGATGAAAAAAAAACAAAAAAAATACTTCATGATGTCATTCTCTTGTATGTAATTTCACATGAGTGTTTATGTACTTTATTTTAGTATACATGTAAATAAAATATATGCATTCCTAAGTATATTTTACATAAAATATATTCTCATATACATACACATACATTTGGGTGTTCATACTATGTTCTTGGTAGAAATACATAATTCTCATCTACAATTTTATTTTAAATTGGCATGTTTTGCTTTATTTGTACTATTAAGTGTTTTCAAAAACTTCTAACAAGAGCAAATCCATAGATGATATGGGACTATCAATATTATTCTTATTCTCAAATAATGAAGATGTATATGCAAGGTCCATTGAGTTTCTGAAAATAATTTCTTAACTCTCAGAACAAATAGAAATAGAAAATCATCAGTTTTGGTTGATTAGATAGAAATGACATGCCAAATGGCATAAGAAGATAATAAATTGTGAGATTTATGGAATACTATTTTGTGAAAGAATATGTATTTTTAACATATATAAATACCAGTAAATAAATTTAAACATATACACACATTAGTGTAAGTGTGCTTTTGTGTGGATTCTTAAAACCACACGAACTTTTCCTTACTGCTTTTCTTAATAAACTGCCATTTTTCAAACTGTCCATATGATACTCTCAGAGTAACTAAAATCCAGCCTTAAGAAAACAACTTTGATTCAAACAATGTCAAAAGCAAATTCTCAATATATTAAAGAGGTAAAAAGTAAGACTCTTGATATTTTCAAACTGCAAATCACTGTCTGCAATTTAATTTATTTCATGACTCAATAATAAGAAAATCTGTCATCATAAAATGGGTTATAGAAATAGATTTAGAAAGAGGGCAATGTTTTATTCCATTAAAGGTTTCTCTCAATCTAAAAATCACCTATGTAGAAGTTCAACCCATAGTCTCCATGTCCCAAACAATCCTTTTTCTTATTTTAGACATTGACTTTTTAATCATTGACTTGGTTATGATGAACATTTTCTTAATTTATGCTCACCATAAATAAATTGTGAGTTTTCTTTTTTTTCTATTTTTTGGGGGAGGGTGGTGGTCCTGGGGCTTGAACTCAGTACCTGGGCACTGTCCCTGAGCTTCTTTTGATCAAGGCTAACACTCTTCCACTTTAGCCACAATGCCACTTCCATCTTTTTCTGTATATTTGGTACTGAGGAATCAAGCCCAGGGCTTCATGCATGTAACTAATAACCACGCACTCTACCACTAAGGCACATTCCCAGCCAATGGATATGCATTTTCACTCATGTACACTAAACTAGAATTTAAAATCCACGACTTCCTCACAGAAGTAATTAGGTTATGCCGTTTTAGAGTTTTATAAGAAATTAGATTCAAATACCTGGAAGATAATTTTAAAAACATCATTTTAAGTCAAAATTTATATTTAAACACCATCAGAATATGACTTTTAGCTATTTAGAAACTGCATTTTTTACACACTAAATTTCTCTGCTTCTTGTTGCCATTCTCATCAGTGTAAAATCTTTTCTGTTAAATAGACAACTCATTGTGATGAAAAAGTCTCATATGTCCTTGTGCATTTGCTCCCTTGTACAGATGATAGGGTGCCCTAAAAACATTGTTATAAATCACATCAGTTCAAGGCCAAATCTGGATGTAGATTGGATCCTCTCTCTGTTCAGACCATTTACTGAATCCATGACCTGAGGGAAATTAGGAACCAGACACTTAAACATAACTCTACTGTAACATTATGTATTTAGAGAATGGACACATTAAAAGAATATGTATAAAATGTGTATATTTTTAAAATTTGGGGAAATATCTGTACTTAAAATTTCAGAATAAATGGTAAGGAAACCCAGTCAGAGATAATTATTGGACATGAACATGAACGCAATAATGATTGAGGGGTATAAACCACAATATAAATGCTGAATTGTACCCATATTGTTGGGTATATTTTAATTTGTTGTTCTTCCTTTTTACTTACAAATATGTATTAATTGAAAGTTAGCTATATGTATGTTACTAACACGTATCAACAGTGCATTTATTCTACAGGTGTTATGTAATTGTGAAAGCTAAAAGTTTTACTTAAATTATCTGAATTATCTAAGCCTGTTTTAGTGGTGATAATTGCTTCTGGTATCTGTAGAGCATGGAGTACATTCAATTCCTTATATTCTGTCTCAGGGAATTTACCAAAGTCTGGAACTGTATAAATATGTTCCATGCTCTTCATTTATATACACAGGAACTACTTACTGCCAGAAATTGCATTCTGATACAATTTAACTGCTATGAAAAAAGCAATTGTTTTCTCAATCTCGAAAATACTTCATTCAGTATAGATGTTCACATTCCCGAACAGCTCCCCAAATACCAAAATATCCAAAATTGTTTGTGAAGTGATTATTCTGCTCGCATATCTTTGAAAGCCAACAAATAAGCTTGTGGTCTAAAAGCAAAGAGACTTGTACTGCACTCTGATGATGGGGATTTCAATTGCTTACAAATTTTATAAACAGTTTCAAGTTGAAGTTTCTTCTACTGTATTTATTGTGCAACAATTTAGGGCTTGTCATCATGATTGGCATGATATTTAAAATATTTATAAGAAAAAATTAACTTGACATGTAAGCCTCTGTGTTAACCACACATGGTCTAATCTATTTAAGTCAAAGAATCAAGTGTGATTGAATTTTATTGATAACTGGGTAAGAATATCAACTCCTTACGTTTGATATCTCAAGCATAAAAATGACATTTTATCCAAAAAATAACAAATAACTACAGAGCAAACAATCATGCTATGAATAGATGTCTTTATAGATAAATTGAGAATCAATTATTCTTTCCAAGTAGTTACATTACACAAGGTCTCCCAATCTTGCTTTAATTTTCAGGTTGTAGTTATTAACAAATTAGGACAGAGACAGCCTATAGCATTTAATTTTTTGTATACTTCTCATAGCTTAGCTCTGCTTTTACCTTCAGTCATTCTATTTAGCATTGTATTAATTTGCCATAACCTCTCTAGTCATTTTAGGCATACATTCTAAAGCAAATTATGAACATATTCTCTCTGAAAAACTCATGGTAATAATAAACTCAAGGTTGAAAGAAAATAAGCCAACTGAGAGAAAAAAAACGAAAACTTTTTCTCCATATCTTTGTAAATGGGTGTATTAATCACTGCAAGAATGAAAGTCATAATGGAAGAAAGCATAGTTTAGAAATTGAGATGGGCAAAGACAGGAAATCATTAGAAAAATCAATATGCATAAATGATGAAAGATCAAAGTATCATACTTCTAAGAAATGTTTAAATATCAAGTTAAGGAGCTCAGTTTTCACAAAAAGCAATATTATTTTCTCATAGGGGTAGACAGGGAATCTGGGGATGAAACTTGATAATAAAGGGATTAAAATAAAATTTAGTGTCCTGGAAACAATGCAGAGTTTCAGGAAGGAAGGGAAATTGTGATGGATGACATTTCATTGGTGAGAATTGCTGATATCAGTGAATTGTAAGAACAATGTCATGTGTTTGTGCTTATAAGGAGCAGATATATTCAGATACTTAGACATGAGAAGAGAGTGGCAGAGACAAAGGGTGAGACAAAGAGACAGAGATATTCACAGAGAGACCTATTTCTGTGAATGTATACAATTATGTGTTCTTAAAAGTTTTACTCACTATATTATAAGCCCACAATTCTTGTTAATGAATATGTCCACAAAATCAGCAAAGAGATCTTATTACAGCAACTGGTAATACAGATAAAATAATCTATAAGGATAAATAAAATGTAATTATGATTGACAATTATGATCAGGTTTCGATATTACAACACAGCATCAAAAATTCAAAAAGTGTCATACCCATTCAGTAAGAATGCATAAGTTGTCTATTCTTCATATTATAGGAAAGTGCTCAACTGCTTTTTGAGATCTAATTTAATTAATATTTTCTCTGTTGATTTGATTCGTTTACACTTTTACTTGCAATTCATTGGGATACAACTCTACACTAAGAGACTATCATTCAACATAAAAGTAAAGTGAGAATTCATATGTATCAGTTAAAATATCTCACTGAATCTCTGCTCTAAATTGAATAGTCCAGGAACCAGGAAAAGCTAGGTTACCTGTCCATGCTTTGGTATAACTCATCTAGAAAATGAAGACAATATTTCCAATATATTAAAGCAAGCATGCAGATCGTGAGGTTTGAACTAATGACCTGGGTGCTGTCCCTGAGAAATTTTGCTCAAGGCTAGTGCTCTAACACTTGAGCTTCACCTCTACTTGAGGTTTCTTGGTGGGCAATTGGAGTTTCATGGGCGTTTCTGCTTCAGCTGGCTTCTAACCATCGTCCTCAGATCTCAACCTCCCGAGTGGCTGATATTAGAAGCATCATCCCCCGCCACCCTGCAGCAAGCATTAATTCTGACTGGCCCAGTAAATATCATTTAGCATCTAGGTTTAAGACATTGTTCTGAACTATTCCATTTATTAACTAATACAACATTTAAAAAATAATGTACAATATTTTCTGTTTCATACTTATCAGAGCTGAAAAACTTGATTTTCAGAAAAATAATAAATCAATGTAACAGAGCCATAATTTAAAGCCAGATAATGCTGGGAAGTTATCTATATCCTTAGCCAGTATATCTAAATGTAACATCACATTCACAAAGGAATATGTAATAGAAAGTAAACATTAAAATATATAACAGAAATAAAAATATTTCAGGTCTATAAATTCTTTTTTTGGAATTTTTTTTATTTTTATTTTTTGTGAACACACTGTACAGAGGGGTTACAATTACATGGGCAGGTTAATGCATACATTTCTTAGCAAGCATTGCAGCCTCCTCCTTTGTTTACCCTTCACATCCCTTCCCAGCCTCCCCCCCACCCCCCCACCCAATCCTCCCCGATTCCCCCCCCCCGTCCCCTCCCCCCCCACCAACATTGTAAAGCTCATTTTCGACATGACAACTTGTACTTCTCATTGTTGCAACAGGTCCACCTGTATCCTTAAACAACTGGTTTTTCCCCATCTCCTCCACAAGTTATACTGACATCAAATATAGTGAAAGCAGGGGTTATACTGTGGGGGAGGGACATACAAAGCTACAAAGAGATAATCTTATAAATGCATTAGAAACAAATGCATGAAAGGAAAAAAACATTAAAATACATATCTAAGGATTCATTTTCCTAACATCACATTATCTGATCAGGGCTATAAATTCTTAAAATCCATTTTTGTGAGCTATGACTGAAAAGTCACGTATTTTCCTCTCTCTTGTTTTATTTTGTCAGTCATGGGGCTTGAACTCTGGGCCTGGGCGCTGTCCCTGAGCTCTTGAGCTCAAAGCCAGTGCTCTCTACTACTTGAGCCACAGCACTACTGCCAGTTTTCTGCTGGATTATTGGAGATAAGAGTCTCATGGACTTTCCTGCCCAGGTTGGTTTTGAATTGCAATCCTCAGATCTCAGCCTCCTGAGTAGCTAGGATTACAGGCATAAGCCATGGCTCTTGGCTCCTCATTATGTTTTTAATGAATGAAAAAATACTAGTTTCTATTTAAAGAAGCAACATGCGTTTATTTCTAATTGTGAGCTCACAAAATTGCTTTATGCGCTATCATTAAAGAAGTCAACACAATCATGGTTGAACATGATCAGACTCGAAAAACAAAATTGTTTGGTTTTTTTTACAAGCATCCCTTGTTGGTTTACAAATTCAATCTTTTGTAATGAGTTCACTGAGGAAAATTATGTTGCTTAATATTATCTAACCTGAATGAAGAGTTCATCAACAGAGTTATTTTGCAAATCAACTACATATGCCATGGTTTACATAATCATGTAAATTAGTGTTGTATCTTTCCTTTCTCTGCAATAAATGATATTTAAAGCAACTCAGCACTTGCTGTCAAGGATTAAATTTCAAGAGCATGTAGCAGCTCTCTTATGGTAATACCAAATAAACCTAAGTTATAAAGAAAATTTCAAAAACATGCAGGCAGCAAAGTATGTATTCTCATGATAGGATAAAAGTAGTATTATAACCTGTGATAATGAATGAAGCCCTATGCTTGTATACAGAGCCTGATGTTAAAAGACATTGATTATATTCTTGGCAAATTTGATTAGATGGAATCATCTAACATAAGTGGTTCTACAGTCTACAACAATGGCTACATTCGGGCTGCATAGCCTAAAGCAGCTTTAATACCACTTCAATGAGCTTTCCAGAGTAACTGTAGGTGAGACAGCAAAAGAGGACTTATGAAAAAAAGAATCATTTAGAACTATAAAAAGGGAACTTCTCATGGATTAGACATAGAGAGTGAGGAGAGAAATAGGTACTGCTAACTTGTCAGTCAGTGTCCTACTCAATCAAATGGAACCAACTGCTTGAATAAGAAACATACAGGAAGGAGTGGACTTTGGTCAGGAGTAAATGTTCAATAGCAATGTACAAAATGCTTCTTTTAGGAAATCTATTAGGATTTCTAATTTGATGGTTTCTTTGAGAAAAGATAACTACACTTCCATGATGTTGAGAGTACCTGCCTATGGTTTTTCTTTCACCTTGACATATTTCAAATTGTTTACAAATTATCTTTTTCCATTTGGAGTGTGTGTGTGTGTGTGTGTGTGTGTGTGTGTGTGTGTGTGTGTGTGTGTGTGTGTGTGTGTGTGTGTGTGTGTGATGCAGATTGTTTTAAATTTTATGAAATCTAATTTGTAATTTTTTTGGCAGAGTGTGGGGGGTTGTGGATGAGGGGGTAATCTTGGGGCTTTAACTCAGGGCCTGAACTTCTTTTACTTAAAGCTACCACCCTACCACTTGGTCTACAGAGAAACTTCTGGGTTTTTTGAGTACTTCACTGGACACAAAAGTCTCAGGGACTTTCCTGCCCAGGCTGTCTTCGAACTGCCATCCTCAGATCTCTGCCTCCTTGAGTAGCGTGAGCCACCAGTGTTCCGCTGTCCCTGAGTTTTCAGACAGAAGGCTAACACTCTTAAAACTTGAGCCAGATCCATTTATGGCTTTTTTGGTAGTTAAGTGGAGAATGGAAATGAGTCCCACATACTTTCCTGCCTGGGTAGCATTTGAGTAGCAACCCTTGTATCTCAGCTTCCTGAGTATCTAGGATTACAGACATGAGCTACCAGTACCTGGTTCATTTGTAATTTTTGTTCTCATCTCCTGAAGTATTCAAGGTATATTTAGAATTTCATTGTCTGCTTGTGTCTGAATTCTCTCTACATAGTTGCTTCAAGGTTTCTGGTCTTTCCTTTCAATCTGTGTCTACCAATAGGAAGAGAAAAATCATTTCCATCTACTCATCTGACAAGGCACATGTGATATTTGAAAAGTTAGGCATGAAAAGAACAAGTAACTAAATTAATGAAGTAAGAGATTAACGGACAATTCTTTAAAAAAAAAAAAAAAGGACGTAGGGCCAGTAAAAAGAGGAAAATATGTTCTACATTTTTAGCCATAAAAAAGCAAATCAAAAGTACACTAAAATTTTGTCTTACTCCACTGGCAATGGTTATCACTAAGGAAACAAACCACAAATGTTGGCAAGGATGCAGGTAGAACATTTATATAGTGTTGCTAGGAATGTACATTTAGCTCATAAAACTGGAATGGATCTACCAGATGATCCTGCCTTGGTATATAAATCAGCTGGCAATAGAGACATCGGAATATGCAGGTTTACCTCTGGACTGTTCATCCTAGTCCAGTCAGGGAATTTGCTCAGGTTGTCCTCATAAAAAGAATGCTTAAGGACAATGAAGAATGCAATCATGTCAACACTTAAGAAAATGGATAGATGGAAATCATTATATTAAATGAAGTAAGCTAGACTCAGGAAGATAAATATCACAGTTTATCTGATATATGGAATCTAGATTAAACAAAGAAATAAGAGAGAGAGAGAAAATCATAGAACTGTGTGCACTGAGTACCGAGAAAGGGGACAACAGGATGAAGAGGGGAGGGTTATAAAGGACTCAAAAAATACAAGTGTATATAAATGTATTAACCTAAATATTCTATTTTCAAGGGAGAACTAAAATAGTATAATTCCTTGAAAAGGCAAATCCTAAGAAAATAAGCACCAGGGAACTAATACTTTCAAGGGGTGGGGTAAGGCCAAGGGGAAAGGAGTAGATGAAGAGAAATGGGGGGAGAATACAGTCAAGAATCCAATGTGTATCCTACATAATTAAGACACGAGGAAAGGATTGGGTAGGGGAGGGATGAGTGAGAAAGTTGAAAGGGGTGACATTGATGAAGGTGCATTGAATTCATGAACTGCTTGGTGACTGGCAACACCTTTGTATAGCTATTTAAATATTATAATAAACACTTACATTGACCTGAATGATATTTTAGGTGAGAAAGTCCAAAATTCTCAGTTGTTTATTGCAGGAGGAAAGCTGATGACATTTAGAAAGAATCTGCTCCTCAGGAGTTGCTGTTCTACAGATGCGAGAACCTCTCCTGTGCATGCAGGGCAAATGCTTGAAAGAAGCCATCAAGAAAGTCTTTAGAAGCAGAAGATAGTCAAGGTCTTTACTTGGTTCAAAATTCATTGTATTCAAGGATTATGTAGTGTAAATTTTCCACAGTGTTTTTTCTTAGGTCTGTTTCTAAAGGGGGTCATCTACAAGATACAGATAATGCCCGAAACAAGATGCATGTTATTATAGCCTGTAAGAAACTTAAGAAAACTCAACTTTTACAAAGACCATTTGATTATGGTCATTAGTGGTATTTTGGGCTGGTGCAGAAATATAATCATGATAAATTTAATGGTATTAATTTTCAGTGTAGCAAAATCAGTTAATATAATTGTTTATATATTTTCCACCTTAAAATTGGCTCAATATAAAAATGTTGCTTATGCCTTTTATTAACTTGCTTTACGGAGCAAGTTATATTACTTTACTTGCATAATATTTTTAAAGTATAATGATATTGCATTTATATGTGTGTGTATGTGTGTGTTTTTTTTTGTTTGTTTTTTGCTATCTGTCCTGTGGCTTGAACTCAAGGCCTGGATTCTGTCTCTGAGTTTTTATGCTCAAGGTTAGCATTATAGGGCTTGAACCACAGCTCCATTGCTGGCTCTTTTGGTAAATAATTCGACATAGGAGTCTTTCGGGCTTTCCTTCCTCACTTTGGACAGCCTCCTCAGTAGCTAATATTACAGGCATAAGCCACCAGCACCTGGCCATTAGTGTTTTCTATAGTCCTATTCATACCAATTTTGTCATTATCTATGTCTATACAGAAGAAGGAGTGTTATACATGATCAAGCATTGGATAGAGCCAGGTATGATGATAAAAAGTTTAATTATCCTGGAGAATCCAAATAAAAATAATACAAGAGAAAACTTTGCATTGTAGAACTATGGTTAGGACAAGTATTAGAACTGTGTATAATAAGAAGTCCTTCTGGGCACAATGGGACATATTTATAATCCTAGCTACTCAGAAGCCTAAGGTTTGAGAATTACAATCTAAGGCCAGCCTATGTGGGAAAGTCCTTGAAACTCTTTATCCAATTAACCACACAAAACTGGAGTACTGTGGCTCAAAATGGTAGAGAGCTAGTCTTGAGCAAAAGACCTCAGGGATAACATCCATGCTATAAGTTCAAATCCAATGATTGATATAGAAAAAAGTTCTAAATAGGTTTCTATGTAGGAGAAAAAATATAAAATATTTGCTAATTGTTTCTGTTTGTGTGAAAATATGCACATAATAAAATATTCCAGACATTATTAATTGGTGATGCAGAAATTTTATTTGTGGTGGTGAGATTTAAAATGCTTTCCATATGTGATTTCTTATGACTCTTTTTATTTATTGGATGAAGCTTGGTAATACATGCAAGGCTCCACGTTTCTATAGAGCAAAGAAAAACTGATTGACATTCAGTCCAATTAAACCTATAAATGTGACACATTGTCAGGAGCTGGTGTATTTATCTAACATAATGATTGTGTAGTCGAACAGTTAGAGTAAAAAGAAAACTTACTAAATCTCATAGGATTTCTTGTAATATACACAAAAATTATTCTTAAAAATTGTTATTGTATAATTTGTTTCTATATGATTCCTCAACGGAGCAGTTCCATGCATACCACAGAACAAAGCTTTTAAAGATCTAAATCTATTATTTAAATTGATTTTAATAGGTTAAATTATAATACTAAATATCAATAATTAAGATATTCCCTGCAGATTGCCTTCCTTCTTTCTTAAAGGTCAATATGCTAACATATGCTTAGATACAATTATGGATTTCTGACTGGGTGTCAGTGACTCATGCCTGTCATTCTATCTACTCAGGAGGCTGAGATCTGAGGGTAGCTGATCAAAGCCAGCCCGGGGAAGGAAAGGCCATGAGACTCTTATCTCCAATCCACTAAAAAACCAGAAGTGGCACTGTGGCTAAGGTGGTAGAGTGCTTGCCTTGAGCTGAAGAGCTGAGCGACAGTGCCCAGGACCAGAGTTCAAACCCCACAACGGACTAAAAATAAAAACATGGATTTCAGAAAAAGTACTGATATTTCTGAAATATGTTGCTTAAATTAGTCATATAATTAAATAATGCACTATGTAAATACTATTACATCATGAAATCTGACATGACTACATATAGCAAATACAAAGTTAATATGCTGAAACTGATCAATAGTATTTATTGAGTGACTGAAGGTACAATGAATGTAAATGCCATAGTAGCTTGATATTAATATTTCTAGCACTCCATGAGAGTCCTTTCCAACAAAAAACACATGTGAAAGATGGTCTTAATTTCTTAATTTCCACAATTTCAGATATTCAGTGTTAAGACTGAATTTTTCACTATTTGATAGTGAAAATCAGCCAAAATTTACAGGTACTCTTGTTGACTGTAAATATTTTTTAAATACATGTCAATCTAATATGTTTTCTAAAAGTTTAACATACATCATCATATTGATGCATTTTGCCATGTATCATTACTAAAATAAATAAATACAATATTTTTAAAGAGGGAAAAGAAATCTGGCCAGATATTTCAGCTATAAACCTACCAAAATAAACATGTAGAAAGAAAATAGTATCTAGAATGAAATATAAGCTAGGAAAAGATTAAATTAAAAAGACTAAATTTAGAATTTAATGATGTTGGAATTTTAAATCAATGAAATATTGGATCATTAAGAAATATTATTAATATAGTGATATATTAGGGTAGAGATAGTTATAAAAGGAAATATTATTAGATTTAATCTCTTAAATATAAATAGATAGATGGTAGAAATATAGATAAGACCATCATATAAAGTAAAAGTCTATAAAACATTACAAGAAAATATGAAATACTGACATCTTTGGTTAAGTTAATTCCTTTTTGTAGGCTATTATAAATGAGGTTGCTTTCCTCATTTCAATGTCAGTCTTCTCATTATTGGCATAAAGAAAAGTTACTAATTTTTGTGTGTTAATTTTATCACCTTCTACTTTGCCAAAGTTTGCCATAAGTTCTGAGGACTTGGGGAAGAAGTGCATAGGAATTTTTAAATACAGGATTGTGTCATTTGCAAAGATGGGGAATTTTACTTCTTTCCTTATTTTGATTCCCTGTATGGTTTTCTCTTGTCTTATTGCTGTTGCTAGGAATTTCAGTACTGCATTGAAGGGGAGCGCAGAGAGTAGACATAATTTCCTCATTCCTAATTTTAGAAGAAATCTTTTAGGTTTTCACTATTATATATAATGTTGGCTTTAGGTTTTTCAATATAGCTTTTATCATTTTTGGAATCTTCCAGCTATTCCTAGTTTCTCCAGAGCTTTTATCATAACAGTGTGTTGGGTCTTGCCAAAAGCCTTTTCTCTATCAATCAAAATGATTGTGTGGTTTTGTCCTTGCTTCTGCTGGTGTTCTGTGCCAAATTTATTGGTTTACATATATTGAACCAGCTTTGCATCCATTGGATAAATCCTGATTGATCATACTGTATGAATTTTTTGGTTAATTGTTTAATTCAGTTTGCCAGAGTTTTGATTTATTTATTCATTTGTTCTTGTTTCCAGTCTTGGGGCTTAAATTCTATGTACTTCTGTGTACTCAAGGCTAGAGCTCCATCTCTTGAACCATATTGCCACGTCTGGCATTTTCTGAGTAATTTATTGGAGATAAAATTCTCACAGACTTTCCTGCTAAAGCTGGCTTCAAACCATGATCTTCAGATCTCAACCTCCTGAGAAGCTAGGATTACAGGCATAAGCCCTGGTGTTCTTGGTCAGAGTTTTACTGAGTCTTGCATCAATGTTCATCAAAGAAATGAATCTATAGTTCTGTTTTTTTGATGGGTCCCTATCTGGATTAGGGATAAATATAAAGATGGCTTCACATCTTTGAGTTTGGTAGTAATCTATCCCTTTCTATTTCATGAAGAATTTAAGGAGTATTTGTTTAATGCCTTAGAAGGCCTTTCAGCATTGGGATATAAATCCATCTGGTCCTAGTCTTTTCTTGGATGGGAGTTCTGTTATTCTCATTTCAATTTTATTACTTGTTATGGGTCTTTTTAATTGGTTTAATTCTTCTAGATTTAGGTTGGGTATATGGATGTTCTTTAGGAATACATTCATTTCTCCCGAATGCTGCAATTTCTTGGCATAAAAGTTTGCAAAGTATTCACATATAATATTATGAATTTTGTTCCTATTTTTATCTTTAATTTTATTTATTTGGATGATTTCTTTTCTTTGTGAACTTTACTGAGGTTCTGTCAATTTTGTTAATTTTTTTCAATGAATTGATTCTTTTCTATTATTATTATTTCTTTTCATCTACTGATTTGGGACTTGTTTGTTCCTGTTTTTCAAGGAATTTGAGGTACATCACTGCATTCTTGATTTGATATTTCTCTAATCTATTGATGTAGCTATACATTTTCCTCTGAGTAGTGCCTTTGATGTCTCCCAGAGGAGTTTTGTGTGTGTGTGTGTGTGTGTGTGTGTGTGTGTGTGTGTGTGTGTGTGTGTGTTCATTTATATTGAATTTCCTAAATGTTTGAATTTAACTTATTAGCTCTTTATTAACTCATTAATAATTCAACAATATTCTGTTCTATCTCCCTGAATTTGAGAATTTTCTGTGATGGCTTTTGTAGTTGAGCTCTAATTTAATATTTTAAGGTCTGACAGGATATAGGGACTAATTTCAATTATTTGAATTTGCACATCTTTGCTTTACTTTGGATGTGATCTATACTGGAGAATATTCCATGGGCTGCTGATGTATATTGTGATGCTGCAGGGTGAAATATTCTTTAGATTTCTGTTAGTTCTTGCTAATCAACGATGTTATTTATGTCCAAAGTTTCTTTGCTGAGTTTTTCCCAGATGAACTATCCACAGATGACACTGATGTGTTAAATTCATCAACAATTAAAGTGGTTGTATCCATGTGTGTTTTTAAGTCAAGTAGTATCAGTTTGATGATGTTGAGTGGTCCAATACTCTGTGTATAGCTATTTAGAATCGTTATATCTTGGTGATGGAGAATTTCCCTTATTGATATGTAATGCCGCCTCTTGTTCATTTCACTCTGAGTCTATTTTATCTGATGTTAGGAGTGCTACTTCGGCCTGTTGTTGAAGGGTAATTGCTTGAAAGATTTTATTCCAGCCTTTTCATTTTTGTTTGCAGGATGTTTGTCTTGTACAAAATCTATGTATTGTAACTGAATAGTTAATTCTCCTGATGTTGAGAGTTAAGACTGAGAAGTATATGGAAACTTCTCACATCTACCTTCATAGGGACTGTGCCTCAGCTATTTTTATTATTATCTCTCAAATTATTTTTAGCTATTCATTTTTAATCTTAGACTGTTAGAAACTACAATCAAGGAATTAAGGGTTCAATTTAGAAATATTTGCTTACTGAACAATGGGAAGAGAATTGCGTAGACTTCCTTAATCTTTGTGTAACCAGTATATAGAATCAGTTGTTCATAAAGGCTATCTTTTTAAATTTTGAATAAAGTAAAACTTGTTTCTTTTTTTCTTTCATTTTTTTCTCCTGTGGTGTATCCCCTGTTGTTACTGTATTCAATTTTGGTACCCTGTGTAGTGTATCTATGTTTATCTAATTTGGGAAAGGGAAGGTGAACAACAAAATCATCAGGCACAGGACAAAGAATGAACCATTGCATTGGGATACTCACAAAACGATATGTTGAAAATGAACTTTACAACTTGTGAGAGGGGTAACTGGGCTGGGGAGGGAAAGTGGAAGAAAAAAGAGGGAGGGGTAACAATGTTCCATGAGAAATGTACTCAACGTACTCATTAACTTACGTATGTAACTGTAACTGCTCTGTATATGACCTTGACAATAGAATAAAACTTAAAAAGTTATAATGTTAAGTTGAAACTCTAAGAAGCTTCTGGAATCAGAAACAGAATAAGATTTATTTTCCTTTTTAAGGAACAAATTATTTTGTTGTATGTCAAAAATAAAAAATAAAGTAATCTCATAGGGGGGTAAAATCATTGAAACAAAAGAAATGTATCTGACTACAAAAAATAAAAACATATATCAAAGATAAAAATGAATGCATTTATAATATATATAGTAATACTCAAAGATTTATCATGTCATGTTGATAATATGTATAGAAATGTAGTAGTGAAATACTTTGTCAAGAAAAATGCTTTTTGAATTGCAAGAGATTTATAGCCAAGAGCAGAAGATATATATAGCTCAGGGCTAGGGCATCTCGTACAATTAACAATATGATAGTTCTGCTTTTCTTGACTATATGTGAGTATATATACTGGCTCCATCACTAACTGCTTTATCTTAGGTGAGCTTTACATGTAGTTCTTCACCCCTCATACTCACAGCATTTTACTCTATAGTGTTATAATAATTACATAATAAAAAAATGCCTGCCACATTTTAAGTACTCAAAAAAGTGACTGGTTTTGATTAATAAGGCATGATTATGTGAATTATAATTTGATTGTGCTAGATTGCACTCCAGAAGAAATTCAGTATATTTATTCAGAAAAAAGAAATGTCAACATGTCAATTAATACTTAATCAGATTAACTGATATGCAAATTGTGATAATCTACTTTAGGAATCTTTAGTTGTAGAAAATAAATTCCAAGAAATATCTACTCTCTAGATCATTAAGGATAGTACAATAAATTCTGAAATGTAGAAATGGAAAGTTTGTGATTACAGAAAATGTGGCTGAATTATAATATAGATGAGTACACATAAATATGTCTTATTCATCCTATGTCATCCATCTTTAACACTATCATGTCTGACCAGAACTATTTTCTTTGATTATATTTATCATCAAATATTGTATAAAAAGTAAAACAAGAGACACTATTTTGACTTGGCCATTTCTCTAGTAAAAAAATGCTTAGGTAATATTTGGTTAAGCTCATCAGACATAAAAATCACTCTTGGTACTAATGACTGACTATGAACAATAACAATTCTTTAATTTACCAAACTCTTAACAATGTATTTTCATGATTGAGGCATATTTAGAATATGTTTATTATCTGTATTATCTACTTTTAACTTATTAACAGTTAGGAACCAAGAGCTTCATTAATTTGTTAACTCACCCTTGACTGTTTCCCATGTAAGCTAAAATTGCTCACAGCCTGGAGGCAGGTGGCAGGGCTCAAGTCAAAGGTAAGCCAACACAAATACACAATTAGAACCTTTTATAGGACCCAAATGTTATGAATGGCAGGTGTTAAATGGGACTAGTACGCCTATGAAAAAAAGTTATTCTAAGAGACCAACCTGGATCATTTTTAGTGAGAAAAGAGCAAAATGAAAACATACTGACACTGATCTTTTGAGGATAATATAGAAGGTGATTGTAATGATTCATCACTTATGGATGTTTTACTAGCTGTTTTAGATGACTCTTTTACTCAAGGCTTCTCAACCACGGCACCCTTAATTTTATGTTCAATATTTGACTTTATTTATTGATATTTTATTTTATGTGTATGTCATATAGAGTTATCCATTCAAAAGGTAGACATTAGGATATTTTTCCACTTTGTATTATTAGTGGAAAATACTGTTGTCTCTGAACTTGGACATGAATTTTGTAGATATTGTAGAATTGCTGGATTACAAGGAGACTGTTAAATGCAAGGCACAAAATAGAAAATAGAAAATTAGAGTATATCTAAATTTAAATTGTTCATTAATAATATAAAAGACATCCTCAAGGAAGTAAAATACAAACCGGACAGCAGAATAATATATCTGAAGTTATATATGTTGTAGATATAGAACATTTTGAGAATTTATAAAGAACTGTTTCAACTCTAAAGGGTATTGTTGATATTTGGGGCTAGATAATTCATGGAACAGAGGCTTAATTGTATCCTTTGCCTCTACCCACATGATCCCAACATTTCTCAATTGTAATAACCAAAAATGTCTCCAAGCTTGCAAATGTATTCTTTTTACCCCCAATTTACTCCATTGTTGTTTTAGAGATCATACACCATGGGGTTACCTTTACATACATACAACAAAAATTATATTTCTTTTTATGTAGTGTCATCAGTTCCCTCATTCTCTTCCTTTCCCTCTCCCATCTCCATCCACAAGTTGTATAGTTCACTTTCATCAATGTCCCTTGCAGCAATGTCCCTCTGCTGCTTCACTTTTTTCTCTGATTCTGTGCCCTCCCCCCATCCTCCCCCAGATGTGGATGTGAATACACCATGTATAAGTTAAAGAATACAGAGTTAACAATTAAAGAAAATGCAAATTAACACAAATATCCTTTGCATGTATTTGGCATTCATTTCAGTATGTATATTATTTTGTATACGTATGAGGAGGTGCTTGAGTATTGCACCTTTGTGATTCTCTCCTAAGACTATCCTCTTTTGGTCCCATTGTATGTATCTAGAATTCTGTGTATTTTTTTTTGCATATCCCAGTGCCTTTTAGATCTAATTTCTGCATATCAAAAAGAACATATGAGCCAGATGCTGGTGGCTCACACTTGTAATCCTAGCTACTCAGGAGACTGAGATCTGAGGATCGCGGTTGGAAGCCAGCCTGGGCAGGAAAGTCTGTGAGATTCTGATCTCCAATTAACTAACAGATAACTGGAAGTGGTGCTATGGCTCAAGTGGTAGAGAGCTAGCCTTGAGCTAAAGAGCTCAGAGACAGCACCCAGGCACCTTTATTCTCTCTAATCTTGGCTTACCTCACTTAACATGTTTTGTTCTAGCTTCATCCATTTCCTTGCAAATGACATTATTGTTCTTTCTAATGGTTGTGTTTGTATATTGGCATCACATTGTTTGGATCCACTCATCTATTGTGTATATGTGAGCTGTTTCCCTATCTTGGCAATTGTGAATAGAGTGGCAATGAACATGGATGTGCAGGTGTCCTTAAATCCTGTGGGGTCCCACGAAAGACAGACGGGGTCCGAGGAAAGGTAAGTATGGCCGCTCACCCGTTCCCCAGCCTCCCTTAGCCAGGAAGACAATCAGATTCAGCTGGGAGTCAAGTCAAGCAGGAAAACTCAAACTCATTTATTAACACACAGCAAGCACTTTTTAAAGCAAAAAAGACCGGGTGGCATGGGAGGGAGGAAAAGGAACCAATCCCTGTCAAGGTCACACCCTACCATGCACCTAAGCTTCCACTGGCTGGTTTCACACTGAATGTAAAGCAAATCGGGCTCTGCCCACTCAACTCCCTCTCAGGCCCATCTTTGCTGCCCATGTGCTCCACAAAATCTTGGCTTCTGATGCTCAGGGTAGATGCAAAGGAGTGATACGGTTGGTTCATAAGGAAGGTCTCTGCTTTCCAGAGTGAAGTTGAATCATATATATATATATATATCAAAACAACATTGAGATACCACCTCACCCCAGTAAGAATGGTAATAATCAAGAACTCTAAAAACAACAGATGGTGGAGGGGATGTGGACAGAAGGGAACCTACTGCGTTGTTGGAGTGTAAACTTGTTCAACCACTTTGGAAAGTAGTATGGAGGTTCCTCAAAAGACTCCACATAGAGCTCCCCTATGACCCAGCAATCCCACTCCTGGGCATTTACCCAAGTGACCACAAACAAGGCGATAATAAAGCCACCAGCACAACCATGTTCACTGTAGCATTATTTACCATAGCTAAGATATGGAACCAACCCAGATGCCCCTCAGTAGATGAATGGATCAAGAAAATGTGGTATACATACACAATGGAAATCTATGCCTCCATCAGAAAGAATGGCATTGCCTCATTTGTTAGGAAATGGAAAGGCTTGGAAAAAACTATATTAAGTTAAGTAAGCCAAGCCCAAAGAAACATAGGTCCCATGGTTTCCCTTATTTGCAATAACTAGTATATGTCTGAGATAAGCAGAAACTGTCAGATAAGTTGATGTTAGGCAAAATGAACCCAAGATAAGGATTCAAATGTTTCTTTCTTGCTATTGTTTTTAACATATTTGTAAGATAATTTCTTTGTCGCTTTGTATGTCCCTCCCCCACAGAGTAACCCCTGCTTTCATTGTATTTGATGTTGGTATACTTTGGGGAAGGTAGGGGAAAAAAATAAATTTTTAAAGTAGGGATACAGGTGGACCCATTGCAACAATGAGATGTACAAGATCTTACGTGGAAAATGAACTATACATCTTTGTGGGGGGGGGAGCAAAGGGATGGGAAGGGATGGGAAGGGGAAACAAAGGAGGAGGCAACAATGCTTGATAAGAAATGTACTCAATACCTTGTCCATGAAATTGTAACCCCTCTGTACGGTATTTTCACAATAAAAAACAAGCAAACTCCAATCAACTTTCACGATTGTCTCTTTGGGGGAATTTTGTCTAGCAGCTATTCCAGGTTGCTAAGAAACCTGAGCAACAGTCTGTCATGGGTGGAGAACAGAGTTAAAAAGTGCCAGTCTTGGTGTCTAAAACCATTTTTGAAAGAATAGTGTCAGAGTTTGTAATAACCTGTGGGGCCCGATCATCATGGGGCCCCATAGTCTGCGTGGTCAGGAGGCCTGGCCTGCTGGAGGGGGCGGAACATCAAGAGAGGAGGCTCACCTCTCCACCCCACCAGGCCACAGGACAGAGCAGGGCTTTGAGAGGCTGGCATCACCACCCACAGGGAAGGGAGGGGGCGTGGCATGCTATTGGAAGGGGTGGGGCGTCGAGCCCCCACCTGGTGAGCTGCAGATTAGGATTGGAGAGGGGGCAGCTTGGGAGAGGAGCATGAACTGTGATTGGAAGCCTTGGGGGAGGGACGCGGCCTATCTGGGTCTATATAGGCTGTGTGCGCCAAGGCCAGTGAGGGGGGAGGAGGAGAAACAAAAGGGTCCAGGAGCAGTCCTGAGGAAACCAGTCTGGAGGAGCCCAGGAGTCTGAGGAAAACCGTTACTCCGGGGGGGACAGCAGTAGTCGCAGAGGGACAGGAGGGGAGGCTCGTCGGGCAGGGCAAGCCTCAGGGCCGGAGGTCATTCGGGGCCTCCTCTGGAGGTCATTCAGGGCCTCCTCTGAAGGTCATTTGGGTCATCCTCTGGAAGTCATTTGGGGCCTCCTCTGAAGGTCATTCGGGGCCTCCTCTGAAGGTCATTCGGGGCCTTCTCCGGAGGTCATTCGGGGCCTTCTCTGGAGGTCATTCGGGGCCTCCTCCATGGGTCATTTGGGGCTCCTCCGGGGGTCATTCGGGGCTTCCTCCGGGGTCATTCAGTCCTCCTGCGGAGAGGCGCCTCCGGAGCAGGGCAGGGCAGGGCAGGCCTGGGGAGAGCGCAGAGGCCTGCAGAGGAGGACGAGGGGAAGAAAGGGAAAGCCTCCCCTTTGGAGCTTTGGAGCTTTGGAGGGCTGTGGTTGGAGGTTTGCAGACCGACTAATAAAGGTGGGGGGTCAGGGCTGCCTGTTGAAGGCTTGGTGGTTGAGGCTGCCCTTGGTTCTGGGTATCTAGCCGAGGACAAGGCAGTCTCAGGAGCCCTTGCGGGTGTACATTGCATAAATACACTTTCACTATTCCTCCATGGATTGCCAATCTCTACCATATTTGGCCTATTTATTATTTACTATTAATATTCACTACTGTTATTATTTATCGTATTTAATACCACTTATTCCTATTATTTACTTCTGTTATGTACTACTATATTTTGCTAGTATTTAAAATGTTTTGACTTTATATTTCTCTGATATCAGCATAAAAGCACTTACATGCAAAAATACCTTCTCATATGTAGAACTTTGATAAATATCTCATAATATTTAGGCACATTTTCTTTGGAATAACTAAATAAAATGCAAAGAACACAGTAGGCTAAATAAGTAAATATAAATATATAGAACAAAATAGGTTTGATTGTTAATCATAATAGACATCTTTAAAAATACATTTGTTAGAGAAAGTATAATGCCTCTTTGTTGATCCTAATAATAAATTGAAATCACAAAACCAATAATATACTAGGAAACAAAGCAATGATACATGTGAAGAAAGAGGGTCCTATAATCCATTAGTGCCTTTTTGACTACAGACAAAATGATCAGTGAATATGCAAATGCCTTCTCCCCAGAAGGAAACATTTTTGTCGGATAAAGCACCACTTAATGTGGATATCAAAGATTAGTGCTTGCACCATTTCACCACCAGGTCACCATTCAAGCTCCTCTCTCCCTATTTATGAAGCAATGGAAAAAGGTGTGAGCAATAAACCAATTAGGGGAACTCAGTGAGATGTAATAAAAACATTTCTGATTTTTTAATTTTTTTATGTTTGTAGGAAAGACAAAGGTTTCTTTTCTGGTGTACGTAGCACTGAGTGACCTACTTTAGGTTTGTCTTACAAACTCTGGTCCTGATTTGAGGGGAAAAACAATAATTTCCACTGGAATTGAGTTGTTGACAGAGAAATATTTTGTAGAAATGACTAGGGCTGGTTATATTTTTCTGTCGGCTGCCTCTCATCCCAAAGGAAAATGCCTTAAGTCTATAGGTATGGAAATAAATCAAGACTTTGGGAGAATATAACAAAATAGAAATAATATATTTAAAATTGCTAATTTTTATTTCAGTGCATGTGGATGTTCTTGTAATATTCAGAGGACTTACAAGCTGATGTTCTTGTAATATTCAGAGGACTTACATGCCTACTTTCTGCTGAGCTTCTGCTCAGCATGCATCTTGCCAAGTAAGCTTCCTGGAAATTTCTATTTCAACAGTAACTTAGAAACTTATCTATGCAAGTCAAAATACTGGTGAAAAGATGTCAAAGTACTGGTTTCTGACCAGAAAAGCATCTGGAGTTAATTCAATTACATAACGGCAAATCCACCTTGGACATTGAGTTGCTTGCATTTTCTTCTGCTCTGACTCAGGAAACTGACAATACTTCTATGCCATACATCACCCCAAAGCAATGTTCTGTGCCTAAGGAGATAATGCAAAATTTCACACCTCAAATTTATCCTTTTTTTTAAAGAAGAATCAGTGTTTTGCAGCTTTTGCATTTTATTTTTTATTATGTGTTGTAATTTGTTCTACCACTAGCTGCTGTATTGGGAGGTGTGATACATGTCTGCAAAGTGCTGATACAGCACATGACATCTTAGGTTGACTGGAAAATCAGCTGCTCCTGTTGCTTCTTGAAATCACAATTACCCTCGTAACTCCTGGTGCAGGCTCAAGTTTCTTGTTTTTGTTGTCCAAGATGGGAATTGGCCTTTTTTTTTTTCCAGGTTATCTCTTTTATCTTTGACATTAGGAGACAAATATTTGCAATCCTGTGCTAAGATGGTAACTAGATGCAAAGCTTTCTTCAAATCCTTCTATAACTCTGCCAAATAATACCTCCAACACTCCTGTTACATTTTTGTTACTCTGTGACTTTTCAGAAAAAGTGTGTGTATTTCTACTCTCCCTCTCCTTGTTATGAATGCTTCTTTAGAGCAAAGTAAATAAGTAAATGCTTCATATTTGAGTTTTAGAAGAGTCCAGCCTAGACTTGATTTTTATACACAAGGCACTCATCCTTGTATTAAAGAAGTAAATGCTAAATTTGTGTGTAATGGTCATGTTGAATATGAATGTGTATATCCTCACAAAAATGTTTCTAACTCTAGTCCAGACTTGATTACTCTATTAGTCTTCATTAATGCTGATTTGCATAGCCTTGTTAAAATGTTCTTAATGTAAAAATCTTGATTTCTACCAGAGCAAATCTTATACCACTTCATACTCAACATTAACTTGGCTTCTAGGGGCTCTGTACTTTAAAAAATGAACTACAGGATGTCTTGTTGAGTTTCAAGACAAATTATACTTGTATTTGGTATTATATTCATAGATTAATCTGGGTTGAAACAGAAACTTAGCAACTTATTAAAGTAGTGTTTATGTCATTTCTTCATATCTATTGATGTGTCTTTTCAAAACATATATTTTCCTTGCAAATTCAAATTATTTTGTGTTAATTTGGTAATCTTGTGCCCTTATTACTACTGAAAATATGAATGTTTGAAAAGTGATATTCTGAATTAGATATAATTGATAGGTGAGGCACAAATATTATTACATAAATGAACATCCCCATAATATTCCTTAAATTATTATAATTTGACATTTGAAATTGAGACCATTTTAAGTGGGGAAGCATTATATCTATCACTAAATAAAGATTTTTTAATTATCCTGTTTTGATTTTTTTCATACCTTTGCTCATTGTTTTCAGTACAACAAAGACATTAGCAATTAATTCATCATTAGATGCAAGAAATTATGAGTAAGTTTTCCATACCACGAGAATACCACAAATAAAATTTTATTCTATTCATACATGATGAAGGTCACAATCTTCTGTGTCTTCAAGTCAGTGCTATTACTTCTGTCTCAACCAATGAAAGTGCATGGACGTTTTTAATCATCAAAGTTAGAGAATTTCTGTCCAGAAAATCATAATGACACGTGAAAAATTTCAAGCTGATTTGTATTATTAAATATGAAATCATTTGGGTGTGGTTTTGAGTCCATTGAGCTTTATTATTTCTGTGGGAAAATAGTGAAATTCTGTCCATTTTATTGGAATTATAAGGCTTTCTCTATTGTCACAAACTGAGGTCCTGGGAAGGTGTTTTGACTACTGCATAGTCTAAGCTCTTCAAATCTTTCAGAAAACACAAAACAAAACTATGACTTCTTGATATTGACTACATAGACATAAACCCACTCATTTGTATTTCAAGTGTTAAAGGCAACTAATAATGAAAATGTCTCTGAAAAATCATTTTCACTGTCACTGAAACTAAACAAGGTATTGTGCTCCATAGATAATGGATCCTAGAGAAATATGTTCTTTCCCACTCTGACTGGAAAAAGGATTTATTCTATTATACATATATATATATAATATAATGTCTACTATATATCATATATAATATACTAATTTATTATATAACTTAATAAATATTAAAATGTTGGAGGTTTAAATATGATTCATTAAATTAACATATTAATTTAAATTAAAATTTTTGAGGTATAAATATGAGCCATCAGAAAAGAAAAAAATATCTAAGCAAATTATTAATCTAGTTGGTAATATGTTCTATCTTTCTCAGTCCTACCTGTTCCAGTAGGAGCAAATCCTTTCTCTTTTTATTTGTCTTTTAAATTTGTGCTCCAACTTTCCTTTTTGCAGTTTACATGGAACCTTATGATCCTTGAATGTACCTTGGAATTCAATTGCATTCCAAAGACAAGGGAAAAAGAAAAGCTCTTGACAGTGGCTGATTTAAGAGTCTATGTGCTAGAGCTTTTATTTTTCTTCTTGTATTTTAATTTCCTGGCTTGGACTGGCATTTTCTATTTAGTTCACCTTTGGTGATATTGGCACATGATATACACAGGGCAAGAATCACAGCTTCAAGAAATTACTCCCCACATTATTAAGACTTTTAAGGGTAGAGATAACATACAGTATTCCAATTTGCTGATGAAGAAATTATACAAATGGTTATTTAATTTACCAACTCTAAAACAGCTTTAGAAAAACATTTAAAATTTAATAAGCCAAGACTTTAGTTTTAAAAATAAGAAAAATGACAACCTTGACCTCAATTTCCTTTTCTTTCGTCTTTTTATACTTTTATTTATTTATTTATTTTAGTTTCAACAATGGAAGAAACTCCTTCTCACCTTTCACTTTCATATTTAAAATGACATATGTGAAAGCCAATGTGATTAATGAAAATATTTTCATTAGTTTTATTTAATGGAAAAGAATCTCCATCACATGTACTTAAGCTCTAGGTAGATATTTTTTCTACATGAGACAATATTAACCATTAATAATTCTAACAATTCTTGCCATACTCTCCTGAACAATGAGATCTGTGTTTTACTACTGAAACACTTAAAAAACAATATTTTATTAGCTTACAAAATTACATTTTTAGGACATACATAGCATGGTTGGAAGCCAGCTCAGGCAGAAACATCGATGAGACTCTATCTTCAATTGGCCAATATAAAAAGTGAAAGTAGAAGTATGTGTGTGGTAGACTTCCATTCTTCAGCCACAATAAAAAGGCCCTGAGTTTAAGGCCCAGTACTGCTGGCACAGGGGCAACTTAGAATGATGAGTACAATGATAGCAGATGACAGGATATTTGTTGTAATCATTTTAATTTGGAAAACATGTATAAAGGGTTTTATTTGTTCTAAAAGGCTTGTTATACTTAAATCTTAAGATGTATATCCCATATCCTATTTTCCCTTTCCCATTGTTAATCCTGATGGCTATTTGAGACACTACATTTTAATTTGTAGTAGTTCTTGTTTAATTTTGTTGCAGAAGGAAAAACAAGTGATACTTGGGAATCTTGCCAAGAAAATGCCACTTCTTAACAATGCTGGTTTCCAAGGCTAAACTTTCCATTACCATGCAGAAAATTTTACTTATTTTGACCACAATTTTCTTCCATAGTACTTTCTGAATGTGTTTGAAAACATATTTTTGTAGCAAGAAAAAGAATATTCCTATGGTGTAAAAATTGATTTTTGGAGACACTGAATTACACTTTCATTGGACACATTTATCTATGTATCAGTTCATCAGATAATGATTTGCATGCTGAGTGCCTGATCAGTTTGAGTTATCAACTGGAGATGTGATTATTATACTCTTTTACATTTGCAGAGTTATTCTTTTTTTTTTAATTTGGAAAAGAATGACTACAAATAGTGAAAATGATGTATATATTTTAGAAGTTAGAATTATACATTTTATATTAAACAAAATAATTATATTAAATATTTTTGAAAATCATTATATTTGTTACAATTATTGTTATAGGTTGGAAATTTCATGAATGAATTAAATATTGCACAATTGAAAAAGGGTCAGCAGAGAAAGTCTTGGAGTGGATATTGGAGATGAAAAGAGGTTTCAGTAAACCAGAAAAGTGAGACTCTTCCTGCTGGCAAAGTGTAGAGGAGAAATTCTTTTTTTTAATTGTGAAAATACTGTACAGAGGGGTTACAATTACATGGCCAAGATGATGAGTACATTTCTTATCAAGCATTGTAGCCTCCTCCTTTGTTTCCCCTTCCCATCCCTTCCCATTAGAGGAGAAATTCTTGACGGAGACTGTGGAAAGCTTCATTTTGTCTACAGCTAGTTCTCCTTTGATAAGCAGTGGAGTTCCTAGTGGCTTTTCTGTGTTACAGTGGACATTTTGTCTTACATCTGAAAAGAAAGATCCTCAGAACAATACTGCCTACTCATTCCTGCCTTCCAAACCTGCTATAACTTCTCTGGGATAATCTAATTTATGACTCAATTATGTTAATTGTGAGTTAAGAATATATATCCTCTTTAAGCAACTTAAATTTCCGCACTGACAAGATGTTATATCATTTTGTTTCCTACATTCAGTTTCTAAGAACAGGATTTATTTGAGAATGATTTAGTAAGTGTTCACAGAAATACCTGATAAGAAAGTAGAAAAATGCACACAGTAAGAAAAAAAATGTGAACCAAAAAAGTGTGTGATATCACACAGAATTCCATGGTAGACAATTCTGAGTCCTGAAAAGGAAGAAATAAAAGATCTATCTGCCAAATGGTCCTGAGGGAGCATCATAAAGGATGGTCATAGAGATAGGAAAACATAAAATTATCATGGCCTCATAATATGTTTTGTGGCAAATACACTCTGGGTCCTTGAGGGCTGTTCTTACAGAAGAAGTGGTACAAATGTGGCCATTAGTACTGAAAGCCCAGAGGAAGCAGAGTACATGAAAAATGGAGAAGGGATCCCGGGGTACATGGACATAGCCAATTCCTACCGTGGCCTTCGTCTTGAATAGTACATACCTTACTACATTAAGAAACATTTATGTGAAAAGTATGTTTTCTTTAAATTAAAAACATGTTTTTTGTCTGATTTCCTAAATTTTTATTGAACATGCCTAAACAAAAACTAGAAGGAGAAGTATATAGCATTCTGAGTGAGGGGTAAAAACTTTTCTGTTAATACACTGAAGGGAATTTAAGAATCCCAGTAAAACAATCTATATACTACTTACCACATACAGATCATTTCAGTCTTTCTACTAATACTGTTAGATTTGCAATTGCGACCTGGTGGCTCAGTAGCTAGGGACAGCTTTCTCAGCTCCTGCATATACAACACATTTCCCATAATTCGACTTGATACATCAATTATTTGATCACTTATCACAGGCCTTGGGAGAAAATGGAAAAAAAAAGTCTAAATGGGATCTCTGACAGTCCACTTTCCATCCATGGATAATGAGGATGAAATATCCTAATGATAAATCTATTCAAAAACAGACAAAAATATAAACATAATAATCATATGAAAAGTGGAAGTAGAATTGAATCCTTTAATGGAGTGTATCATAGCTTTTATGGGGCTGGTTTGTACTTGTTCCTTTACCATCAGTAATTTAGTATTTCATGACATTAAAAAATTGTAAAATTTCTGTAATGCAAGCATAAAACAGTTCTTCACTATGAAAGACTATAGCTTTGATGACAGCATAATATGTTTCCTAAAAATAAATGGTTATATTCTGTGCACTTTTAGCAGAAAAATAGGACTGTCTGAGAAGAGAAAAATACAGGTCTAAAAGCTTTAGTGTGTATTGTATAATTTCATTCAAAAATCTCATTGATAATATTTTTAAAGAGGCATAAAAATTAAAGGCTGGTCAACTAAGTGAAATCTATGATCAGTGTACTATCAATGATATCTATGCCCAGGTTTTACTGAGATAAATTTTGTCAACATAAAATAAATGTGTAAACCTGTGGAGAGAAAACCTGTGTGCTTTCATTTGAGAAGAAATACTCAAATTTTTATTTATTTTTCAAAGAAATATAAGCATTTTAAGCAGAAAACGTATTATTTCTTCTTTAATTCCCATAATTTTAGAAGTTTTAAGTCAATTACATCAACATAATTTACCTCAATGTACTTTGGTGCTTTAGTTGGGATACTGAAAATGAGATATGGATGGAAAATAGTTGACTTTTCCAATACAAACCAGGACACTGGAAACTATATCAAGAGGATATAAATATATACATAAAAGATATTTGGTGAACAAATATTGAAATCTTGTTTAATCTTACTAATGCTGTTTTATGTTGGGTTGATCTTGCTATTCTTAGGGTGTTTACAAAGACCAGGGATGACATCAGTGTTTTGCATATACTATCTATTTAATCAGCAATACCTTGTTATTTACTTGCTAACATGAAATTACAGAATAATGTCTGAAATTATATAGCTTATTAATAATAACACCAGGAGTTTGAAATTATTTATATAATTTAAATTTGGAAGATTTTATAGTCAAAATATGTTCATGGTGACTGTTTTATGTAGCAATTATAGAATCATAGGGTAAATACTTTCTAAATAATATGAAAAGTGCTGTTATAACTTATTCTGTTATCACCAATTGGAATGAATGATACTTATAGCTTAGCAAGTGATATGCTTTGATTATCTGTAAAATCAGATTTCACATATAGTGTCAGAAGTATGAGCTAGAGAATGATTTTCTCCAGATTGCCAAAGCTAGATGCCTAAAACAAAATAACACACATTTCCATCATATAACACTTACCTTTCTTTAGAAAAAAATTACAGAGAAAGTTTAAAGCGTATTTTAACAACAAGGCCACCAGTAGAAGTACATAAAGATAATTATAAAAAGTACTTTGAAAAGCCCACTTCTAAATCATATATTATAGACATAAATTTCTCAGTCTACAAAAATCTATCTAGCTGGAAATGCTGCATAAATTCCTTCTTAATATTGAAATCATCATTATTATTTGTCATATCTCCATTGTTACCAGAAAATAATAAGGGAAGACATAAAGTAGTGGAGCTCTATCAACTACCAGTAAAATACATGAATCTTGAAGTCAAAGAAGAGCAGGCAATTCCTGCCTCCAAGTCACTGAGCTTTTCAACACATGGCCCAGCCTCTCATGACTTGTTACTTACAGCACAATACACTTGGCTTTCCCCATCATAAAAATATAAATACATAAATCATTCATCTTCCCAGATTTTCAGACATACACACGGAAACATCTGTGGCTTTTTGCTTCACTATGCAATGTTCAGACAAGTCCTTTAATATTTGGATAATTTTCCCCCAAGCCTGGAATCTGTTAGATGTGAACTATTACCTGAACAAACCTGAATATTTTGACAGAATTTTCAGTTACTTTTTAAGTTTTCCCTTGATAAATTTTATTTTATATTTTATTTTTCTCCATGACTTTTCAACTAATATCAGCTTTGACATAACAGCAGTGAATAATACTGGTTTGTTATATGTAGTTCACACAGATGGTTCAGAAAAAAGTTAAAAGAAACTAAGAGGTATTTCATCATTACATTGCATGCTAGATCTGGAATTGTAAACTGTGCCCATAGCATAAGGTACTCCTTTGACTTTCAATGTTTTAATTTTTAAAAATATTGTTTAATGGTGATCTTATTGGGAGACATTATATATTACTTGTCCCAAAGTAAAGAAGGAAATATCTACACATAATTTTTTTAAGTAGGAGGAAAAAACACAAGAATTCACACAACTGTGATTCCAGGTATTTAGGATATAAAATAGGAAGATCTTGCCTGGAAGTTAGCACAGAGAAAGTTGTGAAACCCTATTGGAAAAGCGAACTAAAAGTCTAAAATCCAGAGGCATGACTCAATTATGAGTCCATTAATTCAGTCCATTAACTCAGAAAGGAAAAAAAACTTATTTTATTATGAATTCCATTCTATCTTTTTAAATGCCATTGTACCTTAACATTTTATAGACTATTATTAGGAAAATAATGAGAACAAGACAAAGATAACCACAGACAAATATTTTATTTTTGCTTTCCATGTGAAAGTAACTTGTAATTCAAAATAATACTGAGCAAACCAAACTTCCAGAAAGCCTTGAGTCATACTTCCTTAATTTTTTACACTTTCGATATTCAAATAAAATCAATTTCATTAAATATTTAATAACAGCCACATTTAAAAAAAGTACTATCACTTTTCTAAAGAAAGCTGCAAACTTCTTAACAAAATTCTGGCCAATCGACTTCAACAATTCATCCAAAAAATCATTCACCACGATCAAACAGGATTCATTTCAGGGATGCAAAGCTGGTTCAATAAATGCAAATCAATTAACATAATTCATCACATCAACAGGAGCAAGGATAAGAACCACATGGTTATCTCAATAGATGCAAAAAAAGCTTTTGACAAGGACCAACACCACTTTATGATGAAGGTTCTGGAAAAATTAGGAATCCATGGAACATTCCTCAAAACAATAAAGGCTATATATGACAAACCTACAGCCAGCATTATACTTAATGGTGAAAAACTAAAGCCATTTCCTCTTAACTCAGGAATGAGACAAGGATGTCCACTTTCTCCACTGCTCTTCAATCCAGTATTAGAATGCCTAGCTACAGCAATAAGACCAGATGCAAACATAAAGGGGATCCAAATCGGGAAAGATGAAGTAAAACTCTCGCTCTTTGCAGATGACATGATCTTGTATTTAAAGAATCCCACAGACTCCATTCCCAAATTACTCAAGCTGATTCAAAACTTTGGCGAAGTAACAGGGTATAAAATTAACCCTCAAAAATCAATGGCTTTTCTGTATGCCAACAATAACAAAAGTGTGGCTGAATTTAGGAAAGCAACTCCATAATAGCCCCCCCCCCAAAAAAAAATACTCAGGAATTAACTTAACCAAAGAAGCGAAGGACCTCTATGATGAAAACTTTAAAAACTTGAAAAAGGAAATCAAAACAGAACTTAGAAAATGGGAAAAACTCCCATGCTCCTGGATTGGAAGGATCAATATCGTGAAAATAGCAATACTTCCCAAGGCTATCTACAAATTCAATGTGATACCTATCAATATTCCAACCTCATTCTTCAAGAAAATAGGAGAGGCAATCCAAAAATTCATATGGAACAATAAAAGACCCCAATAGCAAAAATGCTCCTCAACGGAAAGAACACTGCTGGAGGAATATCAATACCAAATTTCAAACTCTACTATAAAGCCATAGTAATCAAAACAGCTTGATACTGGCACAAGAACAGACTTCAGGACCAATGGATTAGACTTGAAAACACAGAAATGAACCTACAGACCTATAGCCATCTAATCTTCGATAAAGGAGCTAAAAAAATAGAATGGAAGAAAGACAGCCTCTTCAGTAAATGGTGCTGGCAAAATTGGTTAACTACTTGTAGAACACTAAAGCTAGATCCTTATAGATCACTCTGAATCAAGTCCAAATGGATCAAAGACCTCAGAGTCAAAGCAGACACTCTGAAAAGATTACAGTTTGGAATAGGAGAAACTCTAGGTCTCCTTGGCACAGGCTGAAATTTTCTTAATAGAGACCCAGAAACACAACAAATAGAAAGGTTGGACAAATGGGATTATATGAAATTGCAGAGTTTCTGCATGGCAAAGGACATAGCTAGCAAGATCAATAGAAAGCCTACAGATTGGGAGAAGATCTTCACTAGCCATACAACAGACAAGGGTCTCATATCTAATATATACCTGGAACTCAAAAAATTAATCCCCCCAACATCAAATCTCCAAAGAAACAACTGCCCAATAAATAAGTGGGCTAAAGACTTAAAGAGAAACTTCTCTGAAGAGGAAAGAACTATGGCCAATAGACACATGAAGAAATGCTCAACCTCTCTAGCCATAAAAGAAATACAAATCAAAAAAACATTGAGATACCTTCTCACCCAAGTTAGAATGGCTATAATCAAGAACTCTAAAAACAACAGATGCTGGAGGGAATGTGGACAGAAGGGAACCTTACTGCATTGTTGGTGGGAGTGTAAACTTGTTCAACCACTTTGGAATGTAGTATGGAGGTTCCTCAAAAGACTCCACATAGAGGTCCCCTATGACCCAGCAATCCCACTTTTGGGCATTTACCCAAATGTTCACAAACAAGACCACACTGAAGCTACCAGCACAACTATGTTTATTGCAGCCTTAATTACCATAGCTAAGATATGGAACCTACCCAGATGCCCCTAGGTAGATGAATGGATCAAGAAAATGTGGTGTATATCCACAATGGAATTCTATGCCTCCATCAGAAAGAATGACATTGCCCCATTTGTTAGGAAATTGAAAGATTTGGATAAAAGTATATTAAGTGAAGTAAGCCAGGCCCAAAGAAACATAGGTCCCATGGTTTCCCTTATTTGCAATAACTAGTATATGTCTGAGTCAAGCAGAAAAGTTCAGATAAGTTGATGTTAGGTGAAATGAACCCCTAGAGAAGTACTGATATAATTTTTCTTTCATGCAATTGTTTCTAACATATTTATAAGACGATTTCTTTGTTGCTTTGTATGTCCCTCCCCCACGGTATAACCCCTGCTTTCATTGTATTTGATGTTGGTATAATTTGTGGAGGGGAAGGGAAAAACAAATCGTTTAAATAGGGATACAGGTGGACCCATTGCAACAATGAGATATACATATTGTTATGTCGAAAATGAACTTTACAAGTTTGGTAGGGGGGAGGGTTTGGTGGGGGGGGTGGGAGGGGAAGATGGGATGGAGGAAACAAAGGATACAAAGGAGGAGGCTACAATGATTGATAAGAAATGTACATTATCTTGCCCATGTAATTGTAACCCC
Source organism: Dipodomys merriami (assembly GCF_024711535.1). Classification (NCBI taxonomy): domain Eukaryota; kingdom Metazoa; phylum Chordata; class Mammalia; order Rodentia; family Heteromyidae; genus Dipodomys; species Dipodomys merriami. Next base: position 120,494,828 of record NW_027202270.1, on the reverse strand, counting down.
TCTGTACAGTATTTTCACAATAAAAAAGAAAGCTGCATTTCTACCTGATATGTAGATTGCAAATGAATTTTTATGTCCAATGAAAGAAAATGACTATGAAGGCAAACAGGAGTATAAGGAAAGTAATGCTAAAGTTCCTTTATTAAAATATGTGAATAAAAGTTTCAGATATATTTTACCTGGGTCTATTAACAAGATCTTGAAAATGACCAAGAGTTCCCAAGAAATATGACTTAAGAAGATATTCATAACACAATCAGATGCAAGAAATTTGAACACATGCTCAATTCACTGAATTTATTCTGTATTTTGTTAAACATGTGTCAGAAAACTATACTTACTATCCAAATTCTACCTGAAGCTAGAATGCAGGCATATTTAATTTTTATTTTTTAAATAAGTTTTTTTATTATGAACATACCATACAAAAGGGTTACAATTACATGAGCAAGGTAGAGTACATTTCTTATCAAGCATTGTTGCCTTCTCCTGTTTTTCCTTTCCATCCCTGCCCTTCCATCTCCACGACTATATCACACCTCCTCCCCAACAAAGTTGTAAAGTTCGTTTTTCCACATAGTGTCTCGTACATCTCATTATTGCAATGGGTACACCTGTATCCCTATTTCAAAAAAATAATTTTTCTCTTCCCCTCCCCATAGTAGTATAGACTCAATCTCCTTCCAGACTTAAGGACCTCTGAGAGACCACATGAACCTTAAAGCATCAAGTATTAACTTGCCCTTCAGAGAAAACAAAATAAAACAAAACACTGAGCTTTAATCATGGCCATTTTACAAAACAGAGGAAATAGAAAAAAATACAATAGACTGATTCTTTGAGGGCTTTTAAAATAATGAATAATTTAGACAAGCTGATATCCAAGAACTCAGTGACAGCCATTTGAAAACTTGTCAGGAAACAATGTAATGTGGTAGCTTGAAAACCATTAAGACAGCTATCATTTTATTCCCAAAGATATTTTTTAACTGATGGTGTAAAGTAGGATATAGTTGGAAAATAAGAAAGTAGACTGTGCTTCAACTAAAAGAATTTCAGACAAAGTGTCCATTAAAATGTGTTGGGAATCTGCAAAACACACAAAAAAATGGAAAAAAGATTGAGACAAAGTAGAGTATTTTTTGTTGGATCTGGGATATTCTTCAAAGCTCCATATGTTAAAGGTTGGCACTTATTTGGGCTCTATTTGAGGAAGGGGTTAGAGCACTGAAGAGCCTTCACTGGAAGGAGGTGGAGGAAAACTAGCTTCTCCTTCTTGTTCTTTCTTGAAGTGAATGTGCACTGTCTCCTACAAGTTTCTACCATGGTGCACTATGAAACCACAGGGCCAAAGGAATGGCCCAGTAGGTCTTGGAATTCAATCTTCAAAACTGAGGCAAAATGAAACTTTTCTTTATCTGAGCTGATCATTTCAGGATTTTTTTGTATAATAGAAGGAAGCCAACACACAGAGAGTGATAGGAACTATAGGAATCAGAATCAAAGAGATGAGAACCTAGAAAGATGAAGAAATAGCTGTAAAGAAGAGAGCTTTTTGACTGGGTACTAATCATTGGAAATTCAGAACGTATTAGTATTAGTATTACAGTATTATGTAAAGTGGCCACTGATGGGATTGCATTGGATGGCTAAAGAGCAGAGAAAGCTAGTTCTATTAATTCCTAAGGAAGGCTGACACCTGTTCTTTTTGGTGATTAATAAATGTACCAATCATGTGGCAGACACTGTGCTGAGAGCCTGTAAAATGTACCAATAATTAAATTAAATTTTTTCTTCTTCCCTGAGTTTTAACTCACCTAATTTTACCATCTTTTTAGGCATAAAATACATACATGAAAAATATGATGGAAACTGTAGTAGTTTTTAGAGAACAAGCCAGGTTCCAGTGTCTTACACCTGTAATCCTACCTGCTCAGGAGGTTGAAATGTGAGTCTCATGGTTTGAAGTCAGCCTAGGCAAGAAAATTCAATTAACAAGAGAAAAAGCTGAAAATAGAACTGTGACTCAGTGGTACAACACTAGACCTGAAAAAACAAAGCTAAGGTACAGCACCTAGGCCCTAATCTCAAGCCCCAGAATTAACCTTATAAAAAGATAATTCAGAGAATTTTTCTGTACTTTCCAGTGTTTAATCCTCAGAACAATCAGTGAGTCTGCTCTAATTGTCCATTTTGCACTAAATAATCCTTTAAAATACTGTGAGTTTTAACTTTGTTCACTCTACTTTGATTACTTAGAGTTTGAATATAGGCCTTTAGATGTTCAGGATTCTGCTAATTCCTTATTTAATTAAATTTTCTCAAATATTATAAATATTTTATTCCAGGATGATTCTCCAGTTTTACTGTTTATTCCGTAACATTGAATCTCAATTTAGGCTACATGTAAAAGTTGCCTAGTTGCCCTCCCATGTAAAAATGTGAAAGATTGACATTTAGGTAGGATATTTGGAAAGTGATCTTTAAGAGCAGGAGTGAAAGACAAAAGAATGAAAAAGAAGAAGAAGGGCAGATTAGGGATGTGTTTTCACACACTGGATATCAACAACGCTGGGTTTTGCTTGAGTCCTGTGATGCTTATGAACAGCAATGAACAGGAAATTCTTTTTGGACCAAGTACAGCCCAGGAAATAAAGTTAGCAAGATCTCATCTCAACAATAACTATAAGAGTTTGGTGGTATACTTCTGTTATTCCAGGCAATCTCTAAGTACAAAGTTACAGCCTTCGAGATTAAATATATATATATATATATATATAATTGCATATGTTTAAATATATGAAGATATTGGTCTGGCTAGTTCTGGACTAAAATCTGAGATGGTGTCTCAAAGATAGCTAAAGTAAAAGGGTTGATGGTATAGATAAAGATCAGGCAACTGACAAACAAGTGAAAGTCCCTGAGTTCAAACCACTGTACTGCAAAACAAACAAATAAACAGAACCTCCCTTTTATATGCCAGAAAAGAGAGCCACTCTTTTTACAGGATGTGGATGAGATCTCTGAATGGTTGACCACACCATTACCAGTGACCAGGCCAGACACAGTCCCTAACAATGTCTAATCTTAGTCTCACAAAAGATTAACCTGGTTAATCTTTCCCACTAACCTATCATTTGTCCATTGCAACTAACTGGACACTATAGTAGGATTTTCTTTCTTCCTTAGAGCCCCTGAAATGTGACCCACTGTTCAGCATTGGAAGCCACACAGATTGACCTCAGGATGAGAAACTGTCTTTTCTTATTGATACTTCAGAGCAGCTGGTTATTCTTTGTAGATAATATTATACATGTTAGTTGCTTCTCCTCATTACAACAGTCTTTGTGAATAAGATTTCTCATTATGGAAAGAGTTAATCTACTTTGAATTTTATTGATGAGATTCAGAAATGTTACCTCATTATGGTCCCATGGCATTTGATAGAATATTAGAAGCAGGGAGGTCTTTAATAATTTCTCCACCATTTTCCCCTGCCGTTAGCTATAGAATTACTCTTTGACCTTCCCCAAAATATGTCTTAAGATCCTCCTTCCAGAGGGATCCCCTATGTCTGGAGGAAACAAGTAGATGTAGAAATACTAAAACAATCTGGATAAAAAAAACCTCAATCATTTTCTCCCATTTTTAAATCATCATTATTAGATCCTTTGTCTTCTAATCATTATTCTTCATGACTGTACATAAAAACACAGATTTTCGAGAGTTCTGGAAAGATGGCAGAGGAGAAGCTGGAATCTGAACAAGCTCTCGCATAGAAAGCAGTTTTAGAGTTCCAGTGAACAGTCCTAAGCCAGAGAATCACACCAAGTGTGCCATCACAGGACAGAGAGTTAGTCAAGAGAGGGGGAGCCAAGGAAACACATCAGCTGCCGCAGCGGTGGCAGGGTTGCGGCGGCGACCACCGCCGCGGGGTCATACCTGAGACACAGAGAGTCCGGGACGAAGGAGCCAGACACAGTGGACGAGCGGAATCTACTCAACACCAACAAGAACCGACAAGGAGTGAACATCTTCATCCTGCTGTTTGCAGACCAGAGACGACCCAGGATCCAAGACTCGGCGTGAGTACAAGCCCGACGTCCTCACTCCTTCTCAGGGAGCAGAGGAGGGAAGGCCACCCCTACCCCCCCAACACCGGTGATCTCCATCTTGGATACCGACAAAGCTCGGAGGAGCTGCTAGCTCCAGCTCAGACCTTGGAATAAAACGAGTCATTTAGCAGGTCACAAGAACTTAACGGCGAAGTGACCTGCCAGACTCAGCTCCATCCAGGGAAAAGTCACCCAGCTCAGGCGCCAGCCATTGGAGTGGCTTTCCTCACTGGGTAACCAGAGCCAGAGGCTGCCCCTCCCTCTAGCAGCCACCACAATCAATTGAAAAACAGAAACCCTGAGAATGGCTCCAGGCTGGGCGCTGTGAGCTTTATCACAAAATAGCCCCAGGGAAAAGCTACTGTTTGTTGAAAGGCCTCAACTCTACCCAGAACCTAGCCTCATCACCACATCCCCCTCTTTTGTGATTCTCAAAGCAGATCACCCTCCCATTAAACTAACCTGGGAGGGGGATCTCAAAATCTTGGGTAAAGCAGAGCATTTTTCTGCCTCTTCCAACAAACAATTTAAGAAACCAATCAAGCCACAGGACCTCAAGCTGACCAGAGACTCCAACAAGAGACTGGTTACAGACAAAAGGGAGATACAGGATTCTTCCCACCCATCCCCCCCCCCAAAAAAATCAAAAGACTTTTTTTCTTTTTTTTCTTCTTCTTCTTTTCTTTTTTTGTTTGTTTTTTGTTACTTTATATATGTATATATATATATATATAAATTTTTTTCCCTTTTAAAACTTTTATTAATCTCTAATTTTTGCCTCTTCTGAAAAAATAATTGTTTTCCAGTAACTTTTTTTTTCTCATCTTATAATTTTTATTTTAGGAATATGTGAATGAGCGTTTTCCTTTCTTTTCTTGTCTTCTTTCTCTTTTTCTTTCTTTCTTAATTATCTTTTTGTTTATTGTCTAGCTCTACTGAACTTCTGATCTTTTCTTCTCCCTTTCCCATCCTTAAAGTTTTTCACATCTCCTCTATGTCCCTCCCCTTCTCTCAACATATTCACATTCCTCGCTAAATAGATGGTCTTTTAATCTCTATAATAACATTAATTTTTACGTTTCTATTTTTTTCTGGTCTCTTTTCATTCCCCTTTCCATCTCTTCTGTTTCTCTCTCTCTCTACTTGCATCCTACCCAACCCATTTCCTGCATTGTGATTAGGACATAGTTAACTCTCCCTGTGCCTCCCCACACCAATCTATTCCTATTTTTTACCCACATCTCTCCCTAATCCTAATAATGTCTGGTTTTCCAAATTCTTTTCTGGGGTTCGAAGTCCTTTAACATATAGTTGTTTGATGTTGAATAGATGTATCTGTTGAACTAGATTGTATCTGTAGACTATTGACTGTACAAACGCAAACTTTGGTTGATGGTTGCCTTGAGATAGTGTTCTAGCACAAAACTGGTGCAATCTTCATCTCAAATGGGCAGAGTAAGCCAGAAAAACACAAGAAAAATGGCAAATTCGGGTATCTCAATTCCCAATCTTGATAATCAGGGATTAGAACAGATAAAGAATAATCCAGAGGAGAGTTCCCAAATAGCTCTACAAACACTACTAGCAAACATGATAAATGTGAAGTTTGACAATGTACAAAGGACTCTGTATGAGTGTGATAGGGAGAAAGAGGAGGCATCCCAGAAGTTTATACAGGAATATCATAAGCGTGAGGAAGCTACTCAAAAACTGATACAGGATTTGCGTGAACAACTTGAGAATACTCAAAGACAAAGGGAGGAATGGCGTGAGCAGGCTGAGAACACTCTAAGAGAACTGCAGGAATCCCACGAACGGGAAGAAAGAGAACTGCAGGAATCCCACAGACGGGAGGAAGCTAATCAAAGAGTAATTCAGGAATTGAGAGACCAGGTAGAGAATACACAAAGATCACTAAAGGCATTCATGGAATCCATTAACAAAGAGCTGAAGAAAGTCAGGGAGACCACAAAGGGAATGCTGAATGGAACCCAACAGAAGGAATGGGAGTCCAAAGAAACCATAACCAATCAACTAAGTGATTTGAGAACAAACACTGAACACCAAATTAAGGAAGTAAAGAAATTCATACAAGACCTAAAAGAGAGCTTCAACAAAGAACTTGAAGCCATCAAAGCTGACCAATTAGAAGGAAAAGAGATAAAAAACAAAGTAGAGAGTCTTGACAGCAGGTTAGACCATGCAGAAGATCGAATCTCAGGGATTGAAGACAGCCTAGATATTATAGAGAAAGAACATACAACCATCCAAGACAAGTCCAAGAAATATGATAGGTCTATCCAACACCTGGAAGACACCATGAGAAGGCCCAACCTAAGGATAATGGGGGTAGAAGAGCACCTAGAAACAGAAGTTAATGGTCTAGGAAATTTGTTTAACAGGATCCTAGCAGAGAACTTCCCAAACATACAAAAAGATAGGCCTATTCAGATACAAGAAGCTTTTAGAACCCCAAATAGACCAGACCAGAATAGGACATCCCACTGTCACATTATAATCCACACAGGATCAACCCAGACCAAGAAAAAGATCCTTAAAGCTGTCAAGGAGAAAAGGGTAATCACCTATAAAGGGAAACCATTTAGAATTACCTCAGATTTCTCAGCAGAGACAATCAAAGCAATAAGAGCCTGGAATGACCTATGCCATGCCCTAAAAACAAACAACTATCAACCAAAAATACTGTACTCAGCTAAACTCTCCTTCATAACTGAAGGCCAAATAAAAACCTTCCATAGCAAAGAAAAATTGAAACAATGCATCTCCACTAAACCAGCCCTACAAAAGATTCTTAAAGATGTCCTACACATAGAAAACCAACAAGACCACAACAAAGGCCAAGAAACTGCACCCAAACCGAGAATCCAAGAACCCTAGGAAGAACCCAGTTTTTGCAGCCCCCAAGAAGGTGGATAACATGGCAGGAACTCCCAAATACCTCTCAGTCCTATGTTTTAACGTTAACAGACTGAACTCTCCAATTAAGCGACATAGACTGTCTAGTTGGATTAAAAAAGAAGACCCTTCTATCTGCTGCCTGCAGGAGTCACATCTTGCCTATAAAAACAAACACATTTTCAAAGTTAAAGGCTGGAAGAAAATCTACCAAGCAAACAGCCCTTATAAACAGGCGGGAGTTGCAATCCTAATATCAGATAAAATAAACTTCAAATTAAAATTAGTGAGAAGAGATAAAGAAGGTCGCTACATACTAATGAAAGGATCTCTCCTTCAGGAGGATATTACAATTCTAAATATCTATTCGTCAAACAATGGAACACCCAAATTTATCAAAGAAACACTACTTTCCCTCAAATCCCATATAGATCCAAAGACATTAATTGTTGGGGATTTTAACATACCACTCTCCCAACTAGATAGATCAACTCGGCAAAAACTCAACAGAGAAACCGCAGATCTAAACAGCTGCATAGATCAACTAGACTTAACAGACATTTACCGAACATTTCACCCAGCAGCATCAGAATACACGTTCTTCTCAGCAGCACATGGAACGTTTTCTAAAATAGACCACACTTTAGGCCACAAAGCAAACTTGTCTAAATTCAGAAACATTGAAGTTATACCTTGCATTCTCTCTGACCACAAGGGAATAAAATTAGAACTCAACACCAAAAGCCACCAAAGAAAGTCCGGTATCACATGGAGGCTGAACAACACACTGCTGAATCATGAGTGGGTCATGGAAGAGATTAGAAAGGAAATTCAAATGTTCATGCTATTCAACAATAATGAACACACAAATTACCAGCTCCTCTGGGACACAGCAAAGGCAGTACTCTGAGGCAAGTTTATAGCTCTGACATCCTAAATCAACAAATTGGAGAGATCTGAAACTAACAATTTAATGACACATCTAAACCTCCTTGAAAAAGAGCAGCAAGATAAACCCCAATCCAGTAGACGGAAAGAAATAATCAAAATTAAATCAGAATTAAATGAATTAGAATCCAAAAAACTATACAAAGAATCAACAAAACAAAGAGTAGGTTCTTCGAAAAACTTAACAAAATTGACAGACCCTTAGCAAACCTTATCAGAAAAAGGAGAGAACACACCCAAATTAATAAAGTCAGAGATGAGAATGGAAACATCACCATGGAAACAACCAAGATTCAGAACATTATAAGGGAATACTTCTCAAAACTTTATGCTAATAAGTTTGAGAACTTGGCAGAAATGGACCTTTTCCTAGCAAATATTGACATGCCAAAACTAAACCAAGATGAGTTAAACCAGCTTAACAGGCCCATATCAAGCATTGAAATAGAAACAGCAATAAGAGACCTCCCAGCTAAGAAAAGTCCAGGACCAGATGGTTTTACAGCGGAATTTTACAAGGCCTTCAAAGCACAGCTCACACCAATACTCATCCAACTCTTCAATGAAATTGAAAGAGAAAGCTCACTACCGAACACATTCTATGAAGCCATCATAACCCTCATCCCAAAACCAGGCAGGGACTCAGTAAAGAAAGAGAACTATAGACCCATTTCTTTGATGAACATTGATGCAAAACTTCTCAACAAAATTTTGGCCAATCGACTTCAGCAATTCATCCAAAAAATCATACACCATGATCAAACAGGATTCATTTCAGGGATGCAAAGCTGGTTCAATATACGCAAATCAATTAATATTATTCATCACATCAACAGGAGCAAGAATAAGAACCACATGGTTATCTCAATAGATGCAGAAAAAGCATTTGACAAGATCCAACACCCCTTTATGATGAAGGTTTTGGAAAAACTAGGAATCCATGGAACATTCCTCAATACAAAAAAGGCTCTATATGACAAACCTAGAGCCAGCATTATACTCAATGGTGAAAAACTAAAGCCATTTCCTCTTAACTCAGGAACAAGACAAGGATGCCCACTCTCTCCACTTCTCTTCAATCTAGTATTAGAATGCCTAGCTACTGCAATAAGACAAGATGCAGACATAAAGGGGATCCAAATAGGGAAAGAAGAAATAAAACTCTCCCTCTTTGCAGATGACATGATTTTGTATTTAAAGAATCCCATAGACTCCACTCCCAAATTACTCAAGCTGATTCAAAACTTTGGCAAAGTAACACGTTATAAAATTAACCCCCCAAAATCAATGGCTTTTCTTTATGCCAACAATGAGAAAAGTGTGGCTGAAATTAGGAAAGCAACTCCATTTGTAATAGCCCCACAAAAAATAAAATACCTAGGAATTAACTTAACCAAAGAAGTGAAGGACCTCTAGGATGAAAACTAAAATGTTGAAAAAGGAAATCAACACAGAACTTAAAAAATGGCAAAACCTTCCATGCTCCTGGATTGGCAAGATTAACATCGTGAAAATGGCAATACTTCCCAAGGCTATCTACAAATTCAACGCGATACCTATCAAAATTCCACCCTCATTCTTCAAGGAAATAGAAGAGGCAATCCAAAAATTCATATGGAACAATAAAAGACCCCGAATAGCAAAAACGCTCCTCAACAGAAAGAACACTGCTGGAGGAATATCAATACCAAATTTCAAACTCTACTATAAAGCCATAGTAATCAAAACAGCTGGGTATGGGCATAAGAACAGACCTCAGGACCAATGAATGGAATCGAATTGAAAACCCAGAAATGAACCTACAGACCTATAGCCATCTAATCTTCGATAAGGAAGCTAAAACAGTAGAATGGAAGAAAGACAGCCTCTTCAGTAAATGGTGCTGGCAAAATTGGTTAACTACATGTAGAAAACTAAAGCTAGATCCTTATATATCACCCTGCACCAGAATCAACTCCAAATGGATCAAAGACCTTGAACTCAAAGCAGACACTCTGAAAACATTACAGAATGGAATAGGAGAAACCCTAGGTCTCCTTGGCTCAGGCCGAAATTTTCTGAATAGAGACCCGGAAGCACAACAAATCAAAGAAAGGTTGGACAAATGGGATTGCATAAGGTTGCAGAGCTTCTGCAGGGCTAATGACATAGCTAGCAAGATCAATAGAAAGCCCACCGATTGGGAGAAGATCTTTACTAGCCATACAACGGACAAGGGTCTCATATCTAAAATATACTTGGAACTCAAAAAATTTAACCACCCAACAACAAATCCTCAAAGAAACAACTGCCCAATAAATAAGTGGGCAAAAGACTTAAAGAGAAGCTTCTCTGAAGGAGAAAGAAGGATGCCCAATAGACACATGAAGAAATGTTCAACATCCCTAGCCATAAAAGAAATGCAAATCAAAACAACATTGAGATATCAACTCACTCCAGTTAGAACAGCAAAAATCAAGAACTCTAACAACAACAGATGGTAGAGGGGATGTGGACAGAAAGGAACCTTACTTCATTGTTGGTTGGAATGTAAACTTGTTCAACCACTTTGGAAAGCAGTATGGAGGTTCCTCAAAAGACTTCACATAGATCTCCCCTATGATCCAGCAATCCCACTTTTGGGCATTTACCCAAATGTTTACAAACAAGACCACACTAAAGCTACCAGCACAACTATGTTTATTGCAGCATTATTTACCATAGCTAAGATATGGAACCAACCCAGATGCCCCTCAGTAGATGAATGGATCAAGAAAATGTGGTATATATACACAATGGAATTCTATGCCTCCATCAGAAAGAATGACATTTCCCCATTTGTTAGGAAATAGAAAGGTTTGGAAAAAATTATATTAAGTGAAGTAAGCCAGGCCCAAAGAAGCATAGGTCCCATGGTTTCCCTTATTTGTAATATCTAGTATAGGTATGAGTCAAGCGGAAAAGGTCAGATAATGTGATGTTAGGAAAATGAACCCTTAAATATGTATTTTAATGTTTTCGTTTCTTTCATGCATGTGTTTCTAATGCATTTATAAGATTATTTTTTTGTTGCTTTGTATGTCCCTCCCCCACAGTGTAACCCCCGCTTTCACTATATTTGATGTCAGTATAACATGTGGAGGAGATGGGGACAAACAAGTCGTTTAAGGATTCAGGTGGACCTGTTGCAACAATGAGAAGTACAAAATGTCATGTCAAAACCAGCTTTACAATGTCGATGTGCGGGGGGGAGGGGGGTATAATTGGGTGGGGGGAGGGGGGAGGCTGGGAAGGGAGGTGAAGGGTAAACAAAGGAGGAGGCTGCAATGCTTGGTAAGAAATATATGCATTATCCTGCCCATGTAATTGTAGCCCCTCTGTACAGTATGTTCTCAAATAAAATAAAATAAAATTAAAAAAAAAAACAAACACAGACTTTCTACTTATTTGAATCTTCAATTCTGAAAGCTCATCTGGCATAAACATATAAATTTTATGCTTTTTGCTTTCTTAACTGTCTTTTTTATAAACATTTTACCTATGGATTTTTTTTACCAAGTGAGAAAAACATATTACTTCTTCCCTACACAAGAATTCTCTCTTTCAGGGGGGTTATACTATGTATTTTGAGTTATGAGTAATATATTATACTATAACTCATAACTCAGTGTACAACTAAGCCGTTTCCATTGCATCTAGAGTTTCCCAGTCTTTTTCAAATATAAATATACTACAAATTACCCGTGGTCTTGACAAAATGCAGATTCTGAATTAATATACCTGCTAGAATTAAAAATCTCTCTCATGAACAGTACTAAAAAGATTCATTCCACACCTCCCTTCTTCCTCCCTTCTTCCTCCCTTCTTTTCTCCTTCCTTCCTTCCTTCCTTCCTTCCTTCCTTCCTTCCTTCCTTCCTTCCTTCCTTTCTTCCTTCCTTCGTTCCTTCATTCCTTCCTTCCTTCCATCCTTGCTTCCTCAATTGCAAGTCCCACTTAGTGAAAAGTTTCCTAATAGTGAAAAGATCGCATTTTGCTGCTTGATAATGCTGAGCTTTGGCATCTTGAAACAAGAATGAAGGGGAAAAAACAAATAAAGGAACCAACCAAAAATTAAACCAGTGCTCCCAGCCCATTGTTATTTCTGGAAGAGCTCTGTGGTGATATCCATTTCAGCCTTTCCACTCAAGAGAATATGACCTCATTAGGCTGCACTTCCTTGGCATTCTGCCGATAATGGCTTCATGATATCTTTGTTGGGCTTTCTATGCTATAGCTTCAGAGACTCTCTAGATTTGGAGTAAGAAATATAACTCTTCTGAGGAATGAATGACTGCATTATTGGCTAAGTCAGAGGCAATGGACAACAAAGTATTAGAAATGGCAGAGAAGAGTGGTCCATCATTCTTTCCTTTTTTTTTTTTTTTGTTCAATATTTCTTTCTCAGGTCTTTCCTTTCCATTGCTTTAGAGTCAGTTTCCAGTGCTTCTTGTCCAAACAAGCCTCTTGGATACACCCTATCTCCATCGGGCCTGTTTCATCTATAGTCCAGCATTTGAAAACCAATGTTCATATCGGTGTTGATGAATTTGCATTCTACATACTGACACCTGCAAACGTGCATTCAAATCAGGTTCTAACTTACACACTCTAGACTTGAGTGCTTCATTATTTCTTCAGCTAAAAAGCAGGAGTAATAATCATACTTGCTTACAGGTAAAAATCAAGTTATGATATGCAAACTTTTTCTGAAAGGAATCAATCTCAAAACAAAAAACAAGGTACTATCTATGTCATGATTAAGTAAAACCACATAAGGAGAAAATGTACCTATTGTCTTTATAAAGGTGTTTTCCTTCAAGGACTATTAACATTTCAAAGGAGAAACTTGAAACTTGAATAAATGAGTGATTCTCAGATCTAGAATGCAGGAAGTCCAGTTTCTAGTGCAAATTCTGATAGATAGGCATTTCATATGTTGGGAAACTTTTCTAAAAGTCTTATGCAGTCCAGTTACCTCTACTTTAACAAATGGTTCTTTGAACACAATTATTTCTCAGTATCAGGTCATATAATTAAACCTTTCTAAGAAATCAGTTGGTGCAAAGAGTCCTGACAAATTACAACATTCATTAATGACAGTAAACAAGACAGATAATATTGTGATTACAAGTTCAACTATGATGGTACAGGTTGTTAACAGTTTAAATGATTTCTTCTATAAAACAATGAAACAATAGTGCAGGCTTGTACAAAAAGGCTTCTGAGACCTTTAATGCCACTGATCTGCTATCAATGAACAGTGACATGATTATAACCTTTGGATCACCTCAAACAAATCATTTATGTCTGATATTCTTCTGTAAATGTCAAATTCACTTCCTTCCACAAAGTAACCTAATTTTAATGATAAATTGTTTGATTACCTATCATTATGTTTTTAAATGTTTTTATCCTCATCTTGTTTTTAAATACATTTTCCAGTACACCAAATTCTTCAAATTTGTCAGTCTTTGTTTATGTATTTTTAAATACTAACAGCTTCATTCCATAAATCATACACAATAGAACTGAGAGCAGCTGTTTAGAATGCTAAGCCCATCCATGCATGAATGAGGCCAAGAAAATACAACTAGTACATGCTAAAGTAACTAGCCTATATTTGATACTAAAGGAAGAAAACATAGTCCCTAGAAAATAGCTGTCAAATTTCTTTATTCCTATACAATTTAAAAACTAAATATGTTAGATAGATAGATAGATAGATAGATAGATAGATAGATAGATAGATAGATAGATAGATAGATGGATAGATAGATAGATAGTTAGATAGACAGATAGATAGATAGATAGATAGATTAATATTTCCCATTGTTCACCAACATTCAGATATGATATTCAAGGGATTTCTTTTGATAAGACAAAATTTTCTGATATGAATTTGCTGTACAAAAATCTAACAAACTTCTTAAAAATAGTTCAATATTCATGGTCAAAGATTTCATGCATTGAACATAAAATACCTTATTATATTGGGTACAATACAAGTGTTTCTCCAATGTGCTTATTGGCCGATTTTTATGAAATTTTTTGCATGACTACAGTATAATCATTTGAGATTTTTAAAAACTCTTTAGATGATGCTTCTTGCCACAAGAAAAACATTAACAGATTGTAATTTTCCTCTTGTCTTCTATAAATGGATTGTGTTCAGTAAATTCCAGTTAATAACTACTGTTGTCAAGTTTAAGGAATTTTGCAAGGCTGGGCTGAGTAACTTTAGACTGTAATTAAGAACTTTTACACTGCACATTGTAGTGACTGGTTACTGTCACCTGGCTTAAAATGAAAAAGAGATCTGCCCCTGCCCAGGAAACAAAATTATTTACAGATATTTCTATTTCTGAGATACAAAAAATGCCAAAATTTTAGTTTTGAGGATGAGATTAGACTGTAGAATTTGTGTAGGTCAAAATTTGTGTAGGTCCATAGATAAATATATTTCCCACAGTTTTGGTTGATTATATAATAAAACAAATTTGTTTGCCTCAATTATCTACCATTTGACTTGATACAATAATATTTCTGTCTGCTCAAAATTGTTTAATCTTTAATTAGGTTACCTAAAAGCAAATATTTATGTTCCTGTCATAGTTGTGGAAATTCACAGTGTAGACTAGGTAGGGCTTAGGGGCCAGGGGCACAGTTCAATTTTTGATTCATTCATGGTCACTTTCTCTCTGTTTGCCTTCATGGTAGAATGGGTATGGGACTTCTCTGTAGCCTATTTAATAATGGAATTAACAATGTTAATTTTACTCTTACTACCTGATTGCTTTCCAAAAGCCTGACCTCTTCTCAAGGGTTAAGATTTCAATATTCACAGCTTATGTATGGAGCCACAAAATATCAGCTTATATCACTTAGGTTATATTCATGGGAAGACATGGGTTTTGTATTGATAAATTCACAATGAGTGTAAAATAGAAAATAATAAAGAGAAATGTCATGATTTTAAAATGTTTAGTTGTTCTTTATGAAAGCCTTGCTATTGATTTTACTTGTTCTTTCTATATGGCTTATTTCAACACATTTCCCTATTCATGTGATGGTTATTTTTGACAAATAACTTTCATTGTAATATATTTCAATTGAAATAATTCTTTATAAACACTTCACCTCCTACAATCTGTTAAAATGAAATGGAGAATTTGTGGCTTAGAGTTCAGAAAAACTGATGGTAGATTCCTCTTCATTGTTGAAAGTATGACTGAAGAAAATGAACTTCAAGACTTTGGGATTCACTTCTGTCAATCTTATAAAGTGAATTAAGAAGCTATAAACTATTCACACTATTCTTCCTAGTTCTAGGTTTAAAATTTCCTCTCACATATTTTACGTTCAAAACTGAGATAAGTGCCACTGAAATTGACACTTCATTCCTGACAGATATTTGCTATGGGAATATATGAACAGATACAGAACTTTAAAAATTAATGTTCCCACTCTTTCCAAATTTTAAGAATAATGTAAGACCTAATCTATACTTTAAAACCAGATCTATCCAGAATCAATCATAATTTTCCTGACTTCTGTTCATAATCAGTGGAGAAAGAATAGTCTGTAGGAGACATATAAACTTCACATTATTTCTGTCCAACAATAATTATGGTTTAGTTCAATAAAATGCAAATTCAATTCAGATTATCCCTGAGGTGGGCATTCTCACACAGTCTCCATAACTAATCTACAGAATTTACAAAGACATTAGATTACATGGAAAAAGAGACTTAAATTTGGAAATGAGAAGGCATTAAAACTGGAAGATTATCTGGATGGGTGTAACATGATTGGAAAGATATCTAAATGTAGAAGGTAGGACATTTTGTGTAATAATGGTACAATGTGCAAAAGGCTTGACCTAAATTGCTGTCTCTGAGGACAGCCATGATCTAAGAAATCTGTAGATCTCTTAGAAGCTGAAAAAGAATAGAAATGCATTCTTCCCTGAAGCCTTCAGAAAGGACTGACATTTCAACAGTATTTTTGAATATAGACCAGTGAGAACCATCCACACAGGCAACCTCAACTCCATTGTGCAACTCTGAAAAGTTTTGTGATAACTTGTTCTAATACCCTTAGGAAATTAATGAACTCATTAAAGTAAAATCCGATCAACTTACTGAGTAGCTGCCCAGGTAGATCCCTGGCTATACATTTATCTATTAGTAAAATGATTTCCCAATTTCATAATAATATTTTAACATTTCAATGCATTTCATTATAAAAACACTTGTGTGACAATAATTATCTTTATATCTTTAAACACAGAAAATAAATGTAAGCATAGGAATGTAAAGAAGATAAAACAATATTAACTAATATTGCAATGCCCAAAATATAACATGTATAGAATATCTAGAAAATAAAATGAAATAATATCTCATTTTAGGTACTATTATTATTATTATTATTATTATTATTATTATTATTATTATTATTATTATGCCTACGGTTAGTTTCTTTGTATGTGCTCATTCTGGGGCTTTAACTCAAGGCTTGGGTGCTGTCCTTCAGAATTTTTGTTCAGGGCTAGCCTTCGACCACTTGATCTACAGTTGCACTTCTAGAGGATAGTTTTGGTGGTTAATTGGAGATAAGTGCCTGATGGAGATTCCTGCCTGGGTTGTCTTCTAACTCTGGTCCTCAGATCTCAGCCTCTCAAGTAGCCAGGATTATAGCTTTAAGGCAATGGTGTCCTGCTAAACTATGTTTTTATTTTATTCTTATTATTTTTAGTTTAAAATGCTAAAAACAAAGGGGTTAGAGTTGCATAAGTCAGGCAAAGAGTATATTTCATTTGGACAATGTCACCCTTTTCCTCATTGTCTCCCAGTTTTCTCCTCCCATCCCATTCACAAGTTGAATAGTTCATTTTCAATATAGTGTCCAGTAAGTACCATTGCTTCATTTGTTCACCCTTTGTCCCTCCATTTCTGTGTCTCTCTTTACCCTTCCTAAGACATATAGACAAACACATAAACCAGAAAGAAAAGAAAACAGAAACAACAAAAAAGAAACTTAAAAAGAAACAACTATTGTTTCCATTTCCTGGAGTTCATTTTGGTAAGTATTATTTTGTAAGATCAGATGTACAAAGCCACAAACACGAAAGCAGTGTTTTTATCATTCATAAATTCAAGGTACAAACAAATCTTCAGGTGCAGAGGGGAAGTAAAGCCACAGCTATTCTGCATCAATAAGCCAGAGTTAAGTGGTATGAGATGGGATAGAACATGATCTTTCCTCTCTCTCTTTCATTTGGCTCAAGGTAGTGGGGAATGGAACTTCTATTCAAAGCAGGTACCACCCATACGGAATGAGGTATTTCAGGGCAAACATATTGGGCACTTTACATCTCTCTTCCACTCTGCTGTGTTTCATTCTTCCTCAGGTTCCACAGAGACTGTAGTGTTCAGTTTGCATGCAAAGCCAGTGCCACTAGTTCCTTGTCCACCTGGTAATGGAGAGCCCAGTGTGAAGCCGAGATTGCACTTAGTCTGGAGGTGCAAATTGGTGCCATTTTCTGTGATAAGGTGTCAGCAGGGTGGAAGAGAAGTAAACTTGAGCCACACCTGTCTGCATTGATGCTGAGTGAGTCACTTGTTCTTTGGCTGTGCATCAGACACTGTGCTAAGTAAATAAATGAACTCAGCTGTCCCTTTTGCTACTCCTCAGGGAAAATCTGCTTTGGAAAATAAGTTACATGGGATCTAGAATCTCATAATAAAGAAATGTCAAGAATATAGTTGAGAAACCACTCGTCATACCAAGAGTTAGGAAAACCAAATCATAAGTAGAGGGGACACCAATAGTGAGTTGACTCACGTGCTGGAATTATCTGATAAAGACTATAGAGTAATCACCACCAAAATGCTTCAAAAATGATGAGTTCTCATCAAACAAATGAAAATAGAGATATCCCACAGTCAAGTGATACCACCCTTGATCATATAACCAAAGGAATATGTCAGGATACAACAGAGCACAATTTCTATTACAACTACTGCTCCACCCCTTGATCCACACCTCCAGTTCTGGTGATTTACTAGATAACTGGAGAAAATAGTTCATGCATTTGTCTGCCAAGGCTGGCTTTGTATCCCAATCCTCAAATCTCAGCTAGGAGTATAAAGCACAAGCCACTGGCACCCAGATGATTTATTATATAAAGATCTTATAGTTTCTAGTTTGCTTCAGTGTTTCATTTGTATGTGTGAGTGTGTGTTTGTGTTTATGTATATTTGTGTGTGGTATGATAATGTCTATAGCTACACAAGTACACAAACAACTCTTGTAGCATCTTAAAAGTTTGTTGCAGATGTTAAAGTTTTGTATAAAAAAACACACATACCAGCCAGGGAATGAAAGAGGTTCCTTTTTGTTCTGTTTCATTTTTTTACTTGAATAACATGTTTTCCAAAAAGAATAGGGCCACTCCTCAAGATAGTATGGAATGTCTCCAGGCAGCAATGAAAACAAAAAAGACTAGGATAACTTTTCACTGTGATGAGACAGCAGGCATGAGCTCCAAGTTTGTGCTGTGGGGAAGGAGCTTATGTAGTTTGAATCTCCTGCCAGTATTAGGGTCTTTTCCCAGCCTACCCTGATGAAGCATAAAGGAAAGGTGCTGAGAAGCTTAAGACATATTCGCAGTCTAGCACCAAAAGTAGAGGCAGGTTCTCCATTATATCAACATGTGGAAAGCACAATCCAATCTCCTTCCACGGCGTTCAAACACCTTTCAGTACTCACTGTCCCAAGATTTCTCTAAATTTCCTTCACCACCTGTTCCTACTACCCCATATCCATTACTCTGTCCTCCTTTCTCACCTCTTCAGAACAACTCTTAGTACTTATGGTTGTGCTTAGTAAACCTTTGTTGAATGAAAGGGGACATTTTCTCCTCTTACTAAATTTAAAGTTATTCTGGTTTTTTTTTAAACTCATCCTTACTTCAAAAACACTAAGTATAATTAAATATAGTTTAACTACTCATTGAAGAATTAGGTCTACCACTTTCCATATTACTGAGGTCTGTTAACTTACTTTCAAACTTTTTATTAAGTAAACATCTAGTTCACCTTCATGTTCAGCTAATATATATATATATATATATATATATATATATATATATATATATACACACACACACATATATTACCCTATTTCCAAAAACTCATTTGTTTTCTTTGCTCTGTTTTCTTTTTAAGATAAAGTTAGGATTTTTTCTTAAAGATCCTTCAATGAACTTCAGCAACATTTATCCAAGGCAGAAAAATAAATCTATTGCTATACACATACAACTTTTGAAAAAGTCTTCTTATTCTTTCTCTAGTACACATTTTTGACAGTAATTGTCCACAAATGTATTGAAAGGATGGTCTTGATCTTGAGTTCCGCATTATTTCTGGTGAGAAGAGGGCCTGCCTGATTGTTGTTCACTTGTAATTAATCATTTCCCTCTGTGAGGTGCTTCATCAAGAGAGTCAAAGTGTAGATTTGTTTAGCTATTTGGCTTTGAATCTAGAGAGTCCTTGAGTGAACTGTTGTTTCTTGATGTAAAGATCCATTTCATTTACATTGTCCTTTACTATAGTAATGTGATTAAAATGACCAGTTCCTACCTTGATGGCTTCTGAATCCAGAACCAGATTTTATATGATTAAGTCCAGGCTCCGATACTTGATGCTATTTAGAGTAGGACAGGTTCCCCCCTGTGACATGTAAACACTGCAGTGCAGAACCAGGCTGTTAAGCTTGTTTTTTTACCTATGCATTCCTCATTGAGGTTTTATAGATGTGGATCCAAACAGAAGGAATAGATTTTAGCCAATTCCCAGTAATGACTTTCATGCATTAAACATGGGTCTAATTGATCTCTGTTTTCATAGGGCATTTATAATTTCTTTTTAAAAATATGTTTTATTGTAAAACTACTGTACAGAGGGGTTACAGTTACATGAGCAAGGTAATGAGTACATTTCCTATGAAGCATTGTTGCCTCCTCCTTTGTTTTTCCCCTATCATCCCTTCCCTCCCACCTCTACAACTACACTCCTCCCCCGGACATTTATAATTTCTGATTCCACTATACTCTGCTTCTACTTTTGTCTTCTATATTTAGCATCTAGCTGGTCTACAAGCTCCAACCTTACCCACTGATTTTTTTCCAGGTAGACATGCATCTTGAAACACAATGTATGTGTGTATATACATATACATATATGAAATCCCTTATGATTAATTGCATTTAGCATCTAAATCATCTCATATGAACATACCCACATGACCACACACCACATCAAGAAATAAGATATGATCTGCTTCCTGGAACCTCCTCTTTATTATGTCTTCTTATCCCTTATACCTTCCCTAGCCAAAGAGATCTTAACTGCTTCCAAATTGTGTGGTAATTAGTGGTGACATTTTCAATTCTCTACTTTAACCTTTTATCTGCCAGTGGCATGGGTTTTTAATGAAGTAGGTGGAGGCTAAGGTTAAATACAAAGCAACGATAGGGGAGGGAGGGAGAGAAGAAGAGGAGGGGCGATTAGCCCCAAATGAATCTTTCCATAGTAATGTTTATCTTTGGGACCCTCTACTGGAAGTTTGCTGAGCAAACCCTAGCTAGGTTTGTATATTCCACTGTTCTCAAAAGCATGGCACCCTAGACTCCGGTCTCCATCCTAGTAGACAATAAGCATAATCGTTACTGTTTTTGTGCTTGTATATACAGAAATATCTGATTTAACAGTTCTTCCAAGAATGTGAATTATAACAACATATCTCATTGCTAAGTACTCACATATACTTCACAACTTCTAGCATAAATCTTCCTTTGGCCTCATTCTCATAAAAAAACACAGAACCAAGGAGATAGATTCATCTGATTTGAGTTTCTCAGGATAGCCTGAGACTGATGCCATTTCAGTCTTCTAGATCACTATTAAAATAAGTGACTTGCTTGTTGGGATATTTCCTGTGTGTCTCAAGTTTTTCAAACAAAGCCTAAAATTGCTAATATATAGATCTGAATATTTTTTTCTATGTAAACACTAATGGGGCTCATAAGGAGTGTCAGGTGAACTTGGCCCAGGTTTCAAGGGGACTCCCTCCTTCTCAAAGGATATAAAGAAAAGATTTATGACTCCAGGTGAAAAGCATAAGTGAGTTGGTGATTATAGAAGACTTTAACGTTGGGTTTCTGGTTCATTGGGAGTCTAAAATGAAACTTGGCAACTACAGGGCGTGGGGGAGATCAGGGAACATGCTTCTCTCTATGGGAAGGAAAGGGCTGCAGAATAGTTGCCAATTTGGGCTTTTGTTTGCATCTTCTTACTCTTTAACCATTGGACAGTTAACTTGTAGAAAGCTGAACACAGTTTCATCCTGAATGCAAGTGCAGCCACCAATATTTTATTAATATTTTGGAACTCCCCCACTTCAATTAAAGCAAATGTTGATAGCATTTCACATTACTCCTCGGTTGGGAATGAAATACTATCCCTTTCATAGACTTGCTCCACAGTTCAAATGTGCTCTCCAGTATTCCGAACAGGAAATCAAGTCATGTCTGTCTCTACAGCTCTCTGCATGAATATAATTCATTAAGGAATTAGAGCTCTGAGCTTTTTAGAGTTTTGTGTGTGTGTGTGTGTGTGTGTGTGTGTGTGTGTGCTATGGAATTTTTAATATGAAAAGACCAAATCAGAGTATTTGTGATTTAAAAGCCCCCAAATTGAAGACTTTTGCAGGTGCATGTTGGCATGTGGGTGGGATCTAAGACCATAGACTCACTCGTATTTCAGCACCAATGTACAGAATGGGCATGAAATGAATCCTCTCTTGCACCATTAACAGCTGGCCTCATAGGCAACATCTGGGTTTCTCATAGGTATTTTATGGCTAAAATAGCAGTAGTCACTCGACCATTGCCTGTAGTCCTCCTGGGCTAAGAATCACAACATAGTCATTGAGAGAACAGTCTTCTCATTGATGGAAAAAGCCCAAATATGTTTCTTTTTCAATTTATGAGGAATTAGGAAAAACCATAGACATTTGTTCTCCCTTCTGTTTCTAATTTAGTGTATTATATTGCTGGACTGTCTCCTGTCATGCTGGGAAATAGAAATGAGCATTAATTACAAGGAATATCATCCCTCAGTTGGCATGTCATACTGCTATCCCTATTTCATTTCTGTCCATAATGTCAAGATATCTGGTAACACACAGCAAATCTACAAACCAAAAAGATGTCCCACCATGAAGAAGGAAATGAACATTAACTTTAAGACAATGTGAAACGCTCTGTAGTTTTACACATCAGTTTCCTTATGAGAAGATAGAACCCTTAACCAATAGATAGGGTGAAAACATCAAACACCCAATTAGTGTGGACATACTGATGAAATCTCAAAGAAAAATTACTTGCAAGGAAGTGAATTGTATGAACTCTCAGATGATTTTGTCTAGCTTAAGGAAGTTGTATTCATTCAAAGAGAAAAAAGAAAGGGGTGACGTGGCTCAAGATGTACTGTATTCATAAAATGGTTTGTTAAATGGTAACTCTTTTGTTCAGCCACTTAATAAAGACAATAATAAAAAGAAAAAAAGAGGACAACAAATTTAGAAAATGTTTCAACAGGCCTGTTAAAATCTGCCAACCATGCCTCCTATTCAGGAGCCCATCATTAGCATATATCCAAGCTAATATAGATGGAATGACTCAAGAGAAAAGTTCTGCCTTTCACAAAGACGCAGTGACTCTACAGCAAAGTATATACTGGAGAAGACCAGGAAAATTGAGTTTTAGTTCTTATTTGGAAAAAAAAAACAACTGTTTACTGATTTGATATTTTAATCAACATGATAGACTCTGGACCTTTGAATATGTGCAGGGTGCTTGGTTATCAGTCACCATGAGAAGCTTATTATCTGATAAAGATTATCAATGAGCAAACATTAATAGATCTAATAAATGAAATTATCCGGGTATTTCTGAAAGATCTAAATCCAAAGACAAATTGACCAGAAGGGGCTTCTCTGAATAGGTGACATGTGTTTGGATAATAACAAAAGGGACCTCTCTGAACAGGAAATAAGTGTGTTGATAATGGAAAAAATAACATGTTGGTTTTCCCAAACATAAGGAGCAGGAATGTCAAGGCACATTAGTATGCATTAGGTCTCTGGAGAAAAAATAGCTGACATTAGAAAAGCGATTAGAAAAGCAGTTGTAAGGGAAGTTATTCTGCATAAGGAGGCAAAGGACAAGTGTTCTCTTTTCTTGTCTAGTTTTTTTAGTATTTATAAGGTAAAAGCACATGAATAAAGGGTCGATTTGCTTTAACATGTCCCAGGAGATTCTAAAAATTTTGAAGTCTGAATAACTATTACCTCAATAACCAGCTAGGGCTTAACGGTACCTCAGGGCAAGGAAAATTGTATATTAGCAGAAGATCTCTTCTAGAGTTTTACCCTTCTATAGAGATTTGGATTGACTTTTTTTGAGAAGTCTTTTCTGCTTTTAAGTGGGGTATACCAAGATATATATTCAATTCCTCAGAAGAGATATTAATCTATTCCTTGAATATATGAAGAAACATTATAATAGCTTTAAAAAACCTGTCCTATTATTTTGAAATACTATAATAAATGGTATATTGGCTAAAGATTTTTCTCTACTGGTATTTTATATACCGGTAGAATTAATAGTTGTAATAGTTCTATTTCTGATCTTTAATCTCTACACTATAAAGATTTACTAAAGCAAATTCTTTCTTCACAGGCACACTG
The DNA here is from genome assembly GCF_024711535.1 of Dipodomys merriami. NCBI lineage: Eukaryota > Metazoa > Chordata > Mammalia > Rodentia > Heteromyidae > Dipodomys > Dipodomys merriami. The sequence continues at coordinate 120,471,014 of NW_027202270.1, read as the reverse complement.
AAGAGTGGTATTTGAAAATATAGCAGCTTAAGCCTTTATCAAATTTGAGATTTTTCCCCTCAATGGAACAACCTTAAGAAATGCTTAATGTTTTGAAGACATATATTGAATACATGGAATATAACTATATAATATTTGAATGAATATTGATGTCTTTGTTAACTAAAATATACTTGACTCAAGTATGTGTAGGTTTATCTACATTTCTCATCTACTAAGTTGGATGGAAAAGTTGAAGATATCCTGAACAAAGTAAGTTCATGGAATAGTTGGGGAACTTAGTTTTCATTCAGAGACTCAGAACAGGTGCCTTGAATTTGTGATAATATATCTAAAATATCCCCTAGAATTCTGTTCATATCAGAAGTATAAGTTAATTATTTAAACCTTTCACAGTGTACTGGAACATGTAACTCATTTTCACTTATGTGATCAATTCATTATCAGTTTCTTAATTTGTTTTTAAAGCTAACCTTAAAAAAAAGTACTCAACTGTTTAAAAGTGATACATACCATATCATATATCCCATTATTGAAATCTGATAGTGTTTAATGTTTAGAATGTAAGTAAAAATCATGCGCTTGATAAAACCAAATCCATATTTGGATCAGAAAATATCCGAACTCTGTTTTTTTAATTTTTTGTGCAGGAGGGACTTGACCTTCCTATATATCCATTTGTCTAGGTCCCTTCCCTGAATTCCATGACATAATTTCTTAACTTGGATATTTTATTAGTCACTCATTTTAAAGCCTACAGCAGTTCTGATGCTCATTCTGAACCACTAATAGAGACAGGAAAGAGTCCTACAAGACATTTTTAAACAATGCTAATTCCCAAACCAAATTTGTTCTTCCATGTAAACCTGATACTGCTTCATCTGCAGGCTTTTTTTGTTTTAGCCTCCTCTCTGAACTAGCAGGAAATATTTTAACAATTATCGTGAGCAAATTATAAAGGGAAATATGGTAGTGTGTTACCAGGCGAGTCCTTAAATAAAACATTCCTTTCTTAATGTAGTCCTGATGCAGCTTCATCTTCTATTAGTTGGGCCCACTGCATTGCTATAGGCATACATAAAATGTATAGTAGTTTGGTAATGATAGTGCATGCAGCAATAAAAAAAGCACACTAAGAGTACAGAAGACACAAACAGCATCTTGACACAAACACCATCTACCTTCAAACATCCTATAGGTTCCCTGAATGAAATGCAGATGAATTTCAGTAGTATGTGCTTTTCTCATTTCCATTCTTTAAAAAGATTAGACATTTCTAAAAGTATACATTAATTTATTTGCTCTATCTCACTTGGAAAAAAGAAATGTTGATACGTGAGTTATAGTGACATATTTTTATGACCACAAGAGTAAATTAAAATATAACAATCATTGATATATATGTATATATTTCTAATAAAATAGAAACATACATGTTATACTTTATAATTGAATTAATTCTTCAAGTTTCTGATCCCAGACTTAAAGAATTTTTATTTCAATGTTCACCTGTTTAAAACCAGTAGATATATCTTCAGTGGGATATATATAATAAATGAACAAGCCAACAAACTTAAACAAAAAATCAGTTTGGTTAATTCAACTGGCATATTGGAAGTGTTTGTTATAAGAGAAACATAGCCATGAACTAGTGGCTCACACCTACACTCCCAGCTGAGATGAACCTCATAGTTCAGAGTCACCTCTTCCAGGAAAGTCCCTGAGACACTGATCTGTAATTTACTACCAAAGAAGCCGGAAATGAAGCTATGGCTCAAGTGGTAGAGGACTGTAATTATTTAAATTTAAAAAAAAAAACAAGCCAGGCACTGGTGGCTCATGCCTTTAATCCTAGATACTCAGGAGGCTGAAAGCCAGCCTGGGCAGGAAAGTCCGTGAGACTCTTATCTCCAATAAACCACTAGAAAACCGGAAGTGGCGCTGTAGCTCAAGTGGTAGAGTGTTCCCCTTGAGCTGAAGAGCTCAGGGACAGCACCCAAGCCGAGAGTTCAAGCCCCACGACTGACCAAAAAATAAATAAATAAATAAACCACCCTCCAAAACAGTGCCCCTGAGTTAAAGGCATAGTAATGGTGTTCCAAAAAAAAAAAGTATTGTATGAGATTTTATTGGATATTATTTTCCTTTTTGAATCCTACTATTATTAGGTTAATATGTCATCTGATGAAGCACTAATGCTACAATTAGCACAGTTGGCTTCTGTTGAACCAAGTGACGTAACCAATAAAAAGGACAAGTGTACAGGTATTCAATTTAGAAAGGCCTTGTAGTTAGCCCTATATATCTCATTATAGAGAGTTCAGTCAAACTTAGGCCCTAAAGTCACACTTCCTGATTCAGGGTTATTAAGTTATCCACCAGCTTAGTAACTCTTTGACTTCAATCCAACAAGTATTCAATCTTAGTTATTGTTTAAATACCTGTCAAATGGTATAATCTATATTAATGAGTGTTGGGGGATGGTTATAAAAAATTCACTTGAGGCATTCCAGATAGTTTTTGCTTTCCAGTCATTGGTAGCTAATGTCCAATTGCTTAAAAGTAAATAGTTATGATTTTTGTGTAATTGAGTCTCCAACTTAATTTGCTGTTATCAGTACAAGTATACTTTTATTAATATTGTCACAAAACAACTACTTGTAATTATATGTTATTAGCAGCTATAAATGAAATATATTTTTGATTATACTGTAATTTCCAAACTTCCTAGAATCCCTACCACTTTGATTCTATGGTAATATTTGACACTAAATAAATGTTTGATGCCAATAATAAACATGTGGTAACTCCACATTTTGGAGACAAATATTAAGTAAATATTTTAATTACAGAGATTCTCTAGATACATAATATAGAAACGATTTAATTTGGAGGTGAATATGTATACCTATTCATTGTATCTGGACAGAAACACAGTGTAGTCCATGTAACTGTGAGAAATGGTCATATTTATGAGCAAACAGTCACTTTATGTAGAATTAAGGTAACATTTTAAACAGGATCAGACTGGAGAAAAATGTAAAGAGTGCATTAGAAGTTTAACAAATCTGGCTCTGAGATCTGAACTTACTCTACATGTGGAATCCATCAAGCCAACGTTCGTGGCACTTGAAAACTTCCCTTTTCTGTAACTGTTCCTCATTAAACTCAGAGGGATCGAGGATAACTTTTTTCAGTAATTTATGACATTTGTGTCTATTTGCAACAGTTGTAAAAATACAGCATAACCAGGAAACATAATAAAACACCCATAAACTCTTCTAAAGGCAGCCAAAGATCTAGACTTTCCACAGCAGTTAATGATACAAATGTGAGTGAATTATCCCTCAGCAGAGGCTGTGTGAAATCTGTGAACTATGTAATGCATTTTAACAACAGTTAAGGCTTAAAAGCAAAATCAGCTTTGTATGCATAACAATTTATGTAATTTAAAAAAATGTAATGATTCTGTCAAAGCCAGATATTCATGTTGGTGAAAAATATTTAGCCTTTCACAGTATTTCACATCAATTTTTTTCTCAGGGTTTAAATCTTGTTTACATCTACAGTCCACCTATCTGCTACGTTCACTATAGATGGGGAAGTCAGTTGTTCCTCATAGGGAAATGCGCGTACTGTTCTCCACATTTCTCTTACATAGGAAATTGCAATCACAGGAAACACACATTTGTAAAACCACTGGTACATGTATATATGCATATATAATTTCAGTTTAGCTTTACTGTGAATGACACATACTTTACAGTTTCTAAAATAGTATCTGAAGGACTGTAGTTCCTTTAAAGTTCACATTTTATAGTTCCTTCTACTCCTCCAAATGAAAACAATTCCCATGGAATGATAGCAAAAATAAATCTGCTACCAAGTTGACAGCACTGGCTGAATTCAATCTATTCTCTGTTTTCTAAGTTTCTGATATGCATGCATGTATGTATGTGTATGTATTAGAATTTCCAGACCTTTTCTCCTTAATCCATACAAGCAATGACATAGGGTTTGTTATAATCATCAAACTTATCTTTTCCCCAGAAACTAAGCTTCTAAGGAAATTAAGTATCATTTATGTTTGCAAGTATTAATCATCCCTATACCAAAATACAAAAAAATCAAGTAATGTTATAAGTAAAACTGTACTGTTACATCTTGCTGGAGTTCTGAGGATGTTTCAAAGTATTATCTAAAAATATGGTCAAATATAAAGATTCAGCACAGATAGAAATGTTGTGACAACAATAGCTAGGATATAGAAACAACCCAGGTGTCCCACCACAGATGAATGGATCCAAAAATTGTGGTATCTATACATAATGGAATACTATGCAGCCATTAGAAATGACAAAATAATGACATTTGCAGAGAAATGGATGGAGCTAGAAGAAATCATGTTGAGTGAGGTAAGCCAAGAGCAAAGAGACAAACGGTACATGGTCTCCCTGATAAGTGGATGTTAAATCCAAAATGTTAGGTGATACAACAAAATTAACAGGACTTAAGAAAAAAAAACTTTCACTCATCTGGTGGAACCACTACTAAATAACCCCATGCTGCTGATCACATGTATGGTGTATATGTGCACACCAGAGGGAAACCAGGAGTATGACACAGAACTAGAGGGAATCAGGGGAAAACATACAGCAGAGGGACCCATTATCTGCACAAGACATTGACCAAAGTGAACTAAGCAACTTAATGGCAGCAATGGGAAGGAGGGAACAAATGGGAAAGAGGGAGCAGCTGATGCTGTTCCACCCAATGTGGAAGAAATAACAGTATGGGAAAGCTCATAGAACTCATAAATGTTATAGACCATGATAGACAATTTGCTCCAGGAAAGTTAGAATGTGTTTGTGACTTTAACTGAGCATCACTATCCCACAATACTGTGAAATTTGGGAAATTATGTAATCACTTAATTATAATGAAAAAGTAAACAAAAAAAGAAAAAAAAAAGAAATGTTGTGACAATAATTTTGAAGAATTGGCCAAATTGAGTCCCATCTGAAATTTTTTCTTCCTGATGAAATATTTCTAAATAAGATATTAAAAGAAAATATAAATATTTTATTTCAATCTGAAAAAGAACTACCAGCTAGTAGTAAAACTGGTATAATCAGTGTTTTTCTAAGTGTCCACTAGTGATAGGTGATAGCAAACAGGCTTATTAAAAATAATGGTGCTTGGGGCTAGGAAGGTGGCTCAGTGGTAGAGTACTGGGATGAGGCCCGGAGTTTGATTCCTCAGCACCACATAAGCAGAAAAAAAGCCAGAAGTGGTGCTGTGGTTCAAGTGGTAGAGTGTTAGCCTTGAGCTGAAGAGATGAGGGACAGCACCCAGGCCCAGAGTTCAGGCCCCAAGACCAACAACAACAACGACAACAACAACAAAACAGAAGGTCTTTATGTAGAGTATGTATATTGAACAGGTAGAACCAAAGAAATAAACCTATTAAACTTAAATCTGCTTCACAACTCTGCATACCTAATGAAATTATTGTATCTGAGCACTTACACCAGGCATCTATCACTGAAGAGTTTAACGACTGAGCCAAGGGGAAACAAATGATAAATATTTTTAAACCATGGAAGAAATAAGCCCAGAAGTGGAGGTTAGTGTGTTTAAGAATTGACAAAGTAGAAAATTAATTAATTAACTAATTAATTAAATTGTAACAAAGAAATAAAATCTGTTCCCTTTCCTTCTCTAAATTGGCCTTAGTGACTATAGGATACCAAACAATAGCATGCTATTTTGTGACAACTATGTATATTTTGAAGCACTTTCAGTGCACCTACACATACTTATTGACCCATTCATGTGTACTAAAATAAAACTGCTGAAGGATAGAGCCTTTTGGTGGGGGGGGGGGTGGGGGGAAGAGAGGGGGAAGAATGAATTTCGATAAATAGCAGATAGGAATTGGAAAATAGGAGTGACACAGTCCAAATGCTCTCTGTGTCTTGGTTTCTCTGTCCAGATCCCAGCAATGTTTGAGTACTGACATTACAAATGTAAACATGTTCATGACACTTACATCATATGTCACATGCTGTTAATCACCTAGCATGCTGTGAAATCTACTAACCTGCTATAAAATGCACACGTTTTCTTATTTGGAAATGTTACAACATATTGGCTTGCTTCCTAAAAATGACCTGAAATTGATGTTTTCAAGACATGGCTGAAAATTCTTGACACTTGTCTCAGTGAAATACTGTGTGTGTGTGCGTGCGTGTGTGTGTGTGTGTGTGTGTGTGTGTGTGTGTGTGTGTGTGTGTAATTAGTCTCTAACCTCCACTTGATAATTTTCTACTTGCATATATATTGCACCTCTATAATGATTCTCAATCTAGAAGACTCACAAGTGTAAAAGATCTCTACCTGAGAGGTTTAAAATATGTTGAATAACACCTCAGTGACGGAGCAATATTGGAAGATCATCATTATTGAAATGCGTGTCCTAGAGTCTGTAAGGAGAAGGTAGCATGCTGATTTCCATACTTCCATTAAGATTTTAAATACTTAATGACATGGAAAAATAGTTACTTGGACATTTTGTTAGTAACCAACACTGTTTATTTAATTTTTGAGAGTTCTGGATATTGTCATAATCTTGTATCCTTTAAGGACATGGGACCACTCAAGAATCATTAAAGCAAAGTTTCGTCCTTTAAATAATAAGACTTTCAGAAGTAGATCTGATATAAAACCTGAAGCAATTCTCACTCATGTTGTTTTTCAGAATTAACTGAATAAAATTGTAGAGTAGTAACTTCTGACTGGTTCTTGCTGTATAAAATTCATGCTAATCCACAAACCAATCTCCTATTTTGACTCCATTATTTTCCAATTTATTTCTTTGTGGAAAACTGTGATTATTATTCTTACATCAAGCATATCATTTATTTTTTAGTAAAAGAGCTGGAAGGACAGTATAGTTGGTTTAAAATATTATTTTTGTACAGTAGAGCAGTACAAATAAAGGTCAGGCAGAGACTTTCAATTTCATTGACCTGTGGTCTGCAGTTATGGTCTAAATGGTAAGTAAGTCAGTCTTGTTTTTAATACCTTTTTTTTTCAATATGTAGGATCAGATGGGTGGAATAATGATAATGTGAAAGGACTTTAAGGGAGAAAGAAAGACTTACAGATAGATAGGTAGATAGATAGATAGATAGATAGATAGATAGATGATAGATAGATTAGACAGATGTGCTCACAGGAAGACAAAAAAGACAGCTAAGTAGATGCAAATGTATCTAAAATGAGGTGAAGAAATTTAATGATAAATGGAAGAATTTAAAGAAATTAAATATGACAACAAATCTTTAATTTTGGTAAGCTTCATTGGCACAGGGAACAAAATTTAGGATCCAAGATAAACAAGTAAAAAAAATAATAAAAGCCTAACCAGAGCCTATAAATTGGAGTTCTCTTATTGACACCATTATTTACAATACATTAAGTGGATTTCATGTTCTTTCTGCAGTCTAATTTAAGGGTTAGAAATACAGTCATATTATTCAATGTACATACATGAAACGGAACCATAAAACTTGAAGAGATGGGTGGGATTGGGAGAGATGGAGGAGAAAAGATGTATGGTACTTATAAATGGACATGTGGAATCAAAGCCCCTTTGTACTACTAAAGATGATAAAAATATAAAATAAAATAAACAAAAAGTTACAATAAAATTAAATTTAAAAACAAAGCTTTAAATAAGAAAAAGAAATTCTTTCACAGTTGTGGAAGTGAGCAGGGTAAACTTTTAAAAAATAAAATAAAAAGTGTAGTAGTAGATAGGCAAAACACAAATGTTATTGATGGGTAGAAAATTACCCCCATAAACAAAACCAAATATTAGGGAATTTCAGATTATAAAACAATAATATTTGTAAAACCAACAAGGATTTAAAAGTGAGAATAAACTATTTCTCATTTAAGGACATAGAATGTAGAGTTTTTGAATTAAAAATAAAAATTAAGTCATGTAACTCAATGTAACTTGTACAAAATTACATATTAATTAAAATTGTATAGTTTAATATAAGAGTTATAAAATTAAGGATTCATTAGTTATATATATTTTAAATTAAATTAAATATGATTGCTTACTTAAGAAATACACATAAAATATCTTTTTGCTGTTAAATAAAATGCCAATCTAATCTAAGGTTTTTAGAAAATATGTTCGTTAATATGTTTAATAGTTTAATAAATGTGTCATGGTTTTTAAATATACAGTGGGAAATTGCTCCCCCAAAAGTGATTTGATGAAAGATTTTAAGTCAAATGAAAGAAATGCATAACATGACCCATCAGCATTCTCATACGCTTTTAACTCTTTTCCTAGCCCACAAATTTGTGATAGGTTTCTTGTGGTAATATGTGTGTGTATATATATATATATATATATATATATATATATATATATACACACACATATATATATATATATATATACACACACATATATATATACATATACATATATATATTAATTTAAAGTGCTCTAAGTTTTTTTTTTACTTTTAGAAGATCATAAATTCTCTAGGAATGACTAAGCATGCTAGGTAAGATATCCAGAAAAATTACATTGAAACTCATTAGAGGAAGCCATATCCTACCCGCGCTAATCAGCCAAGATCTCTTACAGAAATCCATGTTCATTCAAGTCTTTCCCTAGTGGGGACTTGTTGATTCTCTGTGTGGTTGAGACTCCATGCACAGTACAACTATCTAGCAGATCATCTTTAATGATTATAAACCTAGGTGGGAGGGAAGGGATGGTAGGGGAAAAACAAAGAAGGAGAAAACAATGTATGATAGGAAATGTACTCATTACCTTGCTCATGTAATGGTAACCTCTCTGTACAGTATTTTTACAATAAAAAATGTACAAAAGAAAAAACTACAGAAACAATGGGAATTTTATGTTTGCAAGGTATATATTACACAAGTAGTCACCACTGCAAGGCGAAAAGAACAACAGTTATGTGGGTGAAGTACTCAGCTTTTGTTACCTGGATTTTTCACTTGACCCCAGCTTTTTAATGCTTGAAAGACAAGAAAAAAATCAATAACAATCCAATTTTTCATCTGGTGGATATAATGAAGACATTTGAACAAAGAGCAAGAACAAGTGACTGCTTTTTCTTCAAGAGAGGCAATTAGGTCTTTATCCGAATTAAATATGAACAAATACTTTTAATATCATTTTTGGATCTTAGATGTTCCAAAAGCCTTTTGATTTGATTTAATATAGATACGGAGATGAGTTTGGGTCATTGCTCTAGATAAAATGGGAATTTATTAATTTAATAGTGAATTTATTAATTTAAAATGCCAAAAATATCATGGAAGATTCTGAATATAATGATAGATTCCTTTCTAAAAGAAAATAAAAATCAGTCTATCTTTTCTTCTTAGCAAGTCTTCATGCATTTTATCCATTTAACAATATACTTGAATCTTCCTCATATTAAGCTTAGCTAATAAATTATTCATAGAGAAATAAAAAGCAATGCATATATTTGCCCACTACCATTGTGAACAACATTTGCTTTATCAGTTTTCTACTTCAGTTGATAATGTCATGTAAATTGTGAAAACGTAAGTTAACATAGTTGTCTAACAAACACTAGACTAAAACATTACTGGATTAATTGAATTATCACTGTCTATGCTAGGAAATGATTGCTTAGTGGAGCTTAGCTTGTTTTATGCATTTTTTTTGGCTTTCCTAAAAGAATACTCGTGGATATATTACACCAAATGACCATTAAAAATTACACTTTATCTCCTAGTGCAGGGTGCTTGTTAAATATATCATATACTTATTTTTACAAACTTGCATAGATGTATTACCTATAACTCTGTGGTGAATAAATGGTCTACTACTCAAATGTAAAAAGTCACAGATGCTTTTCCATAGCCCCCAGCTTTCTCATATTTTTCTCACAGCAAATTCTAATTGTTTGCACATTAGCTTTTAATACAGAGCTTAACCAGATACAGCAAAGTAAGAGTTAGTCACAACGGTTGAGTTTCAAATTCTTCAAGAATCAGGGAGCTCAATGGTGGTCAAATCCCAATGACTGTAAAAATGTGCACTCAGGGGATAATTAGAGGGCATGCAGCAGGTTCACGGTAAATTTGGACAATTACATTTTATATGTCTACATTGTTTTAGTATTCTCAAAGCACTTTTTTCAAAAATACCACATCCATCCTCAAAGTAACTCAAGGAAATAAGTAGTCTAGACATTACTTCCTTATCTTTACTTTTATTATAGAAAAGTTAATTTGAGTATGGAAATTCCATGGGACTTCACAAGGCCTTAATAGGACAAAATGTTAACATCCTAGGGAATAGTTAAAAATCTCTTTAAATATATATGGATTGATACATTAGGTCAAACATCATTTTACGGATAAGGTAGTGAGTGAACCTGTCTGCCCTCTTAGATCTTTATATCTTGGTGGCTAAATTATATGGGAAGCATTAAGAACAAAGTATATATGAAAATTTCTTATAACAATAAATATTGTTAAAACTAAAACATGGTAATGAGTTTTGATGTCATACAATGTAATGAATTTCATTTCCTTTATTAGGAACATATATGAGTCATTCAGTCTCAGAGGTCTAGAAGAATATACAAAAATATGTATAAACATCATTATTTCTAAAATTTAGAGACTTATACCTAGCTTTCACTTGTTAAATATAGCTTCACTGAGCCAGCATTACACATTAACTCAATACCCTTAATATTTATCTCTATGTAATTATTTTAAAGTATACACAGGTAAATTATAAAGTACATACATTTTCATTTATGTTTTGGAACTTAAAATTTAAAGCATATAGGTACATTACTCTAAAAAGGCGTTTTGTAATACATGCTGGTAACACAAATTCTTTAAGAGAAAATGACATATATATATATATATATATATATGTGGTTAGTTGATTTCAAGTGAAACTTACATGATCTGAATTTTATTAATTTTAATAAGTAGAAAGTAAGAGAATATATCCTCAAGAGTTGACATTTATGAGGTTTCAAAATAATAGGATAAGTTTTAAGCATAAAATTAGGCATTTTACAATATTTAAATGTCAATGAGTTTTTCCAGCTTTACCACAATTCTTTTTAAAAGCAGTGGTTTGCTTCCTAAAGTGTTCCTCTCTTATGCAAAATATAATATTAATCTTGAAAAGTATTTTCCCAAATCAAGAGCAGTAAAAATGATTTGGAATACACGTATCATTTCATTAGACTAAAATGTTTATGTAGAGATGTAGATTTATGTTAGTAATTGTGTTACTTACTTTTGATCAGATAACTGGCAGAAATAAATTTAAGAAGGATTTATTTTCTTTCTTTGTTGAAGTGTGTTATATCAATCTTGGTAGGCAGAGTAGGATGAAGCAGAGTGGTTCACACTGTGGTAGCCAGAAAAAATAAAAAACCAACTACAGGAAAAAGACAAGATATCACCGTGAGGATCTAACTAGGAGATAGTAATCCTTGCTTCAACTGATTCAGCCAACTCCTTTTCAATATTTCCCAATAGTATCATCATTTTATGAATCCATGAAGGGATTAATTCATTGTTTAGGTCAAAATTTTAACCACAAAAAATTAGATCGAAGACCTCTGTGGATAAAGCATTTAATGGAGCATTGTAGAATTAATGTGAGGTCTCTTGGATTCTGGAAGTGCTGATGGCAACTCAGTTTTTGTGAGGTAAAGGGACCATGGAAAATATTGAATAAATGACTCTCCATTAAGATGGTAAGTAAACTTGGCATTCAAAACTTGAAAATAGGACTTAGTTAGGATTTGTGAGCCAGGGGATAAAAAACCTTTAAAAGAAGAGTGTATTTTTTATGATTTTAATATATATATTTTTATTGTCTTATGTGTACAAAGTACTTGCCACTCAGCAAAGCAATTCATGAACACAATACGCCTTGACCAAGATCAACCCTTTCAACATTCTCACCATGCCTCTCAACCCACTGCTTCATTCTCTTAATTTCATAGGATATGCATTGAATTCTTTATAGTATTTTCCCTTGCTTGTTCTCTTCCTTTTTTTCTTTTCTTTTTTTTTTAACCAGTCTTGGGGCCTGAACTCTGGGCCTGGGCATTGTCCCTCAGCTCTTCAGCTCAAGGCTAGCAATCTACCACTGGAGCCACAGTGCCACTTCTGGCTTTTTCTGCTTATGTGGTGCTGAGGAATTGAACCCAGGGCCTCATGCATGCAAGGCAAGCACTCTACCACTGAGCCACCTTCCCAGCCCCTCTCTGCCTTTTTTCTACCACCTCCACTGACTCAGTTTTTAATTTGTTGAACTCTGATATACTTTCTAAGGAATTACATTTAGTTCTCCCCTGATTCTATCATATTTCAATTAGTACTTTTGTGTATACTTGCATGCCACCTGAAATGTTTACTTACATATTTATTAACTAATTCTAGATTCCACATGTGAAATGAAACCTATAGCTATTGTCTCTTTGGGCCTGAAGCAGACTGTGTTTTAGAGTTAGGCTTGAAGTTAACTTACAAAAAGTACAGAAAGTAAGAAATTGACACTATTATATATTATAAATTACTTAACAACATTCTCAAAAGATGCCACACATGAAACCATTAACTTATTTTCTAAATCAACATTTTTTGCTTAAATTCTTTAAGAAATTTAGTAAAAACTTCTAGAATATATTTCCTATTCATTAAACAAATATTCAGGTTTTATAATTAGTAGCTAAGAGTCAGACTTAAAAATGTAAAGTACTCCAAATATACTGTGAATTTAGTAGAAAAATTAAATGAAAAAGAGTAAATAATGAACTTGAATATAATAATGCAATTAAAAATCCTAAGTAATACTTTATGTCAATGTATTAAATCCATGTACCTATGATTGTGTTGAAAATGTGGGAAGGGTAAGTTCCCTACACTGTTGAAGCTTTAGAATAAAACTTGGTAATATCCAGTACATTTTCAAAGTGAAAATATACCTTGGAGCAAAATTTTGCTTTTAGGTGGACATAAAAATGTAGAAGAAAAATATAGTCTTACATCTTTTTGCAATAATGGGAAATTGGAAAGTTTTCAAAATATCCATTAACTAGAGAATGAATACAAACATGTAATAGGAAATCTACACAAAGAAATACTGGAAAGCAAACTAATCAACTAGACTTACAAATTATGTTATAAATAATTCAAATTGCTCATATTTTACTTAAAATAGAAATTACATTATGATTTTACATGTTATAGCGTTTATACAAAGTTTTGCAAATAGGATATCTGTGTGTATGTGTGTGTGTGTATGTGCGCACACACATGAGCCCATGCAAGCACATGCCCACTAGTTCTGGGCTTACACTCAGGCTGGAATCTCTCCCTTAGCTTTCATGTACTAGGCTAACACTCTATCCCTTGGGTTACAGTTCCATTTCTAGCTTTTGATAATTAATTTGTGATGAGTCACTAAGTTTCCTACCCAGGGTGGGTTTGAGCTGCCATACTAAGATCTCAGCTTCCCAGGCTTTTAGACTGAGCCACCAGGAACTAGCTCATTCTCTTTCTCTACAGTATTAATATATGTGTAATAGGAAGAGATGAATATACACACCTTGATAAACTCCAAAAACTTACAGTAATGATGGATTAATTTATAGAAAGATGTATATAGATGTCTCTTATATTTAATTCTTATCAATCTTATTAGCAAAGAGTAAGAATTATAAAATGTAAATAATTCAGTATATGTATATATAATTATAACATGTATAACTTATACATGTTATAATTTTTACAATTAAGAATAAAATAGTAAAAACAGGCAGAAAAATTCAATAGACTTAAAGAACACACAACTCTCTCTATATCTATATCTAAATTTTTCAATATCATCCTTTAGCTAAAAGAATGTGGTATATATCTACTATACACAACATATGTTTGTTTATTATGAGATATATCTTAGGATCATTTCTAAGCCAGGCACTGGTGGCTCACACCTGTAATCCTAGCTACTCAGGAGGCTGAGATCTGAGGATCGTGGTTCAAAGCTAGCTTGGGCAGCAAAGTCTGTGAGACTCTTATTTCCAATAAACCACTAGAAGACTGGAAGTGCCACTGTGGCTCAAGTGGTAGAGCGCTAGCCTTGAGCTGAAGAGTGCAAAGACAGCGCCCAAGCCCAGAGTTCAAGCCCCATGACCAATGTTTCCTGGCTAGTGTCTTGTGAGTATTGCTGTTGCAATGGTTCAACCTTTGTCCCTTGTCTCACCATTTTATTTAAACAGTGAATAGATTGCAACCACAAAGGTAATATCATGTGCATTATTATCGAACTTGTGTATTAGAGTTTCTTGTACTGCTATTTTAATAAAACAATCTCATTTAATATATGAGGAACCCAGATACTAATTGTAGCTTTTCTAAATATTATTAAATATTTAAGCAAAAAGGAGAAAAATATTCTAAATATGTGAACTTTCCATATATAAATATTTGTTTTTAAATATTTTAAACTAAAAAAATATTTTAAGCTATCAAAATATTTTCAGCTATAAAAATTACCACATATTCCTCTCTAATTTTTAGTAGCAGATATTATTGCATGATTAATTTTCTACAGGCGAAATTCCTGAAAAATGATTAAAACCTAGGATTTCTTTTTTCAATAGGCCAATTTGAGCACTTCATACAATAGCACTTCAATAGCTGAGGACATTGAATATAGAATAAATAAATATATATATATATATTCATAAATATTCTGCCCCTAAGAAGTGAGCCCTTTAAATGATGCTTTATATAATTAAAATATAAAAATAAACAGTCATATTAATAATAGTAAAGTAAAGTGTTATGATAGATAGTTTGTATTAAGAATGGACAACAGTAGCCATATAGGACAAAAGAGAAATTCATTAATTTTGAGTTACAGAGTTGAGGAAATCAATCTGTATAGAAAGAAACCATAGAAAACTTACCTAAATCTAGGTCAAATCTCTCATCCACAGCTCTTGTGAATATATGCATACTTCCAGACAAAACTATAACGTTTCTTGAGGATAAAGATTCTTCATCTGTGTCTCCTCAGTAAGTAAAAAGATGTTTGGTACTTTCCTGTTGAATTTCTAGATCTAGTCTATTCCTCTGAGTACTTGAGAATTTTAACAAGACCTTGACACTTAAGTTGAGCTAAAAGTGAAACTAGCATCTAATGGAATTGATCTTTGAAGGTTAGAACCAGGTGCTGGTGGCTACTCACAAGGCTGAAATCACAGTTCGAAGCCAGTCCAGGCAGAAAAGTCTGTGAGACTCTAAAAAACTACTCAGAAAAGCTGGAATTGGGGCTGTGACTCAAGTGGTAGAATGCTAGCCTTGAGTGCAAAGTAGGTCAGGGACAGTGCCCAGGCCCTGAGTTTAATCCACAGAACTGGGGGGGGGGGGAGGGAACAAAAACAAAAACAAAAAAACACTTGAAATTACTGCTATTCCTCTAATTATCTGTATTTACTCCTAGATCTGAATTGCCTATTTTAAATCCCAAGCTGATCAGAGTGATTTTCTGCTGCTAGATCTCTTGAGTTAACACCAGTCTTGGACAAGCTAAGTGCTAGAGGAATAAAAGTTAATGTTTCTGAGACTGAATTAGTGTGAAATTGGGTGGTTTTATGTTGGGTGATCTCCTTAATTTAATTATATGATTTACTATTTTTAAATATAGTACTGTTTGCAACAAAACTAAATGGCCTAACATTTCTGTGCCTAAGAACAACAGATTAGATTTTGTATTTGATTATATTTCTATCAGTCTCCTTTAATACTGCAGGAACGTTTTGAGTACAATATTCTTATTGAATATTTCATCAAATTATGGCTCAAACTCAATCCAGTAATTTCCTAAAGATCACAGGATACATGGCAAGAGAGAAAAGAGAACTTGAAGCCCAATATTACTTCTGATAAACACTGGATAATATTGCTACATGTAACAAAAATAACCTAGCATTACAAAAACTTTTCGTTAAATTCATTTACCGCCAGACATGTATAGGACTCACTACCAGAATACCAGAATTATCCCTGTACGCATATATATATATATATATATATATACATATATGTGTATATGTTTATATATGTATATATGCACAAATGTATATATATGTGAAAGAGTATATGCATATATATGTATAAATATATGCTTTTAACTTTACTAACTTCAAATTGACTTCAATTCATATCACCTGTTAAAACTATCCTATAATAATATTTTTGAGTCCAAAAAAATGCTCCCTTTCTTCTTATTGTGCATTATATTTATTTACTTATTTATTTTCCTTTGTGCACATCAGAAATGTAAGTATAGGAACTGTTACTCTTCCTGATGGTAAAGTAATTTTGTGTAGACAAGATGGAAAATAAATTGGATGTCATGAAAAATTTTACTGGAACAACATATTAAAATGGCAGTCTTTCTTTTACTGAATATCCAAAGGATATGAAATCATTATGTGGAAGGGTTATCTGTATGCTGATGTTCAATATAGCCTTATAATATTAGCCAAGAAATGTTACTAACCCAAGTATCAATAAATGAATGAGAACATAAGTAACCTGTGGCATATGTGCACAGAATAATACTACTTTGCCCTAGAAAATAAAAGAAGTTCTACAATTTCTGAAAAGTACAGTAGCTGAACAAGTATTTTTTAAGTGAAAGCCACATAGAAAAAAAGACATAATTTATGATCTCATTTATATAAAGAATATAAAATGCTGGACCTATAATATTAGAGGGTAAATTCAATAAATAAAATCAGTTATTATTTGTACCTTTCTAAATCTTGAAATATTCTCTGCTGTGAAATTACATGACACTACACTTATTCTTGCTTACTTTTCCATGAAGATTCTTCTTATTTTCATAAATACTAATAACATGACTTTGGAACCAAAATCTTTACATATTGATTGGTACTCTCCCATGCCTTAACAATTTAAATATGTACATGTGTATTTATACACACAACTCTGCATATATATGTATATAGATATGTATACATGCATATACATGTGTTTATATGTACACGTGTTTATATGTACACATGTATATAAACACATACATGTAACCATTAATCTCACTGATTAATGGAAGCTTAACTTTATTGACTAATCCTTTGGATTTATATTTCAATCAAATACCTCTACTAAATTCAATCTACTCTAATATTTTAGCTCAGAATAATCTTACTCGTTGCCACACTTTCCCATAATTGCCAACGGTAGAGCTTCTCTTTCCTTGTTTCTTGTTACTACTCTATTAAATGACCACATATTTTTTTTATTTAAGACAGTACCCAGTAGATGGGAAGCACATCCATGATAAAATAAAATCCATGATTTTATTTTAATAGGGATTTCTTAGATTTATTTTTAATAAAGCATAAAACATTTTTAAATTGTCAAGGTGATGTACAGAGTGGTTACAGTTGCATAAAGTAGTTATTTCATTTTTTTTTGCCAGTCGTGGGGCCTGAACTCTGGCCTGGACACTGTCCCTTAGCTTTTCATCTCAAGACTAGCACTCTACCACTTGAGCCATGTATAAGACCAGTGATCAAATTATTGCGTTGTCCAAAACCATATTCCTTTTCCCTTTTTATATACTATATTACTAATCATATTCACTGGAGTCTTTGTCTAGGATACTTTGTATAATTGCTTTGTTGAATAAATCTCCAGGTTGATATTTAATCACATGTCAACTTTTATGTCATAAACTTATATTGTATCATATAAGAGCAGATATACATGCATGTATGGCTTATGCAATTGACCATTAAGTAAACCCCAAACTAAAACTGTTAAAACTAGTATATGTACATTTTTCCTGTCAATGTTATCTAAAAGTAGAGCTAACAACCATTTACCTAGCAATAACATTATGTGAAGTATTATGAACTATCTGAAAATTATCAGTATAAGTAAGGATATGGAAACATCATCTATAAGTACTACACTGTTTTTGTCCAAGACACATTGGCATGTGTGGAGGGCTGTTTGAGGGCAAGGGTTCCCAGATGCAGAAGAATGACTATTAGGGTTTTAATAAGATTTCAGTGGAGTCCTAATTTTCTCTGTATGTTTTAAATGTACAGAGGAAATCATGTCATCCTTTTTCCTACTTTTCTTCTCCCTACAGCCAGTCTGACAACCATGTCTGTTCCTCTTCTCTGTATTTTGCTCAAATAACTATCTACCATGAATTGTTTCAATAGTAGGTGTAGTATTGGGAAAAGGTAGATATTCATTTCAGTAAACACAGAGTAAGCAATTGCCCTCTTTGGCATGATTTCAAGTATCAAACAAAGCATACAGTCACCACAAACACTAGACATTGCCATTTAGAGCTTGACTCCAGAGGTGGTGGGGCAATTAGAAATGTCATTAAGGAGAACTGGCATCTCCACTGTAAACAAAACCAAGATCTAATGCCAGACAATTGGTATTTCTGTTTCCAAAAAGCATCTTCTCAGATTTGGCCATTTATTTAATTTTAATATGTACTGCATAGAATTTGTCTGAAAATAAATTTGTTAGGCATGTAACAGAATAAGACAGGTAGTATGAATACACTCGACTGTTTTCAAAAATTTTTTTAAAAGACACATGAGCTTAAGCTACCATTTTAGGTAGCCTTTGCAAAGCAGTGGTTCTAATTCATTAAATATGATTTTCATAATTGCTATTTAGCTAATGAGTAAAGTTACATAAGACACTATCAAAAGCCATGTCTATCTAGATGCTCATTATTTAAAACATATGTTTTGAGTCTAAGCAATTATAAAACAAGCCATTCATCTCTTAGGCTTAAATAAATAGATATATAGTAACTCACTTGTATATAATTAACAAATTATAAGTATTTTAGTAAGCCTGTGTTTTACAGTTAAGCAAAATAAATTTAAAAATATGTTTATTTTCCAGTTTATTTACTTGAGTTGAACATAACAGAACAAATCTCTTCTAAATGAAATTAAATAGATGAACTAAACTTATGCACCAAAGTAGCTCTTGCAAAAGAATGTAAATAGGAACATGTGATATCATGACATGGTCATTCAGTATGCACTACTTTGCTGCCTTCTTTTCTTTATATATATGTATGTTTATACATATATATATGAGTAAAGATACTGTAAAGAGGGGTCACAGTTACATGAATAAGGTAATGAGTACATTTCCTATGGAGCAGTGTCAACTCCTCCTTTGTTTTTCCCCTACCATCCCTTTCATCACCAACCCCCAACTAATCCCTCCCCCACCAAGTTGTAAAGTTTGTTTTCTACATAATGTCTTGAACATCTCATTGTTACAATGGGTCAACCTGTATCCTTGTTTCAGCATTTTGTTCTTTCTGTTCCACTCCCCAAATTAGAAAAATGTATATACAAGATGCAGGGCACCAGAATCAAATACAGTGAGAATGGGGGATTATACCATGGGGAAGAATATACAAAAGAAAAAAAATATCACAAAAGAAACAATAACAACAAAAAACAACACAACAAAGATAAAAACTAAATCCTCCAACAACAAATCCTCAAAGAAACAAACATCTGATTAATAAATGGGCTAAAGACTTAGAGAAACTTCTCTGAAGAGGAAATAAGAATGGCCAATAGACATATGAAAAAATGCTCAACTTCTCTAGCCATAAAATAAATGCAAATAAAAACCACATTGAGATTCCACCTCACCCCAGTTAGAATGGCTATAATTAAGAACTATAATAACAACAGATGCTGGAGGGGATGTGGCCAAAAGGGAACCCTACTGCATTGTTTCTGGGAGTGTACACTTGTTCAACCACTTTGGAAGGCAATATGGAAGGTCCTTAAAAGACTCCACATAGAGCTCCCCTATGACCCAGCAATCCCACTTTTGGACATTTACACAATAATCACAAACAAGGCCATACTAAAGCTAGCAGCCCAACTATGTATATTGTAGCATTACTTACCATAGCTAAGATATGGAACCATCCAGATGCCCCTCAGTAGATGAATGGGTGTAATATATATATATATATATATATATATATATATATATATATATATATATATATATATATATACACCAATCCATTTGTTAGGAAATAGAAAGATTTGGAAAATATATTAAGTGAAGTAAGCCAGACCCAAAAACATAGGTCCCACAGTTTACCTTATTTGCAATAAGTATACATCTAGCATAATCTTACTAGACAAGCAGAAAGGGTCAAAAGCTATGTACATATGGCCATATAGGGGTTCTGGCTTTCTTTTCTTTCTTAAACTTCAGTGATTAAAAAATAAATGCTAACAAAAAAACAGTCCTTGAACATAATTACTATATAATTTCAGTATGTATTTATCCAGTAGGTGACAAGCAGACTTGTTACCATGTTTCAATCTTTTTGTGGACCTCAAATTTATCACCAAATTGGGAGCAGCCTTTAAAATCTGTGGTGTGAGTTTAGTGCCTAAATGTTTTGGAATCATCAGATGATCATTGTATTGTCCAGTCAAGCTGTTTTTGAAATCACATTTTTCGACACTTCCTGACATTGCCATATACCCTTACTTTTCTCTTTGTATCTTTCTGTGTTAGCAAATGATCATAAAATTACAAGGACAGCATGGCTTGCTTTTAGTTTCTACCAAGCTATAAGAACACAAAACTGCCTTTACTACATATATAATTTAACTTCTTTCAAACCTTATGATTAGCAAGTGTTCCATAAAATTTGATTGAATCAGTCATTATATGAAAGACAATATCTTTTTGATCTGGAAATAAATGATAAATAATTAATCTAGCTAGTGTCAGAGGGATGCTACAGAGGCAGAGGCATAACACAGATGCAAGGACAGTCTCTCAAGGGGATGAGAGGAAGTTTTGCCTGCATTAGGCACACAGCTAGAGGATTAGGACAGAGGTAGCAAATGTAGTTCTAGGTAGCAGGCACTGTTGAGTGTCAGTTTGAAGAGGGTCATCTGTCATGAGTAGGAGAAAGTAATTGATCTAGACCCTTGGGAATGATATGCAGGTTCTTCACTGGGGCAGTTTTCCTACATGACCAAGTGATAGTATCATTAAGAACAACATTCCTGCTCTGTCTTTTACATGAGTCAGATGAAAATGCATGGCTTGTTACTTTTGAGGTATGGCTTTTTACAATATGGCTTTTATATTCTCATCTGTCTATATTTTTATGTATTAGTGTCAGTCTTAGATAGCAGTATTTTGGTTTTGTTTACACTAATAATTTAATAGTCTATGAACCAGAGTCTGTCCTGGACAGATGGTAGCTAATTATTTGCACAGACATGATGGAGGGTCATTCTGCCTCAGTATTTAAATTCAAAATGGAAGAAGTTGATATTTCCAAGATGGATGCAAACAGCCTGAAAGCTGGGATGAAGTAATACCCATGACATGGTGTGGGGAAGGACACTGGCATCTCCTGAGCAATAAAATAACATTTATTTAGACAATTATTTTACTATCATTGTTAAAATTATTTCTTGTGAAATCTGTGGAGACATAACTCTACAGAAGCTACACTGTTCTGTTTAGATATGTCATGAGCTTATTCACCAAGTCCAATGGTATTATACCAAAAATGAGACTCAACAGGTTAAAAATTCATAAGAAAATTTGCCAGGTGAGGTATGCATCATTTTTTGACAGAATAAGCTTGTAGCACAAAGCTATTCTTAGCAGTCGATTTAGTTGATTTTTCAAGAGCTTTCTTTTCAATTGAGCCTAGTTTTATTACTTGTTATTAGTAGTAATTACTATTATCATTGGTACTGGTACATGAACTAAATGCCTATGTGCTGTCTCTTAGCTTTATTTTTTCATATTGTCCTGCTAAGTCTGGCTTCAAACACTGATTCTCAGATCTCAGCATCCTGATTAGTTAGGCTTACAGGCACAAATCCCTTGGTTTGGAGCCTAGTTTTACAAGAATATGCTTCAATATATTTTTAGTTGAACAGATCATAATTTAATTCACCAGGAATGTTGTTGTTGTCATTGTCAGTCATGGTGCTTGTCAGGGCCTGGGCATATCTTTGAGTTCTTTTTCTCAAGGCTAGCGTTCTATCACTTTGAGCCACAGATCCACTTCTGATTTTCTGGTGGTTAATAGAAGATAAAAGTCTCAAGGGCTCAAATCACTTAATTGATTGGGTATGTTTTCCTTGGACTCCCATTCCTTCTATCAGGCTCCATTCAGCATCCCCTTTCTAGTCTCCCTGAATTCTTTCAGCTGTCTGTTTATGGATTCCAAGAATGCCTCTATTGATCTTTGTCTATTCTCATCCCACTCTCACAATTCCTGTATTACACTCTGATTAGCTTCCTCACGTTCATGCAATTCCTGTGTTTCTCTTTGACTGTTATCCTGCTCACGCAATTCCTGTCTTTCTTTTTGACTGTTCTCAGCCTGCTCACACAATTCCATTATTTTTCTTTGACTGTTCTCAGCCTGCTCACGCAATTCCTGTATTAATCTTTGAGTACCTTCCTCATGCTCACAAGATTCCTGTATTAATCTTTGATTTGCCTCCTCTTGCTCCCTAACATGCTCACACCGAGTCCTTTGCAGATTTTCATTCTTTTCATTCACCATGTTTACCAGTAGTGTTTGTAGAGCTTTTTGGGAACTCTCCTCTGGATTATTCATTAACTGTTTTGCCACCTGATTATCATGAGTGGGAGTTGAGAAATCCGGACTTGCCATTTTTCTTGTGTTTATCTGGCTTGTTCTGCCCATTTGGTATGAAAGTAACACCAATTTTGTACTAGAACACTATTTTAAGGCAAGCATCAACCAGAGTCCTGTAGTTGCACAGTCAAAATGGCTGCAGATACAATCTAGTTCAACAGATACAATCTATTCAACATCAAACAACTATGGATTAATGGGCTAAGAAGAGCAAAGAAGGATTTGGCAAACCAGAAATTATTAGGTTTAGGGAGAAATGTGGGGAAAAATAGTATTAGAGGAATGTGGAGAAGTAAAAGGAGAGTGAATTTAACCAAGTCCCAATCTCAGAGAGGGAAATGGATTGGACAGAATGAAAGGAGAGAGATTAAAAAAAAGATAAACAAGAAAAAATGGAAAAACAAAAATTTAAATTTATAAAGTGGAAGGTAAAAATTATATAAGTATAAAGAAATGATATTGAGAGAAGAAAAGGATAGGATGAGAGGAGGGAAGGAATAAAAAGGAGACGTGAAAAACTAAAAACTAAAAATTCTTAAAATTAGTTACTTGAAAATTATCTAGGCATTGTTGGTGGGAGTGTAAATTTTTTCAACCACTTTGGAAAGTAGTATGGAGGTTCCTCAAAAGACTCCACATAGAGCTCCCCTATGACCCAGCAATCCCACTTTGGGGCATTTACCTGATTGATCACAAAGAAGACCATACTAAAGCTACCAGCACAACTATGTTTATTGCAGCATTATTTACCATAGGTAAGATATGGAACCAACCCAGATGCCCCTCAGTAGGTGAATACATCAAGAAAATGTGGTATATATACACAATGGAATTCTATGCCTCCATCAGAAAGAATGACATTGCCCCATTTGCTAGGAAATGGAAAGACTTGGAAAAAAGTATATTAACTGCAGTAAGCCAGGCCCAAAGAAACATAGGTCCCATGGTTTCCCTTATTTGCAATAACTAGTATATGTCTGATACAAGCAGAAACAGTCAGATAAGTTGATGTTAGGCAAAATGAACCCCAAGATAATGACTCTAATATTTTTTTCTTTCTTGCTATTATTTCTAACATATTTATAACATGATTTCTTTGTTGCTTTCTGTCCCTCCCTCATAGTATAACCTCTGTTTTCACTGTATTTGATGTTGGTATAATTTGTGGAGGGGAAGGGAAAAAAAAAACAACTGTTTAAATAGGGATGCAGGTGGACCCATTGCAACAATGAGATGTATAAGACATTATATTGAAAAATGAATTTTACAACTTTGGTGCAGGTCGGGGGGGGGCAGAAAGGGGATAAGGGAAGATGGGAAGGGATGGGAAGGGGAAAAAAAGGAGGAGGCAACAATGCTTGATAAGAAATATACTCAATTGTAACCCCTCTTGTAACCTCTCTGTACAGTATTTTCACAATAAAAAATCATAGAGAAAAAATAAGTCTCAAGGACTATCTGGGCTCTGGTGGCTCACAACTGTAATCCCAGGTACTCAGGAGGATGAGATCTGAGGATTGAGGTTGAAAGCCAACCCTGAACAGGAAAGTCCATGAGACTCTGATCTCCAATAAACCACCAGAAGACTGGAAGTGGCACTGTGGCTTTAATGGTATAATGCTTACCTTAAGCTAAAGAGTTAAGGGACACATTCAGCCCCAGAGTTCAAACCCTAACACTGACAGAAAAAAAAATTCTCAAGGACTTTTCTGGATGGGCTGGGTTTGAACAATGATCCTTATATATCAGCATCCTGCATAACTAAAGATTTGAGATGTGAGCCAACAGCAATTGGCTCAATAATTTCTTTCACAATATTTATTCTGCAGCTCTCTAGGTAACCGACACAACCTTCTGAGAGAAGTTCAGCCTGCTTACCATCAATCATAGTTCTTCTTAGGACCTACAATGTGTCTGTCTAACTGAATTTCCCTTGGCTTAATTTAAAGCATCCTATCTGGTTGTGCTAATCATTCCCTTTGCTTGCATAGTGAACTTTATAAAAATATATCTGAACCGTTGTGAAAGCAATATTTTTCCTGAACAAAGGAATTTTATCTCATTCAAAAGAGTTTGATATGTAGATAAGGACAAAACATATCTACCTTAAAGAAGCAGTCTAAAGGTATCTGCATTTTTTTCAAGACACTTTTTTTCCAACTGAAGTTGCTTCTGGACCTTCAGTATTGAATTCTATCTTAGACTTTGAGATAAATGTAATTTAATTTTATAGCCATTTTAAATCTTAACTTTTGTTTTAATCATAATTTAAATTTTGTTTTAATTAACTTTTCCATTCACATAAATGAAAGTATATTTATCTTTATTTAGACCCTCAATATTATTTACTTAATAATGTTTGTTCAAAAAATTTTATCAATTTGATTGGATTAAATCAGATAGTGCTGATGGTATTAACGGACTGGGGAAGGTAAGACCCAACAGGTCTCTTTGGCTTCTAACTTTCTTTTATTTCCAAAATAACCTTAACAGAAAAGGAAATTACAAGCTTATACAGAAAGACACTTGGCTATTTTCACTGGATTGCATTGCAATAGCTCAGCAGTAAAAAGGAGCTTTTCAATCTATTAGGAAAAAAAATAAAAACTAACTGTTAGAACCTAAGGAGTTATACAAAACAGAAATTGGTTTGGCCCCATCCACTCAAATCCTGTTGCTTTTATTGGAGGTGGTTTCTTTTTCAGTAAGTGCTTTTTTTAGTTGCTGAGTTTGGAACTGTTGCTACAGACTCTTGGTTGAGAAAATGGTCATACAGAGACACAGCCAGGGCATGTTGCCTGAAAGAAAATTCTGGAGGAGAAAAGCATGAGTGTATAGCAGTGGGATTGTTTATATAAAAATCCACATTCATTGCTGTATACTGTTTGAGGTTGAAAGCTTTTCTCTACACGAAGCTCCATCTATTCTGGGCTCTTTATCTTTATTTCTTTTGACAATGTCACTGCTAGAATAAAAGAGACAGACCCAAAATCATGGCTTCTTTTCAGACATTTTTTTGCTGGTGAACTTCTCAGTGAACTAGTTTCAATAGTAACCCACCCATGGACCCAAGGAATGGCAGTTTAGGAACTGATCAGCTTGAATTATTCATGACACAGTCAACCTTGACATTCTGAATACTGTGCTTTTAGAATAGAAAAAACTGAACAAGAGACTATAATGGTCATTATTAAGAAGCAATAACTGCTATTCAGATGATTACTAGCACCCAGAAGGAAGGAGTAATCAAGGAAAAAAAAACAGGAAACTGCTTTACATTTGAAAGAGTTCCATACAAATGTCTTTATAAAATATAACTACATGAGGTAGTATTTATTTTCTATCCCTTTCCATGTATTGGATATTTTACAGTAGATTTTCTTATCATGCGCTATTCCAGGCAGACATTTTTTGTGCACTCACAGTTGGATTCCTGAAGCTATATATTGAATGGAGAAGATGTGTAAATCAATTAACTTGTAATTGTCCTTCATGGAGATTTGTGGATGTTTTATATATTTGTTTATTTACTTATTTATTTTCTCCACACCTAGTATGTTCATAGGACTTCAAATAAAAGGGAAAATACTAGAGGAATGACATAGGAAGGAAAGGCGTACTTTCAGCCAGGAACCTCTACACTGCTGAGTTAAAGCCTTCTCAGCAAATTACAAAGGACATCAGGACTCAGCAGTGTCTACAACTCAAGAATATGTGATGCGTGATATATAATCTTAACGACTGTGGCTCCAATTAGAAACTCACATGTTCTCTTACTTACAGATTGCAAGGTTTCCCAGTAATTTATACATATAGCTCCTTAGAAGATAGGTGACTTTTGTTTAGAAGTTAGGCAGCTTTCATTAGGATACCCCAAGGGCTATAGTTAAAAAATGCTATGGAATAAACTTTAGAGGTTATGGATACTTGGAACATCTCCTCTATTTCCACTGTCCTCTGGAAACTGCAAAGCAGTACATTCTTTGAGACAACTCTAGTTGTTCTTTAATGCATTCCCAGGAAGTACTAGTTATATATTATTTATTTATTAATTAATAAGTTTTTTTTACTGTGAAAATACCATACAGAGGGGTTAAAATTACATGATCAAGGTAATAAGTACATTTCTTTTTTATTTTATTCATTTATTTTTTTGGATCTGGTCATGGGGCCTGAACTCTGGGCCTGGGCACTGTCCCTCAGCTTTTCAGCTCAAGGCTAGCGCTCTACCACTTGAACCACAGCGCCACTTCCGGCTTTTTTCTTTTTGCTTATGTGGTGCTGAGGAATCCAACCCAGGGCTTCATGCATGCAAGGCAAGCGCTCTACCACTGAGCCACCTTCCCAGCCCAGTGAGTACATTTCATATCAAGCATTGTTGCCCTATCCTTTGTTTCCCTTTCCCATCCCTGCCCTCTGATCCACCTCAGTCTTTCTCCCCCTTCCCCTATCCCCCGCCAAAATTGTAAACTTCGTTTTTTGATATAACGTCTTGTACATCTCATTGTTGCAATAGGTCCACCTGTATCCCTTTTAAAACAATTTGTTTTTCCCCTTCCCCTCCACAAATTATACCGATATCAAATACAGTGAAAACAGGGGTTATACTGTGGAGGAGGGACATACAAAGGAACAAACACTTCTTAAACTGACCCTGTTCTGTTAAGGGCTTGATCCATAGCATTTTTGGTGTCTGTTGTTGGATGTTTTCAGTGCTAAAACTTCCAATTATATCATTTTTATTGTTTCCATTTTTCCTTTAGATTTTCTGATTTTTTTGTTCATTGCAAATTATTCTTTTTATTTCCAATAAAGTATGTTTATAATATCTTCTTCCAAGTGTTAGTCTAAGTCTCTAGGGTATCACATGTTGCTTTGATCTTCATTGTTATTTTAATGTAGTTTTGCTTATCACATTACCACCAATGTGTCAATTTATGTCAAATTTTTCAAGTTCTTAATATGCTTAATAGTTTAAGCATTATAACATGGTTAGTTAAGTATTACATTGTGGACATAGTGCATTATATTTTTATTTTTTATACATCTATGGTGACTAACCTTAAATTTTAGCATTTTTTCCTCTAAAAGATAATTATCAATATCTGAAATACTCTCACAGCTTTCATCGGTTGGGCTCATACTGTATGCATTCAAGTATTTTTCTTTCAAAAGGTATGGTCACTATATCACAATTTGTGAGTTTCTGTTTTGGCCTGAGATATCAGAGGATGCTATGCATACAATTTGGTGTTCTCTTTCTCTTGCCCTGAACAGTCATTCATTAGCTCCTCACTGCCTGGCTGTGGTGACTTTGATTTTGGTGTCTGAGGCTTTTGGTATAAAAGGCTTCTATTTTCTTTCCGAATTCCAGACACATTTGGGGGAGATGATTATGTCCTGTTCTCCAGCTATAATAACATAAAGAATGAATAACTTATTCAAAGCCATTTTTCATTTTCTGGTGTTTATCCATCAGAAAATGCCTCTGAATTTCTTTTATATCCCAGAGGAGTTTCTTTCTTTTTTATTTGTTATTGCTATTTTTTGTTACAGTTTGTTTGGGCTTTGGCCTACATTTTACAGGGGTTCATTTGAATGTATGGGAAGCACAAGACATATTAAATTTGCCATTTTCCTTGACAGGGAAAACTGAGTAGTTTGGAGATACACATATAAAACTCATTCTGATTATCAGTTGATATCAAACTGGTTGTGATAATTTTTCAGATACTACCCTGGAATAAAGGAGAGTCTATATTCAATTTTGTACTTACTGATTTCTGAGCATCTAATCAAAGTATGACTAATATTAGAAATAAAGCAATGAGGTCTTTTTATTGAAGTTAGGACATAATTATATCGTCCTTACTCAATGACTAGGTACAGTTATGTAATTCAACACTTGCTGAGTACTTATTTTCCTGTACCTCATAAGACAGTAATTCTCTATTGTATTTATTATTTTCATTGAGGAAATGAGAGTTAGGAAACATGCCAAGATATACAGTGTCATACAAACTTGGTATCTGTCTAGGAAAAATGTATTCACAATGGGAAGAAATACACTCAACATGGAACCTGGAAGCTCTGGGTCTATCCTTTGTAGAATCTAAACTTATTAAGTAAAGTACATTATTATTTCATTTTTTTAAGTTTATAGTAGAATTGAGTCCCCCCATTTTTGTATATTTTACTTATCAGAAGTTTTGAGAAAATAATATAAACTGAAAACTAGTCTTATCTAATAAATAAGCCTTTCCTTTTTGTTTTCTTTTTTTTTTTTGTTTTTTTGGCAGTTGTGGAGCTTGAACCCTGCCTGGGCTCTGGCCCTGAGCCTCTTTGTTCTCAAGGCTAGAGCTCTATCCTTTGAGCCACAGTGTCACTTCGGGTTTTTGAGTGGATAATTAGAGATAAGAGTATCACCTGGATTCTTCTGCCCAGAGTTGGGTTGAACCCTAATCCTCACATCTCAGCCTCTTTAGTATCTAGGATTACAGGCGTAAGCCATTCATCCCCAGCTTAAATAACCATTTCTTGATAAATAATATGAGAGAGGAAAAATGATGTTTATATTTAGGAATGCTTTATTTGATAATAGTGTTTAAAATTTTTAATAAGTATAGTTATGTGTACAATAGCAATAATATTAGCTAAGTCACTGAATAATGAAAGTCACTTAAGCTAATATGCATGAAATTATGTTTTAATAATTCAATTGCGAACAAATACACACAGTATGACATCCACACAATTAACATAAAGCCATGAGGATAAAGTCATCACAATGAAGACATTGTACTCAATTTTTTATATTTTTTATTGTCAAGGTGATGTACAGAGAGGGGTTATAGTTGCATAAGTAAGGCAATAAGTACATTTCTTGTCAAACTTGTTACCAATCCCTCATTTTTCTCCTAATTTCCCTCTCCCACCCCCAATTGTACAGATCATTTCCAACATATTGTTTTGTGAGTATCACTGTTACATTGGTTCCCGCATGTCTTGTGTCTCACAATTCTGATGTTCCCCTTCCCTTCCCTAACTTAAATAAAGGTATATACAATAGCAGGGTACCAAAATCAAATACAATGACAACATGGGATATACCAGGGGAAGAACATAAAAAAGAAACAAAAAATCACATAGTACATTAAAAACAACAGCAAAGAAAAACCACTTTTGTCCATTGTCTTGGAGTTTATTTCGCTTAGCCTCATCTTATATAGTCATATATACATAGCTACTCAGCTATTCTGGTTATCTGCTAAGATAATCCTAGACATATACTAATTATTACAAATAAGAGAAACCATAGGACCTATGTTTCTTTGGGTCTGGCTTACTTCACTTAGTATGATTTTTTCTAAGTCTTTCCATTTCCTTACAACTGGGGCAGTGTTATTTTTTATGTAAAAGATAACTTGCAAATATCCACTGAAAGCCTTTTATGTATGAGATGCATACATCCAAATAACTTGTGATAGTAAAGCTAAACAATGGTTCTATGAGCTCCAAAAAAAATCTGTATGTTTGAGATTTTAAGTATGTAGTCTACTACAGATCATAGACTTTTGTGATGTTTTTCTCATTTTTAATTTTCAAACCTTCATACTTTGCCTTTCATGTTTTCTCTTTGGCTCTCAGACACTTAATGAATCTGAATATACAAAATATCATTGTACACATATTATGTGTTATTATGTTTAATATTTATTTTTATTTTCATATATTATAACCTAATATATTTATTGTTTGTACATTTGTAAATATTATTTTTGATACAGTAGAAAAAATTCAGTAATCTATCAATTTTAAACTGTTTGAGATTAGACTAGACTAACAGGAGCATCATGTGATTTTTATAAGGGAGGCAAACCACTTCCTACTAGGGTTTTAATGCAATGTTACTGTGAATTTCTTCTGTTTGTTTCCATGTACATTTAAAAATAAACTGCTACAGAGTTTTTAATTTAAAAAGAGAATTGAGATTCTTGTTTTAAAGAATACATTTCATTTTCCTGGTTTTATGTTTGAAGTAAACAATTCAGAAGATAGATTTTAAAATTGAATTTGAAAAAAAAATTTTGCGACTTATACTCTATAGCTTTTTAAAGATGCCATATAAGCAAATGAAACACCGTATAATCTTAAGTACACATTTAAATCCAGTGGTGGACATTTTCAATAGATTGTTTTAGTGGATTCTGTTTTGAGGATTTCCGTGTAGTTGATATATTGATTCTAGGATATTTGCTTCTATTCTTTTCTCTAACCAAGGACTGAGAAAAAGGATATTGCTTCTCATAGTAAAGAAGACATAAAGACCTAAAATACAACCTATGTTCTGGATTCATAAGTGCATCTGAAAATCTTATTGAAATACTATGGTTCTCTCTGTCCTGAAGATTATTTCCATTTTTTTTCAAGTGGAGGAAGAGGTCCTCTAATTCCACCAAGACATTTAGATAGTTCAATAGACATCTCATTGCTAAAGTATATTTATACATCGTGTATCTCAGCTTTAGGTTCTTGGAATTTAATTAGCAAATGAAACATAAATCAGAACTTCGAGCTTCAGTGGTTGATAAAGCTGTCTCCTTCCACTCTTAGACTAACACTGTCAGTCACAATCTTGAAACATAAATATGCCAAGCTGTTATGTATTCTTAGGAAATCCCTTGAAAAATTATTCTTCTCATTTTGCAGTTTTAGTAATGTGAAGGTATCTATAGACCAACATTTAAAAGTATATCAGAAGAAAGAGTTATATAAAATGGGTTATAGAAGTCAAGTTCTTTAAATATTCATACTAAATGCTGGAGGACATTGACAGCAACAAATATTATTTATTTTAGAAAGGACACAGAACTTTTATTGAGGCCTTCATAAAAGACTGGAAAATATGAGGAGAAAGGCACAGCATTCCAAGATGCCAACAAGTGTCAGTTGTTACATGGAGACTGGTAAAGACTGTGTATAAACTCATCACTAAGTCAAATATAAAAGAAAGAGGTGATGTAGACAGAGAGTAATGTGAACAGAGATCATAGTACAGTGACTTTTCAAGAGAAAAAATTACTAAAATGTATATTTTCAAGCAAATAATTTAGAATGAAAATACACATGTGGATGAGAATCTGTACATTAAATGAAAATCATGTATTTCATGCTGAGCTATGGCATAAGAAACTGGTAAAACAAAAAAAGTTAAAATAATAAAACATCATGTTTATTTTATCATGCCAGAGGATGATAGCAAACTAATCTGCCAACACCTCTCTATTTCATCCAATACCCAAATCAGAATGATTTGAGAAATTATGATACAGCCCTGATGACATCAGATTCTTATGTATTGTCTTCAAATGATTCCCTATGGGCTCATCAAATGTATAAACAATCTAATCTCAGAATCTTATTTTAAAGTTTTCTGAGGCTGCCCATGGATCAAGCCTGATAGATTGCTCAGAACGAACTATTCATCAACTTAAGAGCAAGTTGTTTTTAGACCAAGATATGAAGTATTACGGATCTAAGATCAGTGGGCAATACTTAGTAGTTCACAAGGAGAAGCAGGCAAGTCTGTCATGTTTCTCAGCATGTGGAGTGTCAGCTGATTGGAGCTGTGGGTTTTAGAATAGGAACATAGCTAACTTGCAATATTCTTTCAGTCAACCAGGATATAATACAAATTGGATCATTCTCCTAATGCTGAATCTCTATTGGTACCAACCTCTTAATGACTTGAAATTAGAGGGCAGAAAATTATTTCAAGAAGAAACACTTAAGATTAACTACTCAGCCACAATAAGAAAATAGTAGTCAGACAATCTGGAATTGAGAATGGAGAATATCAAGTGCATTTCTCTTATCAATGAATAGTTTCATAAAACACCAATTCAACAGTGTTTCAACAATTTAAGAATATTTAAGTAGGAAAGATTGTATCAATTCCAGGTTAAAATATGTTCACACAGAGAGATTCAGATTTTCTTACTATGCTAATATATGAGGCACTTCTTAAAAATAGAATAAATCAGCTAAGGTTCTCAGATGTTTTAGGCTGTTAAGCATCACCCTGGAGTTGAAGTTGGAGACATAGCTTGGAGCAACCTAGGTATAAACAACTGAAAAATTCAAGAAGAATAATCCATTCTAATAAATGTTCAGTTCAATTTTTTCTGACTAATCCATCAACTAACATGAAGCACTTTTCTGTCACAGATTCATCTACATTTTATAACCTCATCTTTTCCTCTTAGTGTCAGAGTTCATAGATCTATGACAGTATTCTTTTTTTTAACCAAAGTTACTTATGTGTACATGAATTTCCAACTTGAACTGAGATATAATTATTGTAAAAAAAATTCAGAACTTTTACCACATCCTAAATTATTTCAGTTAAGTGTAAAGGTAGCCACTTCCCACTTTATTTATCTACTACGAATAACTTTGAGCTGCAAATGACCTCCTTAAAAACAAATAACATACTTTCATGACTGTAATATTTGTGGAATGACAAGTTTTCCCTCGAGATTAATTCTTCAAAATCGTTTAATACAGAAAATAATACTCAAGTGTATATTTTCTTAATTTCAGTACAATTCATTTTAGTATTCTTGTATTCTTAATATTCTTAATTGAAGAATATTTATATTTTTCAAAAGGTTTTAAACCCTTTGTATTTAAACTCTTTGTATTTTTCATTGTAATTTGGTTCTTTAAAAAGAAAATAGAAAAACAATTGGAATAAAAACTAATAGGTAAAAAATAAATAAAGGAGTCAGGGAAGTTGAACAGTTAAGTTTTGCTTCAGGTATTTTTGGAATCTATTAGTTTGGTACTATTAGAGAAATAATAATAGATCTGTTTGGTTTAGGATGGAAAATCTTGCCCTTCACAGTAGAAGCTCCATTTGGATTCTTGACACCACTTGGAAGTATGTAGAGCAATATGAAAGTTCTTTCCCCATTGCTCCTACTTTCTTGCCATTATCTTTCCTATTATGTGATATGTTATCTGACTATAAACAGCATGCATTTAGGGTATTTAAACTGTGGAATGTCATATTATTCTACCAATAAGTATACATTTCAAACTTGCAATTCTTTCTCTTTGCCTGACATTAGTAATTAAATAGAAATTGTGAGAATGACAAAATAAACGAATTGAACTTTTTTAGCACATATACATTACTTCTCATGTAGAACCATCCATAAAAAGAAAATGTATGATGAATCTAACCTCACACTTTTGTCAGGTTTGAGAAAGAAAGAAAGAAAGAAAGAAAAGGAAGAAAGGAAAGAAAGAAGAAAGAAAGGAAGAAAGAAAGAAAGAAAGAAAGAAAGAAAGAAAGAAAGAAAGAAAGAAAGAAAGAAAGAAAGAAAGAAAGAAAGAAAGAAAAGAAGGAAGAAAGGAAGAAAGGAAGGAAGGAAGGAAAGAGGGAAGGAAAGAAGGAAAGAAGGAAGGAAGGAAGGAAGAAAGGAAGAAAGAAAGAAGGAAATAAGAAAAGAAAAGAAAAGAAAAGAAAGAACGAGGCACCAGTTGCTCATATTTGTAATCCTAGCTTTGTCCTCAACTGATTAATAAAATGTGGGGCATGTGGCATGGCCCACATTGAAGGAGTGCCAAATAAACTGAGTAAAAAAGCTCAGGCCTTGAGTTCAAATTCTGATACCATAACACCCTCAAAAATACAAATGAAGACATTGTTATCATTCATTGTTATGCAGTGTTTCAATGTGTAATATTAAAACACGGCTTTATTGCTGAATGGATGAGAAACAAACTTTTCAACAGGGTGTTTTGGGGTAAGTATAGTACTTCTGATTATACATTTTATTAAGACTTTGTAAACTGTCTGTCCTTTCTAATACATGAACAAATATCCCCAAACTAATCTGTTGAATTACAGATACCTGTGAAATTTGGATTCACATTGCTGATAGAATCTCTGGCTATGCAACCATTTAAATAGAATGGATGTGAATGTCTCACACTGCTGATTTTAACACCGGAGTAAATTTCAGTTTACCAGATGATGATGGAGTGATTTCTTCAAAAGCACTAGTTTTTAAATATATAAATTTTCATGAGGAATATGTTCTTAATCCACTAATAAAAAGAAAGATATTTCACAGTTACCTTTTCTATTGCCATTTGGTTTTTATATTATTTTTCATTTAAATATTTGAAGGTAATCACGTTAAAGTTTTGAAAACTTATGTGTGAGTGCATGTCCGTGTGTAAAAATGTAAATTGCTTCTCTCTGGGGTAAATCAATCATTTCTCCATGATATATGCTACTAGTAAGCTTTTTATGTGAAAATGAATATGTCGTTCTTGATTTGGTCTTCTTACGTATTAATCTCCTGTGGAAAATAGTCTACCCACTGCATAAAATGGTGTTTCACAGTACATCAAAATTTGCAAAGCAAGATCTTTCTCCAGTCCTTTCTATTCTAGACTGAAAAACATAAAACTGAAGTGGTTTGTGTGCACCTACTATTCTTATGTGAAAATAATTCAAGCCAATATATACATCTATATTCAATATCATGTGATTCATTAAAAAGTTGAAGAGCCTGAGACCTATGGACTGTGGTTTGAAGCAAGCGTGAACATGAATGACCATGAAACTCTTTTTTTATTTAATTTAATTTAATTTTTTTGTCGGTCATGGGGCTCGAACTCTGGGCCTGGGCACTGTCCCTCAGCTCTTCAGCTCAAGGCGAGCGCTCTACCTCTTGAGCTATGGCGCCTCTTGCGGTTTTCTGGTGGTTTATTGGAGATAGGAGTCTCAAGGTCTCTCCTGCCGGGTCTGGCTTTGAACTGCACGATCCCCAGATCTCAGCCTCCTGAGTAGCTAGGATTACAGGCGTGAGCCACCAGCGCCCGGCGACCATGAAACTCTTATCCCCAATTAATCACCACAAAAGTTGGAAGAGACAAAAGGGTAGACTCCTAGTCTTGAGTGAAAAAGCCAAGGGACAGCACCCAGGCTCTGAGTGCAAGCCCTAGGATTGACACAAAAAAGTGTTAATGGAGAGGAAATATTTTAGCAGGTTTTCAATTTAGTCTGATGAAGCTATCTGTAGACACTGAAATGATTTCCTTACTACCAGGATGTATCTTAATGAACAAATAGCCAATCAAAATATTTGTTTGTAATATCTATTTTATGATTAGATATTGTGATAAATTATGATGATCTATGCATTAAGAAAAAAATTTATTTATTATAGACACACATAACATAATATAAGCAACCATGAACAAATGCTTGTCATATGTCCAATCTTAAATTAATGTGCTTGTAGACATTATTACCTACAATCTTCACAGAGAAATCATGAAGCAATTCACAAATTGTATCAATGAGTAGAGAAGGCTCCATATTACATAGCTATAGAACAGAAATTAAGCAGATTTTAAAGCAGGTTGGTACAACTTAGTGCTCTCAGTCCTTAAGAGTTACATAAAATCTCTGTATTTGTTTCCTTGACTGTGAAATGAAGACATAATTCCCACATATACAAAACCTTTGCATAGTACATCCATGTAATAGTTAAAGTAAACTGCAACTTGTGTGAGTTCTAAGGATTTTGGCATGAGATTTCTCTCTAAATGATTATAAACATAATTGTTCTCATTTTGCTCATGTTGTTGAGTTGCCAGTATATTCTTCTTCACATTGTATATTCTCTTTCCCCATCGTAGTAATGAGTATCTCTTTCAGGTGAAAAATTTTAAAAAAATATTAAATTTTTTGAAGTGATTGGCTTCAGAAGAATAACATTAAAGCTAATTTAGAAAATGAATATTGTTGAAAATGATAAAGTAACAGGTTAGCCATTAAATTTGCATGAATTTTGAATAAATCATAAGGTGCCAAATTGTATTTTTCATCAATAATATATTTCTCAGATTTGAAATGAGATTATCTAGAAAGTATCAGAATTATGGACTGCTTCCCGAATGCTTATTCTGTGCTAGGTTCTATTCTCAGCAATTTCCTTGAGTTAATATTTTAATATTTTCAAAGATTTGAGGAAGCTGATGTTCCTAACAAGTTAAATAATATTATTAAGGTTACATAAAAATTGGAACCCAGGCTATGTGGTTTTAGGTTTAATAAATTCAGGAAATACTTGAGTTCATATACATTTTCACACTCTTCTATCCATCTATTATGCTTGTGGTTTCCCCACTCCCAAGAGGAAAATGACTTAAATATAAGGATAATTGGGAAAATTTACCATGCAGAAGAAAATAACTTTTTCTGGAATTTAAAAATCTGGTATAACTTCGGTATGCTCCAATATTAGCATTGTAATGGTAGATTATTCACAGTTTCTCTGATCCTCAGTTTCATTATATCCTGACATGATGCTGCTTGTTTCCATGGTCGATTCCATAATTACAAAGGCTGGCATAAGTTAGTTTATTGACTATCCTCAACAAATATTCACTGAGTGAATTAAAAAATACTTCTAATTAGGAATTAAAAGTACCATGAATTTTCAGCTGCTATATATTTTATTTAAAAATTGTATTGGGATTTAATATACCTCTCTGTGAATTAAATAAAATAGCCAATACTTTCTTAATTTTCAAACCATGGTTAAAATAGTCTTGAGACATGTGTGTTTGGAGGCGGGGGAAGTGGAGTTGGCTGAATTCAATTCCTTATTCTTTTGCTTGGCTTTTTAGCTCAAAGCTAGCACTCTACTGCTTGAGCCACATATCCACTTCTGGCTTTTTATTGATTAAAATTAGACATAAGGGTCTCAAAGGCTTTGCTTTCCAGGCTGATTCAAAACAGCAATCTTCAGAACTCAGACCCCTGATTATCTAGAATTGTTCGTGTCCATTGAGTGAAACAATTTCACATAAGGTAACAAAGGAGTAGTAAAGCAACACAAGCACACTTTTATATTGTAAAATGTCACAAAAATGTTCACCTTCCTGTTAAATACCTCGATAGATTTATATTGTTTTTCTATGTCATAATGTTAAATTAATGCTTGATAACTTGTAAAGAATGATCATATAATAATAAAAATAACTTGCTTTACCATATACAAATTCCATTCATGGATAGGAACATAATTCATTTTCTGAATGAAATAATATTTTCCTAGTTTTCAGGAAAAGTCCTTGATTTCCAAAGAAGTCAAATCATTTAATATTTGCAAATAAAAACTAGCAATGTAAGTTTTATACTTCAGTTCTCCCATTGAAATAAACTGCTGCCCCTCATTTCAAGTCTTTAAGCATGCCCAGTAAGTCCTACAATCATGTGTTATGTAGCATGTTTTTTATAAACTTAATATAATCCTAGCCTCAAAATTCAGATGACAATATGATTTATTACCTATCATTACCCAAATGTCTGACAGTGGTATTAAAATTTCATGTGAAGTCATTCGCGTGACTTCACAACTAGGCTATTCCATTAATGGTCCAGAAACAAGAAACTTAAAGTTGTTTCCTAATTAGTGTATCTGTTTTTAATTGCATATTATCTTGACTCCTAGTTCAAGTTTATGAAATGACCTTTGAAACAATGGTGTAAGGATATATTTCGTGAATCAAATTCCCCTGGAATTTTCTTTTTCTTTTCTTTTTCTGTCTATATAAGCTGACAATGGATCCAAGAATATTAAACCATGTCTAAGCAATCAAACCAGTTAGTGAGACATATTCCCATCCATATAAAATGACTACTGACTATAGAAATGAATGATCTGACAGAATTGAATGATATGAATTCAATGATCTTACACTTAAAAAATTCTATTTGATCAACATCAATAGAATTTTTAAGTGTATATATTAATTTTCCAATTTTGACACAAGCTTATCTATAATATGACCATATTCCCATTGTATAGAGTTCATGGAACATCTAAGAAGAAAATGACTTATTTTAGTCTGTTTTGTTTCCCATGTGCTTACATGGAAGTCTGAGGTTGTATTTAATGTTAGGAATTGACCATAAATTTGTGTACAGCAGAGTAGGAGCACAGGACACTCAACATCTCAATGTTCTAGTCATGGAGAATTGAAACTCTATTGTAATTTTAAGGTATAATGTAGACACAGACATAAAAAAATGACAGATTTCACCTTGCTGAAATTCAACTGGGCCTGAAAATTCTAGTGATCTAATATATATAATATATCTAAATATATATATACTATAAGTATACTACATAAAATAAAATAATATGTAATAATATATCCTATATATAGTGTAGTATATATAATGTATAGCATATAGTATAATATATATAGTATATATTATATACTCTCTATATATGCATATATACTATATATAATATCTACACTATATAATATGTGGTATGTATCATATATTATATAGTTTATGTTACATTATTATATATTATATTATATATATATTAAAGCTTAAAATACAGATTTTTCCATGTATTTGGGAGCCCTTATAGACTCAAAAGAGTGACAAAACTCAAATGACTTATTTAGAAAATGACCAAAAAAAGCAATTGTAAAAGAGTATCTATAATGTTCTAAAAGGTTAAGTGGAGACATAGGTATTTGCTATTAGCAAAGTCTGTGTATATTTTTCTACACGTTTTAGCTCTCCATGTCTGTCTAGAAAGGTTTCTCATACCGTGATCTAGTGATTTCATCTTTCACATGGCATCTTTTGAGTCTCAGGTGATGAGAATATTTACTGTAACTCAGTACAGTGAGGACAGCATTGCCTTTTTTTTTTTTTTTTTTTTTGTCGGTCGTGGGGCTTGAACTCTGGGCCTGGTTGCTGTCCCTCAGCTCTTCAGCTCAAGGCTAGCACTCTACCACTTGAGCCACAGTGCCATTTCCCACTTCCGGTTTCCTGAATAGTTTATTGGATCTAAGAGTCTCATGGACTTTTCCTGCTCGGGCTGGCTTTGAACAGTGATCCCCACATCTCAGCCTCTTGAGTAGCTAGGATTACAGGCGTGAGCCACCGGCGCTCAGTTAGCATAGCCTTTTTATGTTTGCTAATTTTCCAGTGTTTTGGGCCAAACATAACCCTCATACCACAATTTGAGGTGACATATACTGTGAACATTCGTTTAGAATAAGACTGAGACTATAAACATATTTTTGTGTATCATATATTCTACTTAAAATTCAAACTAGGCATTATCTTATTGATTTACATATGACAGCACTCAGATTTGAATGATAAATCTCTTCTGTCTCTCTCTGCCTCTATGTCTTTCTCTTTTTCTCTCCCTCTCTCTATGTTGAGCCTGAGAATTCCTAAAAATCAATTAAGAAGTGGCAGAAACAAGACTAAAATAATCCTGATTTGCCGATATCCTGCCTGTGTAACTCATCCACTCCAATATTACAGTTTCTTTTCCCAAGAAAGAAGTAATGGTTCCAAAAACATCAGGCATATATTACAGTAGGAATATCTTAATGTATCAACAATGCAAAATAAATTTTGGCATGATGTACAATCTGGATTCTCAATTCTATTCCCCATAAAATAGTCAGTCCCTACTTTCTGGCACCCCACTCATTTAATGTGTATAATCCTCACAAATTCAATGCAAAGTGACTTTCTAAGCAAAAGCTGATCTGTAATTTCCCTTGTATGTAGTACCAAACACAAGGGATAATATTCAGATGGTCACTACATGGATGAAAGATAAGATAAGAAGACCCGCCCTGATGTCACAAAGGCACCTGAATGGACATCGGCATTTGTAGGGTTGATATTAAATTAATGTACTTGTGGGACTATTATAGAATCTATGAAGTATGAAAGCCTATTTATTGCTTAGCAATTCTAATTATAGACTAATGAATTTAGTAAAAAAAAAGTCATACCTGTAACAAAGATCATGAAAAAGTGGCCATATGAGCATTATTAATTCTAGCAAAAACTCAAACAATCCAGTGTTACAAAATAAAATCAAGTCATTAGCTGGAAATATAAATGAAGAAAGAAAAAGAATTTAAAATTTTTCTGTCATTAAATATCAGTAATATGATGATGAAAATATTAACAATTGTATTAAATAGTACTCAAATAAGGTTCATCAACTGATATTAAAAATATATTTCTGGGCTGGGAAGGTGGCTCGGTGGTAGAGCCCTTGTCTTGTAAGCATGAGGCCCTGGGTTCGATTCCTCAGCACCACATAAGCAAAAAGAAAAAAAAAGCTGGAAGTGGCGCTGTGGTTCAAGTGGTAGAGTGCAAGCCTTTAGCTGAAAGAGCTGAGGGACAGCGCCCAGGTTCAGAGTTCAAGCCCCACGACTGGACCCAAAAATAAATAAAAATAAAAATATATTTCTGCTTGTCATTATGTGTATATAGTCGATACCATTTAATAGAGGCAGGGAAACATAATTAAGCAAATTTAAAATAATACATTATGAATATTGGTAATGCCTAAATTTGATTGAGATTATACATGTTAACATATGTGTTAAAATGTGTTATCCATTCAGATAATGAGGTGTTCACCTATTAATAATGTACCTTGTGAGTGGAAGGTTAAAAAGATAGACCTAGGAGAAATAAAACAGTGAGACAAATGAAAATGGCACTATTGATAGAGGTTGTAAAAAAATAGCCATGATATGTTTCTAATTCAGAAATATAATGCTAAGTAATATTGTAGGTAGTAAGTTAAAGATGCTAGTGAAACCAGTATCATCAAGCAAATATACATACAAGTATTTATAACTGCGGAAATAGCATTAAAGTTTCAACTGTGCCTGTGAAATTCTAAGATCCAGCGTTTATGTCTATATGAGCCATTATGTGCTGATATTTCACTATGATTTCTTCGGCAGAGCAAAAAGAAACTTCACAACACTTGATATTCAGGTCACAGAGGGAAGAGTGTCCTTCATGCTGCTTGTTTGAGTTTATACTATTTTATCCCTGAAATATTTATGCAACTGTGAGACCCTTCCTTTGCACCCATCCCTGAGATAGTGTGATTTTCACTTTTAACATTGTTGTTCTTAAGCTGAAAATTTGAACATGAAAAAAACCTTCCTTTTAGAACAACTGTTTTAAGACAAGACAAGAACAGATAATTAGCTTCCTAATGTTATAACGTAAAACTTCTTTTTTTAATGTTTTACAATAAATTTTTAATATTTCCAGAATTTTAAAACTCAGTGACCAGTATGGGTCTGATTTAACATAATATATTAACTGTCCATATGTGTGAGATGATGGCCACTCATGTTCATTGAAATTTCTGTAGTTTACTTTCAATGAGGAAAAACTGTGATGGTAATATATGAGCCAGATGTTTCTATCAGTTTTATTTTTCCATACAAAGATCATTTTGATTTAAAATTAAACAGATATTTTAGTACGTAAAACTTCTTAAGATGAATCAGGTCACTTGGATGAATGTTACAGGCTTTACTGAAATTTATCCATTTGTTTGTACAAAAAAACTTTCTTAAGATATACTGTTATAATAATTTGGCTAATTATTAAAGCTATCACTCACCAAATACTTCTAAGGTTGATTTGAAACACAATACTCTACATTAAGTAACTGTTCTGCATTCTAGAGGCGTCAAAACGGGAAATTAAATTAAAGGAGCAACAATAGTAAACAATTAAAAAGATAAAATGTAAGCCTTCGAGCTGGCTTTGGGATAAAGATTTGCTTTGCACCAAATAAAACAATCAAAAAGATGAAATGTTCTTTCTTTCCACCCAGCTTTCTATTAAATGACACTTTATTATATATCATATTATTTATATTTTATTCATCTATATGTGTGCATTCCTTCTGAGTTTTAAGAACAATAATACAGAGAGATACTCCTTATTTTAACTTTC
Organism: Dipodomys merriami; assembly: GCF_024711535.1. Taxonomy (NCBI): domain Eukaryota; kingdom Metazoa; phylum Chordata; class Mammalia; order Rodentia; family Heteromyidae; genus Dipodomys; species Dipodomys merriami. The sequence continues at coordinate 120,428,307 of NW_027202270.1, read as the reverse complement.
AAGTTCAAAATCACAAATCTTCGGCTATCAATAAGAGTGTTGATGATTTTCCTATGGTCTTGATGCATGTACATCATATTTTCACACCAAGACATTTTTGCTTTGTTTTGTCCTTAACTACTTCAATCGATGATCAAAGTTTTCTGATTACTTGTTATTTATGAAGTAGTAAGCCAAAAGACATAACATAACCTATGTATTTTTATATATTTAAATTTTACTGTAAAAGTGACCTACAGAGGGGTTACAGTTATGTAAGTATATAAATGAGTACATTTCTTTTTGAATAGTGTTACCCTCTCCCTCATTTCCTACCCCTTTTTCCCTATGTACCCCATCCCCGCCACCCCAAGTTGTAAAGTTCATTTCCAACATAGTGTCTAGTTAGTATCACTGTTGAATTGGTTCACCCATTGTCACATTGTTTCTGTGAATCCCCTCCCCTTTCCCAAATCAGATACACTAATATACAAAACAAAGGGTACAGAAATCAAGAACAGAGACAACAGGTAATAAACTGAAAGAGAAAAATTGAAGAAAAAAGAAACAACCACAATATCACCAGCAGTCAGAGTACATAATTCATAATTTAATTCATAACTCCATGTAGAAGTGTGTATAGTTTCAAGCTTGAGAGGGCACACACATGCACTCACATATGCATTCTAAAATTAATAATAATCTCTATTAATATGGCAAAGTAGTTTGTATCAACTCTTTGTCTCTATAAACTCACAAGACATCAAACAAATGTTTATCCATACTTTCCAAGGCATTAAGGGAGCATTAAAGTGTTCTGAATTTTGAGGTCTGTGTCTGAACGATGCTGGCGTCTGGATGAGATAGTGCTATCCTCTCTGTAGCTTTGTCCTGAAGACATTCGATGATTCAGAGAGACTGGCAGTTAGGTTATGCAGACTGTAGTAACTTGGAATTTTCAAAAATTTTAAACAACTAGATAATAGTACTGTGGAGGAAATGAACTGTAGAAATATAAATGTATACTTTTAAACATAAGATCTTCCTTTCAAAATATTTACTAACTCCTACAGCTCGCAGAACTAACAAGATTAGGAAATAAGCAGAAAGAAGTTATTACTGCTTAAAAACCTAAATATTGGACTCCAACTTGACCTCTAAAATGTGCTCTTTGGCCTCCATCATTTTGTTATTGCTTCTAAGAAGAACTGACCTTGATTCACACAACACAGGTGAAAAATTCTCAGACTTCCTTTTGCATTTTTTCTTAAACAAGACAGCTGCTAATTCATTTATTTGAACCAAAAGATCTTAATAAAGGTCTTAATGATTAAAATTATTGTGATAAGCTAAAAAGAAAACTCAAATTAGATAAAAGAAATACACAATTCAAAATTAGGTTAAAAATAGAAATTTTAGTGCTATAGATTTTGCCAGAGTCAGAAATTTATTGAATTTATCTAGATAAACAAATGTATCCCTATGAACAGTAGTTATAGTGGGAGATTATGGAATATTTTTCATTGACCATATTATAAAACAAATATGAAATTTGAAAATTTTAAATGACCTGTGTCCTTTTCTTCACTTTTTCAATTTTGTTTTTACTATGATTGTTCTTATCCTTACTATTATATAATTAAGAATGTTAACAGTTTTAATATTATTTATTATTAACATTTTGTTCATTTATGAACATCTTAACCACAAAAACAAATTAACCAAGAATTTTTCAACTTCTGCGGAATCCTTTCCTGATTCCCTGGTAGGATTCTAAAACTTTCTGAATATATCTTGAAAGTATTTTTTTAAAAAACAAAATTCTGTCTTATGCTATTTCAATATAGCATGCTCTTATTATCAAAATATGATAAAACACATATACTATCAGTACTAGTATGCTATTCTTAACTAAATAAATTCTTATACTCCTTACATGGAGGAAAACATAATTGGATTATTTAGTCCAAGTAATAAGATAGATTCACAGGAGTTGATTTAAGCCAATGACTATGAACGCTGAAAAGTAAAGTCATCTGTTTGTATTCTTTTACCATCTGCCATGAAATTATAGCACTCTTTTATAGGGAAAAAGCCAACAGAGATAAATCTAAGTTCACTGGAAAAGAGTTTGTGCTTATGGTACTGCCCAGCGTGCCATTATTCCTTAATAAATGTCAAATCTGATGGATAATATTCATTTCAATGTTACACGGCTGCTTTTATATTTCCCATTGCAAAACTTTGTCTTATAGACAGAGCTGTTAAATGTCCTTATTCTAATCTAATTTCACAATACCTAATTATGCTAGCTCACCAAAGAGACTTAGAAGTGTTATTTTTGTCACTCAAATAAACATGCCTCCTCAAAACAGTTCATGCATCTTCTTGGTGACCCAACATAAATATGTATGAGATGAAAACGCCATCTTCAATAATACCTTTGTCTAATGGAAGAAAAAATACAGATGTAATTAACTAAAAATTAATGTACTATTGACATTTTTATCTGAAAAAAAGACCTAAAATTGAAGACTACAGAATAAGTAGCTCAGGTGATGGAGTATTTGCCTATTAATCAGAGGCTTTCCATCTAAGCCCAAAACTGCCAATAAAAATATTTAAAAATGAAAAAAAATCTAATATCTTTGTTAGGTTTTTATTTTGACTATCAGATAAACATTATATAGAAAATTTTCATTCACTTTTCTGTATTCTGATTCAATATCATCTTCTTACAGGAGGTTTTTTTTTAACATAATAATGCCAACATCAAATTTAATAACTTATACCAAATGACAATTTATTGGATATCTAAAACTCTATCAAGTATTCTATTTATTTTATCCTTTCTGCTTAACTGTGGACAGAATTATGGTTTCTGCGTGCATGTTACAGATGAGAAAGCTGAGTGACTGAAGTTCGGTTGCCCAAATCACATAACTGAATCAATTAGCATTGACATTATTAACATGTTTCACATTCTGAGGGCTTTTGAGCTATTCTTGTATAATAGTCTATGAGCACTTGGTAAATATCATGTGTTCATTCTCTAACATTATATTGAATAAGTAAATATAATGATACATCTCTAGTCTATCTATCTGATAGCATCCACAGAAATTTTCTATTTTTATTTCTTTAATAAGTCATATATATAACATATTAATACAGATTCTAGAGCATGAAATTTGTTCTTACAAAAATATATGAAAGGCAATTTTTCTTTCCAATAAGTCAGTTTTAATTTTTTTCCAGAAATATAAGAGAAATACCACATTCTCTTGATTTTTATATATTATAGTATATTATATAATATGAATTAGAAATATTTTCCATATGCTTTTATTAATCAGGCAGTAAGCATTAAAGCATTTTACTAAGCACTAGTAAAATAAATGGTTCTGGTGTATACGAAATAACAACCAGGATATTGTATATGTATTTCTAAGGACCAATTTTGTGGAGGAAATGAATGTATCACTGAAGTAAAAGCATCCTTCACAACAGATCCTGAATGCCAGATAGCTCAGCGGATACAATGATTGAAATTCCCAGGGTCAGCAAGCAAATAGGTTTTAGATTCAGGACAAGGGTATTAGAAGGCATTGTGTATTCATGTAGCATTTGATGGATAGATGCAGGTATCAAGACACCTTATGTGAGAGATTTATATAACAAAATCCTCAAATAATATTGAGAGCTGCTTGGACACTTTTTGCTCCTCTTCTCACTATCAAGATAAAAAAAAAATAAAAAGATGCCGTTCTACCTCAGCCCCCCATAACTATATTTAGATGTACTTCTTTATGTTAAATTATTCAAGACACCCCTAATTTTTTATACACAGTAGAATATAGCAAACATTCTCAGTGATATGTTTCCTTTTGTAAAATTTGAAAACTTTATGTCTGAAAGGAAAGAGAGCTGAATCAGCCAGAACATTTTCAAGAACTGATACTTACTCATATTCTATTACTACCCTGCACTCACTTTCTATCTAAATCTTTAAGATTGTATGGATTGAACTTATGCACCAGGTGTTTCTGCATTTGAATTATTCCCAGGTAACTGCTCCTTGGCTGTACTGATGAGTCAGCCTCTAAACCACAGATAAGGGCACAGAAAGTATTCCTGTAAGATTCCTTAGGACCTTTCTATGTGTATTATATTGTGTCTAAGTGGTTAACTCACCTTTCTTTGCCTCCAAGAGGAGGGGACATTTTGAATAAGTGTACCACTAGGTTGACAACCCTACTGTTTTAGAAAAGAGGGATTATTTTTTAAGAAAATTATTCATGAATGGACTCATTAATTAATGATGTAGAATTTTTCAATTTTCTATGCATGTGGATACACTACCCTTCCAAGTATTAAATACATATTCATGGAAAATATGTACATCTGTGTATTTAAAATTTAGAATGAGTTCAAAAGTGAGTGGTGTATAGAAAGCTGTTTTGCAAGTACTTCGTAGAACTAGAGTGAGTAATGTTGACAGCCTTGTTTTTGTTTGTTTTAGTGATTTTAAAGAAGTGGTTTCAGGTTTTCCATAATTAGTAGCATGTGAGCCATAGCTTAATTATATATGGCCTCTATTAGTTGAGGAATGTTTCTTCTCACAGTTTTTTCAGAATATTTTATTGTGATGACCTTAAGTTTTAGCAATTTTTTCTATATCTATTGAAAGTATCATGTGGTTTTAGACTCTGATTCTATTTGAATATAGTATTGCATACATTTCTTTTTTAAAAAATAAGTTTTTTATTGTGAAAATTTTGTACAGAGGGGTTACAGTTACATGAGCAAGGTAATGAGTACATTTCTTATCAAGCATTGTTGCCTCCTTCTTAGTTTTTCCCCTACCATCCCTTCCCTCCCACATCTTCAACTACATTCTCCCCTTCCCCCCTCGCCTAAATTGTAAAGTTCATTTTTCAACATAGCGTCTTGTACATCTCATTGTTGCAATGGGTTCACCTGTATCCCTATTTAAACATTTTGTTTTTCCCTTCCCCTCCCCAAATTACACCAACATCAAATACACTGAAAACAGGGGTTATACCATGGAGGAGGGACATACAAAGCAACAACAACAAAAAATCCCATGGTGCCTTATAAGTAGCAAGGAAGACAAAAACCACATTTACATATTTTGAACTATTCTTGAATGTGTGGAATAAAGTCAATTTGATTATGGTATATGTTCCATTTCATGTGTTGGCTGTTTGATCTGGAAAAAATATTATTGAAAAAATTTACCTATGTTAATAGAAAAATTGACCTCGAAGTTTCTACCAGGGACTTCTTTTCTTTTCTTTTCTTTTCTTTTTGTTGCCTGTAGGGCCTGAACTCCTTCCTAGCTGTTCATCATGGTTTTTAAATGAGATAATACTGGTAATAATGCTGGTTTTGTAGGATAAACATGGTAGTGTATTTTTCCTTTGTGTGTTTTGAATAGTTTGAAGAACGTTGGTGTTCATTTTTAAAATGATGAATCCATCTAAACCTAGCTTTTTTTGTTGAGAAAGTTTCTGTTACTCTTTCTTTTCCAATATTCATTATAGATCAGTCTGAGTTATTTATAACTTCTTCCTTCAATATTGGTGATTCATATGGGTCAAGAAATTTGGAAATTTCTGTTGATTTGGCTATTTGCTGAAGTGTAGATTTGTCTTATTTGCTCATAGATTTATAGATTCCAAACAATGGTTCAGTCAGTGTTTAGTTGCTGTGATTGGCTGTTTTAGTTATTAATAATTTAATTCCACAATAGGCTATAATCCATCAAGCAAACTTTAATGCTAAATTAAAATGTGGGAGAAGAGGAGCTTTATGTGAAACTTAATAACATCTAATAGAACATAGTCCTATAATGGTATTTATTTTGCCACAGATAAAATTTTTGATTCAATTTTTAAGTTGTTCAAGACAATCATGTTTATTTGATGAGATTTTTATGTTTTTATATTTTTTATTGTGAAGATACTGTACAGAGGAGTTACAGTTACATGATCAAGGTAATGAGTCCATTTCCTATTGAGCGTTGTTACCCCCTCCTTTATTTGGCCCCTACCATCCCTTTCCTCCCTACCTCCCCATCTCTTCCTCCCCCCCTCACTCCTCCACCCTTCCCGCCCCTCTGGAAAAGTTGTAAAGTTCATTTTCACATTGGGTCTTGTACATCTTATTGTTACAATGGGTCATCCTGTATCCTTATTACAACATTTTGTTATTTCGCTTCCCCTCCCCAAATTAGAAAAATGTTTATACAAGATGCAGGACACCAGAACCAAATATAGTGACAACAGAGGTTGTACTATAGGGGAAGAACTTACAAATAAACCAAAAAAATCACATTGTACATTATAAGTACATTAAAAAGAACAACAAGAAAGATAAAATCTCTTGTGTCCATATCTTGGGGTTTGTTTCACTTAGCAATGGATTATATAGTCATATGTACATACCTTTTTTACCTCTTCTGCTTGTCTCAGACATATACTAGTAACTGCAGATAAGGGATACCATGGGACCTATGTTTCGTTGGGCCTGGCTTACATCACTTAATATAATTTTATCCAAGGGTTTTTATTTCCTAAGAAATGGGTCAATGTCATTCTTTCTGATGGAAGCATAGTATTCCATTGTATGTATATACCACATTTTTTGATCCACTCATCCACTGAGGGGCATCTGTGTTGATTCCATATCTTAGCTATGGTGAATAATACTGTGATAAACACACTTGTGCTGGTAGCTTTAGTATGGCCTTGTTTGTGATCATTTGGGTAAATGCCCAAAAGTGGGATTGCTGGGTCATAGGGGAGCTCTATGTATAGTCTTCTGAGGAACCTCCATACTACTGTCCAAAGGGACTGAACAGGATTACTCTCCTACCAACAATGCCATAAGGTTATGCTTTGGCCCCAACCCCTCCAGCATCTTTGTTATTAGAGTTTTTGATCATAGCCATTCTAACTGGGTGGTATCTCAGTGTTGTTTTGATTTGCATTTCTTTTATGGCTAGGGAGGTTGAGCATTTCTTCATGGGTCTACTGGCCATTCTTATTTTCTCTTTAGAGAAATTTCTTTGTACGTCTTTAGCCCACTTATTTTTCAGGAAGTTGTTTCTTTGAGGATTTGTTGTTGGAGGATTTAATTTTTTGAGTTCCATTGATATGATACCTTTGTTCGTTGTATGGCTAGTGAAGATCTCCCAATTCGTGGACTTTGTATTGATCTTGCTAGCTATGTCCTTTGCAGAAGCTCTGAAGTTTCATGCAATCCCATTTGTCCAACCTTTCTTTCATTTGTTGTGTTTCTGTGTCCCTATTAAGAAAATTTCTGCCTGTGAGAAGAAGACCTAGGGTTTCTCCTATACTTCGTGTAATGTTTTCAGGGTGTCTACTTTGACTCCGCGGTCTTTGATTCATTTGCAGTTGATTCTGGTGCAGGGTGATATATAATGATCTAACTTTAGTTTTTTACAGGAGTTTAACCAATTTTGTCAGAAACATTTACTGAAGAGGATGTTTTTCTTCCCTTTTATTTTTTTTAGCTCCCTTATCGAAGATTAGATGGCTATAGGTCTGTGGGTTCATTTCTGGGTCTTCAGAACTATTCTATTGGTCCTTAGGTCTGGTCTTGTGCCACTAACCAAGCTGTTTTGATTGCTATGGCTTTGTAGGAGAGTTTGAAGTTTGGTATTGTTATTCCTCCAGCATTGCTTATTTCTACTAAGGATTGTTTTTGCTATATGAAGTCTTTTACTGTTACATATGTATTTTTGGATTGTTTCTTCTATTTCCTTGAAGAATCAGGTTGGGTTATTGAGGTATTGCATTGAATTGTAGGCAGCCTTTAGCAGAATTGCCTTTTCACAATGTTAATCCTCCTAATCTAGAAGTATGGGAGGTTTTTTCTACTTCCTTATTTCTGCTTTAATTTCCATTTTCAGGTTTTTAAAGTTTTCATCATAGAAGTCCTTCAGTTCTTTAGTAAACTCCTAGATATTTTCTTTGGGTAGGGCAATTACAAAAGGAGTTGCTTTCCTGAATTCAGCCACATTTTTCTCGTTATTGGCATACTTTGAAACTTTTTTCAAAAGATTGACAGATCCTTAGCAAATCTTATTAGAAAAAGAAGAAAACACACTCCATAAACAAACTCAGAGATGAAAATGGTATCATCACCGCAGACTCAACCAAGATTCAGAACATTATAAGGGAATACTTCTCAAAGCTTTATGCTAATAAGCTTGAGAATCTGGAAGACATGGACAAATTTCTAGCAAATATTGACATGCCCAAACTAAACTAAGATGATATATACCAACTTGAAAGACCCATATGGAGCAGAGAAATAAAAACAGCACTAAGAGACCTCTCATCCAAGAAAACCCAGGACAGGATGGACTTACAGCTGAATTCTACAGTGCCTTCAAAGCAGAACTCACACCAATACTCCTCGAATTCTTCAATGAAATTGAAAGTGAATGTTCACTGCCAAACTCTTTCTATGAAGCCATCATAACCCTCATCCCAAAATCAGGCAGGGAGTCATCAAAGAAAGAGAACTACAGAAACATTTCTTTGATGATCATTGATGTAAAACTTCTCAAAAAAATTGGCCTATTGACTTTAATAACTCATCAAAAAATCATTCACCATGATCAAACAAGATTAATTTCAGGGATGCAAAGCTGGCTCAATATACACAAATCAACTAATATAATTCATCACATTATCAAGAGCAAGGATAAGAACAATATTATTTCAATAGATGCAGAAAAAGCATTCGACAAGATCCAACACCTCTTTATGATGAAAGCTCTGGAAAAACTAGGAATCCATGGAACATTCCTAAATATATTAAAGGCTGTGTATGACAAACCTACAGCCAGCATTATAGTTAATGACAAAAAGCTAAAGCCATTTCATCTAAATTCAGGAATGAAACAAGGATGTCTACTCTCTCCACTTCTCTTCAATTTAGTATTAGAATGCCTAGCAAGAGCAATAAGACAAAATGCAAATATAAAGGGGATCCAAATAGAGAAAGATGAAGTAAAAGACTCCCTTTTTGCAGATGACATGTTCTTATATTTAACGAACCCCATGGACTCCACTACAAGTTACTTTTCTTGATCCAAAACTTTGGCAAAATAGCAGGATGCAAAATTAACCCTCAAAGATTTTTATGTATTTTTTAAACCAATTTTTTTCCACCACATTCTATTCCATAATAAACACGGCAACAAAATCAGATTTCTTACTTCTCATGTCTTAATAATTTAGAACATCTTGTTTTTTTTCCTGTTGTACATCTTGCCTCAGTAAGAATCAAACTCTTTTTTCCTTTGATTATCTTTTTCTTTTTACATGCTTCTTTATCTGCTTGTTCTCTTATGTTTATCTGGAGAAAAATGTATGCAAAACTATGCTGCTTGTGCACATGCTATCTTTCTTTCAGTAAAATTATTCTGTGCAGAAATTGCCATCAAAGAGGTACTGTTGTAAGGGAAATAAAGCTGGAGGCAAATGCACCGTTTTTTAACTCCCAAGTCCCAATTTGTAAGAAGCAAAACCTTTTATAGACTGAGAGACATCCTCACATGTTAGGAAGTGAGTATATTCAGGCACAGAATGTCCATGTCCTTAGTAATTAAAAAACAACAACTTTTTTTTAGTTAACTTGGACTTTATTTAATTGCCTTTAATACACTAGTTGGAGGAAGGAGGGGGATCTTTGAATGTACTAGTAACTCAATTCACTCAATTACTGCAATATCCTGGATTTTTTTTTAATTTATGTTCAAAGTACTTGATAAGAATCATCATATGGGCTGAACCAAATACCGTTTGTGTGTGTATGAAAGTTTGAGGATGTGTGTGTGTGTGTGTGTGTGTGTGTGTGTGTGTGTGTGTGTGTGTGTGTGTGTGTGTGTGTGTGAAATGTAACACAAAGGGCAGTGGAAAGACTAAAATTTTTCTAAAAGTTAAATATTTCTTTTTTCAGAAGTATACTTGAGTTAAGAAGATTGGAAGACTTGTTTTAATTTCTTACATAAATCATAGTTTTAGAGACAAAATAGCCATAAAAATGTGTCTGGTTATTTAGATAGCTTCAATGAAGATGTGCAACATTAAGTAAGGAGATAGAATTCCAATAAGGTCTTGATGTTTTGGGCCAAATTATTAGAAATATATGGGATACAGAGATTATTAAGTGTTCTTTGTTTTGATCTCTTGAAGTGGAAATAAATTGATTGGGTATAACATCTTAGTGCTCTGTATAGCAGATGAGCAGAGATATACAGAAGCTGCAAATATGGATATCTAAGGCAAATGGAAATTCAGTCCATTTGTTTCTGTTATTTAAATATAAACTATAGTTTTATATGTAGATATACTCTTATACACACTAATAGAGATCCTAAAAATTTGTATCTGATGATACATATATTTGTTCATACTTTTTATAGCAATTATGCAACTGAAACCCAACATGGAATTATTTTTATGCATTATTACTTCTATTTAATAAATTTGATCATTGTAAAAGATGCTGAAAATTTGGTTTTCTCTTTTATTACAGCCATTCTCTTGTTATTTTTCTGTAACTAATGAACAACTTTAAGACTAAGACCAAAAGACAATTATATTCCCTCTATTCTTAGATTACAAAAATAAACAAACAAATCAACAATTAGCTGTTTATCATGAATTAAGGTTGATGATCTAATCCCTAAAATCTAACTGTATTTAATTACAATCAAAATGAATTTTTCTGACTAAGTTATAATCACTTCATCTATTATAATATAATTTTAAAGCACATTCTTGAATCTTAAAAGGGCATTATAATAAAATAGGTATAATTAGAATGCAGGTAGTGTATATCAAGATTAAAGAGAATGAGGATTATAAATTATTATCAAATAGTTTTTTTCTCTTCACAGAAAAAAAGAGAGAAAAAATTGCAAATCCTCAAAGCTGTAAAATTATATTTAACAAGATGCTAGCAACCTTCAAGAACTGAATC